>NC_058368.1:35257500-36712500 GCF_018350175.1 Felis catus | reverse complement strand
ACTGGACTATCAAGAGAATAAATATTACACAACTGGGTCAGAGAAGAGTATGTGTGGAATGCAGGAGATCTTCAGAATGCACATTTTACTACTCCCATGTTCTAGGATTAAAAATAATGGATACAATATTGGATATATTATTGGATATTGGATAATATTGGGTATATGATTTCCTTTGTATATATTGGATATTTTATACACACACACACACACACACACATTCTATGGAGGAAAAATACAGTCAGACAGGGGTTAGGAAATGCACAGAGTATGAGCTTGTTCTTTGAAAAAGGTGGTCATTGGGGGCCCCTGGGTGGCTCAGTTGATTAAGTGTCAGACTTCGGCTTGGTCATGATCTCATGGTTCATGAATTTGAGCCTCTCTTTGGGCTCTCTGCTGTCAGCACAGAGCCCACTTCAGATCCTTTGTTCCCCTCTCTCTCTGCCCCTCCTCTGCTCAGGTGTGCAAGCGCATGCTCTGTCTTTCAAAAATAAACAGAAATAGGGGCGCCTGGGTGGCTCGGTCGGTTAAGCGTCCGACTTCGGCTCAGGTCATGATCTCACGGTCTGTGAGTTCCAGCCCTGCATCGGGCTCTGTGCTGACAGCTCAGAGCCTAGAGCCTGTTTCAGATTCTGTGTCTCCCTCTCTCTCTGCCCCTCCCCTGTTCATGCTCTGTCTCTCTCTGTCTCAAAAATAAATAAACGTTAAAAAAAAAAAAACAAATAAATAAATAAATAAGTTGGTCATTAAATAAAGTGATTATGAAAGGCCTCATTGATTAAGGGACATTTGCACAGAAACCCAAGCACTGTTGATACCTGGGAAATAGCATTCCAAGAAGGACCTAAGTATGAAGTCTCTGAGGCAAAAGTATGTTAACGTGTTCAAAAATGTCACAAAGTCCAGTGTTACTAGAATGGAATGAGCCAGAGATTTTAGGACAGAGAAGAAGATAAAAGTAGATTGTTCCAGTAATTAAAGGATTTTGTAAGGATTTGAGATCTTACTCTAAATGAGATGAGAAGCCACTGAAAACTCCACAGCAGAATGGCGTGATGATTCTTTCATGTTAACAGGCTCTAACTGCTACCCTGAGAATAGATCAGGAGGAGAGAAAAGGCAGAACCAGGAAGAATAATTATGAGTTGATGGCAATTATTCGGGCAAGATATGATGGCACTTTAGACCACCGTGGCAGCAGTGGTGAGAAGAGATTGGATTCTAGATGTATTTTGAAGGGAGAGCTGGCAGGATTTGCTGATGCCTCTAAGCTGGGCTGTGAAACAGAGAAGTCAAGATGGCTCCAGGTTTTTTGTCTAAGCATCTGAAAGTCTGAAGTGGTCATTTACTGAAGAGGGAAAGCTGTGGAAGGAACAGAACTGGGGATGGTTAAGAAGGTTAGGAATTTGGTTTTGGACCTATTAAGTTCTTGGTAGACATCCAAATGAAGATAGAATCCTGAAGACCAGGATTGAGACCTGTTTAAATTTTGGCATCATCAGCACACAGGAAATTAAATAAGGCCATGGGAGTAAATGTACTCACCTAAGAGGTGAGAGTAAAAAAAGAAGAAAAAAGTTCAACAATCGACCTCTGGGACACTCCACCAATAAAGTTTGGAAAAGTAAGGAATAAACAGAAGAAGAGATTGAAAAGAAACAATCTGTTCTACAGAAAGAGAAAGACAGAGACAGAGACAGAGACCTTGGCCAAGTGAAGAAAGGGTTGCAAGAAGGAAAAAATGATCAATTGACAGGTGAAGCGATGTGAGGGATTAGAATGGCCTGTTGAAATTAGCGTTGGGAGGGGCGCCTGGTGGCTCAGTTGGTTGGTGTCTGACTTTGGCTCAGGTCATGGTCTCACAGTTCATGTGTTCGAGCCCCGTGTCAGGCTCTGTGCTGACAGCTCACGGGCTGGAGCCTGCTTTGGATTCTGTGTCTCCCTCTCTCTCTGCCCCTCCCCTGTTCATCTTGCTCACTCTCTATCTCTTTCTCTCTTTCAAAATAAATAAACATTAAAAAAAAAAAACAACCGGAAATTAGCATTGGGAGAGCCGCTGGGGAACTTGAGAAATCAATTTCAGTTGAAAGTGCTGGGGGAAACCCGATTGAAATGAATTTCAGAAGAGAAAACAAAGGATAGGAGTTGGACACATTGATGATAGATAAATGTCTTAAAGAACTTTGCTATAACTGGAAGCAAATAAATATGGTGGTGGCTGAAAAGGGATGTAGCATTAAGGGTAATTGTTTGTTGTTGAAATGGAATAAAACTATATTTGTTCACCTGTGGGAGTGATCTACTCAAGAGGAGATCATTTATGATGCAGAAGAGAGAGGAGACAATTGTAATATCAATGTCCTTGAGGAAGATAATCATTCAGAAATCAGTCACTCAAGAAGAGACATGATGACTAATATGGGAAGAAGAAATGTATTATAGAGGGGCGCCTGTGTGGCTCAGTTGGTTAGGCATCAGCTCTTGATTTAGGCTCAGGTCATGATCTCACAGTTTGTGGGATCAAGCCCCATGTCAAGCTCTGTGCTGTCAGCAGAGCTTGCTTGGGATTCTCTCTTCCTTTCTCTTTCTGTCCCTCCCCCACTGGTGCTCTCTCTCTCTCTTTCTCTCAAAATAAGTAAATAAAAAAATGTTTAAAAGAAATATATTATGGAAATTAGAATTTATGCTTCTGTAAGAGATGCTGAGGAAGTAAAATTTGTAGGGTCAGAGCAAGAGTTACTAGTCAGCCTGCCTAGGTAGTGTGGGTTGGTAGTTTGGAGCTTGTGGAAAAATCCAAAAATCCAACATTTCTAGCTGCCAAATTAGGACCACAAAGGAGGAGCTCACGGAGGGATCTATGGAAGTTGTTGTTTCTGTGCAGCTACCACCTGTGTGGGTTCACATCCAAGCATCTGGTGGTTGGCCTGGGGCCACTGGTGGTCAGCAAGGCCAACAGTTAGGAAGATGAGCTAGACATGGAACAGAGTGAAGACCAGCTGAGACCCACTAGACACCTTCACATCCGATGGTCACAGTATCTGAGCACTACAACCTTCCAAAAGCAATGACCACTGATTCACTTCTACCTCCTAAATCTTGTGCAAGTTGCCCTTTGGGGCACTTCTAATCTAGCCATTCAAGGGATTCTAGAAAACGTAGTTCCTAAATTGACAATAGCACAATCCAGGACTTTTCAGCCCTTTCAACTTAGCATCCACATACAACTCTTTCAGGCATACTTAACTTTCAGATAAAGATGGCAAAGGCAAAAATATGTTTCTACTTAATATAATGCAAATGTCACACGATCAAAAACTGCTAACCCTCTCTCTAAAAGAGAATACATATATTTAATCCATCTCTAGGTAAATTTATTCCTCTTCTACCTGAGTCACATGCTCACTTTGATATCTTATAACTTAAATCCTGAGATATAAAATTAACCACTATTAACCGTATATTAGTTAGTGGAAGAAGAAGTTGTTGCAGTAATCAACCTGTCACCAAGAAAGAGAAGGGAAGAGGGAAAAAGAAATGTTTTCATTGGTTAATTGCATATACAAATATATTTATATAAAAACAAGTAAGAAAAACACATACCTCTACAAATTCTATAACTGGTCCCATAGTTATACTGGTATTTGCTGTCCTTCTACTACCTATTCTATGTTGATTTTGTCCTCCCCAAGAATGCCTGCTGGTCATGGTTCCTTGCCTGTGGAGTGACAGAGACTTTTATTTCAAGAGGCTCTGTCAGTTTGGGGCAGTTTCTCATGGTTTCTATCACAGAACATGGGAGTACTAAAAGGTGGCCCTGTGAATCTTCAGCATTCCATATGTACACTTCTCTGGCCAATTGTGTAATAGTTATTTTCTGGATGGTATAAATTACCCCAATATAGTAACCACTTCTTTTTTTCTTTTTTTCTTTTCTTTCTTTTTTTTTTCTCTTTATGTATGTATGTATTCATTTATTGCCTATTGTTTCACTAGTGTGAGAAACACTAAGTTGCCAGGTGACTGCTGATGAACAAACTTTCTTTTAATGTTAAATAAGAGAAGCAGCACTATATGTAGGTCAGTAATTCAGAGAATACTCCATATTCTGGAGAACATAACCCCATACTCACAAAGTTTTATTACCCTCAGAGTGGTATAATTGAGTCTTCAAAAGGACATTTCACCAACCCATCATATAAGCTCCTATAGGGTGAGAGAGATGGTGGTAAGACCAGCGAATTCCATGAGCACAAGCCCATTTCCTTTAAAATGAGTTGCTTTGTCAGAAGCAATGGTTTGTAGAATATCATGACATGAATAAGGCATTCTGCAAATCCATGGATGGTAGATTTGTCAGATGCATTATAAGCAGAGAAGGCAAATCCACATGCAGGGTGTCTATTTCAATGAGAACAAAATGCTGTCTTTTCCAAGATGGATGTGGTCCAGTATAATCAACCTGTCACCAAGTGGCTGCCTGGTTCCCCCAAGAAACTGGTGACAAATCAGTGGCTCAGGGTTGATGTTTTCTGTTGGCATATTGGACATTTAGCAGTGGCTGTAGAAAAATAAGTCTTAGTAAGTAGAAGTCCATGTTGCTGAGCCCATGCATAACCTCCATCCCAGCCACCATAGCCATTTGTTCATGAGCTCATGAGAAAGAATGGGGGTGTCTGGGAAAATGGTCTAACATCCACAAAACAGGCCATTTTTCCACCTGACAAATAAAATCCTTCTCTACTCAGGTTTTTTTTTAATGAGCACTCATATGGAACATAAAACTCCTTGTACTGTTTTGGAGAGAGTATTTCCACAAATCTCTTCCCAGATCTCCTAGCTACCTACTTTCTAATCATGTTCCTTCCAAGCCTCTGACCACCAAGCCAAATTGTTAGCCACTTGCCTAAAATAATGTAGATCAATACCTACCTCTGACCATCTCATCTCCCAAGAAAAAGGAAAAAAAGACAGGGGTTGTACTCAAAATTCTGCCTTGGTGGTGGGGGTGGGGGGGATTCCCTTCACCACTATTCTTCAAAGACATCCCAGAGAGGATTTTGAGTGCTGTTACTGTCTACTCCCACATGATACCATCATACTGTGCAGAACCATCTGTAAATTAGGCCTTGATTTTTCTTCCTCAGTCATCAGTTAATGGGGAGCTTCCCATGAGGGGGATGCAGCAATGTGTCAGGAGTGAAGACCATGGGCAACTGGGCCACTCACCCATGCAACTTTCTTGAGCCTTCAAGATATGCTCGAGCCTGATCTCACATATATCACCTATACTTGATGATGGAATGCTGCTAAACATTATATCTTATTGAGTCAGGTAACAAGCAGTTTATGATGGTTACTTCGTGGTCCATTTTCAAGTGTAGAGCCCGGCAGGAAGCCAGAAGTTGTTTCTCAAAAGAAGAATAGTTATCTGCAGAAGGTGGCATTGCTTTCATCTAAAATTCGAAAGGTCTGTTTTGTCGGTCACCTATGGTGTCCCGTCAAAGGCTCCACAAAACATCCCTCTCTGCCACATTCACTTCATGTACCATCAAAGGGACCTACTGGGTCATAGAGCCTAAGTGGCAGAGCAGTTTGGCACTTTCAACCAGCTGCCGAGTTTCTCTTGTCTGAAGCTCCTCAAAACTGACAGCTCTTCAAGTTATTTGATCAATGGGTCTGAGCATCAGGCCCAAATGAGTGTATGTTGCCTTCAAAAATCCAAAGGGATGCATTCGGTGCTATGCCACTATCATTGTTGTAGGAAGGGGTTACAAGCAGCAACTTACCCTTCAATTTAGAAGGGATATGTCAACGTACCATGAGATGCCTAGAACTCTCACAAAGTAGAAGGCCGTCTAAATTTGGGGGCAGTTATTTCCTACCCTGTTTTGCGTGTGTTTTACCAAGATGTCTAGAGGTGTTGCTACTTTTTGCTCACTAGTCCAATTAGCATGATATCATCAAATTAGTGGAGCAGCATGGTGTCTTATGGAATAACAAAGAAATCAAGGTCCCCATGGACAAGATTATACCAGAAAATTGGAGATTTTTAATCCAGAGGTAGTACACTGAAGGAGTATTGATGACTTCGTGTATTGAAAGCAAACTGCTTCTGATAATATTTATTAAAACATACAATGAGGGGCGCCTGGGTGGCGCAGTCGGTTAAGCGTCCGACTTCAGCCAGGTCACGATCTCGCGGTCCGTGAGTTCGAGCCCCGCGTCGGGCTCTGGGCTGATGGCTCAGAGCCTGGAGCCTGTTTCAGATTCTGTGTCTCCCTCTCTCTCTGCCCCTCCCCCGTTCATGCTCTGTCTCTCTCTGTCCCAAAAATAAATAAATGTTGAAAAAAAAAACATACAATGAAAAAGCATTCATTACATCAGTTGCTATATCAGTCAGGGTTAAACCAGAGAAATAGAACCAGTAGGAGATATATATTAAGAGATTGATGGCAAGCAATTGGCTTCTATGCTTAGGAAGGCTAGCTAGGAAAGTTGCAAATCCATAGCATAACTGGCACGGACTGATGCTGCTATCTGTAGGAAGAACTTTTTTTTCATTAAGGAAGCCTCAGTTCTATTCTTGAAACCTTCCAACTGATTGAATCAGGCCTACCCAGGTTATCTAGAATAATCTATCTTTCTGAAAGTCAACTGGCTATCTAATCACATCCTCAAAATAATCACCGCAACACCTACATTAGAGTTTGGGTGGATCACTAGGGCCCACAGCCTACCCAAGTTGCATACCAGGTGCCAGAGGTATTTCCCTTTCCAGCAAGGGAAACATCTGGAACAGCAGTTGGAATTTGATTCACCACTGCCTTAAGTTTACAAAAATCCCATCGTCATTCTCTAAGATCCAAGATCCATCTGTCCTCTGCAAAAACGAAATAGGTGAATTGAATCAGGATGTAGTAGGAATGATCATGCTTGCATCCTTCAACTTTTTGATCAAGGCACAAATTTCAGCATTCCTTGTAAGAATGCAATATACTTTTAGTTGGAGGTACAGGCCTTCCTAGTGGCTTCCATGCAATCTTTCCTACCAAAACAGTCCTTTCTTCATGGGTCAGAAAATTAGTGTGGAAATTCTCCTAGTGGCTAAGTATGTCTCCTATAACTATAAATTCCAGACTTGAAAAAATAACCACAAGATAGACTTGGGAACCAACTGGCCCACTTTGAGATGGGCACAAGCCAAGATTCCATTAATTATCTGAACTCCTCAAGCCCTTAATCTTATAGGTGGACCATGGAGATGTTTTGAGTCTCCAAGATTTAGGGTCAGTTCAAAACCATAAAGTCTAGTTAGTTCTCCTTCCCCAGTGCACAGACACCAGGTAAGTACCATGGTCACGTCAAGGAAATCTAAAAAGAAAGATTTACAGTATAATTTTTGGCATCATAGCAGGATTTTCCTCAAAGGGACTTAGTCTCCCCTTCATATAAGGGGCTCTTGATCTGTGAACTGGCTCCATCCGGGAAACAATTGAAGGACTGCAAACCCATGGTGACTAAAGTCAAGACTACTGTTTGCAAGATACAGAGATCTTCACTTATTTTAATCAAGTACAATTTTAGTAGACTGCCCATTGATTTCAGTCCAAAGGACACCATGATTGATTAGCCAATGCCAAAATAGATCAAACCACACTGTTACTATTTTACCTCTGCTGTTTATTACAGTAACCACATCCACTTTGTCTCATCTGACTACCTGACCACCATCTGACCCCTTCTTCATTATCGTCATTAAATCCCCATTATCCCCCTTGACTTCTAAATGGACTTCTGGAATTCCTATTATCCCTGCTAAATTCAGGAAGTTTATTTCAACGGCAGAATTTCCCATTCTCCTTTCTGACCTACAGAAAATTATCCACAGAACTCTCCAAAGATGTCAGTTCACCTCTCACTAAGTATTCTTAATGTCCTGCTAAATGGGAGGCTTTCTGCACCACTCTCTCCCAGGTGGCATTTTTAAAGAGTGTGTAAGCATGTATTCATAATACATCTATGATAGAGATTTTCCCCCCATTTTACAGATGTGGAAATTGAGGGATGCTGTTTACTCAAGGTTATTCAATTACCAATTTAATTGATGTATTTGGAATTTGAACCCTAACTCTATTTGACACCAAATTCATGCTTCTTATAATTAGACCCTTAGCCACACAAAGTACAAGTTTACTCTAGTTACAGCTTTTAAGGATTTTTTTAAAAGTAGACTTAATTTATTTTTAGAATAGTTTTAGGTTTACAGAAAATTGAGTAGAAGTTACAGAGAATGCCTATGAACTCCCTGCTCCCACACATGTATAACCTCCCCCCATTATCACCATCCCCACTAAAGCATTTGTTTCAATTGATGAGCCTACATTGACAAATAATTATCATCCAGAGTCTATAACTTACATTAGGGTCCACTCTTGAGAGTGAATATTCTATAGGTTTGGACAAATATGTGATGATATGTATCATGTAGAATAGTGTCACAGCCTGAAAAATCCTCTGTGCTCTACCTCTCTCCCCCTACACACACTTTTCATGGATTTTTATGTAATAAACATAGTTTCCATGCCAGATTTCAAACACAAACATTCTTGATCAATTCTTTTTTGTCCAAAAAAATCCACATGAGTAAGAATATTTTGAGATACTGTTAAGATACTTAACTGGACTGGGCATAACCTGCCAATTATAATCAATATCTTGGTGCACATGATAGGCAAGTCAGGTAAGCAGCACCTTGAACAGAATGCAGCTTAAAAGAGGTTTATTTCTGCCCATGCATGCTGCATGCTAAATGGTCCCTTTTCACGCCTCTGCACCTTGGCACATGTTGCTTTCATTTTTACACTGCTATCCTTTTTTCTACCTAAAAGTATGCCTACTCATCTTTTTTTTTTTTAATTTTTTTTTCAACGTTTTTAATTTATTTTTGGGACAGAGAGAGACAGAGCATGAACGGGGGAGGGGCAGAGAGAGAGGGAGACACAGAATCGGAAACAGGCTCCAGGCTCTGAGCCATCAGCCCAGAGCCTGACGCGGGGCTCGAACCCACGGACCGCGAGATCGTGACCTCGCTGAAGTCGGACGCTTAACCCACTGCGCCACCCAGGCGCCCCATGCCTACTCATCTTTTAACATGTTAGGTAACACGTCCCTCTTCTATAAGCTCCTACTGGATTTTCCTGAGTGAGAAAAGACTTCTCCTTTCTTTAGGACATACATTCTCAATGGAGGTGACATCACACCCAAATGGACAAAAAATCTTGCCCTTTTTTATATAAGACACAGATAAAACATTAGTACTTAAACAGATACACAACATATGTGTGGTATTAAAATTTAATGTAGGAAGGAGTTTTTGAGATAAAAAATGTCTAGAAAGCCTCTTTTGGGACAGAGGATAATAATAATAATAATAGTAAAAAAGGCTAAGAAACATTGCCCCAAGATGACATTGTATCTGTACATATCTGAATTAGTCTTTATAATGTTTTATTGTCTCTATACCCCACTAGATTATAAGATCTTGAGGACAAGACCCAGGTCTTATTCTGTTTAGTCCTGCTCAACACACAGTAGACACTTAAATATATGTTGAATACATTAATGAACCAATTTCCTCATACATTAATGAACAAATCATATGAGTGACTATTTACAAACTCATGATGAGATCTCTATCTGGGAAAACAACCGCTCATCCATCATCTGTCTCCAGTTTAGAGAGTAGAAATTTCAGGTACAAGAACCTCCCCTGCAGCCCCCCAAATCTCTCTTTTTCTTTTTCCAAGGATGTTTGGGGTACAGAACAGTTGATGGAGGAGCGTCCTCATGAAATTCCTGAGTACTTTATGCACACGGAGAGTTTTCAAGAAAAGCATATGGACTAATTACTTTCCTCCTTTCTTCTCCCTACCCTTTAAACTGCTAGGTGTTAAGTTGGGTCATTTTAGGATAAGACTGCTTATAAATATAGTTTTGCAAGCCATCACCAACAACAGCCCAGAACCCCATCCCAAATCACTTTCCAGGTGAAAAATAGCTGAGGTCCAAGACTATAAGCTAACTGATACAATGTGTCCAAGAGAAAAGAGCAGAAACATTGCTATCAAATTGGATTTTCTGTGTCCCAAAGGCAGTGTTATTTTTGACAGGGTTCGATACAAAATACTTCTGCAATTGAAAATGTATGATTCCTAGCACCTCCTTTACCCACGGTCTGTGGGAGGGCAGCATCAAAAAGCCACCCGGTGCTCATTAAAGACTGCCCTGAGAAAATAAGAAATCGTCCTCTACCAGCCCACAGTAAACACAAAGACTGAGCAATATCTTCAAGGGTTTCCGAACAAGCAGTTGCTGCTCGCTGCCAAGAGCAACTGTCTCTCAAACGGATTGTGCATTTGGCCTCCAATAAAGAGATTCTGTGCACTTGATGCAGCGAAATGATATTAGAGTAGAAATACAACTTTCATTGCACTGTTTAGCTTTCTTGGAGAAGCCAGGCTGGGGATGTGCAGGTGTAAAGCAATTAACCTTTTAATACAAACATTGAAAATTGAGCTAGAATTGACCCAGGAAATAGCTGACTCCACTGCCTGGCCAAGATGAGAGACGCCTCCTGCAGCACGCTAGCTCCTCAGTTCACAGGAAGGGAAGAGCATTCCAGGCCACACTAGGGTGTCAGTCACAGGCACTGCCCCGGCTCACCTCAGCCCAACTCAGCCTCCAAGCCCTCACACATCTTCCAGAGCAGCTCGCACAGCTCAAAAAAGCACAGGTGGGGGGAGATTCATCAGAGCTGGGGTGGGGGGTGGCCAGGGTAAGTGTGACAGGGCCCCAGCTCTGCAGAGAGCACGGCTCTTCTGGATTGAAAAAGGAAGTGACAATACTGAAGGAAGATGCCCAAGTGAAGCACAGATAATAGAAAAAAAATCTGTTCCTTTGTTCACCCAAACTTTGATACATCAGAGGCTATGCACACACACACACACACACACACACATACATATATATACACATATGAAATATATATGAATATATGTGGATATATAAATATATATGAAAACAATATATATATGAATATACATATATATGAATATACATACACACACACACACACATATATATATATATATATATATATATATATATATATATAAACAAAACCAGAAAACAAACAAACACCCCATGGTCTTTGCCCTCAGGTGCTTACGTCCTAGGTACACAGACAGAAAACAAACAATAAGCTAACAAATGAGGCCATTTTGAATCAAGGATTGAACAATAAAGGAGAATAGATGTTCTAAGTAAGAATACTACTGGGCTCAGAAGAAGCTTTGCTCGAAGCTTGTTTCCACCCTGAGATTCATGCTGTTGGCAGTCAGGGGGCCAGAGAGTCTGTCTTTTCTCATGAGCTGATTTTCTTTGGGAAGTGGTCCAGGTGGATGAGCTCTCTCCACGTACCTGGGAAGACAACGAATGTAGGAGATGGAGAGGAGTTTTCAGCTAGAGCCCAGAATTCAGTGGCAGGGCAAATATTCAAAATTGAGCTTCCTGCCTTCAACTCCATAGTGTGAAATAGTCTGCAAGTTCTTAAGAAAGAAGTAACAGAATCATATGAAGTTCTTTTATGAAGGCCTACATTCCTAGCCTCTCTCACCTCCCAACATACTTCAAACATTCAAAATCTAAAAATCAGTGGTGTGTTTCTATTTTCTCTCCCTCACTCTCCAGCATCCTCTCATCTCTACTCTGTAGTCAGTGAGAGTCAAGGCTTGGTGTAAGTCCACCCTCCGTCTTAACTCCCTTCCCAGGGGAGATGGTTATAAAGAGTGGCAGGCAGATGAGCACGTTGGCTGGTCTGACCCTACTAAATAATAACCTGGGGTCCCAAGATGCCACTTTTCACCAGAGGGCTACCTGATTGCTCCCCTAAAATAGCATGCAATTACTCTTACCTTGCATGGAGTATCCCTAGCATCAAGTCTATAGGTTCCTAAATGGATAAAGCCTAAATAAAAGATTTCTCAATGCATCTTGTTTCCTCACTGTTTGATGATGGTTACTGTTTGATTTGTTTGCACAGTATCTAGAATGCCCTGGGTGATTTCTACATTAATACATTTAAGGTCTGAACTTGAGCCAGTGTTTTGGTTTCCTTCCATTTTGTTTGAAAATAAAATAAGGATGCCACTAAGAATACACTTGTTGCTGCAACCATATTTGATATTCCTCTAAGAAGTTTGAAGTCTAGAATAGAAAGAATTACAGACATTACCAAGGTTTTTTTTCAAAGATTTCATGTATATTATTCATAATATTTTTGCCAGGAAAGTTCCTTCTGATGAGGAGAGTCTAGAGATTACACAGAGATAGTTATTGCCAAAAGACTGAATGTTGCATGAAATAAAACTGCCAATTTACAGTTGATTTTCAGCAGTTATGTAGTGTTCTTATACTTACTTCCTGATACTAAATATGTGTTCCTTTGCAACTGTGTAATAGCTGTGTAGATGATGATGATGATAAGGGAGGTAAACATCAGACAAAGAATTACTGAATACCAGAGGTAACGGATTCATATCCAAGTGTGAGCATAAAGATCCAAGAACAGAACAAATCTTCTGTCTTCAAGGGAATATGTTGAACCAATATTCCAGATCACCACCATTAAGCATTGATTTGTCACATGGATTCTGAACTTTATCATGTTTGCCTTCCTTTAAAAACACGAACATCAGGGGAGCCTGGGTGGCTCAGTTGGTTGAGTGTCCGACTTCGGCTCAGGTCATGATCTCACAGTCCATGAGTTCGAGCCTTGCGTCAGTCTCTGTGCTAACAGCTCAGAGCCTGGAGCCTGCTTCAGATTCTGTGTCTCCCTCTCTTTGCCCCTCCCCTGCTTATTCTCTCTCTCTCTCTCTCTCTCTCAAAAATAAATAAACGTTAAAGAAAAAAATGAATAAAAAAAAAAAAAGAAAAAACCACGAACATCAATTTAGAGGTCAGAGGAGAATAATCTAGTAGCAGTTTGTCCATTGGCAGGAGGCTCTCAGAAAGGAAAGATAATATAAATCTAGGGATAGATTCAGGATTAGAACACAGCAGTTGGTTGAAACCATTCAATACAATGCTCACTGGCTCCTCTGCCATTTCATGGGCTGTCTTCAGCAAATGTTCTACACATGCCTCTATATGTGCAGAACCCCCGTAGCTGGTGTGTTGAGGTAACAGGTGTGCAAACAATCCCCATATCTGTATTCTGACAACCAACTCCCACATCAGGCACCTACTAGCCCCAAAACTGAGAGCCTGACTCCAGCTGATACTCAAGGCAATCCCTTCACTCCTTCTTAGCCCTCATCTCCCATCTCAGCCCCAAGGAGCCTTAGACCTTCCCTGACCCATCAGTTTCCTCACCTCTTGCTTCCCCATCCTTGAGGGTAGGCAGAGCTAGGCACAGGTCACTGCAGTCTATATACAAACACACACACACACACACACACACATTTTATATATATCTACATACAAAGTACATTTTATAAATAATACTTATTTTCATAAGTGATACCTATAAATATCTTAATCTATGCTCATATAAAAGTATATTTGGCATTCTATTAGTATGTGCATAATTATTTGTAATAGCTTGAGTTTCAAAAAGCAACTAATACCGGTTATGTCCTATTATGGATGTCAGGTGTTAGTGAAATCAGAAGTTCTGTAAACATCCTGCTTCTGCTCTTAGTTTCTTAACTACTTTAACCTGTAGAGTAGTTCCTGGTACATAGTGACAGCTCAGCAAATATTAAATCAAAAGGAATGGCCTAGAGGAAATACCGGACTTGGAGCTAGAATATCTAGATTCAAGTTTAGACCGATTCACTACAAATGTTCTTCAGCTATAATATGGGAATAATACCTCCCGCTTGTCCCTGCTTTCCTCAGAGGGATATTGATGGCAGAAATAGTAATAGTTCCAGAAGCAGTAATAGTATCAGAAGAATTAGCTTTAGTAGCAAGAAGAGTGACAATACGAAGGTAGAAATTACATTTACTGTATAAACAGTACATTGGAATAAATTCATTCATTCGTTTGATTGTACCAAGAACCATACAATTGGCCAGATACAGAGTCTTTACTCAGGGAGTCACCATCTAGCTGGAGGACAAAGTTGTGCATGCCAGGGAGATAACTACTCGTACACAAAGATATACAAGGATGTTTTCTGTTTTCCTTCTCAGGGTGAGATGCTATACATGAACCTCAGGGAAAGATGGCTAGCCCCTTCAAAGTAGTTCTTTTTCATGCCATTTCCTGGAACAAATGTCTTATCTTAGGTAACTTTTTTCCTCTTGTATTTACCTAGGTCCTCTTTTGGCAGACCATTCATTGATGCACCGTACCAGGTGCTTTGCTAAACCCTGAATTTCAAAGAAAACAGAATTCCTCCCCTCAAGTAAAGAATTTTCCCCCATTGCCAGGAAAAGCAATAAGAACTTACCAAAGGGACCGCTTTGAAGATAGCTAAAAGCTCACTTTGAAATGAAGTCTCAATATCGAGAGGTGTAGTGTCATATCTGAAACTTGCCTTCAAATATTGCAGCAAGAAATACATGTGTACACAGAGACAGAATGCAAATATGACAAAATGTTTAAAACAGTTGCATATTGAGAGTATAAGTTCATAATACTATTATTTCAACTTTTCTATATGTTCAAAATATTTCAATAAAAAGTGGGAGCTAATAAGAACAAAACCTATAATGGAGTCGGATTACCATGAGTTGAAGTACAGCTTCAAAACAGTCTGGCAGTCTGAGCTGGGGGAAATTATTAACCTTTCTAGACCTCAGTTTCCCCATCTTGAAATGAAAATAATCTTTGTACCTATCAGGATGGGTTGTTATGAACATTAAATTGGATTACACATATCGAGCCCTTCTCCGAATGCTGACACTTAAGTAAAATAAATATTAGCTACTATTATTTTATTTTAAAGTAATACTTTTGTGAAATGGTGTAATCATTAAAATGTAGAAACCAGAAACAAAAAGAAAGTACAAAAAAGAATAAATAGAACAGACTAGAGATCCAGAAAGTCCTTCTAAAAATATGTTTAAAAGTCTTTTCCCAACATTTTAACCACATGGCTGAGCTAATAGCAAGTTAAAGGAAATCTGCTGATGTCAGAAAAAAAGTAGAAAGGGTATTTCCGGAGAGGTAAGCAAGATCTAGAGTGGGCGCTGCTCTGGGGGGATATGCTAACCTCTGGTGGTTTTGATGCTGAGTTTTAATGGTCCCATTAATGAGGGAAACAAAGGCAAGAGACATAGAGCTTAAAGTAAATCTCCTTACAGCTTGCTGCCCACTGATAGACACCTGGAACATGCAGAGCATGACCTTCCTCAAGGAACTCATGGCTGCCTTAGCGCCTAAATGTTCATGGTTCATTAAAACTGAAAGTAACCTTATCTTAACAGCAGCTAGCCCCTCAAAATCCTGAAAGCCTTGATTCCAAAATTCCTTAGAAACTTACTTCATCTCTATCCCCCGCCCCCCACAAACTTAAAAGTATATAATCAGTCACCCATCACAGCCCATCATAGGAGGCAAAGCCTAGGGCTTGCAAAATGCAAAATTTTATGTCAGAGACAAGTGAATGAAGTTAGGACTTCCATAAGGCAACAACAGCAGTAAGTGGTCTTCAGAAAAGCCCTGATGGACAAAGTGAGATGGGGAAGTTACTCGCTTAGTTCTGAATGGAGCCCATACTCACATGCATTTAGAATTAGAAGCTCTATCCCTGGGTACTCCAAAACCACAAGCTAAATTTTACTTGAAAATCTATTCACGTTGGTAGTACCTTCTAGCACCTGTGGAAACAAACACAATCCTATGTGAGAGAAGTTACTTTAAGCCCACACTTCAAAGAATTCCCAGACAGAATAACCCAGAGACATGAATTCATGATCAAAATTCATGGCACATGAAGACCAAGGTAACATGAGCAAAGGTCGACCTTAACAACAGACTACAGAATGTGATTCACAAAACTATGAGTTTGTTAAGATGAGTTTGATATATTAAGAAAAATAATAAAAGTATGGCAATGGAATAAGACACTTCAGAAGGCCAAATTTTGACCTCTAGAAGTAAAAAAATAAAATTACATTAAAAATTCAGTTATAGATTAAATAGCCAGATAGGACACAGCATGAACTGGGATATAGATCTGAAGAAATTATCCAGAATTTACTATAGACAATCAAAGTGGTAGAAAATATCGACTATCATATGGAAAGAATAAAAAGAATAGAATAGAGGAAATATTCAAAGGGAAAAAAGACGGAAAACTTTCCAGAATTGGCAAGACTGGTCCTCAGATTCAGCAGCAAAGTGTCTGATGCAAAAACAAATGGAGATAAACCCACATTATGTTGTAACTGCTGAACACCAAAAGAGACTACCTGAAAAACATGTAGGAAAAAAAGATCAATGGCATAAAAAAAAATTACAAAAACAATGAAAGATAACTTCAATAACCACAATGGAAGCCAGAGGAGAATGGATTTATGTTTTCAAAATGCTAAAAGAAAATAGCAAAAAATTACAAAAACAAGATAACTTTATTTCAAAAAAATCAGTTGAGAAAAAAAAAAAAACCTGAGAGTATTTACTACCAACAGAAACTACAAAGAATTTTCCAAAGGAGGAACACGAGTAAAAAGAAAAGTCATCTCAGAAGGGAGGTCTAAGATGCAAGAAGAAATTCTGAGCTTCAAAAATGATGAACATGGGGGTAAATGTAAACAAATAGCCACCTTATAATTTAATAATCAGGAAAAATGTCTGCATTTTAAGGCTTTAAAAAAAAAGCAAAGTAAAACTAAAATACTGCAATGGTATAACACTCACACATTATTGACATGAGTGCTTTTTAGGACAAAAGTAATGATGTTAATGTTACACTTTGCTAAATTAAAAAAGGAACTTAAGAATTTTTAGTGAAACCACTAAATGAAAAGAAATGTAATATACAACTTCCTTACTTCATGGAGTTTCTTTTAAATGCAAAGAAATTTGTTTTTGTTTTTGTTTTTGTTTGTGAAATTTATTGTCAAATTGGTTTCCGTACAACACCCAGTGCTCATCCCAACAGGTGCCCTCAATACCCATCACCCACCCACCTCTCCCTCCCACCCCCCATCAACCCTCAGTTTCTTCTCAGGTTTTAGGAGTCTCTTATGTTTTGGCTCCCTCCCTCTCTAACCATTTTTTTTCCTTCCCCTCCCCCATGGTCTTCTGTTAAGTTTCTCAGGATCCACATAGGAGTGAAAACATATGGAATCTGTCCTTCTCTGTATGATTTATTTCACTTATAAAATGCAAAGAAATTTGTATTAGGATCAATGGTTTAACAATAGCTAAAATACTCCTGGAAAAAAAAAAGACTGGAAGTATCTGTCCTTCTGGATATTGAGTTAGGCGCCAAGGTATTGACACAGGAATAAACAAACAAACAAAAACAAAGTATTCAGATACTAAAAGAGAAGTATTTTCAAACTGGATTAAATAAAAACATAGCGCAGTATATGCCGTTTCAACATCATACTGGAGTGTCTAATAATAACATTTAACACTTATTAGGGATACATGTACCAGGCACTTTACATGAATTAATTTATTTAATCCACACACAGTCCTATGAGGTGTACATTTTTGCCATTTTTGCCATTTTCATCCATTTTTCCAGTGAGAAAACTTGGGTTATATAGCTTGTCCATGGTTACACAGCAAGTTAGTAGCAGAGGTGTGTTGACCCAGAAAGACGGACTCCAAAATCCATGCTCTTAACCACCACACTATACTTTCCCAGCAAGCAAAATAGAAACAGAAATTTTAAAACAAGGGTTATAAAGGAAGAAACAAAACTGTCTCAGATGACAATTGTCTACATAGTTAACCCCCAAACATTTGCAGATAACATATTAGAAATATTGAGTGTTTAGCAAAATTGATGGATATAATATCAATATATAAAATCCCATTTTATTTCAATAAACCAAAAGAAGTTAAGAAAGCATACTTTTAAAACAATCATTTAAAATAGCAACCAAAAGTAAGATGCTCAGTAGTGAATCTAACAAAATTTGTGCAAGGACTTTATTTAGAAAATAATTTTTTAATGTTTAAATATTAATGACCTAAATAAAGAGATATACCATATTCATGGACAGAAACAAGCAGTATTAAAAGATATTAATCTTTTCAAAATGTTTTATAGATTCAATGCAATTGCCATAAAAATTCGAACAGTATTTTAAAAAATTTTTTTAATGTTTATTTTTTAGAGAGAGACAGATCATGAGGGGGAGGGGCAGAGAGAGAGGGAGACACAGAATCCAAAGCAGACTCCAGGCTCTGAGCTGTCAGCACAGAGCCCAACGTGGGGCTTGAACTCAAACTGCAAGCTCATGACCTGAGCTGAAGTCAGATGCTTAACTGACTAAGCCATCCAGTCGCCCCTATCAGTATATTTTGTGGAACTTCCCAAACTGATTCTGAAATGTAGATCTGAAGATCAATGGTCTCAGGATAACTAAAACACTCCTGAAGGAAAAAATAAGACTGGGGGCATTTTTTTCTTATGGATACTGGCTTATTATAAAGCTAGAGCAATTTAGGCACCAACATCCTGACATAGGGGTAGACAAACCAATGAAACGGGATAGAGAGCCCAGAAATAGTCCATGTATATATAAAAGCCAAATATAAATTAGAACTATCACACAGCTAAATAGACAAACAAACAAGAAAAAGGACTGACAAGTCAAGCTGAAACAATTGTTACTCATATGGGGAAAATGGATTCAAATACTCACTTTGTCAATGATAAAAATCTATCCCAGGTGGATCAAAGACTTAAATATCAAAGGTACAACTTTTAGGGAAAAAATATCAGGGAATACCTTTATGGCTTCAGCATAAGAAAGAATTTCTTTTAAACAACTCAAAAAGCCCAAACTATAAAGAAAAGATAAATGAATTCAACTACACTTAAAGTAAGGACTTCTATTCAGGAAAACACACACACACACACACACACACACACACACAGATGGACAATAAAGGTGGTAAAAGGTAAGTTACATTCTATGAGACTATATTTGCAACATGTATAACTGCTAAAAGGCTAGTGTCCAGAATATATAAGAAACTCCAACAAAGCAATAAGAAAACGACAATCCTTTATAAAAGTGGTCAAAGTACATCAACAGACATTTCACAGATAAGGAAACACAAGTGGCCATTAAAAGATAATTCAAACTCAGTGTTAATCAAGAGAAAGCAAAATGAAAACACAGTGATATGCCATTTTATTCTCATGAAATTGATAAAAATCTGAAAGTATTGACTAAGATATAAACCAAAAGAAATTCTGAGATAATAGTGAGTTTAAATTGGTGCAATTTGGAAAATAATTGGGCATTCTCTTGTAAAGTTGAACATAAGCATTCCTCCTGACCTTGTGATTCTATATGAGTCTACATCTTTGGGAAATTTATATATTTGCACCAACAGATATATCTAAAACTGTTCATAGGAGTATTATTTGTAATATCAAAAAACTGAAAAATAACCCAATCGTCCAAGTAGAATAGAGTGGGGAAAAAATCATGTGTCATACACCTCGCAATGGAATACTATACAGCATGAAAAATAGATGAACTATACCTACATTCATCAATTCAGATGCATCTCAAGAGTTATACCGAGAGAAGAAAGCTAGACACATAAAAACATATAGTATAATCCCATTTATATAAAGGTCAAAAGTAAAATTCTATAATTTATTTCTTAGGGAAATATACTATGTGGTAAAAGCATTTTAAAAAGCAAGCCAATAATAACAAAAATTTGAATTCTAATTCCTTTCTGGAGAAGGGAGAAAGGAGATGAGATCATTGAGAGACATATAAGGACACTCAAAGTTGCTGTTTTGCTCCATTTATTAATGTACATTCTTGTTCATTTTGTTGCTTTTTAAGATGTACAAATATCTTAAATATTCCTCTGTTTATGACCTATTTCTCCAAAATAAAAAATACAGACCATCTGAAAACATGTACTTTGACAATACTTTCCATGAGTATCACCTATGACTTAATACATCTAGCTCAGATTTCAACACAAACCATAAAAATTAAAATAAAATAATAAAACAATGTGGGAAAAATTTACCCTTTGCAAAACACCCAACACATTTAAAGAATTATTATGATCACTTCAGTACTTTGTCCAACAGCTTGCATTGGGGATCGTTTACTGCTAGGGTAAAATAAGTTGGTAGGAGTGCTTTCACTGCAGACAGCCCCCTCATAGCAGGTGGCAGACAATTAGCACCACCAAATATGGAAAGAATTCCATGATATTTGATGATCATGAATGGCCATGTTATCTCCTTGTGATAGAGGCATTGTCTGCCCTGGCTGAACTTTCAGTCTATACAGTGGAATAGATCATAAACAAGGAAATGAGCCAATGAATTGTGAAGAGTACTGTTAATAAAATGAACAGGGTTCAGTAATAGAAAATAATAATAAGCAGGTGTGTGGAAAGGATTCGATCCTACCAGGCTGACCAAAAGGAGCCTCTCTGAAGAGATGGCATAGAAGAGATGACCCGGGGGAAGGGAAAGGGACCCATTTAAAGAATATGACAGGGAGAGAATTGGCCCCAAGAGGAGGCAGGATTCCAGGGTACAGGAAGTATACCTACCAAGGCTGGAGAGGAGATTTTGGTCTCTGAGAACATAGGGGCTGAAAGGTAAAATGTTGAGAAAGTCAAGAGTGGGACTGCAAAAGCGGACTGGGACCAGATCACGCAGGGCCTTGAAGGCCATGCCAAGGAGGTCTGATTCTTTTTTCAAACATCACTAGAAAGAAATGGAAATGGTTACAGTGTAGAAGCCGCATGATTGAATTTCCGCTTTCAGAGATTGCTCTGACTGCTAATTAGTGAATAGTAGAAACAGGGAGACAGTTACTGTAGTCATTGTACATTGGAAGAGAAGGACGGGGTAGAACTAGGGTTGTAGCAGTGTTAGCAGAAATCAAGCGAACAGATTCAAGCTACATTTTACACATGAAATTAATAAGATGTGCTGCGAAATCAGTTGTGGGGGAAAATGATATAAAACTGGTATGTCAAAAATGTACATCATTCTCATTTGCTAAGGATGCACAGTTGTTTTGGTTATTTCAACTGATTTCTGTCTTCTTTGACAGAAGTTAGAAAACATAAGAGCAAAAACCTCCTGGGGCACCTGGGTGGCTCAGTGGGTTAAGTGCCGACTTCGGCTCAGGTCATGATCTCACGGTTTGTGGGTTGGAGCCTTGCATCAGGCTCTGCGCTGGCAGCTGAGAGCCCGGAGCCTGCTTCAGATTCTCTCTGCCCCTCCCACGATCACACTCGGTCTCTCTCTGTCTCAAAAATAAATAAACATTAAAGAAAATTAAAAAAAAAAAAAACAACCTCCTGATTACTCATAGCATTTGACCGCACTGCCCAAGCCACTCTCTGGCACACACATTCTCCCAGGGGAAACAGGTGGAACGATCACAAACATGTCAGTATGTCACCAACTCTTTCGATCATCTGTAAATGTATATAAAACTCTCTCTATATAAATAACATCTCATTATTGTGTTTATTCTCCAGTCTCAGATTTTCATGGAGGTGGACGATTTGAAGCCTTTCGCTACACAGCCGACTCATCTGTGCCCCCCATTTCCAAACACAGGTGTGATACCCTGACCCCCCAACTTCTGGAATAATAAAATAAGCTAATGCTTCCTGAGAGCTTACTAGGCAGCAGGCGCTGCTCATAACACTTGTAAATGTTAACAAGTGAAATCCTCACTTCAGCCCTGAGAGCAAGTTACTCTTATTATTCCCATTTACTGTACATGAATTCAAACATGTTTACTGTTTCTGAAGCGTTAGGCTTTAGAAGGCAGCTCCTTCTGACTGACACCAAAGAGTGTGTTTTAAGCTGCTCAAATTGCACTTGAAGAATCTTAAATGTCTTTGCTGATTAATTGTGGTGAAAAGAGCCAATCAAAAATTTAGGAAACATACAAATATTGGGAAAACGAATCAATCTCTCGCCCAACAAAAGACCGAAAATAAGTGATTTCTCTATCGCAAGGAGAGAAAAAGATGCAAGCAAATTTCAAGGAAATAAACCCTTTATTACCAAGTATTCCAAATGTTACAGAGTATATAGAATGAAACCAGACAGGATCCAAAGATCCCCCTTCAAATGGGGGGGAAAAGAATCTAACATCTGGATGTATAAAACTTAGCTTTTATTTCAGTTTTGTTTTGTTTTGTTTTGTTCTCAGCTGTCACACTCTAAAACAGCTAACACTGAAATCTTTCTCAGGAGCTGTAAAATCCACGTGTGTTGACAGCTAGAGGAGACACAGCCTCTGGGGTGGAAGTCTCTCGCTTGCATTTAAGTACTAAGCCCGTAATGAATGGTTTAGAGTCATCCTAAGTCTGTAATGCGCAATTTATGGTGGCTCTCAACCTCAGCTACACATTAAAATCACCTGGGGTGCTTTCTTAAAATACTATCCCCAGAGATTTTTTTTTTTTTGGCTGTTCTCAGGTTGGCCCTGGGAACCAGTAGCTTTTACAAATCCCTAGGAGATTCTAATGTACCACCAAAGCTTGAGAACCACTGCTTTGGACCCAAGCCTGTGGGCATTCTCATGGCGACAACAGAGCCGTGCTCTTGGGTTTATCACTGCCCCCCAGAAGGTAAGAAAATCAGCAAGAAGCTAAAGGCATCTTCTGAATTAATACAGCCACGAGGAGCAAACACTGTGGTTAGACCTCTCCCTCCCCTTCCTGCGCTGGCATTCGGAGGAACTGCTTACCAGCAACGCCCTCTGGGGAACTCAGCTGCCCATCAAGTTGGCCACTGCTGACAACTTCCTTCAGATTTATTTGCTTCCATATAACATGTTAACACTCTGAGCATCAATAAACACTATAGTTTTCTTCATTGTGAGTATGAATTTGCTAAGTATAGATTAGACAAGGAGAAGGCACCAAGTAGAGACATAGAGTACCTAGTATGTGTTGGACGTTTTGTATATTTTGCTTTTAATCCTTACAACAACCGTCTGAGGAAGGTATTTTTTATTTTGGTCCTCCAATGAGGAAACTGAAGTTCAGCGGGATTATTAAGTGATTTCTCAAGGTCACGGGGCTACTGAGAGGAACACTGGGGAGGAGATCCATTCGATTTTTTACTATACCACACTGCCCCCTAGGGCTGCAGGCGTCAATGGCAAGCAGGGGCCGTTAAAAAAACTTGAAACGCCTGAAGGCTGGAAGCTTGAAATCCCATGGTGGACGTAATTGGCTGTGATTGCTCTTTCCTCTGAACCCTTAGAGCCTTTTCTGTTGGTACCACTCACTGGCTTAGCACTTAACTCTTGCCGCCTTTTGTTAATCGCCAGTTCATGTGCTTTCAGCTCATTGCCGTTACAGGCAAGCTCAGGCAGGGCAAAGACGATTCTTGATAGTTTTAATCCACCTGAGAGCCTAAATTTGCCTTAGAGCACAGCTCCTGTAACTGTATTGTACTTACGAATCACCTATAAACTTTGTTAGAAAGCAGATTCTAACAGACTGTCTGGGTGGGCCTGAGACTCTGTATTTCTAACGGGGATACCGCCAGGGATACCGGTGCTACTGGGGAGAGGATCACACACTGAGCAGCAAGGAACTCATTATTCCAAATAAGTGGGGTTTTTAACTATAATTTTGAAACAAGCAGTAGTGGGTGTAGTTTAGTAAATTATATTTCACCACGTATTTTACTTCTTAAAAAAAGTTGTCTCATTATCCTAATGAGACTGTCTACAATCGTTCCTTTCCCACTCAGTGAATCTTTGCAGGTTGATTTGCTGATAGGTAGGACATCGCAACATGAAAAGAAAACACCTACAAATTACCGTTGCATTTTTTATGAATAACACAAAGAAACATTAGCTGGTTAATCAATGGTTTAAAACAAATAAGGATGGTAATACACCCCTCTCGTCATTGCTCCTATTAGCTCAGGACCCCCTCCTGTGGGGCCATGACATCCTTGGGGATGGCATGGTAATTAGGTTGCTTCTGATAGGAAAGCTGGAGGTAAGTCTAACTGTACTCTGAGTGAGACCAGTCATTAAGAACATCAGCTTCAGGGTCAGTAGACCTGAGTTCAAGCCCTTGCTAACTTTTTTACTTTTCAAAGCTCATTTCTTGTCCAGTACCACCCCAAAGCAAGACTTGTAACTCTGACTAGCCCCAAAATAGTCCCAAGTTCAAATCATTAACGAGAAATATATTCATACACTCCATAGAAGAGCTTTTCTCATTCAAAAAATGAAGTATTTCAATATTGATTTTGTGGTCCAACACATTAAAAGGCTTTATGTTGTAGTTCATACAATAAAACATTATAAATCCTTAAATATACCTTATCACGGTTTGGAAAAGACATCTTTCTGACATTCACTTCTGTGCCTTCCCACCCCCAACGCACAAACACACATCCTGCTATTATGGAACAGTGCTTTACATGGATATAACTGTATGCCTCAGGCAGCCTCAGTTTCCTCAGCTATAAAAGGGAACTAATAATTCTTTATAGGTTTCTATGAAGGTTAGATGCATATCTCCCTTCAAAACTCCCTAGCAACCCCAACCAGCAGGTCTCTCTAGACCATTTCCCCCCATGCACCCCTCTAACCTCCATCTTACCGGCCATACCCCCCAATTTTCTATGTCCCTTTTTAGAGTGATTTGCTGGTCTCTTGGCTTTTCCAGCTGGGATCCAATCCTTTAGATGACAGTGGAGAGTTAGACGTAGCAAATAAATAATTTCACACACACACAGTTCTCTCTAAATATTTATTAAATTAATAAATGGCTGGCCTTCCTATAAGCCAGGAAACCCCAGGGGATCCTCAATATTGAGTTCCAGAAAATCTATTAGAAAAATTAGAGGTGGAAACATTAAGAAGTTTCAGATATCTATATCCCTCTTCATTGGATTTTCTCCAGCCCCTTTTCACAAGGAGAAAAGAACAAATCAAAGGCAACACCAATTTTTGATGGAATCTCAGACATAGTGCTTTAGCAAGGACATCAGGATGTCAGAAATGCTGTTTGATAGCACCTAGAGCTCACATCTCCCTATGGCAGTCTTAAAAATGTATTTAGAAACATAAGAAATGCCCAGCCCCATAAAATCCGTGTGATTCACTTAATACACACTTAAGCTGTCACATGGGTGAATTGAGGATATTATTACTTCAAATATAGGTTTGTTACAAAGAGTAATGGAAATGGCATGTATCTTTCTTATCCTGGCAGTTAACACTTAGTAGATACTTAGTAAATGTTCCATTCCAGCTTATCTGGGTAGCAATTTTCACCACAAATGTGCAGGAAGGAAGGTAGCAAACGCGTAGCCAACATCTGTGTTTGGTGAACTTAAAAATATAGAAAGCTCTGACCATGTCAAACAGTTTATATGTTGGGCAACCTTAGCTCTTGTAGCCTTCCAAAATCTTACAAAAGGAGGTTTCAAGTTCTAAAAAGTATAGCTGTCCATGTACAATCAACTTGCATTTTATGGCCAGGAAAGAGGGAATAATAAAAACAATGTGATGATAGAAAGTCCCATCACTACAAGAAAAACTTCATAAGAAGAGATCAAATCATAGCACCAGATAACAGGCAGTCTAGTAAATCAGTGACATTAAAATAACTATAAAAGAGGGGTGCCTGGGTGGCTCAGTCGGTTAAGCGTCCGACTTCAGCTCAGGTTATGATCTCACGATTCATGAGTTCGAGCCACATGGGCTCTGTGCTAACAGCTCAGCACCTGGAGCCTGCTTCTGATTGTGTGTGTGTGTCTCTCTCTGCCCCTCCCCTGCTTGCACTCTGTCTCTCTCTCTCAAAAATAAATAAACATCTTAAAAAATTAAAATAACTATAAAAGAAAATCTGAAAAAAATCCTTACCTAAGGAAAAACTGAGAACAAGGAAATAATGACTATTAATTGAATAAAATTTAAGCTATAAACTTAAGATAGACAAACAAGATATCTTCACCAGAGAGAAATTTTTATTAAAGTCATATAAAGTCATATAAAGAGTACCTGCACACAAAACCTGTGGCAAGATGTCAGAGCTAAATGATTGTATGGCAAACCAAAAACACAACACAAGACAAAACAAGAAAAGACCGCAAGATACTTTACATTACATATTTATTTAGCAATGAAATCACCTTTTCTATGTCTCTTAGGGACTCTCAAGTATTCAAGAAGCAATTGCCCTTAAAGTACTAGCTGAAAATCTATCCAATACTTCATTAATTGAATTATACGCAGTAAAATCTAGGGACTACAGTGAACACATTCAGGCAGTGTGCTCAGTACAAAATCTAGTACATGCGATTAACATTTCTAAGGCCAGAAAGAAAGCCCATGGGAATGAAGGTAATTTCCAGATTTTATCCACGTGTGGAACATGTCACACTACCTCCTCTCCTGGAGGTTTCTGAGGAATGCATTTTATTCCAGTTGCAGCCGAAGGCATGTTAGAACTTCTCAGACAATGTGTACTCTATACCTCTGTCTCCCCTGCGTGTTGGACGTGATTCCTTAAGAACCTATGTAAATGATCATGCTCAGGGATATCTTCTGTCTTCCTTTTCCTTTTCCTTTTTGTTTTTGTTTTTGTTTTTTTTTTCAAGTTCACATGCCCATATTCCTGTTGATTATCTTACTAATGCTATAACTTTAATAAGCCGCCACCACCACCTAAAAACCTGCGGAGTCTATTAAAACACATTCTCGGGGTGCCTGGGTGGCTCAGTCGGTTGAGCGTCTGACTTCGGCTCAGGTCATGATCTCACAGTTTGTGAGTTTCAGCCCCCGCATCGGGCTCTGTGCTGACAGCTTAGAGCCTGCAGCCTTTGTGGATTCTGTGTCTCCCTCTCTCTGCCCCTCCCCCACCAGTGCTCTGTGTCTCTCTCTGTCTCTCAAAAATAAGTAAATGTAAAAAAATATATATATTTTTAAACATTCTCAAATCTTGAGCTGAGAAAGAGAAGTACTAGCTAAACATCAGTAAGGACTGTTGTTGCAAAATATCAGAGACATACCAGCAGTCACCCATATTTTCTATTGAAAAATGAAACACTTAGAAGAGCAAATGTTAGCCCTAGTAAGGCAAGTACGTTGAGTGAAACCAGCATAGAAACGGGAGAGGGCTCATCTCAAACTCAATTCCCAAATAAGGATGGGGAATCGTGCCGTTGACTTCAGAACAGGGCTCATGACCCTCCAGAGCAGTTAGTCACTTGCGTGGCAAATTCCAAAAATTCCAGAAAATTATCCTCATCCCAGCCACATCACATAGCCATATCTACCAGAAATGCACGTCTCTTGGATGATGGTTGCAATTGCTATTATCTTCAGGGCTGCTTTTGTCGGTTTCCGGTTGTTGTCCTCCACTTGGATGAGAGTGGTATTAGAAAGGTAATGCTTCGGACCTTGTGTAGTAGCGGGATCTAAATGTATCTGTCCCTTTCCCAAGAGCTGCAGTGGTGAAAAGATGGAATGAAGAGTGTAGGAGGACAGAAAGGCCCAGGGGGAGAGAAGGAGCAGGAGGGGGGCACTAATGACTCTAAAGACTGAGTTTACCTAAGGCTGCAGCAGGGCAAACATTTGTTTAATGAAATCATACATAGAACAAAAACACAAAACAAAACAAAAAACCACCACCACCAACAACAACAAAAGCATTTGAAACAGATAAGCCTAGAGCTGTTCTGATTGCTGTTACAGTTGGAGCCTGGACCTCTGCCCACTGTCCTTTCCTTCCAGTCGCCCGTGAAGTTCAGAAGGTGCTAGGGTTCCAGGAAAGATGCTTTGAAAACCACTGGCCCATTGGAAGTTGATACAGTGAAAGAGATCATCTCTGATGTAAGAACCGTTCCTTCCTTTACACCTGTAATTATACAGCGGCGACGCATAGACCACTGGCACCATTCAAGGGCAGTTCCGAGCCCCCACCACACACAGCGCCCAGCCCCCAACCCCCTTCAGGAGGAGTTGCCGTGGGAGCAGCAGCCGGCGGGTGTCAGAAAGGTAAACTAAGTCCCAGGCAGCTGAGCTACGAACCGCCTATCCCTGAGCTAGAGGCGACGTGCCACCACCCCAGTCACACCACTTCTGTGTGTCCTTCCACGCCCAGGTCAAAAAGCCTGGGAGGGCCGCTGAGCGACCCCCGGAGCAGGAGCCAGTCCGAGCCCAGGGCGCCACCACCGCAGGAGCAATGTGCAACAGCGTTGCTTTCGTGGCCTGCTCACAGGGGACTGTCCAAGTTCCCGGGATGCAGAATAACACAGCCCATCCAGAAGAACTAGTCACAAAACTAAAACACATCGGGAAAGTCTCCTTTGGAGAAGTTTTCAAAGGAATTTGATACTGCACCCAGCAGGTGCTTGCTATTAAAGTCCCAGGCCCCGAGGGAGCCAAAGAAGAAACTGCAGGCATTCAGCAAGAAATCGCTGTTTTGAGTCAGCGTGACAGCTCATATGTAACAAAATGCTATGGAGCATATTTAGAGCGTTCAAAATTAACAATGGAATACCCGGGTGGTGGTGGTTCATCCCTGGCTCTTCCTCAAGCTGGTCCATTTGATGAGTGCCAGATCGCTACCCTGCTAAAGGAAATGTTGAAAGGTCTGCACTGTCTCCGTTCAGAAAAGAAAATTCACTGAGACAGAAAAAGCTGCCAGCATCTTGCTGTCAGAACAAGGAGATGTTAAACCTGCTGACTTTGGAGTTACTGTCCAGCTGACAGATACACAAATTAAAAGAAATACCTTTGTGGGAATACCATTTCGGATGGTTCCTGAACTTCTTCAACGGTGGGCTTGTAACTCAAAAGCTGACATTTGGTCATTGGGAATTACTGCTATTGAACCATCCAAGGCAGAGCCACCTAACTGTGATGTGCATCCAATGAGAGTTCTGTTTCTTATTCCAAAAAAATCCCCCAACTCTTGTTGGAGACTTTACTAAGTCCTTTAAGGAGTTTATTGATGCTTGCCTGAACAAAGAACCATGATTTTGTCCTACAGCTAAAGAACTCCTGAAACACAAATTCATTGTAAAAAAAAAAATTCAAAGAAGACGTCTTATTTGACAGAACTGATAGATCAGTTTTAGAGAAGGGAGGCAGAAGGGCACAGTGATGATGAAACTGATTCTGAGGGCTCTGATTCAGAATCCACCAGCAGGGAAAAAAAACATTCCTGCTGAATGGAGCTTTACCAGCATGTGAAAGAAGCCCAATCCAAAGAAGCAAGATCTTGCACAGACCCTGAGCCATTGGTCTATGGTAATCACACCTGCATTTGCTGAACTTAAACAGCAGGATGAGAATAACGCTAGCAGCAATCAGGCGGTTGAAGAACTCCAGAAACATATTGCTGTGGCAGAAGCCGCCTGTCCTGGCATCACAGATAAAAAGGTGAAGAAATTAATGGAAAAATTTCAAAAGCATTCAGCAGATGGATTCCTTGAAGGGACTCCTTATTATTGGCTTCTACTTCATACAGACCCAGAGAAACCCACCAAAGCTACTTCAGCCTTAACAACGCTTAACTCATGAGCTCTGTGTGCCTTTTGGATCTTGGCAGCATTAAAGATCTGGGAGAAGCCATTCAACTACCTTGTGATAGTGTTTATCATGTTATATATATATTTTTTTTAATTTTTTTTTCAACGTTTATTTATTTTTGGAACAGAGAGAGACAGAGCATGAACGGGGGAGGGGCAGAGAGAGAGGGAGACACAGAATCGGAAACAGGCTCCAGGCTCTGAGCCATCAGCCCAGAGCCTGACGCGGGGCTCGAACTCACGGACTGCGAGATCGTGACCTGGCTGAAGTCCGACGCTTAACCGACTGCGCCACCCAGGCGCCCAAATTTTTTAAATTTTTTTCAATGTTTATTTTTTGAGAGAGAGACAGAGCATGAGCAGGCCAGGGGTAGAGAGAGGAGACACAGAAACCGAAGCAGGCTCCTGGCTGTGAGCTGTCAGCACAGAGCCCGACGTGGGGCTCGAACTCACAAACCGTGAGATCGTGACCTGAGCCAAAGGCGGACACTTAACCAACAGAGCCACCCAGGTGCCACTTTATCATTTTATATTTTAAAGAGATTACTTTGTAAGGAATAACTTCTAATACTATGGTTTCCCCTGTATTCTACTAAATGTTGAGAGACAGTTTTGCTTTTAGGTATCATTACTTAAGTGACTGGCATTGAAAACCTTTCCTGTTTTGATCTTTAGTTAACTGTATGCACACAGGTCTTTCAAAGTCATCCTAAATATTCGACTTTTGTAACCCATCAAGCTGCAAAATGCTTTTTTAAAAACATGAGCATATTCTAAAAATGACTATTGGTGGGGAGATGGAAACAAGTCTTACCTTCTTAAACAGAGGTTTTTCATAAGCTCTTGGAAATGAAACCTGGAAAAGTATTGACTCTTCTACAAAGTTGGTATGATATTCCAGGCAGCTCAGTGACAATCATATTTGAGAGCCCTGCGTTTGAAGCATTTATAGGCAACAGAGCTACCTCTTGGTGTGTGGTATTTACCTTCTCTTTTAGAAGAGACAATTAACCCTTATTTAACACGGTTGGAAATTTAAAGCAATGCTAATTAGCCATGGATGGGGTTTTGGCAGTACTGAAGAAATTAGTCAGGCTTCATTTTTAAAAACTTCAACCCGGGGCACCTGGGTGGCTCAGTCGGTTAAGCGTCCGACTTCAGCTCAGGTCATGATCTCACAGTCTGTGAGTTCGAGCCCCACGTTGGGCTCTGTGCTGACAGCTCAGAGACTGGAGCCTGTTTCAGATTCTGTGTCTCCCTCTCTCTCTGCCCCTGCCCTGTTCATGCTCTGTCTCTCTCGGTCTCAAAAAATAAATAAATAAACATTTAAAAAATAAATAAATAAAAACTTCAACTCATATTACATATTATATACCTGGATTTGGGGAGCTTAATAAAAGCTGATAATCATATGATTAAATACCTGATCAACAGGTATAGAATATACTCATAGCAGCATATTTTTTCATGGTAGTAAAATGTCCTATAAACTGTTTATACATTTTTGTTCTTCATAATTACCCAGTACATAAGTATCATTTGTTCATATGAAAATAACCATAGGACAGGCTGATCTCTGCCCAAAGTTAGGTTAGACGGTATAGTTAATTTTCAGTTATATTTATGGTACTGTAACATGGGTAATACCTTTTCATTTTTAAGCCCAGTATGTATATTATGCCTGCCTAAGTTCTGAACTGGGGCTGTATTTCATTAGTTATAGAATTATTGATATTAATTAGTTTTGATAGTTAATGTTTGGATCTGCACAGTTTTGTTTTGTCACAGAAGTCATTTTTAAAAATCTGAATAATTGCCAAATATTAGAAGAAAAATGTTCTTCAAGTAAAGAATACAATTTTTAGTCAAAGTGGCCATTACCTCCTCTTTTTCTGTAATAATACAGACATTTGAATAACTTGTGGTTGTGTCATATACCAAGAAATTTCTTTTGAGTGGTGCCTATACTATAACAATTACTTTTAACACATTATATTTTGAAGTGATAGTTCAGTTAAAATGTTCACCTGCTATGTAACTGAAACTGAATTTCAGTTTGTAATCTATAGAAATCTGGAAATAATTTTGCAACTCATCTCATGGATGAAATGAATATTTTTGTAAAAGTAAATTCAACAAATTTATAAATTGATTATTTGAAACTTTACAGCTGTGTCATGGGTAGGAATTGTATTGCTTATTAATTATTATTGTTATTAGTCCTGTAAACTGTTTCTAGATAAAGCATACTCCAGGGTTTTGGGAGGTTTAAAAATAGATATTTAAATTTCAAAAAAAAAAACCCTATAATCAAAGTTTTATGATTTCGGGTGTTAGTTTCTGAACCGATAGTTGGGAGGATGAACACAGAAAAAAAAAAAGTTTGACAGTTGTTTTTCAGCCAGATTCTCTGTACTATTATCCTCTGTACTATTAACATGCCTGTTTTCAAATACACAGTGCTAACTTAAACAAAGGTAAGGGGGCGCCTGGGTGGCTTAGTGGGTTAAGCGTCCGACTTCAGCTCAGGTCATGATATCACGGTCCATGAGTTCGAGCCCCTTGTGGGGCTCTGTGCTGACAGCTCAGAGCCTGGAGCTTGCTTCGGATTCTGTGTCTCCCTCTCTCTCTGACCCTCCCCCATTCATGCTCTGTCTCTCTCTGTCTCAAAAATAAATAAACGTTAAAAAAAAATTTTTTAAACAAAGGTAAGTAGGGTCAGGCAGTCTCTCATATCCATGCACGGAGGTACTCCTCATCTCAGATGCTAAAGAGCTATAGAAACCCAGTCATTCCCTTCTTCATATATCCTGTTGCTGCTTCTTTCTTGCTGCAGGTGGGCTTATTCTACTCTAACTCCATGTTAAGGAAATGGCCGCTCTAACTCCTGATCTATGTCTCTGTACATGAAACCAGCCAGATTCCCAAACTAGGTGTATTAGAAAGTACTTTGCTCAGCCCAGCTGGAGTTGAGCACCTCCAACCCCATCAGGATAATCCAGCTGATAACTCTGCAGGGTTGTAAGGCAACTTTCAGAAAAGAGAGCAGGGTGCTGGTCAGACTAATGATAGCTACCCAGCGCCCCCTTCCTGGAAGCCTGTGCCCCCTGACATAGCAGTGATGTGCTGGACAGGCTTGTACCTTTTAGCAAGAGCCGATTCTACCTATCACTTCCCAACTCTGTGTTCAGTGATGTCATATTGGTAGCTTGAAATCAACCACGGTAGGCGTATTTATACCACGCAAACTGGCAAAAGCTATAAATCAGGGATCTCTTTTATTTCAGAAAGTCCATTTATGAGCACCACACCATCACACAAGTCTCCATATTTGTGATATTGGAGACAGTCATGTTAACATGGACTCACACACTGTGAAGCTCTGCAGAAAGCCTTAGTATCCTCTTCCTCACAAGTTTAGTCCTCTAGAAGGAACCCAGTAGACCTGTTCACTCAGGTGTGCTTATATGATGAAGAAAGCAAATAAAGCAAGACATAGGCACCACCATGGGCCAAATGCAGTATACTTCTGATTCTACACAAAGCCTTGTTTTCTCCTATACTTATTACAGGGTCAGACATAGATAAGAATGATCCTGAAGATTATCCACATTCTTGGTAAAAATAGAAAAACAGCAAATGAAGAACTCTAATGCAGAAGATGTGAAGAAATGGTAGAAAGAGGTTAGAAGAGCACTTCTTGGAATACAGTAGGGGTTCAATAAGTATTTTGGAAAGGAGGAAGAGAAGAAAGGAAATGGGAAAGGGGTGGGGGTACAGGAGCAAGAGGGAGACAGGGAAGACAGAGAATATAAAAGGAAATAATGAGCCGTCAATCAAAGGAAACAGTCCTCCACTGAGAGTAGAAGCAAATGGTCTATTAACTGATAAATACAAAAGCATTCATTCAACACATTGTATCAAGTGCTGAACCTGTGACAGGGCTGGGTGCACAATAGTTAGTAGGACAGGGTCCCTGCCTCAGGCACTGTGCAATTCAGTGGAAGAGAGGCTCAAATAAATCATCGTCTCAATGTTGGTACATATGATGATTAGATAACCGTGAGGTGCTGAAGGAGACCATAGAGAAGCTTTCATCCCATATCTGGGAGTCAGAAAAGACTTCCCAGAAAGGGAACATATAAACCAAGCCCTGAAGAACACATAAAAGCTTCACAAATGAATAGGATGAAGCAAAGGGAAATTCAGATGAGGGGAACATTTATAAAATGGGTTTGGTGGTAAAGAGAAATAGGCAATCGTGAGTCTGAAGGAAGTTCAGACTGGTTGAGTATAGGCAAGAGAGTAAACTGAAGAGCTACACCACACCAGGTCAGGGAGGCTTTCAGGCGTACTTGGAATTGGACTTTAAGGACAAAAGGGAGTTATGGAGAGGGATCTAAAGAAGAGAACGTTTTAGAAAAATCACTCAAATTAGTTCTCTTCTTCACCACCACCACTTTTTTCTCTCAACAGGATTGATACTACAACCCCCAGCTGTCTCCCTGATCCCCTCCATCCCGCCTCCAAACTATTTTCCACAGGGAAAGTAGAGAGACCAGCTGGTGGTTGTAACATCAATGCTGTTGAGAGAAGAGCAATGTGGAGGTAACGAGAAGTTTGAGAGTTACTTAGGGGATAAAGTCAGCAGGATTGGATGATTACCAGACCTTGGGGGATGAAGGAGAGAGTCACTAAGAGAGACTCCAAGATTCCTGACCTGGGCAGGCGGCCGGATGGTGGTGCTATTGAATATAAGAAGGAAATGAAAGAAAAACAGGTTTAGCAGGGTGTATCAGGAGTTTAATTCTGGGGTGCTGTGGGGCATCCTGAGAGAGATGTATAGTAGGCAATTAATTAGAAAAGCATATGAGAGGGATTACCATGATTTACAATTTTTTACATGTTGGGTTATGAGAGAGTCGATAACATTGCTTTTCCCCATCCAAGCTAGCAATCAAATGAAACCTGGCCATGAGCAGACAGAAGCAAAATATCACCTTTGATTATAGATACATGCCATGTTTGTGTGAAAGGATTTCAATGGAACCAGAGGATATGAGATGTAGAATCTCACACATGTGCCCTCAGGATAATGGACTTTAAGAACCAAGAGACTAACTTTCATTAAGTGTATGATTTACAGAAGACCAAGACTTACCTCCTGACCTGTGAACATCTGCCAAGAATCTCTCTACATCCTCAAGCCAATGAAATTACTTCTTGGACTCTGGCTCAACTTCCTCCTCTTTGCGTTCCTTACCATAAATACATTCTACTCCAAACCCTCCACAGACTCACCTGTAGCTTGTTATAGCATGGGTTTCCCGAATTGCAATTCCTCTGCTATTCCCAACTAAACTCAATTTCTGGTAATTTGTGTTGGCCTTCGTGTACCTCTTTATTTAGGTTGACATTTGGGAAACTTACATTGTCACTGTTGCATTTCTGATTTAGAGAGACTATGGTAGTCAGCCTCCAAGATGTCCCCCAATGACCCCTGCCCCATGGCATTCATGTCCCATACTAGGGCTGAATTTCATAACCAATAGAACATTGTGAAAATGGAAAATGTGATTTCTGAGGGTTATGAAAGACACTATAACTTCTCTCTTGCTTTCTTTTGGATCTCTTATTCTGTGGGAAGCCAACTTCCTTGTCATTAAATTATTTAGGCAGCCCTACAGAGGTACTCACATGGTAAGCAACTCAGAGGTCTTGCCAACAGCCATGAGAGTGAGCCACCTTGGAAACAGACCTTCCTAGTCAAACCCCTAGATGACTGAAGTCCCAACCAACATCCTGACGGTAACCACATGAGAAATCCAGACCCCGAACCACCCAGCTAAGCTGATTCTGAATTCTTAACCGACAGAAACAATGAGATAATAAATGTGAATTATTTTAAGCTACTAACTGTTGAGGGGAATTTGTTACACAGCAACAGATTAATAATACAGAAACTTACCAGGTCATAACACACATGCGAAAGAACTACAGGCTTCACCAATGGGTGTCCTGCCTTGTGAAAGACAGTGGTTCTCAAACTTCAGCATTCAACACAATCACCTGAAGCATTTATTAAAGTATAGATTACTGGTCCCCACCCAAGAGTAGAGACTTAGTAGGTCTGAGGCAGGACCTGAATTCTGTAATTCTGTAGTGAGTTCCAAAGATTTGGGAGTTGATCAAGGAACAGATGTGATAGATGTGAACACTGCAATAACATACAACAAGCTTTATTTGGCTGACACTTTGACACGTTCATATGTGGGGCAGGTCTCTCACCGCGTGAGATAATGCAGAGACCACCACCCAGCAAGAGGATCAAGTGTCTGGGTGATGTTGTGCAGCTGTCCATGGGGAGGGTCTGGGTCACAGAGCTCTGAAGGGCAGCAGCATCTTGGAGTCTTCTTTACAGCTCCAGTAGTTCTCTTCTCTTCTCTTCTCTTCTCTTCTCTTCTCTTCTCTTCTCTTCTCTTCTCTTCTCTTCTCTTCTCTTCTCTTCTCTTCTCTCCTCTTCTCTACAGTTAGTGGAGGCTGGCTGCAATTATATGGGGTATGCAAAGCAGGTAGGATCTACTTGGCTAATAATCTGCTAATTTATTAGGGCTCTGCTTAAAACATTTGGATATGTAAAAAATTAAGTTTGGTGCCAGTGGGCTATTGAGCTAACTGGTCCCATACTGCTGTGAAGAAGAAAACAGATTGGGCCAACACCCAGAGGCCATCTTTGGCTCCTTTAAATTTTGTTTGTTTCTTTGTCTATTTTTTAGAGACAGACAGAGCATGAGTGGGGAAGGGGCAGAGAAAGGGAGACACAGAATCCGAAGCAAGCTCCAGACTCTGAGCTGTCAGCACAGAGCCCAACATGAGGCCTGAACCCATGAACCACAAGATCATGACATGAGAGGAAGTTAGATGCTTAACTGCCTGAGCCACCCAGGTGCCCCTTCTTTTTAATTTTTTAATATTTTTTGGGGGGGTGGCTCATTCAGATAACAAATTCTCACAAGTCTCCAGAGAATCTTGAGGCCTTTGGTCTGAGAACACACTTTTGAGAACAACTGACCAGAGGAAAAATAATGCAGGCTTCTTGTGAGCAGAGTGGCTCTAAAAAAGAGGGTGAGGTTCAGCTCTTCTCTCAAGTTGGCATACCAAATAAAGTCTCTTTTCCTGAAGACAAGTAAAAAGGAAAGGGGAAGATTATTGTAATAGAAGTTCTATCCCCAAGGACCAAATATTAGGACTAAGGAATAACTGTTTTCTCCCTAAGATGATGACTCTATGTCCTAAAAAAACATATTTTCTGTATGGATTTTTGTCATTGTTGTGCTTGTTCAGAAGAAAAAGCTCCAAGGAGGGCTGCCTAGTTTTCTATAAGCAGAAACCAGTTTCATTACCCAGACAAACATCAGTACTTTGCCTGTGGGTGGTGCAAGCTGTTTATATATCCTTACCTTAATTAAGTAATCTCTGACTAAAAATGATTATCTCATAAGTGTTCTCAACAGACTTTCTTTAAAGAATTCCAAGAAATACATCTATTTTCAGTGTTGTAAAAGCTGTGTAAATCGTATCAGCCTGGATAATAAAAACAGCCAGTTATTTTAATAGCAAAATAGGTTTATTTCTGAATAGCAGAGGAATTGCAGTTCAGGACAAGTAAGCTATGGTGAACCATAGGCAAGCATAAAGAATAAGGGAGAGGCTCTTTTATAAAGGAAAGGGGGGAGCTGGGAAGGGCTTTTATAAGCAAAAAGTCCATTGGAGTAAACTGGGAATTGGAAATGTAGTGTCTTTTCATTGGCTGATTTGTGACAGTCCTCATTGGCTGGGCTGTTGCTGGGGGAGGAGAAAATCTTCCTCCTGTTAGGTAGTAAAGTAGGCGTCTTCCCCTTAGGATCTGCAAAGAGTTTGAACCAGTGGTAGGTCTGTGAGAACTACCCCTCCTGGCCTCCTGACTCCATTTTTTTTTTCCCCTTCAGACTCCATTTTAAATACCTTTTCTTAAATGTTTGTTTGTTCGTTTGTTTAGACAAAGAGAGTGTGCAAGTGGGGAAGGGGCAGAAAGAGAGGGAGAGAATCCCAAGCAGGCTCCATGTTGAGCATGGAGCTCAGAGCATCGAGCTCAGTGTTCCATCCCATGACCATGAGACCATGACCTGAGCCGAGATCAAGAGCCCAATGCTTACCTAGCTGAGCCACCCAGGCACGCCTCAGACTCCAGTTTGAATGAGGTTTCCTTTGTTCAGTTTCATAATTGAGATCTAATATTGAAGCTCTGTCCCTCAGTTGGGTTTTTAGTTTCTTTCCTTTCTCCTTTACAACATTCATGTCCCCATAATCATCCGTTCATTCAATCATTAATTTATTTATCAAGTTTTAATAAGTATTTTCTATGCATTAAGAACTGCCCTGGGTACTTTGAAATGATAGATATTGAAGCCAGAGCTGGGAATTAAAAGACAAACAATAATGTTTTTTTGTTGTTGTTTTTGTTTTTTTTACTAATAAGAACCTATGTAAAGAACATGTTGGTCTGCTATTTATTTACTTCTTCCTCAATTCACATTTAAGGAAATTCACACTAAATTGGCACCAAAATTTCAGAAGGGAAAAGACAACAGAAGTACTAACCTAACAAAGAAAATCTCCACCTTGAGATTTAGTGAATGGAACCGTGTCACTTTATGCAGTAGTTTTAATGACAGATGCTGAATCTTCGGTAGGTGTTGCACATCTCCCTTCTGGCTCCAGCCTCTTCATTCTGTCAGTGTTGATACCATTTGCATAAGTACCTGTCATTATCCCCTATCAGGAGCCTCCTTTCCAACCTTGAACGTTTCTTCTTGATTCATTATAATTAAAGAGCTAATGTAGCCATTCAAGTTCACATTGTCAATGACCATGTAATCATCTTCCCTAGTGACCAGAATTCCTTTCTTTTTATGAGGTTACAATTAAATTCCTTCCAGCCATAAGGTCAAAAGAATCTGGAACAGTTAGCCTTCCCAGTGACTAATTTCACACCTGTGACTCTGATACACATAAAATAAGACCTCTTAAATAGAAGGTGTCAAATTAAGAAATAATATACATTTGACTACACCTCAACTGAAGTCAATTAGACGTAAAAATTAAAGACTGTGGATTCTTTTCCTGTTATTGGAAGTGATGCTTGACACTCTACTTATCAATTTAAGACACATCTGTGTCCCTTATAAATGTTAAAGTAATTTGTAAATTGGAAGGGAATTAAAATGGACCAAAGCCTGGGAGAATACTGGCCAGGAGATTAAGATAATGTTCTCATGTCTGTTCCATACAATAACTTGTCTATCACTTTGGTTTTTTTCCCTTCCAAAGATTTGCTTAAGTTCTTCCAAAATGGATTTTGTTACTTTTCCTTCTCCTGAGGCTTTTTATATTTTGTAAAAGATTCTGATTATTAGATCACTATGCATGGCTAAATGCCACTGGCAGACTTAGCCTCTGGCTTCTAAGACGTAACACTGACCATGGAAGCCTCTTTTTCCTGTCATCTTGAAAGCTATTGTGGACTTTCAGTTACACCTATAGCTTTCAGTGGTTCTCATTTAACTCTTGCACACACACTCCTCTCCAACTCCCTGTGCCTTTATCCTCTCTTCTTCAAGACAGTTGTTTTCAGCAGTGAGGCTATTTACTGGAAGTCTTGTGGCTCTAACTACAATTGGAAGTCACTGTCAAGTTTCCATCAGTGTATCTCAAGGAGATTCCCCAAAAGGAGTCTTTCTATGGCAACCACAGTGCTACTGTCCACATGGCTCAAAAAGGTTTCTGGAATGTGAGGATCGTGACCCACAGCCAGCAACCTCCAAACTCTGTGGTTCAGTGGTCCTGGGATTCCAAGAAGTTAAAGTGAGCACCTCATCATGAACAAAGGCAAATGACATTCACTCAGAAACATCTAGGTGAGGACTCTGTGCCCTGAAGAGCAAACAAGATTTGACTTCTGTGCTTTTTGAAGTTATTGTTGGTGTCACAAGAAAAAATATTGTTGTTACTGTTGTCTATCTATTGTTTCTGCTGCTTGAATCCAGTTACTCTTCTTGAGATACACAAGTGTGTGTGTGTGTGTGTGTGTGTGTGTGTGTGTGTAGTGCCTTGATTTCCCTCCAAGTAACCATGCTTTCCCTGTTCTCAGGCCATATGCTTTGGATAACATTTTGCATGCTGTGGACTACATGTACCCAACTGTGGAGACAATGGACTGAGCAGTATGAGGTCTGGTTCCATTTCTCTAGCACAAAGAGAGAAATGTCTAAGAATAGGGACAAAACAAAAGAAGCAGAGTCCAGAAATAGAGGGGAGGGAAAAAAAAAGATTCTAGTGATATTGAGTCCCTTCATCAATGTAAAGCTGAAACCAAGCCTACTTATAATAACTGAATTCTTCATTCATGTTTTCATTGAAAAATATTTATCAAGCCCTTCTGTGTACCTTACTCTCTGCTAGAGCCAGAGAGACAGTGTGGTTCCTGATTTCCATGACATGTAAAAGGCGATGACCAAGCAGTGTGATAAATGCTGAGTCATGACAAAGCTGCATGGGGTGCACCCAGAACAGCAGCCTAACTCAAAAGAGATGATCTGTGTTCTAGAGGAAGAAGAGTTTGAGATCTGTGGAGACTCTGATTATTGTAAATAATATCAGCATGTGGATGAGTCCTCCCAGCCTCTGACCTCTCACTTCTTTGACCCGTTCCCAGATAGTGATTTTCTCCACCAGACCATTCTTTGACATAGCACATCATGAACTGCAATTTTACCTGGAACTTCTGTACCTTTGAAAAAATGAGCCAAACACCCCACTCTCTGAGCACAATTTCAATTTTCCCAATTCTTTCACTCAGGGCTTCCTCCAGATAGTTGATCCCTCTATTCCCTATCACCACACTCTATCTTCAGGTGTTTCCCTACCCAGCTACAATCCTTAGATCCTTATTTCAACCCTCATCAGTGTCTTCCCTTACCCTATTTCCCATCAGCCTCACCAACCTGGCACATCACTTATCATATATTATTCTAATTGCCTATTTAATACTTTATCTTCTTTGTGAAACTATAGCCTATAAGAAGCAGGGACTTCTGAATCACCATTGGATTCCCAGTGCTTAGTGTCATTTTGCTTTACATATAGCAGACAATTAACAAACTCATCCACCCAAAACATATCTCTTACAAACTTCTATGGACAGACATCGTGCTGAGTGCCTAGAATTTGATGATTAGAAGACAGGAACTCAGCCCTGCCCTCACAGAACTAGACCATGGTGGCGGCACTGCACTGAGCAGAATGTAGCCCAAGAAACCTAGGCAGTAACCAGCAGCAAAGAGTGGGGTTCACTGCAGAAAACCTGCAATTCAAAGAATTAGCTGCCAAGTAGTTAACTCCCTGACAAATACATGATAAATCACTTCTTTTCCAAATATATTGAGGAAGCTGCCCCTTAAAGTTGGAGACTTTGACATTTATTACATATGTACTGAGAATTGGCCAAAAATCATAAAAGGGATAAGTAAGTCTTGATATGTTTCCTTGACAACAGGGTTAAGGGAGAGAGATCACACAAGGAAGTGGTAACTCTTTTTAAGATTATCCTGCTAACGTGGAATCATTTTCAACAAGTCCAGCTGAGCACATGCATTATGTCTCTCCCTGGGATTTTCCTGGCCTGTGCCTCTCAAAGATCCATAAACATTGAACACTAATAACAGAAAAGGAAAATAGAACACACCTGGTGAAATGTTTAGATGTTAGATGATGCTAAACTGGGAGAATATGCAAATGCCTCAAAAAAAAAAAAAGAAGAAAAATTACAAATGGCAGTAATATGGATCCAAATAATAAAATAACATCCAAATCTCAAGTTTAAAAATTAATATACTTAGAGAATAAGCACACACTAAAAAAGAAAATACTGAAATGAAAACTGCATAGTAACAAACACTAAATTAGGTGAAAATTTTAAATATGAAAGGGTAGGGGTGCCTGGCTGGCTCAGTCAGTAGATCATGAGACTCCATCTCAGGGTTGTAAGTGAAAGCCCACATTGGATCTGGATCCTACCTAAAAAATAAAAAATAAAATAAATAAAATAAAATATGAAAGGTAACCGTATGCTAATTTTAAATCCAGGGACCCAGAAAAAAACAAAAACAAAAACAAAAACAAAAAACATTGAAAAGGACCCCATGATCAAAACAGGATGCATTAATAAGGTCTTGTGTCAGAAGAGGGTGGTCTTAAATGTGAGTCTGGGCAGAATTCACTGTCCAATGAAGTAACAAAATTAAAATACTAGTTGATTTGTATACCAAAAAAAAAAAAAAAAAAAAAATGAGGAGGGGCCAGAGAGTTCGTTTCTCAGGTTTTCTAGGTAAAGCTAAGACTCCCTGTACTGACTGGTAGCCCAACACAGAGGAAAGTGAGCAAATCTGAAAACTCAAGATGTGCAAGAGGAAGGCTTAAACACACACAAAGGAATTTGAACATGAATACCATGGTTTAGACAAGATTCAAATCAAGCTGGGGAGGTTGCCTTTGAATACCACATAGAAAAAGTGTCAATAATCAGGAAAAGAGAAATATTAGATATAGATAACATCCTATTGTTACCAGAGCTCCAGGGTGCAAGATCTTACACCTGGTCCCAGGGTCCCAAAGGGACCAGGTTGTGCCACTCACTGCTGACAAAATGGGAAGGCAGAGAGGCCAATGGTGGTGAAACAAGAAAGGATTTTACTTCAATGAGGCCAACACCAGGAAGACAGCAGACTAGTGTCCCAAGAACTGCTGAGAATACTTCTAAGTTTATACAGGGAAAATGCAGAACAAAGATTGGTGGGCATGTGCAGCTGAGCAACAAAAGTCAGGTTGATCATTATCTTGGGATCGATCATATGGGGTCTTACTGACATCAGGGCAGTCGTTACTGCTTAAAGGGGCAATTTTGATTCCCATCACGGGAGGTTTTGCCCACCACACCCCCTGCCAGAGTTACCTGAGTAGATAGAGGGGAAAACAGCCATTAAGTGGAACAGGCTGAAGGCAAAATGGACTCAGTCGGGGCAATGACTGGGTCCTGCTTCACTATTTGATCTGTTTCTCTGGAGAACCCTGACTACTCCAGCAATCATCTTTTCTGTTGTTTATGACTTCTTAAATCAATCTCTGTGTCTCTATCTCTTTACTTTTTTAATTATTTACCCAATAACCCAGATGGTAAACTGGATAGTAGTGGCTTGGTCTCTGGCTTCCCTATGCCAGTCTTTCTACTCGTTGACCAGCATTTCTCCATCGAGTGTGGACAGCTCAGATAAGTCTTCAGCATACGAGGTTTCACACGATCCCTGGCCTGAGACAGCTGGCCTGAGACCCCTTAGTTTGGGGTTTCTAGTTAGATGGTTGGTCATATTACACAACACATTGTGTTCAAAGACCTCTCCTCAGACAAAATTCTCATCAAGGGGGATCCCTGGGGCTTACACATTGGGGTATGAGAGCTGATGGGACTCTCAAGGCCACTGAAGAGTCATCACTCACATTCTTGCCTCTGTTAAGGCAGCAGAGTCTGAATGGAAGAAGCATTGCTTCATAAGAAACTTGCTGAGCTGGTGAGGACATGCTGTTTCTCCTTCTGGGATCTGGTTTTGAATAGGATTATGGAATAAAAGGAGAAGAGGGGGAAAGAATTTGTCCCAATACTCACAGTTAATTAGACAAGCATACCAATTTAATTTTGCAATGAAACCGATATTTTCTGCAACTGAAAGACAAGTGGTGAGGCAAAGCATCTGCTTAACGATGTGCATGGCTCTAAGTCTGACTTTAGTATTTAAGATGAAAGGCAGCTACCTCGCCACAGAGTGTGATTCATTAACGGTAAACTGGTCAGATCCCATTACTGTGAACTTCCACCAACACAGAAACAAGATGGGTATTAGCTAAGCCTTGTTAATCACTTAGGTGTACGGAGATTTTCAACATGACAGCATCTATTGCTGTAGGATCTGACTCCTAGCATAGAAAAGCTGAAACTCAAGTGCCTTCAGAGGGCAACGATAACAAGGAGCCATGCAATCCACCCTTTGGAAGCCTGAAAAGTCACAGAAATCAGAAGTAACACATAATTCAGAGTGCACTTGAAAGCTAAATACTGGGATGGGTAGAAAGCTTCTTTAAGGAGCAGGTGGACCTTTAAGTCCCCATTTCCCAGTCTGTGTGGTTAGGCATTCCCCTTATGCCCACTCCTGAGGAGACCAAATGCTTACTCTTCAGAGGAAATGAATCTGAACCACCCTAGATTCAAGGACACCTCATACAGTGGAGGGCTGAGGCAGGGCGATTAATTGGAAGTCTCCATACAGAGTTACTGAGAAGCCCAAGGCCGCCTTCTCTTCTCCTGCCCAGGCCTAGAGCTCCAGCAGGCAGACTCATTCACCTAGGAGTCTCCCATGAAGCCCTGAACTCCAAAATAAAGACCTACAGATATTGATATTTGGAAGCTCCAAAGCAAAACTCAGATGTGCCCAACAACCCCCTGGCAAACCCCACCCACCAGTCAGCCCTGCCCTTGCATATAGAGCTTCCAAACAGGGTCTTAGTACTTTGCTTTAAGTATTAAAAGGAGCACCAAGTAATTGAGGAAATTCCCCAACATTCAAGAAACCAGAACAAAAATATAAAATAAAGAACTCCAAAACTGAAGTCAATTAAGGAGCAGGAGAGAACTAAAGAAACAGAGAAAGATGAGATATATGACCCCCCCAAAAAAAAGAAAAAAAGAAAAAGAAAAAGAATATTCCAAGATCAAGAAAGAGATTTAAAAAAAATGTTTAAATAGAACACCTGCTTTTTTTTTAATCTATAGAAGAGACAGAAAATAAAGCCAGGATTTCTGTGTGAAAGACGAACAAAAAGACACGGAGGTGGACAACAGAAAAGAAACAGTAAGAAAATCAGAGAATCAGTCCTGGGGATTGCACATGCAATCAACATACATTCCAGAAACAACATAAAACAGAGGGGAGATTGCTATCAAGGAGTTAGTACAGGAAACTCCCGTTCCAGGAGGGGGGCATGGGAACCTCTGATTTACAGTCAGTCAGAGGTACAGGTAACAATCTGGATTTGCCACCAGCGTCTGAGGGGGAGGGCAGTCTTCTGGGACGGAGCCAGGAAGCTGTGGAATCTGACTCTACCTCTCGTTAGATGGTGTCAGAATTGAGTTGAATTGTCGAATACCCAGCTGGTGTCCAAACATGGTTTGATGGTGTGGGGAAACCCTCTCACACATACTGGACTTGAGCCTGAGGCCCTTTAGTAACCTTCGAGAGAACACTGATGGAGTCTCTATCCCAACACATGTTCCCATGATTTGAAAGGAAGGCAGAAGAGAAGATACAGACACATATCATATGCCTTAGTACATCAGAGCTGGATCATATAATCCACTCACAGGAGGGAACACCACTGGGCCCACATTTATTTTTAGCAGAAATCTGCAGGAGTCAAGTAGCAATGATTCCTTTTGATGTGCACACACACTCAAATTTGCTACAATTTTCACTACACCCTAACGTCTCCTAAACTGAGACCACTATTAGTTGCCATGCATGATTGCATTTTTATAGTATAGTATTTGCAATTTTTTGCAATTTTTTAGAGTATAGCATTTTTAAATTTTGTTTTAATGTTTGTTTACTTTTGAGACAGAGACAGAGCATGAGTGGGGGACGGGGAGAGAGAGAGGGTGACACAGAATTGGAGGCAGGCTCCAGGCTCTGAGCTGTCAGCACAGAGCCCGACACAGGGCTCAAACCCATGGGCAGCGTGATCATGACCTGAGCCGAAGTCAGATGCTTCGCCTGAGCCATCCAGGTGCCCCTAGAGTATAGTATTTTTAAGAGCAGGTGTAAAAATAAAATAAAACATCTCCCGACACCCATGAAGCAACAAGAAATGTAGAACAAGATAACTGAATGTTTCAAGGAAAATGGAATAAACATCATATTTCATCACAGAAGTGAAGAATACACCTACCAATTTAGGGTATGCAAACAAAACATACTTTCTTGCACACTCATTTGCTTTACCTTCTTGTTGTGGTTTACACTGTGTCCCCCCGATTCATATGTTGAAGTCCGAACCCCTTATACCTCAGGATGTGACCTTAGTTGGAAATAAGGTCTTTGCAGATGTGGTTAGTTAAGATGAAATAATCTTGGAGTAGGGTGGGTCCTTAATCCAATATGACTGGTCTCCTTAAGAGAAGGGGACAACCAAAGAGAGAATGTCATGTGATCATAGAGGCAGAAACTTCATACCACCACAAACCATTGAATGCCTAGGGCTTCCGGAAGCTGAAAGGGGCTGGGAAGGATTCTCCTCCAGAGGCTTCAGAGACAACAGGGCCTGGCAACACCTTGATTTTACACTTTGAGCCTCTAGATCTGTGGGAGAATAAATTCCTTTTGTTTAGAAATTTAAACACACCAGACCGTGGTGCTTTGTTACAACCCCCCCTAGGAAATCTCCTAACCCCCGTGGGACCAAACGGTCCAGCTTCCAATTCATGCATTCAGAACATTTCTGAGTAAGAGAGATGGCGGAGGTCACCACAAAACTCCTTACTCAAGGCCTGCATTTGTGTCTTTGAATGAAGCCTTCCTTCTTTAATCACATATTTAATGATGGCACAGCAGACGGCAGAAATTATTCTGAGTCTGATAGCATCACTCAGCAGGTCACGAACAACTCATTACCAGTTAGTTCAGACGGGCACAGGGCTGCAGATTTTCTAGACTGTCAAGTGCAGTAGAAGCTGCAATCCCATTAGAAAACTGGGTTCTCCCAGGATGCGCATGTGAGCACTACATATCACAAGGGCAAGTTAAGGTCAAAAGTTAGAGATCTGAGAAGGTAGGAGGGAGCAAATCCCAGGTAAGCCAGTTGGGGTTACAATCCAAACAGAAGGGCATGAGCCAAAAATCATTCCATAAAGCAGGGATGGGAGTGTAGTCTTGGGCTCAGAATAAGTAAGAAAATCCTCACAAGGAGCAGAATGGATGATGATGACTTATTCTAGGACAGAGATGAGCTGTTCTCTGTGGAAATGGAACTAGTAGGTCTAGGCTGAGAGCAGGTATGGTCTGGCAAGGCCAGGCAGCAATGCGGAGGCCCAAGGCAGCATGTCTACAGGGGGTCTTCTGGCCCGTGGTACCTTTTCTCAGTGTTTGTGAACATCACCGCAATCCGAGTGAGATGAGAATATCTATTTGAGTCAAGTACCTAAACCACCACCTAGGGATTCGCTAAAACACGATAGTAAGAAATAGCACGTTAGGCCTATAGATGCCATGTTGTTTGGGAAGATGATGTTTTAATCGCCTGTTGGTAGTCTGGCCCTGCTTTTTATCTCACAATTCAGGGCTTACTGCCTTTTCATTTGCATCGTGTCAAAACTGCCCTCACTGCTTTCTCTAGTTTTCACAGATCACATACTTTTTCATTAGGGGATTACAATTTGTATCTTTATTTCCCATCATGTTCAATCAGTTATAAGTCTCCCAAATAATTTCTTTCTCCTGTATATACAAAGGCACATCAATACTAAAAGGCTAATTAATTTGGACTTTCATCCTGTGTTGTTTTCCTGTCCTTTTTAGTAAAAGGGCTGGAGCACATCATTTGCTAGTCACTTATATAATAAGCACTAATTTTCACTCTTAAATAGTTATTGATCTAAAGAGCCAACCATAGAAGAATCATTAAGAAAATGAAACAATTCCCAGTGATGGAAGATTAGCCACCGCTAAGCATGAGGCTTACACAGAATTTTTTATATCTTGGGGAAAGATTTGCTGTAGGATAAGTGAAAAATCAGAATATAAAATACAAATATGGGATCAGTCTAAGTATATAAAAATACATATTGGGGCGCCTGGGTGGCGCAGTCGGTTAAGCGTCCGACTTCAGCCAGGTCACGATCTCGCGGTCCGTGAGTTCGAGCCCCACGTCGGGCTCTGGGCTGATGGCTCAGAGCCTGGAGCCTGTTTCCGATTCTGTGTCTCCCTCTCTCTCTGCCCCTCACCTGTTCATGCTCTGTCTCTCTCTGTCCCAAAAATAAATAAACGTTGAAAAAAAAATACATATTAAAATCTAGATAGTATTTTCTTTTTCTTGTTCATTCTTTCTGTACTTTTCAAAATTCCAGTAATGAGCACATATTGTTTTTATAATCAGAAAAAGATAAACTTAAAAAAAAATTTTTGGAATATAAATGGTATTCATGTTACCCAATTTTATAGTATTACTTTAGAAGGATTTATATTTGCATTCAAAATCTTTGAACACTTTTTCCCAATAAAAAAGAATAGAAAACAAATGAATATTTACATCAGTGTCCAGGCCACAACATTCACACACGGCGTGCGGCCTCTTGGAAGGTATGTCCAGAATAACACTGGAACCCAGGAAGAGAGACTGCAAACTGATTCTTAAAGGGTCAGATGGGGGGGGGGGGCGCCTGGGTGACTCAGTCGGTTAAGTGTCCGTCTTTGGCTCAGGTCATGATCTCACGGTTCACGAGTTCGAGCCCTGTGTTGGGTTCCATGCTGACGGCTCAGAGCCTAGAACCTGCTTTGGATTCTGTGTCTCTCTTTCTGCCCCTCGCCATTTGCGCTCTGTCTCCCAAAAATAAACAAACATTAAAAAAAATACGGGAAGTATTTCAGGCCTTGCAAGCCAGTCTCTATGATAGCTCCTCAGCTCTGCTGTTGTAGCACAACAATCCACAGGCAATGTGTAAATATGTATGGCTATGTTCCAATAAAACTTTATTTACAAAAACAAGTAGTAGTTTGCCAACCCGGCTGCAGAACAGTGTTTCTTAAAACTTTAATGTGCACATGAATCACCTGGGGTTTTAGCTGAAAAGCATCATTTGATCCAGGAGGTGTGCAGTGGAGTATTTCTAACTATCTTCCAAGTGATACCATTGCTGCTGGTCTGAGGACAACACTCTCAGTAGAAAGACCGAACATCCATCAGCCACATAATATAGAGATGAAAGAGTCATGAGACAGACCTCTTTAGGGGACAAAAAGTACCTTATGTTTACCCATAATATGTTTGCATTACAGTAATAACACTTTGCTTATTTTTTTTTTTCTTTTTATCTTATGCCTTGTTTTATAAAATCAAATTTAGGGCATTAAGTGGGAGATAGATTACTTCAAATGTCTAAAAATAGTTTACTGAAACAAAATATGTAACTGACTCTCACATAGACAAAACTGTATTTATTCACTAAATAAGCATTTATTGCATCTGGACACTAGCTTGTCAATTGCTTGAAATACAGGGATAAAGACAGCGCAGCGCTGCCTTCAAGGAGCTCGTGATTAAGTGGGAGAATCAAGCACATAAGGAAATAATTACTTTCATTTCAAAAAATAGGAGGATCCAAAGTAGTTTTGTCTGGAAGCATTCAGATCCTTTTATAAAGAGATGACAATGACCAGCGCTGAAAATTGAGCCACTTCTCCAACTATGCCATGGATACATCCAACTTCTAACAAGTCACACTCACGACTTCAACAAATATCCCTTCAAACCCTGCCAACTTAAGGTCATGTTGTGGATGTAATCCATATTTCTCCAGGATTCATCACTTGAGGTGCTCATGAGTTCACAATAACTGAAATAATTCAAGCCTTGACATCCCCAGTTGAATGACCAATAGACATCTCAAACTCAATATGGCCAAAACCAAACTCCTGAAAGCCCCAAATCTGCACTAGCAATACCTTCCTATCTCATTTGATAGCAGCTGCATTCTTCCCATTAATCAAGTCAGCCATCCTTGATGCCTCCCTGTCTCTAACACAACAAATCTTGTTAGCTTTACTTGCAAAACTTATCCAGAATCTGACCATTTCTTACCACTTTCACTGCGACCAGCTGGTCTAAGCTTTCATCTACATTACTGCAATGCTGTCTTGGCTGGCTTTCCAGAGTCTATGCTGACCTCAACACAGCAGCTCAAGAGATCTTTTTAAACTTAAATGTAATCATGTCATTCCCTATTCAAAACTCCATAGTATCTCCCCATTTCACTCAGAGTAAATCCTTACAAAGGTCCACAAGGCCCTTGTGATCTAGACCCAGATCATTGTTCTGACCTTATGCTTATTTTCTCCGCCTTGTTTACTCCCCTCCAGCCATGCTGGCCTCATTGGCATTGCAAGAACATCCCAACCACCTTCCCACGTTAGGACCATTGCCCTAGCTATACCTGCTATCTGAAACACATTTCCATCAGTTACCTGCTTTATCTCCTTCAATTCTTTGTTTATATATCACCTTCTTAACGAGTCCTAGTCTGACCAACTTTGTTCCCCACACCTATACTCTTGATCTCATTTATCCTGCTTCTTTACAACGTTTATTTATTTTTGGGACAGAGAGAGACAGAGCATGAACGGGGGAGGGGCAGAGAGAGAGGGAGACACAGAATCGGAAACAGGCTCCAGGCTCTGAGCCATCAGCCCAGAGCCCGACGTGGGGCTCGAACTCACGGACCGCGAGATCGTGACCTGGCTGAAGTCGGACGCTTAACCGACTGCGCCACCCAGGCGCCCCTATCCTGCTTCTTTAAAAAAAAAAAAAAGTTCTATAGCAGGATGCCTGGGTGGCTCAGTCAGTTCAGCATCCAGCTTGATTTCAGTGCAGGTCATGATCCCAGGGTTGTGGGATCGGGCACTGCACTGGGCTCTGCGCTAAGTGTGGAGCCTGCTTGAGATTCTCTCTCTCTCTCTCTCTCTCTCTCTCTCTCTCTCTCTCTCCCTCCCTCCCTCCCTCTGCTCCTCTCCCCCATTCTCACTCTCTCTCTCTCTAAATAAAAATAAATAAAATTCTATAGCACGTATCACTTCCTAACATACTAGGTAATTTATCTATGTGTTATTTACATTCTTTATTGTATTAGTCAGCTAGGGCTGCCATAACAAAATATACCATAGATTGGGTGACCTAAGCAACAGGAATTGATTTCTCACAGTTCCAGAGGATGGGAATCCCAAGATCAAAGTGGTAGCCAATTTGATTCCCTGGTGAGGGTTTTCTTCCTGACTTGCAGACAGTCATGTTTTTACTCTGTCCTCACATGGTAGAAAGAGAGAAAGAAAGCTCTCTGATGTCTCTTCTTCAAGGACACCACCACCCTCATGAGGGCTCCACCTTCATACCCTCATCTGTACCTAATTACCTCCCAAAGGCCCCATCCCCAAAAATCATCACTTGGGGGGTTAAGGCTTCAATGTACAAATTTTTAGGGGAAACGATTCAGTTCATAGCCTGTATCATCCCCTCCTCCTCACTTTGTGTAAACTTCACAAGAATGGAATCTTTGTTTTCTTCACTGCTACATCTCCAGCCCCAAGAAGACTGTCTCACATAGGCTTGCTAATGACTGAATGAGGTCTATCTATCCCACCGTGCCAATATAGGACCTTCTGCACCCCCTCAAAGTCTTGCCCAGTAATTTGGGGGAGTCTCCAGGAGTGTCTCCAGTAAGTTCATGTATGCTCTTTGCCCTGCTGATGGCTGCTGTTCAGTATGATTCTTGAGGGAACCTCCCCCCACTCCTACTGCCAGTCCCACAACCACCATAGCCAGCCCATACCTGTGTCAGGAACGAAGCCTCTTGAAGTTTCAAAGCAGCAAAGCTGTGCTGGATTTCCTGCAGCTCTTGCTGAGCTGAACATTGTGTTCTGGAAGTAGTGGAGAGAATGCGCATCTTTCTCACCTGCGGCCACGGATTGTCATTGAGGCACCACAACAGGCTTGCATACAGAAGCCTATGGGTGACTGGTCCTGCAGTCTCCTCCAAAGGGTCAGAAATGTCTGAAATTCCACCACAGACACAACTTCAAATTCTTCATTCCAAGACAGTGCTTCCAAGTTGTGCTAATGGATGAGGTAGACTATGTAAATCTTTCCTTCAAGATGTTCTCAGGTTGTGGAGTGCTGCTGCTTTAGGTTCAAACCATTACTGTGGTATCCAAAATGTTACAGTTAAGTGAAAAAGCAAGTACCCAGCAAGCCATACCTAATTTAAAGTACACCAGGTATTTGTACTTCCTTGAAAGAAAGGTGCCAAATGAATAAATGTTCTTGTTATACATTATTCAGAGGCAATTTGACTACGCATCTTGTTATACATTATTCAAATGCAATTTTTCACAATAACAAATAAATACTCTAAAATGCCCCAGTGCCAAAGGACATATCAATATTGGATGAAGTTCATTCACAATATTTTATTTAGAAACAATTTAAGAATCAGAGTCTTTCTATTACTTTTATAAATGTAAATTTGGTGGCTTTTTTCTTGGTTGAATTACATTTCAGATCCCTTTTCCTCAAACCAATCTAACCGCGGTGTTTCTGTCTTCATCGGAGGCAGAATCAGTGTATCAGACATGGAATCAAGCATCCCGGCTCTGGTAACAGCGGGCCCGTGTGCTCACGGGCACAGTTGCTGTTTCTTAGCTTCCTTGTTGATGAAATAGAATGGTTGGATCAGATCATCTCTACCTTCTCCAAAAATACATTTTCATGATCCCATGTTTTAAAGAAAAAGCAACACCATGTTAAGGGTTGGAAATGACCCACTATTCGAGTACATTCGAACTCAAGATCAAGTAGTAAGTTGCAATTTCAATTCGTCTTTAAAAATTCAAAAATTACTTATTTCTAGGCATTGTTTAAAATGTCCACATGTATTATTGGAAAATAGCTCTTTGAGGTATTCTAAACTAACATAATTATTCCAGTTTTCCAGATTCATTCATTTAATCAGGTGGTTGGTCAACATCTTTTGAGCACCCATTATGTGTGTGGTATTATGTTAGGTCCTGTGTCAGCAAAGTTACAGCATAGTCTCTGCTTTTAAGGATTAGATAAATAAGATAAAAGCAATGGCAATAAAAATACTGCAAGTGTCAGGTAGAAGTCTATATAGGGTCCAAAGTGAACATAAGGAAAGAATATTGATTCTATCTGAAGGGGTAAGAAAGGTTTCCCAGGGGAAATGGGGTTTGACCTGAGACTCGAAAATGCTGAGGAGGGTAAAGGTCTTCTGAGCAAAGAAAATACACCTGCAGAGACAGTAAAGCCTGAATTAGGGTGGCCTCCTTGGATGTGCAGATACTTCACTAAAGTTGGTGCTTCGGTGTAAGGAGGGAAGATAAGGGAAGGCTTCCCGTGTCAGGCTAAGGAGATAGGTTTTATCTAGCATGTAGAAGACTCATTTAAGGATTTTAAGCAGGAGAATAACTTGATTAGATGTGCATTATTGAGAGCTTCCTCTGACACTGTTTTGGAAGTTGAATCAGATCATGGCCAAGAAGGGCAGGGGGGCTGGTATATTGGTTCATCAGGGCTGCCATGACAAAGCACCACTGCCTCAGCGGCTTAAACAACAGAAGTTTATTTTCTCACAGTTCTGGAAGCTGAAAGTCCAAGATCAAAGTATTAGGAGGATTGTGTCTTTTAAAGCCTCTTTCCATGGCTTGTAGGTGGTCGTCTTCTCTGTTTGCACAAGAGCTTTCTTTTATGCCTTTCTCTGTCCTAATCTCCTCTTCCTAAAAGGACTCAGTCATATAAAGCCCGTAAATATGGACTTATTTTACCTTAATTACCTCTTTAAGGCCCCATATACAAATACAGTCGCATTCTGACTGGGGTTAGAACTTCAACATAGGAATTTAAGGTAGACACAATTCAGCCCATATCAGATGGACCAGGCAGGGGCTGCTGTAATTGTCCAGCAAAGGATGGTGAAGGACATGAACAAAGACAAGAGCAGTGGGAACACAGAAGTTGTGATGGGAACAGAACACATTATAGAAGTCCTGCTCACCACCAAAATCTGGCAAGAAAGGGCAAGAAGAAGCAGGAGGACTCCAAGATTTCTGATAGATGGTAGTGTTCCCTGAAACAGGAGGGGCCAGGTAAGATGAGGGGATTTTGAGTTAAGCGCCTCGAGGTTTTGATATGTTTTCATTGATTTTTAAATTTTTAAAAAAATTTTATTTATTTTGAGAGACACAGAGAGAGAGAGAGAGAGAGGGAGGAGCAGAGAGAGGAAGAGAGAGAGAATCCCAAGCAGGGTCCACACTGGCATTGCAGAGCCTGACCAGGGCTTGAAGTCACAAACTATGAGATCATGACCTGACCCAAAACCAAGAGTTGGACATTAACTGAATGAGCCACCCAGTGTCCCATCATTTTTATACCTATCAATGTATCCTATGTCTAGACCTTCAGGAGTCATATATTGTGAAGAGGCTTAAATCAAAAAGAAGCTCACTGTCCACCACCTCCTATGTCATCTTCCCTCCCCAGAGACAATCACTTTCAACTGATTAGCTCTTTCTTCTGGTGTTTACCTCAATGTTTCTGAATAATATTCTCATTTTGTTGATAGGGCTTCACATAGTTTTTTCCTCCTGATTTCAGAACTGACTGGGAGACCGGTATGGATGTCAGGTGGCTGAACATAAAATATCAGCCTGATTATTGACCAAAGCAGATGGGCTTCCTAAGGGTTCACTGTTAATTTAACTTACCTGCCCAGGCATGGCAGAGGTAGACAAACTGTAGGCCGAATATGACCCTGGGAGCTACGCTTCAGCAAGGGCAGAGGTACAGGACTCCCACAGCTGGGTTGCTTCTAGAAAGAGCTCAGAAAAACCTGACCAGGCCTCACTCCAATTTCCCAATTTACCAATAAGATAAAGTCTAGGTAGAAGAAACAGAAACAGAAAGGTATTCCAGCCTCCAAAATAATAATCAAGACAGCTCAAAATAAAATCAAGAATGAAGCTGATGATATTAAGGAATTGTTATCTTTAAGTTTATTTATTTATTTTGAGAGAGACAGAGACAGTGCAAGTGGGGGAGGGACAGAGAGAGATTCTCTCTCTAGAGAGAATCCCAAGCAGGCTCTGCACTGTCAGCACAGAGCCCCACATGGGGCTTTAAGTCACAAAACCGCGAGATCATGACCTAAGCTGAAACCAAGAGTCGGACGCTTAACCAACTGAGCCGCCCAGGCACCTCAAGGATTTGTTATTTTTTTATGTGTAATGACAGTGTTGAGATTATGCTGCTTAAAAGATTTCATTTCTTTTGGCAATGAAATCTGAAATATTTACGGGTGAAATAGAAGGGTGTCTAGGGTTGTTTAACATGAGAGAGGAGTGAAGGTTCAGATGAAACAAGATTGGCCATGAGTTGAAGCTGGGCATTGGGTACTGGGACCTTTGTTATTTTATTTTTCCTTCATATCCATTTATGAAATTTTTCCATAATAAAAATTTCAAAGAGAAGTAGAAACAATTATGTTACAAAAACTAAGATGCGTGGGTCTCACCACAGAAGTGCTCAAAAATGACAAAGCTCCTGAGAAGTCAAGTGAGGCAAAACAGGCAGGATTCATTTGCTTTGATGATTAGGGAGACATTTATTTATTTCTTGAGCAACTATTAAGTTCCGGGCCCTACCCTGGAGACAGGACATCCCGTGGGGAACGAAAGAGAGAAGATCCCTGCATGCATAGAAATTACCTTCTAGTGACACTGTGACTTTTCTCAGAACAGTTCCACATAGCGGTAGAGTGTGGCCGTCTCACAGCACTAAGGGAGGGAGTTACAGAGAAGTGAGGAAGTAAATACAAAAAGAATAAAATGTTCAAGGGAAAAAAGACAAACACTACAGTAGCTGAAAGAGGCTTTGGTTTTTTTTTAATATGAGAGACTTGAGAATGGAGGCAGTCTTTGGGTAAGGAGCCAATAGAGAGGGAGATATTATAAAACAGAAAGAATAACAATCAATAAATTCCTGGGAGACAATTGCATCAGACCACAGTGGAGGGATTTTCCTTGAATAAAACAAAGACCATGTTTTCCCAAGTTGAGGAAGGCAGGTGAAGGTGGATTCTGTGGGATGAAACTGGGCTCAGAAAAGTTAGGCTGGCCCAGTTTATATGCATCATGTAGGAAGTGGGCACAGATGTTCTTACTCCTAGACCACCCGGAGTGCTCGTCCTTCCCTGCAATCCACATCTGGATAACCCCTTTTCATATCGTATTCACTGCCTCAGAGATTCCATCCCAGACTCCATAGTTCAGACTCCTATATATCAGTTAGAAATGCATTCAGCAAGGGGTACCTGAGAATCTCAGGCGACTGACTCTTGGTTTCGATTCAGGTCATGATCTCACAGTTTTTGAGTTTGAGCCCTGAGTCGGGCTCTGCACTAACAGCATGGAGCCTGCTTGGGATTCGCTCTCTCATTCTGTCTCTGCACCTCCCCCACTCATGTGCATGTGCGCTCTCTCTCTCTCTCTCTCTCTCAAAATAAATAAAATAAGCATTTAAAACAATTTAAAAAATGAAAAAGAAATGCATCCATCTACAAATAGCAAAGGGGCTTACAAATAACAAGGAAGCCCCGAGCCTTGTTCATTCTTCTCCTCCACTATTTCAATTGGTGTTTCATCCTCATGGATGTAGCACCAGACATCGTGTCTCAAGCAGGAAAAGGAGGGAAAGGACTGTACCAGATGCATCTGTCTCTTTTATCACAGAAAGCAAAGGGTTTTCCGTCAGCCCTCTAGCAGGCTTCTGCTTATACGTACAGGCTAAAGCCATGTCACTTAGCCATTTCTAGCTGCAAGGGAGTCTGGGAAAGTGAGTACTTCACTTTGTCAAACTATGAGGTAGAGCTAGGCAAGAAAAAACAAGGCAGGAATGGCTATAAGGTCACTAGCCAGCAGGATTTGTCATACCTTGTTACGCTTTCTTACTAGGCTCCATGCTCCCGGTGAGTAGGGCTCATCTCTGTGCCTCTCACCAACATAAGCCATGGCTATAGCAATGCTTAGGGGGTGGGGGGAACTTTCTGAAAGTTTTGCTGGCCTGCATGCATCCTTTGTCCTTTCGTTTGGCGACAGAAACTTGATTTCCTCTGGGGAATGGCTCCTCCCCAATCATCAGGCAAGGGGGTCGTTCCTTTCCTTCCAGCCAAGGATAGCACAAGTTAGTCTCTTTACCTTCTCTCCCAGAAAGTTAAGGCTTCACAGGATGAAAAGGTTGGGAAGCCTGGATCCTGGAAAGCCTCTCTCTTGCTCCTGCTGTTAGAGCCCTGGAGGCTCCCTGGGTCCTATCCTGGGAGCTGGCTTGTTTGACTTTTCCTTCTATTCTGTTAGCCACTTCCTACTCTGACCACAAATTCTTCTTTTGTTATTTTGTTCCCTTTTTTGACTGCATCAAAGAAGCCTACCTGATAAAAATAGGCGTTTGATTATTTGATGAATGACTATTGTTTTAACTAAAGGCAAACAAAATGGAACCAAACACAATGAAACTAAGTAAGATTGCAACCTCTCATTTCCGGCCAAACTTCTTGATTTGCAAGAAGCTTTACTTCTGTGACTATAAAATGTTCCTCTTTGTCAGTCTCTTCATCTCCACTGTCAATAATTGTGTTTTTTCTGTCTGACTTACTCCCCATGGTGTTTCCATTCCAATTTCCACTGTCTGCCAAGCCCATGCCCTCCTTGTTCCCTCACCTCATTCCTTTGAAAAGCACAGTTATCTCTAGACAAGCAGCCATCAAAGGAATGCCTTCCTCACACGTCTGTGAGTTGTCAAAATGACAGACTCCGAGGGATGTTAGATCACCGCCTCGAACGCTGAATGGCACATTTTCTTTTCCTTCAGCTTTGTCTCCTGGATTTACAGTTTCGAGGTCATCTTTGGAAATCTCGTGGTTGCAGTCAAATTTTGCTAAATGTTCTTAGAGTTTCTAATCCAGACTGATGGGAGGGCAGAGGAGGGGGGTACTTTGGGAATATGCTTTTCCAACTCTTTTCCCTTTGTAGAAGAGGAGGGAGGCCCATGGGTTGCTGGGACTGTCCCAAGGTCACGCATTCAGCTCTTAGGAGAGCCCACATAAGCACCAGGTCTGGGAACTCCCCAGCAATTATTCTTTCCACCAGACTACATTTTTTTTTTTTTTTGGTTTTATATCTCTTCATTCTCCTTTAGAACCCCACATCATTTAAGATATTAAAATACTTCCTCCTAAATTCTCTACCCCTTGCCCTAATTATTTACCATCCTCAGCTAAACGGGGTTGCAGGTAGGGTTCTCCAAGAGGCAGACTCAGATGGGATTTTGTGTATAGAGTGTTCATTAGCCAGTGCCCTTGGGCCAAACACCTGTGTAAACAAGGGGCAAACTAGGAGTGGACAGAGAGAGAAGGCCACTGGCAATGCAGGCCACTGAGAGCCTGGCCAAGCCCACGGAGAAGCTCTGAAGCTAGAGCAACATTTCAGAGTTGTCCCAAGCCAGGCTGGGATGGGGGGCACCAGTCATTGGAGATGTATGACCCCTGGAAGGGTGTGACCTGGGCCAAAGCAGCTGTCCGCAGCTGAGGGCATCCTCCGAAGGCTGCAAGTTGAAAGGGCTCTCAACTGACAGCCTTCCGGCTGCCAGAGTAGCACATCCCTGACGCCCTTGAAGGGGGTCAGGCCCATCAGACACTACTACTCCTTCCAACGACTAATCTTTACTGTCCTGGACACTTGTCATGATTCCTGCCCCTGAGATGCTTATAGTCTGATGGGAGAGACGGTGAATAAGTCATGATGACAATGTGAAGCATCCGATCACCCCCATGTGTCTATAGACACACAAGGAGGAGGTGGTCGTGTGCAGACACACAGCGGAGGTGGTGACTGACTCAGGATGGAGAGAACCCAGAGAGACCCAAGGGCAGGGGGGTGAGCTGAGCAGCCTCCGACTTCCTCCAGGAGGGGAACCTGCTACTGTTTACACTGTAAAATCTTCATTTTCCTCTTTCCTTTCAGTGTCTCTCCCCTGATATCTTTCCTGTGGATATAATCCTCATAATTTTATTTCTCACTCATTTCATGCATTTTCCTTATTTCTTCTAACATCTAGGGAGCCATTTTTCTCCACTTAAAAAGCTAGTCCCTCAGCCTGTTTTCAGTTAAGCTTTAAAAACTAATTGGGCAACATTTTTGCACATTCACTGTGATTGCACACCTGGCAAACAACGTTTTCAAGGGATCTATCGACTTAACGGGTTCAGGTTTCAAATACGTACATAATTAAGTTTCCAATCTTAATAAAAGACATTATAAACTAGATGCTAAGTAGAAATAAAACCCTGAACACGGAGGGGGGTGGGGAATGGAGTAAGTTAGCAAGCATGTACGCTGCCAGATTCGAGAGGTTATATGGCAAATTTTACAAAGGGAACGCAATCGGGCAATACAAAATTGGGACTTAACAACTGTGTGGCATAAAACCAGGAAGGAAAAGGAAAGGGGGGAAAAGGAAGAGGAAAAGTTAAAGGAAAGCACCTTGCTACGTGCAGACTTGAGAAGAGGAGAAGGCAACACACCGAAGTGCCCCGGAAAATAACTGGCAAGTTGTAAGCCTCCTCCAAGAGCCTGGCTGCTTTCCATTTGCCGCACAGCGGAAGACCTTTGATAAGCCCTGCGCGCAGAGCCGCCGCCTCGGTTCCCAGGGGACCTTCCCACACACGGCGGGCGCGAGCGAGGGCAAACCTCAAAGCCACAGAACACAGCGCTGGAACGCGTTCAAGCCAGGCACTTGGACCGCACAGCGGCTGCAGCCTTTTGGCAAGTGGCAGCTGGAAACGCCCCGAAGCCTTTGCTGTGCGTGCCAAGAAAAGCCTGTGCAGTCAGGGACCGACCTGGATCCTGCGCTGAGAGGGCTCTGGTCGGCGGTAGATGCCCCTGGGACACAGAAGCCTTCTGTTAGATGCCAAGGCGGCTGCCGAGTGGTTTGACCTTTACATTTGGAATCCGTTTGCTCCAAAGATGAATTGCAGCCCAATACAGCCGAAAGGTGTGGCAGGCGTCTCTAAATCCTTGAATTAGGTGCGCTCCCAAGAGGAGGAAGCGGAGGATTAGGCACCAGTTCAGACGTTGGCGCCTTTCCCCCATTGCCTCCGAGCTCGCTGCGTCCCACTGCAATCCCCAAGCCGACTTCCGACATCAAAAAGCAAAGCCAAACCTCAAGCAGGAGCGCCAGGTGCTGTTAGAATAACAAAGAACAAATATGTGTGCGTCTGTGGTCTGTGCGCACGTCCAGGTAACTGGGAATGTGAAAACAAGGCCGTGAAATCAAATACCCAGCTGGCTCCAAAGACTGAAATGTTTGCATTCACATACTTCAACTTAAAAAGTGATTTAAAAAACATTTTTTAAGAGTAAATTATTCCCGAACACGGCTTCAGTACAGGTAGCCTTTGGTACATACGATTTTATTTAACAACTTAACCATCATTTGAGGGCATCTTTTATGTATCAAACATGGTGGTAGGAGAGGGTAAAAGGTAAATGTATTTAAGCTCAAAAAAGCTTATGTTATACAGGATGCTGGGAAATCATTTTGTGTTCAAAATGATCATAATTAAACTTTGAATGAACTCAATTATTTCCTTCAAAGGCACTTTCATAGAGATCATCCCCTCTGGCCTTGAGACATCCCTGAGGACAGGCAGTTTCCCCACTTTCTGGAGGGGGAACTGTTTCTACATGTGTGGAATTATGATGCGATGGAACATCAGCGCTTTCCAGCCCGTTCTTCTTGGTGCCACACCAGATACCCCAAGGCAGCAATACGAGAGGGAGAATGGCTAACCGGGAGAACTCCTAAATCCCAGGATGGAAGGGCCCTTTTTATTTCTGCCATTATAATTGGAGCATGTCCTTTTAAAAAGAAAAACACCTATGTTAATGCTTGCAAGAAGGCTTAGGCAAGTAATAATAGCAGCTAATATCAAATATTTAACATGTTCCAGCCACAGAATGCAGCGTTTTACATAATTTTTTGTTTTCATTGAAGAGTCAATGATATAGATAGATGCAGTTACTTCCCTCACACGAGGAACTGGAGGCTGAGAGAAGCTAAATATCCTGCAGACAGGGGCGCCTGGGTGGCTCAGTTGTTTGAGCATCTGATTGCAGCTCAGGTCTTAATCTCGGGGTTTGTGAGTTTGAGCCCCACATCGGGCTCACTGCTGTCAACCTGTCAGGGCAGAGCTCCCTTCATAACCTCTGTCTCCCTTTTGCCCCTTCCCTGACTTGCACTCCCCCCCCCCACCCCCGCCCCACCAAAAATAAATAAATAAATAATAACCTGCAGACAGTTAATACGGGATAGCACACAGATACAGACCCAGGCACTTGGACTTTGCAAATCTGCCTCCCCCTGTTGGCAACCATTTTGCCTTCTTTATCACTTTTCATTAGTGTCTAATAAATGGGAGGATTTTTTAAAGAACTGCTAGGACTACTTGCTTGCAAAAAGTCTCCATTTGGATACATTTATGGAGTACCAGTTGCCAAGGTAGCCATAAATCTGAACCCTCCTCTCCCACCTTTTAAGACAGAGGCAATGCATTCTCTTCTGGACCCCTGGAGCCATTCTACTCCTCTTGTATTCTCTAGTGTGTCGATTTATTTATGGGTCTTTCTCCTCTAGTAAATGATTATACCCAGCAGGAATTTTGAATTATTCATCTTTGGATCCCCAGCACCTATCACAGTGCCAGGCATATTGTATGTGTTCAATGAATGTTTAAATGACTGAATAAATGGGTTAAATCCAGAGGTTTAAATATTTAAAATTTTTTTAACATTTATTCATTTTTGAAAGAGAGAGAGATAGAGTCAGAGTGCAAGCAGGGGTGAGACAGAGAGAGAGGGAGAGACAGAATACGAAGCAGGCTCCAGGTTCTGAGCTGTCAGCGCAGAGCCCAATGCGGGGCTCGACCTCACAGACTGTGAGATCATGACCTGAGCTGGAGCTGGATGCTCAACCGACTGAGCCACCCTGGCACCCCAAGAGGTTTAAATATTAAAAAAAAAAAAATCCAAACTAAGAGAAATCGGATGAATGGGGTGGAACTGGAATTTATTGAGACCTACTATATGCAAAGTAGTGTGATTTGCTGATTTTAACTCAATTAATCCTCCGAACAAGGTTGTGTGGTAATGCTATAACATCTCCCGTTTTATAGACAAGGTAATTAAAGCTTATAGTATTTAAGCAGGCTGCCCTGGGTCACACAGCTAGTAAAGAGTGGCACTAGAAATTTACCCAAAGCCCATGATTTTTCTGTCTGTCCTTCTATCTCCTTTAAGGATGATTTCTATCTTCCCAAATGTTACCTCCAAGATTAAAGAAATCTATTCTTCCTCTGTTGCATCATGTCTTATCTTCTCTCTTAAACTTTGCACGGACAGCCTCATAATGTTAATCCTTTTAGAATCTCCAAAGCAGGTGATGTTAAGTTTCAGTTAGTGACTGATTTACTGAATGAATAACCTGATGGATGGATGGATGCATGGTTCATTAACACCTTTCTTATCCTTACAAATACAACTGTTGTGGGAAAACTAAAGATGAAACATTTTGCTAACAGAGGATTTTGGTCTCTATTTGCACAAGTGTAATATCTGCAAAATTTTCATTAGTGTTTTTGAATTTCTTTAATTGATTTTATAGTAAGTATGGAAGTTAAACTTTATTTTTGCCTGTATACTCCTTAAAATGTAATTAGAGTTTATGAGAAATACAAATTGCACATTTAGCCACTTTAAACAGTACGTGTAAAATGTTATAATTTTAAATGAAATTGCAACTGAGCTTAATAATAAAACCCGATTCTTCACATATTGTGTTAGAAAGCGCTATGTTAAATGAATTCTCAAAAGACAGGAAATTGCTATTTAGTACTCAAAAATCCTGGTGACTTCTTCTGCCCTGCTATTCATTAAAATTGTACCTCAGAATATACATTACACTTTGAGAATTTTAGTTTTGGCTTGTAAAGCAGTGTTAAGATTTTTATCCTGAAATTTGTTCATTGAATTCTTTTATTTATTTATTACTTTAAAACAAATTTTTTAGCATTTATTTATTTATTTATTTATTTATTTATTTTTTGAGAGACAGAAACAGAGCATGAGCAGGGGAGGGGCAGAGAGAGAGAGAGTCACAGAATCTGATGTAGGCTCTAGGCTCTGAGCTGTCAGCACAGAGCCCGATGCGAGGCTTGAACTCATGAACCATGAGATCATGACCTGAGCCGAAGTCGGACGCCTAACTGACTGAGCCACCCAGGCACCCCTGTTCAGTAAATTCTATAGGTCTTTTGTTGCATCCACACGACTCCTGAAACAGAATGCTACGGGCACCAGTGACAGTCACAACAAAGTTTATTACAATAGAGGCAAGGCGGACCGATCGGGACCAACACTCTTGATAAGAGTGCAGCCCCGAACAGCCGGGGTACAGAGTTTTTAAAGCCGATCACATCGTTTTATCATTATCTGGGAACAGAACAGAGAAACAGTTCCCAGATGAATTAGAAACAGTTGCCAGATGAGTCAGAAACAGTTATCGAATGAGGTGATTATTTTAGACTTTCTGCCGCTAAGTTGCAACCAGTGGATCTCCTTGACCTTGTCACTGATGCTCTTTTTTTGAGCTTTTGTTTCCTTCATTGATAAAGCCTGATTCACAAGAGTATGAAGCATGATTTACAAGAGTAAAGGCAAGGCTGTTATCTTTTGACCTTTGGTGTCAGAACAAAGCTGTTATTTTTCAAGGTAAGCGTTAGCCCTACACTACAATTTAACCCTTACATTTTCTCTACCTCTCATTAGGGAGAAGATAAAGAGCCCTCAGTGGGTGAAGACACAGAATCAGAATAGACACTGACAATCAAAAACAAGTTGATCGTTCAGACAGCAAAGGAATGGGAGTAAGTGGCAACATGTGATTCTTTGGAATAGGAAGTACAACGGACAGTGGGCTTAAGGGGTGGGCAGAGAACCCTGGGGTCCATGAGTATGGGACGGCTGTCCCATACGGGACACCATTGATATTGAACATGTGAAAGGGTCCAGTTTCAAGCCAGGAATGCCAGGCACTGACTGTGTATGCTCTGATTTAAAATCCCAAGCTCACAGATACAGAAAACCGATGGTTGCCAGGGGTAGGGGGTAGTGGAAGGCAAAGTGAGTGAGGGGATCAAAAGGTACAAACTTCTAGTTATAAGATGAATAAGTTCTGGGGATATAATGTACAATATCGTGACTACAGTTAACAATACTGTATCATATACTTGAAGGTTGCTGAGAGAGTAGATCTTAACAACCCTCATCACAAAAAAACATAATTCTTAATAATATATGGTGATGGATATGGTAATCATTCCACAATGTATACAAATATGGATTCATTATGATGTACATTTAGAACTAATATATGTTATATGTCAGTTATGCATCAATTTATAAGAAGAAAAAAGATGCTGGTGGGCACTGGCTGACCAGTCTTGGCTCTTTGCCAGAGCAGCCACTGTCTTGTATGTGTCTGGCTCATCCATACCTCACAGCTGCCCTCTTGGATGGGGACTGAAGGGGTTCAGAATGAGCCTCTTCATAGCGGGCCACTTTGGCATGTGGAGTATTCTGAGCTGAGGGCAGTCAAGACCCAAAAGACTCCGGATGAGCTTTTTACCTCCTCCTTAACTCCTAAAAATTTAGATAGAGGACCTGGTCCGGAGGAGAGCAATCACCAGCAAGAACAACAGAGTGAAGGGCAGGTGTGGTGAGTGGGGGGAGCTCAGCAGGGCCTGTGTGTTCCAAGTCTTCTCTGTGTCTCATTGTCTCTGCCTGGTGTGACGAACATGTTTATCAAACATTCGCTCTTCCCACCCTTCTACCCCCGTCTCCTTAGCTCACAATGGTATATAAGCCTCAACTCCCTGACTGCCAGGGAGCCTCTCATGGGGGGCTCCTGTATGTACTAGTTAACTTTGTTTTTATCCTGTTAATCTGTCTTATGGCAATTTAATTATTAGGCCAAAGAACATAGAAGGGAAGAATGGAAAAGTTTCCCTCTCCTACTATGATGGGAACAGATAGGATAAAATAGGCAGAGAGGGAAAGGTTAGGGCCTGGAGTCCCTGGGTGGGAAACAACACATATTTGGGAACAATGTTGGGAGCGTCTGACCACAGCAAACCCCCTCACGCGTAAGGTTCCTCTTACGAATGTAACCGACACCACCTACTCCACGTCAGGTTCCCTCAGGAATGTGACAATCAAAATACCTGACTAAAATAAGTAAACCATAAAACTTATGTCATATGAGGGGCAGTATGACCATAGTCTGACCCCTCACACAATGTTGTTGAACTAATCAGGAATGACATCCCAGAGCTTACAGTTATCAAGCCAATAAGAATAGAAACTGAGAAGGAAAAACAGGGAAGGGAAGGGGAGAGGGGTGACCAGAACCTTAGAAAACAAAGACCCTTACCTCTACTTGGGCATTTCAAATGCACCCTCTCTATAAAGAGAGCTTTCATACTATTCTTTCTTTCTGATCTTATACCCTAATAAACATTTGCCTGCTGCTCATTAAAAAAAATTTTTTTAATGTTTTATTTATTTTTAAGACAGAGAGAGACAGAGCATGAGTTGGGGAGGGGCAGAGAGAGAGGGAGACACAGAATCCGAAGCAGGCTCCAGGCTCTGAGCTGTGAGCACAGAGCCTGACGCGGGGCTCGAACTCGCAAACTGGGAGATCATGACATGGGCCGAAGTCGGACGCCCAACCGACTGGCCACCCAGGCACCCCCACCTGCTGCTCATTTTGTTGTGTCCACCTCTTCATTCTTTGAAGCGGCGAGGCAACAAACCCCATGTATTGAGGTAAAAATTCCTGCAACACTACTGTACTATAATTGCTATGTTCTGTGAACTGAAGCTCAAACTTAAATCAAATGACTAACATCTCACCAGGGAGTGGTGGGTGTGAGGTTCAAGCCTCCAACCGACATTTGCAAAGCTGCACTCTAACACTAAGGTGTATCTACAAAGATCCACTCTACTACTGAACACGGGGGTTTCCTCTGGGTGGTCCAGAGAGTTCACCGGGATAGGAAGGGAGGTGATGCCAAAGGTCCTGGGATAAAGATCTATCCACTCATACACAATCCATATTCATTCAACCTTTCTTGTGTTCTTTCTTTAATACTTGAGTACAGCAATTATTGCCCAGGAATTGTGAACCTTGAAACATTTGATGGATAGTATATCTGTATCTCATATGGCAACAGAGCACGTGAAAGAAATTGCTTCTGATGTCTTGCAAAATTGCTTCTCCAGGGCTGTGGGTTCTACCCTAGGGTCAGTCTCACTATTTACCCTGAGGAACCTATAATAAAGACAACTTGCCCGTGTTGGAGGAATAGCATTAAAAAACAAAATCTTCTCTGAATCCAGAAAAACCTTGCCACAAAGACAGGAGGAACAAGAAACAGTTGTATTACTGAGACAGGGAGACTAAAGGGACCCCATGAAAAACTGCTCTTTTCACTCCTTTTTCTGCAGTTATTTTTGCTAGGACCTATACCCTTGCCTTACACACACCTTAAAGAACAGATAATGTACGTCCTCTTTGTAAAGGTCAAGGATTTAATGATCTTTTGGTGGCCCTCAGCACAGTAGGTAACATCGAAGGAGTTACCAGGTTTCCAAGACGACTGACTCACCAAGGCCCCCGGCTCCGGGCATACATAACTTATGGAGGACACTTAACTACCTGTCTTTGTTCCTGGATGCCTGAGAAGACTTGTACACAGATCCACAATCCTCAGTAAAAAGTCCAGACCCCAGGCAAAGACAAGACTCTCTCTTCTTTCGTTTCTGAGTCTCCCAGACACTCTGTCTATATCTGTTCTCTTTTTATGCCTTCAATAAACTCTGCTCTCACTTCCTCCCGGCTTACATTTAATTTCTATCCTGTGCAAAGCCAAGGGCCCTCTTGGCTGGCCTTATGGGACCCCCTCTTGATCCTTAGACCCAGCCTGAGGGTATCATTAGTTGGGAAATAAGCCCGCTGACCCAATCAAAGGAGGGATGCTGAGACTCAGAGCAGAGTGAAGCGAGGCTTTAATCAACATTCTTGCAAGAGGAGTGTCTGAGGGACAGGCACACTCAGGACAGTTACAGCAGGCAATTTATCTCCTAGTGTGAAGCCCCTCCCCTGGTTCTTCATTGGCTAAGTACTACAGAAGTTACAGCCTTACCTGGCCGTCGCCTATGCCCATGTAAGGCCAAAAGTAGTCTGATTGGAACAAATGTCCAATTCCTAAGGTGACACAGAAACTTTCAGTCCCCCCTTTGTTCTTTGGCACATGCTCATTGCAAAGCCCGCGAAATGGAGAGGGGAAGCAGAACCAGGAAGTGAAGTGTCCAAGGGTTTGGGACTCCATTGTTGGGGGAGGCGGGTTCATACGTATTTCCAATAGGTTGTAAACCTACTGTTAACTAGACAGCACAGCTTTTGTTTGGTATTTCTAAAAATGAATCATCTCCTTACTCCTCACAATTAGTGAATGAGTATTAAGCCTGAATGTGACACATATCACAGGCAGTCTGCTAAGAGATTACATGGCAATGACAGAAAGAAATCTCACCCCCTCATATAGCCAAGCAGATAGAACCCATTACAGACAGGTTCTCAAGATAAACAATAACTAGTCCGCAAGTAAGGGGACAGCATCATTTGTTATACATAGTTTATCCTTGACTCACATACCAAGTGGGGTGGTTACCCAGAACTGGGCTTGCCTCTTGGTGGATGTCAAGCTAAAAGACAGAGCCGAGAATAGGAAAAGAAAGGGTTTTACCTGCAATAAATAAAAGAAGACATGGGGATGGTTCCCAAAGTAGTGTCTCCCCAATAACAAAACTGGGGAAATTTTAAGCTAAGTGTGTGTATGTATTCATGAAGGGGCTTGTGTAATGGGGAATACAACATAGACCCGGGGCAAAACTCACCTTAAGGTGACTGCGTCCAGGTCAAAGTCATGAGGACCTGCCGGAATCCACATCATTACTTCTCTGGCTCCGGTTGGTCTGGTATCTGAGTGCTCAAAGGGGTTTATCCTGCAAGGATAACTCCAGGGGATGTGTGGGTCAGTCTTCTCTTCTGAGTACAATTAGGCTATCTCCCGGACTGCTACTGGCTCTTTGCTCTTACATTCTTTCACACGACGGCTGTGGGCCTAAAATGACTTTTCTTATGTCAAGAAAGCTATGTGTTGTTGTCTTTCTTTTTCTGGGGATTCTGCCTACAGGTCTGTATTAGTTTATCGGCTTTATCTAGCGGAGAAACAAATTCTCAATACCTTTGCGACTGGCACTTTGCACCTTCTGCAGAGCACCCTGCCTCCCACAGAAACTAGGAGAAGGAGGGAGTGCATTCCTTGTGTTTACATTTCAAAGAGATGCCTCCCAGGTCCCTGAGAACGGCATTCATGGGTCATCAAGCTGACAAAGGCCTATCTGGTTTTCAAAGGATTTATATACATTTCAAAGAGAGAAGAAACTACCAACAATTACAAGTTTTCTAAAGTAAGGTTCTGAGAAAAAGGAGGGAGAGGAATCTCCTCCCTTGTTTTCAACAGGGAGAATTAAACCTCTTATTTTTAAGTTTTACTTTTCCTTATTACACCCGCCACCCCCAAGCCTTCTGATTCTGAGGCCGTGACCTGCATTTCTAAAGCTGCGGGAGATTCTGCTTATCCTTTCCGAAGGGTGTTTCTGAGAGTTGCAGCTGGCCAAAAGCATCAGCTCAGGAGACTGGCTCACATGCATATTCCCAGGGCGGAGCTGAGAGCCACAGAATCAGAATCTTGGGGGTGGAGCCGGCAGCTGCCTGTAAGCCAGCCTTCTGGAAAATTCTGCGGGTCTCTAAACATGGGGCATTGCTGCCTTAGGCAACAGCACTGATATTTCACAAGGGGACACCTACATCTGGGGAGACCTGACGATTTCCATAGGCCACACAGACTTGAGTAGTTTGAAGGAAACATTTTCTAAACCCTGAAATTTTCATTTTTATTCTTCCAAAAACTGATCTTTCCAAATGTAATGCTTATGTCTCCTCTGTCACTTCTTCCTCTTCCTCCTGGCTGTTCAGGGTCATCTTTCTCTCTCTTACAACAAAGAAAAGGCATAAAAAGGGGCCTGTGCGTTTATGATTGTCCGATACTATGATAGGAAAAGATAGGGTTCAGTAGGCAGACAGGGAAAGCTTAGGGCCTGAGGTCCCAGGGTGGGGAAAAACATCTATGTTCGAACAATGCTGGGACTGTCTGACCACAGCAAACCCAAGGTTCCTCTTAAGAATGTAACAGACCCCACCTACTCCCCCTCAGGTTTCCCTCAGGAATTTGACAAAAGACCAAAGTATGACCATAGACCACCCCTCATACGATGGAAACGAGCCAATCAGGAATGGACAACCCAGTGCCTAGAGCTATGAAGCCAATAAGGGTAGAACCTGAGGAGGAACAGGGGGTAGGGCAGGGGGAAGGCTGACCAGAACCTTACAAAACAAGGACCCTTGCCTACAGTCCTCGGGCATTCACTTTGCAGTGTCCCCTCTCTGTGAAGAGAGCTTTCCTCCTATTCTTCCTTTCTAATCTTATATTCTAATCAACTTTTGCCTGCCGCTTATTTTGTGTCCACCTCTTTCATTCATCGAAACGGGGAGACAACGAATCCCGGGCATTGCGGTGAAAAATCCGGCAACAACACCCCTATCTGAAACCAATATGCTTTTGATAAAAAGTAGATACATTTAGAACAAGAAGAAGAAGGGGAAGGAAGAGGAGAAAGGCATAGCTCTTAACTTCCATGGATCTGAAAATGCTGCTTTCTTCCTGGTTGGGGAGAAGGGGTGGCAGTGGAGAAGACTCAAGAAGAACTATCCCCTGAGGGAGAGTCCCGGAGCTGGTGTGAAGAGAAGGTGGCCAAGGCACCCTGAGTCAATCTTTCGTTGTGACAAACACACAGCCAGGCTCCATCTACCTTAGAATTCAGGACTGAGATGAATGTTTCAAAGAAAGGTATTATGCCATATTTGTTGATTCGGGGCGGGGGGAAGAAAATTAAAACATTTTCTGAGCCCCAAGCCCCCATGCTTTGATTTGGCTGACCGGTCTGGCCTGAGCACTGGCCTTGGCTAACCTATGGAAAATGGAGAACATGGTCCAAAAGCTGAACGAGTTAAATGTGCAGCTCCAAGGTTTTGAAGAAAATACATAAATACGTTAAAAGCACACCATATACACCATGGGAGGAACTGTATCTTTGCAACTTATAAAATCCTCATATAATTTTTTTACATCGCCTTAAAATTATGCCAGTAGTCATTTGGCTGATTTTGCTTTGTATTTTAATGTTTAGGGATCATGTGGGGAAAATATTCAAAAAGCACAGCCTTAAAAGCCTGGGACGCTTACGACCTTAGACAGACACCCCATTCAGAGCTACCCAGCCCAGAACAAGCAGAGACCAAAAGAAGGAAGCATTGTCCCCCACCCCCCACCTCACCCACTCACACCCCTACCCCACCAGCCGTGGCAGCTCTTATATTTGTGGTAAGTGTAACAAGATTGTGAAGGACCCTAATAAAAAACTTACTGTTAGGAAGCCCATGGGATGCTGAGCCCATATGATGCTTCCACAAAAGTGGAAGGGTATAGAAATTAGAAAAAGAAATGTCGAAGGAAATTCTCTCATAGCTAGAAAATATTACCAATTCCTTGTAATATGGAAGGTGCTTATGAACTTACCTATTTAATATATTATTTATTAATTAATTTTTTAAAGTTTATTTATTTTGGAGGGAGAGAGAGAGAGAGAGAATGAGAAAGTGTGTACAAGCAGGGTGGGGGCAGAGAGAGAGAGAGAGAGAGAGAGAGAGAGAGAGAGAGAGAGAGAGAATCCCAAGCAGGCTCCACACTGTCAGCGTAGAGCCGAACTGGGAGCTCGATCTCACAAACCATGAGATCATGACCTGAGCTGAAATCAAGAGTCGGACACTTAACCGACTGAGCCACCCAGACACCCCTAATTAATTTATTATAATTAATAGTTATGTTAATTACATCTATGAGGATTTGTTTTGGCTGAAAGTAACATACTTAGTCTCCCTTAAGCAAACTGTATTGGGATTAATTAGGATCCTGGGGTATCTCACAGGATCCAAAGGAAGAGACCTCACCAGACTCAGGGAATGGGCATAAACAAGATACTGGTGAGGAACTCAGTTAATCCTCTTATCACCCCCACCCCACCCCCACCCCCCACTTCTCTATGAGCATTAAATGCTTTCTACTCTATCATAGTAGATGGGTTCTGATGAAGGAGCGTGGGACAGGTTGAGGACAAAGTGCAAGCTAGCCTCCCCACCATCCCAGGTGGGATGTGTGTGATATTCCTCCGCCACTCCTGGCTGCCCAAGGACAAAGGAAAGGAAAGAAAACAAATGGCCAAGTGATAGAGATCACACTCATACAGGACATGGGTCTCCATAAGTTTTCAAATATTTTAGTAAATTGCAGGAAAAAGGCAATCTTATTAGTAGCGATCTCCAGAAACCTATAGACTTGGTTTCCTGGATCCCCAACATCACCCTTCCATAATGATATGGGAAACAAAGGCAGAAGGAAATGAATGACAGATAAAATTAAATTTCCTTATAACCTGCAGCCCATTGACAGATACTAGAGGCCGGCAGAGTTAAATATTTCTCCTGGAACTCCCTACTGTCTTAAAGCTAACTAATGTTTTGCTAGAGGGAAAAACAACCTCAGCTTGACAATAGCCAGGCCTCCAGTATCCTGTGAATCTTCTTCAGCATATGAAAATCTCATTGAAAACTTCCCTTTGACTTTACCTCCCCCAACTCCCAGATATATTACCTGTCTCTCCACGGGGTCCATGACAGTGCTTTCTGCCCACAGGTCCTGTCCCCGCACTTTAATAAAACCACCTTTTTCACCAAAGACGTCTTTGAGAATTGTTTCTTGGTCGTTGGCTCTGGACCCGCCCCCCCATCACTCCAAACCCTCATCAGGTTCTATTTCCTAGATAGAGAAAACAACAAAACAGGTTCAGGAACTTCTGAAGTTCACTTGTTGCAGGTCCATTTGTCTAAAGAGAAATCTCATTGGTCCCCCAAGGTCATCTCCTGAGCCAATGACTCATGGGCAAGGGAACCAGATGACATTTTTAATGATATCATTGAAGTGTTTACAGTTTTCAGTGATTGACCTTTACAGGCATTACTTCACATGACCTCATATTAACGTTCTCCAGCCAAAGACCACAAAAAACATATGTGCCGTAAAATGAATTTGGCTTATTGGCTCACCGAAATGCAAGAGACCACATGGCATGGAGAACTGTGGAATGTGTTAGTAAGAGGATGTTGGAAAGAACTTACAGGCATTTGAAAATGTACGTGAGATTTTGCTTTCATTCCAGTTCGGTGAGAACGACACAAGACAATTGCCATCGAAAAGATATATTTTTTTGTACAGTTCCCCAGAGTAGGGGATACGCCACAGGAAAGAACACTGAGGCTGGTGGCAGGCAGAGAGCGAGGAGAAAGGGGAACACCTTTATTGTGGCCTCCCAGGAAGGAATGGGCTTACTAGGTTTAGGAGAGGTGGAACGATTTCACTGGGTTGTGGGGCTGCCCTTAGTTGTCACTGCCTGGTGCCGGGGAGATTAGGACAAGGGGTTAGTGTCTCAGGAGTGTAAATAGGCTCTGGAGTGGTTAGTTTGCATGTGAAAGTGTGGATCAAGGCAGCAGTGCCCCAGGAGGCAAAACATCAGATACAGAAACTAGAATAGTTAATAGTTAATAGGGTCTGACCTGGTGTTAGGGGACTCGGGATGGTGCAAGAAAAGTGGGCTTCGCTCGGCACTGGATGCTGTCAGGAAGCAAGAACATTTTGTGATTGGACATCACGATCATTTTTATCCAGATGGTGGGACAAGTGAAGTAGAACAAAAGCTGTACCTGGCAAGGCAGCTGTGGAATTATGGTCATTCCAGTAATCGCCAGAAAAAGGGGACATGCGGTCGTTTTTGTGGTTTGAACAATATTCTTCTTACGGTTTTGATTTTTTTTCTTACGTCTGTTGTTGATTTTTGATATTCAGACATGATTATGGAGCGCCTTTGTTGTTTCTTGCCTCAGCATGGTCACAGTGACCTTGTCTGCTGTCGGTATCCTGTGAAATTGCTTATGGGCAATAAGAGAGTTGAGTGCCAGGCCCGGTTCTGAAGGCCACAGGCTGTGTCTCATTCTCTCTCTCTCACAATAATCCTATAAGTACAGTTGGCCATTGAACAAAGCAGGGGTTGGGGCACTGACCTCCATGTGTAGTCAAAAACCCATGTATAACTTTTGACACCCCCAAAACTTAACTGCCGCTAGACTGTTAACCAGAAGCCTCACCCGTAACATAAACAGTTGATTAACACATATTTTGTACATTATATGTATTATATGCAGTACTCTTACAACAAAATAAGTTAGAAAAAAGAGAATGCTATTAAGTAAATCATAAAGAAGAGAAAAATATATTTACAACATTGTACTGTGCTTACTGAAGAAAAAAATCTGCGTGTAAATGGAGCCGTGCAATTCAAACTCATGTTGTTCAAGGGTCAAGTTTACTACTATTATCCCCAGTTCCCAGATGGGGAAACAAACTTAGGAAGGGTTAAGCTGATTTACCAACGTCACAAAGTCAAGAAGCCATAGAACCTTTGTTTCCCGCTATTTCACGATTCTACTTTCTCTCTATGCTAAATACTATGCAAACATAGTATTTTGGGCCGCCTGGGTGGCTCAGTCGGTTGAGCATCTGACGTCAGCTCAGGTCATGATCTCACGGCTCTTGAGTTCAAGCCCCACGTCGGGCTCTGTGCTGACAGCTCAGAGCCTGGAGTCTGCTTCGGATTCTGTGTCCCTCTCTGTGCCCCTCCCTCACTCATGCTCTGTCTCTCTTACCCTCAAGAATAAATAAAACATTAAAAAAAAATTAAATAAAAAAACATAGTGGTTCTCTCTGAAACCATGTGCTGAAGACAGTGGGGAGAAGCAATGCCGAGAGAAGAGGGTCTGGATAGACAACAAAAACGATGTCCACTCCTCTGCAAAAGTGTTTAAGTGAATTAACAAGTAATTCCATTGGTGCATTGTAGTATGACTCTGATAATATTAGTAGCTTTCGTTTATTGGTGTCTTAAATCTAAGTAAAGAATCAGATTCAGGGTTTAAAGTAGGAACATTTGAACCCAGAAAATCCCACCTTGGTAACTGGACATGGCCTTGCTAAGTAGGAACTATTTGCCATGATGGATCTAAGATTTAAATTCCAAGAAGCGGTATGAATGGAACTTGGAAGGGACAATTCTGCTGATATTACTTAAGCAGCTTACATACAGCATACGACACAATTTTCTACTAAGGTGATTAAATTAATTCATGGAAGAAATTATTTTGGGAGATAACTAAACTGTAATCTGACCAGGCCAGAAATGTTTCTACTTGTATTTTCCATGAACGAGGAAGTAGCAAATGGCCTGAATTCCTTGGGCCATGTTCCTCAGCAGGACCAAAAAAAAAAAAAAAAAAAGACTTCTCAAAGCTTTTTTGAGAGCTACAAAGAAAAATTTAGACGGAAACCATTATATATAAAGGGGGTTATGTTGTGTGCATACCATGAAGACATGGAAAAATTACTGTTTCATCTCAAAATGGAATGTTTCCTATACAATGGTTATGAAAATCTTCAACCTTGTGATTATCACATGTATCTGGATTCCTCTATTGAGCTTATGAGTTTTAGCATGTTATAAATCCAAAGCAACAGGTTAAGGCAAAATGTGCCAGTTACTTATTCAGTGTGCATAAACCTGACTACAAAAAACAGGAGAGTTACAATAGTACGTAAATACTCTGTAACTGTATTTATTTTAGGGCGTATATGTCATGCAGATCTAATATTAAATTGGTGGGGGAGAAATTACTGCATGTTTGAAAAAGATGCCATGGAAAGCTTAGAAGAATTCAAAGCACTGTAAAAATGCCAAAGTTATTCACCTATGAGCTGTATTTTCCCAAGAGATGTAAAAGATGTATAAAATTAAAACAAGTACCTATTAAGCAGCAAATTAAGCCTCATGTACTAGAGTTACTTCTGTCAGCACTTGAAAACTGTATAGTAAATACAAAGAAAAAAATTGAGAGGGCTCATACAGACAATTGTTTATAAAAAATCCTAGTCCTTCTAAGGAAGTGCCTGGGTTTTCTGACAGATGAAAGTTTAACAGTAGAAAATTTAGACACACATACATATACATAAAACCTCAGGCCACAAGAAGAGTTAGTCTAAGTGGCAGTAACACAACAAATGTATCAACAATTATAACAACCTCTCTGTCCTCTGAGAATCAAGAGCTTTACAAATAACAGCAATAATTTAAAGTGTCTAAAATGATCATAAAGAATTATTAATATTTTTATGTTAAATATTTCCTAACAAAGACAATTGTAACTGTCAACATATTGTTAGCATAACCCAATGAAGAGTGGAAAGTTATGAGTGTTTCATTGAATGCAGCCATAATGCCCACTATTATTCCAGTGAGTTAGTAAGGAGCAAGAAAATACTCACATTGGGTTCACAATTGTTTTTATTGAGGTGTAACTGGCATACAGCAAAGTGCATATATTTAATGGTCCCATTTGATAAATTTTGGCATATATATATATATATATATATATATATACACATGTATGTATATATATGAAACCATCACTACAGTCAAGAGAATGAACACATCCATTGCCCCAGAAAGTTTCCTCATGCCCTTTGGTGATTCCTTCTTCCCACTCCACTCCTCCCCAGCCTTGGCAAGCACTCATTATCGGCTTTTTGCCACTAGGGATTACTTTGCATTTTCTATAGTTTTCTACAAATGTAATCCTCCAGTGTGTTTGCTCTCTCATTCTTTTTCTCTCAGGAAGTGGGGTTGGTGGGGTGCTAGCCTCTTTCACTCAGCATAATTATTTTGACATTTATACTTGTAGTTGCTTTTCATTCTTAAGTTGTATTTCATTTACAGATATACTACAATTTGTTTATCCCCTTACATGTTTGTTGGGGAGGAAAAGTTTTTCTCTATGCTTCAAGATTCTTTTGACTGGCCTAAGAATTAAATTGATATGAGACAGATTAATAGGAGAAAATCTAATCTAATTACATATGTACAGGGCTCCATAAGAATACGAGAATCACAGGTAGTCAGGCAAGTGAGGCTTTTATGCCATGCAGAGCTAAGGAGAAGGGGGTTGGGGCCTGGAATGTCAAAGAGAAGGGAAACAATTTACAAAAAAATGAAAAAGAGTAAATGTTTGGTAAACAAATGTTTGCTGAGCCATACAGAAACAATGGGACATAGGAATTTTAACAGACTTTGCCAAGTTCCTCCCTGTCTACCACTCCTAGTTCACAATTATCTATGGTGACAGCTCCTTTCCTGGAGTTGGTCCTCTATCTAAATTCCTTCAAACAGTTTTTTTTTTTTAATGTTCATTTATTTTATTTTGAGAAAGAGACAGAAAGCACGAGTGAGAGAGGGCCAGAGAGGAAGGGAGAGAATTCCAAGCAAGCTCCCTGCTATCAGTGTGGAGCCTGAGGCAGGACCCGATCCCATGAACTGGGAGATCGTGACAGGAGCCAAAACCAAGAGTCAGACACTCAACCAACTGAGCCACCTAGGTGCCCCCTCTATCTCAATTCTTTTAAGCAGTGAGGGGGAAGATCAAAAGTTCTTCCTGAGCCTTCTGTTTCTTCAAAATTATCAGCCATTGCCAAAGACACATATTTTGGGGTGACAAATTTTGCTCCCCTACATGTTAACAGATTTTGAGTTGTTTCCAGTTTGGGCTATCACAAATAAAGACGCTATGAACATTCATGTACAAATCTAAGTATGAACATATGCTTTCATTATCATGAGTAAACAGGAATAAAATGACTGGATCATTCAATAAGTATATATTTAACATTTTAAGAATCTGCCAAACTATTTCCCAAACAGTTTGTACCATTTCACATTCTCACCAGCAGTGTATGAGAGTTCTAATTCCTCCACATCTTGGTAGGGTGGGACTTTTCAATTTTGTTCATATTAATATATGTGCAATGGTTATCTCATTATGGTTTTAATTTGCATTTACTTAATGTTGAGCATCTTTTCATGTGCTTAATTGCCATCTGTGTATCTTCTTTGGTCAAATGTATGTTCGAATCTTTTGCCTATTTTTTATTGGGTTGTTTTCTTACTGGATTTTGAGAATTCCTTATATATTCTGTATAGAAGTCCTTTATCAGATATGTGATTTGCAAATATATTTTTCCAACTCTGTGTCTTGTCTTTCTAGTTTTTTAACAGTATCTTTGAAAAGCAGAAATTCTTAATTTGATTAAGTGCTATATTTATCAATTGGTTCTTTTATGGATCACGTTTTTGGTGTTATAGAGTTTAGAACTCCGTCTACATGCAAAGTCATAAAAATTTCCTGTGTTTTCTCCCAGCTTTAGGTATTATACCTAGGTCTATGCACCATTTCCTGATATTCTGCCCTGCAAAATCTTCCTATTCTGTCTTCCCTACATTCCCTCCTCCATCTCTCAACTCACAGAGAACAAAACACACTGGCTGGGTTCCAACCCCCCCCCTCCCCCCCCCCCCCCCCCCGGCCCCACAACAGTCTCCAAACTTTCTCTAGGCAGTAGTCTGGAGCAATTGCAGGGCTCACCTAGTTGCTTCCCATCCGTCAAGACTCACAGTACCTCGTTGCCTTGTGGCCAATGTCTGGAGTTCCAGTGTCTCATATATTTTGTCTAGTTCTTTAAGGGTTTCAGGCAGGAAGGCAAATCCATCCTCTGTTGCTTTATCCTGACCATAAGCAGAAGCCCTACAAACCCTTGAACTTTAACAAAACTGCCTTTCTTTAATGATGAAAGGGCAAGAGTTTGCCACTCATAATTAGTATAGGTCACCACATTCTTCTAAGTTTTGTTCTTTTCCTATAAAACCCCAAAGCACTTAGTCTGTGATAATTATGGATATTTCTGTACTCCTCAAACCATCAACATAAAAATAGGTATCCAAAAAAAAAAAAAAATCCTGTTTGCCCTTTCCTAGGGGTACTTTTCCTAACAACAGCTACTCTAAAATTATTATTTAAATAAAATAAAACACCCTACCTAGACTCTGCAATACAGGCAGCTAGTCTCTCAAAGTCATCTATAAGACTTATTGAGGGTACCCCAGCAGTCTTTGAATTGAATCATTAGATTACTTCAGTTAAGGCTATCCTAATGTGAAACAAAATATGATGCCATTAGAGTTCCCTCATGTTATAATGTTCACTATCTAGGATTGTATTATAATGTGCACCTGACAATACTAGCAAGCAAGGACTTGAGATTTTAACCTACATTAGCGGTCTAACCATGGTCATAAAATAAACCTTGTTATCTGAAAAGAAGGCAGATGGAAAAATTAGCAAAGAAAAGAGAAAGGAGTTACCATGTGCCAGAAAACCCATCCACTGCCAGAGACCAACCGGAGATCATTTAGCAGAAAACTCTTAACATAAGGGGTAATAAGGCCAGGGTTTTTACATTCTGAGTGGGTGGGGGAATTCTCCTTTATGCAGATGGCTTGCTCTCTTGGAGAATGAGAGCCGAAAGAGTCTGCTCTTCCTTTTCAGGTATTTCCCTAAGAGCCCTTTCCTTTGTTTAATACCCTTATTTTGACCTTCCACTTCCCCTCTGACCACTGTGTTCCTCGTACCTACTAGTCTTCGTCAAGGGAAATGGTTTCATCCTCTTGTGAGCAGAATCTCTAAGCCTTTTTGAGCCCCATAATCTCCAGGTAGCAAACCCAGCTTTCCTTGTTATTTCTATAGACCAGAGGGATCCCAAGTCTTTTGTAGCAGGCACTGTGCTATTGGTGTGTTTCACGCCTATGTTCTCAAAGGAGACAAAATAAATGGGAGGAAAATAAATGTTCGCCAAACGTGTCTCTTTATCAACCAGTGTTGGCTAAGAGTCACGGAGGCAGGCCCACGAGACAAGTTAACTACAGAGACACTAGGAGACTATACGAGGCTGGGGTTGTTGCCATTATGGGTCGAGCCTGGAAGGTCAAATATACTACAAACTCTTTATCTAATAGGACAAAGACATAGTCCTCATAGTCCTAAAAAGCTTGAAGTGCGTAGAGAGAGAGAAAGAGGGAAGCAGAGAAAGAGGGAGGGAGGAAGAAAATAGGGAGAGACAAGGAGGGAGGGAAAAGAAGAGGGGAGGGAGCTCAAGGGAATCTTCTTCTGGCCAAAGTAAGTGACAAAATCTAGTACTCTGCTTTGAAGAAGAGGGCTTAGGAATTCTCTTAAAGCCTACCAACTCTTAGTCTTCTTCATTTATTAACTGATAGTCGTTTCTATAGTATATTTTTTAAAGTTTATTTATTTTTGAGAGAGAGAGAGAGAAAGAGAGAGAGAAAGAGATGGCACAAGCAGAGAAGGGGCAGAGAGACAGGGATAGAGAGAATCCCAAGCAGGCTCTATGCTGTCTGCACAGAGCCTGACGTGGGCTTGATCCCACGAACTATGAGATCATGACTCGAGTCGAAGTCGGACGCTTAACCGACTGAGCCACCCAGGCGCCCCCTCCAGTATCTTAATAAGTGAAAGGGTAGGAAAGACGTGGTTGGCAGTACTAACCATCCCACATGGTGTCAGCCACCCGGGGAAGGTGGCAGAAGGTTTGGAGGCAGCCTCGGGTGCTTTCCCCAAACTGTGAAGACTTCCTTCAGAAAACTAATACCCATGGCCCAGAGGGGGAAAATACTTTAAAATTAAAAACATCAAAAACATAATAGAGAACAGAAGGTAAAATATTAAAACTAAAAAAATGGATAGTTTTTAGCAGTTTAGCAAAACTAAAAGTGCACAAAAAACTGTTAAGGGAGGAAGTTATAATAAATAAAAGGAATGTGAAAAGGATAATATGCCAAAAGCAAAGCCAGCTAAGGGAGCCAGACCACGAGCACTAGCAGACTGGAGAGCAAGCCGGGCTTGGTGACAGCACAATGCCCAGGACCCCATTAGTACTCGTGAAGTAGTGACTGAACTCACACAGAAACATCCATTTTTGAACTGTAATTAAAATCATTTTTTTTCTTTGAAAGGAGAAACGAGAAACTGAGCCAGGAATATGGATATGGGAAGTCAAAGGACAAGTAGGGTTTGAAACGTGAGGGAGAGCTGGAAGAAAGGAGAGGGATGGTGAGTCGGGGAGACAAGGATCCGCCACAGAACTAGGAGGAACGGTCAATTGTGAACATCACCTGGTACGGCAATGACAAATTGTGGGGCAAACCTAAGGGGCTAATTCACATGACAGAATATATCCACAATGCAAACCAAAACAAACACTAAGAGGGGAAAAGAGGGAAGAGAAAAGGCACTCCGCTGATGCGGGTTTCTAACCATCTTCCTTCAGCGTGCTTGTCCACTGTCCGCTTTGAATCCAGGCTCTAACCCTTGCACTTTGTGTCCTGGGCAAGTGGCTTAACCTCTCTGAAGGAGCTGCTTCAGCTGCAGAGTGGCGATAGAAGTGCGTATGTCAAGAGTTGCTGTGAAGGTTACAAAAGACAACAAGTGCAAGGTGTTTAACGCAGTGCTGGCACCCAGGAAAACCTTGGCCAATCGTAACGATTATTATCACATACCACTTGCACATGCAGGCCAGCGGCTGCCCTACTTACAGAAAGACACAGAGAAGCTTGTCTTTTGGTATACTTAGCCCAGTACATCTTGCTCTGTCAGGAACGGACCCCTGCCCTTCTGTGTTCCAGCAGCCACAGTGAGGCTGGCTCCCTGGCTGTACTTAAACTTTCAGGTCAAATCATATACATCACATCTTTCATACACAGCTGTTCTTAGGGACTGCTGAGTTACCAACCACTAGCCATTTCTAGTGCCAGCCATCGAGAGTCTATTCTAGGTAACACTGCACTCGGTATGATTGTTCTGTTAAACGAGAAAACGTGGACAACCACTTACCTCAAGTTTAAGCTCTTCTGCCTCTCCCCTTACTGACCTATCAGCCGTCAAATTAATCAAAACTACCATGGTTCCTCCCCTGGTTCTCAACCCAGGAGACACTTCAGATTCCTTGGAGATCTTTTTTAAAATACCATGCCTACGTCATCCCATTCCTAGTTGATTACGATGCACAGCAATGGTAACGAACAAAAGACAGAAAAGAGAAAACTCAACACTGTTAGCCATGTCATTTTCACCTGCACCCTTTCACTTATTATGTTGTAGAAACAATAAACTGTGGATTAATAAAGAAAATGTAGAATTAATAGGCCTTGAGCAACATCCTAAAGCCCTCTCCTTCAAAGCAAAGTATGACATTTTGTCAATTACTTTGACCAGAGGATTTTGAAAACAAAATCCATCTTTCCTTCCTTCCTTCCTTCCTTCCTTCCTTCCTTCCTTCCTTCCTTCCTTCCTTCCCCCCTCCTTTCTTCTTATTCTTTCTTTTTTAACTGTTCTCTTCTGGCCTCACAGGATTGAGACTATGGGAAGATTGTCTTTGTCCTATTACACAAAATTTATAGTTTAGACATGTTTGTTCTCTGTAATGGACATTCTGGTCTCCCTCTCCTTTTGGCAAGTATGTTGGCTTTCAGACACGTATTTCTGCCTCAAAGTGTGCTTCCACCTCCACTTATAATATTGAAGCACTTGGATCAAAGCACTTGGATCGAAGGCCTAAACTGATCCACAGATCCTTGCTGAAGTCACTGGTTCCCAGGCAGAAAAGAGCACAGTGTAGGTAAATGCAGTATCAGGAGAAAGGCTTCTTTTCTCTTTTGAGAGTACTTCTGGAAGGGACCCCGACCCCATCCCTGGACTTCACAGCTCTGGGAGTTGAAGCCACCTCATGGTCCCGTGGGGCAGCCTGCTGTAGGATGAAGCTGATGCCAGAGAAAGCAGAAATGAAAGATGCAAAGAATCAGGGTCTTTGTTGACAACTCTGAGTCCCTGAATTAAACCAACTGAAACCTACTGTTTCAGTGAGCGAGTGGATTCCATTTAGTGTCTTAAGCTGGTTTGAGTTGGGTTTTCCATTGTCTACAACCAGACACATCTTGAAAGATCTGCTGCAAATTTTAAAAGGAAGGGAATGCCTGGCTTTTGATTGAATTACATTTGAAAAAGTTAGCAGAGTGTTAAACACAACATATTCAAGTTTTAAATACTTTTGGCTATCACAATTTAGCAGCTATTGCCTTACCAAGAACTGCTAATTGGCTACACGTTGTTTTTGTATGACATGTGGCAAGCTGTGTCAGTCAGGTTATTCTGTAATTATGGGGAGGATCTTCAGTATGCTGTGATGCTATAATATGGGGTGAATACCAGATGAACAAGAAAGATAATATTCAGCAAATAAAACATACAGTAAAACAATGTATATAACAGCGCACTGGTTTTATTGATGGCAGAAGAAAAGATTCTCTTTCACTTGTAAAAGGTACTTGCTTTAGTTAACTTAGTATTTTTCCCATTCTCCATGAGGGCTGGGGTTTTTTCCCTCTAAAATCTGTTGTTCCATTCTCCAATAATAATATCCATCATGGCTGCACCTTATTTATTCTGAAGGGAAAGTAGGCGGTCTATCAACAGGTTTTGACCAGGATGTTTCAGTCAGTGGCTCCTTTCTTCACAAAGACTCTATTTAAAAAGAGAGGGGGAAGGTGAGATTGGATCCTCAAGTTGACTTTTCCGTACTCAAGATACACTTCTGCTGAAACATACCTAAATGTGGAGTGCTTGTGTAAACATTAACAGATCTCAAGTAGAATACATTGGGTACTGCTATCTAATTTATAAACATAACTTCTATATATCAATATATAAACAAAAATAGAAATCTTCCAAAATAATTTTTCTTCTAGAAATTCTTAGAGCACGTGTCTGTCATCGTGAGCCCTATTATTGCTGGCATGCTGATTTTAGGAATTTGGATTAACTGAATAGTATTTAACAGAGGATGGCCTAAAAAAGATATGCACCCTCCCAGTGAACCACTTCTACCCGGATCCCACCTCCCTCCATTTCCCCTTTGAACACCTCTGGATTGGTTCAGTCCACACAGGTAATTGATGGGGGTCTGTCGCCCGCTCCCGCCTGCTCCCAGTCTTTACCAGGCACCGCTCTAGGTGAGCCTCTTTGGGTGGTGATGACAGACAGAGCTGAGAGAAGTGGAGAGAGAAGCTGTTTGCCCTGGTCGTATTTCAGCCTCATGCACTAAAGAACACTCGGGCAGGGGCGGCAGAGTGCCCTTGCTGCATACAAACAGATCACAAGTCTTCCGAAGTAACAGTGTCCTGCTCAGAAATGAAGAGCTTCGGGTATTGCTATCCTCACATGACGTCTAGCCTGCTGGCACCAGAGGGCTCTGCAGCGGCTATCTTTAGAGCAATAATTTCCCTGACCTTGATTTGCAAAGTGTTGCAAAAGGATGCTGGATCAGATAAAAAAAAAAAAAAAATTGACATTTAAAAATGTATCTTTTACCAGCTGAAAGCTAAACCTGGATTTCGGAAAAAACTAAGTCACAGCATTTAGGTAATAGGTCTATGCATGGCTCTTGGGTTTGTGGCTTCTGGCTGATATGTGAAAGCCTGAAGACCATTCTTTCTTCACACAAATAAGAAACTGGAAGTGAATACTCAACGTGAGTCAACGTTTATTAAACGGCTTCCTGCGCCGAGCATTAGCCTTGGTGGCCCGGTGGTGGGTAGGGGGACTTCATGCTGATGTGTCTTACAAAGTCGTCCCACCCAGGTCTGCCACTCCTCTCTTTTCACAAGGGGATGTGCACTCTTCCACTGGAATGCTGTGATAGCTTCTTACAGTCTTTCCCATGGATTACAGGGCTGTAACCCACCCCATATCCAACAGCAATATTTCCTAAGCTTAATTTTCATCACATTACTCTTATTCTGAAGTTCATTATCACCAAGCACATCAAACTCTTAATGCGTCTAAAGCTACATTCTTGAGTCACCACCAATCCATACATTTAACATGCACTGTTTGGGTTCACATGTTCTACTCTTGCCACTGGAGCCACTTCCTGTGAACTCTGCCTCTCCCCCTTCAGTCCTCCTCGGCCTTCAGAGTGTCTTCAGGGGGCTCTCCCCGACCAAGAAAATGAAGCTTCAAACTATTTCTGAGCATTTGCCTGCCCCCGCTAATTGGTACCTAGTTCCCAGGACTCCAGTCACATCAGAAACCTCTTCAAATGCACACAGTTATGGTCGGTTTCACTGATTAAAGAATTGGGTATAATTTCTCCATCCATAGCTACTCATATTTCTGAGTTGTCTGTGACAATTATAACAAGTCCAGGAACGAGAAGTTTGGTGTTTGGGCCCTGTCCCCCCTCAAGGCCCAGATCTGACTCTCCACCATGTTGTCTCAGACTTGGGCCTATCTGCCCACGTTGCTCCCCGAGACCTCCTTCTCCCACCTTGCCCAGACCCCCAGGGAGCTCCTGCTTTTGCGAGTCACTGACGGTGTGTTTGGGACCAAGACCAAGTTGAATCCAACTCCCTCTGCACCTTGAGGGGAAGTGTATGTGCACGTGACGAGGTGGTGGTGGTGGGAGAGAGGGCTTATAGGAAAAACTCTCCAGGACAACCAAAGAATGTGTGAATTATGTAATTTATAAAATCTTACCAAAAACTTTATCAAAATATACTTATTTAATAAACACTTACTGAACAGCTACTATGTGTCATTCATCACCTAACAAAGTACCTGAAACATTAAAAAAAAAGTATGACTATGAAATTATAGATTTTTTTTTTAATTTTTTTTTTTCAACGTTTATTTATTTTTTGGGACAGAGAGAGACAGAGCATGAACGGGGGAGGGGCAGAGAGAGAGGGAGACACAGAATCGGAAACAGGCTCCAGGCTCTGAGCCATCAGCCCAGAGCCCGACGCGGGGCTCGAACTCACGGACTGCGAGATCGTGACCTGGCTGAAGTCGGACGCTTAACCGACTGTGCCACCCAGGCGCCCCTAGATTTTTTAAAAGTGAGAGTAGAAAGTGCCTGAAGTATTTCTTACTATCTTGAATAATTTTAGATAACAAAATCTGAGAAAAATTTCAGCACATATTAGAATTCATACTTATATCTGCTGGAAGTCAAATGGCCAGCTACAATGTATATCTTCTTTTTAAATGCTTAGGTTAATGGAAACCAGGAATGAGGAAATAAAAATACCTTTTCTCTCAAGAAGAAAATGATATATTGGGTTGCGTGACAAGAACAAAAAGTATAATTCTTACTATTGTTGAACCTCCCATTCACAGACAGTATATCAAAAAGATAATTCTACTTCATAATCTTTCCATGTTTGAACTAAAATAAAAAAATTATAATTGTTTCAACCAAGATCACGTGTCTTGACTATTTATTTTTCGGAGTAAATTTTGTAGTGAGAGGTTGTTTTAGTGATGCTATCATGAAACTGCCCCCCACCAGCAAAGTTATTCTCACTGATGTCAGGAATCCAGAATCTCTGTGTCACACATTTCCCACATCAACAGTACAATCCAAAGCAAGCATCTGGGAAAAATGGGCATTTTAAGCCAGGGAGCAGAAAACCACTAACACTGTGATGTTTCAGCTGATTGGGAACAGTCTGCATTGTACTGTTTGGTATCAATGAGCCACAATTACTGTGGGGCTATGGTTCCTGATTTAAGCAGTATGTTCTTTTTCAGAGGTAATTTTCCATGGAAGCCTAGCCTAGAAAACATATGAAAGAAACTAAAGAAGGGCCAAGAGGATGTTGTTCCAGGCTTCTGGCTGCAGCCTTACTCACTCTCACCATCTCCTTTCCTCCTTTCCACTTGTAGCCCTGCCAGGCCCTACCCCCCTTCTATTCTGCAGCCTCAGGACACCCTTGAGGAGTCCCAGTCCTGCATCCGCTGCTAGGGAACCACTACCCTAGGGCAATCAGGAAGTTGAGAACCTTCGGCTTTATTTTATTTACTAAAAAAAATATTCTGAACGTTTTCTTCATTTTTGAGAGAGAGAGACACACAGACTGCAAGTGGGGGAGGGGCAGAGAGAGGGAGACACAGAACCCGAAGCAGGCTCCAGGCTCTGAGCTGTCTGCACAGAGCCCAATGCGGGATGTGAACCCACAAACTGTGGGATCATGGCCTGGGCCCAAGTCAGGGGCTTAATTGACTGAGCCGCCTGGGCGTCCCACTTCAGCCTTATTTTAAAACCTTGGTTTAAACAATGCGAAGCCCTCAGAAAGCTATGAGGGAATTCTCAGTTTTCATTCACCTTACATGTGATTTCATTGTAACCAACTGAACTTATGTCAAAAGTGGATGTTCAATCTTGTACGGTGTGAAGCTGTGGAAGCCATTATCTATACTCTGACTCTGCTTTGGTCAGTTCTCGCTATAGAAAAATGCCCAGAGTCGAGAATCAGTCCCTCTGTGATAACTATGGATGGTAGGTCACGTCTGTTTACTCGATGGCCTTGTATTAGGCACAAAGAAAAGCCCGTGATAAGAGAAAAAGATGGTACTCTGGCCTGCTCAGGTAAATCAGAAGTCAGGTAGCACCAGACTTCCACTCCAGGCAGACTACTACACAAGGGGCTAAGGACCAGAAAACAGAAGAAAATGTTCCTTCACTTAGGATGACAGAACTAATTTGTAACCAGAGAAGGAGCTCTGGAAGAGCTGAAGGGGATCTAAGACTCCGGGACAGTGCTGCCCAGCACAGGCGCGATGTGAGACACACACGTAATTTCAAATTTCCCTCTAGTCTCATTAAAAAAAGCACAAATAGGGCGAAGTAACGTTAATGACATATTTGATTTAATCCAATCTATCAAAAATACTCTCATTTCAATACATAAATACCGCAAATTACTAATCTTTTACTTTTTTAAACTAAGTCTTTAAAATTTGGCGTGCATTTTTCATTTACAGCACATCTCAATTCAGACTAGCTGCAATTTCAAGTGCTAAAAAGTCACAGCTGGTTTGAAAAATTGAGAGTCACTTAGGAGGGGGGAAATACAATGTGGATAACAACCTTAACAAAATGAATAGCTGAAATGAGAAATGGAGAACCATTGCTTTAAATTCTCAATGGTCTTGTTACTGAGAAGAAGAGACTGAGAAAAAGATAGAGTTAAGTCTAAAATAGTCTCATAGTCTTTACAGTGATATATAACAAAAGCTGTAATGGGAAAACTCTGAATATATTCAAAAATCCTGGCATAATGAAGAAACAGAGATGTTACCAAAGATGGCAAAAGTATTACCTTCTAATAACACATTAAAAACTAAGGTCTTTATTGATCAAAATGAGATGCCTTAGATTGCTCCCATAATTTCCTGACTTTTCTGTTATATTTCTCATCCTTCCTATTGAAGATGATTTTCAGGTAGCAACTCTCTGAAACTCTAAGATGAAAGTTTCTGGATCAATAGCACACAGCCGCCACATCACGTCTCAGTAAGCAATCATGTTACCTTCATCCAATTTCTGAAGATATACAATGAAACATTTCCTCTTTTTTAACAAGGACTGAAATTTGTTAAATAATAAAAAACCTCAATTATCCAAGTTGGTGGTTATCTGGTCCTTTGTTTCCTTTTATTTTCTTCCTGCTTTCAAACCTACTGACATTTTACTGATTGGCATCACCTCTGACAGAAGGGAGTAAGTATAGAGAAAAGAGGGGGTTAGGGGTTATACGTGTGAGGAAAGATTTGGTGCAAAAGTAGCTTGTGACTATGGTATAATCTTACATACTTCATAATTGAAAGGTCTGAAATATCAGTTTTTTTCTATGATGTTATAAAACATCAATAATTGTACTTACACGTTTAGCATAAATAGCATCTTTCGTTATATGGAAACCACCTCACAATGTCAAGTTTACCTTCTCATATTAGTTCCGCGCCCGGGGAGGTTGGTAAAACTGCTGTGTGGGCCTAGTGGATCTTCTTGGCTGACCATCACCTCCTCTGCGGAACTCAAGCGTTTGGTCATAGGTGCCTTCTTCCTCCTATTTGCAAAGAATAGTGATTTAAACATGTTCAAAATAGCTCCAAGTTTCCTAAGTTAGTAACTCTATGGTGCCGATTTTGATATGCCCTCTTAAGCTGCCTTGGGATTCACATCTGTCAACTTTTATAACAGAGGGAGGCAAGGGGAAAGGAAAAAAAAAAAAAAAGCAGGGACATTGTTAACAATCTTTTGGTCCTTGATAACAGAAGAATGAACTTGACAGTGGTAAGATCAGAATCAAATTTAATTTCAGAAAAGGAAACTATTTCCACATAATAATTAGCATGATTATCTCACCAAATGACTTGACACAAGGGCGTGAAAACACAGAAAAACAAGCATTATAATAAAAATTTTCCTGAATATTTGGGCTTCTAAATATTTGTAGGTATTTGTCATGGGAGAGGATTTTGGTAAGATATGGAAGAGGGGTGAAGAGCCAGAGAACATTCACCAGCTGTCTGTCCTCATCTGATGAGATCTCCAACATCGTTAAGAACCTTACATCTAGAGACAGGAAAAAATAATGGATTGGAATGAGGAGGGAAATACAGTTTACATATAAAGAAAGCTTCATGCAAGACATAGCAATCACCACAGTAAGACACAAACTACTTTCTTCTCATTTTCTTTCTTATTGAGGGGATACATCTATCAGCTCAAGGAATAGCATGGAAAAATTAGGATAAGCAGATTAAACAGCAGAAAGAATACAGTTAATTGTAATATTTGAAAAGAACTTAGAAGCAACAGAAATGTAGCCAAAGCCACACTGGTTTCTTACTGAGTGCTGCCACCCTGTAATTTTAGTATTTTTAAATGAATGCAGCTATGAAGTATGCTCCCTCTTAAAGACAGAAAAAAATTGGCTCTCAGTTTTGTTTATGAAAGGAACAGCATCTATTTCAAAAGTAGAGTTTAAATTCCAACTGAATTATCAGAACATAATAATTTGCATGATTTTGGAAATGTATCCCACATCTTCCTCCTCCTCACTTTATCTCTGACTCATCTTCCCCAAAAGATTGCTTTCTTTTGACCCTATTAATAACATAAGAAGTTATATGAGAGACTGAGTTCTATTCTTCGAATTTTACGGATCCAACTATTACAATTTTACCTGAGAGAAGCAGAAATATGCTAAGATAATTTGATCAAATCCTATCATTTAGAAATGATTATTTAATATATGGCACGGACATAACTCTTATTCTTAGGCATCCTCCACGGTATTCTTAAAGAACAATTATTTCCATTTTATACAAAGGACACTGAAGCCCAGGAAAACTTTGTGACTTTGCCCTAACACTTCTAAGGCAAACCTGGGTTTTGATTCAAGTGCAACTGAACTGCTTAAATGTTTACATCTCAGCCTGCATGTAAAAAGAAATAAACCAACAGCCACAAATTAATGATCATCCTTAAGGGGCCATCATCACCTAAATAAGAGAATGGAGAAATGTGACAATGTATCGGCCTAACTCAGTAACTGCCTCCTAGAGACAAACTTTCAGGTTAGCTCTCCTTTCCTGTGTCCCTTTCATTGACAATCGATCTCAAAATGGTTAGAAGTGTCAGATACTAGGTCTATAATTTAGAATATCAATTAAATGCAGTAAGAAAAATTACAAAGTGTTCAGGAAAGGAAAGAATTATTTTTAATTACTCTGGTCGCTGTTTTGAATGATGATGGTCAAATATTATGGCTAAATTCGAAAAAAGGCTACTTAATTTTATGACATAGGGCAACATTTGAAGCTTTGCATATTAACTGAGAAGAATGAACATATATTTGTTACTGTAGTAGATGAAGTAATTATTTCAAGAATTAGAATGGAATGCTTCTTTTTCTCCACACCCCACTGCGGAACTGGCTGAGAGGACATCTAAAAATCTATAATTTATCAATAGAAAACACTGCTAAAGGTAGGAAGCTACATTTGTTGAGTGAGGGAGCTGGATCTATATAATATGGCATTGCTATTTGAAAAGCTGTCTCTTCTGTGTTTAAAAGATTCACAGACTATACTAGCCAGAGCCAATTAAATGGTTTTATAAAGATGACCGACCATGAGATTTCTTTCACGTTATTTGATGTCTTCACCATCTTTTTATGCAAGATAGAAGCAAAAAATAAAAACGATTCTGACAGCTTGGTTTTCAGTGATCGTCAAAGGCACAATCTTGCCTTTTTAACTTTTAAATATTCCTCTTGCAGAGTACTTGAGGGCAAACCTGGTCACCCACAGAAACTACTTCATATATTCCATAGCTAGTCATTTTTAGCACTCAAGGAATACCTCTTTCCATTTTATATAATACACAGCTAAACTTAATAGGTGAGTTTACTTGGAGTCATCCTTGAATGACATTTATACCTAGTTCTTGCTCCTAACTTTTCTTCCTCTTTTAGGTTTTGCTACTCTGTAATAGATTTAAAACTCAAAAAAATTGGGGCGCCTGGGTGGCGCAGTCGGTTAAGCGTCCGACTTCAGCCAGGTCACGATCTCGCGGTCCGGGAGTTGGAGCCCCGCGTCAGGCTCTGGGCTGATGGCTCAGAGCCTGGAGCCTGTTTCCGATTCTGTGTCTCCCTCTCTCTCTGCCCCTCCCCCGTTCATGCTGTGTCTCTCTCTGTCCCAAAAATAAATAAACGTTTAAAAAAAAAATTTAAAAAAAGAAAAAAAAAACCTCAAAAAAAATAAATAATATGATAGTTCAAAACATATTTTTAAAAATCTGACACTATGTTTGAGCTGGCACTGTTCTGGAAAGCCATATAGTCTTGTCCCTCCCCTTAGATCTGACAGACAAGGAATCTCTAAACCCTGAGAAGCCAACTCAGTTTTCCATGTCACAGAGCTTATTCAAGGAAGGGTCCAGACCAGCGCCATTCTGTTTCTGACTCTCAGGCAAGATTCTTCACAAATTCTGCGATAACTTTCATAAAATGAAACTGACCAATGTCATCTTCACCTAAACTTTGAGATTCAGAACTATTTTATTGGGACTCAGATTTTTGCCCCCCTAAACCATGTTTTCAGATTAAACCTGGTTTAAAAATACTACATAACTAAGATTCAAAATGCATCCTCTTTTCATGCCAATATTTACTAGTTTATTGCTCCTTTTATTGAGAAGATAGAAAATACAATAATCACCGTGTCATCAAGCATGAATGGAATGACAGTTTGAAGAAAATAAAAAGTCCCAGGACCAGTGCAAAAAGGAGATGACAACTTCACCTATGAAACATGTTTGACAGGTCACATCTTTCTTGAGTATGATCTTCAGCATACACTGTATCTGGAGTGAGAACACAGACAAATACATCTTCCCTCATTTATAAATGAGCTCTGGTACAAAAGCTCATTGGAAATCAGTCACTCGGAACCTGAATCATACCTCAGTAAAAGGTATGCAACATTTAAATAGAGGTAGGGTTCTCTGTTCTACAAGGTGAAGTGCAAAAATAACAAATCAAAAAACAAACAAACAAAAAAACCAAAAAAAAAAAAAACCCAAAACAAAAATTAAAAAAATGAAAAAACAAGGTGAACCATACAAATGAGTATTTTAAGGAAGGTGCTGGATCAGTGGTTCTCAACTGAAAGTTATTTTTTGCCCCCCCCCAGGGGACCTTAACCACTGTCTGGAGACATTTTTGGTTGCTACAACTGAGGGATGCTACTGGCATCTAGTGGGTTTGAAGATATTTCTGGTTGTTACAAAGTGAGAGGGTAAGGTGTAGGCGAGTTGTTACTACATCTAACGGGTGGAGGCCAACGATGTTGCTAAATATTCTAAAAGGCACAGGGCAGCCTACACAACAAAGAATTACCCAGTTCTAATGCCATCAGTGCCAGAATTGAGAAACCCTGGGCTAGGCCAATGGAGGAGGAGGAAACTTCCTACTCCTAAGTGCCAGCCTGGAAAATAATTCTGAAATTCAGGAAGCTTGGGTTTGCCACCTTTCTTGTCTGTCTCTAAGGCTGAAACGCTAACCCAAATCTCTATGGAAATTTTGTTGGGGGTGGGGAGGGGGCTCTATTTGCCAACAATGCCACATTTTCCTCTGCTTCACTGACATATTCATACATCTTATCTTAAATTACCATTCCTTCGGCATTTTCCCACAACCATGACTCTGTGAGGAGACAATCAGAGATTATTTGGTTGGTGAGAGTGGGGAGCAGGGATGGCAATTCTCTTCATAAAAAAACTTAGAAAAACTTATTACTACTATCACACATCTTTTAATAGGTATTTTGTGTGTAATTTAATAAAATTTCTTCTAGTCAGTTCCTTCTCACAGAATTTGTATAGTAGTCACAAAAACATAATCCAGCATATGAAATGAACACCATGTACTCTCAACAACAAGCCTTGAAATTTAGGATACTTTGAATAATGAAATATTAATGAGTACATATCTCTATCAGTGATTCACATATGAATCACTCACTCTGTGAATTTCCAGGCCACCTTTTGCCTGCCTGGTGAGCTTCTGTAGCCAGTTTATAGAAATATAAATTCATTTTAATACAAAACCTAAACAAAAGTTAAAGATAAACTTGCTTTCCCAAAACATCATGTAATAAAGGCAAAACTATGGAGACAGTGAAAAGATTAGAGGTTGTCCAGGGTAAGGGAGAACAGAGGGATGAATGGCAGAGCACAGGGGATTTTTAGGGTAGTGAAACCATTGTGTTATGATACTATTATGGTAGATACATGTTATTATACATTTGTCCAAACCCACTGAATGTACACACCAACAATGAAGCCCAATGTAAACCACGGACTCTGAGCAAATGCATTACTCTAGTGGGAGATGTTGATAATGGGGGAGGCTGTGTGTAGGGGTGGGGGGCAGGGAGCATATGGGAAGTCTCTGTATCTTCCTTTCCGAAGAATCTAAAACTGTTCTAAAAAAATGAAGTATGTTAAAAAAAAAAATAGGCTGTAAAATAGGCCATGTCAGTGGGATACTTTGTGCCTTGAATAGTGCTGATGATGTCGTGGATCCTTAATATTTGATAAAATGTTTCTTGACATGCCTTATTAATAAAATGGCACATTTCAATCCATTCAGATTCTTCCTGTGGTTATCAGTAACTAGAATATGACAATTAAACTGCTTTCATCCTTGGGATGCCATGAGAATGAATTAATGTGTGAAAGCCACTTTGAAGTTTATGGAGCTTTCTGAATTGATTTTTAGGTTGTGTTCAATTTTGATTATACCTTGGATATTTATAACATTTCCTCTTCATCCCCACTGAAACTCTGACCTTTGCTTTTACGTTACAGTCCAAACAGGTGAAATAAAGTATCTCTGCCCCATTCAAAAACAAGAACAAAAAATCATGTAAAGAAGAATTTAAAATATTTTTAAGTAACCTATTTTAAATCAATTATACTAACATTCCATTATATTAGAGTGACTTAAAATTGAAAGTAAAAGCTGGATTGGTTTTTTATTTTCTGTGAAGGTTATGTATAACATCTGTGCCCACTAGAATTATGCCCACTAGTATTATGACCAACGCTGAACTTAATTTACCAATTATTCTTGTTTAAGAAATATGTTCCAATTGAATATTTACAGCTGTATCACAAAACAAACCAGGCTTGTGGTAGCCTGGAACCACAAACTGTTTTCTATAAAACAGAAAGTTTCTGTAAAGAACAGTAATCCAAATACCTAAAAACTATTATTTGCTCAAGGAATTAGTCCCGTAACCTGAGCTAGCACACAAGTCTTCTGACTCACAGTCCTGTCTTTCACTCTGCTCCCAAAGAATGAGGGTGAGGAATATAGTTATAATGAATGCCAGAATTGGAAGAGGAATTGGAGATACTCGAACGGAGCAGATTACATTAAAAAAAATATATAAGAATTATCGTTTATATTTTGGGTAAATGTGGCACTCTGGCTTCATATGAAATTTTATATAGAATTTCACCCTAAAGTAGATGGGCCCAGGTTACAGGGAGTGTTTTACATGTGTTAGCAAGCAGCATCCCCTTGGCTTTCTCTTCCTCAGCCCCTCCAAGCTCTGTCACTCCCTATGGCACAAAAACTAGCCCCATCTAGTTCAGCCTCTGCTGAACACGGGGAACTAGCTGGGTCGACTGACTTGATGAACATAAGAAAGTGAGCTGGTGGAAGAAGAGGAACCAAAAAGTAGGCCTCTGACTCGGAGTTCGGAACCCTTTTGCCTTTGCCTTCTATCACAGAGAACATCTAAACACTTCTTTTGACTTCAATGAATTAAATGCCTCATTTGGGAATAAAACCTTCTGCACCTAGGTGAGGAAAAAAAAAAATCTCAAGTTTCACTAACATATGAGAGTGTCATACATAACCAAAATAAGTAATTTTGTAATAGACTAATTTCTCTATGTTTGAAACTTTGGGTAAAAGAAGATACCATTTTAGAATTATACCACCTAGAATTAGAGTCTCCCTTTCCCTCAGAGCAGATCTAAGATCATCCCTTTAATACGTACCATGTCCAAGAATATTTTATTTAAACCAGATATTTTATAGCAGAAAAGAAAAATACTGATTCAAGACCAAAAAAAAAAAAAATAATGATGTGATTCAATCTGATCTAATTACTAAACAGCTGTTCCAAAATGCATGGCTGACAGAACCCAATGCTTTCATTCCTGTATCACACAGGATTTCAGGAGAAAAATGAGACATTTCACTGTGGTTCTGATCTTTTCAGAAAAGAGTATATTTTTTTAGATTTATACAAAAATTGAAATTGTTGATGATGTTATATTAGGAAATTATCAGAAATCTTAGTTCAAGGATTTTACTCTATGCCCTGCCAGCTAGAGCACAACCTACATAAGACAACTAACTAACACAGAAGAAAACTAGATGTTTAAATGACAGTAAAAGCAAACACCGTACTCTTCATCATAGTCCCTCCTCTAATTTCATTAAGATCACCGACCCTTTAATATAAAGTAGACAAGCCATTTTTGGCAGTTTAGGCACTTAAGGAAATTGAGCTGAACTTCAAAATGCTCCATCCACATTTTAACTACGAGGATATGAAAAAGAGACTAGTAAACATGTCACCCTTACCAAATTGCAAAAGTACAGACACTCCTACGTTCAAAAACACACCTGAGTTTATTTACAACTTGGAACAGAGAAAAAGGAAATGGATGTTTATTCCATTGTGTGTCTGGCATTTTGCATTCTATCTCATTTAATCCTTGCAACAGTGCTTTGAGTTACCTAATCTCACCGTTCTACAGATGAAGAAACAAAGTAATTTACCCAAAGCTATATAAGTGGCCATGCTTGAATAAGACTCCGGGCTGTCTGCTCCAAAGTCCTTTCCATTGCATCACATAGCGCATATTTACATATCTTGCTTCAGACAGTTTGGCTTACTTTTTTCTAATAGCTAGCTTAAGATCATTTTTAAGTAAATGGATGGCCTCTGTCCCGAGGTCTCTGTCCTAGCACAAACATCATTTACTGGTCATAATTTTTGCTGAAATACTACAGTGAGGTCCAAAGAATGAATATATGTTTTATAAAAATGTGCACCTCTCTAAAACTCATTGGCTGCTTTAGCTTAAGATTAAATAGATTCCAAAAGCTTGCCCAGAAATCAAGGTATGGAGCATATCCTGCTCCCAGATATGCCGATGTACTCAAAGATTTCCTTGAGAGATACTTCATGACATTGGTATTTGAGACCTCAGTCTCTTAAGTCAGATCTGAGTCTCAGTTTAGCCTCTACCACTTTGAGGCATGTTACTCAACTTCTCTTGGTCTCAGTTTTCTCACACAGAAAATAATAATGAACTCATAGGTTTACCTGGAGAACTATATGACATTTTAATACTTAGGAAGGGTTTATCAAATAAGCCTTCTATGTTCTCTACTGTTGTGAAATAAGTAATCCTTTGAACAATACAATATATGTGCCCACTTCAATTAAACTATCTAGACTCACAGACTTTACTAAAATTTAGGAAGTTTGCTGCTATTCCTCAGGTTGTTTTGGGCAGATAAGGAAAGTGGAAGAGTCACTGGAAAAAAAAAAAATGAAAGAGCCAATGCAAGTAGGAAGATTCTTGCCACACACTTGCCATTTTTATCTACTGAAATTAAAAAAAAATGATCTACACATTAAAACGAATAGTTTGTTTGTTTAATTGTTAATAGTTTAATTCTATTGTTACCACTGGTTTTGTTTCTTTGGGAGGTATTTTTTTTTAATTTATATAGAGAAAAAAGGAAAATAGAACAAAAAAGGGGAGGAAACTGGCAAAGAAGCACTCTTGAAAATCAGTCAGAAGTTATAGACACGATTTGCATAAAATCTGAACATTTTAAGAGGAAGCCAAAAATAAGTTAATGTGATCAGTCTCTTTGAATATCTTGCCTTTAGATCATACCCTTTAAATTTTGGTAAATGCTATAAAAAGGAACCAGTTAGAAACACTATTTAAAAAGTTGTACAGCAATGACAATTCATAAGAGACAATGCCTATCTATGTTGATCTGTTTTTAGGTCAATGCCTACAAATTATCTATGCAAAAGCAACCAATGTTTTAGAATATCTTATGGTCAAGACATATGAGCACTAATCACAAGTGGTTAATCATTTCGCTCTCATAATTTATATCATTTTTACATCTTAAATGGGCAGGCTAATATAACGCAATTTAAGATGGGTTAACTAATTCTTTCTCTGAAAGTAATGATTTCTGCACCATAATGCCAGAGCACTTCTTACTCTAAAAGTCAGCCCAATGCATATTATGTAACTGACCACCTGAGACAAACACTTACTGTATGCTACAGTGACGTGTAATACAGATTTAAGAAACAGAAATAGAAAAAAAAATCTTCATGTCAAATTGAGGAAATATAGGTCAGATCTTTGCCATTAAAAAGTATGGAAGGTTGGAGGAGGGAGGGGACACGTGACTTGACATGCTTTGTTTAACTATAAGAAAAAAGTCACCATGCCTAATAACACAGAAATGAAATCACTGCTGATGTGTTCACCCCCTTAATGAACATAAAGGAAGACTGACAGGAAAAAAGTTAAACACTTAAATCTTCAAGCAGAAAGCGGCCCAATGTGACACACATCATTATACATTTAAATCCCACTCATACCTAAAAACCCATACTAACAAAGTCTGCATAATGAACTGAAAATATTTCTCTTTAGTGAACCATAATAACAGATGTTTAGAAACCCTTATCCGTTAACAGGCCAGTTAACAAAGTCCTGTAGAAGGACTACAGGAGTCAGTGATCTGATCTCAGTACAAGATCCACCTAACCGCCTTCAGGTAACTCTGGTGAGGGGTACTCAGGCTCTTTTAGGCTCTCTGTTCTGCACAACAAAGTACAAATCTGCATTTCTAGAAGTCCCACCTACATTTCTAGTTGAGTCTGTTTCCTTTGCCATATGAAAGATTTTAAGCTATTTTAAACAAGTATTATATCTCTCTTCAGTCTTCTACTTTCTAGAAGCAAAAGACTCAGCTCTTGGAATCACTTGTCAGATACTATTATTTCTAGAATCTTCCATCATCTTCAATGTCTTTTCTTTTATTTCACTTTAATAGTTACTATTCTTTAGAACCTAGTTTTCAGATAATATTCCATGTAAAGTCTGCTTGGAACACAATACTATTATTTCCCATAGTGAACAAACTCTATATAAATCTATTAGTGCAATCTAGCCTTGCTTTAATGTTTTCAGCAGCTGCTCAATCACTACTTGTTCATATTGTGCTTGTCATCAAGCAGAGTCCCTATAACCTACTCGTAGGTCTATATCATTCTGTATTTGAAAATAATTATTTCCCCAATCTAAGGTCTTAAATTTCATCGCAATTGAAATCCATACACTAATGAAAGATATTATTTTGGCACAGTATTATCATTGGTGTATTCTGAATATATAATATTAAGTCAGTTTTTCCGACAAATGGTGATTTGGTGATCATTCTTTCCTTCCTTCCTTCCTTCCTTCCTTCCTTCCTTCCTTCCTTCCTTCCTTCCTTCCTTCCTTCCCTTCTCTCTCTTTCTTTCGAATAGTGAAAATTAGGACTACTATCTAAAGGGGTAAGACCTAAACAGTTGGCTAAAATGTAGTATAATCCTAAAACTAGATTCCAGGGAAATTTAGAGGATAAAAACAGAGTCTCGGTTTGAGATTAATTTCTCTTAGCAATACAATAGTAAGTGAAAGGAACAAGTTGATTTTTTTTTCTGCCCTATGTAAGATACTTTCTAGCTGATACTTCTACCCACATATGTCTTCACTTTTCCATTCAAAATTCTCTAAATTCATGAGAATTAAGGTTGAATAAACTGTTTGAAAGATACCTTAATCAAAACAATGTATCACATATTGAAGTACACATGTACTTACAATGCTGAATATTTTTACATATACTATTTCATTAAACTCCCACAAAAATCCTCAAATAGTTTGGTATCATCTACGTTCATTTACAGGTAAAACGTAGGATCATGTGTGATGGTGTCAGTGAATCCAAAACTTGAATATCAGCTTTGTAACTTACTAGCTCAAAGATTTTAGGCAAGTGACTTCATGACTCTGAACCCGTATTTGTAGTTTCCCGTGTATGTAAAATGAGAATGCTAATAATTATTTCATAGGGTTCCTGTAGATATTAAATTGGTTAATGCAGCTCAAGAGTTATACATGGTGGTCTGGTGTATGAGTGTTCCAATTATAGTGAAGTCTTGAACGTAAGGACTCTAACCTTCACGTTCTCAACCATTTATTCCCTTTTCCCTCAATAAGTTAGTAGAGAAATAACATTTCATCTTGGTGTTAACTATGCTTAAATTTATGGATTTCTTTTCCTCCCATTGAGATTTCAAAATGTTCAGTATATGAGGAATTAGCTTTAAAAAAATAATCATTCTCTTTCCAAGTTTAGGAGACCTTCTCAATCATTTTTGACGGTTAGATAGTTGAAGAAAGAGAAAGGTATCACAAAGATTTTCTCTAAGAATAATAAGGGAGAGAAACTTATCTCTGTCAACTCAGGTAAAGGAAAATTAGACAGCATATATCACCTGATTTAATCAAGGCTATTAAACATATTATATTTTCCTGTAATAATACTATTTCTAGTTTACTGAAATTCAGGAACTCTGTTTTAGATGTTCAACACAGGCTGGGAGAACTGATAATAGACTCTTGAGGGTAATTTGCTCATCATCTTGTACAAAAGAAGAACAGAATACATATTTGTTCTTATTAAATGTGTGTTTTGTTCTCCTTGTTCGAGAATGAAGCTATTTCTCCTTGTCCATAGAGTCACAGTGGAACAATGATAGCAAGGACAAGTTAGGAAGTATTACAGAGTCAAAAGATTTTCTTAGGTTTTTCAAACACTTAATATGTGCCCTTCTGAAAAGAATCAAGGTAAAACAATCCACTTTTTAATAATTCTAAATTCATCCGTAAGATTATTTAACGTATATTCCTTTACACAACTTAATACTCCTCTCTTCTCTCTCCCACCACCACCCCCGCCCCTCCCACCACACACACATGATGTAAGCTGCTTATTAAAGTAAAAAGTAAGGCGAGTAGGTCCTCTGGACTAGAAGGAAAGGCCAGTAGACAATTAGTGATGATGTCGTTTCTGTACAGGAATTTGTAAAACTGAGGATTACTAATTAAGGCTTAACAACAACAACAAAAAAAATCAGTAAGACTAGGAATGTTTATGATGCTCTTCAGAGTTTACAAACTCTGAAAGTATAAAAGTGTATGACGGTAGTCAAATTTCACTTTCATTACATATGAATAAGGACACGACAGTCTTTTAAAAGCTGAACTGAAATGAGAAAAAGCCTGTCCAGGGTTAAACACTAATTTATGCAATCCCCGGTTTTGACAAGAATCCTGTCAATGGCGAGCAGCAGGTACACCGACAGCAGGATGGGCTGAGCAGGTTTGTGTCAGAGCCAGGATAGGGGTCGCCAATTTATGAAGGCTGTTGCAAACATAGGACTTCAAAAGTGTGAAGGAAAATGGTTTTGCATTAAGAAAATGATGGAAATTTTATAGCTTTGCAGGCAATACTATTAGCTTAAAAGAACACAGTTCTTTTAGTTTGTGGGAAAAACTAGTTCACTTTTAGAAGATTTGTGGATTTTTATATTAGGATTGCATTTTAAAAGTCCTAATACAGAAGTTCACTATACTAGTAACATCCTAATAGAAAAGAAAATTTAAAAAAGAAATATAAAAGAAAAAGGAATTCATTTGAAGAAAAAGATGGCACAGGGAAGCAGTCTGGTTTTCCTTCGAAGAGGGATAATTTGGGATGGACACCCAACTCCTGATTTGAAAGTTCCAGTTAGTAGCTGCTGATGTTGCAATCCAGGATCAACAAACGTCACTTTAAAGAGATGGGCAGTGAAGGAAAGCTGCTCTTTCCACAGCCTAGAAGGAAAACTAAAGAAATGGAACCAACAGTAATTAAAAACCTATGTGTGAGGCGTTTCAATCGTTCAATGACTGAACAAAACGCTTATTGAACAGCTACTATGATCCTTACAACAACCCTATCAAATTGCATATTTTTATTGCTCTTTTTCAGAAGAGAAAACAAACCTGAGGCTAAAAAAGAGGATATATCTTGCCCAGGTTATGCTGCTCTTTTCACACATCCCAGTGGATGCAGAGGCTGAGCAAGAGAATTGGACTGATCATGTTAAACTCTTCAAAGTTTATACAAAAAGATAAAAATCAGGTGCTTTCCATCTAAGTTGCATTTTAAGCACATCGTGAAATTAATAAAATAAAGTAGATATAATAACACTTAGGTGCCACAGTTCTTGCTGTAAAGCACCAATTATCCATAATGCTATCTACTCTGAAGGACTCAATTGAGAGAACAAAAGACAGTGAGGTGGTTACACTCTTCATAAACAGCTACTATACATGAATTAAAGTAAATAAAGAGCTTAGAATCATGTCTGGTACAAAATTAAGTGTTCGATAAAGTGTGCTATTATTAATGCTTCACAAATGTAAAGTTCTATTCTTTATAATGCCACATAAAACATAAACAGTTTTTCTTTCAGTGGTTCGAGTCAAGCAATTTGACTATCTTAGTGAATTATAGAAGTTAAAAACCTAACACGCAATGCTAAATGAGCCTCCAGGTGGCACTTTACATTTCCAAAGTGATTCTTACAATTATCGGTATTAATAACCAATGTCAAATATAAAAGAGAGGCTGAGAATCTGGTCAATTAGCAACATACTCATTTTTCTTCCAGTGAAGAAAGGAACCCAGAGGCAAACTTCTTTACCAGGGCAAATCCTATCAGCCTACCAAATATAGTAATTGTCTTTATAAAATTCATCCAAGTTAATGTTCCCCACCTAGGTATCTACAGACTGCAGCATTAACACTCCCGAGAACATGACTATGAGAAGGAGAATATAATAAAGCAGTAAAATGTACCAATACAAACTATTACATGTTCCAAGATATTTATCCTCAGGGGCTTGGATTAACACAAATAATTCTGTTGTATACTTAATTATCAAGGTCTTAACTTTACCTCAGAACTTTAATTTTTTTTAAATAAGGGATGTTCCTTAATTTCAGAATTTGATGCCTCACGTAATAGTAGTATTATGCTTCTCTGTTTGAGTGTTTATCACATTCAGCAGCATAAACTTGAGACAGACTATTTTTCTAAGCTCTCTCTGGTCTTAGCGAGAGACTATAAGTTATTTAGGCTCTTTTTAGAAACTCTATCAATTTTGTGGTGTGGTATGTCCATGATGAGCCATCCCCTTTGGTGACAGAACAAGAGTATCCCATGGTAGTTTATAAATTAACTCCAGAACTGTGAAGAGTATATGTTCTTAACAGGATTACTTAGTTTCTTATTTGGATTCTGTTTTATACTTCCATAGCTAGTAAGTGTCAACTCTTTATAACTGTCATGCAAAAACTGTGATGAACATTAACAAAAATTCCTTATTTAAAACCATGTCCATGTAAGGAAAATCTTTCTCCATGAATCAGTCAGTAACAGGTGGACAGGTCAATAGACAGATGAGGTCTCACCAGATTAAACGGCAGTTTTTAAAAAATTTTCCTACCTTATTTTGTTCTCTAAATGCACAACGTAGTAACTATCACAGCTTTTAAAACACTAATATCTTTCGTGTGCTCCCATGCGTACACACACACACACACACACACACACACACACACACACACACTGTGTCTTAGAATGTTCAAGTACCTAATTAACATTTTTATCTATTTAATATATCACTGCCTGGCATCAAGATGAGCTCAAGAAGCCCTGAAACTTTGGGGCACTTGGGTGGCTCAGTCAGTTGAGCGTCCGACTTTGGCTCAGGTCATGATCTCACGGCTTGTGAGTTCAAGCCCCGCATTGGGCTCTGTGCTGATGGCTCAGAGCCTGGAGCCTCTTCAGATTCTGTGTCTTTCTCTCTCTCTCTGCCCCTCCCCCACCCACACTCTGTCTCTCTCTGTCTCTCAAAAATAAAAAATAAATAAACATTAAAAAAATTAAAAAAAAAAAGAAGCCCTGAAACTTTGTTAACATTCCTAGGATTGTATTAATGTTAATGGTATGCTTAAATCCACCTTCACAGGGCATTTTCCAATACTAAACTTTGCTGAGGTCATAGAGCAATAATATAGTCATTATGTTTGTGCAGACTTTCAAATATCAGGTTCCTAGTAAAAACCTCTAGCGAAAATTGGCTAGGAGTTAACTGTTAGTTTCTGTTTAATAAACATAGAAAGTTCTTCTCATTTGTATATCCACTTACACTTTTCTTGTACTAAAAGACTAGAAACTGAGAATGAACTGTCACAGTAGGCTTTACACATGACTTTTACTAAGGGTTGAAAACTTCTGCTGTGAAAATACATTCTTGGTTAACTCCCTCTGTCATATTCCTGGGCAGTCTCTAAATCTTTACCTTGCTCTTCAAAATTCATCTCCTCTTCTTGATCTCATTACTTTCAACTGATGACCTGATTTTACTTCATAGAGAAGAGAGTTCATTACAGTTATTCAGCTTCCTTCCCTGAAACCCAACAACTTAACCTCACCCACATCTTTATTTACTTCTTTCTCCTCCTTTCTCTAGTGTTCCTCAACATACCCGAAATCACGTTATTGTGCCCCACTTTCTTACCATGGCCTGGGATCTTAAAAATCTTTATTCCCATTTTTACAACTTCTCCTTCCTTCTTTGCTTCACCGTGCCTTTGATGTACACACGCTTGGGCATTTCCCTTGAGCTCCTTTACTCTTTATTCTCATCCTCTATGCTCTTTATCTTCACAACCAAGGTCTTAAAAGTAGCCTACACTTCATTTTCTTTTTGCCCATTCTCAAGAAACCCTAAGTGGCGATCCTCCTGCACCAATTCCACTGGAAATGCATTCTACAGTTACCAGTCACCTACCGATTGCCAAATCCACTAGGTACTTTTTAGTTCTTATCTTCCTTGATGTTTCCAGCATTATATTTTACGGATTCAGCAGTCATTCCTGTTGGCCAAACCCCTGTCCTCCCTGGCCAGACTTTCCTAATGCCTCTCCCCACCCCTTAACGAATTCCCCAGAAGTCTGACTCCAGTCCTTGTTTTTCTCTTTGCACACTTTCTCCAGGCAGTCTTACCCACACTCTTTAATTTTGCCTAAATTTTGATAACTCCAGGGTCTCACCTCTTGCCTTAACTATTGCAATCACTGGTCTCCAGGCTCTCTGCTTTCACTGAAACCCATTTTCCATACCAGGCAACAATCTGTTAAATCAAAGATCACATGAATGGTAGGTAAGTACAGATTAAAGAAACATTTCATAGGAGAAATGTATATGACACTCTCCTGCCTAAAATCCTTCCATAGTCCCTATTCTGAGGGATAAAATTCAGACTCCTCACCATAACCCACCTTACTCTTCACGCTTTGACCCCACCTGCCTTGGCAGCCTCGTCTACTGACATTTACTACACCCACCTGTACTGTTGCCAACATACCTCACCCTACCATGCCCTCTAGAATTTCCCTGGTTACTCTGTTTTCTTACTTTCCTCCCTTTTTTTCCCAAACTAAGTCCTAAGTTCCCTTCACGACTTTCGAGATTCACATCAAACTTCATTCATCCAGAGTTAACAAATATTTATTGAGAGCCCCTTATGTTTCAGGTACTGTTCTGAATGCTGAAGTATTAGCTGAGACAAAGTGTCTGTTCTCACACTGACTTCACTTCGGGGTTGGAGACAGGACCAAGATGTGCAGAAAATAAAACAGGGCAAAAGGGAAAGAGAATTTGTGTGATGTCACACTGCTGTTTTTATAACAGGAATAGTCAGGGAAGGCCTTGATTCTTCCATGAATTTGTTCCTGACTCAGTTAGGTATTCTGTGCTCTGCTCAGGATGAACAGGTGTCGGCTTACTTGCTGGGCTCCTCTGCTAGTCTGTGACTCCTTGAGGGCAGAGACTGCTCATCTGTGTGTTTCCACTGCCTAGCACATAATCATTCTACGGAAATGTGCTCACCACTGTTCTGGGTGGAGAGCTAAAGCCACATAACAAGTGCTCAAGAAACAGGCTGGTGGAATAGACTGATACATATTTGAAATGATAATAGGAAAACCTCAAAATAAAAACTTCACTTTTTACTTAATATTTTAATAACATATCAAATGCTAACCAGGGACAAAGAGTCAAACAAAATATTATAACTACATAGTAACATATTCCTAAAATTATGAATGGTAGGTAAGTACAGATTAAAGAAATATTTCATAGGAGAAATGTATTTTGCTCTGTATTTGAAAGCACTTAGGAGAGCCTGAATTCTGAAGGTGTGTAAGCATTTTGGGAACAGTATAATTAAGGGAGAATTTTGCAAGGAATTGGGGAGTAGGCTGTATGGACAGAATGAAAATAGGTGATAAGACTTTGCAGAAGTAACTCTATTTGTTCAGTTGTTTTCATTTACTAATTACAGACAGGAACAAGTTTAAAGACCATGGTATTTTATCATGAAAAAACCATAACTGCATTGCCATTAACCTCACTGAAGGCAAAGGCAAAATTAAAAATTAAAAGGTGATGTTTTGTTTCTCATACTTTTTTAAACTCTCATATTTTCAGATCCTTTTTGCAAATTTTAGGGATTTTTAAGACTAAAATTCCCTAATTATGATCAACTTCCTTCCTGCTAATTTTATTTTGCTTGCTTTTACTTTTTCAAATAAAAAATCATAATACAAAATGACAGAAAGTTTATAAAATTGAAAAAGTGTATGTAGACACACAGAGTGTACATAATTCTACTACACTAAGCCATTACCTTGAATGTATTCTCATCCAAATCTATAAATTGGCTTTATTCACTCATCATAAATATTTCCCATGACATTACAGCCTTCATAATGATCTTTTATGACAGCTGTATCATATTTCATCCATTAGGTGGAAGATCACTTATTTTACCATTCTCTTATTATTGTTAGGCATTTAGGTAACTTCTAGTTTTTATCACAATGCTGCAATGATCATCTCTCAGCAATTAGCTTATTTCCTTTGCTCTTTCCCTAGGAGAGATTAACAACTGTGGGATTATTGGTTTTAAACACTCTTTAGGCTTGGAAAAAATCAGAAGGATTACATCAATTTACACTGCCGTTGGCCATGTTTAAGAGTACTCACATCACTGCATCCTTGCCAGCATGAGCTTTACCTAATTTTTCCCCACCAACTCATACATTTAACCCTGCATGTAATTGTTTCAATTTGCGTTTGAATACTCCTAGAGTTCAATATTTCTAATTCTTAGTTATGAAAGATGACACTGCTACTTCAGCAAGAAACCATATTGAGCATAAGTCAAAAGGTCAAGGCTGTAAAAACAAAAGAAAATAAATAAAATCTTTAAGAAAGTTAATCTAATCATGGCATGATTAACTGTTATTGTGATCCATGATAATTAGGCATTAATGGCAAGCAGTTCACGGTAAGTGGCTATTATTGTTATTATTTACACATAGCCAGATCAAGCATTCTTAGATTACGGGGAGGGCTGGACCAGGTAGAGATTTAAGCTCTTTTACGCCCTCATAAAGATCCCTTGATCTGGAACCAGATGTGATCCAGAAGGCAAGTTCTCTTTCCTTCCTTAGCTCCACACAGCCTCTATACACCGAGCACCCAGAAAAGATCCTAGGCATTATGAGCATAGTTTGGCTGAGGGTGGGCTAGAACTTACTTTACTGAGAAGCAAAGATGAGGCCCAGTCAGATATAACTCTTTGAGAGTTATGGTCATTAAATCCCTTTTCCCATCTATGATTACACCTCAAGCTGAGGATCTAGGTTTTCAGTGAGACTTCTCAAGAGCTTTTAAATCCCAAACTCCTTCCATCTCTTTTCCCACAGAGAAAGGACTAGAGGCACAATCATATTCCCATTTTCCCAGTCCACCTTACTAATTCATGGTAATAGGATTTAAGGTAATAGGATTTCCCTCTGCCAAAACATTGCTCCCCAACACTGTCTGAATATTCATGCAGTAGATTCTTCACGTTTCTAAGCACATAATTCTGAGAAGAATAAAGGAGAAAGGTAGGAGTGTGAAAGGTAAGAAGCGGTAACAGTAATCCACACTTCATGGTGAAATTAATTTAACTAGACTGGTTTTGTATTCTTAGAATATTTAACTCTGAAGCATGCAGAAGATAGGAATAAGAATTCCAATGTGGAGAGGACATAGGGAGAAGCAAAAGGAATTAAGTCATTTTGGGTTGCTTTAAAAAAAACATAGCTGAGGACACTATGCTATAGAAGAACAGGGAAGAAGGCCAAGGTTACAATGATAAAAATGTATGTTTCTATATACCTTGGGAGTTTACAAAGCACATTTCCATTGATCGTATTACTTAATCCTCACGACAACCCTGTACTGAAACTGAGACCCACAGATATTAAGTAACTTACCCAAAGTCACTTAGGTAGTAAGTGGCAGAGCCGGGACTCGACCCAGGTCTTCCGATTCTTCCTGTGCATTTCCAGCTCCCCTGGAGCTGAAGCAGGGGCAAAAGGGAGGTGGAAGTAATATGCCCAAGACCAGCCTTGCCCTCTCCCCTTCTTTTAAAGGCCAAGCAGAGCAGACATGTAACTCTTGCAGTGGCCTCTTTGCATCAAATTCTCTCAGGATACAGCACACAGAATCTGAAAATGTTTCTCAGGCTCGGGCTCAAGAATAGCACTAAGTAGTAAATGATGTCAGAAGTAATTTTGGCAGTACTTTGCCACTGATGTGAAATTTACTGGAATCTCAAAGTATAGTAATTCTCACTTCAGAAAGTAAACAATTTTTTTTAATAATTGAAATTATTCAAAGCAGTTTGTTTGAAATGTTTTGTTTAGCAGTTTGAGTCAAACCTTTTTAAATTATACCATTATAAAAATTATTTTGAAAAATACCTAAGAACCCAGATACCAAATATATATTTAACCCTACCCTATGGCCATTTTTTTCTATTTTAATCATCTTCCCTCAGTGATTATTTTCATTAAAGCAATTATAATCATTAGAATGGACAGAATATTCAGTCTTTTTATAGCCAAGTATTTTCAACAAATTAATAGGAAAATGTATCATCTTCTTATAAATGAGATGTAAATCTCATATTTCTAAATTACATCTAAAAGGTCTTTAATGTAGCCTTTTATAATTAATTTTCTATGACAAAGTTTAGAGTTTTCAGTACCTAGTTTCTTGAATAGTTCCTTAATTTTTCTTAAAGAATTATATATTTTAATTTCTCATCTTGATTACTTACATTTCAAGTAAGTTTTAAATATATTCAATGAGAATTTTTTTTCTTTTCTTATTTCCTAAGAATACAAGGGTACAATTTAAATCAACTTGGCATTTAACCAACTTTTTATCACTTCTAGATCTTTTTGTACTCAGCTCCAGTACGTCTGTCTCTAACAGTCTTTGCATTTATGAGAACTTGTGTCAGTTAGGTCTAGGTGCTAAGTAAGCATCAATTATAATCAGGGCTTATAAAAGATCAACAAAGGATATCAATTCATTTGTTCCCAAAGCTTTCAAAGGTTTTCTGAACTTGAAAAATGCTCTATTTAACCAGACTTCATTTGAGGATCAGTCTTGTCTGAGATGGAACATACTCAATCTAATAGTTAAAAGCCACGTGAAACCTTTAAGATGAATAAAAAGGCAAATACTCAGACACAAAACCAAAGAGGAAGAGGACAAGGAAGAAGAGTCTGGGTAAGGGGGAAGAGGAAAAGGACAGAAAATGAGCAAAATAGAAGAAGAAAAAAAGTTTACCTAGAATAAACAAAAAATTTCGAGTAAGTACTAATACTTTCAAGCTTTCGATATGCCTCCCTTTTCCCTTTGCTTTAAGACTTCAATTACATATTTGAAAAATCTAATTAAGCCTAACATTCTTTTGAATACTGATGGTCAAATTCAGGAACTCCTAATAATAATAATATTTATATTATCTAATGATTTTATGAGGTAAGAAAAAAATTAGTATATTTTCTCCACATTATTTTAAGCTTTATTTACATTAGTCTCTTCAAGATAAAATGATCATTATATTCTCCTAAAATCATTCATTAAATAGTACCAAAAATGGTTTCCAACATTAAAAAAAAAAAAAAAAAAAGAACACAAGCCCATACATTTTAAAATTTGAACCAGAAAGAAACAGAATTAAACTGACTTCTAATATCTTACTTTATATAGTAAGTTGTTGGTTAAGCATGACCAAAAAGGCTTACCCTAATTTTTTAATCACATGATCTGGGAAAAAATGAGCATACTTCAGGCAAGATAAAAGTGTCAATAAAAGGTCTTTAAAGTTAGTTCTAGTTTTGAAAAGTCAATGTTAGCCTTCCCCACTTCCCTCCTTCACGCTATCCTATTCGTTTAACATGCATAACAAAATTGTAATCAAGAACCATTCCAACAATGGTTCCCAGACTGGAGCCATCTAGGTCTGATGGAGGCCTTATTAATATTTATTAGATGGTTTCTGGAAGGAAGGAAATCTATCTTCTACTTCTCTTATATCCTTTTAATCCTTTGGGTATATAGGGCAATCTATTTTCTGAAGTAGCTTTGCTACAAAAAGCATTCAAAGACTATGTATTGGAAAACTATCATATTAGACTATTACGCTCAGGCTTGATGTCTGACAAAGGACTCTTCAGTAATAAAGGTGCCCACCAAGACTACATAAATCATCCATAAATCATAAATCAACACATAATTTCTGACCTCCTTCTACTGTTTTAGTTATCAAGCCCGTTCATGTGCTTACTTAAAATTCTAATTCCTTCAAGCTCTAAAAGAGCTGGTACTTACAGTATATATCTACCACTTATTTAAAGAGTTCTTTTGCACTCTCACTAGCTATTATCCAACCATAAATTCTGCCCTTGTTTATAATTATAAGTGCCTGGAAAAGGCAGGTTTCTTAAAATAAGAATATTTCCCCCTCTAGTTCACTCAAGTGAGCTGTGGAATTCTGTCCAAGATTATCAATTCATCTCACTTAACTGTTGTAACCAGGAAAAGAAGAAAGGGAGATCAAGAGCAGTTAAGTATAAGAGCTTGCTTATTTTCCAGGAGGCTTTTAACAAGCTTTCAACTAATTAAAACAATATTAGTCAAAAGCTTTAGAACATACAAGCCTATTAGTAAAAGAGCAATATAAATGTTGAAACAAAACAGAATTTTTGGTCTTTTAGGAATCTCCTTCACTTAACAATGTTCACTTACCCACTGGAATTAACTTGCTTTGACACTTTCTTTTTGAAATGTCATCTTAAAAACAACAAAAAAAGGGATTTCAGATTTTGTCTCAGACTAGTTTATTGGGGAATAACAAATTCAAAACCCAAATAGATGATGAAAATGCCTTACTGCTGGAACATGTAAACATCATGTAGGTTATTGGGTGAGAATTACAGAGAAGGACAGCAATATTATAAAAACTCTAATGGTAGTCTCCACAAATGACAATTTCTAAATGTTAATACATAGAAGTTTTTAGAATTAGAATTAAGTTAAAATAAAATTAAAAGATCAGTGAGTTATAAGATGAGAGAACATGTTTGAGGACAAACTGCCTTTTACTACATATTTAGTCTCTATTTATAACATAAAAATATAATATTATGTTTCTCTTAAGAAGTTTGGAATATCTAAAACAATATATTTAAAGCTAAATCTTCACCCTATCTTAAAGCTGGGAAAATTTGAAAACTAGAAAGAAGGTAACAAGACAGCTAAGACGTTTTCCAAAATATGTCCTATAGATTTTCTGTAACAGGTTCTATAACAGGTTAAAAAAAAAGTTCCATGAACAAATAAGTTTGTGAAGCAATACACAGTATCTCTCTCTCTCAGAGATTAAAATATGTATCAACTGATGTGAATGTTCAACAGTATTTTCTAAATAAAAAAAATAAAAACCAAAAGCACTCAAAGCAAATGAACATAAGCTCATAGATCCAATAAGTGATATTAGCAAGGTTGCACGTTAACTACAAAGCACTGATGAAGGAAATTACAGAAGACCTAAATAAATGGAGAAAAACGAGATGAAATAAAATACATATTAGTCTGTTATTGGCTCAAAGAGGTCCCATAAAAAAAAAAAAAAAAAGCATGCTTAATTTTTTTAACCCAGCATTTTCCAAATGTATTTAACTAAAAAGCAGAACTAATATTCTCAGAACACACCTTCTAGATGGATTAGGCATAAAACCATCTGCACAAAAAACTAATGACTTTTGTATTCTTACAGTGGTCTAAGTTGCTTAAATAGAGCCTCTTCAACTATGTTTACTCTTAATAAACCATATGGGTTTTCTTTTTTAGGCAAATAAAATGTACTCACTGTTGTAGTACTTCCTTTCCCTTCTGAATGGTGCTCTCAGTCAATGACAGGTTGCTAAGGGAGTTATTTCAAGCCAAGGTGTAAAACTCTTGCTAGTAGTTCCCAAGTTTAATGGAATTGGAAGTTCTATAACATTAGAGTATTTCTCACAAGGAGACAGATCAAACTCCATTCTTTCCTAGTGAAGCCTATCACACAGGATTCTAGAGTAAATAGCATAGATCCAGTAAAGTTCAGAAAATTAAGATCAATAGGAAAAGTAGTCCATATATATCAAGAGATACCACCTACCAAAGGTAAAATAAAGAAAGAAAGGAAAGAAAGAATGGTTAAAAAAAAAAAAAAAAGCCAAGAGGATACAAGACTGTTTTGGAAATAAAAATGAAAACAGAGAGAGATGACTAACAAACAAGATGACCAAAGAATACACAAAAACAGTATTAAGCGGAGACACAAGATGAAAGGACAGTTGACAACCCCCTATGGTATGCAATCCAATATGTATGGTCAATCCCAGACTTTAGGGGAGGAAAGATGTATTGCGGGGCTCCATCTGAAAGTGCTGTGGTCCAACAACACAACACTATTTTTCAGCTTCTTTAGGTGCAGATGGAAGAGGCTCAGAAATTCACTAGAAACTGAAATAGAACTGTGTGTATTTTTTTAATTCAAGGATGCCTCTTCTGATTGAAAATAATCTTTAAAATATACTGACATAAGTGTCTAGTCAAGGCACATGCCCAGTATAAGAGTAACACTGTTGGGACAGAGAAATAAAACAAAACAAAAATATTCCTCAGATTCATTTATTTTACTATTTTATTTTCTGTGCAATAAGTATATTAGCAAGTCTTTTGTATTATATGCAAAGGAATGATAAAATTCAGTGCAGTTTGAAATGGCAATTTTAAAAGCCCTGGTACGTAAAATAAACGAAAAAACAAAAATTTACACTTCGAAGAGAACAAGGCTTGAGCCTACTAAATCAAAAACGCCAAAGGAAAAAATCAGTTCACCTGACAATCCCAGCACCCTTCGGCTGCTGCTCTCCCCCATGATGCTTCCTTAAAGACTACTTTGAAGGGAAATGTAAATCAGAGGATATTTGGCATAAATCTAAAAGCAACATGATTTTAACTTTAACTAACAAACATCATAATTCAGGGCACCACACTTTAGGTTGTTATTAATAAAGGTGAGACTTAGAAGATAGAAGATTAATATCATATCTGCTGGTATTCATTTATGCAAAAATAATTGCTGTGGATTTTTCAAACAGTTATGCTAGCTTGATTCTTAATACTGATAACCAAATAATGTAAGGCTCAAATTGTCTTATGAATTATAGTTAAAGTTAGAAACAAACTGACTAGTATGACTATAATAATTTTAAAAAGACGGCACATCTTGGGTAATACCCTGCCATGTTATTTCACTTTGGAAGTTATTTCACCTTCAGAAAAAAGGAACATGACATAAACAAATAACCTGTACATTCAGTGCTCAATAAAGAAAACCTCAGATTACCCAGAAACGTTTTAAACATGTCTTTATATATAGCTCCTTTGGGTAGATTACAATATACGAAGTTATCAAATAGCAAAATTCAAACAGTACTTTTTGTATAGGTTTTTAAAATTATTATCTAGTTTATTATTCTCTTAGGATTAATTTAAATGGTGAAATAAAATGTCTCTGTTAAATAATATAGCAGGGTCAAACGTAGATGTCAACATTTTCATAATCAACTGTTAGGTTTGGCTATCACAAACCTAAAACAAAATTTGGGCTTCAGGGGGTAGATACCAACAGTATGAAGTTGACATCTCTATGTATATGGTACGCATTTATGAATGAATAATCTCTCCCTCTTCATCAGCAGCTTTCATATCTCCAGTAAAGTCCTTCTGTGTAATCCACAACCTCTGGTGGGAATTGTGAAAGGCTGAGCAATTGATGAAGAAATAAAGAATATCAAGTACAACCAAACTTTATGAAATCAAAGCTTGAAGACACTGCATGGAATCCCCAAATTCCATCACCCATATGTTCTTAAATTGGGCTAAGCTATCAGTACAGTTTCATTCTGACTAACTCTGCTTATACTGCAACAAAACAAGGCAAAACAAAATGGGCATGGCCTGTAGGACAATGTTTGAAAGGAAAGTTTCCCGAAATATGTATGGTGGAAGAAAATGTATTTCAGTATTTTAGTGACCTTAATCAACTTATGCTTTTAATGCAGAAATTTAAGTGTGGTAAATTATACCCACTAATTTATTTAAGAATTTATCAGCAAAAATGAAAAACCTTTGGACTATGATCAAATATGTGCTTGTACTTTTTATTGGCTACTAATTGGCAGAACTTCACTGTTACATAATTCTAATATTCCTTTGAAGTTAATGATTTCGGTAACAATTGTCCTCTTTTTAATATCTATTATGATCTTTTAATATCAAACACAACCCAGATATAGCCTAACTTTATCACTACATCATTAAAATTACTAACATGACCTTGTTCTAATACATTTAGGATCCATTTTAACTCGTTAATTTATGTATCATAACTTTCAATCGCTGTCATTAAATAGGTTAGGGGTTTTTTGGTAATATGTTCCTTTTTAATATTTTTATTAGTGGTAGAATAATTTATAACTTTTTGTGAGTGTCATTTGAATTTGAAAAGATAACTTTCAAATGTGTATTCCAGGATGTCATTATAAAATTTTGTGCAAACGTACTTCAAAAGTAAAAGTTCAGATCGACAGTTCCTTTTGTAAAGTACAGTAAAACTGAAATATATATATATAATTATTTAAAAAGGCAAAACCCAAATCCTCCTAAAAGCAAATTTTACTTTTCAAATAGATACGAACTTTTGAATCAAGTAAAATTCATTAAGTCATGCTTTTTTCTTCCACGTTAATTTTATCTTCAAGCTATGGTGGAATAAAATAAAGACCTAAACATTACTTAATTAAAACTTTAGTAAACAAGATTTTTTCCACTCGCATTTTGTTTTAAAACTTCAAGAAGAAAGAAGGAAGACCCCCATGAGATATTTAAGTTTGATTCACATAAGTGGAACTATAACTTTCTTCTAACTTTGTGCAGTGGGCAGGGATTTTTGTGTGCTTTGTGCACTAACATATATCCTTCACTTAGAATAGAGCCTACGTAGTACCTAATAGATATGCAAAGAATATTTTTGAATATATGAATACAGAAAAACATTTAAAACAGGATGATCATCTAAAATGCAGTAACAACCCATCTGTCCAGAATTAATGACCAAGATGATGTGTATGTTAAGGCCTTGGAACTAAGCATTACCTATGTAATCATAATGGTTTTATTTGGAACAACAGCTGAACAATAATTATTTCCTGATACTAAGAAGCAAATACGATGAATTTATAAAAAGAAAGTTTAGAAACTAGCAAGTTCTAAAACATTTCTTGGGATATAAAAGTCTCAATAGAATCCAGGTCATAAAAATACTTGGAAAATCAAGACTTGACAAGTGTCTCTACAGGCTTAGGAAGGCAATTCAGAAGAAACCACACTCTAAAAACACAAAAGGTTTGTCTGAGCAGCAGCACCAGGGTATTTTACAATAATTCCAAATTGCCTGAGGCATCTTTTTACTGGTTTCCTGGTATTAGTTTTAGAGTTAAAAGGAACCAATTTGGAAAGGGCCTGCAGGAAACACAAACAGCAGTTTTCTTTGCCCCTAATGTTTTCTCATACAGTAAACAGAAATATAAAATAATATATGTATACTTTTCTTCCTATATAATTTTATAAATAATGAGACTCCCTAACGCTTCATTTACTTTGGAAAAATAAGGAAAATCGTATGATGTTCAAAGAACATTGGGGGAAAAAAGCGAGAGCATTTATCCAGTTAAGAATAAGTTATGAACCCCACATTATGTGTGATAGTTAGAGAGTTCACTATAATAAATATGCTAACGTTAAGAAAGAATATTTAACGACATCTAAAAGAACCAGGTGAAATCTAGCTAGAACAAAAAAAATCAAGGATGACTTATTAAAAAGTTTACTAAATCATTTTGGAGGAAATAAAGTACTTAATCATAATCAGAACATATATTTTCACCATCTGAAATATCATCACTGAATATGTTCTGGAAGGAAAAATACATATCCATATGGAAAGGGAAAAGTAGGTATTTAGTGTAGAGAGCATAGGCAAATAATTCCTAAACTTCGTGAGAAAAATACTAACCCTTAAAGTATTAGGTAGATTTTTATTTTAATTTTCCATATGAGAGACTATTAACTTAGTCATTGAGTCTCTTAATATTTCATGCTTTTTATTTAATGATTTATCCTTACACCTTTAATAGATAATACAGGCAACTGATTTCTATAAAAGCTTTTGGTTTATATGCAGGCTTTTGGGCTGTTTTTCCTGCAAACTATTAGAAACATCTTCAATGAATGAACACTGCTACATTTAGGAAAAAGAGGTTTTTCCCAAATCTTACACCAATAAGAAACAAACACCTTCTAAGAGATAAAATATAATTTCACAATTAAAAAGAGACTAAGAGTTAAAAATTAAAAATTACACAATCCATGGGGTGAATGAACACTGTACCTTTGCAGCCCTTTAATTTTTCTAGTATGTTTACCAATTAGAATCATCTTCTTATTGATATAGTGAATATTTTGCTTTAATTTAAAATTTGTCACAATTCCAGTTACAATAAGAAAAAGTGCTCATAGACCCCAACATTAATACTCTCAGAGGCCAAGAGAACTCCAGACCAACTCTACGCTAAATGTATTGACAATCGCATAAACAGCTTTTACTCAGGGCCTTTTTATGTATATATGCACATATGTATTTTTAAAAAATGGAGATGGATGAAGATATGTTAAGTTAGTGGCTTCTGAATATCAAGGAGATGCTTCTACAAACTAAGTCAATTACTCATGCAGAGAAAGAATGAAGAATGATCTTATCCCCAATAATGATGTTCATGATCCAACTATATTTGTCATATTAACTTATGCAAAATCATAAAATATCAACAATCACAGCAGAAAAGTAATACCAGAATCTCCAAAAGATTTAGTGATTCTCTCGTGCTTCTCACTGTAAAATATTTCAAGCATCTTATAAAAGATTTTTAGGTTGACTGCAAAATAAAGTAAATAAGTAAAAAAAAAAAAAATTAGAAAAGAGAATAGATGAGTATTCACAAATGGGTAGAAAGTAGAAAGGTATTGCTTGGCTCAGAAACACTACATGGACTGTGACATCTGAGAAATTTATTGTCCAGCTAAGTTTACATTGACTTAAAAACTAATGATAACAGAAAGAGGGGTATTAAAGGGGGAAAGGAAAAATCACTGACTAGAAAGAAAATGATCACTCAGTAGCAAACACCTTTGAATGGAAGAGCTACAGTGAGGAATGACAATGTGCTCATCAGTTATGGCCACCCTGAAACAGAAAAAGGAAGTAGAAAAGAAGTGAAGTAAGGAAACTAAATTTTTCTCTAGGGAGAAAAGAATAAAATCAATCTCTTATCAAATCCTCTTAAAAAAAGAAAAAAAAAAAAAACCTGAACGTAAAAATTCTAGTTTGACTTTGACTGTAATGGTTAAACACATTTGGGAGCACATTACAAATAGCAAACAAGAACTCAACTTCTGGGAATATATAACCTATAAATAAATAATTAATTTCACCATCAAAACAAGATTAAGATGTATTAATGGAAAAAGAGAATGAAAGTAGCAGTCATAGGAGAATCAAAAGGGCAAACATATGGTTACATCAAGTTTCTCCATTAAAAGAAAGGCATAGATTAGATATTGATGGTATTTCAGTCCTTTAGAGAAAAAGTGGCTAAACTTTAGACAATGAGAGTGAGGGAAAAGATCTAGTAATTAAACATATGAATCATTAATAATATACTATAAAATATAAAATGATAAATTATCTAGAAATTTCCATGGCCCAAAGCACAATTACTGGTACTAGGCTTTTGGTTGTTGTTTTCTTTATCTTGGGGAGAGTGGATGGTGGGCTGTGTGTGTGAGGGGAGTGGGTGACACTGAGGTGGTGACAGAAAAATGTAAGGAGACCAAAACTAAACTAAACTAAACTAAAAGGGAGCAACTGAGAGAAACCTGTATACTTCGATGATAAGACTAATGTCTGGATAATACCATTTTATAGTATATTTTGATACTTTAGAAAAATACAAGTGAATTAGACATCTAATGATAAGTTTATTAACAGCTACCCATAAAGTGGAAAAAGGAAGTTAAAAAAAACTTTATGAAACCAATTTTAATGTGCCTTGTCCTCTGTTTTTGCCTAAATGTAGCTGAGAATCTATATAAAGTCACATAAGCCCTTATACATAATGGACTCCATGAAGTCAACTGTTCTCAGTTACATCATCAAAATTACCACAGAACATTGACATACATTTGGCAACAAAATCAAGTAATTACTAAACAGAGATATTATAGTTAGTCTGTATGTATACATATATAAACATATATGTAGTAAATGCAGCATGACTTCATATATAAAGGGTTTTTCTTAATTTGATATGTAATGAAAATAATAAAGAACATACACGTATTCATCAGAGATTTAAATTTGATAACTGCTGGACATAATCTAGTCAAATTTAAGGTAACAAACTGGGAAAGAACAAAATATGCATAAAGGCTTGCAACCGTAAATAAGGGCACCCATTTCCAAAGCATAATATAACAAAGCATTACACAAGGAAAGTGAATTCCAATGCATTCATTTTTATTGTAGTTCAATGTAATTATTAAACTAGAATCTTACTTTAGGAGTAGCCAGTTTTAAGTAAATTCAAAATATTTTTTCCACTGGCAGATTTTGTATTGCTATGACTAAACTTTTAGAGCTATGTATTTTCTTCAAAACAGCCTATGCCTTCGTACAGAATTTGAATCACGTACCCATGCCTCTGTCTGAATGGGCCTCATGTTGCTTAGTAGCACCTCTTCATAGTTTCCATAATCAATGAATTTAACAACCGCTGTCATGCCAGAAGAATGGAGAGCTTCAACTTCTGCTCGGTAGAACTGAGGAGACAATAAGGAGTTGGGAATAAGACAATCCACATTGTCTACAAAGGGCAATGTTTGATGGAAATATAAATACAATGTATATTTTTTGAAAGCTCATTTTTTAAAATTATTTTTTATTGAGCTATGTATATATTGTGAAAGGATCACCACAACAAGTTTAATGTCCATCACCACACAAAGTTACAAATTTTCTTCTTGTGCTGAGAACTTTTAAGATCTACTCTCTTAGCAACTTTCAATTACACAATATTTGAAAGAAAATTTTTAAGAGAATAATATTTTTAAGAAAGAAAACTTACCTGCAGATAATCATAAATTGGCTAAAAAAAGAGATAAATTCTCTCATCCAAGTGAGTTCTGACATACACTGGGCAGTAGTAAGATTTCAGGACAGAACTAAGAAGGGTCAGTAGAGAAGAATATTCACATGTTAATGGGAATAAAAAAAAAAAAAACACCCCACAAAACTAGTGTTCTGTTTTGTTGCAAGCCACTGAAGCCCTTAACCAATATTAGTAAGATTATTCTTATGTACTAATCAGAACATATAACTATGGAGCATAAATATATGACAAAAATAAATCTCAGAGAAAAAGGCTCCCCGCCATAGTCATCACAGGCTAATGGGGTGAAGTAGGGATGTCAGATAAGGAGTAAACACATTACTTATATCCAGGATTATCAGATTTGAGACATTGAAAGACCAAATACTTTTATTTTATCAGTTTACCTAGTATAATTTGGCTCTGGGAATTAATTCACGTTAATAAACTCAGAAGGAGCTGATTTACATAACAACAACAATCTTAATTTTTTTCTGTTAATGTAACCACAAGTAGGTCAACTAATTGGAGTACTTCTCTGCTACAGGTCAACCCATTCAGGACCCAAATTATAGGTCTGAATGTTGCTTAGTGAAGACAAAATGAAAAGTAAAAACTATTTACTCTTAAGGAATATTTCCTTCAAATTAGGGTAATTGGATGCTCTACTATAACACTCTAACAGTATCTCTTAATAAGCCCACCAGAATCAGAAAATGTTAAAGGCAACAAAAATTCTTATTCTCTACCTCCTTCTAAAATATGTTATCCTGAGTACACCGGGGGGAGGGGGGGGGGGAAATCTGTTTTTACTGATTAAATAGTATACTTTACATCACAAAGGTTATTAAGTTAATCCATGGTGTTTCCTTCCCAGTTCTAGATGCTAGCAAGTTTAAAAACACCATGCTGGAATTCTTTTTCTTATATTAGAGTTCCTGACATACATTCACGTCTATCCTTTTCTCCTTTATTTCTTAGTGTCACACTTCTGTGATCTATGAATTGCTGTGAGTTTGTAAGCTTCTCAGATAATTATGTCAGTTCTGGTAAGTTCAACAAACAAGAGTCATAATAAGTTGACATCCTTTTAGGAGCTTAGAGTCTAACAAAAACAACTGTGTGAAAAATGACTTCTATATAACATGGAGAGTACCGTAATAATAGTGCAGTGACACCGGCACTTAATAGGGCTGAGGAGTTGGGGACGAACTTCCTGTGGCAGATAACAATGGATACAGTCTTCAAGGATGAAGAAGGTTTAGCCAAGCAAACAACTGAGGACGGTGCACCATGGGAAGTTACAGAGACCTAAAACATGGAGATGAGTGCAGGAAACTACAAACAGTTTAAAATTAATTATGGCGTGATGTGAGGAGGGTCAACCAATAGGAAATAAGACGGGACAAGAAGGTAAGGACCAGCTGAAAGAGGCTCTGTATGCATGCTGCAGGCTCTATTTATTCCACAGGTAAAAGATTTTAACTAGGAAGAATGACAAGGTCTAAGACCAGGATCAGTGATGGTAATTCCAATGACAAATTTAAGAGGAATAAGGTTTAAGGCACAGAAACAATTTTGGAGGTTGTTACAGCATTCCAGTAGAGAGAGCAGAAAGAGCTGAACTAATTATAGCAGTCTAGAAGGAGAAGGAGAATTGGTCCAAATTCCCAATCCTTCTACGGAAATAAAGGCTGACAGAAGGCAAGGTAGTGTAAAGAATTTTTTAAATGATAGATTATACCAATTGGTTAATTATCTGCATTACATCACTATAATGCTATTATGGCAAGAGTTTCCTAAGGACCGTTACAACTCACGTTTTTCTTAAATCTTTATCTTCATTGGTCTCTGGTTAGAAAATTGGAAAGTTGCTTATTCTTGACAAAACATTTAAAAGCTATCTCTTAAATTAGGTGTTTTCAGAAGATAACTAATCTCATCTTTTTCAGAGGGTAAATACTGTTTGTTTAATGGTGTAATACAGAGAGAGCCTACAGTCCCTCATTCTAAACTGAGAATGCATATCCAATTAAAATCAAGTTAGTCACCTCAGAAGATCATGCAATTATTCTAAGAACAAAAGCTCAAAACACTTTGGGAATTGTTAAGTACTGTCTTTCACAAACTATATGACACTATATTAAATATATTCAGGAAAGGCAACAGATGAACTCATTGTTATTGATTTTTTTGAGATAATTACAGTTAAAAGTAAACTTTATTAATAATTCCATCAGGTGTTTGAAGAAATTAGGATAATAGCATAACCAGAACTATCTGATATATCCCAAGCACCTGACTCTTAGCAGCTACTCAATTATGGTTTAGTCAATATTTGTTGAAGAACTTGTCTGTTAAATCCAATATCTAAATATATGTAGCTCTGTTAATATTTTCTGTTGCTTTATTTGTTCCTAGTCATTCATTTTCTCTTCCTCTCTCTCTCTCTCTCTCTCTCTCTCTCTCTCTCCCTTTTTAACCATGCCCTCTAATTTTTTTATAGGATTGTAGACATTGCAGATGAAATATTGAAGAGGTCTTAGAAAATGTTTTTTTTTCCCAAAAAAGGAGATTATATTTTCCTTTGGCAGACAGACAGAGTACAAACAGGTATTTTTGAGCCTGTAAATCGTTGGTTTTAGCTGTGTAATGGCTTATTTGTATGAGTTTTGCACTTACTACTAGGGCATGATCCTTGTGGGATTTCAATGGAAATCCTGACTTACCTACTAAGACTTTTGAAAATTATTGGCCTTTCAACTCCAATCATGTACTTTCTCTGCTCATCAAGATCACCAAAAATCTCAGATTGTCCAATAAAAAAAAATACTTTTCCATTATCATCTTAATCAAACTTTCACAGAAGCATGTGACACAAGTGGCCTCTCATCCTAAGATAGACACTGTTAGCCCTATAAACCTGCACTGATTTCCAACTACTTCACCTTTTCTTGCCTTTATCATGAGGGAGAAACAGCTAAACATAAGTAATCCCCCACTACCCAAATCAAATAGTTCCTGTATGTTGGAAAGTGGTCTGAGTTGTTAACAGTCAGAGTCTGAGTAGTGAAGAACACTTGCTTCCTAAGCCTTCCTAACAGCCGGGGAAGAGCCATGTGAAATAGTTCCAACCAGTGAGATTGTTGAGATTTCTGGAAAGGCTGTTGCTTTTCTGGAACTAAAAAAACACAAAACCAAAACCAAAACCAAAACCGCTGTCTCCCCTTCCTTCTAACCTTGAATGAAAACTTGACAGTCGGGATGCTGCTTGTAGATAGATGCTATCCCACCATCATACAAAAACCTTACAGGACTGTGCCATCTAGCTATACCAGCCGATACCCCTCTCCTTGCTGCTCTCATTAGGAAACATCTAACATCTTGCTTATACTTCATCATCCACTGAATACAGTAGGGCCCATTTCCTGATCCCAGGACCTATAGCATCCTTTTAAAAGATCCAACCACATTCCCTAGCCTGAATTTCAGTTCCTTGAAAACTGTAGTTAACTTTGCCTCCACCTCTCTGTTTAGCCAAAGATACACTCTCATGGGCACAGCCTTACTTTATGAACTGAAACTATTCTACCCATGAAATAATTCAAGTATTTTTTTTTTTTTTTTTTTTTTTTTTTTTTGCTGGACTTGATCCACCCAGATCTATACTATGAGTCTGTTTATTACTATCTTGCTGGTATCTCCAGTCCCCTACCACTCTACTTTTTTCCTACATAAGTGCCCTATTCAGAATTAACTAATTAACAGAGTCCATAAATAATTATGAAATCCCTATATTACAGGAGAAGCAGGGCTGCAGAGGAAAACTAGACAGACATAGCCCTGCCTTCAAGAAACTCAAAATTATGGTAGGGGAAGGAGTTATCAATCCAAGAACCAAAACCAAAAATACAAATTGTGGTAAGTTTTAGAAGGTGAATAAGGCACTGACTGAGAAAGACAACAGTGTAGAAGGGAGGAGGGGGCAGGTCAAAGAAGGCTTCTCTAGGAAGTGATATTGCAACCAAGCTCTCAATGATGAGAATAGTTGGTAGAAGAGTATGTTGGGCAGAAGGGAAAATATGTGCAAAGGTCCTTCTCTCTGAGGGTTCCTTTTTCCTTTCCTTTCCTGTTCTCTATTGGTCTTCTCCCTCTCACCCAGGCTCTTTTAACTGATCCACCGTATTCCTTCTTGACCACATCTTCTGTCTTTCCCTTACCTTTTCTCCATGATTTCCCTCTTTCCACTGTAGTCAGCATATAATGTAGAACTAAAGAGTGTTTAAATTATTGGCTTAATAATTATCATTTATTATTAGCTAAATAATTAACCTTTCTGTTATTTCTTTAAGTAGGCTGATTGTATATTTTCTTTAATTTAAATGTAATCTGCAGAATTTAACTCTGTGCCACTCAATTCATTTTCTTCCTTGTGAATCAGTATAACTTTACTAGAAAGAAAAGCAAACATTGACAGTTCAGTTGGTAAGTGAAATAACTGATCAACTCTACTTAATCGCTTTTAAATACTATTCCGATAGGCGATCTAAAATCAAACCTTACTTAACCAAATCTTATGAGACTGATTCTCTATAAGGATCCATAAAAAATATTAAATATTTTATTTTTCCTCTTTTATAAATTACATATCTATAAATCTGTTCAAAGACTTTAAACAGATACAGCCATAGAACAAAACTCATAGTCCCAAAGCAATGGCCTTCTACAGTCTCACTAGGAGGTAACATTTAATAACATTAGAATATGCAAACCTTACAGCATGCATACCTTGTTGTCTTCCCAATAAAGTGCAAAACATTCATCTCCAGGTTTCCACAATTTTGCATACTCCATAGGAATAGATGATTCTAGTACTTTTTCTGGTTTAATTGGCCCAGATCTTCTTTTAGGCCCACTATTGTAAAATACTTTATCATCATAGGGTGTAGCTGTGATGGGTCCTGCTGGCTTAATAGGTCCTACTCGCCTGCCCTTCAGTGGCATTTCTGTCTCTCCATTTGGAACACCAACGAAACTATTAGTTCGGACGGGATTCTGGAAATCAGTATTTACATTAAAATGTTTTTCAATTTTTACACCACTGAAACTTTCGTTATTTATTGTTCGTGGTTTCCTGTCATAAAAATGATCAGGATTTGTTGTTTGGTTTTCTCTTTTCCCACGTTTTTGATTATTATAGTCAATGGATTCTTGAGGAAGTGGATTTTCTTTTGCCTCTGCATAGGACGGACCTTTTCCTGATCTGCTTTGCATAGAGTTATCCCTTTTTTTAAAAGCACCATCATTGTGCTGAGAGCTTAAAAGGTAGGAAGCATCTTTAGTTCTGTCATATCTAGAATAGGGTCTATCACACTTGATTCTCTCTTCAGCCCATGCTTCGGATCCTGAAGAAGTACTTGGTCTTTCAGAACCTCTGTTTCTAGGTAATCCACTGCCTTCTAAAACTGACTTTGAATTTTGGGGGTCTCTTTGAAAACGAGGAGGCTTTTCATTTCTTGGCTGTCTGGTATCATTTCGAGGCAGATACCGTGGTTGATTACTATCTTTGACTCCATTTTGCTCAGTATTTGACAATCGGTGTTGTCCCTGATGAAGCTGCTGCGGCTGTGGTTTAGGTTCTGAAAAGTAAAAGTTATTATATGCATATTAAAATGAAGACTCTGAATTAATACTGAATTATTTAAAAATATCAACAAATTATTATATTAATACAAATTATCAAACTTCTATTTTAACATTTTCCACTACCTTCCCACCTCATTATCTTAATCCCTCTCTGCTTCCTTATAGTTCTGTATTTCTAATGTAGTTTTCCTGGTCAGCTGCGTTAATGAAGTAAAGAATAATTCAAAAGGAATTCGTCTTTGTCCTTGAATGTTTGTACTCTTATAACATAGCTATCTATATGTGCTGTTCTGGTAATTCACTTCCCCAAAACAGTAATGAAACAGAATTGCAAACTGCTGACCCAGAAGCTGCTATGAAAGAACACAAGTACAACCGTGCTCAACCCTTTCCTGAATCCTACTTCAATTTAAATATATACAGCTATCATTGGCAGTCAGGTTCTAGCCTTTGCAAAAATGTTATTCCTCAAATCTTTCTGCATCTAGAATTGCTAAGTGTTTAGATTACAGGGGCACCTGGGTGGCTCAGTTGGTTAAGTGTCCTACTTCAGCTCAGGTTAAGATCTCATGGTACATGAGTTCGAGCCCCATATTGGGCTCTGTGCTGATGATAGCTCAGAGTCTGGAGCCTGCTTCTGATTCTGTCTGTCTGTCTGTCTCTCTCTCTCTCTCAAAAATAAAGATTAAAAAAATTTTTTTTAAAAAGATTACAAACAGATACCCTACTTACAGAAAAGAGTAATTTCTTTGACTTAGTAATTAAGAGCAACTACTACTTGGAAATATGGAAAAAAGTGTCAAAAATATGATTAAGCATAATAACACAGATAATGTCAAACTAGAAACCCAAAGCAGTAACATGGTAAATATATACTCATAGATAATTTAATGGCTGTATTTCATGTAGTGGTTTTTATTCTATTTCGATTAGTAACATGCCATTTATACTTTCTTCCTTCACTGTTTCACACAGCATGTCTGTAACCTTATTACCAAACATATTGAGTGGTCTTTGATGTGCATGTCTTGTTTCTCTTGTCATACACAAGGTCACAATATTTCTCAACAGTGGCACTAATGACATTTTGGGTGAGACTGTTTCCTGCAATGCAAGAAAATTAACCTTTCTGACCTCCAGTTACTAAATGCTAAAGAATCAAAGCATCCTCCATAGTTACTGTGACGAACAAAACTGTCTCCATACATTTTCAAACACCCACCAGAGGCAAAAGGTGCCAGGTAAAATGTCTCAAACAGGGATAAAGAGAAGACCTTTAAAAGTTCATGAGTGACAAAACAAGTCACAGTAAAAATCAAGACTCGAACTGGCAAGAAACCTCTCAACAGAACCACTGGAAGCTAAAGCCAGTCTAATAGGCTTTAAATGTCTTTGAAATTAAAGGAAAATTATTTCCTAAGTACAATTCTACATCCAGCCAAATCACCCATTAATTTCGACAAAGAATACATGTTTCCAATATGCAAGATCTCAAATAGTAGCCAAGACTGTTTACAGGGATGTTTTTTAAAAATCACCTTTCCCAAGATTTTCTTTATAAATATAACACAACTGTCCTATTTTTAACAACTGTAGTCAACATTAAATCCTTCTTTAGAGAGAAGAAAAATGGTCACCTTTGGTTTCTGCTGGCATTATTATCCAGGAGTGAAGATTTAGGAAAGCAAGAATAGTGAACATAAGCAGGACACAAATGAGCATTTTCAGCATAAAGCATGTACTGGCATTTGTTCCACTCATTACTGGAGGGTAAAAACAGCAGCTGCCTCTTGCTGACTATCTGCTATGTACTACGCATGACACGCTAGCATTTCACACACGTTATCAATAGGCCCCACAGTCATCTTCAGATACAGGTGTTATGAGATTTATTTAACAGAGAGAGGTCCCATGTACAGTGAGTTGAAGACAATTTTCAGCTTCCAAAATAAGTCAAATATGAAGGTATTTTATTTGTCGTCAATTAGGTTTGAACAGATATTTCAGAAGTAAGCATTTTGGATGTACTATGATTAGGAATAGATTTTTTCTTAAATTATTCCATTAAGGGCCACCAATATCTATGACGGTCAGGAAGCACAAATAACATAGGTCATCATGAGAGTAGCTAAGTATTCTGCACTACAGACAGGGATCTGGATAACCATGTATACACAATATGGGAGAACTTGATTTCACTTCCTCTAAAAGGAAAAAAAAAAGATTGCCATATTTATTTAATTGATGTTGTACATTAGAGTAAAAAATAAAATGAGTAATTTACTAATACACATTCATTGTATATTATAACATACATTATATATGAATATATTATTATGTTGAGATAATGCTGTCAGGGAAAAATCCATTAAGAAAATTATTCTTTTAACTAAGTGGGGTGCCTGGGTGGCTCAGTCAGTAAAACGTACGACTATTGATTTTGGCTCGGGTCACAATCTCATGGTTCCTGAGATTGAGCCCTGCATCAGGCTCCACATTGACAGCAGGGACCCTGGTTGGGATTCTCTCTCTGTCCCTCCCTGCTCTCGCACCCACGTGAGCATGTGTGTGCATGCTTTATCTCAAAATAAATAAACATTAAAAAAAATTAAATAAAAATAGCTCTTAGAAATAAACTAAATAAGGCAGAAAATACAACTGTGCTTTTGAAAGAATATAGTTTTCATATACATCCATTTTTTTTCAAAAATAAAATAAAAGTAAGTCAAGAAAGGAAGGTTCTTAAATGTTTCATCATTCTTGAACTTCCTTAACCCTAAGATCTTTTGTCCTACATTGTTACGTAAGGAAGTCAGATACAGAGTAGGTATTTTGAAACTGAGCTAACATATTAAATAAATAGCAGAATATGCCTAATTACTAAATTGTGGAAAATGTGATTTTAAATAAATTAAGAAATACCCCAAAATCAAACAGAAAGTTCCTCAGTTCTCCACTCAGAATCTACTTGCTCTCTGCCACATTCTTCCAAAGGTATGATGATTTCAAACCACCCAAAATACTACTCAATACTACCGGCCAGGTCTACAGTCACTCTAATAATAAATATACCAAGATACTTTTCTGTATAGGCAGTGGAATAAAATGTAGGGTTTTTTTTTGAAGACCTGAAGAAGAAACATGAAACAAAAACATAAATAGAAATAGGTAACATTTAGTATTTAATGGGAGAAAAAAAGGGATATTAGCAAAAATAATGGAAAAATTCATCACAAAATAGACGAAACTGTGACATCTAAAAGATCAAAGTGATACCCTCATCTTCTTCTTTTTTTCTGTTTGTTTGTTTTTGTTTTTTTAAGTAGGCTTCACACCCAACATGGGGCTTAAACTCATTGTTCTGAGATTGAGAGTCTCATGCTCCACTGACTGAACCCAGTCAAGTAAAAAAAAAAAAAAAAAAAAAAAAAAAGCTTTTATGAGGGGTGTCTGGACGGCTCAGTTGGTTAAGTGTCCAACTCTTGATTGTGACTCACGTCATAATCTCACAGTTGGCGGGATCAAGCCCTGCATCAGGCTCTGTGCTGACAGTGTGGAGTCTGCTTGGGATTCTCTTTCTCTCCCTCTCTCTGCCCTACCCCCAGTAAGTTCTTCTTTCTCTCTCTCTCAAATAGAAAATTAATTAAATTTAAAAAAAAGTTCATATGAAAAAACTAATAAAAGATTGCTGTATGAGTTCAGTCTGACTTATGATAAAATGTTCCTATTACACTAGATCACGAGTTTCAAATATATGTTTATAAGATAACTGATTATAATGTTTTACATTCCCATGAGTTGAAATGCAAGGATCATTAAAATTTTTATTAATTGCCACAAATTATTTGGGTTTGTATATAAGAATGTGCTGAATTAATCAGGCATCTTAAACTATTAATATTTCTTTGCTGAATATTCATTTTGCAGTCACAGTTGTACCTACATTTTGTAGTAGAAAATCAAGTATGTTTTGTTTCCCAAGATGACTCTTCAATTTATTCTGAGACATCTACCAGAAGAAGAAGTGACTTAATATTTATTTAGATTTTACTATGTGCCTGACAACTCTACTTAGAAGGTCTTTTGCTTACATTATTTCATGTAATTCTCATAACCACTCCGAAGGGCAGTATTATCTTTATTTTACAAAAAGAAACAAAGAAGCCTAGAAGCTAGAAAATGTTGGTGCCAGAATTTAAACTCAAATCTAACTGAAACCACTACTTTCCACTATGCCAAGCCGCTTGCCTAGAGAAACAAAACAGAATGCAACCAACAACATGTTAGTTACAATTCTGTCACCTACATCTGTTCATTTCTGGTGAGATGCAGAAATCACAAAGGCTCTTTCTTAATCCCTGTTGGGCTGAAAAAATAAATTTGGATACCAGGAAACTTTGGATATTACCAGAATCCTGAGCTAAAATTAATAATCTCTTTCCATTAATGCAAGAACAAACAAACAAACAAAAAAACAACCCGAAACCCCTATTAACAGTTGGCCGAACTTAGAATCTCACAAACTGACACCCAGAGATAGCAAGTGTGTGGGTACAACCTCTGCAGAAGGGCTGCATAGGTTACACCACAGCTCTGCCAATTAACAGTTTTGTAACCTTAGGTAAGATACAGCTTTTCTGAGCCTCATCTTTAAGGTATGGGATAACAGTAGAGCCTACCTCAAAGGATTGACTAAGTTTAATACATGCAAAGTACTTAGAACAGACAGTATCTGGCTTTAATAAGCACTCAGTAAATGTTAACGGTCACTGTTATTATTACGATTACTATTAGCATTATAATTATGCAAGCCAATTTAAACAACACTTGGATGGTAAGGCACTTCCCTATTTACACGGCTCCCCTACCACAATCCCTAACTTTAGTTAGGATCCTTACTTGACTCTATTTATTTTTTGTTTGTGTTTGGTTTTTTGTTGTGCTTGTTGTTGCAAATAGGGCAGAAAGAATGCTTTAGTAAAAACTTTACTGTCAAATTATGTAAGTCATATTATAGAGAAAATTTAGATCAGAAAATCAAAATCTTACTCTAATACTGTTTTCTACTTAAAATATTATAAACATTCTCTAGATAAAATTTCTTTTATATACCCTTTAAAATGTTTCTATCTTAGAAAATACTAATAAATATTTTAAAAAGTAAAAATTCCTAATAATCCTATCATAAAAAATACATACAGAATAAAAGTACTACCTTCTGCCTAACCAATTCCACCTCTAGGGATGGCCACTATTAACATTTCAGAGGTTATTCTTCCTTTTTATATAAGCCATATAGATATATCTATACATATTTTTAAAATTTTAAACAACAAAAAAAAGGCAGACTCACCCATATCTCATAGGCTGTAGTATACTTTTTTTTTTTAATGTTTATTTTTGAGAGAGAGGGAGAGCGCGCGCGCACACAACAGAGCATGAGCGGGGAAGGGGCAGAGAGAGAGGGAGGCACAGAATCAGAAGCAGGCTCCAGGCTCTGAGCTGTTAACTCAGAGCCCGATGTGGGGCTTGAACCCAAGAAATGCGAGATCATGACCCAAGTCAAAGTTGTAAAATTAACCAACTGAGCCATCCAGGCTCCCCGGCCGCCATATCTTTCCAAGTCAGTACCCAGAGTTACCTCATTCTTTTTGATATTGCATGTTGTTTTTTTTTTTTTTCTTAAAGGAGGGTACTTTAAATATTATTAAGTATTAACCAAATTAAGGGTGGAGTGTAGGCCTTACTTGGCATTTTTTTTTTCCAGTGCCTGGCTACAACAGTCAGGCAAACAGATGGTATTCAGTAAGTATTTGCTCAAAGAAAGATACAGTTACTAAAAGCAATGGGCATGGAACAAGTTTCCAAGTTCAAAACCATTGCCTGTTTAACACTGTCACCTGGGCTCAGCTAAGAGGGCAATACTGAAATAGAAAATACACTTCCCTGTATTATTTTCTGTATGAAAGGTTTGCATGAAAGCATTGGGACAGAGTTAGATTGAGTTCAAGTGATTACAGAGAAAGACTGCACAACATATAAACACTGAGCTCAAGCAAAATAAATTAATTCTCCCACTTCCGAGTGATGCGTCGTTAATAAAGTCCCAAAGAGCCCCAGTTTCTTCATCTGGAAAGTGTGGATAATTATATTTATTACAAGATTATGGTGAAGAATCAATTAGAAAATATTTGTGAAATTGCTTTTCTTATGGCCCATATAGGGCCTTTGGAATTAGACTGACAATTGAAAGTAAGTCCCAGTCCTACCATTAAGCAGCTGTGTTACCTTTTAAAACTGGAATAATGCTACCTACCTATTTCCTTCATTAAGTTACTCTGTACTATAGTTAGTGAGCACTGACTATGGACAAGCATCAACACCGTTCTAGTCACTGTATACAAAGCAGTAGTAAGGCTCCTAAGTGCTCTATCCGGTGTTGCTTTAGGTATAATGGGAAGAAGTAAACCACAAATACGTAAACCAACTAATAACACAGCTTAAAATTGTGAAAAAGACAAAGAGGGAACTATATAGACTTTTATATAAAACTGGGAGGAGTGGGTATATACCAACTCAGGGGGAGCATTTCTCTGAAGAAGCCGTGCTTCGGTTGTGCTCTAAAGAATGAGAAGCAATGCAATGAAGTCGAGAAGAGTGGTCCAAGGAGCAGGAACAGCACGCGCAAAAGTCCTGGCCTGGAAACTTGCTTCGTGGAGTTAATGTGTTCCTAAAAAAATCTTGGCAGGCCCAATTTTAGGTAAAAACACAATCACTGGTAATTATTAATTTCAAGGGAGGAACAGTTACAAATAGCAATACCCCAAAATTGATGTCCTTTATGCCAAATAAAAACAGCAAATTCCAGAAAAAAAGACACAAAAATGAACATTAGTAATTGGACATGGCATTTTCTTTCATTACTCAAAGGCGTAATTTTTCTTTTTTTAATTTTCATGATACTCTCTCTTAATTGTGATGAACGTTAAGCTTAAGGTTAAGCTCACAAATAAACATGTGTGATACTCAGTGTTCACAGAATTAATCCTTTAGTGTCGCAAATCCTGTTCAAAAACAGAGAGAAAAAAGTCCATGAAAAAAAAAAGGGTGGGCGCGACGCCTAAAATCACCGCTGCTATAAATGAACGGATAGAAGAACGCTGAGGAAACACAATGTGCACCCACAGTACAACTGCTGCCCGTTCTCCAGTCCTGCTCAAAAGGCAGGCAGAGTCCGAGCCAGTGCTTACAGGTGCAAAAGAAAACAAAAGGTTTATAGTTCGGGGAGTACACTAGGATTGCTCACATAGGTAAATGACCAAATGAGCTTAGCTCAGGGTACAACTATAATAACACCCTCACCTTGCAAATATGGAAGGGGGAGAAACTTAACCAAGGGCATACAATGAACTGGGGTAGAACTGGGATTAACTGAGCACTCAGGTTCCGGACTCCAGTATTAACCTCCCTGCTATACATCCTCAACAACAATACCATTGTGCTGGTAACATTAAGTCATTAATAACCAGGAGTCATTTTCAGTATTTCCTCACAGAACACAGGTTAGCATTACCATAAAAATATTTTTGCCAGGGTAAAAAAAAAAAAAAAAAAAAAGCATTTGCTATACAGGTCAATTCATTAAATGAAAATACATATATTTAATCCAGCTGATTTTTCTTCTTTTTCTTCCTTATAAACAAATTGCAGGAGTATAGCTTCATCACACATCTCATATGCAAAATATGCCACTGGATTCATTTAATTTTTCTTCTACCTCTAAACACATTAAACGCATAATGTCCTCTTTAGAGGGCTTTTCTAGCCAGTTTGGCCTTTTCTTCATCCGTAACTAATAGACACTCTAAAACAGAGTTTTGTTTCCTGGTAAATGAGAAAAGTCTTGTTCTGTTTTCTTTTTTTTTTTTTTTTAAAGTTTATTTATTTGTTTTGAGAGAGAGAGAGAGACAGAGAGAGAGAGAACAAGCAGTTGAGGAGCAGAGAGAGAGGGGAGAGGCAGGCTCTGCACTGTCAGTGTGGCGCCAGACACGGGGCTTGAACTCATGAACCCATGAGATCACGACCTGAGCCAAAATCAAGAGTTAGACACTTAACTGACTGAGCCACCCAGGGGCCCCTTGAGTGTTTTCAGTATATTTTGATCACACATCCTTGCATGCCTGCACAGTGCCTGAAGGTGTCCCAGGAGTCGTCCTTCTGGCTTCTCTTCAGATCTCAACTTAGATTTCACTTTTTCTCCTTCAACCCCACAGACAGCAACCAACTCTAATACCAAGTGAGCACTGTCAGTCATACTTCTGTGTTTCTTGTAAAACTCAAGCTGGATTATTTCATCTTCCTAGCGTATTGTGGACACATAATAACACAAGAATTTTTTTAATCCAACATGGCACTGCAGCCTTACTGTCATCCCCATACTACTCACTGCCATTGATGCCTTTCGTTCAGCTGTTCATTGGTCGACTCAGGTGAGTCAGGTAATGTCCCCCTTGTTGATAAACTGGGAGTTTATACAAGAGATGCTAAACTTGTGAGTCACAAACCACTTAGAAATACAATGTGTATCTTTCTGCTTTAACTCAAATATCAATGTGTACTGCAAAAACACACTGGAAACGTCAACTAAAATGTCACTTATTATCAAACTTGTAAAAACTCAAAGGATGGTGTGTCAGAACAACTAAAACTCTCATACAGGAACTATCTGTCAAGCGTAAGAAACTAAACTTAACTTGTGTGATCTTTTCTTCCAAGCTGATTAGTATTTTCCAGGATCATGACTATGATAATTTTAGACTCCACATTATCTTTGTAACACATTTCTTGCAAATTTCACAGAAAACTATAGCAAAACAAAAATGAGAACTTTCACAATTTGAAGCCAAAATATGCTAGTGACATTTAAAGGTACTTTATTTTTAGGGGCAAAAAATGAAAATAAGGAGAATTTTTAGAGAGAAAAAGCAAAGGAATGTCCATTTATGGGCTAGAATACTATTTTTAAAAAGCCACAGTACCCCACTGCAACAGGTTACCTACTGATACAGAAAATGATTCCGGTAGAATAGCTGAAACTGAGAGTAATCCTCCAACAAGTGAAACAAAATAAACATAAGTCATTAAAGGTATTTGCTACAAAAAGATGGTCTCAACTGATTAGTACATGAACTCACATCATAAATGAAGCATAACACATTCTAATATTCCTAGATCTATATTTCAGCCATTTTATACATAATTCTCAACTAATTTTCTCAATGATACAAATCAGGGCTTTTTGTGTAAAATGTCTTTAGATGTTGTATATATTCTGCAATAATCACAAAACTCTTCGGCTCTGAAAATTAGTCTATCAGCTCAAAATCTGTATACTTTGTTTCCTCAATTAAAAAAAAAACAAAAACAAAAAACTTTCCTCTACAAATTTATTCTGAATAAGTTCTGATTTAGATTACAAAATATAAGAACAGGGACTATATCTTATGCCTTGTAGGTACATGCAAATACAAGTACTTATTAAATGATTATGTTTTCCAAATACTGTAAAAATAAAATGTAAACTTTAAAAAATATTATGTGATAGGCAGGAAGAGAAATCACCCATCATCTCAAGCATTTAGCTTCACTTTTTCATGCGATATTAAATGTGTTCTCTCTTATCACTCTCTTCAAAATCATCATTTTAATATCCATATAACAATTATCTGCGGGATATCCTTCAGCTTATCTTTCAATCCTACCACTTTACTAGCACTATTTTTGTCAAGGTCTTCAATCAGTGGTGTGCTGGACCCAATGTGAACATTGTATAAGACCTAACATTAAATTTTCAGAAAATCTGGAAGCTGATTGTTAAACTATTGATTGTCTGAGATCAGCCACAGTGGAAATATTTCCACCACAGAAATGAGGAAAAGCTAAAAAACAGGGCATTCCCTCACCCCCGCCTCTTCTCCCACAGCCTGCTGTTAACATTCACCTGTGTGCTATTTATGCTATGTAAACTCAATGGACACTTTTCATCTTGTCTCTCACTCACTCTCATACTCCTCCTACTTCTTTCAGCTCTTTTCTGTTTCCTTTGCTGGCTCCTCCACCTCTACTTGATCTCTAAACACAACTGCTTGCTTGATGTCTCTCCTTGGTTTTTAAAAATTGGTGTATCTTAAAATTAAACTGTCGGTTGCTCTTTCCCCAAAAAACCCAACAGATGTTTAGAAATGGGGCATGGTAGAAAGAGTTCTGAGTTGGGAATCAGACAGACAGAGGTCCAAATTCCAGATCTTTAGTTCTTATGGGTAATATGTTTTATCTCCAAGCCTATAACTTATCTGTCAAATGGAAATAACAATGTATCTTTTGCATTTGCAGATGATTAAACGATTTATGAATTAATAGTATGCAAAGCACCTAGAACAGTTCCCAGTATATAGTAGATATTCAATAATGGCACGTATTTTATTTTATGGTCATTAAATGCTTAAATGAATGGACCATTAATTGAGGAGGAGGAAAAAAGAAGAATGGCAAAAATGAAAAAGAGGCTCACTTGTCCTAGTATTCTGAGCAAAGCTGTATCTCTTCTATAGATCTAAGCACCAAAGAAAATTAATTATATGTCATAACTGATAGCATGGTTAACATATTTTAAAAATATGTATGCTACATAATTTGATTTCTGTACATTTGTCTGAAAAAATAATCATCAATATGTAAATTTAACCAAATTTAACCAGAAGACTATTTTGGAAGGTTATTGTTATAAGCAAAATTTGGAAACTTTCAAATTACTAACAGCATTAATGGAATTATAATCGATTACTATGCAGCCATTAAAAATCATGCTGATAGAAATATATAATTACATAGAAATAGAGTTATATTTTATTGTTGGGGAAAAACGCAGGTTATTTAAGTATGATCTCAAGCAGAAACAAAAACAGAATATGGTGATGAGACCATGGGCCATTTTCCTTTTCTTTTGTTGACTATATTTTTAATTTTTTCTAAACTTATCAGGTAACACAGATACAACAGGAAATAATACACTTCTGTGGTACATGATCAAAGAATTTATTAACCTCAATTCTTAGCTCCTATTTTTAAAATGCCCTTCTAAGACATGTTTTAAAAAGTGCATTTCGAATTTTTGGTAAGCTAATTTTAACCAACTTTCTATATATTTCCTTTAAAAATTTTCACTAAAATTATCCCTAAATCCACATACAATTTTTGTATATAATTATCAAATTCAAATAACTACTAAATTCACATTTATAATCAAGACATTACATGTGCAGCACTGCAGGATATTTTCACAGTATTTTCATTTGAGAATTCCACAGATTACATGAGACATTCAACACTTTGTTACAGAATAGGTTTTGTATTAGATGATTTTGCCCAATTGTAGGCTGATGTACATTATCTGAACAGGCTTAACTTAGGCTAGGCTAAACTATGATGTTCAGTGTATATACCTTAGGCTAGGTGTATTAAATGTGTTTTGACTTGCGATATTTTCAACTTACGATGGGTTTACTAGTAAGTAACCCTATCTTAAGTCAAGGAAGATCTCTACTTGGGCAATCCTTTCTTGAGGAAACCCTTCTCAAGAACATGTAGCCTAACACATACACAGTCTCTTTTCTTGACTTAGTTTCCTGCTTTTCTAATTGAACTATTACCATTATATCACATATCCTTCCCATACTTCCTATTCTTCAGTCTTTAAAATTTGAGCTATAAATCTATAAGCCAAACTATTTAAGCTGACTTGAAACCTGATTAAAAGAAAACAAGACCAAAAAAGACACCTAACAACTATCAAAAGCATGAAACTTCATGTCAATTACCCATCAACCACCAATATTATATCTGCCAATATCTAAATATATTATTTACAACTGAATATTACGCAGAATTTGAAATTAGGCAGTAATGTTAACCAAGTAAATACTACTTCTCACAAAACCCACAGGATATAGAGTAATAGAACACCACAAAAACAGTATGCATAGCAGAGTCTGAGTATTATTCTGACAATGAGAAGAGATAATAGAGTATTTTAAGCAAGGGGGTAGTGGGATTAAGTTTGTGTTTTGAAAGATCGCTGACCACAATATGGAGAATGAGATGATAAAGTTCTGCAAGGAGTCAGGGGCGGGGTGATGAAGGCCTGGAGTAGAGCAGTGGGGGTGGAGATGAGGAGGTGATGAGTGAAGGAGGCTGTTGCTACTGTTGCTAATCATGGAGATGATGGTAGTGGTGCTGGTGGAAGAACTACCGTTATGTGGAGGCTTAAGTGTCAAGCACTGTGCTTAGCATTTTATGCGTCATATCTAATTTGATATTCTCAACAACCCGACAGCTAGGTGCTGTTGCTATTCCCCCATTTCCCAATAAAGATGTTAAGGTTTAAGAGGTTATGTAACCTTCCCAAAGACATACAACTAATAAATACAAAAGTTGTAATTTAACTTAGTAGTAGAATCAGTTGTACTTCTCTATTCCAGCATCTTGACAATTCTCTCCTTTTGGGAATAGAATCCTGCTTTCCAGGGGAAGGTAGTGGTGGGAACTACTCCTTCCTCCTTATATATGATACTGATGAAATCAATTATATCAGTTAATCAATTAAGATGTCCTGTGTTTTTCTGACTAAGGGGACAGAAGGCCTTTTTCTATCTGACCTGCTAGATATGAGGACCATTTCCCTGTTTCTGACAAATATATTTTTTTATTACCTTTTATTTCATATCTGACACAAATGGTTGTGCAAGTCTTCTGGGTTTCTGTCCTAGCCACTCCACATACAACAATGCCAATATCATTGGTGGAACTCAGTTGAACTTGGGTAACCAATAATTATGCAATGATAGATACTTATCTTTCCCCGCCAAATATTCACTTGCAAAATGGAGTCTTTCTACCTGCGTATCTTTATACGTCATTATGCCCCCTTATATGTTGGCCTTATGCTACACCTGGAGCTATCTGGATCAATTATTGTTAACACATGGAGACAGTCTGCCAGTATACAAAAAAAGCAGAATTCAGAAGCAGAACAATTTTCCAGTTATTGAGGCAAAAAAAAAATCTTTCTTTGTATTTCTCTGGCTTACATCTTAAAGCAAACTAATTTATAAGTTGGTGCCAGAAAATAGGGTGATACAAGTGACAGAACCTCAAATGTAAAACTTGTTTAGCAAAAAAAAAGAGTGCTGGATCGTGAGAGTCTCTGCAACCCCTAACAGGAAGTTTGAACTCCTCACTGTGCAGTAAAACTGTAGTCTATGGTCTTGAAACTGAGACCATCTAATGAAGGAAGCTAATGAAGGAAGGTGTTGGGTACTTCCTAGTTCCTTCAGTATGCCCTACAAGAAAGACACAAGCTGGCAAGTTCGAAAGCAGACGGGGCACAGATATAACTAGGTAAGAGGTGCTTTTCTCAATTATTACCAATAAGCCAAAAAGGCAGAAATAGATAATTGTGCTTCTTAAGGAATTACAGAACTCTATGAACATTTATAAATGTTAGTAAATCTTATCCTTTTCATAAAGTATCTCTATTTGGTGGAATATGTTCTTCATATTCTTCCAAGTGTTTACTCAACATATGAGTAAGTTATATTCTTTATTCTGCTTTCTACAATTCTGATGCAAGATATGAAGAAACATAAATAAAACTGATAACATATAATTACAGGATAGGCTATACAAAAGAGGGAATAATAGATAAATACAAATGTAGGACAGTTACTCTGTCCACTATTCTCACTATGTCTTTTGTTCCCCATTCAGAACAAATTAAGGTTTTCCTGGTCTTATTTAGATGTAGAAAGTTAAAACAGTAAAGTTATTGTCTCAGGGTATTCCTACTCCCATCTCTGGCCAACCTAAGCTTCCATAATAATTGAACGAATCAAACCTATTCTTTCCATCTCAAGTTGAAATTTAAAACACATATTCCCAATGGACATTGATTTAAGTGGTAGTTATGTATAACAAGGTGATATATTGATAAAGTATATGATGGCACAAAGTATATGATTTTTGAAAGTTGGCTTGATAATCTAGTCACCAATTATAGTATCTAGTCTGTAAAACGAAATTTTAAAAAATCTCTATATAAGAACCTTTTGGACACAATCCTATCACAAGGTGATCAGTTAAATGTTCCCAAGTTGACACCAAGTCATCACATATCACAGAGAAATACTTTAATTAGTGATTACTCTCAGAAAACAATGTAATGCAGCCTCATTTTTTTCAGAATACTGATAAAAATGTCAACTAGAATTATGTTTGATTCCAATTTAAACATACAACAAAAAGTTAATGTTAAGAGAAAATCTCTCTAAAAAAAGTACATGTGATGATCAACGACCTCTGATGGAAGTTTTAAAAAATTAGAATAAAAAATGATAGCCCGCTTTTAGACAAAAATATATGATATAATGTGGAAGTAAAAGTGTTACTAACATGCCTTAAATTTGTCAGAAGCTCATTCTTAAAGGATGCATTTTTTTTTCCCAGAAGCCTGACACATTACACAGGATCGGATATGATAATAACAAGTCCATCCAGGCCTACATTTGTTTACTCAGCCAAAAGATGATTTCTAGGGTATTAACATTAAACAAAATCCTCAGACAGATCATATGATACAAAACATAGAAGCAAGAAAGATTTGATTATTCAGCTAAACTAGAAACAAAAATTTAAAAACCCCAAATATATGTATCACTGAATAATGATTATTTCTTTATAATCAATCTGGGACTATAACAGACCCACATGATGACACCAATGTTTTGAACATTAAAATTATAAGATCCTAACGTTTTTCATTAGCTATCCATAAGGCATTCAACCATTAAACATTATGGAGACTCCATCCTGAAAAGCCTTCTAGGTTTTCCTTCGGAAAATGGACATTTTCTCCCATCAATGAAGTGTTAATTTTAGAACATAGGATTTATGGAACAATGACCAAATTCTAAGAGAAGACCAACACGGAGACTCAATTTTATGACAGTAAAAAGTTATTTCAGGTTTTATTTTCAATTTAAAAAAACCCATAAAACCATAAAATGAGCAGAAAAACAATTCAGTTGTTTGCCTCATCCATTTATTTTACTATGAACCCCAGCTCACCTAAGAAAACTGTAGTAGTATAGAGTGGGTTAGCGAGAGAAAGAATAATGGTGAGGGCAACCACACACAGAGCACTCACATCTATTCCATCACCTTCATTGTAATAGGATTACATGAAGACAGAGACAGGACAATATGAGAAACATCTACAAGCACAATAATCTTCAGGATATATATGTATCATTTTATTGTCCAGCTGTTTGTGGTCATGTGTTATAATCAATCTGTTACGAATGTTGTCAACATCATCAAAGAAAAAGTTTAGGGTCAGAAGAGCTGCTACTGACAGAATCAGGTTCTGGTCAAACACTTAAAACAATGAAATATTAAACCAAACGGTATTTTCAAGTCTGCCTGATTAAAGTATATTCTAGTCATTCAAAATAACTAGTTGGTCTTATTTTGGCACTAAAAGTTTTAAATATTATAGATTACAAGCATACCTCATTTTATTGTGCTTCACAGATACTACATTTTTTATAAATTGAAGGTCTGGGGCAACCCTGTGTCCAACAAGTCTATTGGTGTCATTTTTTCCAACAGCACCACTCACTTCATGTCTGTCACATTTTGGTAATATTATTATTTAATATTTCAAACATTGTTATGGTGATCTATCATCAGTGATTATGACTTTCTGAAAGCTCAGATGATGGTTAGCACTTTTTAGCACTAAAGTGTTTTTTAATCAAGGTATGTACATTGTTTTATAGGCATAATGCAGTTGCATATTTAATAGTCTACAGTATAAAGTAAACATAACTTCTATATGAGTTGAAAAATTTTAAAAATCATTTGACCCGCTTCATTGCGATATTTACTTTATTACAATATATGCTTTATTCTGGTGGTCTGGAACTGAGCCTCTAATGTCTCCAAGGTGTGCCTGTACAAATATAAAATCATGTCTGATTACTGTATTCGAAACAGCCTCTGCTAAGCCTTTATATGCTGTTCAGTGTGGTTTATACTAAGTAAATGATAAAGTCCTTTTTAATAAGTATTTCTGTGTCTCTTTAGTTTGTGGTTTCTTCTGTCTCACAAAGTAGACAGTAAGCTTCTTTGGGGTAAGAGCTACAAGATCCCTGTATTTCCCCCAAATGTTTTGAAAGAGCTAGTTTATTATATTCTGTATCCCCACCACTTACCATAGACCTGGTACAAATAAATACTACATAAAATACATCTACAGAATGAAGAATTCCTCGGAGCCCATATAATGCAGTCTCACTTCAGTCTCAATCCCATGTTCCCCCTTGCAGATACAAAAAATTTTTTTTGCCTGAAAGCACCGAACAAACTCCATTGTTCTCACAGTGAAGTTTCAGAGCCATCACAGTTTTGCACTGCCATCTACATGAAATAAAAACTCCTTAGGACAAAATGTTTTTGATCCATCTCCAGCTTACCACTTCTATCTCTGGCCCTCTGGCCCCACCTCTCCCACACTGTCCCAAAGATAGGGAACTGGTGATCTGATGCCTCTAAGCCTGGATGCCCAGAGCTCCCTCTACTTGGCCTGTCCTTGATCCAATATTCCTCTGCACACGTGTCTGAAGGTCAGATTATACACCTTGTAAAAGCCAAGGGTCTGGAATATTATTATTATAAAGTCCATATTTTTTCTCACACGCTATCAGATTCTGTGTCATATTAATAGCAGTGTCATAAATAAAACACATCTACTAAAACAATACCCTATATTACCAGAAGTCTTCATAAACTTCTGTCTCCTCAGAAGACACTGACATTTGTTTTTGAGTGTAGTATCCAGGTCATGTATCTTAATTAACTTTCATACCTTCTTCCAAATGGAATGCTAATATCATTTCATTTTGTTGGTATAGAATATGTTCTGTGAGAACTGAAGCATTATAGGCACATAGGTCACAGCAAAATTAGTATCTCAGTCTCAACCTCATTATGATTTAGGAGATACTGCAGGAGTCAAAAGCAAATGTAGGGAGACAGAAAGGTAAAAGAAAATCACCAAAGTTCTGATTGGGAGAGTATAAAGGAAGTTGGGACAAAAATATCAGAAAGGCAGAGATTTGAAGAAGCAGTAGAGATTCTCTTGCTGGCTTTACAGAAGCAAACAAACATGACGTGAACTGCCTACAGAGGCGATCAGGTGGCAAGAACTCGAGAGCTTCCAGGAGCTAAAAGCACTCCCCAGGCAACATCAAGCAAGAAAATGGGGACTTTGGTCTTAATCTACAAGGAACTGAATTTTGCTAACAACCAGTGAGCTTAGGAGAGAACCTTAAGCCTCAGCCAAGGTCATAGCCCCAACTGAAATCTTGATTTCAGGATGTGAGATCTTCAGCAAAGGTCCCAACTAAGTTTGCCTGGACTCCTGACCCACAGAAACCATGAGATAAATTTGCATTGTTTTAAGCCACCAAATTTGTGGTAATCTATTCAACAGCAATGGAAAACCAATACATTATGTTTTACAACCAAGAAAACATTGCTGTTAAATGTGTGCTTACAAATCTCACCTACATCAAACACTTTTTCAAAATACATTGCCTTTTCTATATAATCTAGCAATGAGCTTCCATTTTCATGAAATCTGGACATTTCAAATTTGTTATCATAGCATTTTATCTCCAACCTTTTTTTTTTTTTTTTTTAATTAAAAATATATCTGAAAGAGAAAACTGAATTTAAAAGTATATCTCCCTGGGGCACCTGGGTGACCCACTTGGTTGAGCATCCAACTCTGATTTCAGCTCAGGTCATGATCTCACAGTTGTGGATCTAGCCCTGCACTGGGCTCAGCACAGAGTGCTGAGCCTGCTTGGGATTCTCTCTCACTCTCTCTCTCTCTCCCTTTTTCTGTCCCTCCCCTGCTTGTGCTCATGCTTGCTCTCTTAAATAAATAATAAATTTAAAAGAAAAAAGGGTATTTTCCTAATGTTTTGGACTCATATTTTTAAAAATATACTGTTTTAGAAAATACTTACTTATCCCATGCTTAGAAAAAAGATACACATTTAACATTCTTTATCTTTTCAGTATTTATGTTAATCACTAAAATATGTCATATTAAGGAATACATCATATTATGGGAGCATATTCACTCATTGTGTGAATATTTCCATAAAATATGTAATATGTGGAGAAAGAAGAGATAGGCCAATTTCACAAAGTGTTATATAAAATTATATAATAATAAATTCTCCAACATAACAATCAGTTTTCATAGCTAAATCTGTTATCTAGTGAAGTTGGGGGAAAGATCTTGGCAATATTACCTATTTTAGCGTTAGAGGGCAAAATAAGCTGCCTTTTGTATTTTCAGACTGTAACAATCAAAAATTTTGTTCTGTATTTCTGTTAAACAGTAAATTTGTAATTTAAAAATTTTAATTTTCAACACCCAGATAGAAGTTTGTATTGTCAGTTCTTTTATTAAACTTTTTTTGGTGCGATTCCAAAGTTTGGTCTTTTTAAAAGAAATCTACGTTAGGGGTGCCTGAGTGGCTCAGTCTGCTAAGCGTCCAACTCTTGATTTTGGCTCAGGTCATGATTTCACAGGGTATGAGTTTGAGCACCGTGTTGGGCTCTGTGCTGACGGTGCAGACCCTGCTTGGGATTCTCTCTCTGCCCCTCCCCAGTAGTCACTCACTGTCTCTCTCTCTCTCTCTCTCTCTCTCTCTCTCTCTCAAAATTAATAAACATTACAAGAACAAACAAACAAAAAGCAGTCTACTTTAAGGTAGCCTACCTTCCACACTCAAAGTCCCCATTTTAGACTCCAGGAAATCAAATAACGTGCTTGGAGCTGACGGCCTTGCATTTCCCAGCTCCTCCTCTTCTTCAGATCTTATTCTCCCCCGGCCTTTTCCCTTACCTGAAGAAGTAAAGCAAGACACGTTTATTGTACGTGCAAAAACAAAAGGAGAAAATACACCAAAACAGAATCATCAGTCACCTCAAGTATGATTTTGTATGTCTTTCTTTTCATATTTTTCTGTATATTCTGCATCTTTTAAATAAATACGTTTTTAAAATGATTATATCAACTAGTACCTTTAGTCCTCTAAATGATCTATCTGGAAATTTGAATTTTTTCATGTAAATTATCTTTTAAGAGAAAAAAATCATTCTTATAAAATTTTTCTTTAACCACTAATCCTTTAAAAGAATAGAGGATTAAGACTTGAATGACCAAAGAATAACACTAAATAAAAGTCATGTTCTTGATAATTTTTAAAAGTCTGCAGACTAGTCACTTATACAAGGGGCATAGTTCTAAAAATAATTAACAGAACTACTCATTTCATATTATATTTTCTCTATTACTTATAACAACCCTGTTAAGTAAGGTATTATTAGACCTACTTTACATAAAGATGAAGACAGAGAAACTTGGAGGAACTTGCACAAGTCTCTGTGATGCCCTAACTGGTGCTCCTTCCTCTTACCACAAAGAGTAAATGAAGTTATACTGTCCCCCCGCCCAGCAACAAAACCTCAGCCAGAAATGCAAACAATACTATCTGTCACATGGCTTAATGAACTCTACCTCTCAGAGGTGGACCTGTAACAGGTTTGTGTTTATTGCTGTTAAGAAGTACATTCAGCGCTGCTTCTAAGTTGTTGCCATTATCCATAAGAGCTTGCCTCGATGCTTCTTTACTGAAGCCCATTTCTGTTATGTGTTTCAGAGCCTTCTCATCAACCTGTAAGAAATTAAAAGCAAAGCTACGCTAATGGCCAATAAATAAGCAAGGTATACGTTTTTAAGTATATGTATAGTTTCTTTTTTTTTTAAGTTTATTTATTTTGAGAGACAGAGTGAGTGGAAGAGGGGCAGAGAGAGAGGGAGAGAGAGAATCCCAGGCAGGGATTCGAGCCCAATGCGGGGCTCAAACTCACAAACCGTGAGATCATTGTCTGATCCAAGAGTAGAACACTTAACCGACTGAGCCACCCAGGTACCCCTATGTATACTGTTTTTAAATTAAAAATTACATTCATGGTTATAGAAAAAATGCTATACTAATACAACATCCACTTGCTGTTTGTTCATAACAATAGTCGAGGAAAATTCTGTATGATATATGGGGTTGTGCCTCAAGTACTCTCTGACTTTACAACTACCATTACAAAAGAGTGAATGAATGAATGAATGAATGAAAGAAAAGAAAGAAAATCATATATGTCAGAAAGAAGCTTCTGAAAATAATACAGTGAAAACTATCTAATGAAAACTTTTCTTGCTTAATATTTCACTTCTCCAAAACTGCAAAGTATAAAATGAAGCTAACAAAAAGGTGCTATCTCAGTAGTTTTATTTTTTTTTTACTCTCTCTGTTCCAGTATTCTTTCTATACTCATTAGCAATACTATCTATGATGCTGTGATAGCCTGTACGTCAAATAGGAAAATCTACCTTAAAATGCCATAAATCAAAATCTCCTTGAAAAATCTAGAGCTGAGTAGAATTCAAGAACTTTTTAAGTAACATAAACATATCCCATAAAGAAATTTCTTGATGGTACCCCATAGGTCCCTTATCCTCTTTTTTTCTTCACTCTTTTCTCTTTCCACATCTTAGACTGGGTAATTTCAATTGCCCAGTATCAAAGTTCACTGATTTTCTTTCTCTGCCTGTTCCAGTCTGATGTTGAATCTGCTAATTTTTCATTTCAGTTACTGTACTTTTCTGCTCCAGAAATTCTATTTGGTTTCTTTTTTTTTTATAATCTCTCTTTACTGATATTCCCCACTTGTTCATATATTGTTCTCTTGATTTCTCTTTGTTCTTTGTCAACAGTTCCCTTCAGACGTTTGAGCATATTTAAGATAGTGCATTTAAAGTCTTTGTTTAGTCAGTCCAATGCCTGGGCTTCTTCAGGGAAATTTCCTGTCAGTTTCTTTTTTTTCCCCTAAGTGGGTGTACTTTGCTGTTTTTTGGTAGGCTTTGTAATTTTTTTTGTTGAGAACTGGACATTTTGAATACTATAATGGCAGTAATTTTGGAAATCAGATTCTCCCTCCTCCTCAGGGATTGATATTGTTACTTGATGAAAGCTGCTGTTGTAAGTTTGTGTAGTGACTTTTCCAAACTTTCTTTGCAAGGACTATATTCCTTGTGATATGTGATCACTGAAGTCTCTGTTCCATTATCCTCTTTCTTCATTACTCACTATTCTGGATCCTCAAGTATTTGACTACCAGCCTTCAGAATTCTAAAACCGTCGTTTCAGAGAGTACTTGTCACCTAAATAGTTGTTTGGGTGGAGAGGCCAATTCCTGGAGCTCTCGACTCCACCATCTTTGCAATGTCACTCCCTTCATATGTTTAATCCTTGCCACAACCCCAAACTGCTGGTCTCTGATGTTCTATGGCAAGACATCCCCAGAGAAGTATTCTCAATTTACTGAAGTTTGAAAGCTTCTTGAGTTAGGGACCATATTTTTTCAGTTCGCTGTATCTACTCTAACCTGAAACTGACTTTTATAAAAGTCCATGAAATGGTACCATGAAATGGTACTATGTTCAAGGAAGAGACAGCCTGGCCCATAGTTCTCCTTGGCCAATGACTGATTTAGAAGTGGACATGTGACCTATCTCTAGTTGTTAAGACATAAATGGAACTTTCTGGAGATTTCAGAAAGTATTTTCTTCTCTGATAAAATAGACCTACACCCTTTCCTTCCTGCCTTTGAACTTTTTCTGTGAAGACTTAATACACAAAGAGTCCTGTATCCCTGAGAAGAAAGCCAAAAAATCACAGAGATGCTCACCAGAGCTCAACATTGTTGTACTGCTGGATTTATCAACCTTTGTAACCATCTACTTCTGAATTCTAGTTATGTGAAATAATAAATCCCTATTATTTAAGTCAGTCTTAGTATCCCCTACTCTACAGATAAAAGCATCCAAAGTCATTCAACTTCTAAAGGCAGAGGAAAAAGAATTCTTGTCAGTTCTCTCATGTATGAGAACACTGCAGCATACCAGAAATAACTTTGACTCCTATCATTTATCTTAAAAATCCAAGTATATTTTGCAAATGAGACCAGAATACACATTTACTTGTTCTAATACATTTTTCCCAAAGAGCAAAACAAAACAAAACAAAACAAAATCACTTTACAGAAAATTTGAGAAGGATATGGAGAAGGGAAGGGAAAGGATGTTCCTGAGGCATCATCTTATACAAAATAATCTCCATTAAATGTCCTCTATTAAATGTGATGGCTTTTCATCAAGCTATTCCAAAAGACATAATTCAGACATTAGAAATTTAAGTACGATGGAGGTTTTAAGTAAATTATCTTTCAAACAATCCAGATGCTCCACGATTAGCGACAATCCTTAATGAAAACCTTCTTAAGAGTTGTAAAGTTCATTCATAACGCGCTGAATAAAGCCAGGAGTGGTTGTGAGAAAGGACAGAAAAATCATCCAGGTAAGGCAGAACACATTAACTCTGTGTTGATTCTTTGGCCTTACCAGTTCTCTGTAGACACCCTCATGTTTCCCCTCCGGTTTGGCTGACTTTTCTTTTTGTAAGATTTCTCTAGTTCGGTTCCCAGCAGCACTCATGTTGAGGTTACTTCTAGCACCACCACCACCACCTCCAAATGTCTTGGTCTTTAAATAAGTGAAAGACAAAGAGATGTAGGTAAGTAATATGGAAAGATAGTTCTCAAGACTAGTCTGCAACCAAAAACATCTGGTAAAACAAGTAACGAAACGCTTCTCAATTATGCTAACTGATTCTTTTCAAAAAATATGTACTAGCCATCATCTCTTCTTTCCACAAGTCCGGGTGAAGCAATAAAAAATTTACAAAATTAGCATCGTTAAGTCTTCAAGGCAAGTCATCAGAATAAACTGAAGTAGACAACAACATAGAAGAAAATACAATAATATTAGCATTATGAAGTTTAGGTGTTAAAATAATTCTATGGCACGATACGCGACTGATAAATCACGAGAGCTGGGTTATAAACCCAGACATGTAGCAACTCTATTTTTAGCAAGGCACTCAACATGTCTAGGAATCAGTTACATTATGTCCATGATCCAATAATATAATTATTTATACAAACTTAAAAAGTAAACAAATAATGTGAATTTTAACACTGGATTAAAATTCTCATCGCTAACTTACTATTTACATTAATTACATAATATGCTATCTTACTAATTATGTATAGAAAACTTTAAAGCCTTTATTTCTTATTTTGTTTGAATTATTTCAATAATTATGTGTAATCACATTTGAAAATCTGCTCTGATCTCATTTTCATCAAAACTATTATAAAAAGACAAGAATGTAAAGGACATTAGTCATAAAGATACAAATTCATGGTTGAAAAGTAACCCACTGCTGTTACTTGTACAGTATCAAATTAAATATGTGGTCATACAGCATCTTTAGAGCTCTAATAGATCCAATAAAAGAGGAAGAAGTCAAGACTTGATTTTTATTAGTGATAATAAATATTTTTACATGTGTTTTAAAATTATTACAGTAAGAAAACATCCTAGATATAAATTTATGAGATACTGGGAAATTATTTTCAATCTGATGAAAATATAAAGAAACAGAACCTGAGAAATAGAAAAATGATAGTAGATAAGCATTAACCAGACAACGTATAAAATATCTATTATGTAGTTGATACACCACCACAATATTTAAATTTTATTTAAACCAAAATTAAAACCACACCTTCAAAGACCAAAGGTGCATTACTAGATTCATTCAATTTTTGGTTTATGCAATAGATTTGGAAGTTTGGAAGGTCATCACTTATACAGCCTCATGATTTTAAATAGGCATCCATATATGCTTACAACTTCCAAATGCATCTCTTCCAAAGCTCCCTTTTCCAATTATACTCTTCTGTCTCACTGCCTATGAAGCCACATGATGTCTGACAGGCACACTTCAACATTACTATGTTCAAAACAGAATACCAAATCTTTATCCTCAAACCTATTCCACTACAGTCTTCTCTAATTCAAAGTAAGAAACTCTAACCTGCCAATTTCTTAGGGCAAAACCCTTGGAATCATTCATGATACTCCCCTCATGTACCACATTCAATATCTCAGAAACTGTGATAGTTCTACTTTCAAAATTCCAGAATCTGACCACTTCACACCACCTATGCAGCTGCCATCTTCATCCAAGCTACCATCATTTTTCCCCTCCCTGGATCATTCAATAATTTCCTAACTTGTTTGGTTCAATCTTCTTCTCTACAATCTACTCTGAACATAGCAGCCAGAATTAGCTTTTTATTTATTTATTTTTAATGTTTATTTATTTATTTATTTTGAGAGAGTGAGAGTGTGCACAAGAGGGGGAGGAGCAAAGAGAGAGGGAGAGAGAACCCCAAGCAGGCTCTGCGCTGCCAGTGCAAAGACTGACACAGGGCTCAATCTCACAAACTGTGACTTAACTGGCTGAGCCACCCAGGCGCCCCCCCCCCCCCCCAATTAGCTTTTTAAAATGTAGGTCAGTTGATGTTACTGTTGTGCTGAACACCTCTAAAGGCTCTCATTTCTCTCTGAATAAAGACCAGTTTTTTAAACATGGCTCACAGAGCCATATATAAGCTGACCTACATTATCATCATTGACTTTATGGTCTACTTCTTGTCCCTTTGTTCTCTCTGCTTCCACCGGCTACCTTCCTATTCTTTGAACACATACTCCTGCTTTAGAGCCTTTGTAAAGACTTTTCTTTCTCAGGTAACCACATAGCTAATTCTCTTACCTCCTTCAAGTCTTAGCTCAAATCTCATCATCTTGGGACCTAATTAAATCACTCTATTTAAAACTGAAATCTGAAACTTACTTATTTAGCATGTTTATATTATTTAGTGTCCTTACTAGAATGTAAACTACACAAAAAGAATTCTTAATTTCTGACCATCCTATGTTAGGTGCACACCATCCCCAACCAGTACTCCCAACTCCCCAACCTACTTTATTTTTTTTCTTCCTATAGAGCTTACTGATTTCTAACTTCCCATACAACTTACATATAAATAGTTTTCTCCTTTACTAAAATATAAGCTTGATAAGGGCAGGGATCTTTTGTCTATTTTGTTCATTGACTTAACATAAGCATTTATTTTTTTAATTAAAAAAAACAATTTTTTTTGTCTGTGTTTATTTTTGAGAGAGAGAGAGAGAGAGAGAGAGAGAGAGAGAGAGAGAGCAAGCAGGGGAGGGGCTGAGAGAGAGGGAGACACAGATTCTGAAGCAGGCTCCAGGCTCCGAACTGTCAGCACAGAGCCCGACGTGGGGCTTGTACTCATGAACTACGAGATCATGACCTCAGCTGAAGTCGGTGCTTAGCTCACTGAGCCACTCAGGTGCCCCTAGTTTTTACATTTTTTAAAAGTTTATTGATTTATTTTGAGAAAGAGAGAGATCCAGACAGAAAAAGCATGAGCAGGGGAGGGGCAGAGAGCGAGAATCCCAAAAAGGCTCTGCACTATCAGCCTGATGTGGGGCTTGACTTCACGAATCAAGAGATCATGACCTGAGCTGAGATCAAGAGTCAGATGCTTAACCACCTGAGCCACCCAGGGACTCTTAATCTAAGCATTTAGAACACTTCTTTGCATACAGATTTTCATAAGATTGCTGAATAAACAAATAACGTAAAAAATATATGAAAATCATGGCTTGATCATGTGCACTAAATTCTACCAAATCCACATAATTGTTTGAATGGATGATCATAAAACATCTTTCTAAAACAATTGTGCTCTTATGATTTTGCTGTTCAGACATTTATTTTTTTAAGTTTATTTATTTATTTTGAGAAAGAGAGCACAAGAGCAAGTGGGGGGACAGAAGAGAGACAGAGAGAGAGAGAATCTCAAGCAGGCTCTGTGCTGTCAGCACAGAGGCCGATGTTGGACTCAAACTCACAAACTGTGAGATCATGATCTGAGCCAAAGTCAAGAGTCAGATACTTAACTGACTGAGCCACCCAGGTGCTCCATTGTTCAGGCATTTAGATTAAATATAAATCTGTGCTTGTGTGTGTGTGTGTGTGTGTGTGTGTGTGTGTGTGTACTTACCTATAGAGACAGATCTATAGATATAAGGATAATCTATAATACACATAGGATTAGTCCTAAATTTGTCATTGGGTAACACTGGGCAAGATCGGGTAGTTTTGAACCACCATCAGTTCTCTCATATATAAACTGAGTAGTTTTAAGTTTGCTTTGGAAAGCTAGGATTCTTTATTTATCAAATATTTATACAAAATACAATGTGATCAATTATGGCTTTAAAAAATGAAGCATATTACAGTTTAACTATATTCTAGAAAATAGCCATACCCTGCATCAAAGTTTTGGAAGGAAAGTTTGTGTGAGAAAAATGTACATCAAAAAAACAACTTTCCTATAATCATTAAGAAATTGATATATATCCCATATACTCTTTTTAAATTCCATAATGTTAACAGCCTTTTAGGAAAAAAGAAATATATTTTATGTAAACTATGCAAAATGCATTAATTTCAGAAGCATGAAAAACGATTTTTAAAAGCATGTACCTTAGAACATAAAAGACACTAAGGAATGACAATAGTCACATTTACGGAGAGCTTTCAGTGAAGGAAAATTTGAACTGTGCCACATGCAGCGTTGTAAATGTTTTAAAGATTATCAGTTTAATTCTAACAACAACCATATGAAGTGGGTGCCGTTATTATCCCCTTTGCAAAGATGAAGAAAAATCAGGTACGAAAAGCTAAGTAACTTATCGAAGGCTGTCAGCAGGATACACTTCCAGGCTGCCTGACTCCAGAGCTTGTGCTCTTGGATCAGACTGATGACGGAAAGACACTGCAGGAAGAACAATCAAAATTCAATAAATCTCTTACTTATACTTCAAAATTAAATAGGAAAGCAGTTGTTAGCTAAGCTTTATTACTGGTTTTAAATAAAGGAAAGTATTCTAATCTCACTGGTCAAGAGAAGGAGAGTCTGTCTAAGCAACTAATTCATGAACTTAAATTTCTTCTCAAAGTCTAAAATGAATAACTAACTAGAGAAAACACCTATTTCAAATAAGCAAGAAATTTTAAATAATTAAAAGAAAACCATTTGGCTGTTAAGAGAACATGATGGAGTGTGTGTGTGTGTGTGTATGTGTGTGTGTGGGAAGGGCATAAATGTACAGGATCCAAAGAAAAAAATTATTTTTTACTAAGTAGATTGAAGAATGAAAACTAACAAAAATGTTAATACTAAGCCATGATTTATCCTCTGATCAATCTTTTTTTTTTAAATGTTTATTTATTTTTGAGAGAGAAAGAAGAAACTCATGCATGCACATGAGCAGGGGAGGGAGAGAGAAAGACACAGAATCTGAAGCAGACTCCAGGCTCTGAGCTGCAGTGCAGAGCCCCGACACGGGGCTTGAACCTGCGAACCATGAGATCATGACCTGAGTCAAAGTCAGATGCTTAACCCACTGAGCCTCCCAGGCGCCCCTCTTCTGATCTATCTTTACTTGCATTCCTCACAGGTGGTATCTAGCCCAACTAACAACAGAAAATCCTCTGCCATCATGAAAAGTGTTGTGTTTCGTTGTTACTCTATTAAGAAGAAAAGGAAAAGGGAGGAAAGAAGAGTGGTTTGCTAGCAAGAACTTGTGAGCAAAATGTGTGAGCTTAAGGCTCCATAAAGGCCTAGGGCATTTCTACTGTTGAAATATGCAAGAAGAATGTCAAAAGTTTGTTGAATTAGTTTACCTTATATGGAATGACAATAATGATTCTGAGTGACTTAAACAGAACATAATGACAAAGAATAAGAGTTTATAAAGATCTAGTTTCTTACTTCTTTGCTCTTTGCAACTTCCGCAATAGCAGCAGTCCTTTGTTTTTCAAATTCATCATTGTCATTTGTAGGTTTGACAGGCATTGTGACTTGCAATGTCTTTCTTCGGTCAAGTTCTCTACTATCCACTTGGACATGAGACGTGCACTTCTGGTAATAATAGAGAAAAATAAAACACTTCAGTAGTTCCAAAAGAGATCCAAGTTTTTCATAAGAAAGTAACACCTCAAAAGAAAGGTTTGTGTTGCTTTAACAATTGAGAGCTCATAGAAGTTTAATTCTTTCCAATAGATTTAAAAATAAAGGTAGAGGATTAAAGTCACTTGTAAATAAATGTAATTGGTAAATAAAATGTAAAGCTACATAATGGCCATCTAAAATAGGGCACATATTTAAGACACACATTGAACCAAGAGATTTATGTAGCATTTTAGGATAATAACTTGAAATAATTTTAAACTTCAAACAGTCTATACTACTGTACAAGAAGAGACAAGTTCAGTTTTTTATTAAGAGTTTGATTTCCATATTATGACACAATATGCATATGATGGTTAAGTAGTATAGTATGGTTATTTTAAATATAAAGAGCTGTCTCTGAACTTACAAACTAAAAACTAAAAACATAACTGCTCTCTCAATCAGGCTACAAAGTTTTTGATTTTTAAAAAAAATATTTTTTTAATGTTTATTTTTAAGAGAGAGAGAAAGAGAGAGAGACAGAATGAGAGTGGGGGAGGGGTAGAGAGAGAGAGGGAGACACAGAATCCGAAGCAGGCTCCAGGCTCTGAGCTGTCAGCACAGAGCCTGATGCGGGGATCGAACTCACGAACCACGAGATCATGACCTGAGCCGAAGTTGGACACTTAACTGACTGAGCCACCCAACCGCCCCCAAAGTTTTTGATTTTTAATTTCTTAGGATAATTTTAAAAAGCCAACACTGCTTAAAAATAAGCCCTGAATTCTGTTCTCCCTTCCAATCCTAGCAGTAAAAATCCTATAAAATGAGCCTTTTCTCAACTCACTAACAAAAAAAGAAAAACATATACTCACACAAATGTGTTGTACAAATACAGGTTTTCAGCAATATTAACATATCCTGTTGCTATTGGCACACATCCAGCATTATCTATCTTTAACCCATGTACAAGGCTAAGATAAACTGAACAAGAATATTTTAGAATGGACTTGATAAGAAATATTAGTGAAACTATACCTTTTAATATATTCCTAATTTAAAAAACCATAAGGGGTGCCTGGGTGGTTCAGTTGGTTAAGTGTCTGTCTGACTCTTGATTTCAGCTCGGTCATGATCTCATGATTCGTAGGATTGAGCCCCACATGGGCCTCTGAGCTGATAGCGTGGAGCCTGCTTGTGATTCTCTCCCTCCCTCTCTGCCTCTTCCCTGCGCTCTCTCTCAAAATTACGTTTCTCTGAGTAATTCATAAAAGAAATATTATCACCAAAATGTTTAAGAGGAAAGCAAATTCTTGCAAACATGTATTTATATTATTAAAATATAAATCATTCGACTGTTTACACTCTGTCTGCATTCTGAAGGTTTTTGTGACATTGGAGGGAGAGAGAATATCAGCAACATGGATCAGATCACAGGGCATCATGCCTCCTCTCATCTTGACTGTGCCTTGCTCCAAAGCACAGTAGAGTCAACATATTTTTAAATTATTTTCAAAACAGCCATGATGAGAGAATGACTTTAATTCAATTTTGAGTTGACCTTACAAAAATGTGTTTCAAAAGGATGCCAGTCAACAGATTCCACCCATTTATCTGGGTGGAATGAAGCAAATGAAGAGCAAACGCAAGGCAGATTACCAACAGCTAAATGTTGGTGCTATCATGAAGCAAAGAGCAAGCTGCCACAGGGATGAATCTCAGACTCATCAGGGATAAAACAGGAAAAGGCTGCAGGAGACTGTTGTGAATAACAGTGGAATGCTGAGTAAAATCAGGAAGGCCCAAGATTCCAGGCAGCTCACTGTAACATTTTGCAGAGAGTGGGTTGAAAAATAGTGAGGAGGAAACTTTTAGCTTCTGTAAGAGAAGGATCAGGGCTGCTGTGGTTAAAAAGAAAAATATCAAATGGAAATAAAATTAAGTTCTTGATTGAGACAGGTAATTTGGATCAAGGCCGAAGATTAGAATCCAGGAAAGAACAACTGGGACAGAAACCCCACTAAAGTGTAGTGATGCTCTTCCCTATCTCTGGGTTCGCACCTTTATGTCTCATCTCTCTGTTGACATTTTCATTTTTTCCTTTCCCTCTTTTGTGTCTACCGAAAAAAGTGGGAAATTACAGCATACATCTGTCTTACTTTTGAATTTCTCTCACTCTCTCAAAAAACCAAAAAACAACAACAAGAACAAAAAAACAAAGCCTCTACCACCAGGCTATCTTAATTAGTTATAAGTTGCTCTTCAAGTATGCCTCTTAACTGCTTCAATCTTTCGGTTAACAGCTCTTGAGAAAAGAATCTACACCAACAATTTAGTTAAAGAAAAAAACCACAATTATTAAATTTCTGTATTTAATAGATTTCCACATAACTCCATGACCTCTAAATGAATAGTTCCACACAAAACTAAACACAGCTTGAATACAAATGAAAAACACTTTTTTGCTGATTAAATTCATCTGCCAACATGGAAGTCATTACCTGTCCAAAAGGCACAAAAGGAGGTGGTCCACCTTCAGTTCCAATATTACTTCTATTGTGTTTTGACAAGCTCTGTGAGAAAAGTGAGTCATAAGACAGAAATTATACCATTTAAAATGTACCAGGAATCCACTTATGTTAGTAGATTCTTATATAGAATAGGAAAAAAAAAAAAAGCCTTGTATAAATAATTTTAAACTACATAAAAACATTTTGTGTAATTAGGCAATAATTAGGCAAAGGTTCTCTCCTCATCTCCCATACTAAACTACACATTCACATAGAATTTTCAGAAGTACTTACCAACCTGCTCCCATAAAAAGAAAACACAGTAAAAAAATACCCTCTTCAACAAGGAGTTAATTCAAGACAAGAAACAATGGTAACAAAAATTTTAAAAGCGCACTAAAACTATAATCCAACAAATATTACCTGAAAATTATCTTCAAAATAAATTTTTATACATAAAATCTACTAGCAAATAGTTGAGATACTGCAATGTAATAAAAATATATATATTTGGGCTTCTTCCCCAGTTCTTGGAACAGAGCTCCTAAAACTTATGGAATTTCCTGAGTGATTGGGGTCAGAGGAACATCTTCTGTTATTCATAATAAGCTTCTTTGAGGACACCTGAGTTTATGCTAATGAGGTGACTACTGATGGGCCCCTGAATGGCTCCAGGATGGGGGCTGGCTGCAAGAGGCACCAATAATATGATTGGAAGGTTGGAGAATGAGTTGGTCGCCAATGTTCAGTGGTTTAGTCAATCATGCCTATATAATGAGCCTCCATGAAACCCCCTATACAACAGGGTTCTGAGAGCTTCCACTTTGATGAACACATCCATGTGCTGGAAGGGTAGAACACACCAAATTCCACAGGGACGGAGGCTCCTGTGTTCAGGACTCTTCTAGATCTTGTAGCTTCATTTGGGTGTTCATTTGCGTCTTTTACAATATCCTAAATTTATAGTAAACCTGTTAATAGTAAGGAAAGTGTTTCCCTGATTTTTGTGAGCCATTATAGCAAATTATCAAACCCAAGCAGGAGGTCACAGGAACCACCAATTTGTACCCACAACGTACTGACATGTGGGTAACCCAGGGACCCGCTATTTGCAACTGGCACAAGGAAGTAGTCTTGTGAGACTGAGTCCTTGAGAGGCAGGGTCTGTACAAGACTATTCAGCTGATTAAGCAAAGAATAATATAAACTTTATAGGACTGTCATATTTCTTTACAAGCTGTACATAAGATGTTAACCTACTTTTTAAAAACCAGCAGCGTATTCAATTATTTAGGGGTCTTTCCTCAGATAGGAAAGACCTATCTTGAATAATCAAGATATTCAAGCATCAATCATTTCAATTTATACTGTAACTTCCTTTAAAAACTCACACAAACTGCTAATAATGCCATCTGTCAATACAGATTATATAATTTAAAACATATTACAGGGTTGATACTTCTCATCCTCATGAATGTACAGAAGTCAGACTTCACCTCCCTCTACAAACAAGCAGGAATCTGGACAACTTGTAAGAAAAAACTGTTTTAAGACATAGGACAGTAAGTAGTGCAGGACTATAGTCCCTGAAAGAAAGAGAAATAAACAAAATCAAACCAGATGAGCTATGCATGTCTGCTCAGAGGCATGATTCAGTCAGCGCAGAGAGCCAACCTGAGAGAATCAACTTCAGGCAGGCTGATGCTGGGGCAGAGTTTTGTAAAAGAGGGACATGTGGAGAAAAGAGGCTCCAGAAACCAGCATATGAATTCCCTAAAGTCATTGCTGAGAACTAGACTGAGCAAAAAACCACTGTAGATTGTAAGCTTCCCTTTACAATAGCATCAAAAAGAATAAAACACTTGGGAGATAAACTTAAGAGACTTGTACACTGAAAACTATAAAAGACTGCTAAAAGAAATTAAAGATGATATCAATAAATGCAAAGATATCCCATGGTCAAGGATTGAAAGAATTAATATTATTAAGATATCAATATTATTAAGATTCAATACAATTCCTATCAAAATCACAAGAAATTTTTTGCAGATACAGAAAAATTCATCCTACAATTCATATGGAATCTCAAGGGACCCTGAATACCATAACTATCCTGAAAAGTCCTCATGCTTCTCAGTTATACAACCTACTACAACTTATTATAATCGAAACAGAGTGGTACTGGCATGAAGACAGACATAGGGAACAAAAAGAATAAAGAACCCAGAAATAAACCCTTGCTTGCATATGTGGTCAAATCATTTTTGAAGAGTGTGGACAAGACCGTTCATTGGGGAAAGAGAGAAATGGTGCTGGGAAAACTGGATATCCATAGGTAAAACAATGAAGTTGGACCCTTAACTTGTATCATATACAAACATTAATTTAAAATGGATCAAATACCTAAATTTAAACCCATAAAACTCTTAGAAAAAAAGACAGAAGCAAAGTTTCAGGACACTGGATTTGGTAATGATTTCTTGGATATGACATCAAAAGCACAAGCAACAAAAGAAAAAAAACATGAAATCAAACTTCATCAAAATTAAAACCTTTTGTGCATCAAAGGATACTATCAATAGAGTAAAAGGACAACCCACGGAATGTGAAAAAATATTTGTATTTCATACATCTCAAAGAACTGATACCCAGAAAATATCAAGAATAGGACAAAAGCTAAACAAACCAGTTAAAAAATGGACAAAGGACATAAACATTTCTCCAAAGAAGACATACAAGTGGCTTATGGAAGGCACTAAATATCACTAAGCATAGGGAAATGCAAATCAAAGCCACAATGAGATTCCACTTCACACCTATTAGAATGGTTATTATAAAAAATGAAATGCCAAGGATTGGCGAGGATGTGGAGAAATTAGATCCCTTGTGCATTGCTGGCGGGAATATAAAATGGTGCAATTACTGTAGAAAACAATATAGCAGTTACTCAAAAAATTAAACATAGAATTACCTGCCATATGACTCAGCAATTCTACTCTGGTTGTATGTACAAAAGAGCTGAAAGCAGAAACCTGAACAGATATTTGTCCAACCTTGTTCATAACAGAACTGTTCACAATTAGCCAAAAGGTAGGAACAACCCTAATGTCCATCAATGGATGAATTAGAAAACACTGAAATGCTGTATGTGCGTGTGTGCGTGTATATGGAATATACAATGGAATAGTACTCAGCCTAAAAAAGTCCAGCAATTCTGACACATGCTACAACATGGATGAACCCTGAAGACATTATGCTAAGTAAAATACACCAGACACTAAAGGACAAATATCACAGGATTTCACTTATATGACGTACCTAGAATAGTTGAATTCATAGAGACAGAAAGTAGAATGGCGATTACCAGAGACTGGAGGTGGGTATAGGAGGATGGGAAGTTGTTTTATGGGTACAGAGTTTAAGTTTGGGAAGATAAAAATCCTAGAGATGGATGATGTAATGGTTGTTTAACAATATAAAGGTACTTAATGCCACTGAATTTTACATTTAAAATGGTAAAAATGGTAAATTTTATGTTATGTATACATTACTAAACACACACACACACACACACACACACACACACACACACACACACACAGAAAAAACAAACAAACCCAGATCTGTCATGGCAACAGGCTGGGGGGCACTAAAATGTTACAGAAACTACATTACTTTGCAAATTACATCTGGCACAGAACTCTCTAGAACTGGTCTTTGCCAAATGTACAAAACATTTTGAGGTTTGAGTTTTTCTTCTTCTCTTCACCTATTACAATTTGTTATAGCTACAAAACATGCACATAGTTTAAATACTGCCCATGTCCCCTTAACCCATTTATTTTACAAAATGGTTAGGGCCCTTTTTGAAAATTAACTTTATGGTCTATGGTTTCTATGCGTACATCTGATTTCTATGTGTACCACCTGCCAGATGCTTCAGTAATTAAACTCTCCATGGTTTCTACATGGCTATGGTTACCAAATTAAAACAGCAGCAACAACTATAAATCAAGAGAACTATAATCATTGCAAGATGTTTTAAACACTTTTTAATATAAATTTGTATTGCCCCCTAAAAAGAAATATTAACACAGTTTTCAGGAAACAAAGTGTAAACCTAATATAATAAAATATTACAAAGATAACTATCAAACTACTAATAATCTTTGTGTGTGGGGGGGGGTGTGTTTTAGGAGTGAGGAAGTTTCTAGGAATGTTTAATTGATTTTACAGTTAGTGAAGTAGTTTTGGCTGGCATTAGGAAAATAATGTAAGATGTTGGTCTGACTTAATGGCATCTTACCACACTCTAAAAAATGTCTAATAATAAAAATATAATTTATCAACTTGTGAAAGGAAAGAGTTACATGAAATGGGTGGGATTTCTCTGGGAAATTCAAGGTTCATAATCTTGGCTATTTATGTAAAACTATCAAGCCACTTCTGCTTTTGTAACATTTTAATTAAACAATGCAGGTAGGGAACATTATCTTATACTGCATAGTACAGCAGACCTAAAGGTAGCACATTAGTATCGTAAGTAATTAGTACTAAGGAATAAAATATGTGCCTAAATTTCTTTATTTACCTCCCAAACAGAGGCACTTTCAAAGCAAGAAAATAGAAAAGAATAATGTATCATAAAATAGGAAAATCTTCAAATGTTACTAGGTTCCTTGGCTCATTCCAGGTAACAGGCAAGATTTGGGGCAGCACAAGAACATCAATTTTAGATCAAAGAGTAATTAGATTTATGTGCTTTGTATAATTCATTCATTCCACAATCATTTGTTATAATGTTTTTGCATGTACACATCCTGAGCTTCTGTGTTAGAGGAGGCTCAGATCTGTCACCTATTAGATCTGTAATCATAAAATAAATTATTTAACAGTTCTTTAAGTGCATTTCCTGATCTATATGGACATAATACTCCCTTATAAGACTGTTAGGAGGATTACATGGTTTCCTGATGCAAGGGTCCAGCACAGTATCTACAGACTGTTCAACAAATATTCATGGAATTAAACAAAGGCACAAACAATTCTGACCTCAAGGAGCTTATAATCTATTAAAGGAGATAAGTAAACATAATTCTAGTGCTAGGTAAAAAGTAATATACTTAACACAAATAAAATGTTCCAAGAATTCAATAAAGGACCAACTACTTCACTTGGCAAAGAAGCAAGCATTTGATCTGGGTCTAAAAGCATGGGACAGTTTGGCCATTCAGGGATCAGGAAAAAGAGAACAAGATGAATGATATAAATGTGGAAAAAAATTTTACCCCTGAAAGTATAACTAAGGAAAGCACAGAGAAGCAAAGAAAGAGTAAGTGGTTCCATTTGGTTAGAACAAAATCCATGTAAAATAATATAGGAAGTTAAAAAAGTAAACTGGAACTAGGGCTAGACTATAAATAGCCTTTAATGCCAAATTAACACATTTGAAATAAAAGCAGGGTATGACATGTTCTGAGTGATACTGAAGGAAAATAGTCTTGCAGAAGTAAATAAAATAAATTAGAAGATGGAGGAAGGATATGTGGAGATACCATTGAAAAGGCTACTGCAGTAGTCCAGGTGTGAGATGCAAAAGACGTAAACTAAAATAATCAAGTTGTGAATTTTCTAAAAATTAAGAAATGAATTGAAAATAAAAAGACAAACTATTGCAAAAGCGATGGAACTGGAGAGCAAAGGGAAGGATAGGAGATCTGACAGCAGTGGATCAACAGAATTGGTTGCTGGAAGCAAACTAGAGACACAACCCTTAGATAACCTATGACTAGAAGGATGAAGATATCATTAACATAAATGGGAAAAACACCAACTAATGTGCCTAGGAAAACAAATACAGTAAGAATCTCTCCGTTATTGCGACACTCTATACAAACAACTTGCTTTCAGTTGTACATACGTGTGTTTGTAGCTGAGACAAATAGACATACGTTATATTCACATATACTCACAAATATTTGGTTTTTGCAGAATTACACACAAATACATTACACATAATTTATAACAGGTATCTTGGGAATTTTGAAAACTTGTCAGTAAAGAATTACTTTTAAAAATATGTAATGAGGCGCCTGGGTGGCGCAGTCGGTTAAGCGTCCGACTTCAGCCAGGTCACGATCTCGCGGTCCGTGAGTTCGAGCCCCGCGTCGGGCTCTGGGCTGATGGCTCAGAGCCTGGAGCCTGTTTCCAATTCTGTGTCTCCCTCTCTCTCTGCCCCTCCCCCGTTCATGCTTTGTCTCTCTCTGTCCCAAAAATAAATAAACGTTGAAAAAAAAAATTTAAAAATATGTAATAAAATGTAGCAAATACTGAAAAATGACATCTTCTGAAGACAAACTATGCTAATCAAAGGTAGTTTTCTGTAAAGATCACTGTTTTCCGTTCTATTCAACTCTGACACAAAAGACTAATTTTACTTTTTACTGTGGGAAGATCTTAAAACCCAGAATACATTAAAAAGAGTAGAGTTTTTTAAAGTTCTAGCCATTTTTCTTAGTTTACACTTACTCTCTGTAACTCCCACTTCTCAATAAGGTGTTCTACTTCACCACCAAGAACTGTAGTGTTTGAGTCATTCAAGAGCAGGAATCCATTTTTTATATCCACGATGCCTGAGAGCTTCACTTTAGTTCCAGGTGGTGTGTTCAGGCTAAATCAAGGAAAAAAGAAAAAGAGTTAAAATACATTGGCGCTCCTTCCCCAAACTGGAATTCAGTCCTGAACCTGGTCAAGTTCTTCAAAACACACTCATAGAGAAACTTTTTTTCAGGAGACTGGCTACATAGTCTCAAGCACTTAGGATGAATCAGAAAACCATACTGAAATGGCTTAACATTGTTCACATTTTTTAAAGTTCAGGATATTCACCATGTGCTGAGAGATGCAACAGCAAAATCAGTGAAAGTGTTGATATCATTGGTCTGTTTTGAAGAAAGATGGTTGTTAGAACAGCTATTAACAAGAAGGAATACAATATGTCTGTTTTCAAAGCCTCAAAGATCCTATACAGAGTAAGATATTATCTGATAGAAAATATTCTGAGGATCCCAAGCTCTGTCACTCTGTCATCCCACGTAACTTACAGAACAAAGAGTCATGAATAGCCTTGCCTAACCTAACCCTTAAGTAGAGACTTCTGTGGTAGTAAGTATAGTAAACTAAAGACAATATTTATCAGCACAACTGAATACAGTGACACTAAGTGAAGACGTTTTTCCCAACTTCAGGTGAACGACAGATCCAGATTTTCATAATTCTGTATCATCATTTAGGGATTAAAAACAAAGTTCTAAGTACAGGGTGCTGTACTCTTTAAAGAAACTACTATAATTACTGAATTATATCATTTACATAAAACTTATTTTTCAGGGTGCCTGGGTGGCTCAGTCGGTTAAGCGTCCGACTTTGGCTCAGGTCATGATCTCACAGTTCACCGGGCTCTGTGCTCAGGTCATGATCTCACAGTTCACCGGGCTCTGTGCTCAGGGCCTGGAGCCTGCTTTGGATTCTGTGTCTCCCTCTCTTTCTCTGCACCTTCCCTGCTCATGCTCTGTCTCTTTGTCTCTCTCAAAAATAAACATTAAAAAAAAACAAAAAACACTTATTTTCAAAACCAATTTTAGCCGATAATTTGTTACAAATTGGTAAAATTAGAAAATGTAATGAAAATGTAGAAACATAAATTAGTAGAAAAAAAACTACGTAAGAACTTAAAAAACAACCGGATGCAAATTACAGGGACATTTAAGTTGTGGTACAATAATTTAAAACTAAAAGCTAATTTTAAAACAATGATAAACTACTTTTTGTATAAAATGTACCTTTCTTAAACTTTCCTTAATAGGTTAAGAGGGAAAAACTGTCAAATTATTTGAAGATGGACTTACAATTTCATTAGGATAAATGATAAAAAGTCCCATTCACCACATTAAATGATAGCTCTAGTCCCAAAAGGGATAAATAGGTGCTAAAATTTTAATATAATTTTTACTACATCACCTTTAAGGCCCTAAGTAACTCTTATTCAGAGAGTACATTTTGGTTTAATTACTATTTTTATTGGCGCCCCAAAGTGCTTTTACTCTCTTTTCAATGCAATTTTTAAAAAAGCAAAACAAGATAAAAAACAAAAACAGTGAGAAGCAGGTGTTTAAAAGTTCAAGCCATTCAGGAGGTAGGATAAAAAAATTGGAAAAAGAAAAAAAAAGCAAAAAAAAAGCACCCCAGAGAAATGCAATGTCCACTGGAGGAACCCAGTCGGTACCAGATCCCAGTGTACCTTCTCTAGTGAGTTATTCTCCTTTTTTTGAGATAACCACTAACCACACTTACTTTGAAAAATGTCTTCAAATGTTCACACGTAAGAACAGTTCTGAAGACTATTGCTTTTACAGCCACAAAAGTAGACATACTACTTCAGTGATGGGTCAATGAGCAAGTGGTAGTATTTATTTTCAATTGTCAAACTGCGATAAATGCAACAAAAGACAGAGGGCAACATAAGGGACCCTTCTCTCTGGATAATCTTGTGTTTTCATTTACCTCAGAGAAATACACAGCAATAAAATCAGAGAAGGAGCCATTACATGGCAAGTCTTCCTGAGTCATCTGTGAACTCCCTTGTAGGGAGTCTGACTGAATTTGTCAAAAGAAGAGAGGCTGTCTTTCTCCAGAGAAACAGGAACCCTCCTACTCTTCAAAATGACAACATAATCACAAAATCAATAAAACCCAATTTATATATGAAAATCAATATTTCAGACAAACATATATCTTCTAAGGAAGGAACTTCCTTTACCAGAGGCAGATACAGATTGAAGGGGGGGGAAAAGAAGAGAAATTAATGAGCATGGCATAGAAGGCCTCCACCTATCACATTTCTGCCTACATACTACCATCTCAAATCATGTAAGCTCTTCCAAATGGAACTTTTCACTCATTTGTTTTCAGGACACCATGTCTCTACATGTGCTATTCCCCCTCTCACCTCTCTCAAAACACCTATTCATATTTTAAGTCTCACTTCTGGCTCCCCCAAGTAGAGTTAAATTTCTAGACTCCTACCTTTCAGTTGATATATACTTATTATAACTTGCCTGCCTACGTGCCTACCTCTTTAGCAGAGGAGCTACTGGAGGCAAAATCTAAACTTTTTTTTTTTTTTTTTTTTTTTTTTTTTTTACCTTTGTACCTCCACTCATTTAGGAGAGGAGTATAGTCTAGGAGTTTACATTAAGTGAAAAAGCTCACAAGACCCAGAACAGCAAACATGAGCATATAAAATGACTTAGTAAATGCCCAATGAAAACTGCCACCTCATAAAATTGCTCAAAGTGAACTAATGGGGACACTGAAGATAAAGTCCTTCTCAGTGCTTTTATCCATTCCAACAAATATGACTCTAAAAGCCTTTCATAGAAACATGAGCAGAACAGTGAAACTGGACTCCCAACTCACAACCCTCACAAAAATTAACTCAAAATGCACCAAAGACTTAAACATGAAACCTGCTACCATAAAGCTCCTACAAGAAAACGCAGGGAAGAAGCTTATCAGTAATGGTCTTGGCAATGATTTTTTTGGAGAGGACATCCAAAGCACAAAAACAAAAGCAAAAATCAACAAATGGGTTTGATAACTCAAAAGCTTCTACACAGCAAAAAAACAACAAAATGAAAAGACAACATACAGAATCGGAGATAATTTTTGCAAACTATATATTGGATGAGGGGTTAATATCCAAAATATATGAAGAATTCTGTCAACATAATAAAAAACAATCTGGTTAAAAAATGAGAAGAACAGACACTTTTCCAAAGAGGACATCAAAATGACCAACAGTCATGTAAAACATGCTCAACATTACTATTTATCAGGGAAATGCCAATCAAAACCACAAAGAGGTATCACCTCACACCTCTTAGAATGGTTATCATCAAGAACACAAAAGATAACAGATGTTAGTGAGGATGTGGTGAAAAGCGAACTTTTATACATTGTTGGTAGAAATGTAAATTGGTCCAACCACTATGGAAAACAATATGGAGATTCCTCAAAAATTAAATTAGATCTACCATACAATCCAGCCATCCCACCTTTGGGTATACACCCGAAGGGAATGAAAACAGGATTTCGACTACAAATATGTACTCCCATGTCTATTGCAACATTATCCACAATCTGGAAACAACTAAAATGAATGGATAATAAAGATGTGGTACATATACACAATGGAATATTATTCAGCATGAGAAAGGAGAATATTCTGCTATTTGCAACAACATGAATGGACCTTGGACGTATTATGCTAAGCAAGATAATTCAGACAGAGAAAGACTGTGTATCGTTTACATGTAGAACCCAAATAAGTTATACCTGTAAGAAGAGAATAAAATAGTGGCCACCAGGGAATGGCAGAGAGGGATAAGATTAATGGTATTTAAGGGCACAAACTTGTAATGAGTAGTATATAAGCCACAGAAATCTGATACACAGTATAATGAACACAGACAATAGTATTATACTATAATTATGTATTGTAATAAATTCTGTTATGTTATCAACCATAATACATAAGTGTATCAAAGTAACATGCTGTACAATTAAACTTACACAATGTTATACATCAACTTTATTCAAATAAAAATAAAAACTTCTCATAAAAATAGCCAAAAGAGGGATTTGGAAAATTGTTTCTTATGAAGTTCCTTCTCCTTCAGATAGTGGAGTGGCACATCTCTCTAGCTTCAATCATTTCCTAAGAAAGTTCATTCATCTATAAAGCTTTTCTAGGGTGATGGACACAGCTGTCAAAGAAGACGCAGTAATACATTCAAAGAAATTCTGTTCATTCTTAGAGATTTTTGAATGACCTAAAATTTACTGAAAAAAACTCTCCATACAAAAACAACTTAATTTGTTTTTATAATTAACATTTAAGGAAGGAGGAAGTAAATCCATTCCTATTTTCCTATACAGATAAAGCAGAAATACAAACACTCATTAATATCTTCTGAAAAATTGTAACATGAACTTAAGAGTTCATTTCTTCTTTCCAAAATGTGTAAAACAAAATCCATTTTGAATAGCACCTTCAAACACTGTGAGAAATATACAAAATAAAGTTTCACCTTATTTTGGACATAAAACTAAATTCAACAGCGGTGCAACTTATATGACCATCAGTCATCTGCAAACGCAGCATTCTTGGTGCAGCCTGAGATTCCTCGTTGTCCTTTGGTGCAGAAACATTGCGAATTTTTTGAATTTGCAAAACACATGGACCTTCAAGCTGTCAAAACACAAAGGAATAAATATCACTTTCTAGCCATGGCTTTGTTTTTCATTTATTGTGTTTCTCTTTTCCTTTATCATTTATAATAATTTCAATTAAATAAGGTCAAAAGTGAAATTATATTACATACATCAGAGTTTGGGGGAGACCCTTCAGAAGGGTCTCCTGAATTCACTAATTCTGAATTCATTTTTGGAAAGTAATGAGAAAACTTTAGGAAAACAAAGTTGTGTTTCTGGATTAAAGGTGTTTAGTGTTAATAGGTGTTTTTAGTGTTATGTGCTCTAAATTATTCACATACACCTCCCCCCATCTCCTCCCATATACATTAAGGGACAATCTGAAATTAAAGCACTTGGTAATTTTTTAAGGGATATCGACTTTACAGCACCAGTTGGAAGGAATGTTTACTGTTTAAAAACATCAAGTTTAAAGTACACCCTCTTCTGGCATTAATGAAGAATACAAAATTCCAAAATTTAAACCATATAAAGTTCAAGAAGTGTAGACTATACCTGACTTATTTTTGCATTGCCTTTTAAAGTATATTTAAATCTAATGCCTGGCCACATTTCAAACACAAAAATAAAATTGATGGACTAACTGCTATTGAAAATTTTATACAATAAAATACTTATGAAATAATTGGGAAATGATGGTAAAATCTGCTTACATGCCTGAAAAATAACTTTACCATAAAGTGTTATTTTCCACATTATAAAATATTATACCTTCAAGCAGTATCATACCTACCAATGGAAAAAAAAAAAGGCTACTTTTTTGTTACATAGTCTTTTAAGTAAAATCTTTCTGTGCACATTAATTTAATTTATATTTTCTGCAAAGAAAATGCGAAATGATTGACATTTACACTTCATTTCTCAAGTAAGCATGTCCCAAGTTAACAAATTTCCGCTTCATATTTACCAGTATTTTGCCTACAGAGGAATAATTTTGATATAAATTTAGTCCTAAAGAATATAATTAGAGACAAGAGACTAAAATTTCATCCAATTTTCAGTTATAAAAAATTCCAAGTTAAAACAAGTCCAAAACCCTTAACAAGTACAGATAAGCTGCTAATTCAGGATGAACTTTTTCTTCTGCTTTGTTAATGCCATTAAAATAAGGACATTTAAATTAAGCCATAGGCAGATTATTGTTATTATAACGTTCACCATTCTCTTTATTTTACTACTCTCAGTATTTTTTGCTTAGACATTGACATATATGTAGCTTGTGCTGCCCAATATGGTCCACCAACCACATGCAGCTATTAAATTTATATTTAAATTAATGAAAATTAAAAGAAATTTAAAATTAATTCTTGAGTCACATTAGCTATATTTCAAATGTTCTGCACATGGACAACACAGATATAAAGTATCCATATCACTACAAAAAGTTCTGTTGGACGATCAGAGATGATCTAGATTTAGGTGTTCCAAAGTGAGACTTATGCATCCAAGGGAGAGCATATCCATTGAACCGTGAGAGTAAAACATTTGCTTCTATATAATTCTTAGAAAGAAATGGAACTTTCCTAGTATTTTTTATCCAGCCTGACAAGGGCACCCTGACTCGGTCCATATGACATACAGATCACAATGCATCTTTATGGAACTGGACAGTTCTACATCCCATGAGGGTTGAGAGAACACCTTTGCTTATTTTGTTTGTTTTCAATGTGTTGTAATAAATTGCCTCTTATTTGTATGCAGTTAAATGGATATATAGCTTATATTGCTCGCTTTTAACCTCTAATACAAAACAGACAAGTAGCTTTAAGATTCCACCAAAGAAACAAAAATTGAAGATAATGCCAATGACACAAAAATTGGGTGGGAAAATGAACATTTTGTTGATCTCATACATCCTAGCTGACCATGGGAACAAAAAGCTGGGGAATAATCAGAAGTAACACCTGTCCCCAACTCCTAATATTTCCTAGCAAGCAACAAGCTTACTTATTGGTAAAAAAAATTTTATGTTTGTTTATTTTTCAGAGAGAGAGAGACAGAACATGAGTGGGAAGGGCAGTGAGAGCCGGAGACACAGAATCAGAAGTGAGCCTCAGGCTCTGAACTGTCAGCAAAGAGCCCGACACCCAGCTCAAACGCATGAGCCATGAGATTACGACCTGACCCCAAGTTGGACGCTTAACCGACTGAGCCACCCAGGTGCCCCAAGTTTACTTATTTAATTACTCCAATTCTTGGCCTCTCTGGCCTTTCAGTGGACTGAATAGTGGCCCCTCCAAAACATAAATCTACCAGAACCTCTAAATGTAACCTTATTTGGGAAAAAGGCCTTTGCAAGCATAACTGAGGTCAGGATCTAAAGATGAGACCATCCAGGGGTGCCTGGGTGTCTCCGTCAGTTAAGTGTCCAACTTCGGCTCAGGTCATGATGTCACGGTTCGTGAGTTTGAGCCCCATGTCAGGCTCTGTGCTGACAGCTCAGAGGCTGGTGCCTGCTTCGGATTGTGTGTCTCCCTCTCTCTCTGCCCCTCCCCCACTCAAAAATAAACAAACAATTTCTCTCTCAAAAATAAACAAACATTAAAAAAAAAAATTAAAGATCAGATCATCCAGAATTAGGATGGCCTGGAAATCCAGTGATGAGTGTCCTTACAAGATAAGAGTAAATAAACACACAGTATAAATACACACAGTATAAATACACACAAAAAGATGCGCAGTGTAAAGGCCATGTGGAGGGGCGCCTGGGTGGCGCAGTCGGTTAAGCGTCCGACTTCAGCCAGGTCACGATCTCGCGGTCCGTGAGTTCGAGCCCCGCGTCGGGCTATGGGCTGATGGCTCAGAGCCTGGAGCCTGTTTCGGATTCTGTGTCTCCCTCTCTCTCTGCCCCTCCCCCGTTCATGTTCTGTCTCTCTCTGTCCCCAAAATAAATAAACGTTGAAAAAAAAAATAAATAAAGGCCATGTGGAGATGCCAAAGACTGCCCACAGCTACCAGTAGCTAGGAGAGAGGCATGAAACAGATTTTCCCTTGGAGCTTCCAAAGGAACCAAAGTTGCTGACACTCTGATTTTAGACTTCTGGCCAACAGAACCATGAGAGAATACATGTCTGTGTTTCAGGTCACCAGGTTTGTGGTAATTTTTATAGGAACGTTAGAAAACTAATACACCCCTTATGGAATGACTGACTTATCTGACTGGGAAGAAGATACTGTATATACTGGGCTCATCGTCAACTTTCTTTTTCTTGGGATCTAGTTAGGAGTCCGGAGGTGGGAGGTATTTACTCAGCATCTTCACTGGATTGGCACTATCATAAAGGAGTATTTAAGTCCTCCTGGTTTGTGGTTCAGTTAATAGGCCCGTTCGGGTCTTCCAATAAAACCACAACTTTCGAAGTAATTTTTATCAATTATAAAGTTGATATTTTGACCCACATCTCTCACTCTTTACTTCTCGATTGATTCAAAAGCTAAGTGGAAAAGGAGGTACTATTTATCAGACTCCTCTTAGAATCTCCTAAATTATACAGTCTTGTGATAATCACTTCTCAATGTGAATCATCAAGCCTTAATATCAGTGATTACATAATTCAGAAAGATTCTATAAGGAAGCCAGCAGATAAAGATTCTTTTTCATTATTATGTTCACAATATTCAGTTTACTATACTCCATAGCAGACAAAATACAGAAGTACAGGATCCAAATAAAACACAAATAGGAGAATAAAATGCTATATATAGTTCTAAGTTTATAAATCCTAACTTTAAACCCTGAAACTGAAAACATCTGAAGGCATCCACAAAACTGAATGAGATTTAGCCTCAGAATCTGTGTCCAACTAGTGTCAAGGGCAACTCTAAAGTGAAAAAAGAAAAAAAAAACATATAAATTTTAAATGAAAGTAATAAAAAACAAAGATTAATCTTTGCCCAAGATTCCTTTAATGTCCGGTTTTCTCTTTTGCCTAAGTAATAAGGAACAAGTAAAAGAAATGACTGTGAAAAGTTTAAATAGGTAAGAAGAATTCATCATTGTCTCTCTAGGTAAAGATTTCTAATCATAATAAATGATATCAAGTATCTGCCAGAAATATTATCTGAGGCCCCCAAAAATTCACCCAGGCTTCATTCCTTTCTCTTTCTAAAAAGATGGACACCTCTGTAATCTGAACTCCTAACCAGTCATTTAAACTGATATGGAATACCAGATTTAAATGACTCCATCAGTTTATTACTTTACTGATCATAGTCAATAGCACTCTTGTTTATCAGTCTCTCTAAAGGCCGGATGACATGGAACGAGTTATCTACAGTCTGATCACACCTGGAAAAACTGCTGAAACTGTAATTTTTTTAGGACTCTAGAAACCATTTAAGTTTGGACAGTTTATTTTACTTACTGTGAAATATCTGGTAGCCATTTCTTTTTATAATCATATCAATTTCCTTGAGAAATAAATTTGCTCCATCAAAACCTAACAACGTTAGCATCGCATTATTGCAAAGTGAGTTAAAATTAACAGAATAAAGACAGTTCCATCCTCCAGAGTCCTTTTAAGTACTTAAAATCATAATTCATTTCATTTTTTATCACTACTTCCAAAGTTTCAATAAGATTTTCTAGGGGTCATATTTTTCCCCTTCACTTTTATCTAGAGAAGTTTTTGGCTAGACTACTCACATCTCTACCTTAGGGTCCAAGCAACTGGGCAAATGATTCCAGAAAACTGCCTTGAAAGAAGAAATAGTGGTTCTGCTTTACCTTCTTTAAAAGCCTGAAGGACAGGCTTTAAATAGCATTTATGATGCTCTCTTTCTTAACCTACTTCTTTGTCTTAAAATCATTAATATCTTAATACCATTTCAACAAAATTTATTTTAATAAACACAAGGGTAGGGCAGGAAAAGAGCACAGGGGATAAAAGTATGATTTGTCACACTCTGTCCCATTATAAGTCTGATTATGAGTCTGATATATATATCAGACTCAAGAAACTAGAGTGAAAGACAACTTTTTATAATGTTAGAAATTTTAGAACATTCCTCACACCATCCATTCAGGCATCTATGGTAAGTCTCAATTTGGAGGGCATTTTCCTCCAGAGAATATCTATGTTTGCTTCTGGTAGGAATGGCATTGCAGCTGAGAGAGCCTCAACTCCAGGCTAGTGAAAACGTAGCAAAATTAACCTTAGCCAAAACCTCAACGCACTGTAAATTAGTAGTACCCCCACTAGCTCCACGTGTCCCTTCTAGAAGAAAGCACTGCTGATTCAGGTGCCCAGGATTCCCATATAAAAAGATCAAGAAACATGAAGTCACAAGAAAATATCAAGAGACTCACAAAGAAACAAGCCACAAAGCATGAGAATCATAAAAAAAAAAATAATAATAAAGAAACAAATTTAAGTTTCTAAGGCCTGGAGAATTTGGAATTAATCAAAAACAGACTATAAAATAATAAGCCTGGGGCGCCTGGGTGGCACAGTCGGTTAAGCGTCCGACTTCAGCCAGGTCACGATCTCGCGGTCCGTGAGTTCGAGCCCCGCGTCAGGCTCTGGGCTGATGGCTCGGAGCCTGGATCCTGTTTCGGATTCTGTGTCTCCCTCTCTCTCTGCCCCTCTCCCGTTCATGCTCTGTCTCTCTCTGTCCCAAAAATAAATAAACGTTGAAAAAAATAATAATAATAAGCCTGTCTAGAAAATTTATACAGAGTTGTGAACCTAACAACTAGGGAATAAATATTCTTCTCAAGCAAACATACAATATTCACAAATATATATCAAGCTATAATATAAGCCTCTAGGAAATTTCAAATATAGCTCTCAGTTCAAGTTCTCTGATCAAAATATAACTAAATGAGAAATCAGTAACAAAAAGAAAGACAAGGACTCCTGGATGGCTCCATTGATTAAGCATCTAACTCTTGATTTTGGCTCAGGTCATGATTTCAGGGTTTGTATGATTCAGCCCTGCATTGGGCTCCACGTTGACAGTGTGGAGTCTGCTTAGGATTCTCTCTCTCCTCTCTCTGCCCCTCCTCCCATCCCCCTCTCAAAATAAATAAACTTAAAAAAAAAAAGACAAATGATAATATTTTATGATTAAAACAGGCAAAGAATATACCTTAATATAAACTGAAAAATGTTTAGAACTGAATGATTATGAAAATAACACGTATAAAACCTCTGGGATGTAGCTAAGGCAGTGAGGGGAGAAAAAATTAATAGCTTACATTTTTTTTTTTTTTTTTTTTTCCCTAACCCCTTATAAAAATTAAAAATGAAATTTACACATATGCTTTGTCCGTGTCGTTTCTCCACAGCGTTAGTTTCTTGCTCTTCTGAAGTCTTAATCGTTTAAATTAAAAAAAAAAAAAAAGAAAAAAAGAAAAAAGAAAAAAAAAAGGACAAAAAATGAAATAAGATTAAAAAAAAAAAAAAATGAAGCGAAACTAAAAGGAGGGGGGGAAATCCCAAACAAAAGCTTCACATTGTCGGAGATCCAGCTGTTGGGAGATCGCCAACCGACCAAGCCGCCGCCTGCATGCTCTGCCGTCCTCTGTGTGAGACGTGATGAGACTGTGGGTCCCGAGGATCAAAGAAAGTGATCAAAGAAAGCGCACAAAGAAAGTGCGCTAAACTAACAAGCTATGAAAAAGAACAACAGAATGAGCTATACCAAGGTAGAAGAAGATAATAAAGAGAAACTAATGAAATAGCAAACAAAAATACAAGGTTAGCAGAAACTAATGAAACTACTACTTAGCAAGACTGATCAAGAAGCAGAGAGTAAAGATTCAAATCAATGATTTAAGAAAAAATAATATAAACATCAATATACTTTCATTAGCAGTGAAAAAATAAAACTATGCATAGCAGTCTAAATGTGCATCAATTTGTGAATGAAAAGAAAAAAGTGGTCTATCCATACAATGGAATACTACTATTCAGCAATAAACAGGAACAAACTACTGACACATTAACCTCAAAAACATATTAAGTGAAAGAAGCCAGATACAAGAGAGTATGAGTGGTGTGATTCCACTCGTGTGAAATGTCAACAAAAGGCAAATTTATAAAGAAAACAAAAAAATAGAGAGAGATATAGTATTAAGAACATTAAGTACAAGGTAGCAGAATTTAAAGTCAGTGTACAATTATCAAAGAGAAAAAGACTAATCTTTAAAAAAAACCACTTTATAGCAATAAAAATAAAACACTCCAGGAATAAAGCTTACAAATGATACCAGACCTGTATACTTTTAATAAATTATAAAACTATGGAAAAGCTAAGTAAGTGAAGAGATACATCTAGGAATGTGCTAGAGGCAGCTTGTCCTAGTTTACAAGAGCCTTTGATCCACATTTCTTCCCAATTCCGGCATCAATGGTTTCATGGTGTAGCTTATAACCAGCCATGATAGTAATATGTTTGCTACAAAAAGTAGCAAATGCTACAGATCAGGGCTTTTTTCTTCTCTTGACAGAGGCAACTTATAAACCCTTCACTGGTAATATAATACCATAAAGATGTCAACTGTCTTTAAAAGCTCATCTGCAAGGGCAATTCAATTTCAATCAAAACCCCAACATACTTTAAGAAACTTGATCATTTGATTCTCAAGTTTATACGGGGGTGGGCGTGGGCAGGGAAAGAATAGCCTAAGGGAGAATAACATATTTTAAAATCACAAGATTAGAAAAAAATTGATAATTTCAAGAGTCACAAATGATGCAGATTAATGGTATCTTCCATACACTACTGAAGTTAAGATAAATCTGGCAAAACCATTCTGAAAAATTATTTGGCATAATCTTATAAAGTCAAACATTTGCTTAGCTCTAGCACATAATAATCCAATCCCTGGTTATGTGTCCCAAAGAAACTCACATACATGCATCAGGAAAAATATATAAATTTGTTCCTAGAAGTAGTTCACCTATTATCAAAAAAAGAAGAAAAGCACCTAAATATCCATCAATAGAAGAATGAATAAGTAAACTGAGGTATATTTACACAGTTTATGTTATACAGAAGAGAAAACAAATGAATAATAGCCATGTGCAACACAGACACCTATCAGAAATACAACACTGAATGATGAAAGCAGACAATATGTTATCATTTTATAAAGCCTAAAAACAAAACCACATATTGTTTAGGAATATTTTTAGAAGTCAAGTAAAACTGAACTCCATTTCTTGGTGTGGGAGGGAGGAAGCGCCAGGGCACATAAAGTAGGCAGGGTGGTACTTTAATGTTCTAGCTCCTATATCAGACTGAGGCTTCACAGGTACTCACACCATTATTAAGCTTTAAAACATATATATTTTTACATATCAAATATTACCTTAAAATAGTTAAATAATGTACATGATATTCTGAAATTAAGACAGTGCGTAGTCCACAGAAATGTCAGGAGAATGAAAGAACTAGGTCTGCCGCCTACCCAGCGGAAAAAACCACTCACAGTCAAACCACAGAACTGGTCTGGGGGCAGGGGTGTGTCGGTAAGAGTTCTGGGATGGGTGGGGGGGAGATGAGAAGCCTTAGTGTTGGTGGCATTTGCCAGTGACTGATTTCAAGTACCAACTAGATGTCACTGAACTCTAAACTGGGAAGACAAGCTGATAATCGGCGTTTAGGAGCTGTTAAGGAGCTGGACCCTGCACATTGCAAGCATCACCCTACATGCCTCATCCCTTCAGTCTCACCCGCCCTGGACACTTACCTCAGCACTTCTGCCGCTGTTATCCCAGAGACTCAGCCTTGCTGTAGCTTCTACTCCCAGCAGAGAGCATTTGCCACAGTTCCCGCTTAGTTGTGTGATTAGCCCAAGACCAGAGCAGCTCACCTGACTAGTAGAGCTGAGAGGTACATAGCTCTGAGAGGTGCATAGCATAGTTGCAAGGGAGGCTGGGGAAAAACTATTTCCAATTTTCTTCTTCTCCACCACCAAGACTCTAAAGATAGGAAATTCCTCCCCCCCAACACAGGAAAAGAACTCAGGTTCTAGGAATCATAAACGTCCACTACACTTATCTTACCAGTCAAGATTTTGTCAAGCTCTATTTTTTACAGTTTGTACAATAAAATAGGTTTTTAATTGTTCAAAAATTTCCAAACAGAAATAACACTGAATATACAGAAATAATACTGAATAATACTGAATATACATATGTATATACATGTATATATATATACATATACATGTGTGTGTGTTTGTGTGTATACACCCTACCCTAAGATTTTAAATATGTCCCCAAATGAGGATCTGCTCACTATTACCTCATTGAAAATCACATCTAAGACCTAATAGTCTAGCAAGAAAAGCAACCTCTCCGCCTCACCAAGCTGAGACAGCTGGCTCTTCATCACGGGTACTTCTGACCTAGCATGTGTTTCACTACATTAACATGGAGGTTTCTTCATCTCTCATTAGGCTGTTTGCTCCAACAAGGCATGGGCTGTCCTGTTAATCTCTGCATCCCTTGAACTTATTAGCACAAACACAACATTTAAAACTCCTTGATAAATAAAGTATTTCCCTGTGTTTTTACAATAATTTACCTCCAGATCTATAAAGTATGTTAGGATCACTGTGTATCTTAAGTGAGAAAACTGAGAGCAGAGGGTAATGTACTCTGCCAGAGGTCACTCAGCTAGTAAGAGGCAGAATTAGAATTCAAATGTGGATCTGTCTTACACCAAAGTCTGTCATCTTTCTATTACATGTTCCAAAACTACAACATTCGTTACATAGAGAAGCATATATAGGTATAAAGGGCAATGGAAATGTTAATGCTTAAAAATGAATTCTGCTCAAAAGGGGTCAAGAAAATTAGGAGATACGTGGCATCTGAGTGAGGATTTGAAGAATAAACAGCAGTTTGGCTGGCCGGTGAGGGGAAGACATCGTGTTTACATGGCAATATGAAGGTGCTGTAAAAGGTGCTCATGAAAAATACCTTTCGAAGGTAGTCCCTCATCCTTATCTCAAAATTTTCAAGTGATATTCACATACAGCAAGAGTGTAAATGTAAGAAACAATAATAGTAATGAGCAAAAAAAAAACCCCTTTCTGAATCATAAATATGGTGATATTTACTAGAAGATCTAAAAGTTTCTACCTCTTAGAAATTTTAAAAACAGGATATTATAAAAGCCTGTTAAGTGAGAAATAGACATAATCTTGAATAGGTTTTCCCAAACTTGAGATCCCCTGCAAAAAGCATCAATTTATACATCAAAGTACAGCACAGAACATGATTTCTCTTACATTCAGAGCAATTACAGCAAATGAAACATGAGGAAAATATTGCAGGACTCCCAATCCAAAGTAACCCTTCTACTAGTGTATCATTTCCCTATTTCCACACGTCTATCCTTCACCTGGTTAGCTTTTTGTTCTCTGGGAGAATTAGGAAAAAAAAAAAAGTAAAGTGAACAGAGTATGTGGCTAATATATATTGTTTTATGCAGTCGTTTTTAAACTCCACAGTTCTATTAATAATTGCCAATGAGCACTTGTATTTATTTATTTTATTTATTTACTAAGCTTTATTGCATAGTAAAATCAATGTTTCAGAGTAATCCACTGTTCTAAAAAATAAACGTGTATGCTTAATTTTAATAACTCATTAGAAGCAACACTGACAAACTGTATTATTAGCACAGAATAAATTAACATTCATAAAACATGATACAATTTTATTTAAATTAAAACTTAAAAACTTTTTTCAATTATTTTTCTTTTTAAAAACATCTAATTTTCTAGGCTACTGGTAAGAGGGCATTCACTTTGAATTTTAAGGCAGTGAAGCCATCTTGTGGTTGATGTTGGTATTGCTGAAGCTTTGAGACCGTCCATCCATTTGTAAAATCAGGTCTTTACCCACAGACCTGTTTAAAAAGGCATGTTTAAAAGGCATGTACAACCAGTCGTTTCTAAAACTTAGAAGAAAAAAATAAACGCAGACCTGAAAGCCTTTCCTTTTTAGGGTTCCACAATAAGGCATAATGTCATCACATAGCTGGACTGGTAACAAAGCATTTTTACATTAACCTATATTTTATAATTCTATTTATATACTTTGGTTCAGAGGCGTAAACTATGAAAATGATTACTGTAAAACATTAAGCTTAAAAAATATTAAAAACACGAAACAGTTTTGTAGAAAGAATGGTTTTACTTTTTTTTTTTTTTTTACTTTGTTCCATGATTTTTAGACTATAAGCCACTAGGTTCAAGACTTTATATCTGTGAAATGCAAAGCCTACCGTGAACCACTCAGTAAAGAAGTTGCAAAAGGTGGTTTCCCCACCACAGTTCCCTCCACTCTCACAATTCTTATGGCCTAAAGCTCAAACATAAACTGTTTATGGGAAGTTAAGCATATGCTTATAACTATGCAAATAGATGATCTATTTGGATGATCACTGGACAACCCAGCTCTTGTATTCATTCATTCCTTTTTTAATATAAAAGATAACTAAAAAATAGTATTATAACAAAATCTAACATGTCCAAAAAACAGATTATTTATTCAAATACTCTGCTTACTATTGCCTATCTTATGCACAGATTAAAATAATTTATTTTGAATCTTTTTAAAATTTATTTTAAACATGAACTATGACAAACATAATTTAGTGACTGGAGCCATATCTTTATAAGGATTCAGTCATCATTAACATGGTAAAATGATGGTTAATAAAGCATTTCAATAAAGGCACAAATAAAGTAGCTTATACTGAGTTAGTACTATCTTAGAAAAAAGCACAAATAATTCATGTCAAAAAAATATTCCTTAAACATTTACTTAGCCTAAAAATAGTTATATATTTATACAACATATGGAGTTTTGAACAAAAGGCAAATAAAATGAGCAATTCCCTGTGGGTCAGCTTCTAAAATTTCTATTAAAATTATTTTTCAAAACACCTTCACATATTAATACAGGTACTATGAAGAGAGTTATTTTTAGTGCTAAAAATAGGTAATTAAAGGAAAAAATATAACCAAAGGACAGAAAGGGATATCCAACACAATTCCTGTTTCATGTGTAAAGGGTTTATTTTAAATCTTCTCATTTTATGCATAACCTAAAGTCACATTAGTATTAAGAATATTTTAAAAGATAAAATTTGGTACAGAAAATTCTACATTTAAAGGTTTTAAGGTGTTTTTCATTGTTGTTAGCTGCATTCAAAAGAAATCCTAAAGAGATCACTGGGCAAAAATTCTTTGAAGCAAGGATGCTCTGTCCAAGAAGGTGGAAGAAGCAGACACAGGCCTTGTCAGCAACATCCCCACAAGCTTATAGCAGAGATGGGCTCTGAGAATCCCTGAAGACACATCAAGAACATGGAAAACAATAACCTAGAAAGCTCTGAAATTTTCCTAAATAAACTAATGTAAGGTATGCACGGACTGCTTTCATGTTAGTTACTTTTCTGGTAAAGAACTGTTACACTCATCAGACCTACCTAAGATTGCTGCCTAATCTGGGGTTCTATAATCCAGAAGCTTGCTAAATATGCTTCCCAGACCAGCAGAATTGATATCCTATGGAAACTTGTCCAAAATACAAATTCTCATTGAACTATCCCAGTTCAATGGATTCAGAAAGTGTGGGGGGGAGGGGGGAAGGGGAGGGGTTGGCAATCTATGTTTTATGCAGGCCTCACCGTGATTCTGGTGTACACTGAAGTCTGAGAACTACTACAACCAAAAAGAAGAGGTGTACAGAAACCAGAGAGAACTCTGAGAACAATGAAGTTCAATGAAAAGTTTGCTACAGAATAACAGAGGAATCAAGATAAACTAGCCTTAGCAAAAATAAACCTGTGGCAATGACATTTACAAGTCCTCTATATGAAGAATTACTCCCAAGAGAAGGTAAGCAGATGTTCTCCACTTCCAAGGGAAGATAAAGAAGACATGAACTTTAAGTTGTAGCATAAGAACTTTAGATCAAAATATAATTAAAGTCTGCTGACACAGAGTGTTGTTAAACATTAAAATGAATTGCTGAGGAGTTTATAGAACTTCTTCTCTGAGTATTTGTGTCAAAAACTAGATAAGATTATGAGGGAACTGAGTGGCTCAGTTGGCTGTGCATCTGACTTCAGCTCAGGTCACGATCTCACGGTTCGTGCGTTCAAGCCCCAAGTCAGGCTCTGAGTTGTCAGTGCAGCTTTGGATTCAGTGACTCCTGCTCTCTCTCTCTGTCCCTCCCCCACCTGCTCACTCTGTCTCTCTCAAAAATAAACAAACATTAAGAAACAATATTTAGAAAAACTAGATAAGATTAGAAACTCTTATGGTTCTTTCCACCTAAACGATGACCATTATTTACATAAATGGATTAATATTTAGAAAATGTGAAAAACATGAGAGAAGTTGTTACATCATAGATCTTTTACAATTATCTAAAATTTAAAACATCTGATAACTATATTAAATATCTAAATGTTAAAATTATAAGACTGTTTATTCAAACTCTAAACATAAACACTGAAAGTATTTACATTATAGATAATGATGTTCTTTAAAAGTTCAAAAAGTGACCAACAGCACATAAAATTCTTGGCTGACACAATTTACATGTATTTTCAAATAAAAAGAAGAAATTGAATATAAATAAATAAGAAGTAAAAGACTGAGTAGCTGGTACCTAAAAACTGTATCCCGGATTTTAAAAAGATCACTGAAAAAATTCATAACATGAATATATATATATATATATATATATATATATATATATATATATATTCTAAGATATCTAATTATATGACATATAACATGTATTATATTATATTATATTATATATATTATGCATTTATATATATGTGTGTGTGTGTGTGTGTGTGTGTGTGTGTGTGTGTGTGCATGTGTGTGGTGCAAAATGACAGCAATAACCAAATGCATAGCTTTGACAAACTGCTTCTGATATCCTCTCGTAATCTTATAATTTTACATAAATAAATTCATTAAATAAATATGGAAATAGGTAACTAAAATTAAAAGGTACAAAAGGATCCTTGTCCTGAACTCCAGCAATATCTGGTAAGTCTCACATGTAAGTGTGCCATAATTATAATTCCTGAAACAGAAGTTTTGTTTTAAATGTTGAAAAAGTCACCAAAAGTTTAAAAGTTCAAGTCAATTGATTTCCATTTGTATAGAGAGTTACTATGAGGATGACTCTATAATCTATTCACTTCTAAAATATTTTGCAGTTGCAGTCTTTACTGACAAAAAATAATTGCAATAATTTAGTAAATGTTCATATTTATTGTAGTTAGCATAATTTAGGAAGTTAACATTTTTCTTTACCTTTTCTACCTTTCCACCATTGATGTCACTGGGGAGGAATTTCTTGCCAATTGTTCTTAAGTCTGTCTAAAATAAAAATATTATTATTAAAATATAATTGTAGAGAAAAGTAAATCTAAATCTAATCTTACTCATAAACAAACATGAAGTTACTTAAGTTTTATAGAATGAAATTTAAGTATCTTTTAGCTGATTATGAGATCTAGACATATAATCAATCTTTTCAAATAACATAGTCCCCATACATATGCTGTTTAACGTACACTGGTAAGTTGACTAGTAATGTTTAAGGACTTAATTCTGGTCGTATTCCTTTTGATAACTTTTTAACTTACTAAATTTTCTCTATTAAAACCTAACACTTGCTTTTATGTAAACTGTAGTCTTACTAAAAAACTTAACGCCCAAGCCCAAACCAAATGACTACTTTTAAATACATAAACAGAATATATTCTTGATAACTGAATCCTATGTGACCTTGCTATGCAGAGCCATGAAAACACATTATTCTACAAGCGGTGATACCCAAAACAAAGCTACATAACATACAAATATCCTAGGGAACAACACAACTGCAACAGCAAGAACAGTAAGATATTACTGTAGTAAAAGTATATTTCATTTGCTTAAATAAATTATAGAAATCTAAATTAGTGAAGAAATGACTAACTCTATGAAAGTGCAGAAGTACATATTTCTCAGCAAACCAAAGCAAAACATCGAAAGGAAAACATAAGGACTGACATAAACAAAGTTATAGCATTTCTGATATAAAAACAAAACTTCAACTGTACAATTTACATAAAAAGCAGAACCGCAAAGGATACTGTCTTCTTTAGGAAGTGCAAACTAAAGGAACGGTAAGAAGTTTGCTCAGAGGAAAACTGTCAATATTCATGAAGGAGGCCTAATTATTTAAGCTAAGCAATTATCTTGGTGACTGGGAGTGTGAGGTTAGATTGCTAACCAATTTTATATTGTTTTGCTATTCCTTAAAATATAATAACAGTAGGTCGTCATCTCCTTAAGAGCAAAATAAAAGAAAACAGTGCATTTAATCACATGAATTGTTAAGGCAAAAATTCATGTTAGACTCAAGGGGAAAACATTAGATGATTAAAATTACTGTAATATAAAATGAATACATAGAAGTAGGATAGTCTCCTTTGACCACCTACAATAATAGAATATCCTCTTATTTGAAATATCAGTATGTGATCAGCTTAAGAAACGAGCATAAAATTACACAATCGCCCACTCTTTTACCACCATAATTCATATTTTATTTCTCAATGTAATGCAAGGGTTACTCCCAAGCTACAAACTCACCAAATGGAACTGCCAGGCAAACTAAGCCCCAAATCAAAACACTTGTGAAACAATGCATCAGTTTTATCATGTTTGTAGCCTCTAACCAATAATGGAGTGAAAAAATTATAAAGCATATCTCGAGTTGCAAGCTTTTTCATCTTGAAAATACTGAGTAACAGATGGGCAAAAACTATGTATATTAGCCTTCCTTATGTTAGGATTGTTTTGAAGATTAAATGTCAATATACGAAAGCACTTAGTCAATAAACTGCAAAGAGTAAGCACTTAATGAATATTAGCTATCATGTTAATTTTAGTGAATATAAGACATGTACATTTTGCTATCATCTGAATATGAATAATCATCAAGCCAGTAATACAACTAACAGTTCATAAAAATATAGGCATTATTTTGAAGTCATTCAAAGTCTAAAATATTTAAATATGTATAAGAAACAGAATATATAAACTTTTATGATACATCATGGTCCCTCATTTCTGGCTTTTAGCAGTAATTACGAAATGTAACATAAACTAAAATGAGAAGTAGAAATAAGCATGACACTAAAATCCTAAACTTTGATTCATTACAAACTGTAATTAACTAATAGGACTGTGGACACTGTCACAAATTCTCTAAATTCAGGTAATTTACTTTTTTATGAAATGGAAAAAATATCATGACTCCTACCTCACAAAGTTGTTATCAGGCTAAAAGGAGACAATATATTCAAAGTTTGCCTAACTTTTAAAGTGCTGTACCCACATAATGAATATCATTTCATTATTCTTTTAGCAAGATGAAAATGACCTACCAAATCTTTAAGCATCCTAAAATCAAAGTCAATTTGTAAATACTGCAAAGGCAATTTTCTGATTCAGATGTCATTATATCAAGATCAGTAGGACAAATGGGTCCAAAAATTCATTGATATTGTACATAAAAATTTATGCAGGAGAAATATTTAGCCTATAAATAGACATGCATGTGTGCACACATACAAAAGATTCTTGACTATTTATTGAGTGAGTTCAATGGAATATCTATCTGGCAAATCATTTTATATTGTACAGAATCTTAAAAGAAATTTTTAAAAATCTATTTTTAAATTTTTACCAATACATAGTATTCAGTAATTTAAGACTGAGCTATCACTTAATTTACTTCTGAATAATTCAGGTATTTGATCCCCAAACTGCATGTTGGATTTCAATGTCATTTCTTAATATTCCTACTCCCCATTCGGTAGAGTAAAAACTTAAGAATCTTCCTTTTCAACATAAAAATCTATACAGAAATGAGCTATGTAGCTGCTCTTTTTAGAAGGGCCTGCTTTCACAAGGTTGGCCCTAGGCTGACATCTGGGAACTATGTACTTGAACCATCTCCTAACTGAAAATGTGGTTCACTGCCTAGACTATATATATTTGTATAAACAATGTGATTTATGGTGAATAGCTGCTTTTTGGAAGGAGGAGTCTAGAATTGTTTCATTTAGGCACAGAGTACTTTCGTAAGCAGTCCAATCAATGCCTTGGGTGCTGGTCTCCAGTGGACTTCCCTGAGCAGAAACACTGTCCAGTTGTCCTTGCTTTGCAAAAGTTAACATTATGCCACTTTGCTGTCACAAAAGACCTACGTGAGTTTTCACTAACTGAAAGAAATTTGAAGATTTTCATTTTACAGAAAAAGGAGAAAAACAAAAATAGGGTTCAGTGTTTGTTTTATAGTAAGCCTTCATAGAAACAGAACACACTGCAAACAGTGAGAGGGCCACAGCTAAGCTCCTTCCCCAGGAACCACACTCAGCATCTCAGCATCAAGCCACAGTAGGTTTGAACTGTGTTGTATGCATCTGTGTTTTATCTTGATTTATTTTGTGCATCCTTTAGCAAGATATGCCCTATGGTGTCAGAAAAGCCTAAGAGAGGTTACTTTTTAGGTCTGGGAACGCTCTAAAATCTTTCCACATAAATTAATGGTAATTGCTTCTTCACTTTACACCATTTTGGCTTCTAAAATTTTCATAGGAATGCTCTACTTTTGGATAGCAGGGAAAACCTGCACATATATTACTGCATTTTCACTGCTGGACAAAGGAACAAGCTCAGTGTGCCCCCACACAGGAGGAGGGGGACATAAGAAAGCTGATGCATGGATTATTCTCCCAATATGTAATAAGTTATATGTAATAAGAATCAATAATACAAGCCTTTTTCAGCTACTGATCACTTAAAAGATGAAAAAATTCAATAGAAATGCCTGATTTTATTTAAAGATGATAAGTAAGGTTCAAAGTAGATTATCTGTCTGGTGTAGACCTCATCCTAATTAAAAGTATTGTTTTTTTCCTATTATGTGGCATGATAGCTTAGGCTGGAATTTTCAACCATATATTTCAGAGAAAATTATAAAAAAATTAATTCATAAAATAATGGTTATCATTACCTCTTATGTGCATAGGACAAATACTTCATCTTGATTTATTTTAAAGTTTTACAACTGAACCTGGGTGACTCAGTCGGTTAAATGTCGGACTCTTGATCTCTTGAGGTCATGACCTCAGAGCTCATGAGATTGAGCCCCACGTGGGAGCCTCCTTGGGATTCTCTCTCTCCCACTCTCTCTGCCCCTCTCCCACTCATGCTCATGTGTCTGTGGGCTCGCTCTCTCTCAAAATATATAAATAAGCTTTTAAAAAATAATAAAGCTTCACACCCAATTATAGATAGCTCATTGTTATTTATCTAAATATATAAGAAAAATAAGAAAAGCAGAGATTGTCACGAAATCTCTTCCTCATCATCTTTAGAAATTTTTTTCAATGAATAGAGGTCTTTCACTATTTTTTGAAAGTAGAATTCACTTATTAGGGTACAGGTCAAAAAAAAAGTGTATAGGGAATATTTCCCTTTGGAGTCATAGATAACATGCATAACTTCTAAAGCTTACTTTAAAAAATTTTATAGTCTATTATTAAAAACCTACATTCTCAGCTTAGAACAAAAAATGATCTTGTTAGTTTTATTGAATAAAATTTAAAGAAGCTGAAAAAAATGACAGAATTGAAACATAAATTTTATCTGTTTAAGTCCATTTAATTATATATAAATTTAAGTAATTTGAAAAGAAAAAATTATACACAGTTATACATTTATTTTATCTTAAATGTTCTTATCAGTTGCTACCATTTCTGCTTCATGTTATACCTCTTTTGCAGTGATATGATGGATTCATCAGGCAGTAATTCTCTTATAAATTTAGTTGACTATGTATCATAATGTATAATTTTAACTGAATAGATTAAATTATAATTTAATAGGTTGTTATTATAAAAGCAATATGAAAAAACTCTCACTGGGGTAACTACAAAACTGAAAAAAGAATATTCATTTAACTTACATCTAAATTTCAAATAATTTTTATAACTTCAAAAAAAATTCAAAAGCCAATCCCAATCATGAAAAAGATACAGCTATTACAGACAGGTGGAGGGAGAAAGATTGGAAAGAAATAAATATGCAACATTAACAGTAATTATAAATAGCCCTAATTTTCTTATTTTACTTTTGTATTCTAAAGTGTTCTACAATATATATTACTTTTGTTAACAGGAAAAGTTATTTTGAAGCAATAAATACAGCTGTCAAAAAGCTATAACCTACCTACAGTTCCTATGTTAACTGGTAATTTGTTTCAATAAATATGATCATTTTTTTCTGCTAATATGTATCTACTGTAAATGTTATGAAATTTTATAACTGATCAATGGGAGGAAATGAGAGTTTAGTTGCATTTTTTTTTCTTTTCACTGGATTCTGTATAATAGATGTTACAAGAAACATATATTTCTAAAAATTGGGCTGATATGAGATTACCAAATTCAACAAACATCACTGCAACTTAAAATGTACAATAAAAATAAAAGATGTCCTCCATATTACTTATCTTAATATCCAATTTATTCTATAAGAGGTTTCTCATGAACATAGCTTCCAGATTTAAAATGTTTATATAAGATAATAAACAAAACCTACATTGAGAGCAATCAGGATGATGTCATTTATATTGACTTTGTCAGGAGAACTTGTACAAGCTTCAATGCCTTCATCTGAAAGATACCTGTTAAAATAAAATAAATGGCTTAATATTTTCTAAAATAAAAATTTACCAAGATTATTTTCTTAAGTCAACATGCAGTTTTGTTCTGTACTATAAAATGCTTCTACTACAAATACTAGGGAAAGGGCCTTAGATATTCCCTATTTACAATCTCTGATAGAACAAGAATGGGCAATGCATGTTTTCTATCTTTTGTATCCTTAAAAGGATGTTGCATTAAAAATTATCCAAATGCTTTCTGAGAAATTTAAATATCAAAATACTTTTTGGGGTGCCTGGGTGGCTTAGTCAGTTAAGCATCTGACTTCAGCTCAGGTCATGATCTCACAGTTTTGAGTTTGAGCCCCACACCGGGTTCTGTACTGACATTGTGGAGCCTGCTTTGGATCCTCTGCCTCCCTCTCTCTCTGCCCCTCTCTCTCTCTCTCTCTCAAAAATATAAATGAATAAACATTAAATAAATACTTCTTAATGAACGTATGAGCTATTCTTACTGTTAAGCAAATATAATATTTGACTTAAATATTTGTTAATACAGAAGTTCTTAGAGATTTGAGATGTGCTATAAAATAGAACTAAAAATAACATAGATTTAAATTTAATCCCTGATAATTTGCTTCTCCGCTACTTTCTCATTTTATCTTCTCAGGTCCCCTTTCTTGGACATAATATTCACCAGAATGCTTTAATTATGTATTATCAACTTAAAGTGGCAGAAAGGCAACTTTTTATCTTATGCCTTTTACTTTCCTATTCTCTTTTCAGCTTTTTAACTCATTGCCTTATTGCCTTTTGATCTCTTATCCAGTCCAAACCAACCACACATCTATTGCACACAATAATTAATTCAAGAGTAAAAAGATGATTGAATCCAAGGGGGTGGGGAATCATCTCTACCCATTCATACATGCCCAACTCAAGCATTTTATTTTCTTTGATAAATTCTAGAATTCAGGTATCATCTCCCAAAAGTCTACCTATACAAATGACCACTAACATCTCACAACTTTCATAAACAGTATCAAGGCCTTTAACCAAAGGGCCGGTGCCAGCATTGCCCCTCCAGATATTCTTCCACTAAAAAGAGACAGGAGTGTTAGTCTGACAGAACTAACTCGAGGTCATTCCTGATGGCCAGCAATTCCACCATCAATTCCCAACATCAGACCGATTCTAAGACACTTGTCAATGTAAACTACCTGGAGACAGCAACCAAAGAGCTGACTACATGTCATTAATCATTTTATAAATTCACTTCTAGAAATATTAAGTCCCTCTTTAATATGTGAAAAGTATTATGTGCATCACTAATAAGATTAGTAAAATGATGAAAATTAAACACCTGCCTTCAAGGAGTTCACTGTCTTATATACAACACCACACAATAAATATACAGTTAACATGCAGGGCCAAAATAATTATAAACAAAATGTTATAGTGCCTCAAAGTGGCTGGGGGATGGGAAAGAGTGCAAAAAAGGGAATAGTATGAAGAACGACATGAAAGTAAAAATGTGTAAAGTACCTTCTACAGGCAAAAACCTAGAATATCCTGGCTAGAAAATGGGGAAGAAATGAGAGATGAATATAGGTTGAGACCAATTATAGAAAGCAATGGTACACAGAGAGATATGGGTGGTATCTTAAATCCTGAATAAGTGATAACAAAAAACACAATTTTCAAAATTCCTATACAATGTGGAAATAGTATACAATGACTAATAAGATACTTTGCTTTTAGAAAGGCAAGTCTTTAAGATTTAAACGATCATAGGGTGACAGATAAACTGGAATAAATCTTTAAAAATAATCAAAATTCACCTCTTCAATTCTACAGATGAGGGAAAGAAAGCCCAAAGATGTTAACAGACCTTCCAGAAAACACAAACTTCAGTGACACAAAGTTAAAAAATCAATGCCTCCTGAGTCCCAGTTCATCAGTCTTTTCGTTACAACACACCATTTTTATTTATCAACTACAATCGCTAATATTAGAAATACTATACGCTCACTAACATAAGCCAATACCTACACAAATCAATTTCCTGAACAACTAGGCAATTTCACCAATACACACACAAAAAGCACAACCAGGCAAATTCAGTCAGTGAACTCCAAAATAATATATTAAATAAAAATATGCCTAGTTTCATCATAAAAGATCAGAGAACTAAACTAATAATTAAAGATTCAAAAATTGTTATCACAACAAAAATACCTAACTCTACATATATAAAAAAGGAAAAGTCTAACAAAAATTGTAAAGGCCAAAGCCATAAGGAGGTGAAAATTTGACTTGATACATGTGGAAGTCAAATATCATGTGATTTCTTTCAAATAATGCCTTTAAAAGGCCTCCTGAATGTAACAAATTCTAAAATGTGGCTGAGTCTCAGTTTCCATGTCTTACAAGTCTCCCTTACTCATCCTTCATATTTTGAAAAATCAAAGGATTTGAGCCTTACCACTACACTCCTATCAAGAAACAAGAGGCCCATTCACAGGTCTTCCCAGTAACACCTTGGTGATCCTTGTATAAATACTGTACCATTTTCACTGAAGGACTGAATCTAAATTAACAGTAACCTGAGATTTACAAATTAATCCTTTTGTTTTTGTAAACATTTAATACTCCAACATTATCCATGAATAAAACAAATAAAAAGGGATAAAGCAAATGATAAAAGTCAAATGCCCAAACTGGCTTCAAGATGCACCACAGTAACGCAGTTAACTGAAAGAACAAAACACAACATTCACCAGCCTTAATGTGGTCACTGGGAAAGAAAGCAAGTAAAAACCGGAGCAGGTGTGCCAGATCTGATCCCTGTGCACATCTGCAAGACGCACCTGGAGGGAAGAGAATTGTAATCAGTTCCCATGTACCATCTTTGAGCTCGCAAAACCCAAAGGCATAGACCTTAAAGAAGAAACAAACCCCAGAGAGTTCTTGTTTACTAAAACAGCAAACACATACATTTTTTTCCATTCTAGTGGAGATTTTGGAACAGTAACATAAAATCACTCATTGCTGTTCTGTACTAAAAATACACTGAAATACATTTTATTGACAAGCAAGGCACTAGAGGGCTAAACTTCTTCATGATACTCACAGAACAGACTAACATTTCTCACGAATTTTAACTTCAAATAATGCCATTTTAAGTCACAGTTTAATAAGTGCTCATTTAAAAAAAAGATTTTAGAAACTGCTTCCTTCATTCACAAATAGAAGACATTAACATCCCATCTTACTCAGAGTCACTTAATTTGTAATCCTGGGCAACTCTTTTCACTTTAGAAGTAAAAGCTCCAAAATTAATTGTTATCCACCAATTTGGGGAAGAGGGGATTTCCTATTCCAAATATTGAATATATATTCAATAAGAAGGGTCACACAATGTAAGTACTACTGCCAGAACCAATCTTCATTTCATGTTCAGAACCCACTTGGGCATATAAAAACAGACGTGCCCAAACTATAGTTCAAGAATCTCAATTGATAGAAAACTTTGATAAGACAAATATTATCATTTTAATCTCATTTATCTGATTGAGATAGTGGATCACCATCAATACCTCTTACTACCAGTGAGACAAAAGACAGTCAATTACCCTTTGATTCATTCCTCTGAAAGCAGGTAAAATCCTTGAGTCTAACTTATTCACTGGCTACACTGAAAATCTAATGAGGAGGACTGGGACAAGCTGAAGACTACATGCCCCATCTAAAGGGGATAGCCTTAATTCGCATCCAGGTGACTGTCTGTAGGAGGACAGGTAAAGCAATTATTGTCAGATCTTCTCATTTTTAGCTTTTAGTTTTTTTGTAAAGCAATATATAAGCCAAACAAAACACAGTTCAGCCTGCAGGTGGAACACATACTTTGTACTTACTAATCATATTAGTTTATTAAAATTATCTGCTTATTTGCTCCTGTATAGTTTCAAGTTGTCTTCCACATGCAAGTTTGTACCACAAGTGTCTCTCAAATGATGTAATATTCATGGCTGACTTCCTGTTCAAGCAGAAGAATAAAAGAACTTTCATTCAGATCACTTTGTAGGATTCTTGGAAAGCAATGCATATAATTACACATGTAATAAATATTCTTACCAGAGTTGTCTACATCAAAATAAAAAAGTGTCAAATCATTTAGCTTGGCCTAAACATTTTACTAACTAGACATATGGAACTCATCCTTACTTCAGATTTCCAGACTCCATATATTTTTTTAGGGAAGAGGAATGTTCTAATTAATTAGCCAGAAATACTAACAAGCAAACACTAAAGTTTTCTTCCCTTCCACCCATCTTCATCCACTGAAGCAATGAATGCCCATTCAAGTTTGAACTGAGACCTGAACTCCTAAAGTAATCAAAGACAGAATCAATTACTGCACATACAAATTAGGCTGATGACACAAGAAAATTCTTTCAAACGCCAATGAGAAAACTAAGAATGAAAACATTCTTCCCAAATGGATAAGAACTCAATCAAAAAATAACGGGGGGCACCTGGGTGGCTCAGTTGGTTAAGAGTCTGGCTCTTGATTTCAGCTCTGGTCATGATCTCACAGTTTGTGGGATCAAGCCCCACGTTGGGCTCTGTGCTGAGAGTACAGGACTTGCTTGGGATTCTCTCTCCCTCTCTCTCTTCCCCTACCCACTCATGCTCTTTCTCGATCTCTCAAAGTAAATGAATAAACTTAAAAAAAAAATGGACATATCTGAACACTGAATGGTATACAGCAGTCTTAACTGTCTCACAATAAAACCCAAGTCAAATGGCCTTGTGTGGTTTTTATGGTCTTTGATCTATACATGATTATTTGCTACCACACTGAGATTACTGGCCAAAATATTTGTCTAAATATCAAAATGGGAATTTTAACAAATGAATTCCTGCTTAGACACAAAAAAAAATAAAGATAACTAACTTCCAATTAGCTAAGCCTATATGTGGAAAGAAGGGAATAAAACATGAAATAATTTTAAAAATCACTTATATTAAAAGGTATCTTCGGTCCTATCAAATATGGAAGTTAATAACCTACTGTAAACCTTCAAAACACATTTAATATATATATGTGTACACACACACACACACACATTTGTAAGCTCTTCACCCAACATGGATGGGGCTTGAAATCATGACCCTAAGATCAAGAATCACACGTTCTACCAACTGAGCCAGCCAGGCACTCTGTCAAAACATTTAAAAATACTTTTAAAAACTGTCCAAATAAATGTCTCTCTATCCTCTGCCTATCCTGTTTCCATCCCCATAGTGTAAGTGGATTGTAACATGCTTGCCAAAAAATTCAGTTTTTGCTATTATATCCCAGAGACACTGAAATAACTTGCTAATTCCCTCCTCTAGGGAGGAGAAAATGGCTTACAAGTTCCTATTTATGAATACAATTTGGGAAAATATAATGTGGGCATACCTTGTTTTATTGTACTTTGCTGTACTGTGCTTTGCAGATATTGTATTTTTTACAAATGGAAGGTCTGTGGCCACCCTGTGTCAAGCAAGTCTATCGGTGTCGTTTTTCCAACAGCATTTGTGCACTTCCTACCTGTGTGTCACACTTTGGGAATTCTCGCAATATTTCAACTTTTTCACTATTATCATATTTGTTATGGTGATCTGTGACCAGTGATCTCTAATGTTGCTATTGTAATTGTTTTGGGGTGCCATGAACCACATCCATGTAAGACAGTAAGCTTAATCGATAACTGTGTGTGTTCTGACTGTTCCACCAACCACTGCTCTCTCATCTCTCCCTTCTCAGGCCTTCCTATTCCCTTGAAATCAAGCCAATTGATAACCCCACGTTGACCTCTAAGTATTAAGTGAAAGGAAGAGTCACACATCTCTCACTTTAAATCAAAAGCTAAAATGATTAAGCTTAGTGAGGAAAGCATGTCAAAAGCAGAGACAGGCTGGGGGCGCCTGGGTGGCTCAGTCGGTTAAGCGGCCGACTTCAGCCAGGTCACGATCTCGCGGTCCGTGAGTTCGAGCCCCGCGTCCGGCCCAGGGCTGATGGCTCAGAGCCTGGAGCCTACTTCCGATTCTGTGTCTCCCTCTCTCTCTGCCCCTCCCCCGTTCATGCTCTGTCTCTCTCTGTCTCAAAAATAAGTCAACGTTAAAAAAAATAAAAAGTTAAAAAAAAAAAAAAAAAGCAGAGACAGGCTGAAAGCTGGGCCACTGCACCAGTTGCCAAGTTGTAAATGCAAAGAAACAGTTCTTAAAGGAAATTAAATGGGCTATTCCGGGCAACACACAAATGATAAGAAAGTGACACAGCCTTATTGCCAACACGGAGAAAGTTTTAATGGTTTTGATAGAAGACCAAACCAGTCACGACATTCCCTTAAGCCAAACCCTAAGCCAGTCCAAAACAAGGCCCCAACTCTCTTCAGTCCTATGAAAGCTGAGAGAAGTAAGGAAGTCACAGAGTTAGTTTGAAGCTGGCAGGGATTGGTTCATGAGGTTTAAGGGAAGAAGCCACCTCTGTAACATAAAAGTGCAAGATGAAGCAGCGAGTGGGCAAGTAGAAGATGCAACAAGTTCTCCAGAAGACCTAGCTGAGATCATTAATGCCAGTGGCTACACTAAACAACAGATTTTCAATGCAGATGAAACACCTTTCTATTAGAAGAAGATGCCATCTAGGACTTTCATAGCTAGAGAGGAGAAGTCAATGCCTAGCTTCAAAGGTTGAAAGGACAGGTTGGCCCTTTTTTTACTGCCTAATGTAGCTGGTGATTTTAAGTTGAAGCCAACAATCATTTACCATTTTGAAAAACCTAGGCACCCTTAAGAATTACATTAAATCGGGGCACCTGGGTGGCTCAGTCGGTTAAGCATCGACTTCAGCTCAGGTCATGATATTGCAGTTTGTGAGTTCGAGCCCTGCGTCGGGCTCTGTGCTGTCAGCTTGGACAGTGAGCCTGAAGCCCGCTTCAGATTGTGTCTCTCTCTCTGCCCCTTCCCTGCTTGTTCTCTGTCTGTCTCTCTCAAAAATAAATAAATATTAAAAATTAAGAAAAAAAGAATTACATTAAATCTATTCTACCTGTGCTCTATAAATAAAACAACAAAGCCTGGACTACAGCACATCTCTTTACAACATGGTTTACTGAATATTTTAAGCCCAACGTTGAAACTTACTGCTCAGTTACAAAGCTTCCTTTCAAATTAATTATTGCTCATTGACAATGCACCAGGTCACCCAAGATCTCTGATGGAGATGTACAAGATTAATGTTGTTTTCATGCCTGCTAACACAACATCCATTCTGTGTCCATTCTGCAGTCAAGGAGTAATTTAGATTTTGAAGTTTGTTATTTAAGAAATACATTTTTTAAAAAAGGAAAAGAAATACATTTTGAAAAGCTATAGCTGCCATAGATAGTGATTCCTCTGATGGATCTGGGCAAACTAAACTAAAGACCTTCTGGAAAGAATTCACCATTCCAGATGCCGTTAAGAATATTCTTTTTTTTGGGGCGCCTGGGTGGCGCAGTCGGTTAAGCGTCCGACTTCAGCCAGGTCACGATCTCGCGGTCCGTGAGTTCGAGCCCCGCGTCGGGCTCTGGGCTGATGGCTCGGAGCCTGGAGCCTGTTTCCGATTCTGTATCTCCCTCTCTCTCTGCCCCTCCCCCGTTCATGCTCTGTCTCTCTCTGTCCCAAAAATAAATAAAAAACGTTGAAAAAAAAATTAAAAAAAAAAAAAGAATATTCTTTTTTTTTTAATTTTTTAATTGTTTTTGTTTATTTTTGAGACAGAGAGAGACAGAGCATGAGCAGGGGAGGGGCAGAGAGAGAGGGAGACACATAATCCGAAGCAGGCTCCAGGCTCTGAGCTGTCAGCACAGAGCCCGACGCGGGGCTCAAGCTCACGGACTGTGAGATCATGACCTGAGCTGAAGTCAGACGCTTAACTGACTGAGCTACCCAGGTGCCCCAAGAATATTCCTGATTCATAGGACAAGTCACAAGAGCAACATTCACAAGCATTTGGAAGAGGTTGATTCCAACCCTCATCAGTGACTTTGAGGGGTTCAAGGTTTCAGTGGAACAAGTAACTGTACATGTGGTGGAAATAACAAGAGAGCTACAATTAGAAGTGGAGCCTGAAGATGGGACTGAACTGCTGCAATCTCATGATAAAAACTTAAACAGATCAGGAGTTGGTTCTTATGGATGAGCAAACAAGTGGTTTCTTGAGATGGAATTTGTTCCTGGTGAAGATACTGTGAAGATTTTTTTTTTAAATCTTTTTAACGTTTATTTATTTTTGAGACAGAGAGAGACAGAACATGAACGGGGGAGGGTCAGAGAGAGGGAGACACAGAATCTGAAACAGGCTCCAGGCTCTGAGCTATCAGCACAGAGCCCGATGCGGGGCTCGAACTCACGGACTGCGAGATCATGACCTGAGCCAAAGTTGGCCGCTTAACCGACGGAGCCACCCAGGCGCCCCTGAAGATTATTAAAATAAAGGACTTAGAATATTACATAAACTTAGTTGATAAAGCAGCCGCAGGCTTAAGAGTACTGACTCCAATTTTGAAGGGAGTTCTGCTGTGGGTGAAATGCTATCAAACAGCATCACATGCTACAGAGAAATTGTTCATGATAGGAAGTCAAGTGATGAGGAAAATTTCATTGATGTCTCATTTTTAAAAATTGCCATAGCCACCCCAATCTTCAGCAACCACAGCTTGATCAGTCAGCAGCCATCAACATCTAGGCAAGACCCTCCACCAGCAAAAAGATCACAACTTGCTGAAGGTCAGGTGACAGCATTTGTTAGCAATGAAGTATTTTTAAATTATGCACATTGTTTTGGACACAATGTTACTGTACATTTAATAGACTACAGGGAAGACATAACTTCTATATGCACTGGGAAACCAAAACATTAGTTTGACTAGCTTTGTGGCGGTATTCCTCTTCCTGCAGTGATATGAAACCAAATACACAATATCTCTGAGGTATGCCTGTGTTTAACCACACTGAGTAGCAAGATTAGTACAATACCAAGGGCTAACAAAAATTGGTACAAAATTTGCTTCAGATCCCTTGGTACAGATGGAATCAATATATCCATTACAGTTTATAGATACATTATGGGTAAAAAAATCACTGAAAACAATACAAATTGATATGCCAGCAGTTAAGCTGAATGAACCCATGGGATTCTATGCCCAAATCGCTATTAAGCACAGAGAATAGGAGGAGCAAAACACTACTAAAGATAATTCAGAAGAGAACGTACTATGACACACAAAAGATAAAAATGAAAAAAAGAGGTCTTCTATTTCATTTCCATTAACAACCAAGTATCTCTTCTATCACTATAATTTTCTTTCCTTCTTTAGGTAACATGGACACCTACTATGTCAAAATAAATACCAGCGAATTCTTAGAATCTTTATTCCAACAATTAAAATAAGGACCTGAATCAACACTAGCTAGAAATTTAATTTTCTCTATGGTTTATGTATGAATGGATCAGATGAAAAAAGTTATGTATTACTTAAAGTACCACTAAAGTACAATCACCTACTGTTGATCTTAATATAGTGAACTATTGGGGCGCCTGGGTGGCGCAGTCGGTTAGGCGTCCGACTTCAGCCAGGTCACGATCTCGCAGTCCATGAGTTCGAGCCCCGCGTCAGGCTCTGGGCTGATGGCTCGGAGCCTGGAGCCTGTTTCCAATTCTGTGTCTCCTTCTCTCTCTGCCCCTCCCCCATTCATGCTCTGTCTCTCTCTGTCCCAAAAATAAATAAAATAAAAACATTGAAAAAAATTAAAAAAAAAAAAATATAGTGAACTATTTTTAATATAAAACTTATTTTATTCAGAAGTAAACTATTTTTTAAAAAGTGTTTAGTTTTATGATTTCTTTACATACACAAATGTACACCATTTCCATTAAGCTAACCTATGACATTAAATTTTTTCCACAAGTACATGCTTACACACACTCACTACACCTCAGAAAATCTATTTAATTTCTTCCACACTAACTTTTCATTTTTATATTATTCAAATAGAAACACCAAAGCAGAGATCATCATAAAAACCTTACCATTTTAAATGTAACCATTTCAGAAAATTAACCTGCATAAACAGGATGAATATGCAAAAACTAAGAAAAAAATAGATACGTGAAGCATTACAAAAGCCTTGATATACATCATGATTAATACCCATACTACTCAAGCATTTCAGTGGCCAGACAAAAATTTTTTGACCCAACATTAAACATTGGACGATAGAAATTAGAAAAAGTTATAAAGGAAAATCTTTTGTAAAGTTATTATACCTAATTTAAAAGATTTGAAAGTGTTTAAATTCTGAAACCTACATTTGTTTTTGCGAAGCACTCCCTTTAAAATACTGAAGATTTATTAGTGAATTCTGAAGATGTACTACTTGAAAACACCACTAGATGACAACCTTGCTTCACAAAGGAAAATATCATCCTATTGCTGAAAGGTATGACTCCAAAGATGTACTCCCTTTAAAATAAAAGTTTTGGCATTTGCAGGTTTTTTCTTTTTTTAATGTTTATTCATTTTTGAGAGACAGAGAGAGACAGAGTAGGGGAGGGGCAGAAAGAGAGGGAGACACAGAATCCGAAGCAGGCTCCAGGCTCTGAGCTGCCAGCACAGAGCATGATGCAGGGCTTGAACTCATGATCCATGAGATCATGACCTGAGTCAAAGTCGGACACTTAACTGACTAAGCCTACCTGGGCACCCTGGCATTTGCTGGCTTTTAAGGGGTAGGAGAGATATCAAAGAAAATAAAATAGACTATTACAATTTTAGAATTTGTGTTTGCTATAAAGATCACTCAGGATTTAAAAACAAACTTATTTATTAGTATTGGAGAGAGATCTCATAAGAAAAAAAATTAAAGAGTATCAAAAGATAATTTATCCTATGTTCATTCTTTGGAAATACTTATGAAAAATATACATAAATTATTAGAGAATAATGCTTTTTTGTTGTGGAGTAGTTACAAAGAATAACTATGTTATTTCAATAGTTGCTTTTCTCCGACATTAAAATAAATAAGCACAGCAATTTTAAGATAATAACCGTAAGAAGATAGTTGACAATAAATTATAAACTTCTATTTTTTAAAACCCATTTTTAGATATTAAAATATTTTCCCCATACATAAACCAACCTATGATGATGACTAACCCTGGAATGCTTATTTGGTATAAAAAAGTTATAACAGCTGAGCAAGTAAAATTTTATAAGTAATTCTTGTGAAATCCCATAATCGATATATTACAAAGAATAGTGGCAATGGGAACCTCACCATGTTATTATTCGTTTTTGCTAACCAGACCTTCACATAAATTTAAAAGTATAAAATGAACCCTGGATATTTTTACTTTCATCGGAGGTTATAATTTATATCCTTCATCTAATTCAACATTTTCATATTTTAATTCAGAAGCAGAGCTGAGGTTATGTTTTAGTAACTCATATTTTAAAATGTAAGAGCATTTGATATTGCTGTCATCTTTTCCTCAGCCCAAAGGTGACAGCTATAAAACTACGTATTAGTGGAAAGCCTCGCTTTAGGCCCGATGCCCTGTGCGTGGACTGCTACAATAGAGCATCAGTATCTGCGGAGTTCATGCTGAGGACCTCCCAGGATTAACTCCGGGAGACTGCACACTCAGTTAAGTCTGTATAAGAAAGGTTGTTTAAAAATGTAAGATACCACAGCAAAAACTAGCAGGCATTTTTATGAAAAGCTTGGAGAGACTGCCATCCGATCTGTGCTGTTTAGTAAGGCAGAACTACACGTACATCTCAGCCTCACCCTGTAATACATGTGGAATCCCGGCCAATTGAATCTTTCTGCACCTCAGTTTCTACCCCCAAGGAATAAAAGAAAATGGAGATAATGCTGAAAATGTTCATTCACAGAGTTGTTTTCAAGAATAAAAAGAGAAAGAACTAGCAAATGCTTGGTATAAAGTAGATGCTAAGTAAATAATATTTCTTTTTCCTTCTTAAACACTATACTCTTGGTGTTTGTTCTGGAAAATATTTTCGAAACATGATATTCAAAGATGCCCTCTGGGTTCTTAGAAGAAAAAGAATGAGAATTGTTAAACAATAAAGGGAATTTCCTCAAAAACTACAACTAATAGTCAAGGTGTGTATGTTTCTTTATAGGAAGACTCAACTCCATATTTCTAACATATTACTGACAAAGAGTTCATTGAGAATAGAAGGAAACTGTTAGGAAGATGGAAAAATTTTATTATTTAATTTTTTGATATCTTCCAATTTTGCATATATGAATAAATATATATAGTTTGTAACAAAAAAATAACTCACTCCATGAGACTGTGCAACTTATTTCTGCCCCAAACAGAATTTCCAATGCAAAATAAATACATTGCCATCATTTTTGCCCAATCTGCCATTTACGTCAAAATATAAAACAATGATGTCAAGAAATATCTGGTGAGTAATAAACTTAAAATTATATTGTACAGAGAGTTATAATTATAATAACTAATCTTAAAATTAGACACTTTATCATTTACTTATAATTTATTTAAACTAATACCATTTACTTAAAACTTTAAACAAAAATCTACTTCAATTGTCATAGGCAATTATGGCAAATACCTATTTGTAATATATGTAATCATATTTTTATCATCTTTTAGTATAACATTTCTCCATAAATTAAAGTGAAATGACAATGAAAGAGGTCTAAAATAAAAGAGTGTTCACTTAAATATGCAACCAACTTAATTAAATATTAAACAAGTGACTTATTTGACCAAACAGTGAAACAGCCCCCATACACACACACACACACACACACACACACATATGTATGTGTGTGTGTGTGTGTGTGTGTGTGTGTGTGTATCTTAGTCAATAAATATGCATTCTAATTTTCATTTTTTTAATGTATCTTACACACAAAATGCCTTGTGTTGATCAAATTTTTGAAACTGAAAAGCTGTAATACAAAGTGTTAATTTTTAGCTTGGAAGACATCATTTAAATATATCCTCATATCTCTTTGTAGTGGGCTAAATGGTGATGCCCAAATGTCCTAATCTCTCGGACCTGTAAATATGTGCCTTTATTGGAAAAATGGTCTTAACGGATAAGTGAAGGATCTTGAGATGATTATCTATGAGGGCCCTAAATCCAATGACAAGAAAACTTAGAGGAGAAAGGCAGAGGGAGTTCAGAAGCAGATACACAGAGGGAAGAGACACAAAGAGGAGGAGAAGGCCGTGAGACAATGGAGGCAGACACTGGAGTGAGGAGGTCTTAAACCAAGGATTGCCAATAACCCCCATAAGCAAGGAGAGTCAAAGAACTGATTCGGCCTCCAGAACTGCTTGAGAGCATAATTCTGCTGTTCTAAGCCACACAGTTTGTGGCAATTTGTTACAGCAGCCACAGCAAACTAATACACTTATTATAAATTTAAGTAATTATGTGGGAAGTACTAGTTAAATTCAGTAAGAATACATTTTTGAAAAATAATCCTTTAGATTAAAATCTACAAAGAAGCACGTTTTCTATTCAAATTAAATGCCTTCATTAGCTATTCCTGATTAATTCCTTGTGTGAACTTGATTGACTTTTTAAGTCTATAAAAATAATAAAATACAAACTGTAGAGAGGTATAATAAAAAGTTAAAAGTGGTCCTCCCCTAATTCTTCTAAAAAATAAACACTATTAACAATCTTAGGTATATATAATCCCTGTAATATACATACACATAAATAAGAGTGGAATTTAGAAGAAAATATTTGTTTGCTTATAAAAACAGAATCATTTTATACAAAAGTTTTGGCAGTAAATCTTTGTATTTAAGAATATATCATGGCCAACTTCCATTTTAAGCATATGGATTTCCCCATTTCATCTTTTTCAATAGACCAAACTAGTCCCTTCCACATAGGAGCTATACCATACTTTAACTATTCAGGCTGTTACGAACTTTATATTAACAATACTTCCTTGGGGCTCCTGGGTGGCTCAGTCGGTTAAGTGTCCGACTTCAGCTCAGGTCATGATGAGTTCAAGCCCCACATCAGGCTCTGTGCTGATAGCTCAGAGCCTGGAACCTGTTTTGGATTCTCTGTCTCCCTCTCTCTCTGCCCCTCCCCCTCTCATGCTCTGTCACTCTCAAATATAAGTAAACATTAAAAAAAAAATTAAAAAAAAAAACACAACACTTCCTTGAGTATCTTTGTAGACATGCAACAGAGGACAAATATTAATATTTTATTCAAGATATTTCTAAAAGTGGTGCTGCTGTGTCATATGTATTAGAACAGAAGAAAAGAACTTTAAGCTCTAAAATTATGATTGTGCTTTTGGAAATACTTAAATGTTTTAATAAAAATGATTATTTATAAATAATTTCTAATTTTAAGAAATCTTACTTGATGAACAAATATCCCCAGAGAGCTTTACAATTAACAAGGCACTTTCAATGACTGAATAAGAATTTAGATAAATGACATGATCCCTCCCTATGCTCTCTCAGACTCTTGAGTTCAAGTTGACATATTTGACTCCTGGGATTTCCATACCTATTAGGGGAGTGTGTGTGTGTGTGTGTGTGTGTGTGTGTGTGTGTGTGTGTGCGCGCGCGCGCACGTGCGCGTGCACGCTTGCGTGTGCTGTTAGTGCCATTTAAAAAGACAGGAATCAGGGGCATCTGTGGCTCACTTGGTTAAGCGTCCAACTCTTGATTTTGGCCCAGGTCATGCATCGGGCTCTGCGCTGACAGTGTGGAGCCTACTTAGGTCTCTCTCTCTCTCTCTCTCTCTCTCTCTCTCTCTCTCTCTCTCTTCTCTCTCATCTCTCTCTGCCCCTCCCCTGCTCATGCGCTATCTCACAAAATGAACCTAAAAAGAAAAAAAAAGAGAGGGATCAATATATGATGTCTAAAGTACCAGTTCTAGGTATGATGGAGTAAGAACCTATTGGCAGTATGACACCCTCAGTCCCCTGCAAGAAAAAGCTGAAAACAAACAAACAAACAAACAAACAAAAATCAACTAAAGCTACTACAAAGTGAGCAGAAAATACTGGGAAATGCATGCTCACTTGGATGTGGAAGACAGGGAGCTACAAGCACCTTATGGTCTTTGGTGCTTTAAGCCCAGGTCAGAGTGCAGTTCATTGGCAGTCCAGAAGCAAGTGTGCACAAGGACATATCAACAATCTTTCTGCTCTGGGGAACAGAAAAAGGAAGTAAGGAAACCAGGAGCACTGAAGGGTGTGGGAGAACCAGGCAAGAGACAAACCCAGAAAGGGGATCTATAGGCTCTGTCTACCCACCTCTCTGACAACCTCTGAACAACCCATGTGCAGAAAAGACTCATGGCAAACCAGCTCAAGACAAAAGATTTGAACGACGAATGGAATTGCTGCACAAATGAAGAGTCTTCAGTTCATGCCCAGCCAAAAAAAAAAAAAAAAAAAAAAAATGCCATCTACAACTTAGGAAACAATATCATCAGTAAAAAGCAACGGAACCAAAATCTCCACCACTTAACAACCCATAATACCCAGAAAACAATCCAAAATGACCAAACATACAAAGAACCAAGGAACCAAAAAATAAAACACATTCTCTAGAAAAAAATAAAATTTATCAAATTTGATCCCAAGATGAACCAAATGTTGGAACTAAAATATAAGAACATTAAAATAAATGTTATAACTATTCTCAATTAAGAAAAAATGCTTTCAATGCAGAGAGATGATGTTTCAGCAGAGACAGAAACAATTAAAGAATCAAGTTAAAGTTCTAGAATGGAAAACTATTTGTGAAATAAAATGGAATTAACAGCACGATAAGCACAGTGGAAAAAGTTAAGTGAATTATAAGACAGATGCTGCAACATGTCTATATTTTACATAAAGTAGTACATTATTAACAATAAATGCAGTATGAAAAGTTAAGGATATCATATACTATACTCCTTAGGAAAACCACTATAAAAATAATGCAAAAGAGAAATGATAGTACACAAAAGTGTGTACATGACTGTTTAAAGCATCATTATTTATAACAGCAAAAACTGTAGGATCCCAAAAGTCCATCAACTGATAAATGGACTTTATTAAAATTGTAACATACTTATACCACTATGAAAACAAACAAAATAAAAACACACATAATGGCATGACTGAATCTCAAAAACATGATCTCAAGTGAAAGAAGGCAACATACAAAAGACTACACGGTGTGATTCCATTTAGATGAAATTTTAGAAAAAGCAAAATTATTGACAGAAAGCAGATCAGAGTGTGCTCAGAGTTGGGGTGAGGAAGGGTATCAAATACAAAGGAGCTGAAAGGTGAAAAATCCATTTACACAACTGCATATATTAAAATTCCATCAAACTGCACTCTTAAAATTGGCAAGTTTAATTGTATGTAAACAATACCTTAGTAAACATAAAAAGGGAGAGACATAGAAGAGAGGAACCAGAATTTCAGATAAGTTTGCTAATTTATTAATGATACACAGAAAGTAGCAACACTAGACAAAACAAAAGCCTTTGAATCCTTAGTCCAGTCTTTACAATAACCAGAGCTGCCTCACAGCTTTTTTGTTATTGGAAATAATAATACATTCAAAATATAAAACTTAGCAAGATATGAGCCTAAAATTAAATACAAACAGAAATAAATGATCTATATGTTAATTAATACTGTAACCACACCAAAATAAACTAACCAAGTAAACAAGAAATTAAACATTTAAATTAAACATTAGAAACTCTAAACAAATCTTGAATTCTAGTAGGTTTCTTTTTCCACAGTGATGTAGCAACTCTAAAACTACTCTGAACAAATGAGGAAATATACTGATGATGTTAGGAAGTCAGGGTTCTCACTGTTGGAGAAGGGAGATACAAATATAGATGGTAGACGGCTAGAAATAAACCTCTGGTGTTGTACTAGAAATAGAAGTTTCAGGATAAACTCATGATTTTATATTTATATATCAATGTATTCATTCTCATGTGTGTGGATTGTCCAGAAACAGCACGTGTCATGTAATAGTTACATCTTCATTAATTTCATCACGAGAAAAGCCTTGATATGACTCTTAATTTTAAAAGGGCAGTAAAAGCATTTTTTATAATATCTGACATATAAAAATCAGGAACTACTACAGATTATAAAATCTGAACATTTATAAGACAAGGCCATCATCTTTTCCAGTAAAAACATGCTTCCCACACAAGATGTACACATGAAAAAGATGATATTTAATCATATAATAGTAACAAATAACTAAATATGTACATTTCTATTAAACACATGTTAATAATAATCCTAAAATGAATAAAAGTCAAACTGGCAACAGGTAAGGGTATTTGGGGAAGTATTATTTTAAAAACATGTCTATACAAAAAACTGTACATGGACAAAATTGTATTTTGTGAATCTATTTTTTTAACTTCCATAATTTAGAAAATATGAAACCCATATTTTGGCAGTACATTCATCCTGCAGGTAATGTTAAATAAAGACTCAAACCTTGTTATTTTATCTGTCAAAAAACCTGAAACTTCATTGCCAATGAATATAGACACAAATATAGTTTCTAGTGTGTGTAACAGCACTCATGTAAATCAGGTTGCAGAAATTAGGTTACAAGAATTTGGACTTTTACAGGACCAAAAACACTAACAAAACTTTTTTAAAGTTTCTTTAGAGCTAATTCAGTCTCCTGAATTATTTTTTTCCTTCCCTCAGCAAAATTTTTATTTGGGACTTATTTGGCACTACAAATAATACAAAGGTAAAAGCTCAGACCCATCTTGAATAAGTCTATGGTCCAGGGAAGCGTGGGTGGCTTAGTCAGTTAAGCATCTGATTCTTGATTTCGGCTTAGGTCATGATCTCACAGTTTGTGAGTTCCAGCCCCACATTGGGCTCTGCACTGACAGCGCAGAGCCTGCTTGAGATTCTCTCTCTCTCTCTCTCTCTCTCTCTCTCTCTCTCTCTCTGCCTCTCCCCCATTTTCTCCTTCTCTCTCTCGCTCTCTCAAAAAAAAAAAAAAAAAAAAAAAGAACAGTCCATGGTCCAGTGAACTGGTAGACATGAAAACAAAAAGCTATAATAAAAAGAAACAAAACTGTTCCAATGTACCTGGTATGAGTAAGATGAATGAGGCAGTTAAGTTTGCATGGAAAGATCAGCGTAGGCTCTTAGGAGAAAGTGGTATCATCAACTGAGATTAGAAAGAACACAACTAATTATCAGTCATTTCTGTGAATGGTAAACCTTGCATGAGTGCAAAAAAGATCAGAGTTGTAAGATAGGCAAATTATAGTAGTCAAAAGTATGTTCTATATGCAAACTGTAGCATCAGTAATACATTCCACAATTGTGAGGTTAAACTGGCATACAGCATCATAAAGTCTGTGATAAGTAAATAAGGTATTATTTGTTAATTTTATACCTTTCTCAACTCGCAGTTTTCTTATTTGACAAAGATGAAATTTCTTACATCATCTACCTTAATAAAAGAAGATCTCAGGGCACCTGGGTGGCTCAGTCGGTTAGGCATCTGACTTCAGCTCAGGGCATGATCTCATGGTTCATGGGTTCAAGCCCTGCATCGGGCTCTGGGCTCACAGCTTGCTCAGAGCCTGGAGCCTACTTTGGATTCTGTGTCTCCTTCTTTCTCTGTCCCTCCCCACTCACAGTCTATCTCTCTCTGCCTCTCAAAAATAAATAAATGTAAAAAAAAAAATTAAAAAAAAAATCTCACTTATAATTGAGCCATGTTAATACAATTCTAACGCAATTGATTATTGTTCTACAAAATCCAGTAGATCACCATTTGCCAAAACAACCAATCTCAAGACCAAATAAGTCTGGCTATTTACCATATTGCCTTTTAAGAAAGTCATAAGAGAAGCTAACCTAAAATAGTAAATGATTTGAAAAGTCCTACAATCAACAACCTGTTTGCTTTTCTATTTTTTTTAAATACAGAGTTAATTAGATGAGGGAACCTAACTTTGCCATTTAATTCCTCAGAACATCCATACACACACACACACACACACATACACACACACATATATACATGAATGGTTTTTTTTTTTTGAGTAGACTTCATGCCCAGTGCAGAGCCCAATGAATTCACGACCCTGAAACCAAGACCTAAGCTGAGATCAAGAGTCAGACGCTTAACCAACTGAGCCACCAAGGTGCCCCAGAACATACTTTATATTAACATATTAGTATGAGGATTTAACACTATTTGTAAGTACCCCTAAAAGTCTCAACATAGTAACGTGTAGTTCTGCTCAGTCACAAATTTGAAGCACATCTGCTGAATGGCTGCTTTACAGGAATGAGTCACAGAAGAATTCTGCCAACCACCACATATCCACGTCTCAGGGCAACTTTTCAATACTCTACAGTGGTATTCACAAGGAATCAGGCCATATCCTTCACCGATACCAGGGGTACACTGTAATCCTTGTAACACATGGAGAACATATTATAGCACCATAGCTATTTTCTTGTATTATAAAATGAAAATATTAAGTGACACAGTTATATAAGTTAGGCCAATGAAACTCGGGATGCTTTACATTAATATATAACAGCAGCTAACACTATTTAGTATGTGTTATGTGCTTACACCGTTCTAAGTGCTTTGTGCATATGAACTTATTGAGTCCTCACAACAATTCTATGAGGTATATACTAGCATTATTCATCTTACAGATAAGGAACCTCAAATACAAAGAGCTTGGTGAAACTTGCTCATGGACACATAGCTTACAAATAGAGCTGGCATACTAATCCCAGGAGTCTGGCCCCAGTTTATACTCTGAGTACCTACACTAAACCCAGAGTAAAAAAATGTCAAAGTTCAAAACCTGTGTGACCTGAGATAAGGAACTCACATTGCTGTCAGGTTAATCACATATAAACTAAGAGAATTAGAAGAGATCATCTTTAATGTCCCATCTAGGTCTGAGTCATTAAAGACTTCTAAAGCCAAAATATACCTTCTTCAGCTTCCAACAACTAGAGTTCCACCTTTCCAGGCCTGCTGCTCCTTTCCCTCTGGTTCTTCCACCATCTCTCTGAAAGGACCTCATCATGCCACAGCAAAACTTGAATTTTCACGTTCAGGATAATATTGTGAGAAGCCTTGCTTTTGGGGAAAAAAAAAAAAAAAAAGGTACTTTCCTCAGACCTCTTCTTTTTCTAACTCTCATGTGGATCAGCTAGGAATGTTTTTGACTGCATACAATAGAAAATCAGACTGGGGGAACAATATTAAAGTCTGAGACACTGACTAGGAAGCTACTACATCAATCCAAATCAGAGATGAAGATAGCCTAGAACAGGGCAGTGACAAGGAGGGTATAGATAACCAGCAAGAGGCAAGAGGCATTTAGAGATGAAATTCTATAGTGGTAGCTGGTGAGTCAGGGGAAATAAGGAAAGTGAGGATGGATGGTGAGAGTTAAGAGTGAGAAGCAGTTTTGGGGGAAAGATGATGAATTCAGTTTGGGGCAGGTTGGCTCTGATGTGTCTGCCAGACAGCCAAATGGACATGCCTTGTGGGCAGCAGACGTTAAAAGAGTTGTCTGAGCTGCAGATAAACAGAGGAATAAGAGGAAGGGGGAAACAGTAGAGGGGGAAACAGTAGAGGAGAAAACTGGCTGACATTTTCTTACTCCTCTGTCCGTACTCGATGGCATACACTCGAACTGTGGCAGCCAGGTGTTTGCCATATAAAACAAACAAACAAACAAGTAAAAAGACAAGACAAGACAAGACAAGACAAGACAAGACAAGACAAAAGAAAGGAAAGGAAAGGAAAGGAAAGGAAAGGAAAGGAAAGGAAAGGAAAGGAAAGGAAAGGAAAGGAAAGGAAAGGAAAGGAAAAGAAACATATAATAGAAGGTTTTTCTTTAAAGAAGCCAGAGTCTCTTTGGGAAGAACTAAGATAGCAAGTACAGACACTGAGTACCAGGGAATAAACAAGTTCATCCCATTCTAGCATTTATAGGTCCTAAACTGAGTTATTAAGTAATCCATTTTGTCACTCCAGAGCAAAGCCTTTCAGAAAGAGTCCCTCCCAGGTATACAGTTTTTCTCCTGGCTCATTTTAAAGTAAGAACTAATAACCAAATACCAAAGATAAATGGGAAAAGTCTATAACATGAAACACAGACCAAGAACTACGAACAGAAAAAAATGGCACTAGAGGAAACAGAAATAATTCAGAAGAGGAAAGGATCTCTGATTACTTCCCTTAGAGTCAAAAGATCAAAGAAAAACAAAACACCATGAAACATATTAAAGCATCCATAAAAGAAGACTCCATAAAAGAGCAGAGTGTTATAAAAAAAAATATTTTAAAAAGGGGAATTCCTAGAAATTAAAATACTTGTCAAAATTAAAAACCCAAAAGCAAGTTTGGAAAATGTCTAGGAAGTCTCTCAGGAAGTAAAACAAAAAAATACAAGATAAGAGAAAAAAGTAAAAGAACTACTGAATTGTTCACTTTCAAATAGTTAATTTTAAGCTTTGTAAAGTGTACCTCGATAAAAATCATTTTTTTAAAAGGAGAAATAATTGGCTAACATAACTTAAAATCAAAGGTTAACTCTTTCAAGTGTCAGGCATGACTGGATCCTGGGCTGTAGATTACCATTCTGAAAAGCTCACAGTCTCCAAGAAAGAATAATGTAAAACTAAAGCCCCAGGATGCAGAGCACTCAAAGAAAAGAAAAACAAAAAAAACACAAAAAAAAACAACAAAAAAAAAAAGGAAAAATAGCAAGCACTTGTTTCAAAACCATGATTTTAAAAGTTAAAAGTTTTAAACATATTTCCCACAACCCAACCATCCCACTCTAGGTAAGCAATCTTGATAAAAATCTGAAACACAAGTACAAAGAGATGCAGCATATAAGGGTGCTTCACAACACTTTTATAAGAAGAAGCATGAAAATCAGAAATGACCTAAATTGTCAATCTGTGTGGGAAGGAATAAAAAAAACATGATATGCAGTACATTCACACAGTTTACTACTACATAGCAATTAAAAACAAACTATATTGACTCACTTAAGAAATGTGTATTGAGGCCCAGCCATATGCCAGATACTGTTCTAGGTGCTGGGGATTCCACAATGAGCAAGACAAAGTCTTTGCCTTCAGGGAGCTTACAAATAGATGTTTGTATACCAGCATGGACAGAGGACAGAAAGAGTAAGATGTGAAACAATAACTACATAAATTCTTAAATTATTCACTAAGCAATCCTACATATTATTTATGTACACATAAAGGTCAATGTATTCTTTAATGACCTTAAAGAATATATGCAGGGATGCCTGGGTGGCTCAATCGGTTAAGCATCTGACTTCGGCTCAGGTCATGATCTCGCAGTTCATGGGTCCGAGCCCCGCGTTGGGCTGTGTGTTGACAGCTCAGAGCCTGGAGCCTGTTTTGGATTCTGTGTCTCCCTCTCTCTCTGCTCACCCCCCACTCGCACTCATGCTCTCTTTCTCAAAAATAAATAATAAGCATTAAAAAAAATTTTTAAAAAAGAATATGTGCCAAAATCATAGTACGGTTGCTTCTGAAAAAGGAAAGAAGGAGATATGACTAAGATATGAGTCAAAGGGAACTTCTACCTGAGACATCTTCTTTATCAGGAAAATTTTTAAATTTTTTTAAATTGCTTTATTTACTGCCAAAAAGAAGAGAACTTAAAGACAAAATCCAGACGGTCAGACACATATCTAAATAAAGGTTGTAGAAAGAGAAGAGTATTGAGGAAACTGGCAAGGAAAAAATATAAGAGAATTTCCCAAAGCTAAAGATACAAATAATGAAATAACCTAGTAAAAAAGTTCCCAATACAATAAATGGGGGAGGGGGGAAAGTACCCAGATACTTAACTGTAAATTTTCAAGATACCAGGGATATAAAAAGAGGATTCTAACAAACTTACAGTCAGCAAATAAAAAGGAAGAAGGAAAAAGGAAGAAGAAATATGAATGAGGCTGGCATCAGACTTTTTCTAATTAATGCCTTCAAGAAAACGATTTCTACTTATAATTCTACACCTATCCAAAATATCATTCAGGTGTGAGGGCAAAATAAATATAGTTTCAGACATGGAATGCCTAAGAAAATTTACTTTTATCCATCCATTCATAGCAAATTAAATTACATAAGGGTATGGCCTAATAAAAAAATGGAAAAAAAACTAAGAAAGAAAATGGAACCAGAAAGTGAACCCAATACAAGAAAATGATAAATTGAAATCTCAAAAGAGAGATGCACAGCAGAACTAAAAAAAAAAAAAAAAAAAAAAAAATTCACTTCAGACTAGAAAAAGGAGGAAACACTTCAGAAGGAGCTGCCCAAGGTGGGAAAAACAAGGAGAAGAAGGCATTCCTCACATGTGATTATTTTTGTTTCTCAACCTTACATATTAACACTTGGGGTTGGGTAATTCTTTGTTGTAGAGGGCTGTCCTGTGCAGTGTAGGATGTTTAACAGCATTCCTAGGCTCTAGATGCCAGTGACACTCCTTGAGTTGTGACAACCAAAAATGTCTCCAGACATTACCAAATGTCATGGGGGTGGGGGTGTTGGGAAAACTGCCATTGAGAACCACTATCTAAAAGAACTGAAAAATAGATAAAGCAAGCAATGTAAAAAAAGTAAATAAGTAATAATGGCAAATAGAAACTCCAGGAAGTACAAAAAACTATATAAGAAAGAAAATATCAGAGCTATTTACATGATTTTCTGTAAAGAAAATTTACAGTCACAATAATAGAAACACTATGAATTTAATTGTGGCCACAGTGTCAGCCAGTATAATAGCTATGGAAGACTTAATTATGGTTACATGACAAAATGTACATATGATCTATCTTGACACTGGAAAAATACAGATAAGAAGTGGGGCAAGCGATAGGCTTCTAAAAAATAACATTAAATTTATTAGGGAGGGTAGACAAGTAGTAGCATAGGCTAAATATTCATCTATCCCATGAGTCAACAGATAAATATAAGAAAAATATATACAAATTTAAAATTTATAAAGTCAAAACAGCTTGATAAAGGCTTATTATTCTCAAGGAGGAAAATAACCATCAGAAATATTTAAGAATTAAAGTAGGATGGGGGAAGGGGAGAGACAGAGGAGCAGGAACTACGGTTTTCATTGTTAAGTCCTTCAGTATCCTTTGGTGGTTTTTTTTAGCTATAAGCATATAATACTTTGATATAAATTTTAGGCAATTGATAAAAATCAATGAGTATAGGAGTGCCTGGGTGGCTCAGTCGGTTGAGCGACCGACTTCAGCTCAGGTCATGATCTCAGGGTTTGTGAGTTCGAGCCCCGTGTGGGGCTCTGTGCTGACAGCTCAGAGCCTGGAGCCTGCTTGGGATTCTGTGTCTGCCTCTCTCTCTGTCCCTCCCCCGCTCATGTTCTGTCTCTCTCTGTCTCAGAAATAAATAAACATTAAAAAAAAGTAAAAAAAAAAAAAATCAATGAGTATCTGGGGTGCCTGGGTGGCTCAGTCAGTTGGGCGTTTGACTTCAGCTCAAGTCATGATCTTACAACTGGTTGAGTTCGATCCCCATGTCGAGCTCTGTGCTAACAGCTCAGAGCCTGGAGCCTGCTTCACATTCTGTGTCTCCCTCTCCCTCTGCCCCTCTCCCACTCATGCTCTCTTTCTCTCAAAAATAAATGTTAATTTTTTTTTAAATCAATGAGTATCTTTTATAAGAAATATTATTTACATAAATAAAAACAGAACAGTATCATCAACCGTTCATATACTGAATTTTCACTGTAATCTAATCTTATAAATGCTATAATAGAACCATTGATTAAATTTATTCAACAAATATTTAATTTAAAAAAACCTACTACAAATTTTGAGTAAGTTAAGTGAGTAATAATAAGTTAAATAAAAGAAAGGTTTGACCATATGAGCAATGAAAAGATATTCTTGAATTAGGCAGTGTCCTGATTAAAAGTTCTGCTTTAGGTAGACTAGTCTAAAAAGTATAAATAAATTCTATCACACAAGTTTAAGTGCAAAGTAATAAGAATGTGTGTGTAGAATATGATAGTAATCATCAGAACAGGCAGAAAGAAACAAAGATGGGGAGGGGATAAAAATGATGATGATGGTAATAACAATTATTATGACAATGACAAGCAAATACTGTACCTTTAAATGCCAGATATCATCCTAATTATTTGATACATAATGTCATTTAATTGTCATAATAATCCCCCATATTATTTTATCTCCATTTATCTGTCATTCATAAAAATATCAAACAAAACTTGTGGTGGCACCTATTCCTGGAAGACCGCATTTTATCTTTTTATCTTTCTCTGATTCAACAAGTAGTCATTCATGGCTAACTGTTTATTACATATTTGAAATGGTTAGCTTTTCATTTTTATAATTAAAATAAACTGAAATTATTTGTATTGGAATCCCGTATCTCAAAAATTAATATCAAAGTCCAATTTTTATGAAGAAGTATATTCTGTTGCATAAAATAATTCAAAGAAAGGCATTATTCATGACTACTAATCTATATTTTAATTAAATAATGAACTACATACACAGTAATATCAAGAGTTTTAGTTAATGCCACTGTAACACACTTCAAATCCATTTATATGTATGATCCCATTTATGTTACAGGAGAAACAAATACAAATAATTAGAACCCCAGAGAAATAATCTGTCTTTGTAAACATTTTAAAATTCAAATTAATGTCTGGGGGAAAAAAAGAAAAATAAGGATAGCCAGAGCAGACTGAAGATTACAAAGTGGAAATGTAAAGAATAAAAACATTGCACTAAAGACAAATGAAAGTGTACTAGCTAGACTACCAGGAATTACACGCAACCTCATTGTGGCCAGCTAGAACACAGCGATATTTTCCCGTGGGGGAAATAAAGGAGCCGGGCTACAAGACCATGTAGTTTCCAATTCAGAAGTTCCATGTCACGATCATCAAGGCGCACTCAAAGGAACCTTTCTTTGCTCGGTAACAGTCTAGGGTAACGAGCTAGCTTCTGTTATTTTAAATTAAGAGTAGACAGTCAATATTCTACCTCAAGTGCACCAAACTTGTTATACTGAATGAAGTTATAAAGGTACCCAAAATCAAGAGAAGAATGATTCATTGGTTATTAATTCCACATTTTTCTCACCATGAAGAGAGGAAGTTTTATGAAATTAGAAATATCAAGAAGAGAAGCAGCTCCACAAAGTGGCAAGAGACCATTACTCTCAACCGTTCAACCAAAGCAAACTGGTAAAACAACGAATTCATAGGTTTTTAAACCCATTAGAGAACTGAAGCCACAAAGAAACTGCTGGGGATTAAACTCCAGACAGTGACTCGTCCTTCACAGGAGAGAAGAGATCCACAGTGATTCCATCCCTGGTGAAGTAAAAGGAATTTAACCCTCTGAGCAAGGAGAAATCAGCTAGACTTGTAACAAACTTTATAGCCACATGTAGTCTGGTCTCACAGATTAGACACCCAAGGACCATCTGTGCCATGTCACACCAGTCTTCACCAAGTGCTCAGGTATTGTAGGCCAAAAGCTGGGACCAGAAAAAAGAGACGGAGAGAGAGAGAAAGAGAACGAGGGAGAGAAGTCTGTCGGAGGCACAATGGACTTCTAGCTACAGAAGAATAATTCTAGAACAGGAAATCTGAGAGGTAACCTCTGAACACATCAGGCTTTCAGCTACAAAGGACTATGGCAGGGCAGGAGAGAAGAAAGAACTTCTCATCTCCCCCCACCTTTCCCCACTCCTGAATCTCCAGGTATGCCAAGTTTTCAACTATAGGGAGTAAGGTAGAAGCTGAAAGAAACCATTCCAAGGCACTCCAGGCTTTAATAGAAGAAACATGCAACAAGGCTGAAAGAGGCACAAAAAGCAGAACGTGAATCATGAGTCTGATAAGGCAGCAAAACGGAGAGAAACAGATCTCCCACAGTTTTAAAGATGGCAGCTTAACTGTGAAGAGCAGATCCTTGGAATCTGCCAGTGTTCAGATCCCAGGTCCTATCAAAGAGAAAGTTGTGACCCTATCCTCAAAGCAACTGAACTAGTGGTGATTTGCCACAAATTAAAACTGAAGAAAAAAAAAAAAAAGCCACAATAACCACAAATTTGATTAACTCATCCCTCCTCACTGCATATCTAGAAGAAGGGCATGGGAATGAGTATTATTTGTTTCATTCTCTACAGCTGTTTTATACAAAAACAATGCAATAAAAAATTAGATGGCATACCATAAAGCAAAAATAGATTGTAACAATCAAAAGATAAAATAGTTTGGGCACCTGGGTGGCTCAGTCGGTTAAATGTCCGACTTCAGCTCAGGTCACGATCTCACGGTTTGTGGGTTCGAGCCCCGCGTCGGGATCTGTGCTGACAGCTCCGAGCCTGCAGCCTACTTCAGATTTTGTGTCTCCCTCTCTCTGCCCTTCCCCTGCTCACACTCTGTCTCTCTCTCTCAAAAATAAATAAATTAAAAAAAATTTTTTTAAGATGAAATAAAAAAAAACAGAATAGAGGTGAGTCAAATGTCAAAACTGGTAGGCACTATAAATAAAAAGGTATGGAAAAATTGAACAATAAGCAGGAAGAGATGAGGAATTTCAAAGGATAGGTAAACAATAAAAAATAGAAATGCTAAAAATGAAAAATACAGGATCAGAAATAAATTCAATAAATAGGCTTTATAGCAGACATAAAAGAGTAAAGGATTGGTGAAATTGAACATTAGATAAAAAGGAGTAGCTAAATTATTAAAAAAAAAAAAAGTGAAGAGTTAACAGAATGGAAAATCCAAGATAACAGAAGCTAATAATATGGAGTGTCAGTAGTGCTCTAAAAAGAAATAAAAGAGAAAATGAAGGAGAACATATAAAAAAATAGTGTCTACATAATTTCTAAAACGGATCAAAGATACCAAACCACAGATGAAAAAGCTCAACAAACCCCAAACAGATCAAATATAAAGAAAACCACAGCAAGGCACATCACATTCAAACTGATAGTGAAAAACAGTGTAAAAAAAAAAAAAATTAATAGCAGTGAGAGAATAAAGACACAGTACGTATTGAGGAAAAATGTAAGAATTTCCACTAACTTGTCTTCAGAAACAATTCATTCCAGAATTAAATAAAGCCACATCTTAAAAGTACTGAAATAGGAAAAAAGTCAACCTATAAATCTATATCCAGAAAAAATATCTTTCAAAAAGGAAACAGCTGAGAGAATTTACCACTAGCAGAGACACAATATAAGAAATACTAACAGAAGTTATTAGTCATAAGCAAAATAATACAAGATGAAACCATAGGAAAGAATTAAAAGCATCTGAAATGGTAAATATGTATGTAAATACACAAAATCTTTTAAAATACCTTTACATACATATGTAAATTTCTTTAACTCTACAGATTGCTTAAAGTGAAATAATAAAAATACTGTGAAGGATACATACATGAAAAAAACAGAACAACGGGCAGGCTGGGATAAATAAAATTACACTGCTATAAAATTCTTACAGTGTTCATGAAGTTATTATTATTTGAAGGTAAACTATGATAACGTAAAGATTCATACCGAAATCTCTTGAAGAGCAGCCATTTTTAAAATGACACTAAAAGGTATAATAAAGGTCAATATAGGAGGCAAAACAGTATACTAAAAAATGAATGTTGGGGCGCCTGAGTGGCTCAGTCGGTTGAGCATCCGACTTCGGGTCAGGTCATGATCTCATGGTTTATGGGTTCGAGCCCCACATCAGGCTCTGTGCCGACAGTTCAGAGCCTGGAGTCTGCCTTGAATTCTGTGCCTCCCTCTCTCTGCTCCTCCCCCACTCACAACGTGTGTGTCTCTCTCTATCAAAAATGAATAAATGTTTTAAAAAAATTTTTTTAAATAAATGCTATACCAAAAAACAAGGTAGAAAAAAGAGATACAAAGATCAATGGAGATAAGGAGAAAACAATGAAATGGGAGTCTAAAATAAGCCATATTAATATTTATATTAAGTAATGAATTAAACACTCCAGACTTTCAACTACTAAAAGCAGGAAGTGGGGCAAAAGAATTGAGAGAAGTCCCCTGAGATGCTCAGATTGTTCAGCTACCAGAGGCTTAAGGCTCTCAGGAGAAGTAGGGGAAAGCACTCCAAGGCATTCCAAGTCTTCAAGACAGTTGAAGAGAGGAAGCAGGGCCAGATTTCACTCTGCCATAGTTATACCAATTTGCATTCACAACAGCATCCTAGGAGTGTCTGTTTCATCACAACCTTGCCAACACAATATGTCATATATATGTATTTTTTAAAAAACTTGCCATCCTATGGGTGTTCTAGGATATCCCAGGGTCACTTTAATTTGCAGGTCTCCATAAGTATGAACAATTTCTCATATGTTTGAGAACCATTTTTGTCTCTTTTTGTATATGAATTGTCCTTTCCACATTTTCTTCTACTACATGTATGGTTTTAAGTAGACTGTAATCAATGTGGAGTTTATTCTGTGTATGGTATAAAGACACGGATGTAATTTTACCTTTCTTTGAATGGCTACCAAGTGGTCCGAGTACTTTCAAAATGAGCCTTCATTGTACTGCCTTGAGATGCTGCTTATGCCATAAATCTGTTTTTCAGCCCCAAATGTTGCCTGAACTGTGAAAATAAATCTGAGCCCTTTACATATTTTTTCTTTGCCAGCTGGAATGATGTTAACCTTTGTAGTAGAGAGCACTGGGGACTGCACGATAAAAGGGTTTTGCTTCGTGATTCCAGTGTTCTTGTACAATAGGCTCCTACAGGGCAGCATGGCCAATACCATCAGGGCGCACCATCTCTCAGGTGGTTGCATAGTGGAGTGACTCCAGGAAGATTTGTCCCTTGTGAACAGTTTTTCCTTACATCTTAAAGGTAAATTTTAAGAAGCTACTGAAGTGACTTTCAGCGCAGGACTATGAGCAGTTCCATTCCCATTTACTGTCTTCTTCAATGTGGTGTGAATCTCAGCCCCTTAGGATAGAGGAAGTTCTTCCTCGTAAGGGGTAATAGCTGCTCCTTATATCTGTTATTCCTATATTCTTTGGAATTGTCTTTGCTTCTTACTAGATACGGACTCATTTTTCCAATATCCAGTTACACTTCATAATTTTTATTCTAAATTGTCTCTATTCAGATTACTGTGTGGGTTTCTCTCTCCTCATTGGAACCAGAATGAGACATTACCTTTGCCACATACTAAGTTTCCATTTGTACTTCAGTCTAATTCAGGACTTTCTGCTTTTCTATTCATGCAACAATACCACACTGCCATAATTATACAGACTTTATAATTTAATGTTTGATAGGGCTATTCCCCCTACTCATATATAGTTTTTTTGTTCCTTTTTAAGTGGTTTCCTGGATATTCTCACATGTTTTTTATTATAAATTTTAGTATCAATTTGCCTAATTCTATAAAGTAACTTGTTGATATTTCTATTGTGATTTAATTCAATGTATAAAGTAACTTAGGGAGAGCTGACATCCTTATAATGTTGAGTTGTTCTATCCAAGAACAAATATGTCTTTCCAATTTTACTTTTGTATCTTTAATGAGTGCTTTAAATTTTTCTTCATACAGGCTTTTCCACATTTGTTAAATTTATTCCTAAATATTTAATCTTCTTTGTTTCTATGGTAAACATCTGCTATCAATTTTGTTCCCTGTTTATTATTCATGTGTATGAAGAAATTGATTTTTGTGTGTTAATTTTACATCCTGCTACTTCTCTAAATTATTTTATTGTCGGATTTAGTTTTTTCATTGATTCTCTGGGGTTTCAGGTATATCATATTATCTGCAGACTGAGACAGTTTTATAACTTCTTTATCCTGATTTATCTTGATTAATACCCTGGCTAATATCTCTGGTACAGTGTTGAATAGTTAAGAGTACTGGGCATCCTCGCTTTGTTAATGATTTTCTGTGTTTCTCCATTATGTAAGACAAGGGCTTTAAGACTAAATGATATAACATTGTATCCAGTTTAAAAAGTATTCCCTCATTCCTATTTTCTTGAGTGTTTTTATCATGAATGGATGCTAAATTTTCTCAAAGGCTTTCAAAATCAGCATCAATGGAGATAATATGATTTTTTCCTTATATTTATTAATATGGTCCATGATACTAATAGATTTCTTAATATTCAATCAAGCTCATATATTTCTTTCTTAATGTAGTACTGAATTATGTTTGCTATTATTTGTTTAGAAATATTGTGTCAACATTAATGAGTTGTATTTGTCTGTAGTTTTCCTTCACTGTACTGTCCATATGGTTTAGGTTTCAGTGTTACACTTCCTTTATGAAAGAAATCAGGAAGTTTTCCTTTCTTTTTTTCTGAAATAACTTACAAAACATTTAGATTATACATTATACGAAGATTTGGTAGAATTCCCCTGCAAAAGTATCTGAGCTTGAATGCTTTTGGGAGTTATTCCTTGATAACTTTATTATTTCTATGGTCATTGGTTTGCTTAAGCTTTCTAACACCAGTAGAGTCAACATCAGTCATTTGTATTTCCCTAGAAAATTAGTTATTTCACATACGTTTTCAAAAGTATTTGCAGTGTGGTCTCATGATATTTTTAATTATTTGGCTTCAATTGCTAATTCTCCTTGTTATTTCTTATTTTATATATTTGTATTTTCTTTTTTCCCTTGAGTAAGTTAGGTAATGATTTCCCTATTTTGTTAACTTTTTCAAAAACAACAGGACTTTTCATCAAGTGATGAATGCATATAAAGAAAATGTGGTTATTTCCATAAGTGGAATACTGTTCAGTCATAAAAAGGAGTGAAGGGCTGATACATGCTACAACATGAGCAAACCATAAAAACATTATGCTAAATGAAAGAAACCAAATACGTAATGCCACATATTGTATGATTCCATTTATATGAAATATCCATAGGCAAATCCATTAAGACAGAAAGCAGATTAGGGGTTGCCAGGTGCTTGAAGATAAAGGGGTGAGGGGAGGGAATGATTAATGGGTATAAGCCTTATTTTGGGGTAATAAAAACGTTATAGAATTAGATAGTGGTGGCGACTGCACAACGCTGTGAATATGCTAAAAGTTACTGAATTGTACACTTTAAAAGGGTGAATTTTATGAGATCAATAAAGCTGATAATTTTTAAAAAGCTACTATATAGCCAGAGAGAAAAACACACCAGGAATTTGGTTTATTTATTAGAGTTACTGTTTTTCTATTTTCTTCCTCATCAATTTTTGCTTTTTATCTTTATTATTTTTCTTCCTTCTGCTTTCTTTTGGCTTGCTTTGTTGTTCTTCCTCTAGTTTTTTCTGAAACTAAAAATTTAATTCATTTACTTTTTTATTTTTTCATTTTTATTGATAACAATGGTTAGTGCAAAGAATTTTTCTCTGATCATTGCTTTAAATGCACTGCATAAATTATGATATGCAGTGTCTTCACTGCTGCTATGTTTAACTCCATGATTTTAATTGTATTTCCCCTTTTACCAAGGAACTGTTTATTTTTTTTTTAATTTTTTTTTCAACGTTTATTTATTTTTTGGGACAGAGAGACAGAGCATGAACGGGGGAGGGGCAGAGAGAGAGAGGGAGACACAGAATCGGAAACAGGCTCCAGGCTCTGAGCCATCAGCCCAGAGCCCTACGCGGGGCTCGAACTCACGGACCGCGAGATCGTGACCTGGCTGAAGTCGGACGCTTAACCAACTGCGCCACCCAGGCGCCCCTGATTATTTTTTTAAATTTCCAGATGGAAGAGACTATTTTACTTACATTAGTAAACTCTAGTTTTATCACAGTGTAATCAAAATGTTGTAATACTTCTACTTTATGGAAGTTACTAATGCTTTCTTTGTAATCTAATATATCATGAATTTGATTAATGTGCCATAGGTACCCAATAGGAATGTATATTCTCTATTATCAAAGTGTAGCATTTACTATGCACCCATAAGATCAACCTCATTGATTATAGTATTTAGATCTTCTACCTCCTTATTTGTCCTCTTGATTTACTTAGTAGCGAAAGCAGTGCAGTGAACTATGCTTCTATCTTTGTGTCCTTATATCTCCTGTGGGTTTTGTTTCAGAAAGGTAGTTGCTATACTCTTAGATGCATAAATAGTCATAAGTGTAATACTTTAATTGCCCAGGATGGGTTTTAGCATTAACCTTCTTTGTCACATTTAATGTTTTTGGGCTCGAATTCTACCATATCTGATGCCAAGATCACTATCCTTGTTCTCATATTGTTCCATATATCTGGTCCTTTTGTCCATCCTACTTTTGTCCATCCTTTTACTTTTAACCACTCTGAATCACTTTATTTTAATTTTTTAATGTTTATTTATTTTGAGAGAGAGAGAGAGCATGAGCAGGGAAGGCACAGAGCTGAATCAGTTTATTTTAAAGTATCCCTCTTATAAACAGAATATAGTTGGGTCTTGTTATATGAGATTTTATCCCAATATTTTATAAACTGTGTATTTTGATATCTTTAGCATGGTTCTTTGTCCACAAGATGTGTATAATTTGCTAACTTTAATTTTTTGTTGTTGTTTTTACAAAGTTCTATATTCTTGTTTTAGTAGTGCCTTTGTATGTTATCTTTTTTAATTCACTTAGGTCCAGTTTCCTCGTTTAACTTTTTAAAATCTGGCTTATCAAGTGCTTTTGGCACCCACTGACTATTTTCCTCTTTCCCTCTCCCCTCTCCTCCTGCTTTCTAGTTTCATTATTTCTAACGTTGTCACAATATATAACATTTTTACATTAGTATTCCATCCTCATCCCCATCTTTCTTTCAACCTTATACATATATTTATATATGTTTTAAGAAGTTCACCATCAAACCTTTTGATGAAGTTTCCCAAACATCATTTGGTTGAATGAAACTCATCTTAGACTTCTCAAAAAGGCATGAGAAGTACAGAATTCCTTAAGTTGTGATATATTGAAAATTATTTTTATATGACTTTAATATTTAAAATATACCTTCAAGCATACATAGAACATTCTCCAAAGCAGGTCACATGTTAGGTCACAAAACAAGTCTCAATAAATTCAAAAAGACTGAAATAATATTATGTATCTTTTTACACCACACTGGTATGAAACTAAAAATCAACCACCTGAAAAAAATCTGGAAAGAACACAAATACATGGAGGCCAAATAACATGCTGCTAAACAATGAATGGGTCAACCAAGGAATCAAAGAAGAAATCAAAAAGTACATGAAAACGAAAACAAAACGGTCCGAAACTTTGGGATGCAGCAAAAGCTGTTCTAAGAGGGAAGTTTACAGCAATACAGGCCTACCTCAAGAAGCAAGAAAAATCTCAAGTAAACACCCTAACCTTACACCTAAAGGAACTAGAAAAAGAATAACAAAGCTCAAAGCCAGTAGAAGGAAGGAAAAAATAAAGATTAGAACAGAAATAAATGAAATAGAGACTTTAAAAAAGAACAATAAAACACACCAATGAAACCAGAAGCTGGTTCTGTGAAAAGATAAACAAAATTGGTAAGTACTTAGCCAGACTCATAAAAAAAGGGGAGGGGGGGTGATTCAAGTAAACAGAATCAGAAATAAAAAAGAAGCAACCACTGACCAAAGAAATAAAAAAGATGGTAAGAAAATAATGTAAAAAATTGTACACCAGCAGATGGAAAACGTAGAAGAACTGGATAAATTCCTAGAAATACATAACCTTCCACGACTGAATCAGGAAGAAACAGAAAATTGGAAAAGACCAATTATTAGCAGTGAAATTGAATCAGTAATCAAAAAATTCTGAAGAAAAGACCAGATGGCTTCACAGGTGAATTCTACTAAACATTTAAAGAAGAGTTAATACCTATTCTTCTCAAACTATTCTAAAAAATAGAAGAGGAAGAAAGGCTTTATCTATTCTACTATTTATTTATTGTACAAGGCCAGCATTACCCTGATACCAAAACTAGATAAAGACACTAAAAAAAGAGAGAGAACTATAGGCCAATGTCTCTGATTAACATAGATGCAAAAATCCTCAACATAATATCAGCAAACTGCATACAATAATATATTAAAAAGGTTATTCACCACGATCAAGTGGTTATTCCTGGGATGCAAGGGTAGTTCAATATTTGCATATCAGTCAATGTGACACATCACAATAAAACAAAGGATAAAAATCATATCATCTCAATAGATGCAGAAAGCATTTAATGGAACTCAATATCCATCCATGATAAAAACTCTCAACAAAATGGGATTAAAGGAAACATATCGCTACATAATAAAGACCATCTGTGAAAAAGCCACAACTAACATCATATTTAGTGAGGGAAAACAGAACATTTTCTTAGATCAGAAGATAAGGATGTCTACTGTCACTACTTCTATTCAACGGAATACTGGAAGTCCTGGCCACAGCAATCAGACAACAAAAAGAAATAAAAGGCATCCAAATTGGTAAGGAAGAAGTAAAACTTTCACTATTTACAGATGACATGATACTATACATAGAAAACCCTAAAGAAGCCACCAAAAAAAAACTATGAGAACTAATAAATACAGAAAATTGCAGCATACAAAATCAATATACAGAAATCTGTTGCATTTCTATACACTTTCTGAAGTAGCAGAAAGAGAAATTAAGAAGACTATCCAACTTACAACTGCACCAAAAAGGATAAAATAACTAGGAATAAACTTCACCAGTGAGGTGAAAGACCTGTATCCTGAAAACTATTAAACACCGATGAAAGAGGGGCGCCTGGGTGGCGCAGTCGGTTAAGTGCCGGACTTCAGCCAGGTCACGATCTTGCGGTCCGTGAGTTCGAGCCCCGCGTCAGGCTCTGGGCTGATGGCTCGGAGCCTGGAGCCTGTTTCCGATTCTGTGTCTCCCTCTCTCTCTGCCCCTCCCCCATTCATGCTCTGTCTCTCTCTGTCCCAAAAATAAATAAACGTTGAAAAAAAAAATTAAAAAAAAAAAACAAAAAACACCGATGAAAGAAACTGAAGATGACACAAACAAATGCAAAGATACTCCATGCTCATGGATTGGGAGAACTAATATTGTTAAAATGCCCACACTAACTCAAAGCAATCTACAGATTTAATGCAATCCCTACCAAAACACCAATAGCATTTTTCACAGAACTAGAACAAATAATGCTAAAATTTGTATGGCACCACAAAAGACCTCGAATGGCCACAGCAATCTGGAGAAAGAAGAACAAAGGTGGCAGTATCACAATCCTAGATTTTAAGATATACCACAAAGCAGTAGTAATTAAAACAGACACCTAGATCAAAGAAATGGAATAGAGAGCCCCAAAGCACATGCATATATGGCATCTAATACTCTTTAAGTCGTATGCCTGGCAAACTCTACAGTATCGATCTCCTTAAATCTCCCACCTGGGGGCCTTAACTGGAACCTGGTACCTTTAAGATATGCATACTTTAAAATACTCTTCTGGTGTACCAAGTGACTTTAGTATTTTCAGATTTAGGGTAGATTTCATCTTTCTGGTAGTCATTCCTATTCACTCTCAAGCCATTTCATTTGCATCTCTCTTCTTCTTTTCCAAAAGTTTTACAAAGTCTGCCTTGAATCACCAAACCCTACAGCAAGACAAGGTTGGAGTGGTAGTGTGTGGAAACATGGTGCTGATTTCTGTTAACATTTTCTTTTTACCCTCAGCTGTTTGATGGTTTCAGCATTCTCTGCCTTTACATAACGTTGAGAGTGTGGTTTTTACACAGAATTTTTATATGTGTGCAGTTATTTGTATAGTTTAAGGAGACTGGGAGCTTTTTTTGTAGTTTAAGAAAATGTGTATTGGGGCGCCTGGGTGGCTCAGTCAGTTAAGCGTCTGACTTCGGCTCAGGTCATGATCTCACAGTTCGCGAGTTCGAGCCCCATGTCAGGCTCTATGCTGACAGCTCAGAGCCCAGAGCCTGCTTCAGATTCTGTCTCCCTCTCTCTCTCTCTGCCCCTCCCCTGCTCATGCTCTGTCTCTCTGTCTTAAAAATAAATAAAAACATTAAAAAAAAAACCTATATAAAAAAAGAAAATGTGTATTGTAAAATCTGAATTTTTATTTATTATTTATTTATTAATTTTTTAATATAATTTATTGTCAAGTTAGCTAACATACAGTGTATATACAGTGTGCTCTTGGTTTTGGGGGTAGATTCCTGTGATTCATCACTTACATAGTTTAAGGAAATTTGGAGAGGTTGTTTACTACACTATTACCATCTTCTAGCTATCAGAAGTCTGAATGCGTTTTGTTCAACACATACATAAGGTGATTCTAAAATTTATATGTAAAGGGGCGCCTGGGTGGCTCAGTTGGTTAAGCATCCAACTTTGGCTCAGGTCATGATCTCATGGCTTGTGAGTTTGAGCCCCCACATCAGGCTCCATGGTAACAGCTCGGAGCCTGGAACCTGCCTCCAATTCTGTGTCTCCCTCTCACTCTGCCCCTCCCTCACGCACATTCTATCTCTGTCTCTCAAAAATAAATGAACATTAAAAAAATTTGTTTAATGTAAATGCAAAAAATCAAGGATAGTCAAATTACTCCAAAGAAAACATGAGGACTCGCACTAATTGATATCAGTTCTTCTATTAAGTTGTATTAATCAAGACAGTATGATATGGGCATGGGGAAAGTCAACTGGAACAATGAAATGGAATAGTGTCTAAATATAGGCCCACAGGATATGGTCAATAGATCTTCAACAAAATGTCAAGTCAATCCAGGGAAAGAAAAATCTTTTCAACACGTTACTGAAACAACTGAATATTTGCACAAAAAAATAAATAAATAAAACAGCCTTTTTCCCACACCATACATCAAAATTATTTAGTTCATATATCTAAATATAAGCCTAAAGCTTCTGAAAGCGATCATAAAAGAATATTTTCACAAACTTGAAGTAGGGGAACAATTTTTAAAGAGAACATGAAATGCACTAATCATGAAAGAAAAAAAAATGACAAAATTGATCTTTACCAAAATCAAACACTCTTAGTATCAAAAGATACTATTAATGAAATAAACCAATAAAAGATGGAAAAAGACATTCAGAGCATATGTAACTGTCAAAAGACTTTTATCTATAACATATAAGCAACTCCTACAAATCAATATTTAAAAGTCAAACAATCCAATTTTTTTAAATGGGCAAAAAAGTCAAATAGGTACTTCATAAAATAATAAGCACATGAAAAAGGGTTCAATATCTTACTATCTTTAGTCATCAAGAAAAAGCACATTAAAACCACAACGAGATGCCATATCATGTAAGTATGAATGGCTAAAATTAAAAGGACTAAAAACACTGAATTTTGATGAGGGAGTAGAGAAACCAAATGTCTCACACATTGTTGGCTGGAATGGAAAATGTCACCTCCATTGTGAAAATGAAGTGCCTATTTCTTATAAAGATAAACATAAAGCTGCCCTAGGATCCACCAATTCTACTCTTAGATATTTATCCAAAAGAAATGAAAACATATGCCCACAAAAATACGTGTACAAGATGTTCACAGTCTTATTCCTAATAACCAGACACGAAAAACAACCCAAAATGGCTATCAACAGGAAAGTAATTACACAAATTATGGCATATGTAAACATGAAATTCTATATAATATTAAGAATAAACTAACTGACACAGGCAAGGGCATGAATGAAACTCAAAAACATGTTGGGCTTCTAAGAAGTCAGACAAAAATAATTCCATTTTTATGATGTCTAATTACAGGAAAATTAATTCATGGTGACAAATGTCAGAAAAAGATGACCAGGAGGGAACAGGCCAGTGAAAGAGACAAAACAGGAGAACACTTTCTTGCGTGACAGTGGCATTTTGTATTTTGTTTGGAATGGTGATTACATTCTGTGCACACAACTATCAAAACTTAATCACCACTAAACACGGCCTACACATTTTAATGTATGTTAATTATGCTACAATTAAAAAAGAAAAGTCCCATCACTTTCTTTATTCAGTAAACATTTGAGTCTGTAGTCCTGGGAATTCAAAGATAAAAAGAACATGGACATTGACCTGAAATAAATTCAGTTTCAGTGAAGCTTAGCTGAGTTGTAGAGATAGCACAATTAGCTAGAGACACCTTATTCCTGTTAGAGACTTCCTATAAAAGATGACGGTTATGTTTTAAAATGAAAGGCAAGGTACGCCTGGGTAGCTCAGTTGGTTGAGCATCAACTCTTGATCAGGTCATGATCTCACGGGTTCATGGGACTGAGTCCCACCTGGGGCTCTGTGCTGATAGTGCAAAGCCTGCTTGGGATTCTCTCTCTTCCCTCTCTCTGTCTGCCTCTCTCTCTCCCTCTCAAAATAAATAAACATTTAAAAAATAAATCAAATGAAAGGAAAGAATCAACTAACTTAAATGGTGCATTAAAGACAGAAACAGCAAGATGAGACATGACACAATAATTGGAACCAGGATACCATGTACATGAGAGACCAACGAGCAGATGTTGTTAGAATGGAAACTATGGAGAGGAAGGAGCAAGAAAGGAGGCCAGAGAGAAACAAGAGGCTGCACAAATCTTTGTAAAAAAAACAGACTTCATCCTGCAGGTGAAGAGAAATCTAAAGGTTAAACAGCCATTTTAAATAACTTATTCTAACAGCCCTGAAAAAGATGGATTTGAGAGAGGAAGAAGACCAATCAGGAAGCTACTAACGTGCTCCCAAGAATGAAGGCCTGAAGTGGAAAAATACTCAAAAGGTAAAACAGGCAGGACTGATTCATCATTTAAATATAAGAGAATATGGTAAAACAGACTCTTAGGTAACTGGTGAGATGAGTGTACCACCGACTAAGCCAGAATAGAAAGAGAATTTGGAAACATTCTTCTGAGAAAGAGAAGCACAGTTAGAAACACTGAAGTCTGAGGTGCCTTTATGATACTTAGTTCAAATTGTACAGCAAGATAATACAAATTGTGTATTTCAAAATGTGTCACATTTTAAAATACAGGTTTAGGCAGATTTAGGAATCATCAGCCTGTAGAAACTAGTCTAAATATGAAATCAAATGAGATTCATCAGTTAAAGTAAGAAGAATGAGAATGTAGAATAAAAACCGAACTTTGGTAGTACCAACAGGGAGAGTAAGAAAAGGCAGAGAAGGGTGGGATAAGAATACCATAAAAAGACAGCAAATGAAGAATCAAGAAGGATAAAGAGAACAAGAATTCTGCAGTATTAAGGGAGACAATAGTGAATTTCAAGGAGTGGGTTGACCAATACTCTCCAATGCAGCAAAGAGGTCAGTTAGGAAAGGCCTGAAATGTACCTCATTGGGAAGTCACTGGTAACTTCAACAAAAGCATCTCAGTAGCACATGTCAGACTACAGCAGGAAGGAGAAGCAATGGGAGGCGTAGGTGATAGAATTCTACATATGAACACAGTCATACATGCACTCAGCATTAAAGCGACTTTCAAAACAAAGAAAAATACCAGAAAAGGAATACATAAAATAGTCTCTTAAAAAGGAAATGCAGATCTTGAAGAAAAATGTCTTGCTTAATGAATATTTACTTATTAAATGAATGTTTTAAATATAGCTTCACCTACTGGCTTGGAAACAGCACTAAAATAAGAAGGGAATCCATAGCTGACTGTATCAGCTCAGTCATGAGAAAAGTGAGAGCAAGTATTCCCATCTGACTACTTTTTCATTAATATGCTCCTAAAACATCATTAGTTAAAAAAAAAAAAAAAATAACATTCCTGCTCTTCTTCAGAAATCTAGATCTAAGAAATACATTATGAGGTCTTCCCGATCTTCCTTTAAAAATCCTTACCCCTCAGGGATGCCTGGGTGGCTCAGTCAGTTCAGCGTCCGACTTTGACTTAGATGATGATCTCATGGTTCGTGAGTTCGAGCCCCACATCAGGCTCTGTGCTGACAGCTCAGAGCCTGGAGCCTGCTTCAGATTCTGTGTCTCCCTCTTTCTCTGCCCCTCTCCCACTCGTGTTCTCTTATCTCTCCCTTTCTCAAAAATACATAAACATTTAAAAAATTTTTTTAAATAAAAAAATCTTTACACTTCAAAATACCTATCTTCTAAAGCTTTTTTACATAAATATAAACATATATATCTCATACAAGTATACATTATTTACAAAAATATGTATTATATTTTTATATAGTGTTTAAAACCAATAAATACCTTAGTTTTGAGGCATCCAACAAATTTAAGAACTCTAAAGCAAAAAACATCAAAAAGCTGTCAGCACTAACACCAATAGAATAAGTTGTATTAGCTGATTTTACTTTTAAATTGCTGGGGAGGAAAGAAACAAGTCAGGGGCACTGAGAGAGAACCAGAATTCTCCATTTCTTCAATTCCCCTTAAGAAAAAATTCATTGATAAAGTTTATCTCTAAAGATTGTTTTTCTGTAAGTTGTCCCTGCCAGAATATTAATCCCTCAACCCATCTTTGAAATAAAAGCCAGAGTGATCTTTGTAAACTCAGCAAATCTGATTTTTTCATGGTCCTGAATCAAAACTCTCAATGGATCCCTGCACCAGGGTGGTACAGGGAATCCATTAAGTCATTCATACAAAACTTGGCCATTTGAGAAAAGAAAGCAATTCAATTTGCATATCTTACAATATGATATGTAAAAATAATCATGATTTTTACAGAAAAACTAATGTACTCTTCCAAACTATGATATTTTTCAAGTGTGTGGATGAGCCATCAAGATTGCAGTAGTCTATTTAATTTAGCTAAAATTCAGGGTCTGGTTTTCTCAGTAATGGCATTTGCCTGTTATCACTGTGCTAGTTATACCCCAGGATACCAACGTGGCTAGATGAAGTGTAAAAGTTCTGATGAAACAGCAATGTAATTTCTATGATCAGAATAATGTCAAAAACGGAAATTGTGTATAGATCCCAGTGAATATGAATCTCCACATGGTGGGACTGGCAACTCTACAAGTTTGAGGACACATTCCAAAAAAGGAAAAATATGAATGAGTATAAGAACGGATATTGAAAAACTGGATCTTATTAGACCCTTTGTGCCTAATCCCCTGAACACTGTTAAAAACTATCTTCAATCTTTGTCCTATCAAGGCATGAATTTTTTTGTCATGAATTCTATTTCTAATCTAAAACAGCTTCTTACAAATAAATTAGGTTAATTTAAGTATGATTCGTTACCCAATGTGTTATTTAATGACTGACTTCTATATTTTACACAGTATTGATTTGTTTTAACAAGTTTTTCAACTTCACATCCACTGTTTCCTCTCCTTAAGCAGTATACTGATTTGATAAAAACTATCTGTAGTCTAGGTTTTCTATAAAATCCAAAAGTTGTCCAGGTGTGACAGAAATTCTCAATTGAAACCAATGAAGGATTTCTATCTGCCCTAGGACATAATGGAAAAGTTCTATTAAAATCAGTAGACCATTTCAAAAACACCTAACAATTCTGTATTTGATAGAAAGCCCCACTACAAGTACCGGCACATTCCTATCAAATGGTTAGGATTTACTAATCTGTGAGGCAGCTCCATTCATACCAGTCATTACAAATAAGGATATAAACAAGGATTGTGGTTGTTTTAGAAAGTTATTTTTGATAAATACTGGATAAGTAGCATGTACTATTTATTCCAACTTCTTCTAACTACTAATTGACTAATAAATCTACCTCACTAATTACTTAGGGTAAAGCTAAGTAAACTTTTTCTGTAAAGGGCTAGATAGTAAAACTTGTAGGTATTTTTGCAGGCCATAGGATCTCTATCACAACTACTCATCTGTGTCCACAGCACAAAAGCCTGGTCTAACTGTGTATGAGTACTTTATTTACAAAAGTAAGCATAAGGTCAAATTGGGCCACAGTCTGCCAACTCTGTACTTAGGATAAAGCTATATAACCCTTTTTCTTTAAAAACCATAATCAGGGCACCTGGGTGACTCAGTTAGTTAAGTGTCCTACTTAGCCCAGGTCATGATCTCACAGTTCCTGAATTCGAAGCCCGCATCGGGCTCTGGGCTGACAGCCCTGAGCCTGGATCCTGCTTCAGATTCTGTGTCTCCCTCTCTCTCTCTCTCTGCCGCTCCCCCACTCACGCTCTGTCTCCGTCTCTCAAAAATAAACAAACGTTAAAAAAACCTTTTTTTTTTTAATTAACGTTTATTTATTTTTGAGACTGAGAGAGACAGAGCATGAATGAGGGAGGGGCAGAGAGAGAGGGAGACACAGAATCCGAAGCAGGCTCCAGGCTCTGAGCCGTCAGCCCAGAGCCCGACGCGGGGCTCGAACTCAGGACTGAGATCGTGACCTGAGCTGAAGTCGGATGCTTAACCGACTGAGCCACCCAGGCGCCCCCAAAAAAAAACCTTTTTAAGCCAGACTCAAAATGTATTTAAAATGTACTTTAAAAATGTATTTAATCTTTAAAAAAGTATATTGTTCTGGGGCGCCTGGGTGGCTCGGTCGGTTAAGCATCCGACTTCGGCTCAGGTCACGATATCACAGTCTGTGAGTTCAAGCCCTGCGTCGGGCTCTGTGCTGACAGCTCAGAGCCTGGAGCCTGCTTCGGATTCTGTGTCTCCCTCTCTCTCTGCTCCTCCCCTGCTCATGCTCTGTCTCTCTCTCTGTCTCAAAAATAAAATAAAAACATAAAAAAAAATTTTTAAAGGTATATTGTTCCATAAATTTACATATTACATAACTGGCTCCAAACATTTAATTTTTAAGGAGGATATCCCATTGCTCCTTAAATAAAATCCTTATTTATAACACTAAAAGGTAAATACTTAATAACAATGCAACATTTCAACAAGAATGTTAAATTACCTGCCTTCAGCTTCTGAGACTTAACTAAATTCATATCCAAAATAATAGATTGCATATTGACGTTTTTCTCTCTCAAATGTCTATTCTTCCTGTACAAGTAAAATAATATATGAAATATTCAACCTGTATTATTTATCTTTAATTTGAGGCACCAACATTTATAAGACTACCAAATGCTAAAACATACTTTATAATGAGATTCAAAACCCACACTGAAACCCGTAAGATATAAGGATTTTGTCTTTATCAAGGTAACCCTTCAAGAGACTATATATTCTAAAATAAAGAACACATTTTTTTCAAAGGTAACACAATTTCAGAAATCCATACATGTGCAAATTACATGAATTTATTTACTGGCTACAGTAAGTTATGAGAGTCCAGGCTTAACACGCAATAGAAAGAGTGCAAGTATTTATTGGGCACTCGACATACGACAAGCAGTGTTCTGAAACACTTTGTGTGTATTAACTCATTAATCCTCATAAGTATACTATGGATTAGGTGCTACAATTGGCACCATTTAAGAGATGAATAAACTGAGGGAGCAAGCAGTTTAATTAATGTACTCAAGGTTATTTAATCAGTGGCAGAACCAGGACTGACCCTGGTTCTAGAGAGTTGGACTTCAGAGCTCATGCTTTTAACACAAACCATATCCGGTATATTTGTGTGTCAACTATACTCAATTAACACTTAAAATTAATAAAAAAAAAAAAAAGTAGGTATAAATTTAACTGAAAATCAAGAAGACAGTTTTGTTTTCACAACCACTCTCTTTTCAAAGTAATCACTCATGAAAACCCAGCTTTGTGATATAATTCTAATTAACTACTAATTCTAATATGAATTAACTATGTAAAATCATGTAATTTACGGGGGCACCTGGGTGGCTCAGTGGGCTAAACAGCCGACTTCGGCTCAGGTCAGGATCTCACAGTTTGTGGGTTTGAGTCCTGCACCAGGCCCTGTGCTGACAGCTCAGAGCCTGGAGCCTGCTTCGGATTCTGTGTCTCCCTCTCTCTCTGTTCTCCCCAACTCGCACTCTGTCTCTGTCTCTCTCAAAAATAAAAGTTAAAAAAAAATCTTAAATCATGTAATTTACTAATCTCAGTTTCAAACACAAATCAATTCAAGCTTGCAAGCCTATTCCTCTTTCACAATGCTGACATCCTGCTGACTTCTTAGTTCACTCATAGCGGGTACTTAGGCAAAAAAGAAAAAAAAAAAAAAAATGGTGCTGCAGGGCAATACCAGGCAAGCCATAACAGCAAAAAGCAAGCTGAATATAACAAAAACATTCAGTCAAACAGCCTATTTTTCCACTTTGAAAATACATGTCTTAGATACATAGAAATCTATAATCATACATCTTTTAAATACACTTTTGCTTAAGGCAGGATAGCATTACCAGTAACGATAAACAATTCAATTTACACATGAAAGTTATTGTGATAAAGTAAAACATTTTAAAAGACCACCAACAGTCCAATTCAATTTTATTTTTCATGAAAACATGTTTAGGCAGGAATAATTCAAACCATGTCAAGCAATGTCAGCCAATATAAGAGCTGCACAGATAAGTCTCATAACACCAACTATAAACTAATATTACTTCATAACCAAAAGTATAAGAAAGTTAACAAAATGCAGCGGAAAGGTACTTTCTCATAACAAACATGATCACTCTTTAATGTGTCATACTAGGTATCAGCCACATGACTAAACCAAGAAGGCTTGCAATCGCCTTTTATAAGCAAATATAACACATACATACAACCTACTTATTATAGAATGACATATAATTAGAGAAAGAGGGCTTTGCAAACCGCAAAGTCCTTTCCACACATTAGATCATCACTAAAAATAAAAAAAATTAAAGTAGAATATTAGCAAGTAATTAAATCAAATCAAAAGTACAAAATAAAAAGTGCTTCACTTCATTCATTCATACCAAATTCATACAACTTTACCATAATTTGAACAGTATCAGTAAGTGAAAAATTCAAAATGTGTCCAGGTAGAAGGGAACTACTTCAAGTGTGGTCCACTGATCAGTACCAATCTTCAAACTCTGTTACTGCTTCATGACGGAGTAAGTACAGAAACTGAGGCAAGCCATTTAGCAACTCTAAAAGCAATCTGACATTGCTGCAAGATGTTATACTTCACAAAGGTAGTGATGTGTGAAAAACTGGAAATTTTAAAAATTGGAAGACAGCTTGAGAATCACTGAGCTAGGCCACATTTCCCAGAATCCCTTTTAGGTAGGTGAGATTAAGTTCTTGGAAACCAAGGAAGTGATGTGTGCCACCTTTCCCATCAGGGAACTCACTCTATGGCTCTCAGCTGTCCTTTCCCTTCTGCTAACTAAAACCCTGATGTTGCAGCTACCCTATGTGCATGAAAACAATGACAATACGTACCCTACCTAACTAGTGCTTCTCAAACTGAAATGTACAAAAAAGTCACTAGGAGAACCCTGTTAAAATACAGATGCTGATTCAGTAGGTCTGTGGTAGAGACTGAGACTCTACACTGCTAACAAGGTATCAGGTAATGCTAATGATTCTGGTCTTAGGACCACACTTGGAGTAGCAGGAGTTAGGGGACAACTAAAGTTAGATGGAAAGAACTTGGGTCCATAAATGACAGCACAAAGCAGATTCCCCAACACTGTGGGTTTTTCTGTGATGAGGAAAAAAAAGAATGAGGAAAAAAAAAAAAGGCTATGTTCTTTAGACCTTTGTAATGTGGGGTCTCTGTATATCAGCCTAACTTTCAACCTAACTAATAGAAAGCAGTTTTGTAAATATCAAGAAGGGTATACCTCAGGCCAGTTTTACATTTTAATTAAAATAATATCAACATAAATGCTTATTCACATAAGTATAAATTGGAAAAAAGTTCAAGGCCTTATTGCCCTTTCAAGACAATCCGACTCTAGAAAGCATGCTATGATTTCTGTCATGTATCATTTAAATATTATTACTCTACCCATTAACATTTACACCACTACACTGGACTAACTTTTTCATGATGCCAAAACAAAATCTGAATGTTAACCTCTCATTGTTAAGAAGCTACATCTAATTATATGAAGACATCTTTCAATTGGGAATTATCCCTACCAAAGAAATCTTTTCCTTATAACTGGTAGAAAATTTATTGAGTAAAATGGCAGGTGTCTCTGTGTAGCAAAGAATAGCTAGATATGTCTACCGACAAAGTTAATGTTATTTGGGATCGTTATTTTGCACCAGCAACGATGTAAAACACAGACACAATTTCATGGTATTGCTGCAGCAATCATATTTTTAATATATGTATATGAAATAGTTTCATTTTTTAATGAAATGAAACACCTAATTAACATATGCTTATGAAGACTTCTGACAAATGTGTAATTAACTCAATAAAGAAAAAAAAAAGTAAAAACAAAGCACATAACCACAACCAGAAAAAGTGGTCAAAAAATTTATCAGCAGCAACCAAAATAAGGAAAAACAACATCTCGATCTTGTAGAACTTCAAAATGTCCAAAGAGGAATCTGACAGAGCCTGGGTACTAACCTGTACCAAGAAGCATAACTAAGGAAAGAAGTCAAATTAACACAATCCTGGAGAAATCTCACTGTTACAATGTAGAGTGAAACACAGAGATTCAGCAAGCAGCCTGGACAAAAGATCATGGCAAACTCCCAGGAACAGAAGCCTCTGCATACCAACCTAGGCTCTCAGCTCAAGCAAAAAGGGTCAATGGTATGTGCCATTCTGAGTTTGGTAAACTGAGGAAGGCCACTGAGAAGAAGGCCTTCCCCTAACTAGTAACATATATATGACCTTTTCTGTTGTTCATAATTGAAAGTTAACAAAAGAGCAATCTGTGCTTGGCAGGGTCCTCACGTAAAACCCAGTGGGCTGGAACCTTATGCCAGCCTAATAACCTGGGAAGTGTCCCAGCGTCCACTTCTTTGCCTCATCAAAGGCCACAGAATGAATGATAACCTCCTCTCCTAATGCCTTTCTAACCAGGGACCCCGACATAACAAGCAATTATGAAACATCAAAAGGAAAAGTAAAAATTTGTAGTATCCCATAAAATATCAAAAGTGTAAAGAAATAATTAGGACCTAGGACAAATTTATACTAAAAACAAACTTCTGAAAATAGTTTCTATTAACATTGGTTTGAGAAAGAACATTTCAAACCCCCCCCCAAAACAGTTGGTTGTCCCATGCAAGAAATGTTATCAACATATCTGTAAGTGTGTATGTTTGTATTCAGTTAGAAGCAAATATCAATAAATAGAGAAAGCTCTGGGGTGCTAGTGGCTCAGTGGGTTAAGCATCAGACTCTTGATTTCGGCTCAGGTCATGATCTCTTGGTCTGTGGGATTGAGCCCTGCTTGGGGGCTCTGAGCTGACAGCGCAGAGCCTGCTTGGGATTCTCTCTCTCTCCCTCTCTCTCTCTCTCCCTCTCTCTCTCTCCCTCTCTCTCTCTCTCCCTCTCTCTCTCTCCCTCTCTCTCTCTCCCTCTCTCTCTCTCCCCTCTGCTGCTCCTGTGCTTGCACACACACACACGTGCTCTCTCTCTCTCTCAAAAGAAAAGAATAAACATTTTTTAAAAATTTTTTTAAGGTTTATTCATTTTTTGATAGAGAGAGAGCATGAGTGGGGGAGGAGCACAGTGAGAGGGAGACACAGAATCCGAAGCAGAGTCCAGGCTCTGAACTGACAGCCCAACGCGGGGCTCAAACCCGTGGACTGTGAGATCATGACATGAGCTGAAGTCAGACGTTCAATTGACTAAGCCACCCAGGCGCCCCTAAAACAATAAACATTTTTAAAAAATAGGGAAAGCTTGTATAACAGGTTATTTCCTACATTACTGTAAAAATTACATTTTTTCATAAAACTAGTTTTTAAAATTTCACAACATCATTTCACAAGTAACAAGTTTCTCCTCTACACAAGGCTTGAAAAAGTTTCATATTCCTGGAGAACACAAAAACATTATGATGAAACATACTGAGACTAAATTACAATGGTACTAACATTCATTCCACAAGCATGTACATGCCTACTGTGGACCCTGCACCCCGCTAAATGCCAGAACACCTCAGAGATATGACTTCATCCTAGTCCTACAGGAGCTTACAAAACAAGACATCAATCAAACTATTTTAACTATTTGGAAAAACCAAATATTTACTTATTTCTTTTGATCTAACAATATTAGAATATATTAATGGCAAAAGGAAAAATTATTTCACTAACTTTATCATGATCATCTACCAACTTTCCAGACACTTAAGCTTAAATACATCCCTATTTCTCTTCCAAAACAAAACTTAAACTGAATTAATTCTTAAATCCATTATAAACTGTTGGCTTAATTTCTTTAAGTTTTTTCCCCATCAATATTTATGCTTAATGTTTCATATTCTGTATTTTTCAAAATTTATGAATTTTCAAACTTCTCAATGTCCTGCCTAGGAATTTAATAGAATAAAAATTTTTTTTCTTAATATCTTTCTTCACTTAATATCCATTATAGACTAACTGTCTTCTGAAAAGTTGCAGCTAAATTTTATAAGCATTTTATATTTAGAGGAGTTTTTTTTTTTTTTTAATTTTTTTTTCAACGTTTTTTATTTATTTTTGGGACAGAGAGAGACAGAGCATGAACGGGGGAGGGGCAGAGAGAGAGGGAGACACAGAATGGGAAACAGGCTCCAGGCTCTGAGCCATCAGCCCAGAGCCCGACGCGGGGCTCGAACTCACGGACCGCGAGATCGTGACCTGGCTGAAGTCGGACGCTTAACCGACTGCGCCACCCAGGCGCCCCTATATTTAGAGGAGTTTTAAGGGGATTTGGGGGGGGGATTAAAAAAAGAGACCTTCAAATATCTTAAGTTTTAAAAAATGTTTTTAAAAACTGCTCTGAGTCTCTAATAATCCAATCCAGTGATCCAATACTGACCTAAGCAAATAATCTTATCACAGAACTCTTAAAGACATATCCATTTTCTCTTTTCAGAAAAGTCACTGATTTCATATTCCAATGCTCCCCCGCCCTGCCCTGAAGCTCCTAAAAAGCTAAGTCTCCTTTAAAATGCTGAAATTCTCAGGTGCCTGAGTGGCTTACTCGGTTGAGCGTCTTCGGCTCAGGTCATGATCTCGTGGTTTGCGGGTTTGAGCCCCCGCGTCAGGCTCTGTGCTGACAGCTCGGAACCTGGGGCCTGCTTCGGATTCTGTGTCTCCCTCTCTCTCTGCCCCTCCCCTGCTCATGCTCTGTCTCTCAAAAATAAATGAATGTAAAAAAATAAAAAAATACATAAAAAAAAATTTAAATGCTGAAATTCCTCAGTGCTTGCACCTAGCCTCTTCTTATTTAAAGTTTGATTTTTAGATCACTGATAGGTGCTATCTAATAGAAATGTAATGCAAACCACATACGTAATTTTAAATTTTCTGGCAGTCATATTTTAAAAAGTAAAGAGAAACATGCGCAATTAATTTAATAATATATTTTAACACAATATAGTGATGGCATTATTTCAATATGCAAACAATATAAAAATGAATGAGAGATATTTATATCCTTTTTTGGTACTAAGTCTTCCAAACCTGGTGTGTATTTTACATTTACATCACATGCAAATTTGGATTAGACATATTTCAAGTATTCAGTAACCACATGTGGCTAATGTCTACCGTACTGGACAGTGCAGCCTTAGATGATCTCATCCATGCACTACTTCAGTCATCAGCTATACCCAAATGACTCCATATTTATATCTCTAATCCAGTCTTCTTCCTAGTGCAAGATTAGTATTTCCTAATATCTAATTGATATCTTACTTTAGATGACTCAAAGGCACCTCGTACTCAAATAATGTCCAACTTTAATTCATGATCCACCCCTCAAAAATGTACTCCTTTTCTAAGACTCCCTATCTAACCATACTGTAATCAATTTAGGTATACAAGCCAGAAACCCAGAAATCAACCCCTTGACACCTCCTTCTCTCTCTTTCCCATATATAGATGCGTATATTTAGATGGATATAGTCCATCTAAAAGTTCTGTCCATTTTACCTCTCAAATACCAATCAAATCAATCTCTGTTCTCCATCGCAATCATCACCACCATTCTACCACTCTACTCAAGCCAAGCTCCGAGCCATTTTCTTCAATGCAAGCATTTCTCAACATCTAACTATGATGTCATCCCTACTTCAACCGTCCCAACCCCTGATAAAACTTTCCAACTGATTTCTACTGCCTCCAGAATAAAAGCAAGGCCTGAGCTACATGATCCAGACCCTAAGTGTCTCCCAGTTCCGCCTCACTATACCACCTCTGTCTTGCCCTCCACTCATCCTGGTCCTTCAGACCTTTGTACTCACCATGTTCCTTACTGCCCTATAAACTCTGCATATGCTGCTTTACCCTTACTTAGTCTATTTAATTCCCACTCATCCTCCAGATCTCAGGGAAGCATTCTCTGACCACCACAAAGACACCAAATTTCCCTTCTATAAGCTCATCTACAACCATGTCCCTTTTCATTTCTAGTGTACTTTACAGATGCAATGTTTGAATATGTAATTAATGGCTTTCTCCCCTTAAGACTACATCTGATTGAACTAAAGAGTCTGCCACAGCAAGATGTTTAATAATTATTTGTTGAATGAATGTGTTAGTGAATCTGCCTTGTTTTTTCCCTAGACAAAGACTAGACACCATGTGAGATGGCGTATATAACATGCCCTGCTTATACAGCACTAGTTCTGAAAAGCTTCCCAGATTTCTCAAGCAAAAGACCAGTATATGACATGTTTAAATTCTGACCAACTAGTATATCATCACCAAAACAAACAGTGCCTTGTGTACAAGATGTATAAACATTAACTACGTGTATTTCAGTACACACATTACTATATAGGGTTACATCTTTCTCTGCATTATTGCAGAGACTTACTTATTGTTGTAAAGATACCATATCTTCAGCAGCACTACCCTAAGATGAGGGTAGCTATCTGTCTCCACTTTAAAAGCTGTGAAACTGTAATAAGTATAAAAACTGCTCATGCATGCACACAGACTTACACCTATCAAGTCAGGGTGTGAAACCTATAGGGGTTATAGTAATAAGGTACAGGTAGGCTCTGTCCAGTCCTGGAGCATGATGTGGTTCTTTCCTCCTTCTCTATATCACCAGTGTGCTTCCTTTCTGCTCTCAGTATCCTTGATTTGACACCCTTGTTAACATTTTATATTATCACCACATATTTCTTGCCCCCTCTTCTCTGCTTTTGTTTTCATTCTATGACCTCATAAAAATGTTTCTCAATTTTTACACAAAAATTTTTGCATTGTTGGGAGTGCAGTCTACTTCTTCTAAAGATCATCTGGAGGCAAAGTCTTCTTCAGCTACTTCCAGAGCCTACATCTTACAAAAAAATCACAGTTTCTAAATAGTTGGGACTTAACTGCAACATGGTAAGTCAAAATGCCAATATTCTTCTTTTGTCAAAAGGAGAAAACATAAACCAAAAAAGTTGATATAGTTATATTTTTATGGTTCTTGAAATGTTACTATGTAATTTTTACTTGATTTAGCAAATGCTGCTGTGAGAGGAGAAAATTATTTTCAACTTGCTGAGGTAGCAAGTTTCTTTTTATACCCCCTTTATGCTTGAGGCAGTCAAGTCTACAGGCAGTTGAAACTAGATTTATAGGTTATTCACCAAAAAAAAAAAAATCACTGCAAACAGCACCTTGAAACCTGAAAACTTGCACAGTTTAACAGAATATCCAGTCATTTTTTTAGCACTTTATAGTATCAGAAGCTGCCAGGCAATGTGTAACATACTTTGAGGCAGAAGGTCAACAAGGCTTATTACTGTTGAACTATAATTTCACAAACAAGGTAAACCAAAGAGATAGTTACAAATGCTCATTAAAGAAATGGGAAATGTTTCAAAATAGGAGGTCTCTGATAAGTCCCCTGAAACCAAAATATAAATCAACTGGTTTCTTCTAATGTTCTTGAACATGATCTATTATTGTTTCAGCTAAAAAGTGTGTTCATGGTTCTTATCCTTTCCAAAAGAGTATACCAAGAGTATGTTTATATCAAAGTGGTAATGATAGAATATAATTTTAGATAATAAAATATCCTGCACTTAATGTACAACCTTATAAAGAACTACTAATATCCTTTACAAATGTACTTATGTCTAAGAATTATGTTGGAATATAAGGGAGCAAAATTTCACATACTCTTTGTATAAACTCTTATTGTCTGACTATTACCAACAGTGTAGTGCATACAGGTATAGTTATATTGATGGTACTGCAAAGGTTGCTTTTCTTTTTTTTTTTTCTTTCATTTTTTTATGTTTATTTTTGAGAGAGAGAGAGAGAGACAGATGTGAGCGGGGGAGGGGCAGAGAGAGGGAGACACAGAATCTGAGGCAGGCTCCAGGCTTCCAGCTGTCAGCGCAGAGCCTGACATGGGGCTCAGACCCACAAGCCACGAGATCATGACCTGAGCAGAAGTAGGACGCTGAACCGACTGCAGAACCTGGTGCCCCAGGTTGCTTTTCACTTAAAGACTGGGATCAATGACCAGCAGTCTCCTGAGGAAGTGTTGTGTCTCTCAGAAAACAGAAACCATACAAGAAAGGTGCAGGGTGGACTACAGGACAGGAATCTGACTTTCTTGGTCATGACCATTAATGTATTTGGAAGGAAGCTTCCACGTGATGGAATGGGAAAAGAAGCTCTCCCTCTGTGGCCAGGTTAAAAGTCAGGAATTACAAATTCCAGCAAAATGTCCTGAAGTACCACTTTGCAATATCATTCTCAAGGCAACATGTGGAATAGGGCAGGCCCCCTTCAAGACAAGACAGCATTCACTTTATACCCATACTGCCACTGTGCTTCCTAAATAATAAATGGACAGAACTTGTAGATGGACTATATCCATCTAAATATATATCAAAGTTGTTCTTCTTCAGCACTAAATTTTGATAAAGACTGTTACAAGCTATCATCTTTCTTAGGTGTCTCAAGGTGAAAGAAAGGGAGAGGAGTATACACTTGGGCCAGAGGATGGTCAGTGTGGTCGTAGCACCAGCCATCAAAGAGAGAGAATCCAAAAGGGAAGGTGAAATTCAAGGCGAACAAGGTAAGAAGACCTTTGTGTTCATCCTTCTATTTTCCCTCTAACCCTGCCCTCCTCACCAAAACACAAAAACAAAAATCCCAGAGCACAACCTGGTTAAGCCTTGTTATGTTAGAAACCTGGAGTTTCTCAGAAATTATGTTCATAATACAAATGGAAACACACTATTTCTAATGCTACCTTATGGTGTCTTCAACTCCAAACTGCTGAGTAAGGCAAAGACATACAATATAGTGTCTTACTTTTTCAGACCTTATTCTCAGATTTAGAAAAATACACAATTAACCAGATTTTCAGATAACCCTAATCAGCCCTTAGGTGAGCCACCGCAAGATAAAGGTTTCTTTGTTTCCAAAAATCACCATTCCTCAGCATAAGCACTTTATCTTTCCCAAAGAAGAAAGTAAATTTACACACCACAAAACGCTTAAATCCAATTTTCTATTTTAAAATGTATCATTTTTTTTTTATCAACAATTTAAATTAGAAGTGGTCACCATGGCTTGATGGAAATGAGTTTTGAATCTTTATTCCGCCCGTTTGGGCTCTATTCTTGGTTCTGCTACTTGTAACTGAGGAAATTTTTGATTCCCATGGTGCTTCAGTTTCTTCATCCGCACCTGAAGACATTAAGCTATACCACCACTAATTCTATGGAAAATACCTTTTCTTTTTTTTCGTTCATTTTTTTAAATGTTTATTTATTTTTGAGAGAGACACAGACAGAGATAGAGACAGCACAAGCAGGGGAGGGGCAGAGAGAGAGGGAGACACAAAAATCAGAAGCAGGCCCCAGGCTCTGAGCTGTCAGCACAAACCCAGGGACCATGAGATCACGACCTGAAGCCAAAGTCAAAGGCTTAACTGACTGAGCTACCCAGGGCTCCACCTTTTCAAAAACACAATCACAACTAATTGTGTTCTAACATGTTTCTATTTTTTTAAAGTTTCAAAAGGTTGGGGCACCTTTTGAAAGTCAGTAGGGCATCTGACTCTTGATTTCAGTTCAGGTCATGATCTCCTGGGTTCCTGAGCTGAGCCCCAAAATGGGCTCCTTCCTGACACTGTGGAGCCCACTGAGTATCCCAGTACTTGGGATACTCTCTCCCACGCCCGCTCACTCTCTCAAAATAAATAAACTTTAAAATAAATAAAAATTTCAAAAGATTGACATCTCTATAAAAATTTTAAAGATTCAAAAGGTTAGTAGAAATATACAAATCCCCCTTAAGGGATTCTCCAAGGAGAAAAACCAAAAAGGTATTAAGTAAATCTGTTATCTAGACAAATTAAGTAAAATCTCCTCTCATCCTGAAGTCTATTCCACACATAACTAAGTACCACAAAATATCAATGTACTATTTAGTGCATTATTTAAACATAATCACCATACTGTGTAAGTCCCTGAAAGTTTTAAAGTTCAAATCATCAAAACCTGATGTTTTCTATGCTACTCATCACTGAAGAAAAAAATTATTGTAAAGTCTGCTAGGGTGGCTACTGTTGGAGTTATATTTTAAAATATTGATTTTGTGGGGGTTCTAATGAAGATTAAGGACTTAGGAGGGGGAAAAATACTCAGAAAATAACAAACTGGAATAATAGGTTAGAAACCTAAGCTTTTTTGGCATAAGATATTACCCTAACCTATTGTTTTAGGTGAAGATAATAGAAAGGATTTAACAGTTTAGGTTAGCATCTATTTCTTTTTAAGTCCTACAAGTCATTAAGTGAATAGATTAAGTACTAAGAAAAATGGTTTTGTCAGTGACAATAACAGAGAATCTCAAGAGTTAGAGGAAACTGAAAATATCAGAACTGTAATGAACTGGTCAGAGGTACTCTTTGGTCATCAATTCTCCTTCTAGTACTCTTCTCTGCCTAAACATTTGAAATTCTGTATTTTAACATAGTAAGTCTGTACTTAAATGTAAGATCTATACAGGCCACCTGAACGCCTAGGAGATCCTTTTGTTTGGCACAAATCTAACCCATTCAAGACCCATTAGGAATTACATGTAACTCCAAAATTCCTAGAAAAACAGTCTTATTAGACCCATGGCTTACTATTGCCTTCATTAGTCACTGCTTTACAAAAGCAACAGAAATCTGGTGGAAAAAGAAACATGTTAAACAGATAATTTGTGATATAAAGTAACAAATGTTACAATATAACATTCCTTTAGCTTTATAACAAAGGGAGGCACTCTATCTAAGATTGGGTGGAAACCCCTGCTAGCAGTCTGATTGGCAGGGTCTGAATTCTAATTGGCAGGGGCATCCCAAGGTCAGTTGTATGAGACTTTACTGAAAACCTACACTGTAGTGGCTCCCTGGCACCAAAAATACACAGAAAAATCAGTTATAGTTCCCCACCCTTAAGGAGTTTAGGGTCCAAAACCAAAAAAGAACAATTTAGTATGTGTTTGGAACCAAAATATGAGACTAGCCTTTCTTTTTTTTTTTTTTTCTTAAATTTTTTTTTCAACGTTTATTTATTTTTGGGACAGAGACAGAGCATGAACGGGGGAGGGACAGAGAGAGAGGGGGACACAGAATCGGAAACAGGCTCCAGGCTCTGAGCCATCAGCCCAGAGCCCGACGCGGGGCTCGAACTCACGGACCGCGAGATCGTGACCTGGTTGAAGTCGGACGCTTAACCGACTGCGCCACCCAGGCGCCCCGTTTTTTTTTTAATTTTTTTTTCAACGTTTTTTATTTATTTTTGGGACAGAGAGAGACAGAGCATGAACGGGGGAGGGGCAGAGAGAGAGGGAGACACAGCATCGGAAACAGGCTCCAGGCTCGGAGCCATCAGCCCAGAGCCTGACGCGGGGCTCGAACTCACGGACCACGAGATCGTGACCTGGCTGAAGTCGGACGCTTAACCGACTGCGCCACCCAGGCGCCCCTGAGACTAGCCTTTCTAAAGGAGGTGGGGTCACGTTGGAAAGAAGTAAAAGACCAAGTTTGTACCTGAAGTTGTATCACTAGGTTGAAGAACTAAGGCTCAATCTAACGAAGCACGGGAAAAAACTGAAATAGAAGAGTGATCCAAGGAGGCGCCTGAGTGGCTCTGGCAATTACGCATCCAACTTCACCTCAGCTCATGATTCCTGAGATTGGGCCCTAAATTCAGCCCTGTGCGGACAGCTTGGAGCCTGCTTGGGATTCTCTCTCTGCCCCTCCCATGCTTGCGTGCTTTCTCTCTCTCTGAATAAAGAAACTTTAATAATAATAATAATAATAATAATAATAAAACGAAGAGTGACCCAAGATTCTTCAATACATCCTTTGAGGTAAAGAAACTGAAGGTAGAAATTCCAGAACAAAAGTAAAACTGGGTAAGGTTAGCTTTTAACTCCACAGTCTGTTATGCTAATGGTGTTCACGGAAAAACTGTAGGAACAACGCATAACAGTGGGAAGTACCAGCCCCCCTGTGCTCACCTTTCAGCTCCACCACTTTCTAGATAGGTAAAGTTGCTTTTCACAGTTCTGTGCTAGTCTTCTAACCTGAACAGCCAGAAGCCCCCTCTTCAAAATACAGGCGTTAAATCTGGCCCAACCTTTCGGGTCTTAAGCCTCACTGGACACCCTCCTACTTCCACGAACCACAAGGATCTAGTGTCAGTTCTGCAAACCAATAAGCGCTTCCCTACTTCTGTGTTGCATCTCCAGTGGCTCTGCCTAGAAAGCCCTTTCCTCGCCGTCTTTCAGAACCCACTTCTCTAGGAAGTGAGCTCTCCTTCCCCTCCAATTCCATAGCACATTTGCCTGCCCCTCTGTACAGTTTGCCACTGTCTCCGTTGTTGTGTTCGTTCTTGGAATGCCTCCCTCTCTGCTCTTTTCCCTAAGATAGTGAACTGCCAGAGAGCAGGGGCAAATCTTTTTTATCCTTCCTACCCCTCCTCTCTGTGCCTATGAAGGCCTGGAAAAGCGTTACTAAATTAAACAATGTTAACAACTGCAATGACCTCAGTTTCAGAAACGGCTTAATTTCGCATAATTTTTTGTTGCTCTCAGATGTTAAAATCTTGACGTGAAACGTGTTTAAAAAAATGAACACTGCCATCGCTTCAAGAAAAGTTCTACGGAGCACCCACACGAGTTGACAATGAGGTCATTCTTAGCTTCAGAAGTTGTGAGTGTGCCACGGAGGGCAGCTTCACGCCGGTCGGTACACTACTCCGAAATTACGGAAAAGAAGCGGCGGCCCAGGCAGCCGCACAGGCTTTGCTTGGGTCGACCCTCAACTTCCCGCGGGCCCCCGGGCCCGCGGGCTCCGGCCGCGCTCGCCCCTCTCCGCCGCACACGGTTCTCCAGCCCTCGCCTCCCCTCGTCCCGCCGCAGCAACACCGCCCGGAGCGGCGCGCACGGCGCGGCAGGTCCTATCGGGCGGATCCGCTCGGGCCTGGGCCGCCGGCCGCCCTGCCTGCTCTGCCAGCGGCCCCCCGGCCTCTCCCCGGCCCGCCGCCCGCCGCCCGGGGCCCAGGCCGCGCCGCCGCCGCCGCCGCCCCGAGGGGAGCTGGGGGACTCGCTCGGCTCCGCGTGGCGCCGGGGGCGGAGCCGGCCCGGAGGGCCCGGAGAGAGGCCGGGGGCAGGCGGCGGCCTCCGCCTACCCCGACACGTACCCACCGCCCCCAACCCCAACCCTCCTCGGGGCCCCGGCCCGCGCCCGCGGCCGGGCGGCCGGCGGGACTTGCCACTTACCAACCCGCCTGGGACAACGCCGCGCCGGGGACCTCAGACATGGTAGCTGCTTAGGTCGGGGGTGGGGGTGGGGGGCTGGGGGTGGGGGTGGGGGGGGTAGGCCTCCTACTTGAGACCAAAAAAAAAAAAAAAAAAAAAAAAAAAAAAAACGAAAGAAAAGAAAAGAAAAAAAAAACTCCTCTGGTCGGCTCTGCAACTGGGCATGCTCAGTGCGGCCGGCGCTTCCGCGTGCGGGTTCCACTCGCCGCGTTTTCCGAGCGGCCGCAGGGGCAGGCCTGGCGTGGAGCTTGGTAGTTGCAGCCTGCCTGAGGCCTTGTCCCCCCCCCCCCCCCCCGCCGCCACCCCCCGCTAAGGACCGTCTGGGGCCGGGAGGTCGCTGGCCAATTTGTGAAGAAGGACCACGAGACTTTGCCTCTCCACCGAAAGCTGATTATTTTTTGTTTTGGGTCACTTTTCTGAGTTGTACACCTTGGAAACTAATGGGGACGTTTTTTCTAGAGCAGAAAGTAACGTCCGCATTTCTAGCGCCTAGAGGCGGTCACTTCACAGAAACCAGGATATGCTAGGGTTGAGGGATGGGTCGGTTGCGAGGAAGTGTTTAGTTTCGGGGTAGTAAAACTCAAAGGAACGGTAACCCCAGTCACCCTGCACAAGAGAAAAGTTTACTTTTTTTTTTTAAATACTCGGTCCATTCACCCCGCTTTTCCATCTGCCCCGACGCAAAGAAAAGAATGAAATCGCATTTTTTCGAGTCCCCACAGGCAAATCAGTTTGTAGAGATTGTACCACAATGAAAACAGTCAACCCAGGAAAACCTCCACTTAAGGGACATGAGTAAATCGGGCAGTTGTGTGTTTGTTTTCTCTGTCGCTCTGCCACTGGACCCGTCCAAAGTCCCAGCGCAGCCCTGTGACGTTAGCACGAAGACAGCCAGGCCTGGCTCCCACAGCTTCGCTGGTGTCCTTCTCCGGCTTTCAGGAGCGATGAAGCACAGGGGCGGGTCCCCGAGTAAGCATGCGCGGCGGCGTCGCGGAACGGCGCGCTGGGCGCGCCAGCGCGATTGGACGGCTGAGACTAACGACAGCCAATCGGGGAGGAGCAGGTGGAAGAGGCCGCGGGCAGGGGAGACTCTCCCTAAAAGTTTGCTCCGCCCTCTCTGGTTTTCCACCTCTGTGAGTACTCGAGATAAAGACGCTTCTGTGTGGTTCCAGCCCCAACTGTCAAGTCTCGGAGAGAAACCAAGAACTTAAGCCGTATCATCGCGGCTGCCTCATTTGAAACCATCATCACAAAGACAGACTGCGGAACTGGACAGAGAAGCTCCTGGGACTGGGGAGGAAATTGACAGTTACAGAAGGAAGGAAATAATTGCTGTGGGCGGAGCTAAATCTCAATACAAATTTTTCTCCTTCTAATTGGGATACATACTCTGTGCTTCCCAACTCATAGTTTTAAAATCTTGATGGCTTTCTTAACTCTAATGCTATCGAAATATGTTTTCAAGCACATTGCTTAGAAACTAATTTTAATGAAACATATTTCCAAGTATTTAGAATCAGAAATAATTTCATCCTATTCTCTGCAATTTACAGTAGCCTACGGTGTTTAGGCCATACACTTGGCTACAAGTATATTTCAGTTTATTGGCACCAGTCATCATATACAGGAGTCAGGAAAAGATTTACCATTCTGAAGGTAAATAGATGGCTCAAATTGCTAATATTTTTTATTGGTTGTTAAATAGAATCCACTCTTACCGATTATTTACATTTTGCAATTAGTTTAACTTGTTAACTATGAAAATGATATGCTGTCCTAGTATCAGAATTACTCTTAACTGTGAGTCCTTTATACATTTGTTTTCATGGTATAGTGAATTTACCATTGCAAAGCACTTACAATAACTTTAATAATATGCTCCACGAAACACTGTATTCCCTTACTTTAAGACATATTTTAAAGAATGAGTTGAGGATAACCACTGGGAAAATTTGGGACAATATTAGCATCAAAAACAATGACAATAATTTATTGAATTAAAAAAATAAGTAAAATGCATGCTTTCAGAGTGGCACTAAAAATAACAAACAGCAACTGCCTGGCTCGGTTTCATATGAATATTACAGCAAAAGTCTATAACGAATGGGGGGGGGGGATTCCACTTTTCTTTAAAAACATCATCCTGGGGGTATCTGGGTGGCTCAGTCGATTAAGTGTCCAACTCTTGATTTTGGCTCTGGTCATGATCTCATGGTTCATGAAGTTTAAACCCTGTATAACAGGCTCTGCACTGACAGTGGGGAGCCTGCTTGGGATTCCCCCTCTCCCCTCTCTGCTCCTCCCCTGTGCTCTCTCTCACTCTTTATCTCTCTAAATAAATAAATAAACATTTTTTTTTTGAAAAGGGGTACCTGGGTGGCTCAGTTGGTTAAACATCCCACTCTTGATTTCAGCAAGGGTCATGATCTCACTGCTCGTGAGTTCAAGCCCCTAGTAGGGCTCTGTGCTGACATCACAGAGCCTGCTTGGGATTGTCTCTCTCCCTCTCTCTCTGCCCCTCCCCTGCTCTCTCTCTCGCTCTCTCTCTCTCTCTCTCAAAAATAAATAAACTCTAGGGGGAAAAAAGTACAATTGAGATGCTTCACACCCACTAGGATGGCTATACTTGAAAAGATGGATGATAACAAGTGTTGATGAGAATGTGAAGAAACTGGAATCTTCATACATGGTTGGTAGGAATGTGAAATTGTGCAACTATTTTGGAAAACTGTCAATTTTTCAAAAAGTTAAACATAGAGTTTCCATATGAGTCTGCATTTCTACTCCTAGGTATATATATCCAAGAGAAATAAAAACTAATATCCACACAAAAACTTGTACTTGATGTTCATATTAGCATCATTCATTATAGCCAATGATGTTTGGAAACAATCCAAAATGTCCATGAACTGATGAATAGACAAACAAAAGGACTGGGATTCCACAAACTAAAGAAAAGGGAATTTGCTGTTACCCCATTAGCCATTATTCTAGGAGATATGATTTAGGAGGTGAATTTTTAAGAGGAAGAGTAAAATAGTTGACCTCTAGAAATTAACTTCTAGAATTCTGTGATTCTAAACCATGCAGATGAACCCCATTTGTTTTAAAGTTTCTTAACTAGTAAATACAAGCAATAGGGTGTGGCCATCAGGACAAATGGGGTCATGCCATGACGACAGACAACCACAGAATGTTAGTGGCTTTTAATTCAAAGTGTTTATTTTTATAAAGAAAGACAAGAAAAAAAATTTTCTGTCCAAAGTGGGTGCTTGGAGGGTGGGGAGGAAGGCCTCTGATCATCATGGTCATCCACACTCCTTTTTTTAAAAAACGTTTCATTTTGAGAGATAGAGCGTGACTGAGGGAGATGTAGGAAGAAGGGGGGAAGAAGATCTGAAGCAGGCTCCACCCTGACAGCAGAGAGCCCGGTGCAGAGCTCAAACCCACAGAACCATGAGATCATGACTTGAGCCGAAGTCAGTACCTCAACTGGCTGAGTCAACCAGGTGCCCCCTCACTCCAGAATCTTGACAGAGCATTAACCAGTAACATTGCTGATCAAAGCAGTAGAGGGTAAAAAAGACTCTGGAGAATCTCACACTGGAAATTAATGCCCTGCCAGGACTGGACATACGACAACACAGAAAGTCAATCACCAGGTGCCAGAGGTAGAGAATCATAAATATTCAATGAGCACGATTAATGCTTATGGGAGCCAAGAAGGTACCAGTATTATTTGTAATAACAAAACCCTGAAGGTAACTAAAATGTCCAACAATGAGGGAATATTTAAATAAGTTATAATAGGGACCATGTAGACATTACCAAAAAATGAAGTAGATCACTATGTACTAAGATATATTAGTCAGATATGTATGTAGAGTAAGAATATAAGTACTGCAAGTCATTAAGAAAAAGGTTTAAAAAAGATTTAAAAAAATAACAATAAAAAGAAACAGGTAAAAATCCCATTAGAAAAATGTGCAAAGTATATGAATAGGCAATATGCAAAAATAAAACCTAAGTAATCAATAAATATGTGAAAAGTTTAACCATATCAATAACCACAATATTAGTTTCAGGTGTGCAACATAGTGATTAAAGCAATGAGCTATCAATAAAATTCCACTTTTCATCTGACCTAGTAACAAAACTAGTAAAGAATATCAAATGTTGACAAGGATACAGGGAAATGATTCCTAATACACTCCTCATAAAAGTAAAGTTGATACAACAACTTTGGAGACTGATTTGGCAATATCTAACAAAACTGAAAAATGTGCATACCTTATGGTTGCACATTTTCACTTTTACATACTTATTCCAGAGAAAGATATTCGCTGACACATTGCTTTCAAATAGAAGAATGAAAACAGAGGCGCCTGGGTGGCTCAGTCAGTTGGGTGTCCGACTTCGGCTCAAGTCATGATCTCACGGTCTGTGAGTTTGAGCCCCACGTCAGGCTCTGTGCTGACAGCTCAGAGCCTGGAGCCTGTTTCAGATTCTGTGTCTCCCTCTCTCTCTGTCCCTCCCCCGTTCATGCTCTGTCTCTCTCTGTCTCAAAAATAAATAAACATTAAAAAAAAAAATTTTTTTTTAAAGAAGAATGGAAACAACGCCAATGTTCAATAGAGGATAAATGAGTTAAAAAAAAAAAAGGTGGTATTCTCATAAAATAAAATGCTCTATGCCAGTTTAAAGGAATACCCTAGACCTCTATGTAAATTTGGGCAGATCTCAATGACATAAAGCCAGGTTAAAAAACAAAACAAAACAGTTTAGCAGCTTTATAAACATAAACAGTATTACATCATGTGAAATTTTAAAAGCACATACTAAAATATATATACCAACAGAGGTCTCCACAATGATGGAAATATTCTATATCTCCACTGTCCAATATGGGAATAGGAGCCATTCGCCACATGTGGCTACATGTGCACTTGGAATAAGGCTAGTGAGGACAGGCAGCGCCAGTGGCAGTAAAATGACTATTCTGGAACAGAATCTTAACAGGCAGCCCTCTGGGTCTTTCTCGGTGCCAGCCGGCAACAGTTACTTCCCCGTGCCTCCTGCCCCACTGCCAGGGCCGACCATGGGGCTGGTGAAGAGCCCGAATTGGAAGGGCATAAATTCTCCTGCTACTACACCCAGCCACTGCCTGTCCCCAGTGCAACTGCTGGGCAGACTAAGTGCAGTAGCCAGACTCCTTTTTCAACCGTCCAGTCCGGATGTGTTGTTGTCCTTCCTGCAACAAGATGTTAAAGACTCAGCTGTCCTATCATGCCGGCGCCCTCACCTGGCTGTTTTGGGGAGCCTGTGCCTGCTGGGGTGCAGAGCTGGTTGCTTACTGCTTCATCCCTTTTTGTCTGGATGCACTTGTGGACCACGACTGTCCCAACTGCAAAGCTCTTCTAGGCACCTACTAAAAGCATTTACGTAGCAGGCTGCCAGACCTGAAGGGAGCCACGTGCTGCAGGAAGTGCTCTCCAACTCTTACCCAGTCCAGCCCCGGGGATGGGGGTTTCATCTTGGGGGCCTCATCGCTCTAGGGGCTTCACCTTCATGTCTTCTTTTGGGGCAAAAATATCGCAAAAGTAACACACCTCTAAAAGCCCAGAGATTGCTGCTTGGAGTCGTGCACAGGGCATGCAAAGACAGTCACCTTGAGTGTTGGTTCAAGGGTTTCCCACCTACCGTGACCCCAAGTCACCCCATCTAACTGTGACCATTGCCCCGTCTGAATATCTTCTGGTAATTGGCCATTGGCCGGCTTCTTTTCTTGCCTCCGTGGGCCTTCCTGGGGGCCGTCTCAAACTGAGAGGCCACAGGTTGCCTTAATTTTGAGACTGTTCTGGCCCGAATACGGCAGGCCCAGCTTTTAGTGCCTGCCATCATGTTCATCTGTTCCCACTTCTGATGATAGAAATCTTGCCTTATAAACTAAGGGCGTGGCTCTCAGAGTCTGTAACTGTGTGCTTTCATTAGCACACAAATTCACTTTAACTTCTTCATTCCTTTTTAAGTACAAGGAGGAGCTATCCACACCCACAAGACACACACGCATGAGGTCATAAATGCATGCTGGATACAAGTGTAGGACTGGATGTTGTCATGGATCCGCCTTCCCTCAGCTCTTTTTACCAGATCCTCAGCCACTTTACATGAAGAGCCTTTTTCTTCTAGAGGAATTGTTTGTATTAACCATTTTATAACCCCCTTTTGGTCTTAAACACCTTTGAACATAATTTTGAAAGGAGACATTTATAGAACCATTTTTCTTGACCATATGACTGCTATCATTTTCCCATTTGCCAGTGCGCTCTCTTTTTCTTGTTGTTCTTAACAGAAAAAGTAATGGATAATCTTATCCACGGCCTCTGTGTGGGTTCTGTGTGGTTCTTAAAAGTCCCTGTAATGGGGGGCGCCTGAGTGGCTCAGTCGGTTAAGTGTCCTACTTTGGCTCAGGTCATGATCTCACAGTTCGTGGGTTCAAGCCCCACGGCTGGCTCCGTGCTGACAGTTCAGAGCCCGGAGACTGCTTCTGATTCTGTGTCTCCCTCTCTCTCTGCCCCTCCCCTGCTCTCTCTCTCTCTCTCTCTCTCTCTCTCTCTCAAAAATAAACAAACATTTAAAAAAAAATTTTTTTTTAAATCTCTATAATGGAACTCTTAAAGTGAGACTCCCTTTTGGGTTCCCAGTGGTGAGTTTAGAAAGACAAAGGAAAGCACAGTTTGAGCACATCCTGGTACCATGGTGCTGGAAAGCTTGGGGACCTGACTGTTTCAAAAGAATCTCGTTTCTGATTTTATTTTTCAGAAATACATCAGAGGACATGATTTCTATGACTCAATCAGCAATCCAGAGTTCTCGATTAGCTTGTATTTCATCTTCAAAATCAGGATAAGCTGGGCTTGACTTTCAAAAGTCCCCATTTTGATACTAAATAGGCACAGGGAATGCACGTGAATAACATTATGTAGAATCAACCTAGACCTTGAACAAAAATTGGTATATTGGCTGACAATTACAGTTGTAACCATTGATTCAGCTTATTCATTTGATGTTTTGAAAGTTCCAGTAATTATCTTTGCAATGGATATGGATACTACATAGTACTTTGGTGTTAATCTGCTTTTTAAAAAATACAGTCTTTTTGTTCATTTGGTGAACTATTTATTAAAAAAAAGAATATGGCTAATGGCAATGGTGAAACTGATTTTTTACACTTTATTTTAATAAATTTAAATCAGTGGCTACATACTGGACAGCACAGATTTATTTATGTCTGGATGTGTAGATGCATACACATGTATGTAGAAGAATGAAAACTGATTTGAGGACGCACGACAAACTCAGAATACTGGTGGGGTATGAGGGTAGCTGCCAAAGAGGATTTTTTTCTTCATTGGTTAAGTTTATTTCTTTAAAAAAAGAATAGGAGCAATTACGACAATCTATTAGTTACTGTTCCTTGAGTAGTAAGAATATGGATGGTTTTATATTATTATTTATACTTATTGCTACATTTTAAATACCTCAAAAAGGCAAGTTGCAACACTTTCATTACATGATACTTTACAACAATAACATTAATATACTTTTATTTTAGTATACTGTTCTGTTATATCATCAACATAATCAAAATATAAGTAGTATGAGAAAAAATAAGGAAGAAAAAAAGAGGAGAGGAGGGCAAACAAACAAACAAACAAAAAAACCCCACCAGACTGTAATAGTGACCCTCAGAAATTTGAAAGACACATGTACAAGAACATTTAGACTTGTTGTCAGTCTCAGAGGGTAGTTCTAAGGACTATAGAGAAGACTTCATCTTAATATAATAAAAAAATCTTAACCTAGAGGCAGTCCAACAAGGAAAACAGGCAACCTCAGAACAGCGTGAGTTCCCAACCTCAGAACAAGTGTGAGTTCCCCGGTGATGGAGGTACTAAGTCTCCATTAGATGAATGTTACAAAAAGGAATCCAAGTGGTTAGATGGGTTCAGTGGCTTATCAAAGGATTTTCTAAGGAACCCTAGTGGCTCTCCATGGTGCCTCAAGAACCACAGTAGGGGACAAGGAGAAGGGTCAGGAAGCTGGAGTCAAGGCCTCCAAGCCCACTCAAAGCTGAACAGCACTACTTTAACTTGCTTTACACACTGCATTTTGATGACAGATTTAATTTGAATGAAGCATTCAGCAAATAAAAAGAAGTTTTGAGAACCATGAGGCTACATGAATAAACCAGTTATTGATTCAACAGGGATGTATTAAACCCACACTAGGAGCCAATCATTGTGCAAGGCACTGCAGGTAATATCCGCAGTCACGATCCCGGCCTTTGAAGTTTATAGTCTGAGGATAAAAACATTAAGTTATGTACACACAGTTAATTAGTTCCAATTGTAGTGAGTGCCATGAAGGTCCAATCAAAGCTGCAAACTTATGTATAATATTAGAATTTGTATTTTTATTATTAAAATGACTAATTATAAACTAAACTTGATTTTGTGCTATGTATATGTGTGTGCTTGCGTTAGACTATTTATTCAAATATTATTTTAACAAAATGTATTTACTTAGGGGCTAGGCATGGGTAGGCAGCTGTGAGTAAGACCAATGGAGTCCTTGTCCTCATAGAGATTCCATTCTAGCTGTTTAGGGAAGAAACCATGTATTTTATTTAATACATTAAATTTCGGAAATTATCACTGTGGGTTTTGTCAGTTACTACAAAACACAACAAAATATGAGCATAACTGAACATAAATACAGGAAGATGAGTTATAAGTGAAGAAAAAGATTGAGAGGACATACACATAAATGTTACTAATATAGATATCTGGGTGTTCATAGAAGAAGTATGATTTTATGCCCTTAAATGTATGTGTATTTTCCAAAACTAGCAGGTACTATTTTTACAAAAACATATACAGGTCTGATGAGAATATGGCAGAGTGAATTACTGTGGCATCTTTTATTCTCTGAAATCTTAGTGTTTCACATCTATGTGCAGTATGGTTGGTCGTTGTAACAACTTGAAGAGTCTTCTGCCCTCGTTAAGGATTTTATCATCTAATATACTGCAACACTTCTCATGATATGTACTTTAGGATTTTGTTTATATTATTTCTCCTTGTTGTTTGAATTACATTCATATATTCGAAATATTATTTCTTATTTCTTGCTTTACCTGACCTAAGTATCCTACATACACATTTCAATTAATCTTTTTTTTTTATTTAAAAAAAATTTTTTTTCAACGTTTATTTATTTTTGGGACAGAGAGAGACAGAGCATGAACGGGGGAGGGGCAGAGAGAGAGAGGGAGACACAGAATCGGAAACAGGCTCCAGGCTCTGAGCCATCAGCCCAGAGCCTGACGCAGGGCTCCAACTCCCGGACCGCGAGATCGTGACCTGGCTGAAGTCGGACGCTTAACCGACTGCGCCACCCAGGCGCCCCTCAATTAATCATTTTTTATAAGTAACTGAGTACTTCAAATGTCTTTGAGATTTCAACTAAACATTTCCAAATCTACATTAAGTAGTTTTGATATTCCACTGAAAGTATGGTAGATACAGGAGATGTTGTTTCAGGCCTCTTCAATTTCAGTAACAGCTGACTTAAGTAAGCAATTTTTTCAAATAGAATGAATAAAGATACAGGGAGTCCTATAGAACCCAGGAGCACAAAAGTGGTGGACCTTGGGAAGAATAGGAAGTAATAGCTGAAAGCCACCAGACTCCCAGGCAACATTCCATCTCTACTCTCTTTTGTTCCCTACTCTCCTTTGCTTTCTTCTTTCTCTTTACTTTCTAATTTGCATAACAGTGTGTGTGTTTAGCTCCTGAGTTTATGTATCATGGTCCCATCCCCCAGAGAGACCATCTCACATTCTTGATCCCAAACAGAAATTTCAGAGAAGGCATCTGGCATGGCATGGGTAAAGAGCTCAGCATGGGGTTCAATCAGTATGGTCAGAGGATGAGATCACGTTCTACACAGAGGCTGCCACATGAGAAAAAGCTGGCAATTGAGGCACTTACCTGAGCAGACACCCCAAAAGCTATCTACCATAGTTGTATTCCTACTAAATGCTTGTAAAGTAAAATTTTAAGAACATATGATTTAAAAGAATGCTAGTTGCACCCACTTATAAAATCAATCATCGCAATTTAATGTATCTTCTGTATATATTCCAATTTTACCATAATCACTTGAATTCAAATAAAAATCATGGACAGTCACTTTCCAACAACTTTACAACATAGGCCACTTCATAAGTATGTGCAAGAGGAATTGGCCCCTTTTGTTTTCTTCATGGTACAAAGTTAGGCTACATATCTTTTAGTTATTTCATTCAATATACTTCAAGTACTACATTCTGTCATATTCCTTAAAGCCATTAAACTTGCCTTTTATGCTGTTTTGTGCAGAGACCATAAGTATTTGGTGTCTACAGATGATCTAAAACAGTGCCAGGATGGTTTGTTTTTAAAGTTGTTTTTTGTTTGTTTGTTTGTTTGTTTGTTTTTTCAGAGAAAGAGAGAAATAGAGCATGTACATGTGAGCGGGAGAGAGACAGACAGAGAGAGAGAGGATCCCAAGCAGGCTCCACGCTGTCAGCACAGAGCCCAACTCAGGGCTCAATGCCAGGAACCATGACATCATGACCTGAGCCAAAATCAAGAGTAGGTCACTTACCCGACTGAGGTGTCCAGACACCCCAAGAATGATCTGTTTTTAAAGAGATGAGGAAATTACCCACAAAGATCTTTGTAGACTTTTGTCGTAATATTCATACTTAATGAAATTTGCTAAGATTCTTTCCCATACTTTCTCACTGTTCACAAAATTACCATATAAATATTTTACAAATCATTTATCCTCTTCGAAGCTCGCCGCTAATACCCGACCTAACATGCAGCTCTGTCTTCATATTCTCTCCAGAGTTCAATCATTGTCATTTGTCCCTGCTCTCTGGTACTCATGCCACTTTTCAGCACACTGATAAGACTTATCGAAACTAATTGGAATTAATTTTAGAACTAACATTTCACAAGAAGGCACATGAAAGAACACATGAATATGCTTTATTCCTCACCTTGTTTCCAACTAATGTTAACTCCTTGCTTTAGAGTGGTCAGTTAGGTAAGAAAATTCAGTGTAAAATGGATGCTGGCTATATTTCTTTATGGGTATTTCTTCCACTATCCATTTCTCTTGCATTATTGGGAAGTTTTGACCAAAATATATCCACATATGTATTATCAAAAGAAAAAAATATGTATCCAAATATATGTATGTATTTATTTAGTGAGTTCATCCTGACAAGTAATTTTCAGTCAGATTTATAAATGGAAGAGCTAAGATCCCCGAGTGTTTTGACTCCACAACACACACACACTTAGCTCCGACACTCGTGAGTAACCGGAAAATAGTGGGGTCCTTGATGAGAAGAGGATGAAATGAATGTGCCGATTTGGGGCATGTTGAAGCAGAAGTGACAAACTATGCCAAGTATCGAGTCGAAATGTGGGCTATAAACAGATGACAGGCAGATTTGGAAGTGCTGATTTTTAGAGTCATCTTCTTAAAGAACTTGTTGAAGCCTTACAAACAGGTTGTGAGGAGTAACGTAAATGCTGAGGAGAGGCTCAATTCTTAAGCCTAAGGCACAACCACAGTAAACAGTAGGGAGAAGGAAGAAGGAGCAAAGAAGTACAGAAGCTGTACTCAGGTTGCGAGAAGAACTGCTATCCTGAAGGACAGATAATGTGGATGGATTATTAAACCAAATAAACTGAATTAAGTTAAAATATATTTGCTTGACAAGCCGTAAGCCAACACCTTAATAAAACAATAAGAAACTATATACAGTCCCCTTCCTCAGCTCATCCTGTACATTGATATTCACATATCCTCATATTCATTATCATCACAACAAAATTTGTTGAATGTGCAAGGTATTTTCTTAAATGCAAATGAGGAAACAGGATTATGGTGGTAAAATAACCCTTCCAAGATAGCTGTGCCATTAAATGACAAATCTGAGATTTCAATCTGCGTCTATCCAACACTCAGACCACGTTCTTACCCAATACACCATTTCCCAAATACGAGACAAGTAGACATAGACATCATTTTAGATTTCTGTCATGAAATCTAAATTTATTATCTATTATCTATTATTATTATCTATTATCTATTATTTTTATCATAAGCATTTCCATACTGTTTGTGGGCATGATTTATTGTATTTTATTATTTTTTTAAATTTTATTTATTTGAGAAAGAGAGGGTGAGCAGGGGAGGGACAGAGAGAGAGAGAGAGAGAGAGAGAGAGAGTCCCAAGCAAGCTCTGTGTTGTCAGTGTAGAGCCCACTGCAGGGCTTGATCTCATGACCATGAGATCATGACCTGAGTGGGAATCAAGTCAGACGCTTAACCAACTGAGCCCCCAGGTGCCCTTGTGGACATGATTTAAATAACATCGACTCAATAAATATTGAATCAAAAACATTGTGAGAAAGTTGCTCTCCTTTCCAATTCTCTTTCAGTTTGTCTAATGGCCTCAAAAAAGTGGTGTCTGTTTGGAGCAAGTATTTCTAACATCCCTCTAGCATTTGCCAACCTCCATTTTTAACAAAAAAAAGATAGCAGGCCTGAAGGTCAAAATCTTCTGTAGACAACAATCCCTAACCATAATTTAACAATGTTACTTAGTTTTCATTGTAATTATTTTTTATAATTATTTTCTATTCATGGAAACTTACTCTGATTTTCCATTTACAGTAGTGAATAAAGTTTCTTGTCTAAATACATATAGGATTTTAAAAAGTGGCTCCATTTAGGAGCACCTAGGTAGCTCAATCTGTTAAGCATCCAACTTCAGCTCACATCATGATCTCATTGGGCTCTCTGCTCTCAGCATGGAGACCACTGCAGATCCTGTCTCTCTCTCTCTCTCTCTCTCTCCCTCTCTCTCTCTCTCTCTCTCTCTCTCCTCTCTCTGCCCCTCCCCCCACCCTCAAAAATAAATAAACATTAAAAAGAGTGGCTCTGTTTAAAAACATATATTAAGCAAATAATAATACAGGAAGTATGTGGATATGACAAAATTGGGAGTGTAGCTTGTACAATTTTTCTTTCTTTCTTCCTTCCTTTTTCTTCTTTCTTCCTTTTTCTTCTTTCTTTCTTTCTTTCTTTCTTTCTTTCTTTCTTTCTTTCTTTCTTTCTTCTTTTTTCTTCCCCCTGCCTCTTTCTCTCTCTTCCTTACTCTTTCTTTCTTTTCTTTCTTCTTTCTTTCTTTCTTTCTTTCTTTCTTTCTTTCTTTCTTTCATTTCCTTCTGTTCCTGCTCAGCAGCTGTAGGAGTACTAGCTGGCATTCTGCACTTGGATAGAATGTTACTAGGCCAGAAAGTTTAGCTGGGCTTTGAGACTGTTCTCACAATCTAAATCCCTTCACTGACTTTCCAGAGCTAAAAATAGTGAGAGCCCTAAATTACCAGCCAGGAGTCACGTCTGATAATTTTTGCTGTAAAGCATTAGAAAGGGAATTTTCTAAGCCCGGGGGAAAAAGTCAGTTCATGTTCACTTTTATGCCTAAAATGTCTCAGTAACAAGTAAAAGGTTGTCTTGCCCCTCTGCTCATTCAAAATTATCCTATTACCTGTGTTCTACTTCTCAACAAAGATCTTTAGGCACAGATCAGCTCTTGTAGAAGAGGATCATGTGAGTGGAGATTAAGGGAGTTGCTGGGTAGACTGGTTCTATCTAGTTAGTGTTTAAAAAACAACAACTTGGGGCGCCTGGGTGGCGCAGTCGGTTAAGCGTCCAACTTCAGCCAGGTCACGATCTCGCGGTCCGTGAGTTCGAGCCCCGCATCGGGCTCTGGGCTGATGGCTCGGAGCCTGGAGCCTGTTTCCGGTTCTGTGTCTCCCTCTCTCTCTGCCCCTCCCCCGTTCATGCTCTGTCTCTCTCTGTCCCAAAAATAAATAAAAAACGCTGAAAAAAAAATTAAAAAAAAAATAAAAAATAAAAAACAACAACTTGGGGCGCCTGGGTGGCTCAGTCAGTTAAACATCCAACTTCAGCTCAGGTCATGATCTCGCAGTTCATGGGTTCCAGCCCCACATCGGGCTCTGTGCTGATAGCTCAGAGGCTGGAGCCTGCTTCAGATTCTGTGTCTCCCTCCCTCTCTCTGCCCCTACCCCACTTGCTGTCTCTCTCTCAAAAATAAATAAACATTAAAAGAAAAAGAAAGAAAGAAAGAAAGAAAGAAAGAAAGAGAAAAAATTTGACTCATAACTCTTGTATGAGCTAGGTAATGGGAGTTCTTACAATATGTTATATATCATTCTATGTATTAGCTCATTTAATCGTAACAACAAAGCTGTTAGAGATTGTGTGTGTGTGTGTGTGTGTGTGTGTGTGTGTGTGTGTAAAATACCCATCTTGCAGGTGACAAAACTGAGGCTCGAATTTGTAGTTGGTCAAAGGCAGCACTGGTTTGAGTCTAAGCTCCTGGTAACAGGTTATCCATCCTCCGCTGCCTATTCAACCCCATTTTTGTGCTTTTGGTAAACTCTCAAAGCTACCCTGGATTTCAGGTGGCAGAGACTTAAAGGTGAGAAAAGAAAGGTTGGTTTTGGGAACAGCAAAGAATAAAACAATAAAGAGGACAGCCAGATAGAAGAGGCTGGGGGGGGGGTGTCTCTAAATTTCAACAAAATAAACCTGTAATGATGTTTTCAAGTAGTTGAGTGTTTCAGTAAATGTTTTCAAAAAGGGTGATAAATGGAGTAATTTTATAATGCTTCTGCTTGACTCAGAATGAGAGGAAGAGAAAGTAACAGGTCTATTTTTGTAGACATAAGTTATCCAAAATCATTCATTCAGATACCCATCAAAATTCTAAGAAGTCAAATAAAAATCATTGCTAATTAAGTGTTAACTATTAGTTTATTACTGTGGTCCAAATTTTCACAGACCTGATCTGCCTGCGATTTCAAGTGAGGTTGCATTAGCATCTACACACTTTTTACACCTCAGCTAGGAAACATCCTCCCCCAATATTAGTTTCAATAATTCAAATTTGTCATATATAAGAATTGTATTTCTTGTACAATGGATGGATAGTTTTAAATACATTAAGCCCTTTTTCTAATCAATGAACAAACTCAGTCACATTTAATGGAATACTGATACAATAAATCACGATAGAATTGAAATTTGGCAAACCTGGGCTCCACTATTGACACTAGAATAACCAGTTGAATGGCCTCACTCAGACCATTTACTTCTCAGGGACTCCAGAGAGTTTTTTTTTTTTTTCCCCAAAGTGTTGGCTTTGTGAATAATTGAATTATGAAGTCCTTTAGACCCTCCAAATTTGTATGGTTTCAAGTGTAATTTTATTACTTCAAATTAATGGTAGGTTGGCAAGTTTCAGAGATGGCTGTGCCAGTGTGTATCCTGCCCCATATGCTCTTCTTACCGTGAGACATTCACATGCCTCCACTGACAGGTGGGGTGGATCATTTGTTCCTTTTAAGTCTCTATAACTTCCTTGACCATTCCCATATGGGTGAAGTAAGGCTGCTTGGTTTCTGAGGCTGGATCACAAAAGACAAAACAGCTCAGTCTAGCCTCTCCCTCACCCTCCCACCCCCTTGCCGCATCTAGCTTATGCTTGCGCTCAGACCCCAACCACCGTATTGTGAGGAAGCTCAGGTCACACAGAAAGGCCATGCGTGGAAGTTCCAGCCAACAGCCTTAGGCCTGCAACAGATAATCACCAGCAACTGCCAGACGTGTGAGTAAACGAATCTTCAGATGATTCAGACTTCAGCCCTTGGCTCTTCCCGCTGAGGCCTGGGACAGCATGGATCAGAGAAGAGTTGAGCCTGCAGTGTCCTGTACGATTTCTAGTTCCTGAACCGCAGGAACCATGACAAAGAATACGTGGCTATTATTATTATTTTAAGCCATCAAATTTTGGGGTAATCTGTCAGGCAGCCACAGTAATCCTGGGATATGAGAAACTAACATGTATGAATTGCATGCTACGTTGCAGGCACTGTGGTGTCTGCTTTGTGTCACTCCCTTCAGTCTGCACTGTGATTCAATACTTGCTCTCGTGCTACATTATTGGACATATCTGTGATTTATTTTATGCCAGGTTATTGGTTAGTAATGCAACTACCAGACAGAACGTTGCCCGTTGGGAAAACTAATTAATACTTTAAGATGTTCCATTTTCTAGTGTTGTTCCGAGAAATGCCCTGTGCTGCCTGATTTGTCCAAAACAAAAACTACTGTGAGGTCGTGAAAACCCGTTTCAGGGTTGATGCTCAGAGAGAAATATTTTTATGTCGAGTTTTGAAAAAAATATTTTTAAAACGATTAAAAGTGAACTCTAAAATGCCTCCATCTCTTAGGTTTAATTCTGTAAATGTATCAATATATTTATTTTTCAGATGCCTTTTAGAAAGAGGGATTTCTGTTACTATTATAAAATATTTCTTCTGCCTCTTCTCTCATAATAATTAATATCTATTTTTCTTAAGCTTTACTGAAGGTAAGAAGTACAAGGAAAAAAGTGGTCAAATGAGGTAGAGGTGTTTCCTCTCATAATTAAAAAAATACATATGTATTTTATGCCAGACCCTGATTGTTTACAGAATGTAGCTGGGACTCACAGCTAGTGTTTCAGGAAGATACCTATTTCCCCTCAGTCAGTCTCTATAATGTAAAAATAAGAATAGAAATATAGTAATATAGTAAAATTATACACATACATAGATGTGTATATATATTAATTTTATGTATTCATTATGATTGGTGCTATTTAGTATCAGACACAAATATTATTATTATTAATTACAAATATTTTAAACATTTATTACATTAATATTATTATGATTGAAATACTTGGGGCAGAAATTCAACCCACACTGAGTTCAAAGCAGCAATTCAAACTGCTTTGTTTTATCAGTCATCAACAAATAGAACAGATGCAGTTTTTTGTTGACAGATAATATTCAGTGGTATATTGGATCTTGAGCTAGAAACACTGGTGAATATTAAAGTCATAAATAATTCAATCCTTTGTAGCGTCAGCATATGACCTCAAAATAACCCTGTTCAATCTGAAGCCACTGGTAATGGCCCAAAGTTCGGCAAGGCCAAATCATACCCTGCCATATATAGTAACACACTGTAATATAGAGTTTCAACAAAGAAAATACAGTTAGCATAATAATGAGGCATTAGCTGAAATGCACACGGAGTTGTTGACCTGAAACAAAAAATCTACAGAAAGGATGTGTTCTGAAGGATGCTGACAAAGTAATTAAAATAACTAGAAAAATAGACCTCGCTTAAAACTTAGCAAGTCATAAGTCCTGTCTTAGTCACTTAACCTCTAACTTCTGCTCCCTGATCCCTACAGACTATTTTAATATTCAGTTATTCAATAGAGTAAATTCAGAGCATTGCTGTACTTAATTCTAACATTCCTGCCACCAGCACCTCTACCCCCACACCAAACTACATGATTTCCATATTATGATAATGTCTTTTGCTCTTTGGTGGCTCTTTACTAACTGTGCTCTTAGACTTGAATACCCTTTTCTTCCTTTATACGTCAGATTTCACTTCTGGGAAATCTCACCTGATTTACCCAGGGCAACTGCTGCTTCCTCTGCCTGTAGGTTCACATGTCATTTTGTATATCCATTTTCTCCAGTTCTCACTGCATCACACTGATATCAATGATGTGTTTATTCATCCGTGTCTCCTTTTCCACTGGGAAGTGCTTAAAGGCAGGGACCATTATCTCACCCTTTTTCTACCCAGCGCTGTCACAGAGCTTGGTGGTCAACAGTAGGGACTTGGAAGTTACACACCCAGGTTGGAGCCCTAGCTCCACCTTTTATTAGCAGCGTGATCCTGAGAGAACTACTTGGCTTCTGACCTCTCTCTGAATGGACTGTCCTAACAAGATTGCTTGGAAGATTAAATGAAGTACAATACACATCACAGAAATTGTTACACAGCAAATACTCAACAAACGTTGGTCAGCAAATATAATAAGTGTTTGCTGTCATCTGATTAATTGGAAATGTTTATTCTAGGTTAGATCCGACTCATAGACTGAAATTAGTGTAGTGAGACCATTGGTCCTTTCTATATTAAAAGAACTCCATGCACTTACGAATGTTATTTAACAAATCTGCAATGCCTCATGGAAATCACTATAAAAAGAATCCATGGAGATGTTATTTGACTCAATACTTTCACCTGTTCCAGGACATCCTCAAAACCACAAAACAATCACCGTCATCATAATAGGTATCAATTATACCAAATTCACTCCCCATAATCTTTCTCTACTAACATGGGAGTGCATTTAATTTGTTAAAATTAAATATGAAAATGAATTCAATACCACCACTATAGACTATGTTATTATTTTCAGAACATATAATGATTTAATGTCTTTAGAAATGGTGACTACTGGTAAAGAAAGTAGGAACAGCAGAGGAATAGCTTTCTATCATGTTTTCTTATATAATAGCACTGGCATTATGCTTAGCCCTATTAAATAATGTGGAAGTCAGTATTCCAAAACGGGCATCTACAGGCTCCCATGAAACATAATCACACAGCAGAGGCCACAATCAAGGATGTGACATGTTCAGTGTGCAGGAGGGCAAGTGAACTTGGTACGGAATCTGATCGTGCTTTTGCTATAGGGCCAGAAGGTTGAAACATTTGGCATTTTTCAGTATCAGCTTCACTCTGAGGATGAATTTAATCTGGATAATTGCCTGGATATAAGTTAACCTTACTCATGGTCCTGGACGGTAATAATAATGAGCTGCCACCTGCTTCAAGCTACAGTCCTGGCCACAGAGCAGTGGCTGAACAAAGTGGAAATGTCTGTGTAGAGCAGAGAAGTCCTTCTCAGGGGAACTGGAAAGGGTTTCTGAATAGAGAAAAAAATCAACCCTGTCTCTCCCATCCATGCCTACTTCTTTGTCACATAAAGACTGAAGGTAATTTCCTCCTCTCCACATGAAAATGCAAAATAACACCAAGGACAGCTCCTACTACTTAAAAACCACATGCACGAGGTAGGAGGTAAGAATTGAGCTGAATAATAATACTGTTCAACATTTCCCTCCATTATCACTGCTCTTCATTTCTTCTTGTACTTAAGCTCTTTTCAGAAATGTCAAGCAAATAGCCAGTATGGTATTACCTCGAAATGCACACTGTATCTACAAATAGTGGGGGGTTTTGATCCTTATTATATATAAACTGTAAGGCTTTTAAAATTTAAGTCTCTTAGAAAAGCCTAAGTTAAATTCATTCATTCTCAAATTTAGACCTTCCAGCAGATGATAGCTTAAAAATTGATTATTCTGACTTTAACAAAGTAAAATGAGATTTCCCGGTAACTATTAATACGTGAAATTAAATGCAATGGATAAAAATGTAAATAGATTGGTAATGCCTTGAACTTACATAATTTTTTTATTACATCTGAAATTATTTATTAAGGATAGTTTTGTTCTCGTTGCAGAGTTGTATAGATATTCTTTTTTTTTTTTTTTTTTTTGAAAGGGGCAGAGGGAGAGAGACAGAGAATCTCAAGTAGGTGCCATGCTTAGCATGGAACCTGACACAGGGCTCAATCCTCAGACCGTGAGATCATGACCTGAGCTGAAATCAGGAGTCAGTCGCTTCACCGACTGAGCCACCCAAGTACCCAGTATAGATATTCTTTTAATCTTCATGTTAGTAATGAAAAAATTTTATATGTGCATATACACATATATATGGGAAATTAGGCAACTGTCTCTTGGTAAATTTGATGGTGAATGAGTTAAAGGAGAACTCAGGAATCCTGAGCAATTCAAGTCAATAGATATATAAGCTATCACAAATTCTCAACCAATAACCCTAGCTAATAACTTCCTTATACCGTTGACCAACTGAAAAAAAGTAGGATTTTTTTCACTCATTCTTGTAATATCCATGGGTGTCATCAGGTGGTCATAAATTAGGGCTCACTAGTGTAGTTACTAGAATCTGAAGGATCAAGTAGAAAAACACCTTTTTTATCAAAGGAAATATATTCAGGGACATGCAATCAAAAACTTAATAGGGATAGAAATAATTGTCAAAGCTCTTCTTGGCAGCAAAATACCACCAAAGACTCATTTTCTCCAATTCCCCTCTTCCATTCTCACCTAAACCTACTCCATTTTGCCCCATTATGTCATCGAAACTGCTCTTATCAAGGTCATCATAGACGTCCACATTGTCAAATCCAATGCTCAGTCTTTCCTCCTCACTCTTTTTTGGCCTATCCAGCCTTGGGATTTAGTACATTAATCTAACAGCCTTGACATTGAGCACAGTTGAGTACTTCTTTCTCCCTGATACACATTCTTCATTCAGATTGCAGGATACCATCCTCTTGATTTTTCTCCCACAAGAATATGCTCAGGGAAGCACTCTTTGCCAATGCCCTATAATCCAGGATGCCTGAGAGGTCAATGATCTGAAGATTTGCAATATTGGAAAAACAAAATTCTCTGCACCAAACCAGAGAAATGCAAACAAAGCAGGAGGTGGAAAGCCTAGCATGAGATGAGATCGGCACTTAAAAATATCTAATGCTCAGATTCCTACCTAGCATCTCTTGTTATGACTTCTCTTCTTGCAAAAAGGGGGTAATTATTCTAATTGCAAATATTCAGTGGGCTTGCAGCTCGGGGGCTAAAAGCTGCTGAGTTGTTACCTCTTCACTTGCAGACCATATGTTCACTGTACTGTGAGACAAAGGCCAAGATAAAGGCCTTGACTCTGAGGTCTGGGCAAATGAAGAAACTGAAGGTGGTTGCTAAGACATACAAATTCCGTGCCCAGATTCTGAGTGGAAAGACTCTAATTTAACAAGATAAACAGATTTGGTGATTAACCCATGGAATTGCAAACTCAGAGCCAACTAAATTCTTAAATTGTATTGCTTTCTCAGAAATTTCAGACTTAGTAAATAAAAGTTGGTGATTTCTCAACCCTTAAATCCTAAGGAATCCTTGGACCTTCTCTCAGTGATGTTCTGATAAATGGTAAAACTGGCAGGAGGGATGGGGACAATGATTCATGGCATTTACTGATTTCTGTGGTATAAATACTCCCACCATGGCCATTTCAAGCTGTCAGTGTGCCACTGAATACACTATTGGCTCTTACAACCCTGCCTTCTTTGCCCCGGTTAGAAGTGGACTGCTAAAAGACATACATCCACCAGAAGAAGATTCTTTCCTAATGCTCATTATCTGTGGAGGATACTAGTCTAGGGAGATCCTTCCAGAGGAAAGGACCAGAGGCAGCCAGACGGACCAAGGATTTTCCTTTACTTTCCAAGCAAAATGTCCATATTGTTCCTTACTTGCAGGTTATGATACGGAATCAGTGACCACTCTCAGTTGTTTCCTATTCTATCCTCCTCTCTGTAAGCGTTCTAAGTCAAAATAAGTCAATTTCAATCAGCAGATACATTATGAGTACATTGAAAGTGATTAGGGTTTGCATTTATCCATAGATTCTCAGGCCATGAGTGTTATATCCAGACCTATTTGAAAACATGCATCATCCAATTATCTTAAATTTAGAGTAAGATGGAGTAACTGGACCAAATGCTGAGCCATCTTCCTTTGGGAAGGGCAGGAGCACTTGTGGATGTGCACGTGATTATGTGCCAAACTAAGGTATGTTTGGAAGTTTGTGTATGTGAAGAAAGATACGTATTAGTGTTGAGTCACCCAAGGGTAGATTCCACTTGATTTTCTCTAACAGTCATTATCCTTCTTTTGCTAACAGTACTGTATTTGGATTGTATTGTATTTGGATTGTTTTGGGGTCCCTGCTTCTCTCCCACTCTCATCCATATGGGTCAAGGTACAATTTGATCTTCCTTTCTGCAGAGAGCTGTGTGACTCAGGCCTGGCCAATCAGACCACTGCTTTCTTCTAGAGAGTAATCAAGATGGACAGTAAGGTCAAGTAAGAACGAAATCTAGGATTTTTGCTGGAGTTATGAGCAAGGACATTTTCTCTTTTATTTTGTATTTGAAACTTGAAAGATACAAAATTAGAGATTCAGAAGCACCAGTTGGAGCCAAAAAATGATGCACCACAATGAACAGCATGGTTGAAAGAGGTAAACTGATTTTAGTACCTGGATCAAGGCTAACTTGAAGAAAGTGGATTGTATGAGCCAATAGATTATTTAGCCAGTTTAGATTGGATGTTTTACCCCTCAGAGCCATTTCAAGTGCTTCTTCTAGCTTACTTAAAGAGAAAAAATCTGCACTAAGTTGATAGAAGTTTTATCATTTAATACTTATGCTTCCTCAGATTCCCTTAGATTCCTTTAGCCACAATCTGCTTTTTTAATTAAATGGCATACTATCATTTCCCCCCAAAATCAAATCACATTAAAAAAAGATAGAATTCTGATTACTTTATTCTGTTTGCCTCCTTTTCACAAAGTCCAGAAAATCAATGCATAAAACAAATATGTGCATATTTTATGTTTACTAAATCAAATTGAAAAATTGAGATTTCTGCAGTAGCTAGGTTCTGTGACACAACCCCAGCCCTGTCATCTATGATCAAAAAATTCTGCTGCCATCAAGATCTTGTCTCCACTGTGTTCCATTCGATTTTATTGACCCTCAAACATTTCTTTACAGAAATCAAGATGACAAATAGCTCTTATAATTAAATAATTTATATTATCGTAATAGGATAAGGACATGCTCCATTAAATCCCTTTTGTCATCTCATATAGAAATATTTTGAAGCAAGCCAACTTTTTGTTGTCCTTCAAATCAAAATTGTACTGGAAACTCCCACTTTGCCAAATTATTGCAACAATACCAGTGACTTCTTTTTAAGTCATAAGTTCAATTAAATATGTCTTGAAAGAGCATGGGATCTTGATTATGACAAAGCTTGATTTACATAAGACAATTAAGTATTGACAGACACCAGTAAATTGTAATCCAGACATAAATTAATATATCTGTTTCTTACATTTAATGATCTATAACATAAAATAATATATTTGATCTTTCACTGTACAAAAATGTTGCATTTTATTTTTCTCTTTTTTCAATAGTATATCTTATCTTCCCATTCTCATTTTCATAAGGAATGCCTTGTCCCCCTACATGAGGGTCAGATAAATTCCCTGGTTGTTTTCTGAACTATCAGAACTCAACTGGTAGTCTCAGAAAGTCTATAGTTTGAACAGAGAACGGCAGAGAATTCGTGCCGGGCAAGAAGGAAAGAAATTAGGCACCAAATTTATATCTTAAGAAAAAAACAAGCACTTCATAGGATCTAGAAATCCAGGGACCATTTGTTCTTGATCTGTGCTAGGGATAGACCCATACTCATGGAGGGATCAGAGGGCATTTCTCAGGAAACAGAAAAATTAACTAAAAGGCTCCATCTACTCCTCCGGCTTTAAGTTCCCTTTCCTTGAGGTAGAAATGGATTTATTGTGCCTGTTTTGTAAAACTTGCAAAAAAAAAAAAAAAAAAAGAAGGGGGGGGATAATTTAATCACAATCAGTTAAAACTACTGTCTCTTTGTACTCTGCAGGTATTTTAGGGATTTGGTTAATGGGAACTGAGTTGGGGGTACTTTTAGCCTGGATTTGGTGGCATATATTGATGTAGCTTGTAGGCACTTCCCTAGATAGTTGTTATTGCTAGCTGTGCCAGAGCAGGAATGACCTTCAGGAATCTTCCTACATGCCACTGTGCAGGCCCACCCAGCATGGTGATACAAGGACATTAGTGATACATTGGTTAATGAGTGCCATCAGAACAGTCACTGCCTGGGAGATCTTGAAATGTCCTGAAATCCTATAACTAACATATGAAAGAAACTTTGAAAGAAGTTTCCCCAAATTTAGCAAGAATATTAAAATCATACACGGGCTTCATCAACAAGGTGTTGTGAAGCTGAATATTTTCTAAACTTTCAGTAAGAAAATAAGCAAGCATAAGTTAACTATGCTAAAGAAAAGCCTGAATTATCTTTCTATTCTCTGGATCAAAAATATATTCTGAAATTATTGTTATATAGAGAGACGATGAGTATGCAGCTAAAAATATAGGGGAAAAGTATTATAGTGATGTATCAGGAAGTTCATCAATCACAAGAATTTTGTTAATTTTCTGCATCTTAGCTTTTCAAACTTTTGGGATTTGTAATTTGTTGTGATTAGTATCTTTCTAAATAAATACTTTCTTACCAGATTTTATATTTATAATATTATATTTTTTTTTCTTGAAGAAGCCTCTCTCCCAAATTATGTCAGCTTCAGGACACACAGAACTTGGATCCGCACATACCTTCAAAATAAATATCAATAAAATTTTATCCATTTGAATGCAAAGTAAAAAATTCTTCCTATTATCCTGGATTTTGAAATATCTAGATTATCTGCTGAATTAAAAAAAAAATCTCTTATCAAAATGACTGTTTCACCAGAGAGTCATCATCAATGACTGGCGTTATAGGAAAAAACCGTATCAAATCTGATTTGGAGCCTCTATCAATTCGCCAGGCAATGAGACCTCATTTCTCTGAGGGTTCAATCCCACTGAAAATTAAAGAAAATTTTAAATTACTCTGGTAATCATGGAAAATCATGTTCTGGCTCTTTGCCTCCCTATCATATGGTTCTTCTCTTCTAAACACAGCAAGTTCTTCCTTTACATTTTTACTCAGTATCTTTTGGCTAAGCATAAAACAGTCACTATCAATTTCTCACCGGTTCCTGAACATTCCTAAATTGCAATTATTTTAGAGTAGTTATTCACAGGACTTGCAAATTGGAATGAAAAAGCAGTGAAACTCAATTTCATTATAAGCTTTGAAGTAAAGGGATGTTGCATCAAAAACTTGACTGGTTGGTAGGTGGTATTTGCTTATTTTATTCTGGAATGCTACAGCACAGCAGCTTTTAAACCACTGAAAAACCCAGCTGGTGATATTCTGAAATACATTCCCTGTACATAATCAGGGAAGTCTCAGCTTGACTGGGTGTTTTTGCACAGAATTCACTGAAAAGAATACATCTGTATTATTTCATGGCAGTGACTTCATTTATAACATTATGCACTTTCCTTCTCATAGTGGCTGCTTCGGTTAATGATCCTGTTCCATAGCAGGTTGGATATTTTCTCTGGTGGGTATCAAAATAGTGAGACTAACAAATGATTCTGAAAACCCTGAGGACAGTTCAAAATTCAAAGTTTGCAGTACTTAATGGGCCAAAAGCCTAAGGTTTTGAAGCTATGCATACACAAGCAATGTGAAATGGAGAACACTTAAAAATTGACACTTAAAAATTTTAATAGTCCAGGGGTGCCTAGGTGGCTCAGTTGGTTAAGGGTCCGACTTTGACTCAGGTCATGATCGTGCAGTTCATGAGTTTGAGCCCTGCATGTTAACAGCACAGAGCCTGCTTCAGATCCTCTGTCTCCCTCTCTCTCTCTCTCTCTGCCCCTCACCCCCCCAAAAAAATGAATAAAGATTTAAAAAATAATAATAATAGTCCAGTGTGTTACTGACTTCTATGGGAAACCAGAGCTCTTCCCTAACCCATTCACTCCAACTTGTGAAAAGAGTCAAGAGCAAAGTGGAGTCCCAAGTGTACACAATTTAAGTCTTGCTATCAGAAGTGGACAATTTGGTGGAAATTGCAAAGACATAGTCAATAGAATTCAAATGAGACCGTCATTCTTCCTTCCTATGTCACTGGGCTGGCTTTCTCCACTCTCTTTCCCTCACTGTGACTACTGTGTCAAGGTAGAGCCTGAGGGTAGGTATCTCCAGTGTGGGAACCTCACCTCACTGCAATTTAAACAGTGCAGTCCTTTGGAGTACTAGGGTATGTTATGTAATGCCCCTGTGACTCTGTGGAGCAGTAAGTTGTTGTTTGATGAATCAAGAGATTTGGGGTTCCTATCTCTTCCTATTACATGGTGAAAATTACCTACTTAAAACAATAGATTCTAAAATCAAAATGGGGAGATTAGAATTCAAAGTATAATGATTACGTTTCATTGAAATGGAATCGAAGGTGATCATTTTGCTTTCATTTTCATCTTAACACCTTGGGCAGAAAGAGAAAAACCAACTTGATATAAGCCAAGCTACAAACTACAGAGAACTCAGAAAGATTGGAGTGCTGTAAAACACACTGACAACACCTCATGTGAATGAGATTTTGAGGATTAGTTTCTGTGAGGGATAAATTACTCAGTACTCAGATTTTTAGAATAGGTGATGTTAGTGCCCAGAAAAAAATAAATTATATTAGATTTGGAAGGAAGAATAAGAAGTTCTATCTATAGAAAATTTGAAAGTACACTGCTGTTACATGGGCTATCACAATATGATTCAACTCAGGGGAAAACCCAAAAAACTACAGCACATTTACTTCATTTTACAAATGTAATAAAATAAATGCATTTATTAGGAAAAAATTCATGGATTAATTTAGAGGAAATAAGCCACAGGCTTTCTGCAGATAATTTAAAAATAACTCACTGGAGGCTCAAGAAAATGTGTGGCATGAATTAAAAAGACCAGATTTCTGGAAGAAAAAAATTCTTCATGGTTGATTGCAATGTCTAAAATAATGTAATGTCAAAGATGCTATCACAGAAAGGGATAGAGCATTTCTTTTAAAATGTAAAGATTGCTCAAGGGGAAGATCAGGTAAAAATAAAATTATGTGAGGAAAAAAATATCCAGCACTAACCTTGACTTAAAATCTCAATGATGTATAAGAAGTGCGCACACACACACACACACACACACGCACACACACACATGAGTACCAGTGAAACGGGAAATTTGTATAAGTCAATGGACTGGTCAATGCTAATATGTAAATATCCTTTTGATATTGTACTATTGTTTTGCAAGATGTTGCCATTGGGGAAAGTGGGTACAGTGTACATGTGAATCTGCAACTATGTCAAAATGGAATTTTTAATTTTAAAATACTAATACAAATGTAAAGTATCAAGGACAAGTTTTTAAATATTGAAAAGTAGGAATCTTGCTAGATAGGCACTTAATAACCACAATGTACAACATGTACAGAGAAGAGTAGAGAGAGAATAATGAGTTGTTTGCTTCAGTCAGAGAAAGACATTGAGGGAAATTCTCATTTCCATATTGTCTATTTTTCTTCTTATTTTGAGAGAGAGAGAGTGTGCACATGTAAAGGAGGGAGGGGTAGAGAGAGAGAAAGAACCTTAAGCAGGTTCCACACCCAGTGCAGAGCCCCACATGGAAATCGATCTCACGACCCTGAGATCATGACCTGAGCTGAAATCAAGAGTCAGATGCCTAACCAACTGAGCCACCCAGGTGCCCTTCCATATTGACTTTTGAAATAGAGAAGTCGCTGGTAATATATCAAATACTGGCAGCTACATGTACTAGCCTCAAGTTAGTAATAATTGGATAATGGTAGTTCAGAATCTGTGACTTGTTGCTGTTAGCCACTGTGAGCCTGAGAGCAGTCACACTGTTATTACCTTTGTACACCTATTGCCCATGAGAGTACTTGGCACATGACAGGCATTCAATAAATGCTTATTCTTTCTAAAAAAGAAAGAGGGAGCGAAGGTCTGAGGATTAGTGAAATGCCAGGGTAACCACTGTCGTCGGAAGATGTATAACTTAATAATTAAGTGAACGGTCAAATTCTGGGTTCAAATTCTGGCTCTGTCCCTAACTAGTTAGGGAAATGTTGCACACTCTCTAATCCTTGGAAAGCCACCCTTCAAACGAGGATGCTGGCAATAACACCACTTACTCCACAGGTTGCTGAGAAGCTCAAGAAAGTAAACGCAACAAGAGCACATGGGCACAGAGTCGGGTACACAATTAAGGATCCTCAATGAACATTAGTTGTTACTATCCGTAAGGAAGATCCTAGTGCTAACTTCAAGAATGTTAGGCCAGTAATCTTTCTTCCATATTGGGCAAATTGGTTAAAAGTAGAACTAGCAACTAAGGTAAATAAAACAAAAGCAAGAAGATAATCCTTGCACATTTACTGGAGTTCTTCACAAGTACAATTGTTTGTTAAACACTTAGTAAATGGCAGGTGCTTTGTGAAGTGTTTAACAATGACCCCAAGAGGGGTGCCCGGGTGGTTCGGTTAAGCGCCTGATTTTGGCTCAGGTCATGATCCCATGGCTTGTGAGTTCCAGCCCCATGTTGGGCTCTGTGCTGACAGCTCAGAGCCTGCTTTGGATTCTGTGTCTCCCTCTCTCTCTCCCCCCACCTTGCCCGCTCTCTGTTTCTCTCTCAAAAAGAAATAAACGTTAAAAAAAAATAGCCCTAAGAAGTATGTACTGTTATTATACCCATTCACACACAGGGAGAGCAAAACAAAAGTTTACTAATTATTCAACCAAGAAAATCAAACAACTTGAAATCAGGAAAGCCAAACTTTATGCTGAGGGGCTTTCTTGAGAGCCCATACTTTGACATCCACATGATAGTTGCTCCTTTTGGGGAACAAAGAATATTAAAGTGTGATCAAGGACCTAAATACCAAAGGATATAACTGTAGATTATCAGGCAGTACATACTTTATTGGATGGTAAGCACCAAAAATTGTGGAAAAGGGGGTCTCAATTATTAATAGAAATTACTTCTAATGGCTATGTAACTGGTATAGAGACAGTTTTATAAACAAGCAGTGTGCATGGTTTAACTTCCCAATGCCTCAGTGATTCAAGGAAGAAGCAACTAAAATGATCAAGTAATTCCTGGAAGAATAAACAGAAAACTAGTGAGTTGATTGCCTCTGAAAGAACATGAGTGACAGGAAGAAAGATAAAGAGGAGACTTACTCTTCATTATAGACCTTTCAGGCTTTTCTGATTTTTTATTTCTTTTTTACCATGTATGTATTTCCAAAAAGAAATGACAAAAAAAATACAGTGGCTTGAAGAGGATGTTTGGATATCCAATTTGATACTCTAGAAATTTAAAGTATCAAACAAATGATCTCTGTGTAGTTATTGGATTAGATAGAGCTTGGCTTCAAGCCGATATGGCATTTATGGTTTTTCTTAAACCTGCGGTTTATTAATTTTTATATTAACTCTAGACTTCACATAATCTCATTATTGAATACCTTAATAACTTTTGTTTCTATGCAACTTCAGTCTTTTGATATTAAAGTTCAATGAATGTTTTAGAATCTGGTCTCAGTTTTATATATTTCTTTGCTTGCCTGGTACAACAGTAATGAATTTTGTGGTAGCCTGAATAAAGTCCAAAATAAATAAATAATAATAATAATAATAATAAATAATAAATAATAATAAATAAATAAAGTCCTCCCCCAAAATATCCATATCCTAATCCCTGGAATTTGTGAATATATTACCTTACAGAGAAAAAGGAATTTTGCAGATTTGATTAAGCTAAGGAATTTGAGATGAAAGATTGCCCTGGATTAGTTGAGTGGACCCAATGTAATCACAAGGTCCTTGTATGAAGAAGGCAGGATGGTCAAAAAAGATGTGAAGACAAAAGCGGAGGTAAGAGTGATGTAGCCCTAAACCAATCAATAAAGGCAGTCTCTAGAAGCTGGAAATGGCAAGGAGTAGATTCTTTCCTGCAGCCTCCAGAAGGAATGCAATCTGCTGGCACCTTGGCGTTAGCCCCGTGAGACTCGTTTCAGTCTTTGGACCAGCAGAACTGTAAGATATTAAACTTGTGTTGTTTTAAGCCACTAAATTTGTGTTGACTTGTCACAGCAGCAATAGGAAACTAATGCAAATGCTGAGTATCCAGTTTCTTGAATATTGTAAATCAGAGAACAGATACATATAGATGATAGCAAAAGCTAAAGATAATACAACACAGTAAATAAAGATTTTACTCTAAGTAACAGGTTTATACACAAAATTCAAGATTATTTTAACAGGGAGAAACAATCAACAACATTAATTATATCAACAACAAGTTTATAAACACTAAAAAATTATCTTAGAAGTGAAAACTCATTATTAAGATTACACTTGATTGAGTAAATATTTACTGACCCAAGCTGGGTGCCTATCAAGGCCTGAGGCTCAGCTGAGTTGAACGGACCTATAGAACTGAGCAGAGAGCACGAGAAGAAGGGAAGTTAATGGGTCAGCCACAAGACCATATGAAAGATGAAGGAGTGGTTGTGGAGGCAAAGCATAGAGAGTGGCCATGATGCAGTAGAGTGCATAGTGGAGGCGACCTGTGGGTAAGAAGCAAGCCTGCATCTGCACCTGTGGGCAGGGATGAAATTGTTAGGATTTTCCCAAACAACTAGAATGGCCACAGTGATTTGCCCAGTTCATAATTTCATCCTTTAGCTGCATCTCAATCATCTGCAGAAAGCAAGTAGACTTTTGCATTCAGACCTTCCGTATAAGAAGAGCCATATGTTAGTACAACAGTCAGTGCATGGGGACTCAGAACTCTTGTTCCATCACACGGTTTTGTAAGAGAATAAAATAGGGGCCCCTGGGTGGCTCAGTCGGTTGGGCATCTGACTTTGGCTCAGGTCATGATCTCCTGGTTCGTGGGTTCGAGCCCTGTGTCAGGGCTGTGCTGACAGCCCAGAACCTGCTTTGGATTCTGTGTCTCCCTCTCTCTCTGCCCCTCCCCTGCTCACCCTCTGTCTGCCTCTGTCTCTCAAAAATAAATAAACATTAAATAAAAGAATAAAATAGTCTATTTCTATGGGACTTTTTATGTCCCTGTGTTCCCTCCCTCCCCCACTGCCATTTAGTTCTTGAGCCCAATAGATGGATTGCAAAACATGCATAAGAACCTACTTTACACGTCTTAGTTGTAACTTTCTTTACTGTGAGTTTCTGTGAATATAAGCGACAAATGTTCCAATTTACTAGTAATTGCTTAAATATACCTTCTTTTAGAAATTAAAAATGGAAAGGAGAGAGTGTTGCTAAGTAGAATTATAATTCATTGGTTATAAACAGAATTAACATTTGTAAGGTACAGACCTGGAGAGTTACATTTCATAGAGACTGACTAATATAATCCTTTCTATTTTACTGTTTTGACTTCTCAAACAAATTTTTCTAACTTCTGAAACAAAATTGAAAAAGTTGGTGGTCTTCAGTCATTTAAAAGCAGGTTGAATATGTTATGATTAAATGAGTAAGTGTAACTACTTTAAGAGATAATATACTCTAGGACTGTTAAAACTTAACTTGTACCTATTGTGCTCAAATTAACTACCCTATTATCTTCATTTTATAATTCTCTACACTTAGTTAAACACGTGGTTTGCAATATACCAAAGGGTGGTACCTGAAAAGAAGAATTATATAAGCTTATGATATGATCAGTAAATCCAAATAAGTTCACTCTAGAGTAAAGATAATGAGAGAAAAACTATTCTTTTTTATTCTTTTTTTGAAATTTATTATTTAATTTTTGAGGGGGGAGGGGCAGAGGGACAGAGAGAATTTTAAGCAGGCTTCTTGCCCAGTGTGGAGCCCAACTTGGGGCTCAATCTCACAATTGTGAGATCATGACCTGAGCTGAAATCAAGAGTGAGACTTAGCTTAACCAACTGAATGACCCAAGCGCCCCCCAGCTATTTTTTTACTGAGGTATAATGGATATATAGTATTATATAACTTTCAAGTGTACAACATTATAATTTGACATCATCTGCACTACAAGGTGATCCCCACTATAAATCTAGTTATCATCCATCACCATGCAAATGACTCCCTTCATTCACTTGGCCCACCACCCATCCCCCATCCCTTCTGGTAACTGCAAATCTGTTCTCTGTGTCTGTGAATTTGTTTTTGTTTTATTTTGTTTGTACATTTGTTGTTGTTTGCATTATACACATGAGTGAAATCATACAGTATTTGTCTTTCCCCATCTGTCTTATTTCATTCAGCATACTTTCAAGGTCTAACCATGTTGTCCCAAATGGCAAGATTTCTTTCTTTAAAAAAAATTTTTTTTTAATGTTTATTTATTTTTGAGAGAGAGGAAGAGGAACAGAACATGAGCAGGGGAGGGGCAGAGAGAGAGGGAGACACAGAACCTGAAGCATGCTCCAGGCTCTGAGCTGTCAGCACAGATCCCAATACAGGGCTGAACCCACAAACCATGAGATTATGACCTGGGCTGAAGTCAGATGCTTAATCTCCTGAGCCACCCTGGCACCTCAGATTTCTTTCTTTTTTTTAAGGCTGAATAACATTACATTGTATGTACATCCACCACATCTTTACCTATTCATCACTGATGAGCACTTAGGTTGTTTCCAATTATTGGCTATGAGAAAAACTGTTCTTACAAAGAGATGATGAATCAAGAATGTTAAGGAGGTGCGTGGGTGGCTCAGTCAGTGGAGCAACAGACTTTGGCTCAGGTCATGATCTCACCGCTTGTGAGTTTGAGCTCCACGTTGGGCTCGGTGCTGACAGCTTGGAGCCTGGAGCCTGCTTCAGATCCTGTGTATCCCTCTCCTTCTGCCCCTCCCTTGCTCATGCTTTGTGTGTGTGTGTCTCTCTCTATCAAATATAAACATTAAAAAAAAACTTTTTTAAGGAAAGAATGTTAAGTGCTTAATACTTTCTGTGTTGTCATTTACAGAGTTTTGCATCCTAAAGCTGAGACTGATGCTTGCTTGACCTTGGTTGTAGTTACATATTTGCTCCTCTGATTGGTTTTAGGCATAGAGAAAGGTTTGTACACTTTTGTATGTTGGGATGCAGGGAGGTATCTTGCTATGGACTCTGGCTCCATGAATCAGCTTCCCTGGACACAGTGATGGATCCAGGCATAAGCACCTGGATTACACTGGGCTGTTGATGACCCCTTACCTTCCTGCTACAGGACAATGGGCAAGTGGCTCAAGGTGATCCCAGTGAAACCTTCCACAGGGCTGAGGTTTCCTTCCTTCATGATGATGAAGCTGAGAGGAAGTGAACTTTGGGTTGGGCTTCTGCTCCCTCCACTGCCTGACGCTGCCCTTGTCAAGAGTCCCAATAGCTTTCATTGCCAAAGCACTCACTTTTCTCTTACTTGATTTCTCAGCAGCAAAGCATTTGACCACTTTAGCTACTGTGGACACCTTTACCTTCTGTGGAACTTTTCTCTTGCCTCTATAACTCCACAGTCTTGATTTTTTCCTATATCACCAGCCATTTCTTCTAAGGCTCCTTGGCTGACTTTTCCTCCTCAGCTGCTCTAAATGTTGGGTACTCTATGGTTCTTTCCTTTGCTCCCTTCTCTTTTTTGTCTACATTCTTGCCCTAGAGGTTCTTATCTAGACTCTAGGGTGAAATATCATCCATATGATAATGGAACCCAAATCTCTGAGTCTCCACATCCATTCCCTCACTGTTGCCTATTTGACATCTCTCTCTCAGACCTACCATAGTGCAGCTAATTTGCGATTCTTGCATTCTACCCATCTCCCAACCTAAACTATCTGTTTCCCTCTTAGTTTTTCCACCTGAGTAAATAATATACCATCAACTTAAAAAAATACTGGCACTATCCCTAGTCTGAGACATCATTGTCTCTTACATAGACCCCTGTAGTAACCTTCCCAACTGGACACTCCACTTCTCTCTATGTAAATCACTTCTTGCCAAAGCATCACTTGACATCTTGTCATTCAGATTCAAATTTCACCCTCTCAGAGAAATTTTCTATGACCAGTCATTGTCAGATAGTCACACAGTCCCGTTTTAATTTTTTGGCCTAGCTTTTCTCTCTCTCTTTCCATCTCTCTGTCCCTATCACTCTCTCCTTAATTTACAGTTTCCCACAGTTGGAATCTATGCCCCGTGTTTTGTTCACCAGTGTGCCTCACCAGTGTACTTGTTCCTAGTACAGAGTACAGACTTGATAAACATCTATTTAGTGACAAATTGAAGGGGTAATTGTTCTCCCTAGAACTTCTCTGAATAATTTAAATTCCCAGCGCACCCATAAACCTTTATGTTTTACAACAGCTCTCTACACTTCAAGTCATTGACCTTGTCCCCATTATAAACTTATTGAGATATTGTTAAGAACAATCTAAGTTTATAAAACTGAGGTCTTCATCTTGTACTTATTGATTTGAAAGGCCTTTTATACATTATTACATTACCTTTTGTCTATCAAATTGCAAAAAATTTTTTCCTATTTTGTTATTGGTACTTTAAATTTGTTATTGGGCTTTATTGCTATTTATTTATTTATTTATTTATTTATTGCTTTTTAGAAGTTAAAATTGTTATTCTACTGTCTTTAGTGTTATGCTTAGAAATATCTTTTCTTCCCCCAAGATATATGAATATTTATCTGTTTGTTCTCTGGTGGTGTATATTTTTTTTGCAAATCGTTCCCATTTAATTTCTCTGAAACTTGCTTCACTATCAGGTGAGAGGTACGGATTCACCTTTATTCTCTTCTAAGTCATGAGGCAGTTGTCGCAAAACCAGTCACTCCTAAGTCCATCCTTTTGCCAACAATGTGAACTTGAGCCAGTATGTGTGGTGGTCAAAAGGATGACCTTGAATTCAGACAACATAGGTTAAAACCAGACTGAGCCTCTTATTACATGCTGTCTAAGGTTTCTAAAGCTCACTCTCTTAATCTGCAAAAAATGAGATAATAGTAGTATCTACCTCAAAGAATTGTGGCAAGACTAAGGTCATTGTGAAATACTCAACATTATTCCTGGCACATGGCATGCTTCATGATAATTCTTATAAACCTTTTAATTTCTTAATTTAGCCCTTCAACTTCAAATGGAATTTTGGTTGAAATTATGTTGAATGTATAGATTATTTTATAGAATTGCCTTATTTAGAGTGTACAGTGTTCCCATTTACAAGCAGAGCATCTCATATCACATATATCACATAGAGTATATCATTATAAATATATATATAGGTATATATATATAATTGCTATTTTTAATGGGATCTCTTCTCATTCTATTATCTAATTGATTAGTGTTTAGAATTCTATCATTAAAGATTTTTCTCTGAATATATGGTCATATTCCATTATTAATGGTATATATTTCTCTTTTCTCTCTTTTTTAATTGGTCAGACTTACATAATGTTTGCCTATTTTACCAGCCTTTTAAAGATTTTATCAATTCTATTTTTGTTTTGTCTCTTTTATTGGTCCTCTTTTTAACTGAATTTCTTTCTCTTTGTAGATTTATTAATTAATTTTTCCTGCTTTCTCTTTGTTTATGTTTTTGGGTTTTTCCCTCCAATATTTTAGTTGTGTGCATTATTTTTAAAAAATATCGCTTTGGTTATAAGCCACAGAGTTTTTTATTTTCCCTTGGGATGATCTCATTGTTCATTTCTAAACTGTCAGGGATTTTCACTTCTGGTAACTTTAGGCTAGAAAATACAGCATTCCCTTGGAAAATGGTAACAACAATCTCTTTAAAATGTTACTGATTAAATCATTGGTATTGTATGTATTTATGTCCTGTTCTACTTAATAGTTTCAGTTTTTACATTTAATTCTGTTATCTTCTGGAATTTAGGTTTTTAGGTGATTATTTGTTATTTCTTTCTGTGTAACAAACTACTACAACTCAGTGACTATAAACAACATATATTTATTATCTCGCAGTGTCTATGGGCCAGGAGGCCAAGAACAACTTAACTGGATCCTGGTCTCAGGGTCTCACAAGGCTGAAATTATGTGGAGCCAGACTATGATAGCTTTCAGAGTTTGGGGTTCTCTTCCAAATTTATCTGATTGTTGATAGAATTAACTTCCTTGTAATTGTAGGAGTGAGGACCCTCTTTCTTACTAAGCTGTGGGTCACTCTCAAATCTGAAAGATTCCTGCAATTCCTTGTTAAGTGGTCCTCCTAGAAGACCTCTCACAACAGGGAGATTTGTTTCTGCAAGGCCAGCAGAAGATTCTCTGACATCTAAACCTTGTATTAAAGGACTCACTTGATTGGGTCAGTCCCACCCAGGACAATCTCCATTTTAATTAATTTAAAGGCAACTGATTAGACATCTTAATCATATCTGCCAAATCTACTCATTTTTTCCCCTCTTATCTAATCTAACCATAGCCATGCTATTCATAATATTTACAGGTCCTGTCCATGGTCAAATGAAGAAGATTATACAGGAAGTGTGCACTAAGAGGCAGGAATCTTTAATATCTGGTAGGACTAGTTCTGCCTCACTATGACTCTTTAAAGAATTTTTGTGTTTTATTTTTGCTTTTTAATATTTCTATGTGAAATTTAGGAACAATTTGTCTAGGTAAAAATACATCTGTTGTATTTTTATTGGGATCATATTAAATTAGCTAATTAACTTAGAGGAAACTGGTTTTACTCCTAACCAAGCATATAATAATGTATTTCCATTAATTCAGGTGTTCTATATGTGGCCTTCCTTTGGTTTCGAATCTTTTTCCATATAGGTATTGCAAACTTATGAAAAAAATAGACTTGGAATTTTTATTTTCTTGAAATAGTTCTAATAGCATTGGAATTCTTTTTTTTATTGTGTTTTACAAAATTCCTGTAAAATCGCCTGGACCTGGTAATGTTTTTAGAAGATCACGATTTGACGGTTGCTGTTTTTTTTTCTTGGACATTGGTCTGTTTACACATTCTATTTTTTTTATGGTAATTTATTCATTTCATTTAGGTTTTCCAATTTATTTACATAGAGTTGAGCAGAGTAATCATAGAATTCTTTCTGGGGTTACTTTCCTACTGTCATTTCTTAATCTATCTAGTTACACCTTTCTTATTTTTCATTGATTAAGTTAACTTGTTTATATATTCTATTTTTTTCCTTAGTCGGGTTTTGGATTTATTGATCAGTTTTATTTTTCTATTTTTTTAAACCATTGACTCTACCTTCATATTTATTAATACTTCCTTCTATTTCCTTCAGTTTACTTTATTTTTCTTTTTCAAATCTTTTAAGTTGATAGTTTAATTAATTTATTTTTATTTCCTTTTTTTAATTTTTTTTTATCTTTTTGTTTTTTTTTTTCTTTTTTTTTTTCTTTTTTTTTTCAACGTTTTTTTTTTTTTATTTATTTATTTTTGGGACAGAGAGAGACAGAGCATGAATGGGGGAGGAGCAGAGAGAGAGGGAGACACAGAATCGGAAACAGGCTCCAGGCTCTGAGCCATCAGCCCAGACCCCGATGCGGGGCTTGAACTCACAGACCGCGAGATCGTGACCTGGCTGAAGTCGGACGCTTAACCGACTGTGCCACCCAGGCGCCCCTTTTATTTCCTTTTTTAAAAGTAATCTAAATATTTAGGGCTATGACATTTTTTTGCACTGTGATATAGCATTTCCACTGTAAATACCATTATATATTTTCAAATTCTATAATTTCAGTTTTTAGCTCTTCTTTGACCCATAACCCAAGTTTTTCACAATTTGTTAAATTATCAGATGAAGAAGACTTATTATCTGATTTATTTTTAATTTTATTTTATTGTAATCCAAGTTATTGATTCAAGGTTACTCTGTGTTCTAATTATAATCAAGTTCCATGACTGTTCCTTAGGCATTTGAAAACAAGGTGTATTTTGTATTTTCAGGAACAGAGTTCGACATGCATGGAATAGATTTATTTTAATAACGTTGTGTTGGTCTTTTAGACCTTACTCTCCTCTATTCATGTCTCTTTTTGTCTATTCCTCCTTGCAATTCCTATCATTTGTGCTTTATAAATGTCACTGCTATTTTGAGTGGTGCATAGATTTTTGTAACTTTTATATTTTCACTGTCAACTGTCCCTTTGGTATCATAAAGGTCATGTATTATGTAATTTAATCCTGAATTCCACTTTATCTGATATTGACTTGTCAAAACGTACTTCAGTTTCAATGCTTCTGAAAGTCTTAGATGTGTCTTCTGCATACAGAACAAAGTTTTGCTTTGAGCTCTAACCTGAAAATATATTTTCCTTTAATAGGTGAGTTAAGCTCATTTACATTTATCAACATAATAGATGTATTTGGCCTTATTTCTGTCATATTGTTTTATATTATGTGGTCTGATCACAGTTTTGTTTGGTTTGGTTTTGCTTTGTTTTGTTTTGTTATCACTTACTTTTGTTTTTAAAAGTCTTTCCAGGGGTGCTTGGGTGGCTCAGTCAGTTGAGCGTCCAACTCTTGATTTCAACTCAGGTCATGGTCTCACAGTTTGTGGGACCCAGCGACTCATCAGGCTCTGAGCTAACAGCACAGAGCTTGCTTAGGATTGGGGTTCTCTCTCTCTGCTTTTCTCTCTGCCACTCCCCTGCTCGCACATGTGCTCTCTCTCTCTCTCAAAATAAATAAATAGACTTAAAAAAAGTCTCTCTAATGTGATTTGTTTTTATGTGTATGTAGTTTTCTTGATGTTTAAGAGGGTCTAAATTTTTATTTCTCTATTTACCTTTATTTTTTTTTAACACTATTAGTTTTCTATGAGGCTCAATAATAATAAAATATTTTCTCCTCTTCTTGTTTCTTTTGGTCCCTTTGTGTTCCATTATGAATCGATAAAGATATATTTCTTAGGGGCACCTGGGTGGCTCAGTCCTTTAAGTGTCCAACTCTTGATTTTGGCTTAGATCATGATCTCATGGTAGTCACGAGATAAATCCTGTGTGTGGCTCCACACTGGGTCCACTTAGGATTCTCTCTCCCTCTCCCTCTGTCCATCCCTCACTCATGCTCTCTCTCTCTCTCTCTCTCCAAAAAATTATATTTCTTTATATTTGTTAAATTTTCCTTTACTTCCAGTATTTGACTGTCAACTTGAGGTAATATTATTTGACCCCCAGATACTATTGATGGGACAATCTCCCTCTTTTCTCTCCTGACTCTCCTAATTTGCTTAGCTACTTTCTAAATTGTAAGGACATACATGGCTTATTTCTATCATTCTATTCTCATTTGTTTCAGTCTAGTTCTACAGTTAAATATATTTAATTCTCACCACAAGTTCTTTTACTTTCGTTTGCCTAGTCTTTCTTGGTTGGTGAAATGTATCCCACATTATTTTCCTCAGTAGGGGCTCACAGGCATTCTTAGTTTTTGAGTTCTTATGTGCTTACAATGTTCCCAAGGCCTTGAAGGACAACCTGGATGGTTATAAAATTGTTAGCTTAGTAACTTTGCTAATATATGCCTTGGTATTGACTATTTTAGGTCAGTTTTCCATGTACCAGTGTATACCCTTTCAACAGACTGATTAAAAAATTTTTATAACCTTGAGAATTTCTTGTAGTATTTGCCACTGATCTGGTCGTCTTTATGTAATCCAATAATGCATAAATTGGCTCTTCTTTGCCTGACCCCTCTATTGTGTTTTTTCTAGTTCTTTTAAACTCTTTACTTTTTTTTTTTTAACTTTTCCCATTTCTATTTCCTCTATCCTCTATATTCCCATGAATTTTCTACAGTGTAGAAAATTCTTTTCTTTTATGGTTCATCTTTATTTCTCTAGTGGCTTTACCTTTTCTCATCTACTTTTTTTAGTTCTGCCATGTTATTTTATGTTTTATTTCTTTCTGTTATTTCACAACATTTATATCTAGTGCTTCTGCGTGGTTTCTTCCTGCATAAATAATTGTTTCTTTTACCATTAAAAAAATATTCACTATGAAGTGCTTAGTACCAAAAACCACTATTCCATGGCATTATTTTTTGGAGAGTATTCAGTTCTTAATTGATACTGCTACTCACTTTTATCTTTTTTTTTTTTAAATAATATCTTTTTATCAATGTTGTATCAGTTTCTTTTCCTTAGCAGTGTTTTTAAATGAGTGATATTTTCCTGTACTGGCTGTTTGCAGTTGTTTCCTGTGGAAGGGTTCAGAGCATTACTATTAAAACCAGTGCAACTACAGGGGCGCCTGGGTGGCTCAGTCGGTTGAGCGTCCGACTTCAGCTCAGGTCACGATCTCGTGGTCCGTGAGTTCGAGCCCCGCATCAGGCTCTGGGCTGATGGCTCAGAGCCTGGAGCCTGCTTCCAATTCTGTGTCTCCCTCTCTCTCTGCCTCTATCCCGTTCATGCTCTGTCTCTGTCTCAAAAATAAATAAATGTTAAAAAAAAAAATTAAAAAAAAAAAAGTACAACTACAGTGTCAGGGATACCTTACTTTTATTTAACACGATGCAATTAACAAAGCATTTTGGACAGATGCTCTTATTTTTACTTTCATCCTGTCAGTACCCTGTAAACTAGATCGGGTAATTATTATACCCATTTTTCAGATGAGATTTGGAATCAAACACATTATAAAACTTTTCTGAGTAGTAAGCGATTAAAACATGATGTCCAACTCCAGTCTCCACCACTAAATATATTGAAACTAACACATCTCTTTGCATAGTATCTTCCCTTTAGGTGCTTCTTGCTTATCTTAAAATGGGCAATGACACATAAGTTTTGTTTCTGTTATGAAAAGAGTGAATTTATTTATTGTTCATTTTCTTCTTATTTGAATTTTAACTTATATAGAATTCAGGATGATCTTAAGGAAATGCTGTATCTATTTCCTGCTCAATGGGTAATTAGCTGGTTACCTAACTTCATGGGTCTCAGTTTCTTTACCTTAAAGTACCTAGGCTTGAACGCAAATATCTGAAACTCACATTCAAAGAGTCTAGCTCTCAAAATCTTTTGAACTGAGACAACACCATGTCATCTTGAATCAAACATAAGATTGATCACAAGATGAGATTCTTATAGCCCTTCTTGTCTTCAGGAAACGTAAGCACAGAGATTCCTTATGGGGGGAGACATCATGGGAAAGACAACAAAACATTCTACAGGCTCCCGATGTGTTATTGTCAACCTCACTTGTCCTCCCTGCAAACAGTTCAGTTTTACCCAGCAGCTCAATCTTAGACAAACTGAAACTAATGTCCTAGTTAATTCCATGGGACAGAGTTTTTTCTCTCTGTTTTCTTCAGTTTGTTCTCATCTCTGTCTCTCCCCACTCTGCCTTTCTGCCTCTCTCCGATATAATGTTGACTACTCTTGTACCTCTTTGACTCAACAAACACATAGTGTGTGCTTAACACATGCCAACACAGTGTTAAGTACTGGGGTTAGTGCTTGAGAAATAACGCTTATTGAAAGTTATAAAATTTTGATCAATTCTGAGGAAAAAAAGAAATGGAAATTCAATCAATAAAGTAGAGAGGCTGTCACACTATAGCTTATTGTTATCTCCAATCTGGAAATGTAACAACAAACATACTTTGTGGTTTGCACAGTTTTTATTTATTACATATCATTTTCTCCTTCAGCCAGATTTGTGGCTTATAAAAATAACCAAATATTTGCTTACAAATTGTTATAATGAAAATCTGTAGCCTGCTGCAGTAAGATTCATAGTCATGGTAACTTTGAAAGCATTTGTTTGCATTTGGAGTGTGGGGAATAATTTAAATTTTAAATTTTTGCATAAATTATTTATATGTTGAGTCCAAGATGCAGTACAATTACAACAACATTTTTAAGGAGTGAGGCAGAAGTTTAAAATTTATAAATACCTCTTTACATTTTGGCGGCACTAGATATAGTTTTCTAGAAAGCTGTATTTTTTGTTGTTTGAATAGCAGTTAGTTGTTTTCACTTTCTCTAACAGATGGAACCAAAGCATTGTGAACATTTTTATTAAAACAGCAAATGAAGCTATGAAAGAAGTGTCACATTGCCAAGTATTCATCTTGCAAATTAAATTCTACAACTTAGCAGGTGGTTTAAGTTCCCTTTAGAAATTTAAAATCAGCTTATTTCATTTCTCTGTGGTTTAACACAGACACAGGTTCACTGCTGCATTCACTTACAAAGAATCTGTTTGCATGTTTCTTAGAATTGACAGTTGGGAAAATATTTGCCAACTCTCACTCCAAACGGCTCGTGATTGCCACATTCAAATGGTTGAGTCTTCAATTTCCTTTACTATTAAAGTCTACTGTTTTTCTCTGGAATCTGTTTGCAAGGCCCTGATAGATCCAAAACTTTAAATCCCAAATTCAGTAGTTTTTGACTATTTTAATATATAGCATCATTCAGTGTGCTGGCATCATACTACCCAATATAGAAAAACTCTCAATATTAGATAGTAATTGCTATGGATGAAGTTTGCGTTCCCTCAAAATTCGTATGTTTAATCTTAATCTCCAATGTGATGGTATTTGGAGGTGGGGACTTTGGGTGGTGATCAGATCATGACAATGGAGATCTCGTGAATGGGATTAGTACCCTTATAAAAGAGACTCCAGAGAGCAGTTTCTCCCCTTCCACAATGTGAAGACACATTAAGAAAGTGTTGTCTATAAACCAGGAAGCAGGTCCTCACCAGACACTGAATCTTTCAACACCTTGATCTTGAACTTCCCAGCCTCTAGAATTGTGAGAAATAAATTGTTGTTGTTTATGAGCTATCCAGTCTATGATAGTCTGTGGTAGTTAGCCTAGACTGCTTCTGGTTTAGAGAATGACAGTGAATTGGCATTTCCAAGTCTCTGCAGGACTGTACTAGTTAGCTGTAGGGAATCAGATACATTAAAAAACAAACAAACAAACAGGAATCAGATACATTACAGAGCTAGCATTAGAGGGCATTTCAGAGGGGATGAAGTAGAAGCAGTTTTACTGCTTCTAATGTCACTGCTGTAAGATTAATTTCCCAAAAGCATCAGTTTTCCTTCAAAAAGTTTTCAATGTTTTTCCACTACCTACAAAATAAGACTTAAGACTCATCATCCATATGCTTCTGTTTCATCCACAAACCATTTTTATGACTACTTCTCAATAGATCTTTTGTTCCCAGTGAACTATTTATTTACTATTTCCCAAACAAGATGGTTCTGCTTTGCCCACCTCTCTGTTCACCTTCACCCTGTACCTTCCTTCTCCTTTTTAAAAAATATTTATCTATTTATTTTTGAGAAAAAAAAAGAGAGAGAGGCAGAGAGAGAGGGAGACAGAGAATCCCAAGCAGGCCCCGTACTGTCAGCATGGAGCCTGATGCAGGACTCGAACTCATGAACTGTGAAATCATGATCTAAGCCAAAATCAACAGTTGGATACTTAACTGAGTGAGCAACCCAGGCACTCCCCTTCTCTGTTTGATTGCCTAAATCCTTTTCCAGGCAGACACAACTTAAATTGTAATATGATGAAACCCTCTTTAACCATGTTGGATTGCCCTTATTCTCCTTTAAGCCTGTCTAGCACTACTTATTACACGATAGCTTGTATTGTTCTTTATTTTTTATGTGTACATTCTATCTTCCCAAGTAGAATGTAAGATCCTGACAGTAGAGACGTCATGTTACACACTGAATTTCTAGCACCCAGCACCCAGGACATAGTAATCAGCAATTTGCGTGATGTTGGTAAGGGGACCAAGAATTCTCCAGGCTACATCAAGAAATATACAACACAATTAGGGCTAGCTCATAGTACTTGGGGTTTACAATTATGGCTAAAGTTTTGCTTGTCCAGCATGCTTTCTATTTCCCTTCTGGCTTTTCTGAAGACACTACCCTTTTTCTATGTAAAGTTGTCAATTTTAGTGCTGAATTTGTCAGAACAGGCTAGTAACCAACTTCAGCACATTGATAAGTTTAAACAAAGTTTGAATTCTCGCATGATGTCTGGTGTCCTTCAGTTCAGAGCTCTTCTCCATATTATCCTTACTCTGGAAACCAGGCTAAGATCCCAACTCCTATCTGAAATATTACCAATGAAGAAGAAGAGGAATAAAGTGTGGCCAATTGTGCACTGGCTCTTAAAACTTCCTCATAGAAGTAACACATAGATACTGGCAGAAAGCTGCACATATAAACCAATGAAATAGAATTGAGGGTCCAGGATTAAATCTTTACATTCATGGTCAATCGATTTTTGACAAGGATGCCGAGAAAATTCAATAGTGAAAAAATAGTCTTTGCAACAAATGGTGTTTGTTACAAAGAGGCAAAAGATGCAAAAGATGTCTACATACAAGAGAATGAAATTGAATCCCTACCTCACACCTATAGAAAAAAATAATTGAAATCAATCATAGACCTAAAGGTGAAATCTAAGTATAAAATGTAAATGTAAAATGTAAAGTTAAATGTAAAAGCTAAAATTATAAAACCTTGACACAGGACTAAATCTCAGGTTTCTTATATATGGCACAAACAACAAAAGAAAAGAGATCGATAAATTGGACTTCATTAAAGTGAAAATCTTTGAGTTTCAAAGGATAATATCAAGAAAATGAAAAGACAACCCAAGGATTGGTAAAATATATTTGCAAATCATATCTGACAAGGGACCTATATCCAGAATATAAAAAAAAAAACCTCATACAACTCAACAATAAAACCACAGTCCAATAGAAAATGGGCAAAGGATTTGAATAGACATCTCTCCAGAGAAGATGTACAAATTACCAGTAAGCACATGAAAAGATGTTCAACATCATTAGTCATTAGGAAAATGCAAACCAAAATCATAATTAGGTACTCACAAAGATAGTTAAATTTCGAAGACAGAAAACAAGAAGTGTTGGTGGAGAAATTGAAACCATTACACATTGTGGCTAGGCATGTCAAATGGTGCAGCTGCTTTGGAAAACAGTTTAACAGTTCTTCAAAAAGATAATCATAGAGGTACCCCATGATGTAACAATTCCACTCCTGGGTATGTACCCAAAAGAAATGAAAACATATGTCCACACAAAAACCTGTAAAAAAATGTTCTTAGCAACATTTTTCATATTAGCCAGAAAGTAGAGACAACCAAAATGTCCATCAGTGGATGAACGGATAAACAAAATGTGGTAAATCTATACAATGAAATATTATTTAGCCATAACAAGGAATGAAGTACTGATTCATGCTACAACTCGGATGAACCTTGTAACATTATGCTAAGTGAAAGAAGCCATTCATGAAAGGCCACGTATTGTAGCAAACATCCAGAATAGGTAAATCCATAGAGACAGAAAATATACTAGCAATGAGCAAGGGAGGGGGAAGAGGAAATGGGAAGTGACTGCTAAGGGACGTGGGGTTTCTTTGTGGAGTGATAAAATGTTTTAGAATTAGATAATGGAAATAGTTATACAACTTGTGAGTACACTAAAAACCACTGAATTGTACAACCGAAGAGGATGGATTTTATGGTATGCAAATTATATCTCAATAAAGCTTTTTTTTTTTTTTAAGTCAGATGAATCACTTTGCTTACTTTCATTGGTCAAAGAAAGTCATATGTCCATAAGTTACTCCAAAAGGACAGGGAAGTACAATCCTACCATGTGCCTGGAAAGAAAGCAGCAATATTTGGTTAACAATATCAGTGACTAAAAAAGGTGCCTTCAGTCTTTAGCCACACAGGTAGGCATAGGCCATCTGTGATATTACACCCTCTTGGATACTATGATTGGTCCAGTAGTGGGCATGTAACATAAGCAAGGCTGACCGGTCCTTTTATGGAATGAAGGAATGTTACAGAGAAGCTTAGGATTACGAAATAGGATAGAGGTCTGGCACTATCAGAGCTGTACTACAAGAGGTCAGCCTTGTGGAGAGAGGGGCACCTAGCTGTGACTTTTCAACTCCTAGATATTCAAGATGCAGAAGAATTCTGACTAATGAGTCATTAACAGCAAAGTGGAATCCTAGAAATCTTTGCCCAGCAGAAGTCTCACATATTTCCTGAGAAATCTTGAGAGTATTTCTTTTCTGCCATCTTCTAGAATCTGTTCTCTTTCTTTAGGCTATTTCCAATGCTTAAAAGGAACAATTGTCCTCCAACCCAGTCTCTCATGTCCCCGCCCCCCCCCCTTACTTACAATGTCAGGCTCCATGTTTAATCATGCTCCAGAGTGAAAGGTTTTTAGTGGGGCTTATTATTTCTGTGTTTTGCTGCCTGTGTTAAACAGATTCTACAATGGCTTCCAATGATCTCCAACCATTCGCGCGTAATCCCGTTTTCTCCAGAGTGAGCTGGACCTAGCGACTTACTTTTAGCAAACAGAATAAATCAAGAGTGATGGAACATCACCTCCAGAATTAGGTTACAAAATGACTGATTTCTGATTTGCTTGCCCTCTCTCACTTTCTCACTTGCTCACGCTGGTAGAGGCTAGATACCATATTTTAAGCTGCCCTATGGAGAGGCCCTCGTTGCAAGGAACTGAGGGTGGCCTCCAGTTTCTTAGTTTCCCCAAGAAACTAAGTCCTGTCAATATCACTTGAGTGAACGTGGAGATAGATATTCTTCTAGTTGAACTTGAGTTTCCTGCAGCCCAGCTGATACCTTGATTGCAGACTGTGAGAGACCTTGAAACAGAGGATCCAACTAAGCCATCCCCACATCTCTGACACACACAGACTTTGATATAATAAATATTGTTTAACTCACTAAATTTGGGGGGCAATTTGTTAAATAGCAACAGATAGCCAATACAGTGCTCCCTCCTCAAAAGCTTGATGCAAGTTCTCTATAGGTCAAGGTTAGAATTCATCATGTATAACTTCGTTCTAAACCGCTCTCAGAAATTATCCTTACTGACTCGTTTTTCAAGGCCCTGAACCAAGCGGATTCGTGCTGCTTGTCTTCCTTTTGGTGGGCTGCTTCCTCATCCCTGTATGCTGCCTGGCGGTGGGGTGGGGGTGGGGGGTGAAAATGGAGTTTATGCCTCCTCCTTTGCTCGGTGGTTTTAACCAGAATTTTAGCTCAAAGTGTCCCATAGTTTCTCCTCCCAAGGACACAATATTGCATTCACACTACTAGAGCCTTATTCCTCCTGGACACTCTCCAAAATGTTCCAATTTGCAGTGAATATATAGTTAATCACCCGCTATAGGAACCTCATTATAATAAATTCTGGGACTGGATGAGTATCAGGATAGTAGTAAAGTACAGAATAGGCTTAAGTAGGCTTTTTATATAAGCAAGTGACGGTTCTACAGTAAGGCTCTGATCATGTCACTGCTAGTTTCAATCCTCTGATGGCCTATCAATCTCTACAAATGATGCCATAGCTACTTAGTGTTCTCCCTGTCATGCTGTTCCCTACCATCCTTCCTCATATCCTGGGGTCCCACCATGCTTTATTCCTTGGCATTCCCTTGAGCTGCTAGGATCTCTCAGGCCTGTTGCCTTTGGTGTGTATGGTTCCTTCTACTGAGAAGACTCATTTCTAGTTTCCTCATGATCAAAACTTAGGTTGTATAACAGTCTCAGAATCTCTAAAGAGGTCAGGCCTCCTCTCCTACCCTGTCCCTCCTCCCAGGTACAGGCATATTGTAAGACTGGTCATTTTGAAGGCATTTCATTGATCACCAAGAGGGCAAAGGGGCTTTTCCCTGGGCTGAGCAAAGGGGATAAGAGGTGGATCCATGTAAGGCAATCATTGTGGTTTTATGATGTGCTGCTAAAGAGGTGATGTGAGCCCAGAGACTGCTATTGCAGTCTCAGCCTGAGGAACCTGAGGTAGGTGAGAGGCACGGTGAAGGACAGGACCAAAGGAGGCAAAGGACACTGGGGTTACTTCAGCTCAGGTAACCTGGCTTGCATAATCCCTATGGATTATGTCCTAACTCACTCATTCCAACTGATTTAGGGCCAAAGCCAATTATTAGTTTCTGCATATACATTTCTCTGTGGTACTTTGTAAGAAGGGATTTAGAAGGGTTTATAAAGGATTTTGGTAATCCAGGACTCCCTATGCCAACTATCTGTCTTTTTCTATAAAATTGTGTGTTGACATCTCATTTGATGTGACTTTTTTCCTTTGGGAGCAGTCTGTGGCTCCCAGGTTGAGTTGAGCATCCTCCTCCGAGATCCCCGTAAGACTTTGTAATTACACCAGATATAGCACTCTGGGCTTCAATTATTCTTTAACGCGTGTGTTTCCCCACCAGACAGGATCTTCTTGAGAGAAGTGACCATGTCCTTCATCTTTGGTTCCTCAGTACGTAGTATGGTTCTTGGCCTATGGTATTTTCTCAACATGTATTTAATATATGAATTAATGTTCTACAATATCTTAGTTCTTACCTAATCTTTGTCACATTATAGCAATTGCTCATATATTACCTTGAATTGTTCTTAATAAGTTAGAATTTACAAGTCTCCTCCCCTCATTCAGAAATCAAAATCTGTCCATACTGGTGTCGATCTCTGTCCTCTTTCTAGGTGGTCTTGATGGCCCCCTGCATCTGTAGTCTACTCTGCCCTGCCTCAAAATTAAATGAGAAGATCTCGAATCTGCACGTCAACTTTCCCATCCGAGGAATCACTAGGGTGTGAAAATAGTCAAGCCTAAGACAGAGTTGCTAAGTGAGCCCACAAATCCAGCTAGGAGAACCCCATAAATAATTGGGGCTAGGATGCCTCTCTGGCTTCTTCTGCTTCAGTCTCTAGGGTTCCTCTGTCGTAGCCAACATCTCCCCCACACAGATACCTGCTCACACACACACAACTACACTGGTCAGTGTCTTGGTTTCCCATGGAAGCTCAGGAATGTCTCCTGCCAGCAGTGGGGGTCTGCCCATTACCATGTTCATGCCAGCTCTATTCTCCTGGGGGATTAGGCTCAGTCTGTCCTCCCTTGATTTGGTGACACTAAGGACATAAGAGACCTAGCCAGTGCCTAAAATACAAGAAGCAGTTACCATTTCACTTCTCTTGAGCAACTTGCTGGTCACCTGGGGCTCACTTCCCGCTCAGATCTGATGGATATTCTGGTCCATGGCTCGCTTCCCTCAACTCCTCTGGGAAGACTTTCACTCTTGCTTCATTATGTTCTGAACATCTATCTCTATCTTTACACCTGTTCCTACAAGAAATCCAACCAAATAAAATATTTTATAATTTTGTGTGAATTTTTACTCAAGTTGGGAGGCTCAAGAGCATGGGGATCTACACACAGTCTCCTACTATCTGCCCCTGTGTGTCTATTTCACCCCTTGGTGTCCTCCCAGGTGAGCTGTTGAGCACAGCCCCGGGGGACATGTGTTGGACCCTCACACATTGGTGCCTCTGCCAGCAGTTTTGGTTTAAAAAGTTTCCTCTTCCTCATTATACTTGTTTTGAAAGCAGTTTCTAGTATGATTTGGCGCTGGGTCTCAGAACAGTTCCTTCTGTGTAAGTCCCTCCATTTCCCACCTATTCAACCACTCTCGCCCTAGGAATAAAGCAGCGCCTTTGTTTCTGACACTCGTTCTAGAACTGGGCAGCCTCTGCCATGCCTTGCGTGTGCTGGCCTCGTCCCAGAGATTTGGTCTCCCTTCCCCCAGCTGATCCTGCACTGTTTACCACTAAACCCCTGCTTTGGGAAAACCTTAACAATTGACTGGGACAGCAAAGCTTTTTCCATTTCATAGATGTGTGTGCTGAGCCCGAGGCGGTGTTTCCTCCTGAATCTGCACGCAGGAGAGCAGATTAATCAAAAAGATCTTAAGCAGGCACTGTTTGTTTTGCATGAACAAACAGCAATTGCTCTTTGTTTAAATTTAATAGTTAAAAATGAACAGTTCTAGTGATAATTACCACATATTTATATTGGCATTTTACTTTTTAAGTTCCAGAAGAACAGCAGTTTAACTGAATTGAATCATATTTATCAAGCCAAAGGTTAAATACTACTGCCTTTTAAATAGAAAAGACAGTGAACTTACTAAGAAAATGCCCCCAAATTAATAGTCATGTGTAATATACACGTCTTTTGTTGGGGGGTGTGCAGAGTGAGGAGAGAAATAAGAGGAACTAACAGGAGATTGAAGGAAGTAAACATAACATTTGTTTACTAATATGGGGGGAACACGTAGAAAATCATCATTCTGCTAATATTCACACAGGCTTCCTTTGTTCATTGGACCAATGAAACACGTTTGTCATAGAAGACACCATTGTACAAAGCAAACACTAAAAACTTTACACCACACAACTAAGCCTGCTGATGCAGCACTTACCACACTACAAGTGGGAATGTTGACAGTGGCATTTTTAATAAGAATATCAATCGTGATAATTTCATGATTTACAAAACGCACTACTGGTTTGTGAATCATGCTTAATTTTGATCCTGTTTCTAACCACTACAAAGAAATGTTCCTTTTTCATTTGTGACCATCTATTCGCACCTCCCTTTAAAATGTGTCTTTCCAGTGCATGGTACACGGACATTTTAATTAAAACTCTCCTACATGGGAGCCTCCGTCCTGCTTCCAGTAAATAATTCCAAGTAGGAATGTTGGAACAAAAAGTTATGCATTGAAAGCAGTCACCAATTTGGAATTAGAAAAAGAGTACATTTCATGTAACATATTTATTGAAAAAGTCCCTTTCATTATTTTTACTTTTGAAATTGAAGGCACAATTTAAGTTATGAAATTATAGAACTGGAAGATCCACCTCTCCTCACTTTCCTAGGTAAGGTAACAAGAGGTTAATTATGTACCTGAGACCTACAACCAGTGGAAGGACTGGAACTAATACGAAAAGCTCCTGATTTCTAGATTCACATTCTTTCTACAAGCTCAGTCTTCCAGTAGTAAATAAAATTAATTCAAAGTATTAAGCTTCATTGTGTTTTAATAGATCAATGTTCTAAATGAAATTAAGATATCAATATTTCAACCAGTCAAACCATTGACTTTGTGTGGATATATTTTCATGTTTATAGTTTCTTGCATATTTAATATTCAGGATGGTCTTTCCATAGACCCAATTTTCAATCCCTACAATTACTCAAGGTTGAAGGAAGGATGAAACATAGGCTTTCAATATTTGCATCTTTTATGCCAAATGAGAGTTCAAAAAATTAGTTTCAGTGAGGTTTTAATATTAAAATATGACTTGAATTGCAGAAGAATACATTAATAGGAAATATATATTCATTCTCAGATAAGTAAAATGCTTAATCCATTATTTCTAAGCTGATTTTTTTGTTGTCTTATAAGATTAGGTTGCTGATTCTATTTTATTAGAAAAGTGCTTTACAATATTCATTGAACAATACTTCATACAAATAATCTTTCTTGAGAATTTGTAATAAATCGGTGACTTTCTGACAATTAAAAATAGAAATAGCCTTCATATATCACTGTATCAGATAAGCTGCTTCCAGCTACAAGTAACAGAAATCCTAAATTAACCTGACTAAACAACAGGGAAATGTATCAGCTCACAAAACAGCAAGTTTCCTTTGGCTGATCAGCAGCTCAATTGTGTCAGCAAAGACTTTGGTTTTTTTAATCTCTTTGAATGGGTATCCAAAATGCTGGCTTCACCCTCTGTGAGGTAAGTTTAAGCATTATCCCCATTTTACAAATGAGGAAATTTATGGCCTTAAAATGATACCCTGATGGTCCCTTCATGGTCATAAAATGCCTACCAGTAGTAATCAGGGTTATTTCATTTGCATCCAATGGGAAGGGCAGACACTAGCTTCCTGTTGCTCTCTCTTAAGAAAGGAAGAATTTTCACAGAAGTCTCTAGTACACTTCTTGCATCCCGTTGGCCAGAACTGAGCCTCACGTTCATTTTTGTACCAACTATTGGCAAAGGGGTGGGACTTTTAACTCAGTCAGATGGACCCTTGAGTCAGGGACCAATTATCCAACAATGGATTGCTGTTACGCTCTGAGGAGGGGAGAAATTCTGCACTGAACAGGGGAGGCCCCAACTCCCTCTGAAACATTCTACCCTCTTGACTTCCATGACATCACATTCTTAGTTTGCCTTCTGGCTCTCTAATCTCCATGTCTCGGACTGTTTTTCAGGCTCCTCTTGCTCTTTCCTGCTTCTAAAATGTTGGAGTTATGCATGTCTCAATCCTTAGTCCTCTTTTTTCTTCCTCTAAATCTCTCCCTAGGTTGCCTTACTCATTCCTGTGGGCTTTGGATATCACCCTAAGTTGATCATCTTCCACTCAAAACTTTCTCCTGAGCTCCAGATTCACATATCCAGATTCACATAATCCATGTGCCACATTCAGGGACTCATCTTTTTTTCATTTTGTTTCTCCTCTTTCTCCTACAACCAGTATTACTCAAACTTGAGCACACACCAGAAATCAGTTGGAGGGCTTGCTAAAAGACAAATTGCTTGGCTCGTCCCCAGAGTTTCCGATTCACTAGGTCTGGGTTGGTATTAAAGAGTCTGCATTTCTAACAGGTTTCTGAGTGAGGCGGATGCTCCAGATCCCGGGACAATACTTTGAGAACAATTGTCCCAGAGTGTTGCCCTGGGAATGTTCACAGCTGAGCCATTGACACAAAGAAGGAAGAAAAAGATAACATAAGGAAGGTAGGTACATCCATTGCCTGAGGCATTGGTCCTAAAGCATTATGCATCATTTCCACTGACATTCTGTTGTCTCCACTGTTGTCTATGGGAAACTGGGAAATATAATGCAGTTGGCCAGTCATTTACCTGGCTCCATTCTAGTGCAATAAAAGAATAGAGGAGTGGGTTTTGATGGACCACTAGAAGTCCGTCTTATGATGGATGCCAAGTAATCAGCAGCCACACTTGCTTTCTTTTATTTTCTCCAGTGTTCACCTAGGGTTTCCACACTTGCTTCCATACTATTCTATGTCCAGTCTTAACTTATCAAAGTAACTAAGTGACAACACAGAAAAGTTAATGCCATTGAAATATTTTTATTATTTACACTTCCCAAGAGAAAAAGGCACACATAGCACACCACACAGGGCCAAAGGGGAAGCGCCTGGTTTTGGTCAGGTGGCAGAAGAGTGAGAGGAAAGGCGGGGTCAGCGTCTTTATTGACGTTTCCATGGAAAGGCAAGGCAGGGCATACAGTTGAGGACTGGTTAATTTGAATCACCCAGCTATAGAGGTCTAGTTGGCTGGTAATCTGGCCTTGGGACGATTTACAGCAGGGGAAACATTGGCTTGGTGTGTGAGAACTAGATAAAGTATGGTGTTTGGGAGAATCGGTTCCAGTAGGTTGGTTTGCTTTTGAAAGGAGTGCTCCCCACAAGGCCCTTTGCTATCTCTAAGGATTGGCTAGCCCTGGGAGGGGTAGTCTTTTCCTGTGTCTATAAGGCCCCCAAAATGTCAAAACATCACAAGATGCAGAAAATAAAAAACATGATTAATACCCACACACTCTGCTCTGCATATGACTGAGTCATCCTCATTCTTTGGTCTCAGTTTAAGGGTCACCTCCATTGAGGAGTCTTTCCAGAAACACTTTGTGTTAGCAGATACCAGTGTATTTCACAGATTCTGCTTATTGTCTATTTATCACTCACCACAATGTATTATTTTATTTTATTTTTTAATTTAGTATCTGTCTCCTTTGCCAGGAGTCAGCTTCATCAGGACAAGAACCATGACCCTTTATTCACCTCTGTGTTATTTATCTAGGGAGATCATTTTTGTTGGAGACTCAAAACCCTGTCTCTTCCCTTCTTACTTGCAGAATCCTAATTTAATTCAGGTATTGGGAGATTTTTGTTCTCAGGGAAGATGAGGCAAGTGGTCTAGGGACAGGCATGTATTCCAAATCTAGCCATTGAGATACAGTATGAGAAATCTGGAAAATCTTCTGTGAGCTGTGTGCGGATGTAAGGCCTGGAGTTGCAGCAGCCATATTGCAACCATGAAGGAATGTCAAGAGAACTGCCGAGATACAAATTCTGAGATCTGACATCATTAAGCTGCTCTACCTGCCTAGGAACCACTTAACAATTATTAAGAAAGACAATAATAACACTACATATTTAAGCCATTTTCTGTTGAGGTGGTTGCATGAAGCCAAGTGTACTGTGACTTAGCACACTGCTTGACATACAATTAATGCAGGTATTTGTTGTTGTTGAATGAATAAAAGACTACATCACTAAGATAAAATAAGGAAGGTTGAGGTAGACATCCAGATATTTTAACTTGCATAAAAGACACAATTTTGATTTGGGGGGTTTAAATTTAAAGGGGAGAGATATGGATGCAGGGCACATATTATACAGACTGGCTATCTTTATTAGCCAACTTAGACAAATTCTCTTCAGTTCCTTTAAATAAAACTTTAATGAGGACTTACTACTTTGAAAAGAACTACATTAAGGAGGCATATAGCATACTGTTTGAAAACACAGGCCACATAAATACTTAAATACAGCCACTTAAAGCATAGTGACCTTAAGGCAAGTCACTAAATCTCACTTTAGTTTACTCCTCTCTAAAAAGGAAATATTTACACTTTTAAAAGGTTAGTGTGATGAGATAATAAAGTGCTCAATGTCCTACATGCCTAGAAAATAGTAAACACCCAAAAGCATAGTTTTATAATTACTATTATTAAACATATTTGAAAGAAACATAACATACAGGTGAAAAATATATAGCTCCTTTCCATAACTACACTATGAGAGATCACATAGGTAATATCAAACAGTGTGAGGAATGTGAAGGAAGGAAAGTTCTGCCTTGGATGGTCACACAACGTTTCAGTAGAAAAGACATTTGGGGGCACCTGGATGCTCAGTCGGTTAAGTATCTGACTCTTGATTTTGGCTCAGGTCATGATCTCACAGTTTGTGGGTTTGAGCCCCGCATCGGGCTCTGCACTGACAGCGCAGAGCCTGCTTGGGATTCTCTCTCCCTCTCTCTCTCTGCTCTCCCCTTGCTCTCTCTCTCCCTAAAAAAACAAAATAAACATGAAAAAATAAAGAATGGCACCTAGGGGCTCAAACGTTGAAGCATCTGACTTTAGCTTAGGTCATGATCTTTCAGTTTGTGGGTTCGCGCTCCACATCGGGCTCTGTGCTGACTGCTCAGAGCCTGGAGCCTGCTTGGGATTCTGTATCTCCCTCTCTCTCTGCCCTTCCCCACTCATGCTCTCTCTCTCTCTCTCTCTCTCTCAACAATAAATAAACATTTTTTAAAATTTTTTAAAAATTAAAAAAAAGAAGGAAATAAAGAAAAGACATTTGATTGGGAGCTTTAAGGAAGGGTTGTATTCTAACCTGCAGAGATGAGCAGGGAAGCACGTGCGTCATGGTGGCTGGAGAGGGAGAACTGATAAACACATACAAGCAGCAAACCATGGAGTAAGAGGGCACACAAGTACCAGGCAGTTTACATAGTGGCTGAGAGGATGGTGTGGCCCCAGTACAGGCTTACAGAGGAGGCCCATGGAGATGAGCACACGGGAGTGCTACATCACAGAGGAGTCTCAAAACCTGAGAAGGCTGGGACTGTTCTGGTAAGCAATGAGCAATGGCATGAAACGGTTTTGAAGCCAGGCGGGAAAGGGACATGAAGCAAGTGTGACAGACACTTAATTGTCTCCCCACCGCCATCCTTCCTTTGATTTGCCTAGCTTTAATGGATGTTGACCACCAGCTCTGACCATGTAACCCAAGTCTGAGCAATGACCGATGAGGATGCCTCTGGAAAATGAATTTTTTTTTGTTTGTTTATTTATTTTGAGAGAGACAGAGACAGAGCAAGTAGGGGAGGGGCAGAGAGAGAGAGAGAGAGAGAGAGAGAGAGAGAGAATCCCAAGCAGGCTCCATGCTGCCAGTGTAGAGCCCAGTGTGGGGCTGGAACTCACAAAACTGCGAGATCATGACCTGAACCGAAACCCTGAGTCGGATGCTTCACCAACTGAGCAACCCAGGCGCCCCGGAATTTTTTTTTTTTAAAGAGAAAGATAAACAAGGAGAAACTCATTTTGCTATCACCTTCTGCATCTCATTCCCCTTGCTGAACTCATGTTGTGAATTCTGTTGCGTAGAGACATGGTACCTAGAGCCTCAGTAACAATCTTTGGTCCCTGAGGAAAGATCTCTCTCACACACACTGAGGATGATTAAGAATATTAAAGAAACCTGGATCTGTGATGACATTGTTGATCTGTTGAACTTCTCGACCCACCTACTCCCAGAAGACTAGTTAAGTAAGCTGTAGATATATTACGGTTTCAGCCACTAGCGGTGAGTCAGGTTTCTGGTATTTGTGGTCACACCATTGTAACTAATGATTAGAAGGATGTTTTGAGCAGGACTCATAGAGGATCAATGGGAATGGATTAAGGCTGTGATGAAAATGAAGGCAGGTAGTAGAAAAAAATTATTGAGGACATCTTGTGGGTGATTTTTAAGTTAAGAGATGTGCACAGCACTTAAATGTATCAGACACTGGAAAGCACTATGCTCATTTAATTCTCACAAAACCTCTATGAGGTGAGCACATCACTATCACCATTTTCAAATGAGGAAACTGAGTAGAGACAGATGACACAATTCCCTCAAGGACACACAGCTGGTTGGGAGCAAACATTTATCCAAGCAGTTTAGCTCCAGAGGAGTCTGTGCTCTTAGATACTAGTATTTATCTTTCATTTACGCACAAGGACCATCTTACTTCCATATAATAATTCTATGAGGAAAATGCCACCATTTTTGCCATTTTACAAAGGAGGAAACTGAAACAGAGAGGTTAAGAAATTTCAGGTCACATGCGTAGCAAGGGATGAGCAGAAAATCAAGCCCAGGTCCACCTTACTCCAAGGTTCTAACCTTAATGCTAAATTCCCAGCGAGAAGACCATTCCAGACATCTGCGTCAGAGAAGTGGTTTCAGAAATGTAAAGGGAAACACTTACATGTCTCTGCAGGACAGATTGGGAAGACAGATTAGAAAGAATTAGGGACAGATTATATATAAGGGGAAAAGATGCAAAGTGATTCTGTTTTTTCAAAGCTAAGTGAAAACACAGGGATTTTTTTAAAAAAGGAAGTCTAGAAAATAAATGTATATTCTGAGTGAACACTTCAAAATCATTGTCAGCATATCCAAAGAGTTGGGATCAACTCCAAAAGCAGACATGGAAGTGAACCGTTCCTTGTTTAAGTAGCAATTTCTCCGTGCATCTGAAAATGTGGTCCAGGAGAATGGGTAGGTGCTTTTTCTATGTAATCATCTGACCATTTAAGATCCTTGAATCAATCCTCTAAACAAAGCTCCCTGATAACGCACCTCTCCCAGGGGTAGGATGGGATTGACTGTCCCTCCAGCTCAGGCTTCTGCTGCTGCCACACATAGTCCCCCCTGGTGTGGCACATAAGGCATCATTTGTTTTCAGAACACAACATATTGCACTGCTAGAGCTGGAGTTCACGACACGAATTATACTCACAGAATCTCTGTGGGCTCTTTCCAGGGTTTCCTTCTCCAGGGCCCATGTACATGGTAGCTCCAATCCATTTAATCACTTTGTTCTTTCCTCTTATAGAACACTACTTCTATCCCTTGGCTAACATAGGTGATTTTCCTAGTTTCTTAGTTCCTGTAGAAGTTCAGCCCTAGATCAAGGCTTGGTTTTGGGTTAAAATTGCTTTTCTCATCTTGAGCTGAAGCTCAATTTGATGGCTTCCATAAACTCAACTTATTAAAAAAATTCAGCGTATTTCATTCAATAACTAATTAATTAATTAAAAGTAGGCATTGGCTGAGTACCAGGCACCATGCTAGAAGCTTACGGCCTGTGAAAGTCGTGCTTTTCAGTCTGTGATGTGGAGAGGAAACACCTGGGCATCTTGTTAAAAATGCAGATGTAAATGCAGTAGATCTGGGGTAAGGCTGGAGATCCTGTGTCTTTAAGAGACTCCCGGTTGAGATCCACTCTGATAACAATCCAAGGAAGACAGGAACATAAATAGTTAAGTTCAAGCAATAAAGATTTATAAACACAACGATAAATGTGTGAGAAACTGAGAAAGGAAGGGGGTTTCCCAAATTGCTCTGGTCTGTGCTGCTTCCTCAGGAACCTACCCCAGATGGCTCCTGGTTCATTTCAGTATTTCTGGGTCTACTCCAAACTTCTGTCACCAGCTCCTACCCTAAACACTTGCTAAACACCTATTCACAACATGTATTCTCTCCCTGTCTACAAAAGCATCCCTCCCCAATGGTCTTCTAGTGTTCCATTTAAACCTTTATTGAATTTCCTCATTTTGGCTTCTAACTTCTCATCCATCAATCACTCCTCAGGAAAAGTCCACTTTCCAGGCAGACAATGCCAAATTCTGTGATCTTATCCTATGAACATCAGTAGAGTATAAACATATACATGCATTAATTTACATCTATATGTTGATTCTTTTGTGTGTTATAATAATAGCTAACACGGAGAGCTTAAAGTATGTCAAGCATTGTGATACTCATAAAAGTCTATGGGATAGAAACTATGATTTCTCATTTTGCCTATTGAGTACAATTGAGACAGAGAGGTTGAGGTCACATTGCCATTAACTAGTGGAGCCATAATTTCAATGTTGCATCAGCAGTTAGGTCTTCAGAGAAAGGTGCCATTTAAAATAAAGCTAGTTATAGGGGCGCCTGGGTGGCTCAGTCGGTTAAGTGGCCGACTTCGGCTCAGGTCATGATCTCACGGTCCGTGAGTTTGAGCCCCGCATCGGGCTCTGTGCTGACAGCTCAGAGCCTGGAGCCTGTTTCAGATTCTGTGTCTCCCTCTCTCTGACCCTCCCCCATTCATGAGCTGTCTCTCCCTGTCTCAAAAATAAATAAATGTTAAAAAAAATAATAAAAAAAATAATAAAAAAATAAAGCTAGTTACGATACAATCTACTCACTGTTGTGATAAGGTTGGGAACCCGTGTTAATCATCCCTGTAGCATGGGAAATCTCCATGATATGGAAAGAATTGGACATATTCTCCTCTGCTCCTCTGCATTTGAGTGGATGGATTTGGTATCTAATATCTATAGATTTGGTATCTAATCAACATGCTTTCAAACCTGGTTAAGTGACTGTACCGTGGTAACATATGGCCCTAGATGAGTCACTTAAACTCTTTTTTTTTTTTTAATTTTTAATGTTTATTTATTTTTGAAAGAGACAGAGAGAGAGAGAGAGAGAGCAGAGGAGGGGCAGAGAGAGAGAGGGAGACACAGAATCCGAAGTAGGCTCCAGGCTCTGAGATGTCTGCACAGAGCCTGACATGGGGCTCAAACCCATGACCTGAGCTGAAGTCGGACGCTTAACTGACTGAGCCATCCAGGCGCCCCTGAGCCACTTAAACTCTTAATTCACTTCTGTCTTCTATAGATGAGAGATTCACTTTTATTTGATACTTTAGGTCTTGATCAAGCCTTTCAGTCAAGTGTCTCAAAACGCAAATACAAATTTTGGTTTTATAAAATCATCTGGGTTTAGCAGGAAATCTGATCTCACTAGAGAATTGTACCATGTTGAGTTCTTTCTAGGCTGTCACTGTAATTGAATTGCCTTTTGCCGAAAGGATTATTTTGAACTCGTGGAAAACTCCTTAGAAAAATAAAATAAAATAAATGACAATGAAAGCCCAAAGGACATTCAATATGAAACCAAATTATTATAGCATTAAAGGATCTAAGTTAAATCCATGAAGGCAAGAAAATTCAAAGGAAGATTTTAGGAATAAAATTCCTTCAGTTTCGTGTCTCACTGCATGTGCATGACCACTTCCTTAAACATGTAGGAGGGAGTAGAGGCAGTGAAATTATTTAGCTGGCAACTCCCATGGGCCTTTAGATCAGTGAAGGAGCTTAAAATATTGGTAATAGGAACAGGATCATAGGGAATAATCCAATTTTTTCTTTCCTTTTTTTCCCCAAATGAGCCCTTTCATTATTACTATTCTCTCATCTTTTCCTCGTCCTTGGTACTTTCTTCAGCATACTTCCTGGAAGCTACAGAAGCTATCTTTTGGCCATCAAAATGGTACCACAAAAATGAGATTCCATTTCAACTGCTATGACCATCCCTTCACCTAATCATCTAATCACCTCCAATCATTACTGCCTCCCAGTTTCTATCTCCTCGTGTTCATTTTCTTTCTCTCTTTTGGCTCATCCTAACAAGAACAGTCTTTGTTCTTTTCATTTGGTCCCCTGTTAAACCTCAAATAAAATCCATTTCCTATGCTGGTGCCTTCACCAGATCTCTGTAGTGTCCTGGTGACCAGGTACAACTGTTTCAATGGGCTTGCATGTGGGGTGTTCAGATATAAGCAGGCAAAGACAGAGCTCTTGAATCAGTGGGCAAGAAGCTGCTTTTGTCTTTTGTACCAGGTCGTTTAAAGAGCCTTGAACTTAGCTATAATGTGCCTCATATTCCTACAAACAGATGCTTCCTGCCTCTTCCTAGAACAAGTTAAAATAAATATTCTGGAGTCACTTTCATTCATACAGGATAACTCTTTTCTATAAGTGACGAAAACCTCTGTCAACTCCCTGGATTCTTTTTCTATGACAACCAGAGGGTATCCCTGTCTTGTGTAGGCTCAGGTGAGTATTTTATCCAGTGTTAGGAACAATTCCTTCTCCTCTCAATTGTGTGGAGCAACATCTTTGGTTCAATCACATATATAGTTTTGCAATTCAAGGAATCAGATATAATTTATTCCTCTCATTCTTTCTCCCCTTGGAATCAAAGTGTTCTAAAATTTGGTAATTTCTCTTGCATGGTTTCAATTCAACGTGTTAGCTTTTCCTTTCTGGCTATCTTCCATGCCACAGAAAAACCTGAGAAGGTGGCAAACCCACCTAAATTCTATTTTTTTTAACATTAAATCTAGTTAAGGTAATAGAAATATGCTGGTTGACCTTTATTACACACAACTCTTTAGCTTTATATCCCTTTCCTCACCTAAGTCAATTTATTCAAATGTTAATACAATGCAGTTCTGCATCTTTTTCACAAGATGGCACTATAACTTTCTGTATTTATTATCAAGCAGGAAAATACAAAAGAATTCTAAAATTTGTAGTTTAAATTATATAAATTGTAGTTGAATATTAAAAGGACTATAATAGCACAAAACTATATGATGATCTAATTTTCTTTAAGATATTCTAACTCCCTTAAAAAAAGTAATCAGTGAAAATCAGAATGAACTCAAGGATATTTGTGTTTTTATTTCTCCTTTGTCTTTAATATCTATTAAATCAGGAAAGCCTTTTTTTTTTCTTTAGAATAACATGATATGGTATTTCCACTGGTGCAAAGATTCTAGGTCTTTATTTAGGCTTCTACTTTCTTGATTCAATTTTTCTAACAAGGTAATAAATACCTGGAGATCAACCATTCCATTGTTATTAATATTAAGACTATCAGAAATTTTTTTTCATAAATTTAGTCTGGGGGAACATGAGTTCAAAGTTGAATCTTACTGCTATCTACGAGTGTGACCCTATAAAGAGTAGACATCTTTTCAAAATAAGATATAGATAATCGAAGCAATAAGGCAAACAAAAGAAAAAGTAAAGTGAATACATAATTATCTAAATTCTTCTACGTCAAGGCCCTGAAATATGCATTTCATGTAACTCTATGGAATCATAATTTATTGAGCTCTTACCCAATGGTATAGATTACAGTAGAATCTTTACATGCATGAACTCAATTCTCAAAACCCAATGAGGTGGTTACTATTATTACCCATATTTTACTTGGGAGGAACTGACATTTAGTAAGATCATTTATTCATTCATTTCCTCCTTCAACAAGTGATTATTGAGTACCTACTATGTGTCTTGAACACTTGAATGTGGCATTGTTGGAATTTACACCCAGAATCTGCCAAGACCGAAATCCAAGAGTCATTCACTTAATTACAGAGCTATAAAAAATCAATTTCTCAGATAAGCTTAATAGGCAATTAAGTGGTGAAAAAGAAAAAAAAAAAATCCACTCTGAGTAACCAATTTGACACACCACCACCAAGAGCATTAGTTTCTTGCTCGGTGTATTTTCCATAATGTTGATTTAAAGCTCCTCTATACAAGGTTCAACTTAGCCAGAATATGATATGTACTTCAATTATATAACAATTCAGCAACCATTCCTTAAACACTGAATCGTACAGAATAAAACACTTTTGAGGTAAAGATAGGCTTACTGTGACTTCTAATTAAGCTGGTAGGCTCTGGAGAGCCTGGGTGGCTCAGCTGGTTAAGTGTCTGACTCTTGATTTAGGCTCAGGTCATGATCTCACAGTTTGTGAGTTTGAGCCCCCATTGGGCTCTGCACCAATGGCACAGAGCCTGCTGATATTTCTCTCTCCCTCTCTGCTCATCCCCTGCTCTCCTGTGAGTGCATGTGCATGCTCTTTCTCTCAAAATGAATAAACATTAAAAAAAAAAAAAGATGATAGGCTAACCAGAAGGAGAAATTTCCTCTATGTCTCTAACAACAATAAGAATATATAGAAATCCTGATAAAACATTTTCAATTATTTTAATAGAAGGTAGCCAAGCTAAACACTAGAAAAAAAAATCTCCAGGTTGCATAAATGAAGAAATTTATTTAAAGGCTCAGAGTAAGAGGGAATTAAAGCTGCACTGCGAGGCACCTGATACCATAATCAGGACTTTAATACTTGGTGGAGATAAGACGTAAGGTGCAGATGCTATAGACAGCAAGAACTCCATTTTCTGCTTAAAGAGAAAAGAGGAGAAAGAATTGTTTCATGAGACCAATAGGCCTTAGGTAGACCCCACAGGTAGCCATCTGCCTGGGGATGAGGAGGAAATAATCCATGCAGAAGAGTCAAATCTGTGTTCAGGTGCAAGGATGGAAGTTCACACTACCCACATTAGTTCAGAGCCTCAGTAGAGGCAATGTTATACCAGCTCTGAGGCATCCTCATGGGCCCATGAGAAACTGCTAAGAAAGAGAACGCTTATGGAAAATCAACCCAAACACAGTAATTACATGACAATGCTTAGTAGCAAACAAGAGAACCCCCAGTCCTAACAAAGGGGAGATTTCACAGCTATAATAACAAAGCAATCTGAAGGGAACTTTAATATAAACATGTTTTAAGTGTTTAAAGAGATAGGCTATATGCATTTTTAAATGAGCAGATCCCTAAAGCTGCAAGAAATTAGACTATTAAAAAAATCATAGATAGGAAACAATAGAGTCAGCATAAAAAAAAAAAAACAAAAACAAACAAACAAAACAAACAAAAAAAACCCTCAACAGACTTGTTTCATAATGGTTTAGTTACAGTATAAGATGTGATATGAAATGAAAGATAGATCTCTGGAGATAACCCAGAACACAGCACAGAGAAATAAAGATGAAAACCATGAAAACAGAGTTAAGAGAAATAGAAGGATAGAATGAAAAGATCTGAGTATGAAAGGAAGATATCGAAGAGATTTCCAGAAGTGAATCAAGACATGAGACCTCCGACTGAAGAAACACACACTATTTTGCACAGGATAAAAAAAAAAAAAATCTTAGACATACAATTGCAAGACAGAGTGATCAAACTTAAGAATAATCAGAAAATCTTAGAAGTAACTAGAGAAGAGACAGATTAACTTCAACAATAGACAATCAACACGGACGTTGACTAACATCAGCAAGGGAAGATGTAGGGTTTTTTGTTTGTTTGTTTGTTTGTTTGTTTGTTTTTACATAGGGTCCATGCCTAACATGGGGTTCAAACTCACGACCCTGATATCAGGAGTCACATATTCTATTAACTGAACCATCCAGGTGCCCCCAAGACAAGGTATGTTAATGAAAAAAGTACCAAGAGACAAAAGGGGTGCTGAGTATACTAAACTTTATTCTAAAATGAAGGCAATTTAAAGACACTTCCGGTTTAATTTATAACACCTGAAAGAAGTTTAAGTTGGTCAACATGTTCCTCTTGTACAAGCATAGCTTTCCCTTTAATGGAAAAATTGCCTAAAGTAGAAGTGGGAACTGATAAGTACAAGAAAGCCACTTCTGGTTAAGGAAATGCAGAACAGGTCAAATACTGGGAACTATTTCTTCTTTTATTGTCTGTCCTTGTAAAAAATGCTGTCAGTTGCCTTCCTAAGAACCCTCCTGTTACATGAGTGAACAAACAGATTAAAAAACAAAACAAAACAAAACAAAACTTCTGTTTCAGCACGAAAGAGGGTTAGAAAGCCATAGATTTTCAGACTTCAAAATGTCAACAATAAAGGTTTTCCTTCATGCGTTTTGTGTACAGCTTTTTTTGTGTGTATGGCTTTTTCTCCAGCTTCCATCTCTATCCTTGGGTTGGGGGTAGATGGGGGAAGTACAACTTTAGGCATTTTACATTCTGGGTGAGCGAATTCCTCCTTGTGTGGGTCTGTTCTGCACCTTGCAGGGCATCCAGTATCTCTGGCCTCCAGCCGCTAATTGCCAATAAATCTCCCACCCATGCCAGTTGTTTCGGCAACTAAAAATTCCCACGTATTTTTTGAGTACCAGTTCCTCTGCACTGCAAGACTAATTGCTTTTCTTTTCCAGAAAGTCACCACCAGAGCTACTACCAGCCCAGCACTTATCTAAAGACACGCCCCTGGGGCGCCTGGGTGGCTCAGTCGGTTAAGCTTCCGACTTTAGCTCAGGTCACCATTTCGTGGTCCGTGAGTTCGAGCCCCGCTTCAGGCTCTGGGCTGACGGCTCGGAGCCTGGAGCCTGTTTCCGATTCTGTGTCTCCCTCTCTCTCTGCCCCTCCCCCGTTCATGCTCTGTCTCTCTCTGTCCCAAAAATAAATAAACGTTAAAAAAAAAAAAATTTAAAGACACGCCCTTATCACCTTCATCCCCCATTGTCTTACCACCTCGCCATTGAAACAAAGCTGGCTGCAACCAGAACAGCAATTTTGTTTCAACCAATGCTAATTCCCAATCTCAACCCAAGAAAATATAATGTTCTCTAATTAACCAATCATATTAAAGTCAAGTTATTATGCAAACGCATAGGAGAGAGGCTTGTGCCCTTGTCACTTGTGTGCTCTCTCTTTCCCCTGTCCGTTGATAAATCCTTCAGCTTGTTCCTAATTCTGAGCCCTGAGTACAAAGTCTCTCAAACCCCCTGCACATATACACTGATTGCACCTAGAAATGCAACTTCAGATTCCTATTGTGTAGTGTATGCTAGATCTGAAGGGTGGGAAAGTCAGCATTTAAGCCCCTTTGAAAGTCAGTGAGAAAATTTGGGAAGAGAAATATTACTTCTTTCCTGGAGACAGAGCAATTTCAGAACCATACATAAATAACAGGCAGAAAGGAGTAAAATGTTTCCTGCTGACCCCCCAATCCCAGACTTAAGTGAGTGGGGCAAGAAAGGACACCAATGAGTACCTTAAAAATGATGTATTCTCTTGCTTTCTTTGCCGATCTTGGTGAAGATCCTTAAATAGGAAACGAGTCTCCTTTTTAAACAAAGTATTTTCTCATGAAGATTCTATCGCATTAGAGAATAGAGTGATGAAAAAATGAGATGAGAAAAACCAGTAACAAAGTGGTGAGGCAGGAGGTTGGTTTACTTTAGTAGGAAAGGGCCTTTTTGAGGCCTGTCGAGATTGTGTGGCCTTGGCATTGGAGGCAGAGAACACAGAGAGACCCTCTGTAGATGCAAGGAGAGGAAATGCAGCAAGGTGTCAGACTAAGCCTGAGGCTTAGGAAGAATGCTAGGAGGAAATGACAATGAACAAAGCAGCCACCTGGAAAGCAGCCCCTTAGTCCTGTGCTACACAAGTAAGATGAGGGTCCGGAGAAAAATATGCAACACAGCAAAACGGCCAAAGAAAAAAGAAAGAGGGGGAAAAAAAATCATGCCTATATCCAGCACATTTATACCTAGGCCATCAAGGTTTGAGTGATTACCAATGATACGGTCATTCATTCATTCATTCATTCATACAAATTTTTATGGCTCTATTATTACATGCTTCATGCTGTGCAACGTGCTGCACAAAGATGACAAAATAAAATCCTGTCCTTCCGGGCTTGGTAAGGAAGACTGACAATTAAGCCATCAGAATCAAAACCATGTGATCGAGTGCTATAGCACAGAATATAGCACAGAATACAGGATGCTGTGGGAACTGGAGAGGAGGAGAGAATGACTTTTTTCCTACGGTGATAGATAAGGCTGGAAAATACTTCACTGACTGTGTCTTTAAGGGGTGAATAGGAAAGCTAAGACATAGAAGTATAGGACAGAATGCTGAGGTGTAGAAACTGCAATTGGTCCATAATTGTCAAAACCCAGGTTGCCTGTGGGATAGGGTGGGGGTGGGGGTGAAGCTAAAGAGGTGGGCAGAGGGCTGTTTATGAAAAACCTGTGTCATGATAAAGAGGCTTGATTTTATGTTTTAAGAAAACCAGACCAAGTAAAGGATTGCAAACAAAAAAAAAAATATGACCAATACTCATTAATGGACTATCCAATCGCCATTTTCATTAAAACATTTTTTTAAATGTTTATTTATTTTTGAGAGACAGAGAACGAGTAGGAGAGGGGCAGAGACAGAGAGAGAGAGAGGGAGACACAGAATCCGAAGCAGGTTCCAGGCTCCAAGCTGTCAGCACAGAGCCTGACATGGGGCTCGAACTCATGAACCACGAGATCATGACCTGAGCCAAAGCCGGATGTTTAACCTACTGAGCCACCCAGGCGCCCCTCCAATAACCATTTTCAAATTCCTTCTTCCTTGCTCATTTCTCTCTCTAGAAGCTGGGAAAAAAAAAAAAGAAAGAAAAAAATATATATATAGATTCATCTTTCTGGTCTCCCTTGAAGCTTATTTGCTCCTAGGACACAGTTCTGGTCAATGTGACATAGGAGGAGGTCTTCTGAGTAGACTTCTAGGGAAGATTTTTTCCTCCTGGATAAAAGCAGAAAGGCATGAAAGAGAAACTCCTCACCACTCTGGCCATACCCTTCCTTCTTGTCTTTTAATTCTTAGGCCGGAGAACAGGATGCCTGGTGCCTCTTGAAAGACCTAGAGAATCACAGATACATCAGCCAAATGCCCTAAAATTTGGACCTGCTCATCTGATCCCCAAACCAGAAGCACCCAATTTTTTATGGTTACATGAACAATATTCTTATGGCTTAAGCCACTGTCAGCTGGAGTTTTCTGTAATATGCGGCCCAAAGCATTCCTAACTGTTATAGAGAGTGATTTATTAAGAATTCCTCAAATGTGGTATTTATGAGCTAAATTAAACTTATTCTAGAATTTACCAAAGACTCTAAATTAGTATTCTACCAGCTGGTAACCAGCTTTGCAAAAAGGGTTTACTACTTACGTGTTACAGATGCTTGAAAGTCCTACTTCCTTTAGAATCAGTATATCAATGACATTATGTTGGATTGGTCATAGTTCTTATTCACCATGACTCTTACTCTTTAATGATACAAGACGATTAGTTTTATCATTATCGATTTAATTTGTTTTGCATTCTTTGGTTACGCTTACAGTGTAGGCTTATTTTAAGTTGATCTTTAATTTTCCAAATACTTGACTCTAGGTCATGCATACTTTGTGGTTCAAATAGAACTCAACTGTGTTGCTATTGATAAGCCAGGACCTCTCACCAAAAACTTGTTTGTACAAGGATACTTGTGCAAAGTGATGAGCTACTCCTGGTCTTGTGATTTTTTTTTAACATTCAAATGCCATCAGGGTGTCACAATACAACATATGATGACATTAGCTTACACATGAAAAATCATATTTGTATTCTTTTCCTATCATATAAGCAATTCGTATGTGTTATGAAATACAAATGTTTCCTAGCTCCCTCTTTTCCCCATTCATAGCAATCTTTATACAGTAGCCAGGTTTTGGCTTTACATTTTCCTAGAATGCTTCTCTACAATTGCTCCCACTGGGGCCACCCACTGGGACCACCCAAGAGTACTGCCAATCACTACTTAGAACCCTGACCCATAGTCCACTTCCCTGAGGCCACCATGTTTCTTTGTCTCCTCAGATAAGTCTACCATACTGTGCAGGTATATGCAAATTTCTCTATAGAGTGCTAGCAGGAAAAGAATAATGTTCTAGCTAACATAAAACATTTTATTTTCGTATCAAAAGGAAGGGCACCAGAGACATCTACCTTTGCAAGGAGGTCAGTCTTCCTCCATAGCCTGCCTCTCTTGCTTACGGGATAAGTCATGCCTTCTTCTTCAGTTCTCTCCATCTGCAACTCCACTCCCTTCTCCTGGGAACAGACCACATCTTTGCATAATCAGAAACCCCATTTTCTGGTTCCTTCCCCCTTCCCTTTTATACAATACCCCAAATATATGCTAATGTCAGGTGATTAGGGTTTGATTCCATCTCCATGTGTGAAAGTGAATATAGATTTTTCTATTCTGAGTACCTGTTCTACTTTGTTGGGGGTGTCTTCATTTGAAACATGCAGATAATAATAGTAGCCACTCTCAGAGACTGGCTAGGAGGATTAAGTGATAGCTCACAGTTTATAACAGTGACTGACACATAGAAATCACTGCAGAGGAGTTTGTATTAAAAAATAATGTGGGAGTTCCCTTGACTAGTGTATCTGATTAAGATGTGTATATCTTCTTTTTTTTTTTAATTTTTTTTCAAAGTTTTTTATTTATTTTTGGGACAGAGAGAAACAAAGCATGAACGGGGGAGGGGCAGAGAGAGAGGGAGACACAGCATCGGAAACAGGCTCCAGGCTCCGAGCCATCAGCCCAGAGCCTGACGCAGGGCTCAAACTCACGGACCGCGAGATCGTGACCTGGCTGAAGTCGGACGCTTAACCGACTGCGCCACCCAGGCGCCCCAAGATGTGTATATCTTCTAATGACTAGTTTCTTTCTGAAATAGAATAATCAAGTCCTGTGCCAGGGCTATTAGTTTGTTTAAATAAATAAGTACTAAGATTCAAATAGTACTAGTCTGGAAAATACAAATGCAGGGGGAAAAACGGAGACTGGGAAAGGTCATTGGATTATTTTTAAAACAACATAAAAAGAAAATAGTGAAATTAAAGGCGAAACAAAAGAATAGGAAATATAGTAAGAAAACATATTATGGAAGAACAAAGAGAAAAGAGGAAGAAAATCAAGTTGTTTGTTCCATTAAGCAAGCCTCAGAGTTAATGAATCTAGTTTCCTGTGGATTATGGCCAGGAGAAAATGAACAGTTTAGGTAACAGCCAATCCTCACTGGATGCAGAGGTCCAGAAAATTGCCAAGGCAATAGCAGCTATTTATGACATTCTGGGAAGAGCGGATATCGGGACTTTCTTTTTATTAAGCAGCTGAGACAATGGCAGGATACTACCAAGTGGTGGAGGTGAGGAACAGAGCGTGTCCAAAACTCAGCAGAAGTGTAGCCAACAGCAACACAAATGTCAGGGATGCTCTAAGTGCTTCTTGGGTTCAGTTGTGTTGAACTATAAAAGAGATGTAAAAACAGTGCAAAGAAATATGGGAACGAAAAGAGAAACAGAAGGAGAGACTCTGTGCTTTATAGCCTCTCTAAAGATGGGACATGGTTTTTAGTGCCAAAACCAAAGTTGGCTTCCAATCTGAACCATATGTCATTGTTACTTCAATACTGTGAACCTCAGTTTCCTCACCTGCAAAAAAAAAAAAAAAAAAAGGATATTAGAGAATTGTTATGTGTGAGTGAAATAATGTTATGTTGTCCCTGCCTGCTTTAGAGCAAGTACTCTCTCCCCTTTTCCATAACTAATTGAGAAGCCTATTTTATAGAGGAAAATTAGCATACTAAAAAATTAGAAAAAGCATGAAACAACAAACATTTTTAATGATATCGGTTTGTGTTTGGAGACAATGAAAAATGTAAAAGCAGTGAAAGGGATCTGAGATTCAGATCAGTTCCTTAAGAAATCAAAGAATTAAATCACCAAGCACATGCTGTGTATATTTGTAATTTAGGCCAATCAGAGAATAAAATTGGCTTTATACTTATTATATCCAGCTCAAACTTAGATATCCTGTTTCCTAAATTATAGCTTTACTTGAATATCTCACAGACGTCTCAAACTTTGCATGTTCAAAACTGATCTCGTGGGTGCCTCAGTACAGAGATCTCTATAGGGACCTCCCAGAACAATACATGGCACCACATTCACTTAATTCAAACACCAAACCTAAGAGGTTTCCTTGATTCATCCTTTCCTTTAGCTCGTACACCCTTTTCATCCTGCCCCAAAATCTGCCCATTATTCTTCATGTCTATTGCCACCCTCTGCTCCAAGCCAGTACCTCTCTCTACTCAGCTTCTGATGTCCAGTCTTGCTTGCTTACAGTCTGTTCTATACACAGCCATGAGAACGATCTTTTAAACACATAAATCAGATGATGCCGTTTGGAGCCTAAAAGCCTTCAATAGATTCTCTTAAACTTAAGAGTGAAATTTCACTCCTTTCCAGAGCCTACAAAGCCCAAAATGATCTGGCCCATGACGACTGCTCCACTTCAGCTCACCTCACTTTCCAACAGGCTCACGGACCTTTAACAGTTTCTAGAACATTCCACGCTTGTTCTGATCGCCGGGCTTTTGTATTTGCTGTTTCCTTTGTCTGGAAAGCTTTCCCCCAGCTCCTGACATAGTTGACCCCACCCTTCCTTTAGTTCTCAGACAAGCCTTTTCTGAACATCCAATGTAAACAATTCCTCCTTTTCACTTTCAATCACTATCACACCTTGTAATTATTTATTGATTTATTGCTTTAGCTTTTACTTATCTATCTCTCTCACTAGAATTTGGGCTTTGTCTGGGTAGAGACTGTGTTTGTTCTATACTGTGTTATATCTCTTACATTCACTGGCACTTATTAGATGCTCAAAAACTATTTGTGAAATGAATGAATGTTTCGTATATGTCCTTTATTTCCCTTTCTGTAAATGTATATGTGCGGGTATATACATTTACACTTACACTCACTGCATCAAAAAAAAAAAAAAAGTTAAGTCCCTGTGAGAGTGCAATCAAAAGTTTTTCTCCTTTTAATTTTCCCATCATTTTTTAAATATTTGCATTTTGTTGTTTCTGTGGTTATTCAAGCCAAACATGAAGATTACTTTCTCCCACAGTAATTAGCTCCTTCTGGGAAAACTTTTTAGAAAGATTCTTTGTGGTCTTGCCCAATCTGAGCCCTGGACTTATGTAAATTTTTTTTTTTTTTTTGCCCTTTATATTTCATCTCAACTGGCAAAATACTGATTGACAGTTTAAAATCCGTGTCCCTCTCTTGGAGTGGGAATTGATATAGGGATTAGGAAACCCCAGAACAGGGTAAGAAATCCAACTGCCTGCTACAAATTTGAAGTCCAAGAGAACATCCAGGCCAGATGGTTTAAACGTGCCTTGTTACTAATAACTTAGTATAAAGAAGATAATAAGTCCCTTGCTAGATAGCATGTTTCAAATGGTTTTAGAGATGGGAATTAAGGCAATAAAAACCAGGTGAATAAACCAATTTTTCTTGTTGAAAATGCAGGTGGTACTTTCAAGCGCAGATGCTATATTTTAAGGGAAGATGATTAGTAATATGTTTCCCGAATTTCATTATTTTGAAACTTGCTTTTGCTTTGCAAAAATTTGAGACCTTACACAAATGCAAGATATTATGATAATTAATATCATTAACACTGACATTTTCATTTGTATTAGTTGTCAATTGCTGTGTAACAAATTGTTCCTGAAACTTGGTTGGTTAAAGCTACAATATTTATTATCTCAATTTCTGTAGGTCAGGAATCTGGGCATGGCTTAATTAGGACCTTTGCTCAGATTCTCTCACAGGCTGCAATCAAGGTGTTCGCAGCAGAAATCTCAACTTTCCAGGAGGGAAGGCTCCACTTCCCTGCTCACTCACGTGGTTGTTGGTGGGCAGGATTCGGTTCTACATTGGGCTATTCCTCATTCCTGGTATTGTGGGCTTTTCATCAGGCAGTTCATGTGGCAGCTTGCTGCATCAGAGCATGAGAGCGAGGGAGCAAGAAAGAGTGCTATTAAGACTGAAATCACAGTCTTGTAAAATCTACTGTCCAGGTGGCATCCTATCACTTTTGCTATATCCTATTTATTAGAAGCAAGTCACAAGGTCTATACTACACACAAAGGAAGGAGATTCTATAAGGGAGTAAACAGCAGGAGACAGGGATTGTTAGAACCACTTGAGAAGCAGGTGATTATATCATTCTTGCTTTTGGTATGGCGGAGCAACGTCAGCTTGTACTTAAGAAAACAAGTTTTGAAATTGGAGAAAAGAGATTGAATCCCAGATGTGTTATTTGTAAGCCAAATGGCTGGACAAGTTGCTTACCTTCCGTAAATGTCCATTTCCTAATCTCTAAAAATCTTTCCATAGGATCAGAAGAAGAATTCAATGAGATATCAAAGTAGAGCACTTAGCACAGTATTTGGCAACCAGTAAGTGCTCAATGAGTATTATTGATTATTATCAGTCTAAAATGAGACCATACAAGTGGCAGGGCCATCAATATTTAGGATTGATATGTGAAAAGCCCAAAACCTAAAATGATGTTGATTATCTCAATATAAGCTGTACATTTGATCCTGAACAATGTGGGAGTTAGGGAGCTGGCCCCTCGTGCAGTCAAAAATCCACATATAACTTTTGACTCCCCCAAAACTTAACTAGTAGCCTATTGTTGGCTGGAAGCCTTACTGATAACATAAGGACAGACATATGACTATTAACACGTATTTTGTATCTGTATTATATACTGCATTCTTATCATAAAGTAAGCTAGAGAAAAGAATGTTATTAAGAAAATCATTTGGAAGAGAAATTGCATTTATAATACTGCACTGTATTTATAAAAAAAAAATCTGCATATAAGTGGATCTGCATTTCAAACCCATGTTGTTCAAAGGTCAACTGTATTAGATAAACAATCCATCATTAGGTTCCTGGGTTCTACCTCCAAAATGTACCTTCAATTTATAGGCCTCTTTCTTTCTCCTTGGACACATTCTCTTGCCATATCCTCCTAATTAGCCTCCCCAGTTCCTCTCTTTAAGGTCCTCCACTAAAGCTCCCTGCAGCAACCAAGGTGATCTTTAAAATACTTTCAAAGACTAAATCACTCTCCAGCTTTAACAACTTTCAATGGCTTCTCATTTCACATGAAATTCAAGTATTTTAATGTGATCGACAAGAACCTCCCTATTTTTCCAACTCATCTCCCCCTTTACTTGCCTTTTATACTCAGCTGTCCTGGATTTCCTTTGGGTCCTTGAACTTGTCAAATTCTTGCATTGCATGCCTCCGGGTCTTTGCACATGCTGTTTCCTTTGCCTGAACCACTCTTCCTCACACACTTCATCTAGCTGACTCTGGTCATCCTTCAAGTCACAGCACATATTACTTTCTCACAACAGCCTCTGCCACTTCCCTCCTCCAATTCAAAGAGGGCTTTCCCATTATTATTTCTAGTATCTTGCTCTTTTCCTTCACAGTTTCTAATTTTATATTCTAGGCGATTATATGTTTAATGTCTGTCTCTTGTGAGAGGGCTGAAACTGTGTCTGTTTTATTTACTATTTCATATTCAAGTCTAAGACAATACCTGACTCATAGTAGGTATTTATTTTTTAACATTAATTCTACATACTTTGAGGAACACTTAAATACACAAAGGAAGCGTGCAATGTTAGAAAGATAATGTGAACAGTATTCGTGGCTCATCTAATGGAGAATTCAACGTGCTTTCAGGAAACTGAAGATACTTAAATGTTGCTCCCCAGTTTCTATCAATAATCTTCTAAAAATAAACATCTCCATTTGACACAAACAGACACATTTAAAATAAGTGTGTAATTCAGAATAGCTGGCCATTTTCAGATTGCTTATGTGCCAGGGAATATGCAGTCAACAAAAAAATACCAGAGAGGTGGAGGCAAAGACTGTCCAGATCTGCGTGGCTGAAATGAGCATCACTTCAATAGGTAGCAATTCGTGAAGAAAAAGGTATCCTTGGAAAGCAGTAGCACTGAAAGATGGCAGGTCACAAATCTGGTGATGGGGAATAAGATGTATAGTAAGGCCCATTTTCCCCAGCATTGTATTTAAGGTCAAAAGAAAATCTCAATACTTGAACTGCAGCATATTTCCTAATACTAAATCTCCTTACTTGTAACACCTCACCTTACCTTCACTGAGTATCCACAGTTAAAAGAAGCATCTCATCTAGACTTTCTACATTTCAGGACACCTCTATGCATCAGAAAACAGCTTTCTCCCTTTCCCATTCCACTGTAAGGTATAGTATGTATTTTAAAAATTAAGTATCTAAAGACTCAGAGTAGTCTCATTTTTTATTTTATTTTATTTTATTGTTAGCTGAAATAATGTTACTGATTTTTTAAATATAGTCAGTATCTTTTAGAGATATATATGAGACTTACACATGAAACAATATTTGGGAATTGCTTCAAATGATTTAGGGCAATGGTGGGGACTGCAGGTTTAGATAAAACAAGATAGATAATTATTGAACCTGGATGATAATATAGGGAGGTTTATTATACTATTCTACTTATTTTTACTTGTTTGAAATTGTTAATAATCACAATTTAGAAAGAATGCTCACAAAATATCTTTACAACCTCCTAGATTTGATGCTCCCAATCCCATCATAGGTTACAATGCCGACCATACTGCCCTTAAAACCCTCATCATGGAGAAGAGAGGGAAACAAACCAGAAGAGACTCTTAACAATAGAGAACAAACAGAAGGTTGATGGAGGGAGGTGAGTGAGGGGTGGGCTGGATGGGTGATGGGAACTAAGGAGGGCACTTGTTGTCACGAGCACTGGCTGTTGTATGTAAGTGAGGAATCACTGAATTCTACTTCTGAAACCTATATTGCCGTGTATGTTAACTATAACTCAAATTAAAACAAATAAAAACAACAAAAACCCTCATCATTGAGGTCTGGTTCAGACTGCTGCTATTGGATCCTGACTCCACCATTTAACAGCAGACATTGGTACATGCTGAGAGAAGCAGCATAACCGTTCTGTGACTCAGTTTCCTTTTCTGTAAAATGGGGAGAAAAATGCCAGTCTCAAACTACTGTGAAGGTACAGTGAAATCACAAATGTTAAATGCAGTCTGGCATATAATAGGCGCTTATTCCCCTAATAATGACAATCATATTTAAATTAATTCAATTGATTATTTACTGAGGACTTACTCTCTGTGGGGCACTATTCTAAAGGTAGCTGTTATTATTCTCAGATTTAGCTATCAGCTAAAAATACACAGAAACACTGCATAAGAGGAGAAATTTGCAGAAACTGAAGAGTTGGAATGAAAGAGGGAAAGCAATGAAGAATCAGAATGAGGGAATAAGAAATAAAGTCATGGGTGCTGGTTTAACTCTGTTTTCCTCCTTTGTCCCCATCCCTTTAAGCAATGGGGAAGAGATAAGAGGACATCTTTGGTTTCTGAAGGACATAAGACTCCATGGGCAGACGATGTCCTTTGAGGGTCCTCCTTATAATGGATAAGAATACAATTGCCTGGTTAATTAAAAGAAAAAAAATCTATTCGCTGGGAACCCTTATCCATTCAGTAAGGACAAACCCAGGAGAATTTTTATCTCAAGCTCAAAACCTTAGGGGAAAAGATTCATGAGGATTTGATATGCATTTGTTTTTCAGGCTGCATCTAAAGGAAAAAAAAAAAAACAACCCTTACCTGGTCATGCATTTGTGTTGCTTACTTACCCAGTGCCACTGTGGCTTGAGAAAGACTCAGAAGCAAGGGCAGGAAGGAAGTTTGTCCAAGGATAAAGTTTCACTGACGTGTTAAGTGCCACACTTCTCCTTTTGCAGCTGCCTGGTGCTGTTCCTGCCTGCTAGTTCTCCCTGACCTCTGCCTCTGGTCAGGGACCACAGACCCCATGGTGTCCCAGCCCTGATGTGAATCCTCCTCACTTCCTTGTCTCTGCTGCCTGCCCGTCCCCTGGCCCACCTGCTCGGGTCCCGCAGCCCTCCTGGCCTGGAGCTGTCCACCTCTCTGCTCTCCAGGTCAGCAGCTTTGTGCACCTGCTGCCACTTCATGCTTCTGTGCTGTCAAGAAAAAGCAAGAGCAGGAATCGTGACCTTGGGGACTAAGACTCTTAAGAGTAAAAGAATTATTGGGAGTTGTATTACACACTAGAATGGGAGACAGGTACAAAAGAAAAACTTTTTGTGGGGAGACAGCATGTGAGTTTTTTTTAGTATGGAAATTTTGTTTAGGAGTTCTTTTAGAGTGTATTTGAAAGACTTCGAAAAATTAAAACTCTTACATAAGTCTCAATTACGTTATCTAATTCAGGGTGAATGCAGACGATCTGGGTTCAGATCGGGAGTCGGGCCCCCTCTTCCCTCACAATGCGGTTATCTGACAAAATAAGTTGCCCACCATATTCTTTTAAGTCATTTCTTCTTTTATGATGTGTGCCAACATCTGAATTAAAGTCTATTTGTTTTTTTAAAATTTCCTCTTTTCTTTATTTCATTTTTAAGCTTACAGCTAGGGAGAGAAGGAGAATCATGCCACATGTAGCAATTACAGGGGAGAATTGGAAACTCAGTTTCGCTGATGTGATCTTTTAAAAATTGCTGTAAGTTTTCTAGAGTAACTGATGCTCTCCAGTGACTTTTTTTTTTTTTTTTTTTTTTTGTAATTTGGGTGTAGGGGAGTAGTGGGAGTTGGCAGAATGTCCACATTGAGAATCCTGGGGGGTGGGAGGGGGGCGGATAGGAATTGGCAGAATCCAGTTATCTCTCTGAGCACTCAGTGTTGCACAGTAACTCTTTACACATCCCTTGCTGACTTCCTGCTGACATCACCAGAGCAGTCTTTGTGGACATTTGCCACTCTCCTAGACACTTCTCAACCCCTCACCACTTTTTGAGACCATCAGGGCTGTGGAAGGTGAGCTTCTCCAGCTTTCCTCGTTCCCACTGTGATACTCTGTATATGTATCATCTCCGTGAAGATGCCAATATATGTGTTGGGGGCTGGCAGGCAAGAATGTTGCAAAAATACTAGCAGTGGTATTCTCTAGTGGGGGAAATTTTAAGGGATTGCTACGTTCTTCTTAAAATCTCTATCCTCTGCAAATTGTCAGGAAAGAACAGTTAATGATACTTGGATCAGAAGAAAACTGTTTGTAAATGACTGAAAGAAATCTTTTTTCTCTCCCTTTCAATTTTTCTCCCCTTTTAGTGCTTCTGGCACCCCCCTCATTCCTTCGAAGAGAGCCAATATCAATTTTAGAGAAACAGTGGGAGAAAACATTTATTTTGGAGACCTCAGAAGAAATAGTTCTTTGTCTTCAGCCCAGTATTTACATTTTCCTCCCAGTTTCTGTCTGTAGCCACAAGATGGTCTCCATTTTTATCCCTAACCGTCTGGTCTTGTTCCTTGTCCCTTTTCCAGACTCTGTGCCTCATAGAAGTGCCTAGTCTTACCCAATCCCTCACCCTTTCTTGACCTCTGTTAGCCCTTCCCATGCCTTCTAGATCCATGAATTCTGGATCCACGATCAGCAAAATCCTCTGGTTCTCCACCTTCTGGAATGTACCTGGCTGTTCCCTGAGGATACCACTCCCTGGCAACCTTCACACACTCCTCTCATCTCAGGACCAGAAGGAAAGCATAAAATGCTCCTCATTTCCATACCCAAGCCATTTCTCTTCCTACCAAGCCCAGATCTTTTGAGTCTCCTGCCTTCTTATTTGCCACATTTTCTTCTGTTTCTTGGCTGTCAAATGTTGACTTCCTTCCTAGAGTCCTCTCGTAGAAGATTTTGGTTCACTGTCCTCCCCACCCTTATAGCTGTCATTATTCTCAGAGATGTTTGACCTCACAAGGATGACACATCCTGGTCTCTCTGGTCTTGGCCCCTCCAATTCCAGTACATTTTTTCCACACTTCACTTCAGCCATTTTCACCCATGGCGATGACCCTAGTCATCACCAGTGATGGCACCCCCTCTGAAACTGTACTTTCACTACTCTACTTCTCAAATACCACCTCCTATCTTTCCAGCTCACTTGTTCCTCTACCCATGGTTCTAACATATGTCAGTAACCACTTTCTACTATTCATCATTCCTTTTCTGTTTTCACATCCCTGTTTCCCAGATTAGATTTCATGGTCCATCGCTCCCCGGCAACCGCCCTCAACAAACTTGTCCCTCTGATGAAGATATCACATTCACCTGTCAAAACTCCAACTTGTTTGAACACATGCCTGCATCAAAGTTGCTAAACGATGCTAGGAAAATGACACTCAAGACTTCTGCAGTGACCGGTGGCATCCTGATCATTATTACAGACCCCAAACAAGCACCCAACAGTACCTAGCAATCCTAGTACATTTCTCTACTGAGTGTATTTTCCTATGGTGTGAAACCACTCTCACACCTTCCCACACCTCTTCTTACTCCCTCAACCCAGCTTTTCTCACTCTTCTTTGATAAAAGAGAATTAAGACCTCTTTCTTCTTCCTATTACCAAAGAGAAAAACCTACCTACTCCTCATGTTCTCTGTCTTCCTGTATTTCCTCTTCCTCTTCCTACCTTCCTCTTCTTGTGTCTTGGCTGCCATCTCTTCTCTCCTTCTCAAAGACTTCACCCCTTTGAATTATTTCCTCTCACTTCAACATTATCAGTCTCTCTCTACAGGAAGATTCCCATCGGCACACCAGACGAGCTTGGCTGTCCTATTTAAAGCAACAACCTCCTTTTACCCAACATTTCCTTTTTGCTTTCTCATTACTTCCCCTTTGCTTTTCTCTGCAAAATATCACCAGATGGGTTCTACGCTTTGTTTCTACTTCTTTATTCTCAATTTTTTCTTCAAATAATTTCGGTCTGGCTTCTGCCTCCACCATTCTACTTCAGTGTCTGCTGTGTGTCTGAAATTTACTTGTCCAAGGCATCCTCCACCCCTTGAAATCATCTGTTTTCCAGTCTTCACAGTTCACATAGTGGAAACATTGTCTTTCCAGAAGCTCAAGCCAAACATGTAAGGGACATTTTTTTTCCCATCTTGTTTCTTCTTCTTCCTCACTTAATGGGTTTATGCTTCCACCCCTGGCCAACTCCAGTCTATTTTGCACAAAACAGCCTGGAAGGTGATCTGTTTAAATGCAAATTGCATGTTTTAGCACACCTTTTAATGGCATCCATTATACATGCAATACACTCCTAATCACCTCACCTCCAACTCTTAAAGGCACAGCCCAGATGTCAGTCTCTCCGGATTAGCGTTGTTCGTTCTTCACTCCACCCCCAAGTCTGAATCAATTGCCCTTCCATAGCTTCTGGGCAGCCAGATCTCTCTCCCCCACTCCCTACCTGCTCCTCCCCTACTACTCTACCCCACTCCCTTCTATCTCTCATAATGCTGCAAATTCTTTCAGAGCTGGAAATATGCTTATTGTGTTCATGATGATATCCCAAGCTTCTAGCACAGTGTCTAGCAGATAGGGTTTCCTTGATAATAATTATAAATAGATGAATGACTCTCCCTTCTTTATACGTCTCTCCCTTGTAACTGTCATAGTTCACATTTAACATCTCTCTGGTAGACCCACATGCAATTGATAAAGAATCCTCTTACTCATTTAAGTGAATTTTTTAGTCAATACAGGTTTATTGACCATTATTTGATGAACACAAGACAAATAAAATAAGCAATTTCTGCAGTCTGCAGAAGATTCAGAGACATGAAAAGGTTCTGTGAGGAAATTTTCTCCTATAGGGCCAGCCATGATAATTACATGTGGAATGATGACAGATACAAGGGACCTTCAGCATCATGTTGCTGATCACACAAAGATCTATCCCAAGGGTCTACGTTAAGGGAAGAGAAACAGCAAAAAAATAAACTAAAATAAGTAAAACGAAATAAAATAAAATAATAAAAAATAGGAACAACTAGGAGTAAAAATTTTCAACACAACAGTTTTTCCTCCTAGGTATAGCTTAAAATTAATCCAAAGCTAGGGTCACTTGGGTGGCTCAGTCAGTTAAGTGTCCGACTTCAGCTAAGGTCATGATTTCATGGTTCATGAGTTTGAGTCCTGAGTCAAGTTCTGTGCTGACAGCTCAGAGCCTGGAGCCTGCTTGGGATTCTGTGTCTCCTTCTCTCTGCCCCTCCCCCACTCACGCTCTGTCTCTCTCAAAAATAAGCATACATTAAAAAATTTTTTTAAATTAATCCAAAGCTCAGTGTAAAGTATGTTTCATTTGAATTCTCTGGAACTTTATTGTTTTCAAAACACCTGCAATATATATTAAAGAAGGTAAAGTTTATTTTGTTTTAATTAATTTATTCATTCAATAAATGTTCATTGAGATCTTCCATGTGTTAAGTACTGGGCCAGGTACCAGAAATACTCAAAGAAAAAGACCCTGCAGAGGGTATCTGCCTTCATTGAGTTTACGTTTGAATTCAAAGACAGACATTGAACAACTAATTGTGCAATTCAATTTTTACTTATAATTGTGACAAGAGCTCTAAATAAGAGACTAAGAAACTATGAAAACACATAAAGTAAATAATCTCCATTGGCCCTTCCATACGCATCTCTACTTTTCCTGCTCTGCTCTGTGGCCTGGGAAGCTGACCTCTCTGGGCCACACCCACGAGTTCCCTTGCTGTCTGGCTTCCCTTGGGGTTCAGCAGAAGATAAGAGGGCAGAAGGGGATCAAGGTCAGGGTAATTACTTCCCGGCTTCCTCCCAGCACACCATGGGGAGGCAGTAGCTGCATTGCTCTCTTCAGGTCCTGGGAACTAGTTCCTTTTCTGGTCCCTCGGGCCTAGGGACAGTCACAGCCCTCATGTATCAGTCCGGCATTCCTCACCAACCCCGGTGGGCTCCCCTTCACCCTGCATGCATCTGTGCGAATCATCTCCTTGTTGAGCCCAACAGTTTTCCAGTTTGTGTGTGCCACCTATTTCCTTTTGTCATCCTGACAAACACAGAGCAGAGAGCTGGGGAATCTGATCTAACTTAGACAGAAGGGCTAAGGACCATGAAGACTTCCTAAAACAAGTCATATTTAAGCTGAGCGCTGAGAGATGTTATTTTCCTGGCAGGTCCTTCTTACACCTCCTCTTTTCTCTCTGCATCAGCCTAGAAACATCCACATGTCCAGAGGAGAGTAATAGTATATGTCATCAATTGTTCTTTCCTTTATCCCTTTTTTTCCACTGTCCTCCCTCAACCCTAGCAGTAAACACTTTCTCTTTCTGGTTTCTCTAGGATGGCCTCTCCTTGATATCTTTATGTCCTCTGAGAGCTTTCCTTCTTCCTTACTCTTCTTCTCCAATCTTTCATGTCCTGCCAATATCCCTAAAATATGTGCACCCTCCCCAATGTGACCCACAATGTGACAAGAATATGTCTTCTCTCTCACTGCTCCTATGTATTCAGCCACGTGAGATACTCGCTGTTTCGTGCCTTTGTTCACAGTTTTTCTTCTTCTGGATCATCCTAACCTCATCTGTCCCCCCTGTTGAAATCCTATTCAGTTTAAATGCCACCCCTCCACAAAGCCCTCCTAAAGGTCTCAGCAGGAAGTATTCACTTCCATTATTTTTTTTGTTCCCATAAATACTTTTTAACCTTTCTTGTGCTTCCCACATGATTTATAGTTTTGATATTTGTGGAAATGTCTTATTTCTCTCCCATGATTATCAGCTCTGAGAAGGCAGGGACTAGTCTGTCTATGGAACATCTACAACAATGCATCTAATGCAATGCCAGCACATAGTAGGAGCCCTATGGCTCCTTCAGTATCCATTTATACATATTTTATCTTCTATATTATAGAAAATCATTCTGAGGTTATTCTCTTATACGGCAAAATAAATGAAAGCATTAGTGTGCTCTCTTTGTATGTGGTCCTTGGCGTGGTTACTTTCATAATACGCTTTTTTATTGCAATGTAATTAAGTTGTACAGTTAAACCAAACATAACTAAGAGAAACAGAGCTAAGAATATTTCCTCCAGTTACAACTTGGAAGGCCTGATTTTCTCCCTCTATTTCCAGTCTTTTAACGTTTGAGAATCAGTCATGCCAAAATATTTATCATCTCAGGAAAAATAAAATGAAAATCTTTTAAGGGCCTCCAGATACCATATAGCTGCATGGAGCTAGACAAGTAAGAATGGGGCATAGACAGATTAACTGAGGGGGAAATGACAATATGTGTCCCAAAGCTTCATGTTCCACACTTCAAATGGAGATTTCTAAAAGTTCTCTCCTCCAGGAGGTTTTTGTTATGTCTATTGTTTTGTTTGATAATGTTGGAAGATGAGGAATTGGGGACTTTAACTCTAAAGGAAAAAAAAAAACTTGAATTCTATGTAGTCTGTGTAATTAGATTTGGTTTTAAATGGTAGTTCCTTTATTTTAAAGATATATTTAAAATAAAGTGCTAACAATACCATGTATTAATCCCTCAGGAACTTTTTTAACCTTATAACCAGCTCCAATGCAGATATTGTCCCCATTTTATAGATGAGGAGATAGAGACTCAAGTTATTAATTGCCTAACTGTCCTGTTCCAGGGTACCGTTGTCAGATGACAGCTCTTCCTTGGGCCAGTGCTCATGTTCTTAGACACTATTCATCCCTTCTCCCGCCTTTATCACTGGAGTGAATGCACATTTGTTTGGCCATCCTCTGTCTGTGCTCCTAATGTTTTACAATTCTCTGAAACCTATATTGCGTCAGAAAGCCTTCCTTAGGGAGGACAGCTGCACAGAGAGCTGCAGAAGAGATAGACCAGCCAGAAACATGGCAGGGAAATGAATGCATCCAGAACGGACCAGCCCTATACGGAGCCTGACATGGCTTCCCTTGCCTTCTAAGCCACCAATGGCTGGGAAACGAGTCTGATAATTTTCTGGGAAGGAGAGTCTATGGGAGGACAATAGAAGGACTTTATGCCCTGCACACATAAGTAAGCATGCTCCGAGAGCATATATCATCTTCTATTTTAAAAATCGCTCCTGTGAAACTGGGTTTTAAGGCTGTTGGGTGGCAGATTTTTCACATTGCTTTCAGTGCATATTTAAATACACCCCCCCACCCCCTCCCAGTAGTTATATAAGTTGTTTAAACCTCAAAAGCCTCAAAGACACAGAGGCTGGAGAAAAATATTTTTTATTGAATTGAAACGGTATTTTTTTTTTAATCGAGAAAGCAGCCATCTAAGTGGTTTTTCCTATTTTCTATCTCACATATAACAAAACACCTCAACAGTAGCATGAGAGACAGTATTCAGAAAGCAATTCCAAACACATTAAAAGACCTGCTTTGGAAAAATGAGTCAAGTGAGTTTTTTCCCTTTAAAGGCCACAAAAAAGAAACACCCTTCTAACAGGGTGTTGGGTTGAAAAGGGGATAAGAGGGGGAACACAATATCTCATCTAAAATCTTGCAGGCAAGAGCGTTTATTACTGCAGGAAGCAGACGGTGAGCCTAGCTTATAAATGAGATCCTGCAGACAAGGGAGATGTATCTTGCTGAAGTATTACTGTATGGAACGAACCTTTAAAGCTTGGACTCTGAAGGCATAAACCATCGTCAAATAAATCTAAACCGATGTATTCATTTTTAATAAAAGAAAATGTGACATAGCATGGCCACAATAATATGTAATTTCATCCTTGCATTTCAATTCTCAAGGGTTATTTAATTCTCCTTAAAACATTCCAGAGAGCTGCAAGGGGTTAGATGAAAATAAATATTCTCACCTAGAATGATATTCATTTCATCAGCATTTTCCCTGCCATGGAAAAACAATAGTACAATGCTCAGATATGAAGGTCCATCCATGGTTTATCTATATAATAATTTTAAACATCCAGTTTGACACATAAATAGTTAGAAGAGGGGATGGTTAATTAAAAAAAAAAAAGAAAAAACTATTTAAAGGCCTTTTATTGGGATATTTAAATTTCCAGCCAAGAAGATAACTCCCACAGGAAAGACATAAATATTAATTGTGAAAAATAAAGAGATTTGAACAGACATGGGATTATTTTATTAAAAGTGGCTCTCAGTATGAATAATCTATGGGTTAATTGCAGTCTTGAAACAAATAACTGACAAAGCTGTTTTTCAAAAAATGTTTTCCTTAATGTGACATTAGGTTTTTGACCTCAGCTTTTTGTCTGTTTTCTCTTCCCTTTTTCCTTGTTGCCTTCCTTCCCTGCTGTGTTCCAGTATGATTTAAGTTAGTTATATTAAATACACATAAGCAAGTTGGTAAATGAAGTAGAAATAAAAATTACTTGAATATGAGAACTTTACTACAATCCTCTATAAAACTGTCGACTCTTTCTGTCACTGACAATGCAGCTGGGTGAGTTTTATGGTGACCCAAGCAATGTTAGGCTTTTTTCAATGACCAGAATCATTAGTTACATCCCCTCTACCAAGGCCCAACGTATTGGAGAAAATTCTAGTTTCTATTATATAACTGTACTTAACATAAGAATGACTTTTTAAAAAATATTTATTTATTTATTTATTTGAGAGAGACAGTGCTTGGGGGAGAGGGGCAGAGAGGGAGGGAGAGAGAATCTCAAGCAGGCTCTGCACTGTCCGCACAGAGCCCGACTGGGGGCTCGATCTCATAAACCATGAGATCATGACCTGAGCAGAGATCGAGAGTCAGACACTTTGACTGTGCCACCAAGGCACCCTGAGAATACCTTTCTTGAAGCTCATATTGTTCAAAGAGACGGATACAATTAATCTAGTAATTAATGAGTTTGATTCAAAAAAATAAACTCTGGGTGCAATTCAAGAAATGCTGACTTTCAGGATATAGTGTCTAAAACTTTAGTTTTCATGTTGAAGAGAACCTTAAAAAGTTAAGGAGAAAAAAGGTTGGCAGCTTCTGCAAAAGTCAAACATAGAATTACTGTATCACATAGGAATTCTGCTTCCTGATATCTACCCAAAAGAACTGAAAACAGGTACTCCAAAAATACATGTACATGCGTGTTCATATCAGCACTATTTCTAATAGCCAAAAGGTGGAAATAGCTCCAATGTCCATCAGTGGATGAATGGATAAACAAATTGTAGTATATAAACATGGTGGAATATTATTCAGCTATAAAAAGGAATAAAGTACTGATTCATGCTACAATGTGGATGGAAAAACCTTGAAAACTTTATGCTATTACAAAAGCCAGAAACAAGAGGTCACATATTGTATGATCCCATCTATATGAAATATCCATAGAATATTGGATATATATTTTATGGTCCATCCATAAAAACAGATGTGGACTGGTGGTTTCCAGGGGCTGGGAATGAGAAGCAAATGCTTAATGTACACAGGATGGTGAAAATGTCTTGGAACTAGATAAAGGTGGTGGTTTCCAATGTGGTGAATTTTCTAAATGCCACTGAAATGTTCACTTTAAAGAGGTTAATGTAATGTGTGAATTTCACCTCAGAAAAGAAAAAGAAAGAAAAGAGAAAAGAGAAAAGAAAGAAAAGAAAAGAAAAGAAAGGAAAAGAAAAGAAAAAAAAGGCTTCCCCCCCCAAAAAAAGTTAAGGAATGAAAACTGAGGCCACTGAAATTGTAGCTCAGAAAAATATGGTCAGGAAGCATCGGGTAGTCAGAATTTGATGTCAATGAACATGTGATGAAACCAGGAAACAGAAAAAAGGGAACCCAATGGCAAATATATTATGAACAAAAAAACTTCTGCAGAAACATTCTTAAAAGAAGCAAGCCCTCTCTAGAGCAAACTTAGGGGAAGTTCTTTTTAAATGAATAAAATGTAAATAGTACAATGTTTTTTAAAATATATATATTTGTTTTAAAGTTCATTTATTTATTTTGAGGGGGAGAGGGGCAGAGAGAGAGGGAGAGAGAGAGAATCCTGAGCAAGCTCCACACTGTCAGCAGGGAGCCCAATGCAGGGCTCGAACCCACGAACTGTGAGATCATGACCTGAGCTGAAATGAAGAGTCGGATGCTTTACAGTATGAGCCACCCGGGCACTCCTAAAATGTATATTTTTGAACCAATTACCTAGTAAAGGTTCTAACTTAATTGTTTTGGTTAATAATAAATAACTCATTTATAGTTTATTAAATGATATAATTGTCATCAAATGTATGGTATATTTCAAAGAGTTTAAATATGCTCCCTCAATCCTATATACACTAGGGTTTTGGTTTGTGTAAATCATTTTCTGAAAGTAATGCAAAGGAAAAGTTCAGTCTATCTTTGGTCTGTTAAAAAAAAATCTGGGCAGGTTACATTTAAATATTTTTAGCATACGAAACAAAGAACTATCAGAATAAGGGGTGTGGAGCAGTTCTTAAGTACAAAAAGAAGACTAAAGACGTCCACATGTTGGGTCTGAGTTATAGAGATGGCATGATACAGTCATTTCAAATAATTTTAATGATTAGGGTAAGTTAATCTGAAAAAAGGAGAAAAGCAGTTTGAAAAATGGAGACCATGTTGAGTACAATACAGTAGGATGAGAAAGCAGATAGGAAAAAGAAATGGAAAGTGTTCAGGAAGCAATTACTCGCTATCCCAGGGTTCTGTGAATGATCTAACAGTAGGTGCCCTGGGAGTGGAAAGGGGCCACTGTGAGTAAATAGGACCTGAGGGAAGTAATCAGAGATAAGAATAACGAGTATCAGAGGCACAAGATACAGAATAGAGAGAGAGGATGACAAAGTTTACAGCCCGAACTTCAAAGACCTGGCACAATAAGAAAGAAAGCTAAAGCTGAGGACTGAATAAAGGGTCTGTTCACAAATATTATGAAAATGTAAGATGATGGAATACAAGCTCACTGAAGGAGGCAGGGAGGGCGTGTGACAGAAAACCCAGGGATGATGCGCAAAAACCAGTAACATTATCAAAAGCATAAATGAATTTTAGCCTTCATGTTCAAATGCGTAGGTAGGAAAGGCGAGTAGGTGTCGTGGTTCAGAAGCTCATTCTCTGAAGAAACAATTTTGGAAAAGCATGGTCTCATTTTGACTGAAAAATAGGTAGTCACTGGCAATTAAGGATATGCTGGGGCCTGAGTTTCTCTTCTAGAAGTTTCAAGGAGATGCGTTAACAGAAACCAAAACAGAGAAACTTAAAGCCTTTCCCAAACACTGACCGTGTATTTGGGAAAATACCAGGCAAATAGCACAAAGAAAAATAACCACAGGGGAAGAAAATAACTAATAAAAATGATGAAAGAAATCATTTATTATCCTATATCACATTTTGAAACAAACGTGGCAATCAAGGAGCATATTTAACTCTTTGTTTGAATTCTACCAGAAACAGATCTATCACCTCACAACCCATTTAAAAATATTTGTATTTATGCATAAATATTGGTATCAAGCCAGGTGTTTTGTCATAATTACTGTTAATGACTCTTCCAAATGCCAAATGATATGGTTTTACATTTAATTTTGTCTCTTTCCAGCTCTGTCACTTAATATTTGTAAGTTCAGTCTACTTCTCTGTGGGAAGGAGCTTACGACACCTGCTGTATAGGCCACTTGGCATTGAAAGGATGACGTAGGATAATGTTGTGATGAACTCTGCAGTTGGTGAAACACTTTATTAATATTAATTTTGTTGTCACTAGTATTATTATTTATCATTAGTGGTCACATCGCCAGTAGGTCCCAGGCAACATGGAAAGGGGGGGAAAAAGGTTATGGCCAAAAACTATACAAAGCTTATTTGGTATAGATGTAACATGATGCTAGAGAGAATAACAAGCTCACTTTTTTTCTACAGAATTGTTTTAATTAAATACTATATTTTATTAACAACCATACTTCTGTTAAAAATGCGGAAAGATGCACATTAAAAAATGCTTCACACAGAAATTAGTCCAGTGTAATTAGTGTGAATGATCAAAACACCAGCATATAAGAGCACATGTGCCCTATTATAAAAACCAGGTGTTTAAATAAGATAAAACCACCTCCTGAATCAAGAGGGGATTTGAGTTGAATTATGCTTTTCAAATATAGAAAAGATTGTTTCTAATTGCTTTTTACATAGGTACCAAATTTGTGCGCATTATAAAAATGTTTCAAAAAGAAGTTATCAATGTGATGTGAGCATCTGTATGCATTTCAGCCACTCTCAATGTATCTTTGGCCCTGACTAAGGAAGGGAATTTAAATATCAATCTAGTATAGAATAATAGAAGGGAAAATGCTAACCAAAATGGAAGGAGAACATATTTTTTTTCCCGAATCCTGAGTTTAGCATAGAAATTTCTGCATAGATTTTGAATCCTGGGAAGGTCGTGGAAAGATGGAACAAGGTCCTGAAAAAGGCAGAAAGTGACGGGCTCAAGAGACAGGTGGTGGTCTAAAAAGAAGGGAGCAGCTGGGCCTCTGAGACCAGGGGAAAGGGACGGAGTGCAGGGGCAAACACAAACAGTTTGTAAATAGGGGGGGTCAGGATTTAAGAAAGGTCATGCTCAACGGCCTCAATTTTCTTGATTAATTGGAAGGCAAGATTATCTTCTGAGAGTGGGGCAGGCAGGGGCAGGTGGGGGAGCTAAAATTAAAAGCAAAACCAAATGAAACATTAGTCATTGTCACAGATCCAGGACTGGGATTAACCCCAAGATATGTGAAACTTTTTTTTTTTTTACATCTTTTCCCAAAGATGTAAAAGATCGCAGTCTAGAATCCTAACTCTTTCACATGACTGTCAGATTATCCACTAGTGGTTGATGTGACTTCCCCACTTTCTCTCAGACATATTCTCCATTAAGTTGCTAAAGACACATAGCAACTTTTTGTGTTTTGCTCTGGTTGAAAACTGATGCGTTAATCTCCAATTGTCCCAGGCTATACATGATTGCAAAAACTGCTTCTCGTCAGATTAAGAGCAGTCATTTCCAGGGCCCTAGGCATGAGGCTGTCTCTTAGCAGTAACATCATTATGAAACCTTAGTTCCTACTAAATATCTTCATCTCTGAAGATAATCTTCTGGAGAAAATGCCTGCCATCTCTACTCTAATTACTACAGGGTTCCAAAGGAAGCTGTCTGAGGGTGAAGTCAGTTTGCTCTACTCTTCACATGTGCCAGGAAACAACTTCAAGATCTTGTCCCTTCCTTTTTACCAAAAAAGTTGTCAGATAAAGAAAAGTTTGAGTATCATCCAACAAAGCTCACCTATCTGATTAGCCATAATAAGCATCTTTTCACATGTTAATGATTGACAAAGTTTCTGTCCTTGGCCCAAACTCTAATAGGGCTTTTTCTCTGAGCTCTTTTCAATTAGGTCTCGACTTTTGGGCTTCTGCGTTCATGTCTGCATTGTCCAATTTCAGCAAGAATCCTGCTAAGTCACTTTAGCCAGACACTCTCATCCTCCATACTTGTCACCCTCAATAGCTAATCTCATTTTCCACCATCTCCCAAGGGACCTCCGATATCCTTAGCCTGCAGGGATCCTGTTAGGTTGGTTTAGCCAGAATGTTTCCTCTTAGTAATTTTCCATCTACTGACCCCCACCCTGCTCCTTGACTCTCAATTCTCACTTTTCCTGTCTGTAATTGGAGTTGAGCCAATCTCTCTCCTCCATGGCAAGACCCCACTACAGTGGTCTCCACACCTATTGTGATAATCCCCCTGAATAACGTTTACCTTACCATTCTTTAAGTGTCATGATTTTTTTTTATTGTGTATATTTTTTCTTCCAAGTTTTTATTTAAATTCAAGTTAGTTAATATATACTATAGTATGAGTTTCAAGAGTAGAATTTAGTGATTCATCACTTACATATAACACCCAGTGCCCATCACAAGTGCCCTCCTTAGTACCCATCATCCATTTGACCCATCACCCCACCTAACACCCCTCCAGCAACCCTCAGTTTGCTCTCTATAGTTAAGAGTCTCTTATGGTTTGCCTCCCTCTCTGTTTTTATCTAATTTATTTTTCCTTCCCTTCCCCTATGTTCATCTGTTTTGTTTCTTAAATTCCACATATGGGTGAAATCATACAGTATTTGTCTTTCCCTGACTGACTTTTTTCACTTTTTCACTTAGCATAATATACTCTAGCTCCATCCATGTAATTGCAAATGGCAAGATTTCATTGTTTTTGATGGCTGAGTAATATTCCATTATATATATATATATATATATATATATACACACACACATATATATATATACACATATACATATATATATATATACATATATATACATATATATATACATATATATACATATATATATATATATATATATATTCCATTTATCCATTTTATCCATCAATGGAAATTGGCTTTTTCCATAATTTAGCTCTTGCTGATAATGCTGCTATATGCTATAAACATTGGGCTGCATGTGCACCTTTGAATCAATATTTTTCTCCTTTGGATAAATACCTAGTAGTGCAATTGTTGGGTCAGAAGGTAGTTCTATTTTTAACTTTCTGAGGAACCTCCACACTGTTTTCCAGAGTGGCAGCACCAGTTTACATTCCCACTAACAGCGTGTGAATGTTTCCTTTTCTGTGCATTCTTCCCAACATCCCTCGTTTCCTAAATTAATTTTAGCTATTCTGACAGGTTTAAGGTGGTATCTCATTGTGATTTTGATTTGTAATTCCCAGATGATGAGTGATGTTGAGCATTTTTCATGGGTCTGTTAGCCATCTGGATGTCTTCTTTGGAGAAATGTCTGTTCATGTCTTCTGTCTATTTCTTAACTGGATTATTTATCTTTTGGGGTGTTGAGTTTGTTAAGTTCTTTATAGATTTTGGATACTAGCCCTTTATCTGATATGTCATTTGCAAATATCTTCTCCCATTCTGTTGGTTGCCTTTTAGTTTTTCAATTGTTTTCTTCACAGTGCAGAAGCTTTTTATCTTGATGAAGTCCCAATAGTTCATGTTTGCTTTTGTTTCTCTTGCCTCTGGCTATGTGTCTAGTAAGAAGTTGCTCCAGCCAAGGTCAGACAGGTTGCTGCTGGTGTTGTATAGAACTTTGATGGTTTCCTGTCTCACATTTAGGTCTTTCATCCATTTTGAATTTATTTTTGTGTATGTTATAAGAAAGTAGTCCAGTGTCATTCTGCTGCATGTCATTGTCCAGCTTTCCCAATACGATTTGTTGAAGATACTGTCTTTTTTGCAGGATATTCTTTTCTGCTTTGTCGAAGATTAGTTGACCATATAGCTGTGGGTCCATTTCTGGGTTTTCTATTCTGTTCCATTGATCTATGTGTCTGTTTTTGTGCCAGTACCATACTGTCTTGATGACTATAGCTTTGTAATACAGCTTGAAGTCCAGAACTGTCATGCCTACTGCTTTTATTTTCTTTTTTTAAAGTTTATTTATTTATTTTGAGAGAGTGAGTGAAGGGAAGGTGCAGAAAGAGAGGAAGAGAGAGAATCCCATGGGGCTCGATCTCAAGAACTACGAGATCATGACTTGAGCCAAAATGAAGAGTTGGATGCTTAACCAACTAAGCCCCAAGGTGTCCCTTGATTTCCTTTTCTTTTTCAACATTACCTTGGCTATTTGGAGTCTTTGTGGTTCCATACAAATTTTAGAATTATTTGTTCTGGCTTTGTGAAAAATACTGGTGGTATTCTGATAGGGATTGCGTTGAATGTGTAGATTGCTTTGGGTAGTGTTGACATTTTAACAATGTTTGCTCTTCCAATCCATGAGCATGGAATGTGTTTCCATTTCTTTTTGTCTTCTTCAGTTTTTTTCACAAGGGTTCTATAGTTTTCAGCGTACTGAACTTTTACCTCTTTGGTTAGGTTTATTCCTAGGTGTTTTATAGCTTTTGGTGTAATTGTAAATGGGAACAATTCCTTGATTTCTCTTTCTGCTGCTTCATTATTGGTGTATAGAAATGTAACTGATTTCTGTACATTGATTTTATATCCTATGACTTTGCTGAAGTCATGTATCAGTTCTAGCAATTTTTTGATGGAGTCTTTCGGGGTTTACTCCATAGAGTATCATGTTGCCTGCAAAGTGTGAAAGTTTGACTGCTTTCTTGCCAATTTGGATGCCTTTTATTTCTTTTTGTTGTCTGATTGCTGAGGCTTGGACTTCCAGTACTATGCTGAACAACAATGGTGAGAGCAGATGTCTCTGTTGTGTTCCTGATCTTAAGGGAAAAGCTCTCAGTTTTTCCCCACTGAGGATGATATTAGCTGTGGGTCTTTCATATATGGTCTTTATGACGTTGAGGTATGTTCCTTCTATCCATACTTTCTTGAGGGTTTTTATCAAGAAAGAATGCTCTATTTTGTTAAATGCTTTTTCTGAATCTATTGAGAGGATCATATGGTTCTTATCATTTGTTTTATTAATGTGGTGTCTCATTTTTAATTGATGTGCAGATATTGAACCACCCTTGCAGCCCAGGAATAAATCCTACTTAATCATGGTGAATAATTCTCTTAATGTACTGTTGAATTCAATTTGCTACTATCTTGTTGAGAATTTTTGCACCTATGTTCATCAGGGATATTTGTCTGTAATTCTCCTTTTTAGTGGGGTCTTTGATTTTGGAATCAAGGTAATGCTGGCCTCATAGAAAGAGTTTAGAAGTTTTCCTTCAATTTCTATTTTTTGGAATAGTTTGAGAACAATAGATATTAACTATTCTTTAAATGTTTGGTAGTATTCCTCTGGGAAGCCATCTGGCCTTGGACCTTGTAGGTTGGGAGATTTTTGATTACTGATTCAATTTCTTTGCTGGATATAAGTCTGTTCAAATTTCCTATTTCTTCCTGTTTCAGTTTTGGTTGTTTACAGTTTTCTAGGAATGTATCCATTTCTTCCAGATTGCCCAATTTGTTGGCGTATAATTGTTCATAATATTCTTTTCTAATTGTTTGCATTTTTTTTAAACATTTATTTATTATTGAGAGACAGAGAGACACAGAGCACAAGCAGGAGAGGGGCCAAGAGATGGAGAGACACAGAATCTGAAGCAGGCTTCAGGCTCTGAGCTGTCAGCACAGAACCCAACACAGGGCTCCATCTCACGAACCACGAGATGACCTGAGCCCAAGTCAGACACTTAACCGACTGAGCCACCCAGGTGCCCCTAATTGTTTGCATTTTTGTGGTGTTGGTTGTGATCTCTCCTCTTTCATTCATGATTTTATTTATTTGGTTCCTTTCTCTTTTCTCTTTGATAAGTCTGGCTAAGGGTTTATCAATTTTGTTAATTCTTTCAAAGAACCAGCTCCTAGTTCCATTGATCTGTTCTACTATGTTGTTGTTGTTGTTGTTGTTGTTGTTATTGTTGTTGTTGTTTTTAATGTTTGATTTGTTCATTTTGAGAGAGAGTGAGAGCACAAGCAGGGGAGGGGAAAAGAGAGATGGAGAGAGATAGATACCAAACAGGCTTCAGCACAGAACCCCATGTGGGCCTTGATCCTACAAACCGTGAGATCATGACCTGAGCTGAGATCAAGAATTGGATGTGTAACTGACTGAGCAACCCAGGCGTCCCTGTTCTACTGTGTTTTTATTTCTATATCATTTATTTCTGCTCTAATCTTTGTTATTTCCTGTCTTCTGCTGGTCCTAAGCTTTATTTGCTGTTCTTTTTTTTAATGTACATTTATTTATTTTGAGAGAGAGAGAAAAAGGAGAGAGAGAGAGAGAGAGAGAGAGAGAGCTTAAGAGAAAGAGAGAGAAAGAGAGAATCTCAAGCAGGCTCTGCACTGTCAGCACACAGCCCACCTTGGGCTCAAACTCACAAACCATGAGATCATGACCTCTGCCAAAATCAAGGGTCAGATGCATAATGAACTGAGCAACCCAGGTGCTCCTTTATTTGTTCATCTTTTTCCAGCTGCTTCAGGTGTAAGGTTAGGTTGTGTATTTGAGACTTTTCTTGCTTCTTGAGGAAAGCCTGTATTTGCTATAAACTTCCCTCTTATGACCTCCTTTGCTGCATCCCAAAGGTTTTGGACCACCGTGTTTTCATTTTCATTTGTGTCCATGTATTTTTTTTTATTTCTTTTTTTAATTTCCTGGTTAACCCATTCATTCTTTAATAGGATGTTCTTTAACCTCCATGTATTTGTAGTCCTTCCAAATTTTTTCTTGTTGTTGACTTCAAGTTTCATACCATTGTGGTCTGAAAATACGTATGGTATGATCTCAATCTTTTTGTACTGATTGAGGCCTGATTTGTGACCTACTTTGTGATCTATTCTGGAGAGTATCCACGTGCACTTGAAGAGAATTGTATTCTGCTGCTTTAGGATGAAATGCTCTAAAATAGCTGCTACATCCATCTGGTCCTGTGTGTCATTCAAAGCCATTGTTTCCTTATTGATTTTCTGCTTAGATAATCTGTCCATTGTTGTAAATGGGGTTTTAAAGTTCCCTGCAATTATTGTATTATTATCAATGAGTTTCTTTAAGATTGTTATTAATTGATTTATATATTTAGCATCTTTCATATTGGGGGCAAAAATATTTATAATTGTTAGATCTTCTTGTTGGATAGACCCCTTTATTATGATATAGTGCCTTTCTTCATCTCTTATTACAGTCTTTGGTTTAAAATCTAGTTTGTCTGATACAAGTATGGCTACTCCAGCTTTCTTTTGTGGCCATGAGCATGATAAATGGTTCTCCACCCTCTCACCTTCAATCTGGAGGTGACTTTGTGTCTAAAATGAGTCTCTTGTAAGTACTATGTTGGAGTCTTGTTTTGTTTTGTTTTTTCCCATCCTGATACCCTATGTCTTCTAATTGGAGCATTTAGTTCATTTACATTCAGAGTAATTATTGATAGATATATAGATAGATAGATATGAATTTGGTGCCATTATATTACCTGCATAGTTGCTGGTCCTGTGGATTGTCTGTTCCTTTCTAGCCTTTGCTGCTTTTGGTCTCTCCCACTCAAAGGGTCCCCTTTAATATTTCTTGCAGAGGTGGTTTAGTGTTCACAAACTCCTTTAGTTTTTGCTTGTCTTAGAAATCCTTTGTCTCCTTCTATTCTGAATGACATCCTTGCTGGATAAAGTATTCTTAGCTGCACATTTTTCTCATTTAGCATGTTGAATATATCATGCCACTCCCTTCTGGCCTGCCAGGTTTCTGTGGACAGGTCTGCTGCTAACCTTATGCATGTACCCTTGTAGGTTAGGGACCTTTTATTCCTAACTGCTTTCAGAATTCTCTCTTTATCTTTGTATTTTTGCAAGTTTCACTATGATATGTCTTGGTGCTGACCTGTTTTTGTTGATTTTGAGGGGAGTTCCCTGTGCCTCTTAGACCTGAATTCCTGCTTCCTTCCCCAGATTAGGGAAGTTCTCAGCTACAATTTGTTCAAATAAACCTTCTTCTGTCTTATTCTGCTCTCCTTTTTCTGGGACTCTTAATGATACGGATATTATTACACTTTATGGAATCGCTGAATTTCCTGTCTATATTTGTGATCTAATAGTTTTCTTTCCCTCTTCTTTTCAGTTTCCTTATTTTCCATAATTTTAGTTTCTATATAACTTATTCATTCCTTTGCCTTTTTCCATCCTTGTAGTCATTACAGCCAGTCAGTTTTGCATCTGAGTTATAGCATTTTTTATTTTAGCCTACTTTTTAGGTCTTTTATCTCTGCAGCAAGATCTTCTCTGGTGTCTTCTATGCTTCTTTCCACCCCATTCTTATGACTGTTGTTCTAAATTCTTGTTTAGATATATTGCTTATTTCTTTTTATTTCTTTTTTTAGTAAATCCCTGACTGTGATTTCTTATTGATCTTTCTTTTGGTGAGAATTCCTCTGTCTTGTCATTTTGTTTAGGTTTCTGTCTTTTGCATATTACTAAAGCTTGTTATATTTCCTACTCCTGAGAGTAATGCTATATTAAGAATGGGTCCTACACTGTCCAGGGCCTACCACTTCAGAGAGTGTTTCTGCTGTATGCTGTGTGCACTCTGCTGTTATGGCTGTTTTTCCCCCCAAGTCAGTCCTCTTTAGAGTTCCTCCTTGCTTGCAGTGGCAAATGTTTGGACCTTTAAGTAGGGGGTGCTTTGATTTGTTTGCTAAAATAAGTTTGATTAAAAAACCAAAAACAGGGGCGCCTGGGTGGCGCAGTCGGTTAAGCGTCCGACTTCAGCCAGGTCACGATCTCGCGGTCCATGAGTTTGAGCCCCGCGTCAGGCTCTGGGCTGATGGCTCAGAGCCTGGAGCCTGTTTCCGATTCTGTGTCTCCCTCTCTCTCTGCCCCTCCCCCGTTCATGCTCTGTCTCTCTCTGTCCCAAAAATAAATAAACGTTGAAAAAAAAAAACAAAAAAAAACAAAAAACAAACCAAAAAAACCTGATCCAAAAAATGAGAAAAGGAAAATGAACCAAAAACGAAAGCAAAAACCCAAACAGGCAAACAAATGAAAAACTATAAACCTGATTTCAAAGAATAAGAAAGAAGGGGGGGAGGGGGGAAGAAGCCTGATCCAAAAAAAAGAGAAAAGGAAACGAAAAAACAAACAAACAAAAAACTATAAGCCTGATCCAAAAGAAAGAAAGAAAGAAAGAAAGAAAAAGAAAGAAAGAAAGAAAGAAAGAAAGAAAGAAAGAAAGAAAGAAAGAAAGAGAAAGAGAAAGAAAGTCTGGTCCTATTTCCACCAGAACTAAAGCTGACACTTTGGAGCACTCTATGATCAGTAGATTTGGTGCATGTGGGGGGCCGGGGCTGGTCCTCTGCTAAGTGTGTTAACAATCAGACCTGCCCTTATAAAGATGCCCTTGTAGGGTGCAGGAGAGTGGGGTTTGGCTTAGGCAGCCCAGACTCCACTGGGGGCACTGTGTTGCTCACTGAAGTCTGACCATGCCAGTGTGGGGAGCGTGGGGAAGATGGCATCTCCTTGCTCTCTCCTCACTGGAGAGGGGAGTCATGCCTGCCACTGTTCAGGAAGCCCTCACAGAAAAGTGAACAATCTCCTCTCTTGTGTCCCAGACTTCCATCAGATCCCTGCCCTCACCTGTCTGTGCCTGGGCTGTCAACATGCCCAGCACTACAGTTTCCTGTGTTTTATCTCTGGCATACAGCTGGGATTCAAAGCTCCAAATCTTAAAGGAGCCAATATGGCAAAACTTGCTCCCCTCTTCCTCCGGGGAGCCTCACTATGTTGTGTCTGGCGCCATTTTGTCCAAGAAAAGCAGTCGCATGGCTGATCAGGCGCTTAGAGTTTATGGTGAAGCACAGCAAAAAGCAGCAACCAGGTTATCTGCCCTCTGCACAAGCTTCTGTCCCTTGCTAATGAACGGCCACTCAATGGCACCCACCAGGACTTTTGTCTTCGGAGAGGCAATATACCCTCTTCCAAATATACTCCAGGAAGTGGAAAGTTCTCTCCCAGTGCAACCCAGGAGATCTCTACCAAACTGTACACTCCACTCCTAGACCTCTGCCCTCCTCCTCCACAGGAACACTGCCAGTTTCCCAGCTCAACTCCGGCAAACGGTGCAGACTTCTAAGACTCAGAATTTGAGCTCCCCTGCTTTTAAAAACTTGCAATAGTCAGTTCCTCTTTCCCCCTCTCTCTTTCTCTCTTTCTTCTCTTTTTGCAAAAAGGGGTCCCTTCCCTCTGCAGCTCTTTGGCTTTTCTCTCCTCCAATTCATGTCTCCTCACCTCATACCTGCCACATTCTCTCCCTCTAATTGTGCAGATTGTTCTCTTAATCCTCAGATCAATTTCCTAGATGTTCAAAATGATTTGATGTTAATCTAGCTGTGTTCAAGGAATGAGGCAAGTCTAGAGTCCCCCTACAACTCTGCCATCTTAACTCTCTATCCTCTCTATCATGAATTTTTTTTTCAAATATCAACAGTTAGATGTAGACTTACAAATGTGATCAGTGCTTCAGTCCACTTAACATAAACCACAGTGAAGTAAGACCCATAATATCACAGCATCTGGTGAAATAATTGTCTTACTTTCGGACAATTCCTCTAGGTGAATCCAAAATTGTTGCATTGGTTTATTGCTACATTTTAGGCAAACATGTTGGTGGAATCTCTAGGAAGGAAGTCTGCTGCCAATTCTATACGGGAGCCCCCTTTAATCTTTGATTAATCTTCATTAAGTCCCAGAAGTGCTGTTCAAAACAGCTGGTCAAGAAGGATTTTGGATTCCTGGGGCTGGAATGTATGAAACTATTAGGTGTAAATACCATACATATATAAAGAAGACAGGAGAATAGATGTCTGCTAAGCCTAACTGATACTGAAAGCACAATTTTATCACCTACTCTTATCCATAGCCAATCCAGATGGAAAATCAAATTTGTGGGTTGTATACACCACAATAATAAAGCCCTAGATGTATGGCCAGGGGAAAAGAAATGATGAAGCTGTACGATGCCCTGGAAATAGCCACGACTGTTTCAAAGAAATAGAGGTTCTATTACCCAGAGCACAGCTTGTCTTCTTACTAACAACTAGCCCATGAAAGGCTGTTGATGGAGCTCCTCCTACATGTGTCAGAGCACTGAGAATCTGTGGTTTGATAGTGATCATTGAGTTGAAAATTATGCATCTCAGAGATCAGCAAAGACCCAGGAACCAATCAAACGTGAATACCCAAGGACAGGCAAAATGGGATGGCATGATTGGATTTAAGCACACTTACTAACTCACCTTCCAACCATCCAACTATTAATAATTGTAGCTCGTCAATAGGAGAGGAAAATGCACAAAAGAGGCTGCTACTGTGAGTCACTTTGTTTTATCCTAGGTGAAAATAAATGTAATCTAAGACATTTTTCCTTTGTTATTATAAAAGAACATCCTTCTGTCTGTTCTTAGTAGTGTATCAGTGTCAATTTCATGATTTTAACAGTATATTATAGTTACATAAGAGGCTATTGTTGGTGAAACCTGGGTAGGAGATACATAGGAACTCTTGCAACTTCTTATGAGTCTTCTATAAAAGATTTTTGAAAATCAACCAAAACAAAAAGATCCTTCTGCATACAAATTTGTCTCAATCTGTTTCCAATGACCTATCAGAAAAAGATGATCTACATTATTAGCAGAGGAAGTGCTTCCCTTTCTATCCTTCTTCCAGATTTCTTCCTTACCTACTGTTTAAAAGTAGTAATAGAGGAGGTATGAAGACTAGGTCCAGTCTATGCAGGTGCAGTGTTGGGACATAAATGTATTAGGACTTTTGGATATTTGTTGTATGTGGGGAAACAAAGCTCACAAAGGCCATGGTTTATGAGGCTATGGTGCAGCTGGGCCCAAGTTGGGTACACAATTTATGACTCATACCTGAAGTGGGCCCTTGGTCTGGCCCAGGAACTGGCATCCCTCTCCAGGGTCAAGGAGAGAAGGAAGGCCAACCTTCCAGCCCTTTTACCTTCTCTATTTATATACCTTTCTTCCCCATCCCTGCCAGCTAGACAAAACAAGCCCAGGCCCAGGTCTCACTGGCTCATGCATCTACCCAAAGCCTGACTAGAAAGAATCCTCTCAACTGGGTAATGCAGACCAGTTATGCTCCCATGTAATCCCCACTGATCAGTAATGCAGCCCCACAATGACCAACCCTTTCTCTAATTTCCCTCCAGACTAAGACAAGGCCTTGTTAGAGTCTAACTGTGTCTTTAACTTTTAAAATTTGGCCTATCCTGCTTGCGACCATTCCACTTGAAATCATTATACAGTTGCTTGGATCACCTGTTCCACATGGGCAATTCATCAAAGGTATGTAGAGGAAAGCATAATAACCATGCTTGTCAGCTGTCTAGGCGCTTTGGCCAGTTTGGACACTGATCCTGAGTCTCCAGAAATATGCAAGAGAGATTAATAAGAGAGGTTAGTGTTCTCATCTCCATGTGCATCTGATTCCCACAATATCTCTACTGCTTAGTCACCATGTGTGGCTGATGTGGGAAAGATCCCAGATGAGTTATGGATAAAGCAATGAAAGAGTGTTGTGAAATCTACTGGCGAAGCCAGTTCTTCACTGTGATGGTGGCAGTGAGAAGTGTTGGGTGAGTGTGAGGAATACAAACCAGAGAAGACATTAGCTGTGAGAAGACAGAAGGGAGAAAAAAACAAGAAATGGAAGGGAAATGTACACATAATATTAACCACAGACATTTGGGTAGATCAAAACAAAATAACAGCAATTTAACAGTGTTTAGCCAATAAAAAGAAGTTTGGTATGGCTTATAATATTTTTCAAGAAATAAATAAGCTATATAATGTCATTGATTAGTTTATTCATTCATTTAATATTTATTGAGCCTCTACTGTGTGCCAGGTATTGTTCCGGGCACAAGGAATAATACCGTTTGTATGGTAAGCAGGACATCCCCAAATCTCTGTCTTCACAAAGTTGACATTCTGGTAGAGAAAGACAGACACTTAACAAACTGTGTGTGTGTGTGTGTGTGTGTGTGTGTGTGTGTGTGTATGAGCACACGCATTCACACAAGTAGTGAATATACATTATGTTAGCATTATATATGTACATAAAATATTGCTATCTACCATAGTATTACTATTTAACATAGATCTAACATTTTATATGCATGTATGTATGTGTGTGTCTTATGAAGAAAAATACATGGGAAAGAATGACAGGGAGGGACGGCAGATGTGGTATGCAATTGTAAATAAGGTGAATAAGAGGGCTTCACTGATATTTGACCTTTGATCAAACATCTTAAGAAGACAATGGAGTAATCCATGAAAATATCCGGAAAAAGAACTTTCAGGAAGAGGAAACAATAAAAATATCAAGGCGGCACAAATAGAGCAAATGGGAGCATAACAGGAGGAGAAGTCAAACCAGTAATGGGAGTCATATCATATAGGGCATGGTAAATCTTTGTCTTTGGATGTGAGGGTGATCTGGCTGCGACATCTGTCACTCCATTGGTCTCTAGAGTTGATTCGGCTGGTCTGGTTGGTTAGGCAAGTGTCCCCTTCCTCCCTCACCGCTCCATGTGCGTCCCTCCTGAAGCTGCACGCTCGGTCGAAGAGGATGACCTTCCCCGATACAGGAGGACTGTTCTTCGATCAAGGGTATACGAGCAGCTGTGCTCCCCTGCTAGAACCTCCAAACAAGCTCTCAAGGTCCATTTGTAGGAGAACATAGGGCAGTCAAGCTTCCAAGACTCCAGACACAGCCAAATGAGGCGCTGCACATGGCAGTCCGCCTTTCTTTTTTTTTTTTTTTTTTTTTTTTTTTAAAAAGAGCTTTGTCTTTTAGTTGAAGTGGCAATGGAGCCATCGGAGGGTTTTGAGCAGAAGAGGACCAAGCTCTGACTTACATTTGTAGAGAATCACTCTGACTGCTGTATTGAGAAGAGGCTCTGTAGGAGCAAGGGGTGGAAGCAGCAGGACCCAGTTAGACAATTATTAATTCAGAGGAATTGAGGGGACAGGGCAGGTGATAGTGGTGGAGATGAGGAGTGGTCAGATTTGAAGTATAAGTGAGAGGGTAGGATGAATAGGTTTGCTGAAAGGTTGGACATGAGACGTGAGAGAATCGGGGTGGGGGTAAGGAAGACTGAAATGTTTGGTCTGAATGACTGACTGAACGAGTACAGTGGGAAAAACTACAGCAGCAGCAGTTACTGGGAGATGGACTGTGAAGAGTTGAGTTTAGATTGTGTTAAATGCGAGATGTCTGCTAGACATCTGGGGTCATAATACAATCGTGTTCAGTCCAGAGCCAAAGCCATAAACATTTTTATATAAGTATAATTTTTAAGCCCCTTCAGATGATTGTGTGGCTATATAAATACCTAGTTATTTAAAATTAACTTTATTTTTATGTCATCCCATATGTTAACATATTTTTTTTCCAAATGAACAGGAATGACAGCAACCGACAGCCAAGAGTGTTATACAAGAATCAACAAAAGTAGAATTTGATCCAATTTATTTAGCATATTAATCACATAATTTGGAAACCTTTGCATTAAAAAGAAACAAACATGAACACATTCTTCCATTCTGGCTAATGTGGATTTCACTCTCGAAGTCATCTGTGTGTTTTCCGTACTATAACAATTAAAATCTATTGATTCTACTTTATCCACATGTACATGAGAAATAAAATCTGGCTTATTTCTATTTTTTAAAAATTCATGAGCTTATATCTGGCATTCAGTCATGCACGATTGTAATTTGCTACTCTTATGTTCGCTTCATTTTTTTTTTTAATGTTCAGCTTCTTTGACTCTCTGGTGTCAGAACAAATGTGTCCAGTGTCTTCCCAAAGCAGGCACATCATCCTTTTTTCTTTTATAGAGTCCCAGAGAAGTCAGGATCTGAGCCCCGGGCACTGAGAACACAGGTTGTGCTGACCCCAGGCTAGCGTGCTGTGGTAATCACCATGACTGTGGATCAGAGACAAATGGATATGTGAAGCAGAAATACAGTTATATGCATGTTATTATTTCTGTGATTGAATTGGTTCAACTTGGGCATTTTATCACATCTATCATTTGTTTCAACAGCCTCTCAATAAACAATAAAAAGACACTGGATTTCAATTAACAGGAGAAATTCTTGGATGGCAAAAAGAATAAAAAGAGAAATGAAGGAAAGATGCAGTGCAGGATAAGGACAGGATATTTTTAAGGAAGGAAGGGAGGAAGGAAGGGAGGGAGGAAGGAAGGGAGGGAGGCAGGGAGGGAGGGAGGGAGGAAAGAAGGAAGGAAGGGAGGGAGGAAGGAAGAAAGGAAAGAAGGAAGGAAGGGAGGGAGGGAGGGAGGGAGGGAGTCAGGCAGGCAGGCAAGCAACCAGTGACTCCCCAAATTCAGCTTTGTGTTTATTGTATTTTCCCCAACTTTTATAGTCCTCCAATTTCCTAGCTAGTATTGTGGTAGGTAGTTTTCAGATTCTGACTAGGCTGACTTTGTGATTTCCCTCCTTTTTCTTCCTGTTCCCACTCCCCTTTTATACATTAACCCTCAGAGAGCTTTGACAGAGATAGGCATGCCTATCAACCTAAACATAACATTTTGATCTAAATAAAAATCAGCTACCGTGAGTAGCTGAGTATACAATTAACATGCTCCATTTTAACCTCAACATTACCAGGGATTCCTTCCCAACAGAAGGAAAGAAAGAACAGACTCCTCTCAGTCAGTGAGAACTGCAGTAAATCTGCAGTCTTACGCTTGGCCTGCTATACGAGAGAATAAAGTGTTTGAATAGGAAAGGCTGCAGACCAGTATTTTTACGTGACATCATCCAGATAATTGCACAATTCTTGATATCATTATGCTAATATACACATGGACCAAGCTAAAGGCTTGTCTACAAGACTAGCATTTCATGCAACCACTTATGTGCTTAGATGCAACCACTGAGCTGTCTCTCCTCTATTCTTTTTCAGTTGCTCGATTTAAAAGAAAAGCAATCAGGCCCAAAAAAAAAAAAAAAAAAAAGCTAGAAAGAAGGAAAGATGAGTGATTTGATCATCACAAACCCCAGAGCCCTGTTAAAAAGTATTTGTACTTTAAAAAATCTTTTTTGCTGAAAGCTTTTTCAGGAGAAATAAATTATACTGACTCTATATAAATAAAAGCAGAAAGAGCAAAGACGAACATGAACATATATTACCAATGCCATTCATCAAATATAGTTGACACTTCAATCTAATCCAGCAAATGAAAACACAGAAGTTTATAGAGTTATAGGAAGTAAGCAATTTAAACATACCGGGTCACAAGGTCATCTAACAACACAACTAGGAAGATGTTCCCTTTTCTGTTCGTCTCTCTTTCTTCCTTTTGAATCTCTCAAAGACCGATGGATATCCATCTTTCTCACAGGGTGAGGTGATCCTTAAATCAGATAATTAAGAACAGCAGTCCAAATGTTCCTTAACAAGTCCACCTTCCTCGAATGTCATAAAACAAAAGGACATTTCGTGCATTTCATACTGTCATTATGGTGCTGGGCTTCCCTTTCCATAATAAAGTAATACAGTTCTTAACTAATTAGTTCATTAATTTTAAATGTGATTCCCAGCAAAAACTCTTTGAGAGAGTTTAATCTCTCTTCAAAGTGTGTGAGGTTGTAAAAAACAGTTCTCGGAGCACTGTCAGCACTGATCATTAACGGTCTGAGCGGGCGAGGAACTACAGAGCTGCGAAAACACGTCCCATTTGTTTTTGAAAGCAAACCTCCGAGGCCGCTTTATAACCAGAAATCATATCCATGTCATGCAGATGCTGTGGTAAACTTTACGGTTCCAATTAGGAATGGACAGTTTTCAATGCGCTGCTCAAACACTTTGCTAGTCTATATGTAAATACTTCACTAAAACCACTGAACGGTGATGGGGTTCAATATTAATATCGCAAATTGAAGATGACATCGGAATGTCTACTATCCAGAAGAGCAATCAGCGCTCATGGCAAGGCAATAATCGGCGGCTTAAGCAACTTTCGAGCACCATGGGGGAAAAAACAAATGTGATGGAGCTTGGAAATTGCACTGGTGCATGAAGAACATATCATATTAAAGAGCAACTGCTGATTGACCCGGTGATGAAGTGGAGGATAGGACCATATGCTTCCATAAAGGACATTTGGAAATGGCTTCCAGATTATCCCCCGAGAACTCATGACTATTACCTGGTGTATTCCCATTAATTGACAATGTAAACTTTATCTGTAACGGTGAAATAAGCTGTCAAAATAACTGCCTGTCCTCCTGGGAGGAAAAATTTACCTGAATAATTACCTTGCCCAGCATATTTTCCCGACGGAAATATCAAAGGGCTATGATGGCTGGAGTTCCCTTAAGTATTATAGTCATTGCCTTGGAAAGAGGGATGGTTTCAACTTCTTGACTCGGATACTGTGGATGGGGAAAACACGTATGTTAACGTGGAGAAGGAGGATGTAAAGTTACACAAGAGGTAGGAGAGGAATCAATGAAGAGTTTATAATCCCAAGCATGGGGCCCTCTGCCATCAGCTAAGAATACTGCTCCGGGTCTGCTTCCTTTGGTAAATCGAGTTTTACTTATAGAAATTAATAATACAGAACAGGTAAGAGAGCGTACACTGATGGCTTCAGGCACGAGTCCTCATTCCAAGAATCTCCGCGGGAGAAACTATGTAATTCCCAAGACACCGCACCACCATTTCTTCTTGTATTCTGGGCCAAAGGCAAGAAGTGAAGATGGCGCAGATGTAAACAGGTGTCGTTTGTCCGTCACACTGTGTGCAGGGGTCACAAGAATAAACTCTGGAGGAAGGCTGCTGGATTTCAAGTCCTGGCTCTGCCACCTACCAGCTGTGTGGCATTGGGCAGGTTACTTAATCTCTGGGCTTAGGTTTCCTCTGTAAAATGGAGCTACCTTTCAGGTCGGAGCCTGGTAAATGTGCCATAGCTACTACCTTGTATTATTGTCTTCTGGTCCTAGAACAGTCTAAGGATGCTTTTAGGGAGCAATGTAAGAGTCCAATGGTGGTTCAAAAGCGAGGAGAGAAGTTTTGAGACTCTCTCATAACCCCCTTCGGCTGTGTCTGCTCTGGCTCCACACCCTGGACCTGCTGCTCCTGACGCAGCTGGGTCCAGGCAGCCATGCTCCTCCACAGGTGCCTTCTCGACCGGGGGCGGACACCTGGGTAGTAAGCTGGGGCCACAGGCACCTTTTGCCCATACTGCCTTTCTTTGAACTACATCTTCCCACAAGTGACTCTGCTTCCAAGCACAGGAACATACACTTAGCACCATGCGGAACATGGAGCCATCCCACTGCGAACACCTGTTGCCCCCCTTTCCCTATCACTACAGAAAGTACCAGTCTTCTGAAGTTGGCTATCACCATCTCCACTGGTTTCCTGGGACCACCTCCTAAATAAAGAATTTGCGTTAGAATTCTTGCCCCCAGGTGTTCTGGGGGAAATCCAAGGTAAGACACCTAGTGGGTGTCTTTTCTGATCGAGGAATAAGAGACTAAAATTCTAGTGGTTGCACTGTGTTGGGTGTTGCAGATACTGCGTCAACAACAACAAAAGCAGACACCTGTCAGCAGGTGACCAAAGTAGGAAATGACCAGAAACATTGGTATCTTATGCTAATCTTGATGACTTTTATTCCGGCCTACCCTTTTTCTGACTATTCTTGTTTTCCAAGAGGCTTTCAACGAGGATTAGAAGAAAAGAAACAGGATATTGAAATGGCACCAAAGAGAAACGTTGCTTTGTACTGTAATTGCCGTGAGTGTGGAGACAGACTGTGAAGAACAGATGCCACATTGGGTTGAGATTTTTCTCACCTGCACCTTTTCCAGGAGGCTGACATGAGAGGGAGGATGTGACATGAGAGCAATCTCCCTGTAACAATCATCCGCCACAACTGTACAATCCATAATGGCTGTAATAGAGAAAGCAAACAGTAATAAAGGCACATTATTACCTTGCCTCTGAGATCAAACAATGCTCAGGTTGATGGAGGGTACACTTTCATGTCTCCTGAAAAGTCCATATTTCTGGATATCACTGAACTACCAAGACTTTTCCTAAGGTAAGGTTAAAAAAATAATTGTGGTTTAGGCGTCTACTTGAAAAGGAGAACAAACCGCTATTTGAGTTCTGTGAGAGAACAACAGAGACCCTGAATATAGACGGTGTCTCTGACCCATTGTGTAGCAAAAGAAAAATAAAGCTGGGGCTGTCCATTAATACCTGCCTTGAATTCAGGAGTAGTTGGAGTGGGTAGGACAGGCAGGAGGTATTATTATTTTTTAATGGCCACTTCAGCAAAGATGTTCACGCTAGCATTGTTCTTGGGGAAAAAAGCTTCCATTCTGTGAGATACTTGTCACACTCCAATTAAAAACAGATTTATCGTTAAGAGGTTGTAGATTATCGGTTTTCCTCCACCTGTATTTTGTCTATTGTTGAGAATCTTACATAAAGAAAAAGTTAGAGGCCTAGAAGAGCTTTTTATAAGTCCAGAGTGGGAAAATATTGCCACTTAAAAAATACTATTTCTGAAAGAAAGCAGAGGTGTCAGAGACAAAGAGAAAAAGAGGGAGACGTGTCAGTCAGTCAATAGTATTTATTGAACACTCACTGTGTGGGGAGAACACAAAGGGCATAATATACTCAGTGCTTGCTCTCCGGGAGCGTGGAATCTGATGGAAGGACAGGCATTAACAGGAGGATAACACTTTCAAAGAATACGATTAATTGCAACTTTGAAGACTTGTGTGTGACTTTGTGTCTGTGCCTGTGTGTGCACGCACGTTCACATGCACACGCACATTTGTGTTTGTGCGTGTTTAAAGGGAGCTGGAAAGTAAGAAACAGCCATGGTAATAAAATCAGAGAATGAACGCCCCTGAACACAGGAGAAATGATACAAGAATACAAATTATCCCGTAGCACTTTTGTCTTTCAGTTGACTCTTCGGTGAGTATAAATCAGAAGTGGAAATATAACACAGGATACCTTTCTTGTCATTGGGACATCGAGTAACTGGCATCCTACCATGTCTGATAGCGAACGCTTCAAAGATATGCATCATATGTATTACTGTTCCACCTCATGGAAGTGATCTGACTTGAAAATGCAATGACAGGGAGCCATATTGGGGAACAGAAATTGTTTACAAAATCGCTTGGTCTGTTGGTGAATCCAGGCCTTCATTTAGAATTCATTATTTTATAAACTGCACAAAGGGATTTCCAAGTTGTCAAGCTTGGTTTGTAAAAAATAAAATAAAAAGATATGATAAAATGTCTGGCACAAGCTTTTCTGACTTTAATTTTTTTTTCTGCGTACTATTCATCTTCCCAGTCATAGCGGTACTCCATCAGCTGTGATAGCTGCTATTTTCTCTGGATTTAGATCAAACAACCTCAGAACATCCATCAGGGCCATTTTTACATCCTTTCTCCTTTGATGCCAAACCCCAAAGATTCCCCATCATGTACAGTCTGCAAGCTGTGGGGCTGACAAGCATTAGTAACCTTGGAATGTCACCCAGACACCAGCTTTCATCCTGGAGGAGGCTAATGAATTTTGCTGCAACCAACTTGGTCTCGAAATGATTTTTCTTTAGGTCACCTTTCATAGTTAAAATAGTTTGCTTTCTTAGAGTTTACTTTTCGTCTGCTGAGTGAGAGCGGCCAGAGGATTGAGCTTGAGGACGGGAGAGTCTGGAGCACAAAATTGTGATAACTGCTTTTAACGCTGTCATTTTTGTAATCATCTGGGCATGACTCTAATTTCTTAGTGTCCCCAACTGCTAAATGTCGTTATTTAAAGGTATAGTCCACAATATAGGATTTTCAACTTTTTAAGCCTAAGTTTCCCTTGAAAAATAAATACGCACTACCTACACATAATCTACTTTTAACATATGTGAGTGTAAGAAATTAAAGTTCAGCCCTGATGGTTAAAGAATATGCAGCATTAGAAGCAGTTATCAAAATTTTGTGCTCCAGACTCTTGTGCTCTGGTTCAATCTTTGCCATTTTTACTTGGCAGATAAAAAGTGAACTACGGGGAAGCAAACTGTTTTAACTATGAAAGATGACCTAAGAAACAAAAAAATCATTTCACACACACACACACACACACACACACATTCCCATGTAGAATTAATTATCCGTTTGGTGCATCTTAAAAAAATTTTTTTTTACAATTATTTATTTTTGAGACACAGAGACAGAGCACAAGTGGGGGACGGGCAAAGAGACAATGAGACACAGAATCCGAAGCAGGCTCCAGGCTCTGAGCTGTCAGCACAGAGCCCCACGCAGGGGCAGGTTTCGAACTCACAAACAGTGAGATCATGACCTGAGCCGAAGTCAGTTGCTCAACTGACTGAGCCACCCAGGCGCCCTCCATTTGCTACACCTTAAAGGAGAAAATGCAGAATGACATAAAGTATACTTAATAAAATTTTCAATGAGTTTGTATTTGATTAAGCACAACAGCAACTCCACATACTCCTTAACAGGCTAGTACACACACGTGTGAGATATGTCAACGGTCATGCAATTTGGGCACGCATAAAAATGTGCCTATTCTTCAGAATAGCAGTGTCACAGATTTAAGAATCACTGGCCTAGGTCTGTAACAGGCAACAACAATTTCTGGGTCCGGTAAGGCACTCATGGCACAGAAAACTGTTGACGTGGCCCAAGTCAAGTGTTCAAAATCAGGATTCATGCATTTATGTAATTAATATTGTCGAAGGGTAACCACACGCATTCACCACTGTGCACTCACCCCCTCGCTGCTTGGGACAGAACAGACCCTCAAAATTTCAAATCAAAATCAATTTAATGGATGCAGCTGCATAACCTAAGTTTCCTTGCCTCCTCCCAGCTGATGGCTGCTCGTGCGGTCTTCTGAATGACTGACATCTTCACTGACGGCCGCCCTCCCCCTGAACACCCCAGCCACGCACGGTTCCTCTCTGCGCCTTCACCCAGCGGCCGGCACGTGCTGCGCCCCGGCCCTGGCGCACGCGCGCCGCGCCCACAGATCCGCTGGAGGGCGCCAGCGTCCTCCTTGAGAAGGCGCGCTCCCCCGGACCTCGGAGCTGGAAGCTCCTCTGTGCCGAGGACCGTCGCAGTCCCTGCCTTCACGTGGACGCTTCACCGCGTTTGCCCCAGGAGAGGAGGCAATGCCTCTCTTCCTCACTTTGTTTCACCCTTTCTCAGCTAGGCATCCAAAGAGCAGGGTCTCGCCAAACCCGCGTGAAAACAGCTCCCTCGGCTCCCCCCCCCCCCCACCGCCAGCCGCTATCCCACATCCCACCCACATCTGAAAAGAGCTCGATGCTGTCCTCCCAGGCCTTGCGGGCCCCCCCCCCCCCACGCCCGCCTGGTACGTCCGCCCCCACTGCCGCGTCTTGGGGCAGCTACCGCAGTGCGTCTTGAACTTTCATGCCGCCGAATCACCTGGGGATCTTGTTAAAATGTAATTCTAATTTGGTAAGCCTGCCCTGGGCCTGCATTTATCTGGGCGGGGATTAGGCTCGAAATTTAAGGGGACTACAAAAAACTTAACATTCAAGATAAATAGTATTCTAATGAAATATTAATCATATTTAATGCGATATTTGAAATGTCATATTTATTTTAATATATTAAAATTAATGCTTATTAGCAAGTAAATATTAATAGAAAAAATATTTATATAATTAATGCAATATTGATAATATTTAATGCAATATTTTGGAAAATACAAATCAATACCCCCCCAAAAAATCCATGATGAACAAAATATCCAGATTTTATTTATTTTTTATTTTATTTTTTTATTATTAAAAAAATTTTTTTACATTTATTTATTTTTGAGAGACAGAACAGAAGTAGGGGAAGGGCAGAGAGAGTGGGAGACGCAGAATCCGAAGCAGGCTCTAGGCTGTGAGCCATCAGCGCAGAGCCGGACTAGGGACTGGAGGCTCCAACTCACCAACCTGAGATCATGACCTGAGCCGAAGTCAGACACTCAGGCGCCCCTATCCAGATTTTAGATACAGGGTTAAAGACCTCAAGCGGTGTTGACCACTTTTTCGGCAGCAAGGCCCCATAGCCCAAAACATTTTAATTTCCTCTGAGAGGTTACCCCCCCGCCCCCAGCCCTTATGCACACCCCCACGCCCTGCCCCACTTTACCAATTAGGCACCAGTCTGCCAATTGGGTGCATGCTAAGACCATACCACATCTCATCTTACCTTATAACGACTACGTGAAGTAATTGTAATCAGTTAAGGAAACGTATTCCAGAGTAGTGTTTCTCAACTGGGCACTTAGCAGTGCCTGGAAACATTTTGGGTTGTCACAGATGTGAGTGGTCTTCTGGCACGTAGAGGGGAGGTGGCACGCAAGGGATGGCACTAAGCACCATACAAGGCCCAGGACAGCTTCTCACAACAAAGAATTATCTGTCCTAAGATGTCACTAGTAAGAAACCATGCTTTAAAAATAGGATACTGTATCTAGATTATATCATAGATAATAGATACCATAACTGAGTTTGAACTAAAGTTTTTTCTGACTTTTAAGTTTTTTTTCTGCTCATTTTCCCCCACCAGAAAGAAAGCATTCCTACTTCTAACTCTTGACATTGACTTAGTCACAATAAATATAACCTCTTTAGGTTTAAAGGTACAATATAAGAAAATTAATATTCCGGGAGTCTTAGGGGAACAGCCCATTGAGTGACAAATAGAAAAGGCTGAGAAGAATTGCTCAATGTTACTAATTTAGAGCCAATTAAAGATACAAGCGCATTGTGGTTCTGTAGAAAGTTGGCTTCAACGATGTTAGTGAAAGTAAATCTAGAACTACATTCTCTGGTGTGGAATTTGGAAAGCTTAACTTGCCCTGTAGCACCTTAGATTTGAAGCTGGTAGAAATTCAGCTAGCTTTCTAAAATTTTCTATATATGTCCATTGATTCATAATGTCAGATGCAAAAGAAAAAATGCTTAGAAGCATTTCAATGTGTGAGCATATGAATTAATAAAACATCAGTGTAATATTTCCATCTCATAATATTTTAGGAGTATTACAAACGGTAGAACCCAACGTTACTCTGTGGTCCTTGTGATCCCCAAGCTCCAAGGCATAAAACAACTATCAGAGGTTTTAAATATCCTAAAGTCAGTTTTGCCTGCCCTATACAAAAAGTTGAACATAAAGGTACTGTGTTAGTGAATGATTATTGCAGAGGTACGGATTGAAGACTTGCATAGTGTTTTTCAGCTCCAAAGCCAGCTTTCTAGGATCTGCTCTGTGATGCTGAGGCTAGAGTTCTACGAACTACATTTTGCAGGCTCCCTTGACGTCTACCTTCTGTTAGGTTCTCTAATGGAAGCACAGGAGATTGGAGGGCAGAAGGAAGGGAAGGCATTTCTGTTTCGTTCTCCGGCTTCCAGACACCACTGCTCCAGGAGCCTCTGGGTTCTTTCGACACTTCCAGCACCAGACATGCTATATCCCCTCAGGGGACTGACACCAGCCCTGGCTGACAAGGGACCCCCTCTGAACTCAGAGGTTCTGATGACCTCCTCTCTTTTGTGCTCCCAGGCCTGGGGGCAGTAGCTGCTCTCAGCAGTTACTAATAGTGGGGCTACTTCAGCATTTCCTTTCCGCTCTTTCAGACTTCAAACTCTTGCGTCAGTAATTCCTGTATGAAATCCCCTCTGCTTGAAATACCTATTCTGGCTTCTGTTTTCCTAACTAGAACCTACCTAGAGGCTATTACAATAAATAAGGTATAACAACAAAATGCACACGAGTGGGCTGATTATACCCCTTTATATACAGTTTATAAGTTCTGCATTTCTCAGTGACCCTATTAGAAATAACATGTGCAAAACATGACATAGCATGCTTGGAACAGAACAGGTGCTCATAAAAGGGGTATATTTCTTTGCCATTCTATGTTTTCCTTTTCCTCTACCAGAAGAAGTAGAAGATTAGGTGGATCAAAATGATTTAAAAAAAAAAAAATTCCAGCTGTTCAACCAAAAGAAGCAAGGTCTGGAATGTATTTCAATAATGTATCTCAACCAGATGTTAACTAGAGTTTTCTCCTCTTTAAAGAGCAATGATGCCTGTCCGAGAGAAACACTTTAATCATCCCACTCCCCCTTTGGGACAATGGAAAATTGCCACATGCAAATGCTGCAGGCCTAATTGATCATGTGTGAGTATGTATATGTGACTGTGTATAACTGAGGTTGTTCAGTTTCTGACTTGCCTGTTTATTTTTAACAAACACCTCTGCATTTTTCTATACATCCTTGATGTTCTGAAGTCTTAAAGAAACTTGAATATTTTTGGCAGCCTGGCTTCAGCCATCTAAATTATACTGTGACATAACTGTAAATGTTTTCTCTAAAACCCAGAATCCTAGGAACGTTGAAATTTTCTGAATATTCTGACAATCATTTTATTCTATATAAACACAGCAGTTAGTGATTTTATACCAATTTCAATGACATTTGGTATGTGGGGAGAAGATAAATAAATGACTGTATCTTTACAGAGCCAGTTAGACATCTCATAAAATGGAATACCTCGTTGTTCAAAAGATTCATGTTAGAGGAAAATGCTTTCTTGCCTTCATTCACTTGACCACACTTAGGTCTGCAGTTAATAAAGCTATTTATATGGCTGCTTTCTGCAGGTTACCAGTGGTCCAACACCATGAGCTATCCAGTGAATGCAGAACAACATCTTGGATGCTAGGAGTACCGAGGAAATGTAAGATATGGGTCTTGCTTTATTATCGATAGTCTCCAGAAGAAAGTAATGGGATAATCACATGTCTTTACGTCAGTGTGATAAAATTTGTAAATACATGCACGTGTGGAGGGCTCTTTGTGCTGCACTTAGATGTGCATAATGATAAATAATTTGTGGTAGTGAGGCCATGTGGAGGCAGGAGAGTAATTACTGTAACCTGTGATAGAACTCTGTTTTCTTAGCCTAAGTTCCTCCCAGGAGAATAAAGCCTGAGACTTAGGCTTTGCAGGCAGTTTATTTTGGAAAGTGATGCCAGAGACCAGGAGTGAAGGACCGGGAAGAGTCAAACCAGGAAGAGAAGGCAAATCGAGTGTGCATTATTGAGTTGGTCACCACTGTGGGCAACTGGAGCTCTACCCTGCTGGTACCCTCTGCTGAAGAGAACTGTCCATGCAGAGGATCACAGGGAGAAACATTTATCCATTGGCTCTAAGATCTCCCTTGGATCTCTTTTGGTTGAAGGTTGCCCATTGAGAGTTAACTCCCTCTCGCTCCTAAGGGCATAGATGTCCCATACCAGAGCCCAAGGATCCCAGGGCAGGTGAGAGAATTGATATTGTCAGCATAAAATCGGTCATAGCTTATGCAGATCGTTTCACAGTGGCCATGGCTACAATAGGAAGCAAGATGGAGAGGATATGGGGCAGTACCTAAGGGGAGTCTGACAGGGTCAATTGTCTCCCAACAGGGTTTAAACAAGGAAGTCTTCTGCAAAAGAGATTTAGCCCTATGTGCTACAATCAATGTTTTAATAAGGAAGTTCTTGTCAGGAGGGGCTAGATTATATTTTCCTATATTTGTAAACCATCTAATTTCTCGAGAAATTTCACTACTAAGAATTAATTTACTTCTTAGCTCTTGTGTAAGTGATAGATCCTCAACTTTGAAGAAAGGGAGACTTTCGTGTGTGCTTTTAAAATCTGGCTAGGATTTTAATCCTTACCGTTTATCGTAACACCCCGCGGGGCCACCCGTATTTTGGGAGGGGAGGCAAATACTTTGTTTCAAAAAGCAACTGTCAATATAAACAATTTGAGTTACCCCAAATCAGCTTGTTAGCACCCTTCCGATGGCCCACACATTCCTTTAAAAGAAATACTGAACCTTGGGCAAGAATGATTTGCTCACCAGGCTACCATCCAGGAATGGGCACAGGACAACTCCACCCATGTGCATCTGGGAGCTCCTCAGAGCATCTGGTTAACCACCCCCGCCCCAGGAGAGCGGGGGAGAGGATTGCAGAGCACGCCAAAGAGGAGCAATGCAGCCTGGGGCCCACACAGAAGGGTCTGGGTCAGAATGATTCTGACTTAGAACATCCTGAGGAAGATGCTCCAAAACACAAGGGGGAAAGCGAAGGAGGAACTGAGATCCCCTTGGTCCAGGGTCTAAGGGCAGTACTAGTTTTCCTATTCTGCTTTTTCAAAAGCACCTTTTTTCTAAAGACCAAATCACTGTTATTCTGGCAGACTAAACACTTGGAGAAATGGACTTCCCTTTGTGTGCTAATGCCAAGCGTTTACAAATTGGGCTTTATGCAGCGCAGAAATATGTGTGTATAGGAAAGCAGTTTTTATCTGCAGTACAACCAAGGGGCAACTCATTAGCAGTATTAAAACACCATCTTCATGCTTTATATATTACTCTCCAGACATTCATATTCCACTTAGAAGGTACTCCTGGTTTGAACAGAACGGAATGTATCTCATTTTCATTTGATGTGTAATGGAATCTATAGGTAACACTGAATATTTTCTTCTTCATTTGCGAAGAGGCCTCTTTATTATTTGAACACTCGGTTAATATTTCTTACCACCTACCACAGAGTCTACAGAAAACAACACTACCAAGGTCAGACAGTACAGATATTGTCACACGTACCCTTTCTTAAGACAGCATTAAAATGCTCCTGTTACTGTTGAACCGTTCCTGTTTCCATGAGGTTAACATATAAAAATGTATTATTCATGAAAGAAAATGCATTTCATATATTTTGCCAATTGTTATTATTGTTCTAGAGGGGCAAATAAATGAAAATGGTGGTAGTTGTAGAAATGCATCCTTATTCAGAACTTAATGTACAATACCAATTTAGACTACGTACCTTCTTCAACTTTAAACCTTCCATTAAACTGCAAAGCTTGATGTCAGCTAAACTCTATAAATGTTAATTTAAGGTCAAGGTGCTCCTGGGAAGCATTTGAATGCTTAAAGCTGAGCCCAAGAAAACTTCTTTTCAAAGATTTATGGGATGATATGGCTCCTTTTTGAAAAATAGGAACTCGATTTCTACTTTTTCCAATCACTTTCTATTTCAAGCTCCAGGACACACTTTTCTTTATGGATCTTTCTGAGATATTTAATAGCATTCTGGAGATGTTAAAATGCACATTTTTTCCATGTGTAATGTATAGTGTCTCTCCAATTTAAACTTCATTTAGTAATGCCGAGTGCTTTGTACAGTGAGGGATGAAGCATCCATAACTTGGGAGCACCTTTGCCCATAAAGTAGCCAAAACACAAATGCATGTCCAAATTATCATGAGGTAGGATTTTTTGGCCAATGAGCACCTTTTCTGAAACCAAATCACATACCAAAATGAATTCAAGGTGCAGTTCAAAGAGGTCCAGGGTCGGTTTTTCTTTGTTGTCTAAGTTGCTGTATGGAATAAAATTGGTTACCAAGGAATGTAAACACATCCCCTGCTTTTAGGCTACCTAAACAGGGATCTTTCAACAGGGATCTGGAATCTTTCTGAGGCAGCGGTTGGGGGGAGCGTCACGGTTTCTTCTTTTCGGGAAGCCATGAGACCACTGCACCTGCACGGGAATGTGAGGTGCGCTAAGCAGAGGGCAGCGTCATCACCATATTCATACCTCTCTCTGAGATATAGACTTGATAGGCCAAAGTTTACCATTCTCCTACGAAGCCGCCATCCACAACTCCTGGCCAAGGAAGGTTGATCTAGATGCTCCCTTATAAGCATTTATATAACACAGTATATAACACACCAGCTCCTAGAGCAAGTGATGAAAGGCCAGCAAAGACAGGCTTTCTAGAAGTTCAGTAGGTGGTTTGACACAACAGCTTTGTTCAGAAAGGGATAATGTTCATGAGGTAGAGCAAGGAGATTTTTCTCTCAGAGATTTGCAAGTGATCAACAACAACACAGCTGAGTGATTGGCAGAGGAGCTGAAGGTGAAATAACACCTGGAGAAGGCTGTTGGCAGAGGCCACGTAGCAGTAAAGGTTGTCAGGGAGCCGAAGCTCTAATAATGCCAGAGTCATAAAGTAGAAACTGGGCATGAGAGAGACATTCCTCTGAAACATCAGGAGAGAGAAGTTAAGTTGTAGTAATTACATATTACCAGAATCAAAATCATCTCCGTGAGGCCTGCTTGTAAACGTTTCCCTAATTCCCTGAAATACTCGCTGTCTTCATTCTCTGTTTTTGCACACTTCCTTAACCAAGATAACCTGGGTTCTCTGCCAGGCCCAACAAAACAGGGGCACACTGGTGGCTTGGGGAGCCTCCAGGGGAGGCTTTGAGATAAACTAACAAAACTTATCTTCTGAGGGAGGACTTGAGATCACATGACTCTCAAGAGGTTGAATCACACAGTCTTAAAGATAGTTGTTGCATTCCTGAGGAAAGTTCAGGTTTTTTGGGGGGCATGGATGCAGCTGAGGTTGGTGTGGGTGTGACTTACATCAGCCCCAACAGGAATGCAGGCAGTTGCACGGGAACAGCTGCCCCGAGGGGCTGGGGGGTGAACGCTGGTCCTAGACTTACCCCGGCTGACATGGAGAGACTTGATTTTCTAGACAAAAGCACATTGTGAGGCCTCTCTCTTGGTTATCTGAGTGTAGAAGGAAGACTCCAAAATGTAACAGTCTCTTGGAAGTCTTGATAGGACAGATTTGCTTGCCACCAGTGTTGGCTTCCCATTAGGACTTCATTCTCTATGCAGAAATCTGGTCTCAAATACTCGAGAGAATAGGAAAAAAATTCCAGGTAACTCATCCAGCCTTACTCATGCAGTGGTCGGATGTGGTAGAAAGAACACAGGATGAGAATTGGGAACCTACTTATAATTGGGGGCACTGAAGTTCATTTCTCTGGGCCTCAGTTCCTTCATGGGTAAAACTGGGAAGGGAGACTAGATAAACATGAAGACTATAATTTTAAATGTTTGTTTATTTATTTTGAGAGAGAGAGAGAGAGAGAGAGAGTAGGGGAGGGGCAGAGAGAGAAAGGGAGAGAGAGAATTCCCAGAAGGCTCCGTGCTGTCAGCACAGAGTCCGACTCAAGGCTCGAACTCAAGCACCGTGAGATTATGACTTGAGCCGAAATTGAGAGTCAGATGCTTAAATGCTGACTGAGCTACCCAGGCACCCCTGAAGACCATAATTTTAAAAGATGAGGGTCTCTGTTTTCACTCTGACACTTCCATAGGTTAGAGCCTTGCTCTCCCTGGCACAGACTTAGGATAGAAAGGAATATTTTTCTACGAGCTTTGCAATTGTTAGCTTTAATTACCATATGGTAACTTCAGGGGTTATGGATAGAGATGTAAATATTGAGCCACAGTCTACTCAGACTCTATAACATTTTGGCCTTGTCAAATGTGTAAGATGCATCCGTGTGAGAAAGGGTACAATTCTCCTTAGTAGGCGGTGTAAACAACAGCCTAGAGGGCAGGCTGGAAAGGTCAGGGAATTGACTCCCCCCCAGAACCCTCAGGACAGACTGGCCAGAGCTGGTACGTAACTGCCCCGCAGGTAGGATAACTTAAACGCAGGTGTCCCATCCCGGGTCCCAGAGTTTCCTTGGGGGGATTTGGCTTCAGCTGCCCATAGTTAAATCACTACTGTAAACCTGGCCCTCTGAGCCAGCGTCCGTCCTCAATCTCCCACCTGCCCAGTATAACATCTCATGAGGAGGAAAGCGCCTCCTGGTAATTCCCAACTGTCTTAAGACTTCTCCGAAAGATTAATGCTCCTAAATAGAGAACATGAGCCTGCCAGTAGTTTTTGGGGTTCTCCTAGAAGCAAACCCTGAGATAAGACTTGGAGTTTACATAGGCGTGATCACAGGACACCATGAAAGGGAGTAAAGCAGGGAGACCGCAAAGCTTTGTTATCAAGCCAGCTTGCACTCTGGGCAGCTGGAGCCAAGTCTCAGTGGAAGCCCCGTGAGCCAGGGCAAGACACGTGCCCTCAAGTTATCCCACCTGAGGAGCAGTTATAGACCCACTCTGGTCAGTCTCTGCCTGGGGTTTGACGAGGAGAGTCACTTCCCCGGCCCCTCCAGCCTGACTGATAGGCTACAAAGCGGGTTCTGGCAACAAGAGAAAGCATAGGGAAAGTATGGGAGCTTGCAGGGAGAAGCGCTGGAGCAGTAAGGGCAAGGAGTTGGGATTGGGGGAAGACTGGCTCTGTTATGAGGATGCTGGAGTTTCCCACTTCGACGAGATGTAAAAGGGAGAGTCAAAGCCTGACTGTCCTAAGATCAGCTCAGTGGCCCTGTGTTCTGGCAGTCCTTCAGCCAGCTTGATGAAGCTTGCTAGACTCGGCTCCTCTCCCCATGGAGGAATATTTTGCGTTACAACTGCATGCACCCTTGATGTTGTACCCTGAAATAAGACTGACAGTTTCTGTCGGTGCGATCATAGGACACCATGAATGTTGCCCAATTCAGAGAAAGAATCAAGGAGTCTGATCATTGCTGCTCACGGTAAGGAATCATTCATAGCTTATTTACTTATACATTGCCTCTTTCTAGAAAGGATCTAAGATTCATAGGATCATAGTCTTCTAGAAACTTTCAGAGTTTTGAAATGGTCCCTTCGCTGGGATGTGGGACATATATTTGTATGCTGACTGTGAGGGGCTCTTCCTCACATATTTGGGATAGCATTGTTCAAAAGTTTCTTTACTCATCTATTAAAAAAAAACACGGTTGCTTTTGATGATGTGCTCAGAACCATGTTAGCCTCTGGAAGTACAATGATGAAAAAGATATGCTCCCTACACTCAAGGAACTTTCCCTCTAGTAAAAAGGATGGAAAAGTATACAGCCAAGTACAATACAGTGTGATGAGCTAATCAGTGAGGTCCATGCAGAAGGCATGCACAGAGTGTACCCACGGGAGGATAGCACCGAGTCTTGGGGTGTGTGTGTATACGCATGTGTGTGCACACTTCTCTCTTTGCATATTTGTGTCAATTCGGAGGGCAGAGCAGTTTCAGGCAGAGAGCACGCATGTGTAGAGGCCCAGGGCTTAGAAACCAATGGTGACTTAAGAAAACAAGTCAGTGGCTGTAGCTGGAGCATAAGGCAGGAAGCAAAGAGAGAAAAGGTGGAAGTAGAAGCCAGTTAAGCCTAATTAGCCAGATTGAGGGTTTGGATTTTAGTACGTGGTAATGGACAGTTATTGCAGACTTTTAAGGGAGGAAATGACATGATCAGGTTTCCTTTTCGGAAAATGCCTCTGGCTGCCATGTGGATGACTGGAGGCTGGAGACCCTCCGGAAGTCATATGAGAGCTGACAGACTTTGAGATGAGGTGGTGGCCATGGAGATGGGGAAAAGTAGGCTGTTCTCAAGATTTCCTTGGCACCCTAGGCAGACACAGGTGGCTTTCCTCTGTCCTGAGTATGAGACCTACCTCTGTGATTGCATGTATCATGACCTATTAGAAGGTTGGCTTGCATGTGTACTTCTCCATGGACAGAGACATTCCTGAAGTGAATAAATGCTTATTTTCATCTTGTGTCCAGTCTGCCAACCTTGCCTGGCACATGGTAGTTTCCTAGATGCTTGCTGAGGGAGAAATATGTATTCCTTATGCATTTCACCCAATTATCTAGCTCTACCACAGCTGTAGGGAACATATTTAAATGTGTTTTGTGTTTAAAGTCTCTTCAGGGGGCACCTCGGAGGCTCAGTCAGTTGAGTGTCCAACTCTTGGTTTCGGCTCAGGTCACAATGTCAAAGTTCGTGAGATCCAGCCCCACGTCTGGCTCTGTGTTGAGAGCATGGAACCTGCTTGGGATTTTCTCTGTCTCTCTAAATAAGTAAATGATAAGCAAACAAACAAACAAACTTAAAGAAAATAGTTGCTTCAGAGCTCCCCTGTCTGCTTCCAAACTCAACAACCTACTCTTTTCCATGGTGGTATATTTGACTGGGTTTTAAATCCTTCCCCATCCTAGTTCATCTAGTGATACTAAATTTTTAGGACTGTGCATCGCACTTCTGAAATCTTGAGAGAGAAAAGCCAAGCTCCAGAAGGTAAGCGGACAGAAGAATCTAACCAGCACTGTACTGCTGGCCAATGTCTACTCCTACCTGCACGATCCCTTCCTCCGAAGGCCAAGCTAGAGACTAAAGCCAAAAAAAGTCCTTCAAAGAAGTGAACAACTTCTGCATACATTCTACAGCAGTGTCCTCTTATGTAAAGTTTGGGGAGGAGGCAGAGAGACTGGAGGAAGAGTCAAGTGGGCAAGGGTGGATCCAGCCCCAAAAGCAAAGGAGGAGAAACAACCAGTTGAAATGAGAACGCAAGAGGGTCTGCATTGCAGTTTATCCTCTAGGCTGTCAAAGCACAGAGTATCAACTTCAATCCTACTCACAATTTACCAGCTGTGTCCTTCCCATAAAAATAAAGCATTTAACATTCCTTGTCATTTTCCTTTAGATACACATGTATAAGCACATACTTTCTAGCAGGAGAAGGAGAGAGACAGCAATATTGAAGAATAAAAGTTCCATTGTTCTGTTGCCTCTAAAGTAAATGATGGAAATTATAAGCTAATTTACATATGGGAGATTAGCAGGGTATCCCTTTATTCCTATTAATATATTTTCCCTTCCTAATTATAAAGATTTGAATCTTTTTAAAACAACTTTATACAAAACATTTGTGTGGATATAAGAACTGCATGTTAAATGCTAATTCTGGATGAGTTATTTGCATAACCTCACAAAGGAGCTAAATTGCTTGTATTTAATAATAAATAGAGAGTTTAAAAAGGATTGCGGATATCTTGAGAGAATGTGAAACAGAGAAAAAATTTGCTTCTATTTTAAGATATGGAATTTTTTTTTCCCACTTTGAATTTAAAACTGCTTCTCCATCCTCCAGGGAAAACTTGTCCTAACTTTCCGATAAGCTTAATATTCCGGGGCTCCTACAACATGGCAATTCAAATACATTGACGGTGAAGAGCTAATATGTTTTTAAATGAACATGGATAATTTTCAAAAGATGATAAACTGCATCTAAAATGGTTTTACATTTGGAAAGTGGAGACTTTTGAAGATTACAGAGTCTGCCTATGATAGTAAAGTGGAAAGCATTGTAGAAGTTATCCGGAGTATTTGGGGAGAATCAAAATGCATAAAAAAGAAAGATGAAAGACTTTTCTTTAAAGTGTGGGATTTGACAGGGTCCATGACTCGGATATCTGTTGTCATTTTTGCAGGTGAGCAGGAAAAACATGCGAGTAGAGAAAACCTGTGAAATAACTAAGGTGATAAATAGCAAATCAAAATTAGATGCATTTATGTTTTTTGAAGGCTGGAAGGGGTCTTTTATCAGCATTTAGTGTGGTGGCCACTTCATCCTTCTCTTTCTCCTCCTCCCCTCAACTCTCTGCTGAGTGGACTCTCTATTCCAGTTTCCTGGCCGTCTCTTTGCCAATTCTTCATTCTCTTGCAGTTCCCTCTTTCTCTCTTTGACCTTGAGCTGTTGACCTCTACTTCAGTCCTGGGCTTTCTTTTCCTCTTCTCCTCACACCTACTTCTGGATGAGCTCTTCAGTTTCCATGGCTTTAAATTCTATCTTTGTGCCCCAAATATCTCTGTGCTTCCTCTCCTTAAAATTAACAGATTCTACACCCTACTGCAAAATGGCTACTCTGGGTTGTTGCAAGTTTGACCTGATCTATAAACATGCCACTTTTCTATTAAAACCCTTTCAATGGCTTCCCATTGCAGAAGAATAAAAACTAAACTCTTTACAATAGTGTTAGAGACTGAATATTGGTGTCCTCCCAAAACATTCATATGATGAAATCCTAACCTCCGATGTGATGGTATTTGGAGGTGGGGCCTTTGCGAGATAATTAGGTCATGAGAGTGGAGCCCTCATGAATGTGATTCGTGCTTTTATAAAAGAGACCCCAGACGGCTTCCTCACTCACTTTTGCCATGTGAAGACACAGCAAAAAGACAGCCATCTATGACCCTCACTAAATACTGAATCTTGTGGCACCTTGATATTGAGCTTCGCACCCCCTAGAATTGTGAGAAATTAATGTTTGTTGTTTTGTTACGGAACCTGATCTGGATCACCTGGCAGAAGAACCAAGCGGCATTCGGAGATCTTGGAAGGTAGGAGTTTTATTTTAGACTGGTGGGCTCAGAGGAGATCACTCTCTAGAGGTCTGAGCCCCAAGCGTAATCACTGGGGGCAATTTATAGTCTGTTACTTCTGCGTTAGTCGCAATTTGGTGCGCGCGGCAAGCAGGGCAGGAAGAAGAACCCAGAAGGAGAGTCTTTGGGCAGGGACTGGAATTCCCCTATCAGTCCTGTCGGCCATCTTATAATTTTTCACTATCAGTTTAAGCCACCCAGTCTATGGTAGTCCACTATAGGAACCCAAATGCACTAAGGCAAATGGTCCATAAGGACCCCACACGATCTGGCCCTTGCCTGACAAAGAGCCCTTGCCCCTTCTACCTTTCTGACTTCCCCCCAGCCCTTCAAATGTCCCATGCTTTTTCCAGCATCTGACACTTTTCCACATGCTTTTCCTCTACTGGAAATATTCTTTCCTACTTTTTATGTAACTGACTCTTTGAATTATCAGCTCAAATGCCAGACCTCTCTCAGTGAGGTCTTCAGTGCTTACCAGTTCTGTGTAAGCTCTCCCCTGTAATGAACCATGTATCACTCTACCTTGTCTGTTTTCTTCAAAGCACTGAATCATAATTTGTATTTAATATTTTTTTTGTTTACTTGTGTATTGACTACCCTTTCTACTAGGCTGCTAATACCCTAAGGACAGGGACTGTATTTGTTTTATTACCTAAAGAGCTTAGTACAATACCTGTCACATATTAGACCTTCAACAAATATTTGTAGAATGAATGAAGAAACAAATAATTGAACTGAGGGCAATTACAGAGGTGAAGTTTTCTACAAAATTCTTAGTGAAAGAGTGAAACTAGTCAACTGCTTAGTATCTGAAAATTCAATGGTGAGTGGCTGTAGTTTGCTTCTTGAGGACTTAATACAGTTTAGGGAAGAAATTATGACCTATAGCAATATTTCCATATCTAGAGAATATTAAAGGTTTTGGAATGTAGCCTTTCAAAATGTCAAGTGCCCATTGTATTGAGGTTTTTAATGTTTTCAAATGATTTAAGTTAAATTGCATGCTCATTATTTACTCACAAAACACTTGCATGGCCCCAAGGAATAGAGTCAACCATACTATAAACAAATACAGAAAGTCAGCATGCAGAGAATGAAGTGAGCTGTCTGTGTACATCTCCAGTTTTCCTAGCATGAGACAGAAAAAATCATGGCAAGGTGACTCTAGGGGAGAATTATGTACCAGTGTGGGTTGGAACCAAACAACTTTAGCTCTGAGAATCTATGATTCAATGACTCTCAACATTCAATGAGTTGATATGGCTCCTTGAATTTCTATGCCATTTTCTCTGTTCTAATACAATTTTTCCTCAAGTCCTAAATATTGTTTCTGGAGATATCCAGAATAATTACCTATGCAAGGATGATATAAAACCCTTGGCATTTCAAAAACAAAAAACAAGCAGATAAAAAACAATCCAAAAGGCATTGTGACCTGCCAGGGAATAGCCTCTGTCCCACTGATTCCTTTGAGTGACATTTCAAAGCTGATTACTTAGCCCTACTCAGACAGATATCCCACTGCAATCAACATCCTTCTTGTGGTTGCCTCAACAGGGATTTTGCCTTAATAAGAAATATAGAATTGGGTTCTTAGTGATAATTATGATAATAATTTTCAAAGGACAAGTCTTTCCCTTAATAAATAATCCTTTTCTGAGAGCAAGCATCCTTGAATCTTATCTCTGCTGTTTTTCAAATGAACATTTAAAAAAAATCAATTTTGATACTTGAGACTGATGCAAGGATAAGTGGAACTCTGACATGACAGACTCTGCTTTTCTGTTGATATGACTATGTGTCCCTAATGCCAACAGTAGGGAGGAAACAAGCAAACTTGTTAACATCATCCTTAATCTACCAATACCGAAGATAACCTCAGATTCATAGTAAATAAAATATCCCATCCCTGTCCAAAAATAGCTTATTAAAATCAACAGAGGCTACCAAATCAACATATTGTTACCATTGTAGTTTAATACAAGGCAGATGGTGTTTGGATGGCTTGAGGTGATTTAGCGCCTGTTTCCACTCACCATCCCTCAATCTACCTCCAATAATATATAATTAAGTGAAAACAGAGTATTTACTAGGCTGTAGCTATAAGTCATTTACCCTCCCTTAAATTCACATTGCTGCCTCTACGCTGCTCATATATGGGAATTCTGGACCCACCACTGGAGACAGCAATATGGTGAGGTAACTAAAATTAATACAAGATTCTAAAGGAATACAAAATAGAATAAATGGCTGGGAGGCAGTGGGAGTACAGTATTCTCATGACATTTTCTCAATACCATCACACTTCAAGGCAGATGCCTGAATTTCACTGTTACAATGATACGAGCACTGAACAAAGAATTGAGAGAGCAAGGATCTAATTTTGTCATGCCACTCTTAGCTGTGCATCTTTACCCAAGCCTTCAATTGCCTTATCCTAAAATGAATGTATTGTATTACTGCTTCTGGAAAAATAAAGTAGGCATTGTTTTCCCTATATATTCTGTTAAATACAACTCAAAAACCCTGGACATTGTATATAAAATATAAGACGCTGAAAGGTGGAGAAAAGAAGGCAGATCAACAAGAGACTTTGGGACTTAAGAAAAGACATGGTGGTGAGTTCCCTATGTTTTATTTTAGCCTCGTATATCCCAGACCTGGAGTTGAAGAAGCCAGTGGGGATGTCAAATGGGAATGTCAGTGGGGGCAAGAGAAAAAATACACAGCTAAGACCTGCTCTCAATGTAGTCAAAGGACCAGAAAAAGGCAGCACAGCAAGACAGAAAACATTTAGACCATAAAAACCAAGAATCACAGAAAAGACTGTGGCCCCACCCCCACCCCCACTAGAAAAGGCTGAGTAGAATGAGGACTTGAGACTTCTACTCACACAGTGCTCTGACAAGGTGCCCCAACACCCCACCAGGGTAATGTCTGAGAAGGCCAAGTAGGAAGCCAGGACATTCATCCCTGCCAACCAGTAATGAGCCTTCTCCCTCACCCTTTCAGTATCACTGAAGACCACATGAGAGTCTGTAGTTTCACCACCATCCAGCAGTAATAAGGTGCCCTATCTCCTCCCTCCTGGGGTGATGTCAGAGGAGGCCTAAAGGAGAATCAGGACTTTTACTATCAACCAGCAGTAACAAGGCCATATCCACAATGATGTCAGTAAAGACCATAAGGGGAGCTAAAAGTCCCACTCTTCCACCAATAATGAGGATCCCTCAACAGAGGCTGAATGACTACAGAAATTACCCTGCCTGGCAGTCATAAGGAGGCACTCTCCCCTGTTCCTGAAAGAATGTGTCCAAGGAAGAGAGATAAAAGGTGCAAATAACATCTATTATCTCATTACAAAATACAAAAATGTCCAGATTTCCATCAAAAATCATTCATACCAATAATAAGGAAGACCTAAAACTTAAAAAGACTTGATAGATACCAATACCAAGATACAGAGATGTTAGAATTATATGACAAAGATCTTAAATGCTTTAAGATGTTTTTATCCCCAACATAAAAATGCTTTGATGAAAAATTAAAAACACTTTAGAAATGAATGAAAAAATAGAATGCCTCGTCAAAGAATGGAAGGTATAAAAAGAACCAAAGGGAAACTTGAGAACTGTAAAATACAAATCACTAAATACAATGGAAAGAATCAGTGAAATGGAAGATAGAACAATAGAAATTACCCAATCTGAACATCAGGAAGAAAATAGACTAAAAAAATAAAATGAACAGAAATTCACAGACCTGGGGAACTATAACAAAAGATCAAACATTTGAGGTATCCAAGTCCCAGAGGAGAGGAGAAAAAGGATGAGATTGAAAAAGTACTCAGAGAAATAATGATTGGAAACTGCCTATATTTGTCAAGAGATATATACCTACAAATTCAAGAAGTCGAGTGAAGCCCAAATAGGAAAAACCCAATCAAATCCATGACAAGACACATCATCATTAACTTCTGAAAATGAAAGACAAAGAGAAAATTTTGAAAGCAGCCAGATAAAGATGACACATTACCAATGTAGGAAAAAATTCACATGACAGTGTGTTGCTTATCAAAATGAAGGTCAGAAGAAAGTGAAAATAAAAAAATATATTGAAATGAATGAAAATGAAATTATAACACACCAAAACCTGTATGACACAGTTAAAGCAGTGCTGAGAGGGAACTCTGTAACACTAATGGCATGTTATTAAAAAGAAACATTCTCAGATCAATAATATTATATCCCACCTCAAGAACCTGGAAAAGGAGAGCAAGATAAACCCAAAGCAAGCAGAAGGAAAAAAATAATAAAGAGCAGAAGTTAATGAAATTCAGAACAGAAAAATGAATTGAACAAAGAGTTCTTTTTTTTTTAATTCAAGTATAATTAACATACAGTGCTATATTAGTTTCAGGTGCACAATATAGAGATTCAACAATTCTATACATTTCTCAGTGCCTATCAAGATAAGTGTACTCTTAATCCTCTTGACCTATTTCACCCATCTCCTCATCTACCTGCCCTCTGGTAACCAGCAGTTTGTTCTTTGCATTTAAGAGTGGTTTTTGTTTATCCCTTGTTTAGTTTGTTCATTTGTTTTGTTTCTTATATTCCACATGTGAATGAAATCATATTTGTCTTTTTTTGACTGCCTTATTTCCATTAGCATTATACCCTCGAGTTTCATCCATGTTGTTGCAAATGGCAGGATTTTATTCGTTTTTATAGCTGAGTAATATTCCAGTGTGTGTGTGTGTGTGTGTGTGTGTGTGTGTGTGTGTGTGTGTGTTTGTGTATGTGTGTGTACACCACATCTTCCTTATTCATTCATCTACTGATAAACACTTAGGTTACTTCTGTATGTAGGCTATCGTAAATAATGCTGCAACAAACGGGTGCATATATCTTTTCAAACTGGTGTTTTCATTTTCTTTGGGTAAATACCCAGTAGTAGAATTACTGGATCATATGGTATTTCTATTTTTAATCTTTTGAGGAAACTCTATACTATTTTCCAAAATGGCTGTACCAATTTGCATTCCAACCAACAGTGTAGGAAGGATCCTTTTTCTCCACATTCCCACCACTTATTATTTTTTGTCTTTTTGCCATCTGACAGACATAAGGTGGTGTCTCATTGTGGTTTTTATTTGCATTTTCCTGATGATTAGTGATGTTGAGCATTTTTCATGTGTCTGTTGGCCATATGTATGTCTTCTTTGTAAAAATGTCTATTCAGGTCCTCTGCCCATTTTTCTGACCAAATTGAGGATTTTGTGTGTGTTGAATTGTATATAAGTTCTTTATGTAGTTTGGATATTAACCCCTTATCAAATACATCATTTGAAAATATCTTCTCTCATTCAGTAGGTTGCCTTTTTGTTTTGTTGATGGTTTTATTTGCCATGCAAAAGCTTTTTATTTTGGTGTCATCCCAATAGTTTGTTTTTGCCTTTAGTTTCTTGCCTGAGGAGGCATATTCATAGATATGCTGATAATGGTGATGTCCACAAGACTACTGCCTATGTTTTCTTTTAGGAATTTTATGGTGTCAGTTCTCACATTTAGGTCCATTTCAGTTTATTTTTGTGTATGATGTAAGAAAGTGGTCCAGTTTTCACTTTTGCATGTAGCTGTCCAGCTTTCTCAGCACTATTTATTGAAGAGGCTGTCTTTTCCCTGTTGGATATTGCCACTTCCTTTTCATAGATGAATTGACCAGATTAGCATGGGTTGGTTTCTGGACTCTGTATCCTGTTTTATTGTTCTATGTATCTATTTTTGTGCCAGTACCTTCAGTTTTGATTGTGATAGCTTCGTAGTGATTCTTGAAATCTGGGATTGTGATGTGTTCAGCTTTGTTTTTCTTTTTCAAGATTTCTTTTGGGTTTTTGGGCTTTTTTTTTTTGTAGTTCCATATAAATTTTAGTATAATTTGTTCTGGTTCTGTGAAAAATATTGTTGGTATTTTGATAGGGATTACAATAAATCTGTAGATTATTTTGGGGAGTATAGACATTTTAACATTATTGGTTTTTCCTCATCAGCATGGAACATCTTTCCATTTGTTTATGTCAACTTCAGTTTCCTTCCTCAATGTTTTTTAAAATTTCTTTTTGGGAGAGCACAAGTGGGAGAGGGGCAAAGAGAGGGGGACAGAGGATCTGAAGCAGGCTCCACACTGACAGGCTGACAGCAGTGAACCTGATGTGGGGATTGAACTCATGAGCCATGAGATCATGATGTGTGCCAAAGTCTGATGCTCAACTGCCTGAGCCACCCAGGTGCCCCTTCCTTCCCCAGTGTTTTGTAGTTTCAGGGTACAGAGTTCACCTCCTTAGTTAAGTTTATTCCTAGGTATTTTAGTCTTTGTGGTGCAATTTGTAAATGGGATTTTTTTTCTCAGTTTCAAAGATCTGGTTCTCTTAAAAGATTAGTAACACTGACATATTTCTGATATGGTAAAGAAAAGAGAAAGAAGGCAGATTACCAATATCATAAATGAAACAGAGGCTATCGCTAAAAACCCTGCAGACATCAAATAATATTAAGGGAATACTAAGGACAGCTGTACACACAAATTTGGCAACTTATAAGAAATGGACCAATTCCTCAGACAACACAAATTATCGTAATTCACCTAACATAAAATAGATCATTTGAATAGTTCTGTAACTATTAAAATTGAATTCATAATTTTAAACACTACCCCCAAATAATGTTCCTTTCCTAAATGGTTCAATGGAGAATTCTATCAAAATGTTTAAAAAATTAATACCAATTCTACACACAATCTCTTCCAGAAAATAGAAGCACAAAGAACATTCCTAATTCACTTTATGAAGCTAATATTTTTCAGATGTCAACACCAGATGAGGATAGTACAAAAAAAGAAAACTGCACACCAATATCCTTTATGAATATAAATAAAAAATATTTAACAAAATATTAACAAATAGATTTCAGCAATGTAAAACAGAACTGTTATACCATGAGCAAGTGAGATTCATTGCAGAAATGCAAGACTGGTTCAATATTTGAAGCTTATTTAATTTAATCAATTTGATGTAATCTACTATATGAAAGAAGAAAAAAATCCCATCAAATCAATAAATACAGAACTATCATTTGACAAAACTCAATACTCATTCATGAAAAATAGGAGTAGAGGTGAATTTATACAACTTGATAAAGAAACCTTCTAAAAAAAACCTCATAACTAACATACTAAATGGTACATTACAAGGATGTCTGCTTTTCCCACTATAATTCAACATAGTGTTAATAAGCCAGTGCAATAAGACAAAAAAAGGAATTAAAAGGCATACAGATCATAAAAGAAGAAATAGAACTATCTCTATATTCTATTACAGAAGCCATAATTGCCTATGTAGAAAATTTCAAAATCTACCAAAAAATCTCCTAGAACTAAGTGGATTTGGCAATTTGGGACGATGCAAGATTTACATACAAAAGTTTATTGCATTACCATACTAACAATGAACATATGGACACTAAAAATTAAAAACACAACACCTGTATAGTAGCTGTGTGTGTGTGTGTGTGTGTGTGTGTGTGTGTGTAAATCTAACAAGACATGTACATGATTGTATGCTAAAACTACATAATGCTGATATAAGACATCAAAGATCTAAATAAATGGATAGAAATACAGTGATCATAGGTTAGAATAGTCAACATAATAAAGATATCAGTTATCTCAAAATTGACATACAAAGTTGACACAGTTCCTACAAAAATTCCAAGTTTTTTTTTATAGATAGGTATAATGTTATTCTAAACTTTATATGGATAGGCCAAGGAACTAGAATAGCTAAAACGATTTTGAAAAGAGAATAAAGCGGTATTATTTTACACATTAATCAAGACTGTCGTATTGATGTAGGAACAGACAAACAGATCAGTGGAACAGAGAACCTAGGAATACATCTACACAAAAATGCCCAATAGATTTTTGACAAAGGTGCAAAGGTGGGAGAAAGATAGTCCATGCAAAAATAGTGCTGTAGGAATTGGACATCTTAGGTTAAAAAAGAAAAGAAAAGAAAAGAAAAGACCCTTGACCTAAGTCTCATACTGTATAAAAAAAATTAGGTCAAAATGGATAAAAGACATAAATGTAAAACCATTAAACTTTTAAGAAAATATTCAATATTGAGGGCTAAGCAAAGAATTCTTTGACTTGATACTAAAAACATCCATAAAAGGAAAAATTGATAAATTGGACATTATCAAACATTTAAAAATATTTACTTTGTATTTTTAAATATTTACTTTGTGTTTTCTTAGGACCCTGCTAAGAAAATGACAGGACTAATTACAGGCTGGCAGAAAATATTTGTAAATCACCTGACAGAGGTCTAGTGTTGAGAATATAAAAAGAACTCTCAAAACTGATAAAAAAAAAAAAGCAAATAATCCTATTAGAAAATTAACAAAAGACATTTCACCAAAGAGGATATAGAATGGCAGATAAATACATGAAAAAATACTCAACAATATTAGCCATTGGAGAAATGCAAACTAAAACCATAATTCTATGCCACTGTATACCTATCAGAATGGCTAACATACAGAATAGTGACAACACAAAGTGTTGGTGAGGATGTGGAGAAACTGAATCACTCATTTATTGCTGGTGGGAGTGTAAAATGGTAACTTCACTCTGGAAAACAGCTTGGCAGTTTCTTAAAAAAAATAAAATAAACATGCAACTACCATATGACCCAACAATTACACTCCTGGGCATTTATCCCAGAACAATGAAAACTTATGTTTATACAAAACAAAAACAAAAACAAAAACAAAAACCTGTACACAAAAGTAGATCGCAGTTTTCTTCATGATAGACAAAAGCTGGGAACGGTCCAGATGCCCTTCAGTGAGTGAGGAAGTAAATAAACTGTGGGCCCATCCATAGCAAATAATGCTGCTCAGCAAGACAAAGGAACAAGCCGTTGATATATCTAACAATTGGATGACTCTCCAGAGAATTATGCTAAGTGGAAAAAAGCCAATCTCAAAAGGTTAGATTTCTACAACATTGTTCAAACGACAACATTACAGAAATGAAGAACAGATCAGTTGCTGTGGGGTTAAGGAGTGGGTGATGGTGGAAGGAAGTGGCTATAAAAGTCAACATGAAATATACATGATGGAAGTGTTCAGTAACTTGACTGTATCAATATTAATATCCTGATTATGACATTGGATTTTAGTTTTGTGAGTGGTTACCTTTCGGGGGAGCTGGATAAGGGATACACTGGACCTCTCTGCATTTTTTTTATTTTATTTTTTTTAATTTTTTTTAATATTTATTTATTTTTGAGACAGAGAGAGACAGAGCATGAATGGGGGAGGGGCAGAGAGAGAGAGAGGGAGACACAGAATCAGAAGCAGGCTCCAGGCTCTGAGCCATCAGCCCAGAGCCTGACGCGGGGCTCGAACTCACGGACCGTGAGATCGTGACCTGAGCTGAAGTCGGACGCTCAACCGACTGAGCCACCCAGGCGCCCCTGCATTTTTTTTTTTAAAACTATGTGTGGATTTATAGTTGTCTCAAAAAGAAAAAAAGAGAGGGTATCAGCCTGGGTAGTCTCTTGTATCACTTGTCAGTTCACTAACTCATTCAGTTACTATTTCAGTTGAACTATATTGTGAATCAAAAAAAAAAGTGTAAACATAAGACACAAAGGCTAATTTAAGCTAATGATTTTTTAGCATTTATTACTACAGTAGAAATAGGTCACTGAGTTAGAAATTAATAGACTATATTCAAAATGGTAAATTCTCCTTGCATAATCTTCTCAGGTTGAGAATAGCAACTTTAGGATCATCTTGTGATACACTATCTAGAATAAAGCAAAAATGTCATGTTCATTTCATATAATCCTGTAAAAAGCCCGGGGGAAAAAAATTCTATCACACACGTGTGGCCTGGCGTCATACTGGGAGGGAATGAATGACAATTTCCCATTCACTATAAAATGCCATTGTAAAGAATACAAGGTCACATAAATACTGTGTTATTTCTGGCAAAAACCAAAGAGAAAACAAACTGCATGCAACAAAACAATACAAAATAAAACAAAAACCAACAGCCCATTTGCACAGTATAGCTTTTTCTGAAGGTAACTCGTCCATTTGTTCTGACTGAACTCTTGCACAAGCCAGAATTTGCATATGGGCTGGGATAAGAGGAGCTTACAATGTGTTGTCTATTGCTGTACTTGTATTGAGAATCAGCACTTGGGGCTCAATATGAAATAGAAAGTTAGGCAGGCAATCCAACTAGCTGCATTCCAAGAAGTCTAAGCTAAGAGGCAAAGTCCAGATGTGAGCTGCAAGTCAGAAACCAGGGGTAGCAGAAATCCTACCCAGAGCGGAAGAAGCTCAGGGAAATTTTTCACAGTATTGGGGCATCACTGAAGATACTTCTGTAGGGTACTTTTGTTTTCACTACAGGTGAGAGAGCTGCTAAAGATTCCAGGTCAGTTCAGACACATTTATCTGACCGATATTTACTAAGAACATCTTGGGCTGTTGTGCTAAGTGTTGGGGGAGCAAAGGACATGAAGTGCTTACAGCTCTGTTTAAGAGAAGGATAAGGTAGCAATGACCAAGGGCTGTGAAAAGCTGGAGGTGAGCACGGGGTGAGATTTGTGCCCCCAAAAAAGGTATTTGTGTTGTTTTGTGGGTTGGTGGCACTACAGGGACAGAGAGGGAGGCAGGCCACAGAAAATGTTCCCAAGATCGTGCTTCTTGAACTGGGTCTTGAAAGGACAAAACCTTTCAAGGAGAGAAGGGTTGGGAAAGAAATGTCAGGCAGAGGAAAAAGAATCTACATGAGATACTATGGCTTGGAAAACCATGATGCCTCTAGAAAAATCTCATTTCTGAAGAAATTGACCAGGTAAAGCTGGGCCCTTGGGGGACACTAGATAGAGCCACTGATGAGGGTGAGACAGAGAACTGAAAGTAAGGGCACGAAATGGAAAATGCACAAAGAAAAGTTTATTTTCTATGTTCTAAACGCCAGCTCCCAGGTTTCAGTGCCCTAGGCAGAGACTTACAACCAGTGATTCTCAAACTTTAATGTACATATGATTCTTCTGGGATGTTGCTAAAATACATGTTCTGATGTGTTAGGTTTGGGGAGGAGTCTGAGATGCTACCTTTCTAACAGGCCTCTGGATGACAATGCTGATACTACTGGTCCGTGGACCACTCTGTCAACAGCAGAGGTTTAGAGTGCATGAGTCTTTACAGTGGATATGGAAACGTTCCTTTGGAGTGAGGGAAGAAAATGTTAGAACTTACGTTTATACTCTTTATCAAAAAGTTAGAAAATTAAACTTTGCTATGATAATGTACAGATCAACTCTGGCCCCTTCACTCAGTCTGTCTGCTAGACAGTTGACATGTGTAATATGTGAGGTAACTGTCTCAGTCTGTCTGCTAGACAGTTGACATGTGTCATATGTGAGGAGGGGCAGGAGAGGCATTCTATAATTTGGAGGCATTGGCAGTGACACCTTTTATTCTACGTCAAATTTCAACTTACAGCTACATACTGCAGTTACAGTATATTTTTCAGTGGATATCTGGGTTATATAATCTAATGCTAATTCATCTTCATGAAATGAACAAGTGGCTTCAAAGGATTCCTATGCACAAGCCACTGATTAAAAACACTAGGTATGTATGTAAATACAAGTGAACAAAAAGCGTTTGCAAGAGTGTTTCTACTCCTGGAGTGAACTCTTGATAGTCGCACAGTGACATCCAAACAATGATTCCAAGAGCTGACTCCACGTTGGTTAAAAATAAATCAAAATGAAGAGTAGGACTACTTGAAGTATGGATTTGCATCTAATATTAGCAACTAATTCCACCATGAATGTGTATTGTTCCTTGGGATATCAGTGAAGCCATTGCGATTCACAGGACTTTTTTTTTTTTTCATTTCCCTTTTTCTTTTTTAAGAGAGAGAGAAAGAGCACACAAGTGTGTGATCAGGGAAGGGGCAAAGAGAGAGGGAGAAAGAAAATCTTAAGCAGACTCCACACTCAGTGCTGAGCCTGATGCAGGGCTCAGTCTCATGACCATGAGATCATAACCTGGGCTGAAATCAAGAATAGGATGCTTAACTGACTGAGCCACCCAGGTGTCCCTAGCAAGAATTTTTAAAACAAAGAACTCCATAAAGCAAACCTTTACTATTTTTCAGCTACATTTAAGACATGAAGTGGTGGCGGGGGGGGGGGGGGGTTGTTGCGTGACTCAGTCAGTTGAACAACTGACTCTTGATTGATGTTCAGGTCGTGGTCCCAGGGTCATGGGATCGAGCCCCAAGTTAGGCTCCGCACTGAGCATGGATCCTGCTTAAGATTTTCTCTCTCTCTCTCTCTCTCTCTCTCTCTCTCTCTCTCTCTCTCTCTCAATCTCTCTCTCCTTCTGCCCCTCTCCCCCACTCCTAGGCTCTCTCTCTCTCTCAAATAAAAATAAAAAATAAGATAAAATAAGACATGCAATACTCAATTTGGGACACAATTTTATTAAATCTGATGATACATTTTTAAAAACCAGTTTTACATTTTTTTACATGATAGCAGAGGTAAAAAGTCACCTATTGGGAGATGACTTATTCCTTCTTGTGGAGTAAGAAATGGCTGAAAGTCTACATGAAAGCAATATGGCAACCAATTTCATCAAATATCAAATAGTGAGTCAAGGACCCCTCTCCAGGTCCCAGAGTCCTCTCCATTCAGCTAGAAGTTGAGGATAGTACATGCGAGATTTTTGGTAGGACTGGAAGTGGTTCACGTCACTTTTGCTCATATTCTGTCAGCCTGAACTGACAATCTGACTGTAACTAACTGCAAGAGAGGATGGGAAATGTCACCTACCAACATTTTACAAAAAGCTGAGTTTGAAGTTGGTATCTCTGTTGAGTAAGACTGGAGGCTGAGAAGTGGGTCGGGGAACTCTTATATTTCTTTATGGTTACACTGTGTATATGGGGCTTTTTTGAAAATTATTTCAAAAAATAAATTTTTTTAAATAAAAAAATAACAATAGATGGGCATCCCAGTCAACCATTTAGAATGGGCAACCAAATCTGTTTTGAGTATGTGATTTTCTTTTTTAAAGTTTTATTTTTTTGGAAGGTATACTAGTACTTAGACCTATTTGAAAATGTAGATAAACAGGAAAATAATGCTTAAGGTCTGCTAACATTTTATTCAAAATACATATAAATGACTTTCTACTATATTCCTAGAAAAATAATGACAACATTAATAGATTTTAGGGTGTGTTATGAAGACTAAGCATTAAAATATATGAATCTAGATGGGTTTACTTTCTCTTAAAATTAGTCTATAAACTAGTATGTAAAATACCCATTTCTGAATGCTTAATTGATATCTAATAATAATCTCTAGAATTTGGGGAATTAATCTAATTAATTTTGCTAGGCTGACAACAAAATGCATAGAAAACAACTCAAGAAATGAAGACCATATAACAGATGAGTGTTCTTATTACCTCTGGAAATAATAATTCCCAGGGAAGATAAAACGTTCATCATACTGTTGTAAAATGAATGAAAGCTGCAATTTAAAATTCCAAATCCTGATAACATAACTGTACAAGAGGGGAAAGTGAAATTTACAAGGAACAATTAGAAAAATTATAAATACTTAGGTTTTCTAAAATTATTTTATAATGTATTTGATCGCTGAGCTATTAAGTTTTTTCTCTCATAAAATTATAATAAATTCTAGTCAGTCTGAAAATCCTATCAGCAGGAAGCATGTGTCTTTTTTTAATGCAATGTGGCTTTAAAATGAGCAGTTCCCAATTATTAACCTTAAAACATCTCAACAGACAGAAGTAGAGATAAATGCTTTGTTTTTCTGGAACTCCACATCAGGTTTTCATCCTCTCCTCCTTCCTTCATAGGAAGCAATTAAATCTTTGTGTAGAAGATTTGCAAGTCTGTGGAAAGGGAAAATCATCAGAGCAAATCCATGTGGCCATTTGAAAAAAGTAAAGGTTTCCCCCACTATCCAAAAGTAGAGCCTTCCAATGAAACGTTTTGTAAACTGAAATGGCATCAAGGAAAGAAGCAATCACCAATAATTTATATGGAAAAATTTTGAGCATTCTGAGACTCAAATAATAACCTCTCTTAGACTTTTCTGTTACTTTAGGACACATCTTGCTAACGGATGCACAAAATAAATTGAGATAAAGCACAGATGCTCACGGACACAGTTCAAAGCCATAGTGGCCTGATGCTGAGTGAAGTTCCCAGGAAGGAGCTTGGCAGTCCCCTTCTTGCTGGTAAGAGTGAATGCTGCCTCTATAAAGGCTCACTCCAAAACAAACGCTGAATGCTATTCTCACTTTTCACCTTTTTTCATAAAAGCAAAGATCCTTTTCAGATTTCTTTCCATTAGCAAAAACATACTCATGTAGGTCTTTTATAAAAGCAACGTGACATAATGTGAACTTTCAAAAAGCAAGGGGTATTTGTATCAGGGTAGCCAATAACAATTGAACTTTTGAGTTATTAAAGCAATAAATTTTTTAATCAGTTTGGGAAATATGAGTATCTGAAATCTTTACTTGGTATTAAATGATTTTTCTCTCCTAAGACAAGAATTCTCAGACTGACCTCTTTAGGTTTCTGCGAAACCTAACTCAATTATTATATTTTCCCTCAGACTTTCTAAAGAAATATTTTTAAAAATCAGTATGGTATTTGTTTTATTTTATATAATTTTTATGGTAGTTAGCTGTCACATAAATCTAGAATATTTATAAATACATTTCTTTTTAAACCTGGTGTAATATCTAGAGTTGCTAGAAGTGATACCATCATCACTGCTCTAAGTAGAGTTAAGGTTAATACGTGATGATGTTTGGCAGGTCATAGTTGACGGTCTCATGCGGGAGCGGTCCCATCAACAAAAGAATGAAGCAAGGTGCTTAACAGATCTAGTTTTAAAGTAAGCATATTTAAGGTTGCAAACAGGATCTGGGAAAACAAGATTGGAATTTGTTTTAGATCTTCTGGGAAACTCCTTCAGCTCAAGAGAGTACAAACACCATAAAAAAAATCTTTCAGTTGTCAAACAGCTGAATGCTGATGAATGTGCACCTGAAGTGCCCACACCAGCAGATTTACTGGATATGGTACTATTTTGGGGAGTCAGCACATGCTGTATACTCATGACCTGCCAGAGTCCAAGGACAGGATGCAGCCCAAAGATATGGGCAGCAAAAGACACAGTTCAGAAACATACAGCTGTGAGCCATGACCAACTCAAAAATATCCAAAAATATTTTCAAAAGGATAGAACCATTTATTTTGTAGTTGCTTTTAACAAAACAAAAATCCTTACGATACCGCCTCCGTCCTTGACCTGCTATGAGCCAAATGTTTGTGCTGCTCCATAACTCATATGTTGAAATCTTAACCTCCAAAACAGACAGTATTAGGTGGTGCAGCCTTTGGGAGATGTTTAGGTCATGAGCGTGGAGCCCTTGTGGATGGGAATCATGCCCTTATAAAAGAGATACCTTGGAGCTTTCTAGTTCCTTCCACCTTATGAGGACACAATGAGAAGGTGCAAGCTATAAACCAGAAAGAGGCTCTTCACTGGCATAAAACCATGCTGGTGCCTTAATCTTGGGTTTTCCAGGCTTTAAAACTGTGTGAAATAACTTTCTGTTGTTTCTAAGCCACTTGGTCTGTGGTTTATTGTTACAGCAGCCCAAATGGACTTAGACATGACCCTTATACCTCTTATCAGGATTACTGACTCAGCCTCCCATCTCCTTCAGTCTCTTCATTGACTTCTCACATTTAAGTGTGAACTCTTGCCAAGCCATCTACCTAAAAAGATATTCTTAGGATTTCCTCCCTCCCCCTAACCGACCCCTCCCCTGCCCACAGCTTCTATTCTTCAGTGACATTGGTCCACGTGGAAGCCAATTTGCAAAGATGGCTGCTCCCTGTAGTCTATACCATTTGCAATGTGACTTTGCAGCTCCTTCCATTGAGAGGTAGAGTCTAATTCCCTACCACTTCAATCTGGCTTTGTGATACGTATTGACCAAAATAATGTGGCAAAAATGATAGAGTGCCAGTTCAAGTCTAGGCCTCAAGGGTCCTTGGCATGCTTCTGCTCTTGCTCTCTTGTACCCCTATCCCCTGATACATGAGAAGAAACATACAGTAGCCAGGCAAAGCATGCAAGACTGTGTGGAGACAAGCTTGGACACTTGAGCCAACAATGAGCCAACAAACCATCAAGCCTAACATGTAAGTGAGTTATTCCAGACCAGCCAGCCCCCAGCTGACCTTCTAATTGACTGCAGTCCAACTGACAGCAAGCCCAGTTAAGAGACACTGAGCCTAGCCCACATTGCAGAACCACCCAGCCAACCTTAGAACAATAGGCAATAGCAAATAGCCCTTGTTTTAAGTTGGGGGGTGATTTGTTAAATATCAGTAACTAAGGAATGTAGCCCCTATTCATTCCATGCTTATTGCCAGCTCTAAGTTTATATGTTTTTCCTAGAATGCCTCCTTCTCTTTCCTCCACTTGCATCTGTTTGCTTTTAAGACCCAGGTCAAGTGCTTTCTCACCAAGCCTTCTTTGACTACAATCCAAAGAAAGATATCTCTTTAGTTGAGTAACACATTTTTCATTTTTCTCTGTCATATTTCATGTATCCTGTATTCAGTTATACAAACCCTGAGTTATCTCAACCCCTAACATGGAGCTAGCTCATTTTTTGATGCTTCATAAAAATTTACCAGCTGAAAACAGATATGCTGTTCTCCCCACCCATCCAGCCTGTGGCATGGTTTAGGTATCAATACCAACTCCCTCAACTGACCCTGTCTTGGAACTGATTAACAAGTCAAGTTTCCCTGTTGAAGATCTTTGTAAAGATAATTGATGGCTATATAAATACAGTTTACTTAAACCATCAGTTTCCTTTATTAAAAAAAAATTTAAGTTTGTTTATTTTGAGAGAGAGCGTGTGTGTATGCACATAGGAGTGGGGGGAGGGGAGAGAGAGAGGGAGAGAGAGAATATCCCAAGCAGTCCCTACACTGTCAGTGCAGAGCCTGATGTGGGGCTCGAACTCATGAACCATGAGATCGTGACCTGAGCTGAAATCAAGAGTCGAACACTTAACCGACAGAGCCACCCAGAAGCCCCTAAACCATTAATTTTCTTTAAATGGAAGAACTGGTATTGATATATTTTTCATATATATATGAATAAATATAGGATATATATATATATAAGGATATAGCCATATATATGAATATATGTATGTGTGTGTATATATATATATATGTGTGTGTGTTTGTGTGTGTGTGTGTGTGTGTTCTTAAGAGAATTCTTCCTTTGTAAGGGCTATCAGTTTTTGTTTCTGCTCATTAAGTATGTACTTCATATTCATTTTACTTGACACTACAGGAAATTGTGCATGACTCAGGCTACATAATTCTGAGCTTATTTCTGGGATGCTTTGTCTATTATTTCAAATTGTCACAAGGTCGGTTGACTCTTTACATGCATCAGGTAAAATAAGAAATATGTATATACATACCAATTTAAACACCATAATAAATTCCTATATTCAGTATCATCCATGACTACCTCATGTTCTAACATCACTTTTTTTTTCCAGAATATATACTACTTACGCATGATACAGCAAATGTTACAGCATTGGAATTTTAGTGCAATAAACAGTTATAGCATATTTACCACTTTGAATTCGTCCATCACCTCAGTACAATTACTGAGCAATCTATTTAAAAATTAAGTTTTCGTAAGTGTAGTTTTATTGGCTTTTCCTTAGAAATCCAGAAATGCATGCCCATTTATTTAAAAAAAAACTGTCTCAGCTCAAAATTCTTATGCTAAGATTAGTGTTAAATAATGATATTACTGAATATTATATATAGGCCACTCAAGAAGCAAATTTAAGCCAATTTACAACTTGGCTCATAAATAGTTATCTGTTAGAAGTTGTACTGGTTAGAAGGGATAAGAGTAGCTCTCCCTTATTTAAAGGCAACCAGTTACTGACTTTTTGTTATGTATCAGATACATGTAAAGAACTTTAGCTTTATAATATGACTAAATCCTCACAATAATCCCATGAAATAGGCGTTAGTATTAGTATGAGTTACTAGTGTTTGCAAATAAGGAAACTGAGATTCTGGGAAGTATCGTGCTCATTATCACATAGATAATAAGCCATATATATATCATATATATATATATATATATATCTTTTACTATTACATGCCTTCCAGATTGCTCTTGTTTTTAAGGTCCAGATCATTCTGATGACAAAGCTTCTTCCTGTTTTCACAGCATATCATTTGATCTAGGTAGCTGCTGCCTTTTGCATACAGTCAACACAGGGGAGTGGGCGTAGTGCCTGTACAGTTTCTTCATATAAGTAATTATAATGCTCGTGTCATGATTTAAAACGCTTGTGTCATGATTGGGGCACCTGTGTGGCTCAGTTGGTTAAGTGTCCGACCTCAGCTCAGGTCATGATCTCACAGCCTGTGAGTTCGAGCCTCGCGTCAGGCTCTGTGCTGACAGCTCAGAGCCCGGAGCCTGCTTTGGATTCTGTGTCTCCCTCTCTCTGCCCCTCCCCTGCTCATGCTCTGTCTCTCTCTGTCTCAGCAATAAATAAAAAGTTTTTTAAAAAGTCTGCTAAACTTATTAGTGCTAAATTACTAGAAACTTGAGGATTAAATCCTTGAAAAATATTTATGTTTTAAAAGAAAATAACCAGTGTGCCTGGGTGGCTCAGTCAGTTAAGTGTTGCACTTTGGCTCAGGTCATGATCTCACAGGTCCTGAGTTCGAGCCCCATGTAGGGCTCCATGCTGACAGCTCAGAACCTGGAACCTGCTTTGGATTCTGGGTCCCCTCTCTCTCTGCCCCTCCCCCTCTCATGCTCTGTCTCTGTCTGTCTGTCTGTCTGTCTCTCTCTCTCAGGAATAAATAAACATTAATTTTTTTTTTTAAATAAAGGAAGATAACCAAAAAGGAATTGCTTAATCCAAAGGAAGCAGTTACTAGTGATAGAATTTTAGGCAGCTGTGAGGACATATAATTAGATCAGTGGTTCTCAGTGTTGGTAGCACACTGGAATCACCTGTAGAGCTTTAAGAAAAAAAAAATCCTCAGTCATCAATCCCCAGAGGTCTTATTCAGTTGTTTTGTGTGGTAGGTACTGGGTACCACTGTGTTTTATAAAAGCTGCAAATGTAATGATAATGATCAACCAGGGTATAAAGCCAATAGTTTGGATAAGGAGGTCATAAAATGCCTATATATCCAACAGAATGGTTCTGGCCTTGGTTCTCCTCACATGGTATGTCAATCTGTGGCACTGAGCTTGCTCTTTAAATGGAACACAAATTTCTCACCAACATGCCAGTAGGTGCACTTCAAGAGTTTTAAAAATCTTCTTCTGTGATACAGCTGGAAGAAAACATGGGGGGAAAAATGTTTATAACTCTGAGGTATGAAGTGAATGAATTAGACATGAATTCCAGAAGCCAAAACAAAAACAATTGATATATTGGGCTACAATAGGATCCATTATTTTTGCATAACCCAAATCACCAAAAAGTCAAAAGAAAACTCGCCAACTGAGAAAAGCTATTTGCCACATGTTGACAAATATATCATTTTTTAAAAAATATAAATGGTTTAAAATGGTTGAGGGGTCTGGGAGCAGCAACACCCCAAATTCAGTGAAGACATCTAGCAAACAAATCTTGGTTTCTAAATACCATCCTTCATTAAAAGGAACTAGGCTCCTTAGAGAAATGGCTGAGTCCAGTGCTAGAAGAGCAAAGAACCAGATAAGCCTGGGACATTGTTGTGCCAGAAAGTAAGGAAATGCTCAAAGAATGATGATGACACTTCAAAAGGACACAGGAACCAGGTTCAAGAGAATCCCATTGCCTCAATCTGGGACAATTTAAGCACCCAGATAAACATAGTAACTTATTATAATCCATTTAATAAGATAGGAGTCCATGAACGCATACTGATACAAATTTTTAAAATGAAAGTTAGGGGTGCCTGGGTGACTCAGTTGGTTGAGCATCTGACTCTTGATTTCAGTTCAGATCATGATCCCAGGATCTTGGGATCAGGCCTCCGCATCCCGCTCCGTGCTGAGTGTGGAGCCTCTTGGGATTCTCTCTCTCTCCCTCTGCCCCCTCCCCTGCTCATGTGTGTTCCCTTTCTCTCTCTCTTTCTCTCAAAAAAAAAAAAATTAAAAATTAAAAAAAAAAGTTAAATGAAGAACAGGATATTTGCATGGTCTTGAAGTATCTCCCCACAGAATACTTACTAAACAGGAAGCATGTGGTTTTAGAGACAAGGCAGGCAGACACCAGTTTACTCAGGTGATCAAAGTTAACGTCATCAGTAAGGAGATGGATCCATCTGATAGGATGCGATGAGAACACAGCATCTCTTCTGTGGTACTCCTGCCAATGATGCATAACATGAATTTGATCATGAAGAAACAAAATGTGGGGGACTCTACTTTAAAAAAAATTTCTCCGTGGTCTTCATAACTATTGTGGTCATGAAAATCTAGAAAAGACTGAGGAACTATTCTAAACTGAAGGACACTAAAGATGCATCATAACTAAATGTAAACTTGATTCCAAACTAGATCCCTTTTTTGTAAAGGACATCACTAGGGAAGTCGGAAAAATCTGAAAGGGGGCTGATGATTAGATGGTAGTAAAATGTCAGTTTTGATCTCCTGATTTGGGTACTTATTATTATATAGGAATATGCTTTTGAATTAAATATTTGGGGATTATAGAATATCAAGTCAGCAACATCAAGTCAGCCAATGGCTCGGGAAAAAAATCTCTGTGTTGTATTTGCAATTTTTCTGTAAGTTTGGAATTGTTTCAAAAAATTTCAATACACTGGAATTTATTAGGAAAGCTCAATGAGGTAGATATGTGAATTTACATATTTTCCCCCAAGGAAAGCAAGAAAATGACAACCCTCTAGCTACTAGATATGCTAAACTATATGAGATTTGGTAGGTAAGTATAAATATATCTAACCTTGAGTTTCCAACCACTGGTCTTACTTTGCTTCAAACATTTAGGACTTCTAGGAGTAAAGGTACTTCTTATAAGGACTATGACTATTATTTCCTTCTTAAAATTTGGTGGAAGAAGGAAAGAATCCTTCTGAAGGATTAAAGAGAAAGATAGGTACATAAAGCCCAAAATTTCTGCAGCAACTCTCTAGCAAATTTAAACACTTAGCTGTAGTTAAAAATTTTAAGTACAGTTATTTGTGAAGTTCCAACAAATATTTCACAATTTTTTTCAGAAGTACACTAAGTTTTTTTTTTTTTTTTTTAATGTTGCCTCCTCTCAGAGATAAGAAAAACATGGTGTTCATTGTATTAGACCTTAAAGAGACCTCTGGAGCTCATCTAACCCAAATACCTCCTGCTGGATGATAGCCCCATCCCTTTTGTTCTGCCCTGGTGGGTATAGAGAACAGATGGAAGTCATCCTCTGATCCTGTGAGCTCCAGGGTCTACAGATTGAGAGCCTGACCCCTGTGCAGGGTGCAGCCACGCCATGCCTGACTTCCTGTGGATCTCCTCCTGCCCGTGTGGATGTTGATATTTCGTGGTTCACAAGCTCCACGGGCAACAAGTTCTTCAGGACAGCAATGCTTACCTCGCAGCTGGTGTTGTTAATCCTCCTGAATTGTATCGTTTGTGGACCAAGCTAAATGCAAAAGGACGGACACTGCCTTTCATTATACTCTGAGGGTATCTATGGGCCATACAGTGGTCATAATTCACCGCTTCCCAGAGTATAATCATCTTTTAAACAGGATGGCTCCTTAAAGTCATCTTTTCAGCTTCTCTTCCCAGACTTCACCTACCCTGCAGAAAGAACATACGTTCAGTCTCATGCTCCTCCTTCCTCACCCCACTGTCCTATAGATGTATTAACCAGCCATCAAATGGATTGACTGAATTACCCTTTCGTTTTTTGTTTTTTTTTTGTTTTTTTGTTTTTTTGGTTTTTTTGCTGTCACCTGAAATGAGAAGAGGGCACAATATGGAGAGCGCCACAGGAGAGAGAAGCAAAAGACAGAGATACTGCTAAAAATAGAGAAATTAGCAGGGAACTCTGTTCCTGGGATATCTGAATTCAAATGTTTTATACCTGAAATAAACCCCAGGAAATCAATGAATCTTCATAAAACCACAGAGTGAGAAAAGACTGTAGTTATTTGTTTCAGCTGAATCCTGTTTACCATGATTATTCACAGAAGTTCTTGAGCTATAATCCATACTCTTCATTGACAAAAGCTCTTTTTCCCTTTTTCCCCTTAAATCCAGAGGAAGCAAATTTGTGCAGTATGGCCCAGACCCTATAATTTAAGCCCTTGTGCTCACCCTGGATAAGGATGTATGAACTCTATATTTCTGAAACCTCTCAACCTCCTTATGAGTTAGGAGCTATTACTTTCTGTGTTTCTCAGATGAGAAAATGGATTCTTAGAAAGCTGAGTCACTTACTCAGGGCCACACAGTTTATTAGTGGCTGAGTCTGGATTTGAAGCCAGAACTGTCTAATTCTGACCAATTATTTTAGTACTCTCATTTAAAAAATAATTGCATGGGAATTCAAGCTGGTGCAGTCATGCTGGAAAACAGTATGGAGGTTCCTCAAAAAACTAAAAATAGAACTACCCTATGACCCAGCAATTGCACTACTAGGCATTTATCCAAGGGATACAGGTGTGCTGTTTTGAAGGGACACATGCATCCCCATGTTTATAGTAGCACTATTAACTATAGCCAAAGTATGGAAAGAGCCCAAATGTCCATCGATGGATGAATTGATAAAGAAGATGTGGTGTATATGTACAATGGAGTATTACTTGGCAATCGAAAACAATGAAATCTTGCTATTTGCAACTACGTGGATGGAACTGGAGGGGATTATGCTAAGTGAAATTAGAGAAAGACAAAAATCATATGACTTCACCCATATGAGGACTTTAAGAGACAAAACATGAACATAAGTGAAGGGAAACAAAAATAATATAAAAACAGGGAGGGGGACAAAACAGAAGAGACTCATAAATATGGAGAACAAACTGAGGGTTACCGGAGGGGTTATGGGAGGGGGGATGGGCTAAATGGGTAAGAGGCACTAAGGAATCTACTCCTGAAATCAATGTTGCACTATGCTAACTAATTTGGATGTAAATTTAAAAAATAAAATAATAAAATAAAACAAATAAAATAAAAATTAAAAATTACATGTTTTGATGTGTACAAAAGGATATATGTAACATATGGAAAACCCAACAGACTCCACCAAAAGTCTGCTAGAACTGATACATGAATTCAGCAAAGTCGCAGGGCACAAAATTAATGTACAGAAATCGGTTGCATGTTTATACATCAATAACGAAGCAACAGAAAGAGAAATAAAGGAACTGATCCCATTTACAATTGCACCAAGAACCATAAAATACCTATGAATAAACCTAACCAAATATGTAAAGGATCTGTATGTTGAAAACTATAGAAAGCTTATGAAGGAAATTGAAGACACAAAGAAATAGAAAAACATTCCATGTTCATGGATTGGAAGAATAAATATTGTTAAAATGTCAATACGACCCAAAGCAATCTACACACACATTCAATGCAATCCCAATCAAAATTGCACTGGCATTCTTCTCCAAGCTAGAACAAACAATCCTAAAACTTGTATGGAACCACAAAAGACCCTGAATAGCCAAAGTAATATTGAAGAAGAAAACCAAAGTGGGAAGCATCACAATCCCAGACTACAGCCTCTGCTACAAAGCTATAATCAACAAGACCGTAAAGGTTACTGGAGGGTTCCTGGAGGGGTATTGGTACAAAAACAGACATAGACCAATGGAATAGAATAAAGATCCCAGAATTGGACCTACAAATGTATGACCAACTAATCTTTGACAAAGCAGGAAAGAGTATCCAATGGAAAAGAGACAGTCTCTTTAACAAATGGTGCTGGGAGAACTGGACCACAACATGCAGAAGAATGAAACTAGTTCACTTTCTTACACCATACACAAAAATCAACTCAAAATGGATGAAAGACTTGAATGTGAGACAGGAAACCATCAAAACCCTAGAGAAGAAAGCAGGCAACAACCTCTTTGACCTCAGCTGCAACAATTTCTTACTCGACCCATCTCCAAAGGCAAGGGAATTAAAAGCAAAAACGAACTATTGGGACCTCATCAAGATAAAAAAAAAAAAAAAAAAAAAAAAAAAAAAAAAAAAAAAAAAAAAAAACTTCTGTACTGCAAAGGAAACAATCAACAAAACTGAAAGGCAACCAATGGAATGGGAAAAGATATTTGCAAATGATATATCGGATAAAGGGCTAGTATCCAAAATCTATAAAGAACTCACCAAACGCCACACCCGAAAAACAAAAAATCCAGTGAAGAAATGGGCAGAAGACATGAATAGACACTTTTTCAAATAAGACATCCAGATGGCCAAAAGACACATGAAATGATGCTCAATGTCACTCATCATCAGGGAAACACAAATCATCAAAACCAAACTGAGATACCACCTCACACTGGTCAGAGTGGCTGAAATGAACAAATCAGGAGACTATAGATGCTGGCGAGCATGTGGAGAAATGGGAACCCTCTTGCACTGTTGGTGGGAATGCAAACTGGTGCAGCCACTCTGGAAAACAGTGTGGATGATCCTCAAAAAATTAAAAACAGAGCTATCCTATGACCCACCAATAGCACTACTAGGAATTTACACAAGGGATGCAGGAGTGCTGATGGATAGGGACACTTGTACCCCAATGTTTATAGCAGCACTTTCAACAATAGCCAAATTATGGAAATAGCCTAAACGTCCAGCAACTGAATAATGGATAAAGAATATATGGTTTACATATACAGTGGAATACTACTTGGAAATGAAAAAGAATGAAATCCTGCCATTTGCAGCAACGTGGATGGAACTGGAGGGTGTTATGCTAAGTGAAATAAGTCAGTCAGACAAAGATAGATACCATATGTTTTCACTCATATGTGGATCTTGAGAAACTTAACAGAAGACCATGGGGGAAGGGAAGGGGAAAAAAAGTTACAAATGGAGAGGGAGGGAGGCAAACCATAAGAGACTCTTAAATACAGAGAACAAACTGAGGGTTGGTAGGTGTGGGGGAGAGGGGAAAGTGGGTGATGGGCATTGAGGAGACCGCTTGTTGGGATGAGCACTGGGTGTTGTATGGAAGCCAATTTGACAATAAATTGTATTAAAAATAAAATAAAAAAGCATATATGTAACATATAATATTCTGGTTATCTATTGCAAAGTAGACCACTTCAAATCATGTGGCTTAATACAGCAATCAATTACAATCCCACAGTTCTAAGGATTTGTTCAGCTCAGCAGGGCACATTCCCCTTGGGTTTCTCATGCCATTGCACTAAGATGGTGTCTGGGGCTAGAATTATCTGTAAGCTCAACTGTGCTGGATACACATGATGGCTTTTTCCCTCACATATCTGGTGCCTCCCTTGGGATAGCTGGTTAGACATCTCCCTGTCTCCCTGCAGTCTCTCCATGTGGCTAACTTGGGTTTCTTCACAGGATGGTGGTCTTAAGATAGTTGGACTTCCTACATGGTGGTTTGCTTCCCCAGAGTGTGTATTCTAGGGTGGCCAAGAAAAGCAGACCCAAGGCTTCTTATGACTTAAGCTTATAAGTCATACAGTGTCACTTCTGCATCTTCTTGATTTTGCCCCCCCAGGTTCAGTGTGCAAGGGGATTACACAGGACCCTTGTGTAATATTAGGAAGCATGGTGCATTGGAAAGCCATCTTTGCAAACTGGTTACCAAATATAAGTTGTGAGGTATACTCAAAATAACATCAGCCATCAATCAATGTTTCCACCTGACCCATTCCCTTGTGCTCTACAAGTGGTAAATGCTATCCTGCATTGTGCATTCTTATACTCTCATGTGGCTGAAAAACTGAGTATACAGACTATTTAGTTTTGCTCATTTTAAAACTCTATTTGAATGGTATATAGTATATAGTTTTCCGTTTCTTGCATTTTTACTCTCACAACTCTATTTTTAAGATTCACTTCTTGTGTTGCATATAGACTTGACTCACCCATATTCACTGTTGTAGAATATTCTTTTGTGGGAAGACACCAAAATGTGTCCATGCTTTTGTTAGTGGATATTTGGGGTGTCCCTGTTTTTTGCTACTATACACACTGCAGTTGTGAACATTTTGTGTTTGTCTCCTGAGGTCCATATATTAGACTTTGTCTGAGACATATACCCAAGAGGGGATGCTGGCTTGTGGGTCACAGGGAAAAATATTCTTTTAATTGGCCTCCCTGTCTCCAGGCTCACACCTCTCTAGTCCTTTCTCTATACACTTGGTAGAATGATCTTTCTAGAATACAAATATGGTGTTATTCCCTTACCTCAGGGCCTTCAGTGACTCCCCACTGACGATACCAGTTGTTTTCAAACTTTTGTGTACATTAGGAGAACCTGAGGGGTTTGTCAAAAACATTAGTGTCTTGGTCCTGCCATTGGAGATTCTGATGCCATCACTAAGGGCAGACAGATATGTTTTAACAAGCTTCCCAAATAATTCTGTTGTATATCAAGATTTGAGAATCACTGGATACATATTAAAGTCTAACTCCTTACAATAATGGAAAAACCATTCCACGGTTTGTTTTTCTCCTATGACTCCAGCTTTATCTTTTGCCCCAACTGGTCAAGCACCCTCCGAGCAAGCAAAGCCAAAGGGCTTGAAGTTTTTGAAATGGCTTCTCCTGCCCCTGACCCCATCCCATCCATTTTTTGTTATTGCACCTGTAGTTCTTTATTGTGATTCTTTTTTTTACTGTCAGTCTCTCTTTACTAAGGGGAAAGAACTTGGAAGTCAAGAAAAGTTTCTTATTGCCAGTGTGTCTGAAACATCTTGTATAGTACTTAAGTGCTTAAGGAATATTTGTCAAATACATTGATTTTCCCAAGGTCACAAAACCAGTTAATGGTGCATCTGGGACAAGAACCTGGAGTTTGTCATTTCTAGTCCAATGATCTTTCTTTTAAAAAAAATTTTTTTAAAATATTTATTTATTTTTGACAGACACACACACACACACACACACACACACACACACACACACAGCATGAGCGGGGGAGGGGCACAGAGAGAGAGGGAGACACAGAATCTGAAGCAGGCTCCAGGCTCTGAGCTGTCAGCACAGAGCCCGACGGCGGGCTGGAACTCACAGACCGCGAGATAATGTCCTGAGCTGAAGTCAGACGCTCAACTGACTGAGCCACCCAGGCGCCCCTAGTCCATTGATCTTTCTATACCATGCAATGGGTATAAAGACTAAACATCACACATTGTCATGGTGTTCTTAGTATCTGGACTAAAAGGAAAAAGATGACCTTCATTCCCCATTCTTAAGAAAGGAATCCACGTTCACTCCTGAAGGATTATATTGAAAAAGTATAGAAATAAATGTAAATCCTTAGACCTCAATTTCATCCCCCAAAGGACTAAATTATTTTTCTCCAAAGCATAGGAAATTTTGCTTCTATTTGCTTTGGTAAATACCTTAACTTTGAAAATCTACCATTGTTTTTAAGATTGCCTTTGGAAAAATTATATCTACTTATTTAACCTCTCATCTTGTTCCTATTCGTTATAATTTTATTTACTATCACTTGCCTTATAAATATTTACTGTATTGTAATTATTTCCATTGTCTTAATAAAAATCCATGCAGACAATGTGGAATCTGTATAAAACTACCCATATTTTTATAATGCATTTTTGAGAGATGTTTTTTGAAGATCCCCCCATAGAACAGAATGTGAATGGGTTGTTATTGTTGTGTTTTGATTTGGCTTCTAGGTTTAGAATTCTCTCCAAATGCTCTCTCAATCAGACTTCGAAGCTATTCTACAATGCAGTGTTTTCATGCTTCTGAATTTCTGCTCTTTGTAGAAAAGCCATGCTGTATGCAGCTTCAAAGAAAATATAAACAACACAAAGATTTATCTGGAAAATCAATTAAGGTGATTATTGGTTAAATGCGGTTAATTTCATGTTGAAAGGAGCAAAGATATTTCCCTTTAGTGACAGATCCTATTTTGCTAATATAAATTCTTGCCCTGACCGTGAGCTGCGGCAGACAATTTGAGACAAGAATAATTAATTAAAAGATACATTTCATGAAGCAGATGACATTGACAGAGTAAAAAATAAGCAAAGCAGAAAAGTAAAGCAGAATTCACCATCTAGAGATAAAGCACTAAAAAACATTCAGCCCTTTCAAGTGGTAAAGGTATTTTCTTCTGATGCACAAAAATGCAGAGAGCAATTCAACCCTTTAGAGGTCTGTTTTTCATCAGCTTTGATCTGAAAATTGAGACAAGTGTTTGGAGTACTGTCGCTGATAAGGAGGAAAGTGAAGGCTGGAAGCATACTCGAACAGAATGTGGTTACTCACACCCTGAACGATTAAACACTCACTGCATTTTTTTTAAAAGGCAAATTCTACAAGTCACACGGTTTCAGAAATCATTACAGAGAAAAAGAACAGCACACGCAGTACTTTCATAAGAGCAAAAGCTGTCATGACCACAGAATACCAAAGCATAAGCTGTGCACATATTCCCAGTTTCATCTTTAGTTTCTCTTATTTGTTTCTAGACACTGTTTTCTCTGCCACCGACAGTGTTTACAGTCTCTGGCTGTCACATAATGAAACAGAAGCGGAAAGCCTTTATTATGGTGTTAGTACTTTAGAAAGATACCAACATAGCTGGGTATCAGACTTCCTTTTGTTTTATTTTATTTTGTTTTTATTCTCTCTCCTGAGGAATACTATTTCCTTGACCTGAGGATCTTGGGGAATCTTTGGTCAGCAGGTTGTTCGTAATTGAAAGGTCAAATTCATAGACCAGTTGCATTGTTGAGACACAATCCAGTTTCTCCCTAGAAGAGGAAGAGATATTCCATAAGCGGACCCGTCACTACAACCCCAAAATCTTAGAGTCCAGGCAAGAGGCAGACCGATAAAGAGTGAAACTTCCCCCAGCTGGCCCACGTTCAGCTTGTGGAAAATCTGACCGTTTCTTTTCAGTGCCCCTCTCAGTTTTAGGGAGGCAAGTCTTCACAGCTGAAAAACAGAAAATTCCCACTGAACCACTGGGCTTTAGTTTCCTCTTTTGCATTAACAGAATGTGTGAAATCTCTTTAGACTTGTACCTTTTTAGTATCTGTGCTAAATGTGCATGTGAGACAAAGAAGTACAGTTAATGAAATCATTTAAGCATTACTCGGCACCCACGATGTGGCAGATACCACATGGTGCTGGAGACACAAACAGGAGTAAGATGTAATTATGCCAGGCCTCAAGCAGTCAAGGTCTGGTTGGGGAGACAGATCTGCAAACACCCAATTACAATATAATGACATAATATGGTAACTGCTGTAGCCGTGCCTCGCTGGGAGCTGTAGGAGTAGAGAAGGAGGATGAACCCATTCTGCTGGGTTTTTGGAAGAAGGAGCCTGGGACCGTGTGGCAGAGGAAGCAATGTATTTATCAGCTGAGCTGGAGTTCTCCAAGTAGTGAAGGCATGGAAAGCCATTCCAGAAAGAGAAACCTGCAAAAGCCAGGGCTGGTTGAGTGTTAGGAAGGTTTCCTGTCAAGTCACCTCTTCCGATAAGAGGAAACCTTGGAGAAGAAAATTAATCCCCACCTGCAACACTGGCGAATAGAGGAAAGCAGCTGAAGCAAACATTAGAGTTGCTTTTGAAAGGGGAAAGTGGAGGTAGAAATGGCACAGAGGCACAGGGCAGCATGGCAGGGAGCGAGCAGTGCAGTAGAGGGTAAAGCCAGCCCCAGGCTAGTGCCCTTTTTTTTTAACCTGCTCTTTCTGTGCCCATACACTTATCCAGTGGATTCTTTTTCATTTTTGCACACATTACCCTAGCAATTTGGTCTTTGAAGTAGCACTGATCCCTTGAATGTCCTCTGGATTCAAAGATATTTCCAGGCTTTACACAGTCCTGGAGGAAAGGGTTGTCTAAATCCCAGGAGAGAGAGAGAGAGAGAGAGAGAGAGAGAGAGAGAGAGAGAGAGAGACTAGGTGTCTTCTCAGAAGAAGAAAAATAAAAGAGGGACAAACATTGCCTCCTTAGAATTTGGGATCTCAAGGGGATCGACTCTTTGGGAGAACTGAGCCTTTGACAGCAATAAAATTGAAAAGAAAAGCAGAAGCCTGTTATCTGAATGACCAGGGGCACTCAGCCAGAATTATTACTGATGTTGGGAGCAGTGACTGAGGACACAGATTTTCCAGTCCAGTTGGAGGTTCTTGAAAAGATGAGGAGCAGATTCAAATACGTCAGGGATGCCTCCCCTTATCCCATAATGGGTCCAGTTTCTTTGTTATGTTCTCTCCAAGAATTGCTCCTCTTATACATTCGCAATTACATCAGTTTAGATGATACAGTTTCATTTTTATGATTATTTCCTTAACATATTTCTTCATCCTGTTAGACTATAAGCTCCATGAGGGAAAACTCTTTTTGTTCATCACCATGGCTTCAAGTGTCTGGCGCAGAGCCTGGCACATAGTAAATGCTCAATAGATATTTGATGAGTAAGTGCCAAGTTGACTCCCATCTTTTGGGAGATTGACCCATAATTATATATGTGATCCTCACTGTACAACAGCTGCTAGGTGTTTGACCTACGAGAATGCTATAGGCGACTTGTAGATGGAAGATGAAGAGAAGGGTAGAATTTGCTGAATGTAAGCAGCACGGGTGGAACTGAAGCCCTCTGATAAGGTTGCTGAAGGCAAGTGGCCTTCACTCAACCTTTTCTCCACTCTACCCTCCACCATATTGAATTTCTTTCTATTCCTTGAACATGGCATGTTCCCATTTTCTCCAGGTCTTCACACATATTATTCCATCTGCCAAAACTGACACTGGATCACCAGTTTCTGTAAACTGTTTTATCGAAATGCAGTCTTGCCCATTCATTTAAATATTGTCTATGGCTGCTTTTTTGCTACAATGGCAAAGTTGAGTAGTTGTGACAGAGAACTTACAGCCCATAAAACACAAGATATCTGCTATCCGTCCCTTTGCAGAAAAAGCTTGCCAACTTCTGCTCCATATCTATCTTAAAATTTTCATATAATAGAATATATATGAAATATAATAGATATTAGATCAAGTTAAATGATGCAATTTAACAACAACATTGTACGTACAACATTTGTACACCAGTGATGCAATCAGCCAAATCCAGACTGGCACATTCTACCCGAGTTTCTTCAATAAATCAACTGCATTAAAAAGAGGGGAAGGAGATGATAGTACACAGGAGACTTAACAAACACAAATGCTTACAAGGGGACAAGGAGGAAAACAGAGGAGTAAAATTTGCCACATATAAAACAAGAAGGAATGAGTGGTAGGACTTAAATGCATTCAAAGGCAGATTTTTTTTTTTTTTTAATATTAAGGCTCCAACAAAACATGTTGACTGACTGAATTTGACCAGACACACCTAACTTGTGAGCTCTTGTGTGGAGGTGAATGCTTCTTAGCATAATTGATTATTATTATCCATTTGTTTTTCAAGCTCCCTCAGGTCAAATACTGATTTTATAATATTAGTTATTAACAGGTCTATGTATCACTCCCAAGCCCTGTGGAATTATATCCTTTTAGATTTTCTTTGACTTGCAATACCCTACAATGTTTGTTCCCCACAATGAATATCAGTAGGTATTTTCCCAATAGGAATCACATGTCATAATCATCTACCCACACATTTCGAACCTTGTTAGTTCCATATGTGCTGTGTTTCTATTCTTCCCTCTGTTGAAAACACCTCATTTGGTACCATCTGCAAAGTTTAATAAATTCTTTATTTGTTCTTTCATAGAACTACCAAAAATATTAAATGAAACCTTTTAAACAGAAATCAGAAGTTGCACAGTTCAGCTCTATGACTAGGTATGTGACCTTAGCAAAGCTATTTAATCCCGAGGTACTTCTCCATTTTAGTATTTTTCTCCATCGCTTCACTCTTTCCCCTTATTTGTTATCTTGAGTGAAATTACTTATGAGGCTATCTCCTGCTTTTTATGAGTGTCAGAGTCATAGAATGGCCAAGTTGATATCTTTTAAAAAAAATGTTTGTTTGTTCTAAGTAAATATTTCATGAAGGAATTGCATAAAGGAGTTCTTGCATGAATTTGTTTCTTTGGTTCTGCTGTGTCATTTAGCCACATTGTGATTAAAATGTATTTGTACAATGAAAACAGTATAACTACAATAAAATATGTAGAGTGCCCTAAATTTCTTCTAATGAAAAAAAAAAAACATGGGACATGTACATTAAATGAAACTATATAAAATTAATGAAAAGTTACCATATAAGCAACAGAATGTGTATAGAATTTCAAATGACACACCAATAAAAAGATGTCTAAATAGTCACTCTTGCAAGTCACTCTTGCAAGTTAAGAGAGAAAGAACAAAGACTTAGTAGAAAAATGGGAAAAGATACAAACAGTAATTCACCAAAAAGATATAACAATGGTTCATGATATATGAAAATATGTTCAATAGTAGGTTTCTTGTAATGAGAGAAATTCAAACTAGAACAACCCTGGGATACAAGTTCTAGGTAATTGGTGGTGTTAAAAAGTATGACAACGTATTGTGTTGGGCATGCTGTAGGGCAACAGGCACTCTCAGATGCGGCTGGGAGAATGTAAACTAATAGTACCATTGGGGAATAATTTGGAAATATCTAACAAAATTACATATGCTGTTATCTTTTGACCTGATAGTCCCATTTCTAGAAATTTGCCCTGATGATATATCTTTAACAATATGAAAAAGTACATGCACACAGTTATTCATTTCAGCGTTACTTATAACTGCAAAGTATTTGAAGGTGTCTAAATGCCCATGCATCAAAGGGTAGTTGAATAAGTATAGTATATCCACACAGTAAAATATCAAGAGGCTGTTAAAAAAAAAAAGTGAGGAACATCTTTATTAACTCATATGGATGAATTTCCAGGCTATACTTTTAAGCGAAACATCCAAGTACAAGAGAGTATCATAATATATATAGTATAGTATGAGAACACATATGTTCTCATAGAGACAGAAATACAGGAAGGATAAACCAAAACTAAGATTGGTCACCTAAAGGAAATGGGTAAGGTCTGCGTGGACAGAACATGAATAGGGTGGATGGGCTGAGAGAAGCTACACTTCTCTGAGTATACGATTTTTTTAAATAGTTATGACTCTGGGAATCATGGCAATTCCATGAGTAATGTTATCTATACTCAATAAACAGTTAAAATAAATCATGAAGCAGAGGGAACTCAAAATACACACACCAACAAATTTGGAAAACAGTATTTGAACTTATATACTGTTAAGACTAAAGAAAAAAAACACTGGGTTTCTAGTTACCAAATTTGTTTTGCACTGGGGAATGGGTAACAATTCAATAACTAGGTGTATTCTAGAATTGAGCAAATAAATGAATATACTGTGGATCATCAAAGACTAGTTTCTCATTGTTGGAGAAAGAATGAGGTGGGATGGAATGAACCACGAGGTGGTGGTTTGGAATCAGAGGTGTCAGTATGAACTCATGGTCTTTAATATATTTAGAGGTAGAGAAAAAGATACAGATGAGTGTGTATGGAATGTATATACGTATATACAGGCACATACTTCTTATCTCTTCTCTCTACAAGAACCCAGAAACAATGACACCTCAGTGAACGCAACTGGCACTTGGTTCTTCAGTAAAGGGAGCCAAGGCTCCTTGGCTGATTCTAGGGCTGAGGCAAGAAAAATACACAAAGAAGCATCTTTTTTTTTTAATTTTTTTTTTCAACGTTTATTTATTTTTGGGACAGAGAGAGACAGAGCATGAACGGGGGAGGGGCAGAGAGAGAGGGAGACACAGAATCGGAAACAGGCTCCAGGCTCTGAGCCATCAGCCCAGACCCCGATGCGGGGCCCGAACTCACGGACCGCGAGATCGTGACCTGGCTGAAGTCGGACGCTTAACCGACTGCGCCACCCAGGCGCCCCAACACAAAGAAGCATCTTGTGGTGCCAGAAAGTAATGAAATGCTCAAAAACTGATGAGGGCAAGGGAAAAGGATACAAGAGTTCATTTGAGGGAACTCTTATTGTCAAAGCTGGAAAAAGCCACAAGATATGTAATAAGATTAATAATATATTATAACCTATAGAATAAAATAAATTGCACGAGTCCCTGCTGATAGAAATAAATAATATTTTTATGTAAGCCTTTCTTTTCCACAATATCTTCATCAGCAAGTAGGGCCAGTAGGGTTAGTATCCAAATACTATAAAGAACTTATCAAACTCCTCAACATGTGAAAACCAAATAATCCAGTGAAGAAATGGGCATAAGACATGCATAGACACTTTTCCAAAGAAGACATCCAGCATGCAAAGATGCTCAACATCACTCATCATCAGGGAAATACAAATCAAACCAAATTGAGATACAACTTCACACCAGTCATAGTGGCTAAAATTAACAACTCTGCAAACAACAGATGCTGGCAAGGATGTGGAGAAACGGGAACCCACTGTTGGTGGGAATGCAAACTAGTGCAGTCACTCTGGAAACCAGTGTAGAGGTTCCTCAAAAAATTAAAAATAAAACTCTCCTATGGCCTAGAAACAGCACTACTAGGAATTTATCCAAAGGATATAGGAGTGCTGATTCATAGGGGCACTTGTACCCCAATGTTTACAGTAGCACTTTCAACAATAACCAAATCATGGGAAGAGCCCAAATCAACTGATGGATGGATAAAGAAGATGAGGCAATGAGAAGGAATGAAATCCTGCCATTTGCAACAATATGGATGGAACTGGACGGTATTATGCTAAGTGAAATAAGTCAGTCAGAGAAAGACAGATATCATATGTTTTCACTCATATGTGGAACTTGAGAAACCTAACAGAACACCATGGGGGAAGGGGGGAAAATTGTTTCAGTAGAGAGGGAGGCAAATCATAAGAGACTCTTAAATACAGAGAACAAACTGAGGGTTTATGGGGGGCGAGGAGAAGGAAAAATGGGTGATGGGCATTGAGGAGGGCACTTGTTGAGATGAGCACTGGGTGTCGTATGTAATCAATGAATCACAGGAGCCTACTCCCAAAACCAAGAGCACACTGTATACCCTGTATGTTAGCCAACTTGACAATAAATTATATTTAAAAAAATTAAAGTAGGGACAATAGTATTTATCTTGCAATATTGTTGTAAGGATGCATTGAGACGGGGGATTCAAAAGAATAGTTCAAAACATACGGACGGTGTCTGTAAATGTTGACTTATTTTCCTGCCCCACTTTCTTTGAACACAATCCTTTCCCAGGAAATCAGAATCACAATTTTGCAGATAAATAACTTGTAGGGTCTTGATTTCATTTTAGAAACATGGTCTTAGTGTTTTTTAGGAACCTCCTTCAAAATGGTACCTTCTACCTATTGAGGTGCTAATGATAGTTAACCTAGACTAGTCACTGGGAATCCATTCTCACTTCCCTATGTATTCCAGCCCTGACTTCTTCTTCCCCCCAGATAAGTGGTGGAGTGATGTTCAGACTTGACAGTCAGATCTCTGTGATTCTGTGCATGCCCTGGACAGCTGGCTATGAGGGAGCACAGAGGGCTTGGAAGTGGTGACTGTCTTCTCTTTGGGGAACAGTCCTCTTGGTAGAGCACCCGTCATTTTCATAAAGGTGCTGATCTCCCATGGAAGAAGTTCAGCTTGGTCCTTTCAGTATTTTTCTTTTTTCTGCTTTAATATTTGGGTGGTCCATTTTTAGGGTTGGTAAGATGTTTGATGAATCTGTATTTTCTACGTATATTGTCTTCAGACAGTATGATCCTTGAAGGCAGAGAATATTTCTACTTTTCTTTGCTAATCCTTCAGCATCTGATGTAATAATCTGCACACTGGACTTGATGCTATCAATCCAGCTTTGGGTGCAAACTAATCTTAGAAAACAGATATAAATCCAATTCTTCCGTTAGAGAGAGATAATACTACCTGATTTTTACCTATTGTATAGAGATGTCTGACCACATCATTTTTAAGTTAGAAAAACATACTATGATGTACGTATAAGTGCTTTGGACTCTTTGGCATAAAGACAGATAATTCACTGAATATAGTATTACTTCATTTATTCAGCAAATGTTTACTAAGCATTCATGATGGCCCTGGCACTGTGTTGAATAAGATAAGAATAAGACTCAGAAGCAAGTAAATGATAGTATCTGCCCTCGGTGGGTTTGCAGTCAAATAGAGCATGACAGATGTGTAAATGTGTGCAGCAAAGTGTCATGCTGTATGTGCCATGGTAACCATCTGTACAGCATACACTAAGGCACAAGGAAAGTCAAGTCACTCCACTAGAATTGTTGAGAAAGCCTTCAGAGAGAAATGATCAATTTGAGTCAAGTTGGCAAGATCATCTAGCAGCAGCATGAAGAACAATAAGGAAAGATGTGACTGCAAACAGGGAGACCAGTTAGGGGATAACTGCAAGAGCCCAGGCTAGACACTATGAGACCTGGAACAGCAGAATGGAGAACACCTATCACTATGCAGGGCCCACAGGAGGAGCTGAGTAAATATTTATTAAATATGTGAGAGAGAGAACTTAAGACAATAAATGTTAAAGTAGATGTGACAGGAAGTAATCATTCATTCACCTAGCAAGTGTTTATTGTGCATCTACTAAATGTCAAACACTGCTCTAGGTTATGAGGATATAGAGTTAATAAAACAGACTCTGCTGTCAGGAAATTTACATTCTAATGGGGAAAGGAAATAAACAAATAGATAAATATGTATAAGTCAAGTCTATATAAGTACTATGAAGAGAAATGAAGCAGGATAGGAACACTAGAGAATAGGAGGGCAGTGGGTTGCTGATTTTATCTAAGGTGGTCATGGAGATCCTCTTTGATAGATGTGTATATCAACAGAAAACTGAATGAAGGAAGGTGGGGAGCCATGTGAGTATCTGAGAGGAGGAAGGTCCAGGTAGAAATAGGAAGGCACAGAGGGATTATAGAGAGAGAGGCAACAGAGGAGGACAGAGAGGAACATTATGATTCTTGGGCAGATTGTGGTCGGATGTCTTTTCAAGAGGGTGGGTGTCTTAAAGGCTCTGTGAGCAGATATTGAAGGGTTGTTCTGGAGCCTCTACTGACAGCTTTATTTTATGGTGGAGGCATCTCTGGGAGCACACAGGGCTCCAGAGCACCAGACCATTGAGGAAGGGAAAACCAAAGAGTGACTCCAGTAAGTGTCCATTGATAAATAGATAAAACTATGACATACATACGTACACATACACACACACATACACACAGGAATATTATTCAGCCATAAAAAGAGAAATTCTGCTATTTGCAACAATATGAATGAACATTAAGGGCATTATGCTAGACAAATACCTTATGATTTTACTTATATGTTGAATCTAAAAAAAGCTGAGCTCATAGATACAGAGAACAGACTGGTGGTTGCCAGAGGTGGGGGGGTGGGGGAGTGGATGAAATGGGCAAAGATGTTAAAAAGGTACAAATTTTCAGTTATAAATAAGTTTTGGGGATATAATATATAGCATGGTGACTATAGTTAATACTATTGTCTATATATAGTGTTGTCTATTTGAAAGTTCCTAAAGGAAGAGTTCTTGAAAGTTTTATCGTGAGGAAACAAATGTTTGTAACCATATATGGTGATAGTGTTAAACTTATGGTGGTTATCTTTTTATTTTATTTTCTAGAGAGAGAGCGTGAGTGGGGGAAAGGGGCAGAGGGAGAAAGAGAGAGAGAGAGAGAGAGAGAGAGAGAGAGAGAGAGAATCTCAAGCAGGCTCCACTCTCCACTCTCAGCACGGAGTCTGACACGGGGCTCAATCCCACACCCCTGGGATCATGACCTGGGCTGAAATCAAGCGTGGGACACTCAACTGACTGAGCCACCCAGGCACCCCTGCGGTGATCATTTTAATATAAATGTCAACTTGTTATGTTGTATATCTAAAAACTAACACAGTATGTCAATTTTTTCTCAATTAAAAAAAAAGTGACTTCAGGCTTCTTTGTTGGATTCCTGATGCCATCTAACCAAACATGTAGTATATGGAAAGCAAACTGGGAAGGTGGCAAATGACTTTAATTTGGGTATATTGAGTTTGAGGTGTCTAGGGGATGGCCAAGAGGAGATGTGTAGCAAGTGAGCAAGTGATTTATGTAAGAAACTGTACTAGGAAAGATGCTAGAGCTGGAAAAGAGAGTCATGTACTTATTTATGACAGTAATATCATGGGAGTTGATGTATTCACCAGGGGAGGGGAAGACGACTGAGATCATTACCTAAGGATTACCAACATTTTAAGAAAGGACCAAAATAAATGAACCTGCAAACAAGATTGAGAAGGAATACTGAGACATAGGAGGAGAGATAATAGAAGTGTGCTATCAAAAAAGTCAAAGGAGAAGATATTTGTCAAGAAGACAAGAATAATCGGGGTTCCTGGGTCAGTTGGTTAAGCATCCAACTCTTAATTTGCTTGGGTTCTCTCCCTCTCTCTCTGCCCCTCCCTGATTTGTGTGCTGTCTCTCAAAATAAATAAACTTTAAAAAAAAAAAAAAAGAATAATCAACATTGTCCAGTGAGGAAATGTCAAATGGGAGGTGAGAAAATAATGACATTGAGCATGGGTTATGTTTTCAGGAAGCTCTGGTATAAAGGGAAAACGTGAGGGAGGTGTTAGGTTGGAGGGAATCAAGGTTACCAAGGCACGGTAGTGCTTGTGTTTGTTTTTGTTTTAAGGTGGCTGAACTTTGAACAATTTGTTGGCTTTGGAGAGCAAGACTTCTTTTAAGAGGAAGCTGACATTCTAGGAGAGAGAGGAAATTAGCTAGCTGAGCACACTCTCACAGGAGCCCAGAGAGAATGAGAACAAGAGTGTTCCACTCGGAAGACGGGTTTACAAGTGAGAACGTCCACCCTTTTTACTAAATTATGACCCTGCCATTATTTTAAAATTTGAGATTTCATAAATTAGGGGTTATTTGCATTAATTTTGATTTTTTTAAGTTAAAAAAAGTTAATTTCTAATTAAAACATTAAATAGAAATTTAATATTAAAATTTGATTAAATTTGATTAAAACTATTTTTTATCTTGGTCATAAAGGTTTTTGGTGCCCCTTAGAGTTTGAACCAGAAGCAAGTGCCCCATTTGCCTGGCCCTATCTCCCAGCCCTGTTTTACACAGACATGCACTTTATCCACCAATGAAAATGTTGTTAGGATTAATCATCCCAAAAAGAGGTTAATTCTAGAACAAGCACTGGGGACTAGGGACATGCAGAGATGGACACTGAGACTTAGGGGTGTGATAGGCCTGCCTGGATTCCAGGAAGGTAGAAATCCTCAGTGACTTCCTTGGAAGGACACTGTAGAGAAAGGCACATGCAAGTGACCGTGTCCCCCTGACAGATGGGCCTGGCTTTGAATGTGAGCACGTATGATATTCGTTAAGTGTTCACTAAGTTATTCTTCTATGATCAAACCCCCATATCTTCAGTAAAGTCTTCCTTCTTTTTGTTTTTTAAATTTATTTATTTGTTTTGAGAGAGACAGAGGCAGCACAAGTGTGGGAGGGTGAAGGGGGTGGTGAGGATACCAAGTAGGCTTTCTGCTGTCAGCGCAGAGCCTGACATAGGACTTAAACCCAGGAACACGTGAGACCATGACCTGAGTCAAAACCGAGTTGGAAGCTGCACCAACTGGGCCTCCCAGGTACCCCCGTAAGGTCTTCTTTCTACCGATGACAAATTGTTTACTACCCAGCAAAAATATCCCAGACTGTTGATAATGAGCTTATATCATTACAAAATTATGAACCCATGCAGTACACTTCCTTATTTTAGTACATTCCTTTCTTTCCACACAGCACAATTTATGTTCTTCCTCTTGTGATAGCTTTTTCTCCATCTCTGTCTGATATATTCATGCAATAGATTTATGAGTTTCATATCTTTACTCCTTTTCTAACCGTATAAAGTGCTACCCACACAGTTGATTGCCATAGTTTTTATTTCTTGTTGAAACGTAACTTAATTCCTTATTGCTACTGACTTACAGTTTTCACTGGTGATAAAAAGAGAACGAGGAAATCTACTTGTGAGTATCAGAGTTCACAGCATTATAAAAATAGCTAGTTGATGGCAAAATGTCCCACTAGCCAGTCATGTAAACTCAAGTAATTGTTTTCTCGGGTATTGGCAAAGGAGTAGACATCTATTCATAATCTCCTTGCCAACGGTGTGATAGTAAACATTTAAAAACTTGCTCTCCAGAAAATAAAAAAGCCCTCATTTTTTTGTGTTTATCAATTTCTCTGTCATAAATACTCTTGCTATGATTGATTTCAAGCTGCCAACCTGACATTGTGGAATATGGAATAGGAAGTATTGCACAGTATTATATGAAATTTTCACCATACAGATACAATGAATACATAAGGATATAGGTGGCCATAAAATAACTAGGAAGTGATGAGTTTTGAATATTTGCTACTCTTTTTTAAAACAAATTTTACTTAGTTCTAAGTTTACACAACTTAATTTTTAATAGTGACTTGCAAAATGCCTGAAATTTTAACAATCAGCTCTAATGAGCCTGTGTTATACAGTTTCAGTACAGCACTGCTCCTTACTGACCTTAGTGGGAAGGAGTGGGTTATGAGGAGACAGACCTGAAGCACAAAATTCCTTATTTATAAGACTAGCTGCAGCTCTGAGGGTTGGTGGCTGCCGGCATTGAAGAAACAATGATAGAGAAACTGGAAAACTTAGCAAAAGAAACTTTCAGTGCAAGAGGTACGAGCGTAAATTATATTATCGTGCCTGTCTTGCCCTCTGAAAAACTCACGATGCTTTGACACATCTCGTTTTGCAGTACACAAGTAGGGCCATGCTCCTGGATCTGCCTCATTCTACTACTCTGCTGGACAACTTTGTTTAGGAACTGGAATGTTACTCCTTTTTAGATTTAAGCCAAAAATCTCATTCTGGAGTTGGAAAATGAGGGTTTATCATAAAGTTGGTGAGTCTTCTTAAAAGTAATGTAGGGGGTTATTATTTGTAGAGTATTGCTTCTAAGATCGAAACTAACTCTTTCTCTCTCTCTCTCTCTAATGAAATAAGATTGGGCATGCTTGGATAGGAAGAAAAGTTCCATCCTCCCCAGTCTTATGTCAAAGTCAGAGCAACTGAGGAGATTGTCTTTGCACTATCTCTGCTCTATGTGCTTCCAGCTGGGCCATATTCTTGACCCACATTCCCAGTGTTTAGATCAGTCATTCGGGATTGAAAGGCTCAGACCCAGGGCATGTGCAAATTCTATTTGTTGAGAGCACATGCGTTTGGGGGGAAGGCCAACTGCTTCTGTGTTGCTCCAGAGCTGCAGCTCAGCACACCTGGAGGAAAGTGGGAAATGCGGACTTGAAAATGTAGTCTCGGACCTGTTGCCACTTCTATTTCTAATAATGAAGCCTAATACTGTAATGCAACTTTTTCATGAATGTAGCTACTATACATTATTATGTTCTATTTATGTGCTACTTAATGAATTTCCATTCTGTGGGCAAATTACATTTTGATTGCTTCTCTATTCTGGCTGTGAAATATGCCAGCCAAATCAAGCATTTTTGGTATAGGGCAGTGGTTTTCCAAAGATCTTCCTGATAGGAGACACTTGCTGAGCAGTTCCATTCTGCTGTTGAGTTCTGAGTAAGATTCTATTTGATAAAAGAATTTTCATTGCTCAGAAGTCAAGTTTGAAAACCACCAATGAGAGAGACAAGAGGCTCTTCCTATGCTACATGACAAAAGTAAGAAAGAATTAATCTGGAAGCATTGGAAAGTCACTGTTGGAACTTAGACTATGATACAAGCCAGTTTGTCTAAAGCTAAAAGAGATGTGAATAAAGCCCTTAATATTAAATTGAAGATTGTTGTCCTGATACCATTCTTACTCAAGGACTATTGATTTTTTTTTTTAAATCAAGCTGTTTAAAAATGTTGTGCTAAGGATGAAACCATATTCAATGACAAATGGACTGCCTAAACTGTCTTCACAGGGCCTTATCAAAGCTTTTCACATGGTGCTTGGATGGTTTGTTTTGATGGGCAGAATCTGAGTCAGGCACCCTTATCTAGCTTCATTATTATGGATATGAACATGGTTCCGGAGACTCTCACTAGTTCCACAAAAGGAGATTTTTTTTTAAATGCAGCCTGATAAATTTTCCATTCAACGAGAGCTGGAGAATGTTTTATTCCACTGTACTGTAGCTTAAAGACATCTGACCCGAGTTTCTGCAAAAAGTTGTTTTTATAGGGAGAATATTGAGGTTACAACTTTTGAATATTATTCTCCTCTCTTCTTTTGCTCTGAACAGGGTTTGAGTGTTTTTCCACCCAGATTTAGTAATCTGAGAGATCCTAGAATGAAAGACAGACAGGCATCAGGAAAGACGGAATTGAGAGCTCTGCCAAACATCTGGATGAAACATCTGGAATATCAAGCTCACTTCATCACTGTATTAACTCAGATCAGTCTAATTCACTCAGAAAAAGAGAGAGAGAGAGAGAGAGAGAGACAGAGAGAGATTGAGAGAGAGTAGTGTTAAATCTGTAGCCTGACAGCACCACATTTTCAGCTACTGATGCTTCCTAGTTTGTACAGTTGTTCTCTTCTGTTTTCTCATAACTCAAAAGTTGGAAAGAGCTTAACATGTAGGTCAGGAGAACAAGAAGCCTGTCATTGGGGTGAGCAGTATCACGCTTTCAAATTACTGGCAAGAGTATTCACTACAGATTATCTGATTTCTTTCTTTTTTTTTTAAGTTTATTTATTTTTGTTGGGAGAGAGAGAGTGGGAGAGGTAGAGAGAGAGGGAGAGAGAGAATCCGAAGCAGGCTTTGTGCAATCAGCGCAGAGCCCCACATGGGGCTTGATCCCATGAACCCCAAGATCATGACCTGAGCCAAAAATCAAGAGTGGACACTTAACCAGCTGAGCCACCCAGGTACCCCCTGATTTATTTCTTATAACAACACTGAAGAAGGAAACCTTATTACCCCTACTTTGTTGAGTAGGAAATTGAAGGCTAGAGAGATTTCAAAACTTACTCAAGGTCACTTAGCTGGTAAACAATAGAAAAAGGCTACAGACCTAGGGAGTGGGATGCTAAGGTCTGAGCACTGAACTGCCCACTGTATCATAGTAGAGTCAAAGGAAATGGTGGGTGATGTGGGAAAGAAAGACAAATGAAAAATTAAATTTCTTTGCTACTTATATACTTACATACTTTCCTTGATATTGCCCATTGACAAGTCCTGGAGACAGCAGAGTGACCTTCCTCTGAGAGCTCAGCTCCCTCTATGATGACAGTCTGCTAAGGGCAAAGAGCAATCTTAGTTTAACACTAACCCAACCTCCAAGATCCTGTAAGTCTACTTTAACATGTAAAAATTGCTTTGGACACTTCCTTTATCAGTACTCCTCAAGACATATGTTGGCAACCGTACTCCAAGCATGTGGCCCCATGGATACACACCTGAAGGATCTCATGACTGAGTTTTTACTAAACAGCAATAAATGACCTTTTCCTAACAATGGCTAGCCCCCTCAGGATCCTGGAAACCTTGCTTTCAAAATACCTTAGAGACTTACGCTATCCCTAACCCCCTCCCAACTTGAAGGTATATAATCAGTCACTGGTCACAACCCCAGTGCAGGTCTCTCTACCCACAGGTCCTCTCCCCGTGCTTTAGTAAAACCACCTTTTTGTACTGGAAACATCTCAAGAATTCTTTCTTGGCTGTTGGCTCTGAACCCCAACACTTTAATTTTTTTTTTATATTTGTTATTTTTGAGACAGACACAGGGGGTGGAGAGCGGGGGAGGAACAGAGAGAGAGGGAGACACAGAATCCCAAGCAGGCTCCAGGCTCTGAGCTGTCAGCACAGAGCCCAATGTGGGGCTTGAACTCACAGACTGCAAGATCATGACCCGAGCTAAAGTCAGACGCTAAACCAACTGAGCCACCCAGGTGCCCCTGAATCCCAACACTTTAGACCATATCAGTGGGCAAGTGTAACTGCCACAGATACCCATGCAGGGATTGAAAGACAGCAGAAGGTGAAGAGCAATTGCTCTTGTCCCAGAAGGGCCTATTTGGGGCCTTGCGTCTGAGCATTCATCTATGCATTCGACTTCTTTCTGTTTCCATACATAATGTGAAATTTCCTGCATCTCTGAAATTTTATTATGCGCCTTATGTAATCATTTGTATAAGGTCAAGTTTGCATAAGTCAAGTGTTGAGTAACCCAGTGAGCATCTGTATATCATTATGCTGTAACTAAATAGAAAGGGAAAGGAGAGAGATCGGTAGGATAGGTTTTTTATTTGGAGGCTCATAGGGCAAGTATTATACAGAATAAAGATGTGGGAATTAGAAGGAAAACAGAAATTATGAAGGGAACAGCAATTGGAGAGAACAAGTTAACTCTTAATGGCACAAATGCACATGCTAGCCTGGATCCTTCTCACTTCTCTTCTTTCCTTTCCTTTCCTTTCCTTTCCTTTCCTTTCCTTTCCTTTCCTTTCCTTCCTTTCTTGTTTTATAATAAAGCTCTTTCAGAGTCTCAGGATCATAAACATGCCCAGGGCATCTCAGTTATGATATTTATAAGGGTACTGAAAAAATATGGAAGTTAAGAAAGTAAGGAAAAACAGAAAAAAGTCTAGCAGCTAAACAACCAGGTCTTGCAGATCATAGACCTTTGTTCACAAAGTCAAACCTCAAGGAGAACTGGAACAGCACTGAGCTGCTAACATGGTAGTATCTCATTATTTGCCCTCATCTCCAGCAGCCCTCCAGTGCCTCTGTCTCGACTTTCACTTCTCTGGGAACCACTGACTCTTCTCTCCTTTCTACATCATGGCTTTTTCTTACTTGTAACTTCAGCAGCCTCCTGGCTTTGGCTTATTTCTGTGTAGGTCACAGTTTATGGCAAAGAAAGTCTATTTTATTTATTCTTTCATTCAAAGAATATCCAGCTTGGATTAGTCATCTCCCCTATATGTTCACTTGACTCTTTTCTTCCCCATATTGAGTACTTTTTAGAACATTTGGCCAGGTCACAAGAATCCCTTTAACTGTCCCTTACACCCCCATAAGTGTGGACTTGACAGTCATTTTGTACAACATGATCCCCTCAAGGACAGCCAAGTTCTTGCTCCTGGCCTAGTCACATACTGTTGTGTTTTGCTGCAACACAGACAGAATTCAGCTCTCTCGCTAGTTTCCTTTAAAATATCTGGTCATTCTGAGTATCTTATAATTTTTGTAGTCTCTGCAGTAAGGTAAAAGGGAGAGAGGTCATTCAGACTCTTCTTTCCCTCTCCTCTTTAACTGTCTTTCCTGGGTCCCACTCATTCTTCTCCTTGTGTCTGCATAGTAGTTTAGAGTAATCATCTTTTGCAATTTGGGCTGACTCACTAAGCCAATCAGCTTATCAAAATATTACTTCCAAGCAAGATTTCCCTCCTCAGGGGAGTTCCGGTCAATATAATGATAGATTTGTACTTGGAAGCTGTGACCAATTTTCTAATAGCACTGATTGATGAGTGAAGGAGTCAATCTTTCGGAGAAAAATAAAGAGCATTAGAGAGGAGAGTGAGAAAGAGAATATTTCTTGGGTAGACAATGGCTCTCCAATTCCCAATTTCTGTTCTCTCTAAGGTCGGGCTGTAGTCCATCCCTAGTGCTCTGTGAAATAGCCCATTACCTAACAATTCCCTTTTTCAAACTTAGATTAGCTAGTCTATTTACTTGTCATCCAATAAACTTAATTGAAGTATTCCTCTATCAAGAAGCATCACTTTTGATTTTCATTGCCAGTTATCTTGTCTGTACTTTCCACTTGACTGAAAGCTTCTTAAGGGCAAGGAATGCATTTGTCTTGCTCACTGTTTTATTCTCAGCACCTAGCATGTTTCCTGGACATTGAATAAATATATTTTGAATGCCTGCCAACTGTGTACCAAACACTATTTTGTGTAATGCTGTTGTAAAGATGAAAGACATGATCCTTGATCTTACACTGTTTAGAGTCAGCCCAGTTCGACTTCAGTTTTAATCGTCCCTTGTACTAGGTTGGAATCTTTGAGCTTTAGTAAAGGGGCAAGTGTTGGCTCCAGTGACCAAATCTCACAAGGGACAGTGGAAAAACTGGGCCTTTTGGGATACCTGCAACCAGAGACAGATATGGTCAGAATTCTTTTCCCTTTCTTGTTTTTAACTGTGGGTTGGCTTTACCATGTCAATCTTATTTCCTCCTGGGTATGTGCGAGTAACCACCAACAGTTCTCAACGTTTATGTTATTCCAGCTTTATCATGATTTTCCATAGTTCTACTTGGGGAAAAATCCTGGGGAATCCCACTCCCCCAGCTGATTCAGCTTGTGTTCAGTGTACTTTTCTGGACCAATTACAGCAGAGGGAAAGCACTGGGATTATTTTAGTTTGGATCATGACCAGTAAGATCTGTAGGATGGTAGCAACTTCCAATCTCAGCCACATGGATGGGACATGGTCAGAAAGGGGGTAGGGGCTCTTCTGGGCAGACAAAATAATAGATGTCTGCCCCTCTACCCCCTCATGTTCACATCCATCAACTTCTCTTCTTGACTTTATTTAACAAATACTTACCAAATGCTCATTTAATGTAAAGCACTGTGCTAAGCTCTTAGGCTAAGCATTTATGTTTTAGGTATCAAAATTAACTTAATAAAGGGAAACAAATGTCTTTTCTTAAACCCTATAATCATAACCCAGTTTTTCCTGCATTTATTTTTCAGAGTCACAGCAGAGCAAAACCTTCAAGCACTGGTTTATTTGGACCATCTCAGTGCACATGAATCAGGTGATTTTATCTCTTATTCCTATCCTTGCCATCCCTAATCTGTCAGGTAGTCCTGAATCTATACCATCAGACTTGTTTGTTCTACTTCTCTATCCTTTTATCATGGTTCCATTAACTCACACCCAAGGATGTCAAGAGAATAAATAGCCCAATAAAACAAAAGAATATACTTCCAAATTTAAAAAGAAAGAAACATACAAGAAATACATAAATCATACCGTATGACAATAGCCTGGAAGATTGCATGGGAGGATCTTTGTGTTTTCTGTAAAGGAAAAGAAAAATGGAATTTCCATGCCTTGCATCAGCACTTGACAGCTGGGGTTATTGTACAGTGGGCACCAAAAATGAGGGATGTTCATCAGGAATACTTTTGCCTGAATACGCATAATTCCATGGAGGATGACCACATTTTTCTCTGGTGATGGCCTTACGATTGCACATAATTTAAGCATGAATCTAACCCACATTTTATCTAAGAAATTATTTTTTTATATTTAATTTTTTTAATGTTTATTTATTTTTGAGAGAGACACAGAGACAGAGAGAGAGAGCAGGGGAGGGGCAGAGAGAGGGAGACACAGAATCCAAAGCAGGCTCCAGGCTCTGAGCTGTCAGCACAGAGCCCTACGTGGGGCTTGAACTCATGAATCACAAGATCATGACCTGAGCCGAAGTCAGACACTTAACCTACTGTGCCACCCAGGTGCCCCTTGCCTAAGAAATTCTTAATCATGAACATTTCTTCTTCATAAAAAAATGGTTCCTTACAACATGGGTTTGGAATGCCAACGTCCTATCACTTAATGCCACACCTATATAATGGAGACTCATGTCTCAATCAACTCTTCCCAGATAAACAGAAAGCACTTGCCCAAGAGTAATAAACACCTGGCACACAGGTTGCTTAGAGCTCAAATGAAGATAAATTTGTTAGCCTGACCTAAATGTTTGCAGGATCTCAAATTAATCTAATGTTATCTGACATTTGGTCCTTTTTCTATCTAAACCCAAAAGACCACTCTTTGATCAGGGTCTCATCACTCTTTTTCAAGAGGCAATTGTTATTTTGCCTCCTGGTGCTCACCTGCTACTTCCATACGATACATTGTGATCTCCAACTGTAGCACCCAAACTCAAGCAGAATATAATTCTAAGGCATTCTAAATCAAATGTTTGGTTCTTGGGGTCAATACTAATGTAGTATTGACTAACTAAAGCTAATATCAAAGGGAAACTTTTTTTTTTTAAAGATTCTCTCATGACTTGAACTAGAAATAAATTATATCAGCATTTAAAAATGCACTTTAGATATCTCTTAATTTAAGCTCATAGTTTTACAGTTGAGGAAACTCAGATTACAAGAAGTAATTTCCCCAAGGTCGCACAGATCTTAGGAACAGTGCTAACTTATGCTAGAACATAATTTTGTTTTACCTTAATTATGGAGAAAGTGAAACTATTTAACTGTTCCAAATATGTTCTATACATTTTAATATGTTTAGTTATGAAAAACAAAGAGTATTTCCCCCGTCAATAGAAAGCTAGATTGGCAAGCAGCCAGCCAGCTTACCTGCCAGTTTCCCTAGATTCACAAGTCAGTAATTACCTTACCTTTCTAGGAAATAAGGATTCAGGACACCAAACTCCGAGGGGGAGAAGGCAGTGCAGAGAGGGAGAAAAACCACTGAGAAGGTCACCAGCTGTAGATGCAGAAAACACCTGCCCCAATCTCCCTGTTAAACAAGAACAGACTTACACTACTGATATTATTTTTACCATTACTATTATTAATTAACATAATCTAGCTTCTGGTGTCCTCCAAAAACATGCTGTGAACACGCAGAACGTTTGCCGCTCTTAGGACTTTCTCCTCCCTTCCTGACCAGTGCCTGTCTGCTGTTACCTGGAAGCCTGAGGTTTACAGAAGCCTGAGGTCACTCTCACTGGAATCTAACCTGGTCTTCTGCCCGAAACAGGGAGATGGTTTTATGATAGGACAGAACAAGGCCACTGGAATCACATTGCATGTGCCTCATACCCAGGAATCCAAAACATGGTGTGATCACTGTGTGCGTCCTGAAAACCCTTCCAGGCTTGCAAATTTCCCTTGTGGAACCACTTTGGCCAGGTGGTCAATCCCTCTGCTATCCAGCTCTGCCTGCTCTACACAGGATCACCATACAATGCTACTGATTTTTTCAAACATCTGTCCATTGAATTTATTCAGAAGTAACAGGTCTCTAGCTGATAGTCTGACTGCCTATGGGAACCAATTGCATTCAAGGGGATTTTTTTATTATTATTATTTCAAATTTTCTCCTCTTCAGATAGTTTACTTAATCAAGCATTTGTTTAACATCAGAGTGAAATTTAAATAAAAGGAAATTCACTAACCTTTGTATGTTCTGCAGGAGACGGATTACAGAAATTGTAAATCCAGTGACAGTTCTACAAAGCAATGAAAAAAAAGAATGAATTCTAGCTACATGCACATCATGGATGAATCTCCCAGATATAATGGTGAGCAAGAAAAGGGGGACACAAAAGAATGCATGCTGAATAATTCCTTTTTTATCAAGTTCAAAAGCAACAAACCTAATCGCTGGTGATACAGGTCAGATAGCAACTACTGTCGGCAGGGCTCTCAGCTGCACATGAGCACTGTGCTGCCTCCAGGAGAGTTCTGTCTTGATCTGGACGGTGACAAGATTAATTTATACTTATGTAAATATCCACCCAGTTATAGACTTAGGATTTGTATATTTTACTGTATATGAATGTATATGTTTATGTAAGTATGTAAACACATGCTTATTTGTATATAATATATACTAGACTTATTTGTGTATACTATATGTAAGTATACACTTACTGTGTATAAATGTATATATAGAATGCTTTAATCTTTAAAATTGTAGAAGTATATTTTATCTCTTTTGTTTAAGTTTTATTTATTTATTTTGAGGTGGGGGGAGTGTGGGCAAGGAGTGGAGCGAGTGGGAGAGAGAGAGAGACAGAGAGAGATAGACAGAGAGAATCCTAAGCAGGCTCTGCACTGACAGCCCCGATGGGGGGCTAGATCTCACCACTGCTACATGATGACCTGAACAGAAGTCAAGAGTCAGAAGCTTGACCCACTGAACCACCCAGAAGCCCCCATCTCTTTTTTCTTTTTTTTTTTTAAGTTTTTTTAAAAATATCTCATGACATGTTTCAGTCTCAGATTCATATAAGGAACATTCTTTAAGCTCATCCTTCCTGTAATTACAAATTTCCTTCTCAGGATACATAGTGTGTAGTCTTAGCTTTTGTCCGTGGAGACGTTCATGGCTTACCCCCCGCGTGGATGCTCTTCCGGGGACATTCCAAGCCAGGCTGCTGTGCAGACAGGGTAGGTTCCTCACCTCCTCACTTCACCCAGTTTGGTCTTCCGGTGTCACTGTGTTCCACTGGTCAGAAACATCTTCTAGAAATCTACAGTACTCACCATCTTTTTGGATGTGCCACACATAGCCAAAAGAACACTCTTAAATCCTCCTTCAAATAGTTCAAAATTATTTTCAATATAACAGCATCATAGTAGCAAAGAACATTGTAGTAAATTCATACTCCTCAGAAGCTAATATGAGAAATGCAGGAGTGAGATCCCAGTGATTAAAGCACACTAACAAATCACTTCTCCTGTGTCCATTTTCTTTGTCCATCTGTTCCTATAGGTATCAATAATTTAAAGTGTAATCATATCTGTATCAATTTTCCTTTTGAAAAAATATTTCATTAAATTGATATACTATTATTTAGTTACCTATTCTCATTTTCGGTAAGGTTTTTTTTTTTGTTTTTTGTTTTTGTTATTTATTTATGTATTTAGAGAGCGAGCAGGGGAGAGGGCAGAGGGAAAGAAAATTTTAAGCAGGCTCCACACTCAGCACGGAGCCTGACATGGAATTCGATCTGATGACCCTGGGATCATGACCTGAGCTGAAATCAAGAGTTGGACACTCAACTGACTGAGTCACCCAGGTGCCTCTATTTATTCTCATTTTCTAAGACGTTTGATGTGTTTTCAGATCTTTTGGAAAGAATATCTTTGAGCATGTAACTTTTTCACTGTTTTGATACTGAGCGTGCCCTGATTTCCCAAGGAGAGGATTACTGGATGGGAAGACTGGTATGGCTCTTGGAACATATAGGCAAATTTGTTTTAGAAAATGATTGTACTAATTTCTAAAGTGTTAGCAATGTATAACATATATATTGTATAAGACCAATTTCACCAGTCTTGCCAACATTAATTTTTTTCAATGAAAGCTTTATTGAGATACTCATATACCACCCATACCCATTAGCAGTCACTCCCAATTTTCCCCTCCTCTCAGATCTTGACAGCCACTAATCTACTTTCTGTGTCTATGGATTTTCCTATTGTGGACATTTCCTGTAACTGGAATCATACATCACGTGATCTTTCATGTCTGTCTTCTTTCACTAAGTCTTGTTTTTTAGGTTCATCCATGTCGTAGTATGAATCAGTGTTTCCTTCCTTTTTACGGCTGAATAATATTCCAATGTATGGATAAGATACATGTTTTTATTGATTCTTCAGTTGATGGACAATTGGGTTGTTTCCACTTTGGGGCTATTAACAATAATGCTGCTATGAGCATTTGTGTAAAGGCTTTTGTGTGGATATATTTCACATCCTCTTACATACATATAACCAGGAGTGGGATTGCTGGGTGATGGTAACTCTATGTTTAACTTTATGAGAAATTGGTAAACTGTTTTGGAAAATGTACCATTTCACATTCCCACAGGCAATGTCTGAGAATTCTAATTTCTCCACATCCTGGCCAACACTCATTATCAGTCTTTTTTATTATAGCCATCCTAGTGCATGTGAAGTGGTATCTTATTGTTGTTTAATTTCAATTTGTCAAATGAATGAAGATGTTGAAAATTTTTTTCATGTGTTGGCCATTTTTGATTGGGTCATTTTTCTTTTTTGTTGAATTGTGAGAGTTCTTTATATATTTTGAATACACTTCATATATGATTTGTTAGTGTTTTCTTTCACTCCTTGGGTTGTCTTTTCACTTTCTTAATGGTATCATTTGAGGCACTCATGTTTTTAATTTTGATGGAGTCCAATTTACTTATTCTATCTTTATGTCACTTATGCTGTTGCTGTAGTATCTAAGAAACCATTCCCTAATCCCAGATTATAGATTTATGCCTATGTTTTCTTCTAAGAGGTTTACAGTCTTAGCTCTTACATTTAAGTAGATGAACCATTTTGAGTTAATTTTTGTGTGAAGTATGATCCAATTCTGTTCTTTTTATGTGGATGTCCAGTTGTTCCAACACTGTTTGTTGAAAGACTGTTCTTTCCCCTGTTGAATTTCTTGGCATTCTTAATGAAAATCAGTTGACCTTAAGTACAAGGGTTTATTTCTGGATTGTTAATTCAATTCCATTGATCTATATTTCTATCCTATGCCAGTTACACACTTTTAAAACAAAAAGTTTTAAGTTTGTTTATTTACTTTGAGAGAGAGAGAGAGAGAGAGAGAGAGAGAAAGAGAGAGAGAGAGCGCACAAGCAGGGGAGGGGCAGAGAGAGAGGGAGAGAGAGGATTGTAAGCAGGATCCACACTGTCAGTGCAGAGCCTGATGCAGGGCTCCAACCCATGAACCGTGAGATCATGTCCTGAACTGAAATCAAGATTTGGATGCTTAATTGACTGAGCCACCCAGGAACCCCTACACTGTCTTGATTACTGTATCTTTGCAGTTAATTTTGAAATCCAGAAGAGTGTGTCTTCCAACTTTATCAAGATTTTTTTGGCTATTCTAGGTTTCATAGATTTCCGTATGACTTTTATATTAAGCTTGTCAATTTCTACCCAAAAAAGTTAGCTGAGGTTTTGATAGGTATTATGTTGAATCTGCAAATTAATTTGGGGTGTGTTGCCATGTTAACAATATTAACTCTTCTAACCCATGAATACAAAGTATCTTTCCATTTGTTTAGGTCATCTTTTTTTTTAACAATATTTTCTAGATTTCAGTGTACAAGTCTTGCATACATTTTGTTAGATTTATTTCTTAGCACTTTATTCTTCTTTATGCTATCACAAATATGATGACTTTGTGAATTTCATTTACAGATTGTTCATGATAGTCTGTAGAAATACAATTGATTTTTGGCTATTGATCATATATCCTACAACCTTGCTAAACTTATTTATAAGTTCTGATCGCTTTTGTGAATTCCTTTAGATTTCCTATATATAAGATTATATCATATGCAATACATATAATTGTACTTCTTCCTTTCCACTTTTTTTTTCCTGCCTATTTTCCCAAATCTCTATTATAATATCAAATTGAAGTGGTGAGAGCAAACATTCTTGTCTTGTTCCTGATCTTGGGGGAAAGCATCTAGTCGTTCACCACTGAGTATTATGTTAGCTATGGGTTTTTATAAGTGGTCTTTATTAAGTATATGGGAGTTCCTTAATAAAGTTAAAAATACAAAGATCTAAAAATATTAAGATATAAAAAATATAAAAATAGAAAGGGAGTTCCCTTCTATTTTTAGGTTTTGAGTGTTTTTCTCATGAAAGTGTATTGGGTTTTGTCAAATGTTTTTTCTGTGTCTACTGAGATTATCATGTAATTTTTTCCCCTTTCATTCTATTAATGTGTTATGCTACATAGATTGATTTTTATATGTTAAACTACCCATGCATTCCTGGGATAAAACCTACTTGATCATGGCATATAGTCTTTTTATATGTTACAGGATTTGGTTTGCTAGGATATTGTTGAGGATTTTCACATTTATATTCATAAGAGATATTGGTTATGAATATCTCATGAATATGAACATTCTTGTGATGTTTTCATCTGGCTTCAGTGTAAGGATAATAGAAGCTCATAGAAGGAACTGGGAAGTATTTCTTCCTCTTCTGTGTTTTGGAAGAGTTTGTGAAGGATTGATGTTAATTCTTTTTTAAACATTTGGTAGAATTCACCAGAATATAATTCTTCTACACATTTAAATGATATGGTATGAACACAGTGTTATTTTAGTTTCTTTTTTTTTTTTTTTTTATAACTAGCAAGGTTAAATATTTTCCCATATGTTTGCTTGCTAATTATCTCTGCTGGCATGTATTGTTTGTTCATGTCCTTTGCTCATTTTCATATTGGGGTCTCACTGTTTTTCTTATCAATTTTAATGAGCTTTTTATAATCGTAACTTTCAGACCATTGTATTTAATTCCAGTAATTTTTCATTATCTGGAAATAGTAATGTATTTTAGGCATAAGGAGGATAAGTTAGGTTTTAAAAACTCCTGTTTTCAATAATTTTCTTTCAATTTTATCCTGTTGACATATAAAATTATTTCATATTTAACAGGGGAAACAGGAGGTCACAAATCTAATTAACATTTTTATATTCCTTGATGCCCAGACCAATTTTTAAAACTTTATTTCTTGAATATTTATTTGTTTTTACTACACCTATATATCAGACATATCAGATCTATATGGTTTTATTCTTCCTCTGAGTTCTTGCTGATAGTTTTGTGTGTGGGTTCGACTTATTGAGTACATGCTTACACACTCAGTTCAACATCAAATTCTGACTTTTTTACCCCAGCAAGACATCAAAATGAGAGTCAATATGTACATTAAAAATTAGTTTTGTTTACCATGCTAAAGAAGAGGACTTGATGAGTCCTCTGTATTGTCAAACATTTGATTAATAAGACCAGTTGTCATAAAGTCTCATTAGAGGATTTTAAGCTATAATAGCATTCCCCACAGGCCTATCACAGTGCTTTGGACATCTTCCATTAGAAACGTATTATTTATGATTAGATCTGGAAATGTCTTATTCCAAATATATTTCATGTGAGGTGTGTGTGAGAGAGAGAGAGAGAGAGAGAGGGAGGGAGACTGGGCTGGGGGGGAGAGGAAGAGAGAGAGAGAGAGAGAGAGAGATGGGGAGGAAGGAATGTGGGTGTGTGACTTTAAATGCAGGAAAAGTAAATAAAACACCCAGAGGCAAAAAGATACATTTTTGATAGAACAGATTAGGAACCAAATCTCCCTTAGAGTCTACTTTAAGAAAGCAGATTTGAACTAGCTAGTGTAGACAGTTTTTGTGTGTTTTGTTTGTTTGTTTTTTGTTTGTCTCTTTGAATTGTCACCAAACACAAAATAGCCATTTGCGTTAGGAAATTTTTTATCTCCTACTCTCGTCACCTTATATGGGTATGTGCACAGTTATACGACATCTTTTCATTCCATTTATACACAAGCAATGTCCATGCTGACTATATGGAAGTTGGGGGGGGGGAGTTTGTTTTAATCATTCATATGTTTTCCTTACTCTTTGGTTCATTTCTCTTGATCATTAATGTTACTATTCCTATAAATTATATTCCTTTAAGAAATATCTCCACAGAATACATACCTCTATGTGCGATTTAATTGAGTATAGTTATTGCTAGAAGCTTGCTGGACAATATATTCAACAAAATTCTTTTTTTCCTAAGTTGTTCTGATTCCATGTTTTGAATTAGGCAAGGCTGCAAGCTCTATTATTCATGTCTACATGATCCTTGTACAGGGTACCTAACCTTTCTGGGCTCAATTTCCCCATTCTTAAAGAGGATAATTCTTTCCCTCTGAGATTGTTGAGAGTCCACCAAATGTTTGCTCTGGCCCCCTTAGCATATGTTGAAAGAATAGAAGCCATTGGGCAAAGGAAAGATAAAAGACAGCATAGGACAGAGGAGCATCATTAAAGACCCAACCTTGTCTTCTCTCCTGCCCAGATTATTTATAGCCCATGCCCATTAACTGAAAAATGACTACAAGTGAAGGGAAGGAGAAAAAAGAGAAAAAATCCTGAAATAATGTGACTATGTAAAACCACGAATAAACCAAGAAGACAAAGGAGTGCCCGAGTCTATCACGAACTGGCCAGACTGACTTTTTTTCATTAACCTGCAGTTATAAGTCTCCTTCCTTATAGTTTGATAAATGCCTCAATCCTCAGAATTCTCTTCAATCATAGTTGGATGTAGCTTGAGGGAATCGCTGGAAGATTTGGAGAGGAGGTGTTTTAAAGACTGTTTTTATACCCTTTCTCCTTATTATATCCTTCATAGATATCGTATCCATTTTTAATGTTTATGTATTTATATTAGAGAGACAGAGAGAGCACAAGGCAGGTAAGGCAGAGAGAGGGAGACACAGAATTTGAAGCAGCTTCCAGGCTCCAAGCTGTCAGTACAGAGCCAGATGCGGGACTTGAACCCACAAACCGCAAGATCATGACCTGAGTCGAAGTCGGATGCTTAACCGACTAAGCCACCCAGGCAACCCTATCCAATTATTTTATTCTAAGTGTTGACATCAGCTTTTAGGTATCTGCTTCCTTTTGAACAGGAAAATCTGTGAGTCACTTTTTGGAAACTTCTCCAACTAAAATCACTATTTATTTTCCCTATTTCTGATAGGAATAGTCTATCTAAAGTCCAGGAAAAAATGTACCCTTTACTCCCCTTCCTCATATAATCACCAGATTATGAAAATATCTACAGTCCTAAGTATATCAACATTACAAATAACTCCCAAGTAGGTCAGCGGAACTTCAAATAGTAATAAGCATTACCATTAGCAGGAGCCCAGAGAGCAGAGGTCAGGAGTTAAGTTTTCATGCAAACTAAAGACTTCTAAAAGCTTTTACATAGGAAACTATTTATCAGCTCTTTACATCCAGTCACGTGGATACGTTTTATTCATCTGGGGAGTACATACTGATGCTGGGAAGGAAAAACTTCCCTCCCCAAAGGCAACTTCTTTAGCGCCATTAGTGATGATGCTTCCTGATAAGAGTCAACACTGCGCCTTCACATTATCTCTTTCTACAACTGTGAGAACCTTCCCGGCACATCAGCAAGAGCAAGCAAATGAAGAGCAAATGAAAACCTGAAAACAACTCGAAGAAAACGGAAGCACCTCCTGTCTTGTTACAGAGTTTAATTGAACCAAAAAGTTTTCTCTAAGTTTGGTGCAAATTCATTTGGCAGCCAAACTTAAACTGATATAAGACTGTTTAAAGACTATTTATCCTACTTAGTATGAATATCCATTGATTTCTGTGCACAAATAACAATGTGCTTGATTACAGAGAACATACCTGTTGAAGATGTTGTATCTATATCTCCGCACATTACATAAACCAAATGCATGTAATTACTTTTCTGGAAATCAGAAGTTCCTGAACTCTAAACCACTTCTAGCCTCAAAGGTTTTAGGTAAAGAAGTGTGAATTAGGGGCACCTGGGTGGCTCAGTCGGTTAAGTGGCCTACTCTTGATTTTGGCTCGGGTCATGAGACCCACGTTGGGCTCTGCACTCAGCATGGAGCCTGCTTAAGATTCTCCCTCTTGCTCTCTCTCAGCCCCTACCCCTGCTTGCTCTCTCTCTGTCTAAAAATAAAAAAATAAATAAAACTAAGAAATAGTGTGCATTAGGACTAGTTTTTCCACTTAGGTTGTATAGCATTAGTCTAGACATTTTTTTTATTAAATTTTTTTTTCAACGTTTTTATTTATTTTTGGGAGAGAGACAGAGCATGAATGGGGGAGGGGCAGAGAGAGAGGGAGACGCAGAATCGGAAACAGGCTCCAGGCTCCGAGCCATCAGCCCAGAGCCTGACGCGGGGCTCGAACTCACGGACCGTGAGATCGTGACCTGGCTGAAGTCGGACACTTAACCGACTGCGCCACCCAGGCGCCCCTCTAGACATTTTTTTTAATATGGTATTACACATGGCTCATGTTCCTGACCCCAGTTTCCTCATCTGTATCCATAAATGATAACATATCTAAATGAGAGTACTAGGTAATTAATGATAACTAAGCACTTAAAATAATATGTTTGCATATACATATATAAAACATATATATGTTTATGTATATACAAACATATACACACAAAACTGGCATGGCAAACACCTTGAATTTAGTAAACACAAAGGTATGTAACTGAAACTTTCATATGTATTACCACAGGATAATATATATAAATCAGCAATCTATTTCTCAGAGGCAAGGCTTTAATCAAGAGCCCTGGCAGCAGGTAGGATGGAGCATCACTGACATGTCTGTCTTCACAGACACTATCTTCAGGCAGAGAACTCCTAGGTTTCTCCTCAAATTGCTGAAGATCTTAGAGGACCCTGATGTTCATGGAATCTAATTTATATATTATTTAAAGAGCTTGTGTGTGGCATCTATATCTACACTGGGCACTGCAGGCATTTCTTCTTGATTACATTGCAGGAACAGCTAAGGTTTACATTATGTTTTTCAAAGAACTGCAATATATACTCTCCATATTTCATTTTGCACAATGGGGATAATAATAGGCACATCAGGAGTTGTTTTGCAGATTGGATAACACATCAAATGTCAATCCCAACACATGCCACAGGATATCACTGTGAGATAGTATCCTTAGCACTATTGGCCTCAGTTTTCAGATGAGGACCAGAAATTGTGGGTGGCTCGCCCAACATCACGTGACTAGTAAACTGGAAAACTGACACTTGATCTCATTTTGCTGATGACAAGTTCAGTGTTCTTTCTATACCATCTCACTATCTAAAATAAATACTGGTATTTTTTAGGGGCACCTGGGTGGCTCAGTCGGTTAAGAGTCTGACTTCGGCTCAGGTCATGATCTCACAGTTCGTGGGTTTGAGCCCCACGTCGGGCTCTGTGCTGACATCTCAGAGTCTGGAGCCTGCTTCGGATTCTGTGTCTCCCTCTGTCTCTGCTCCTCCCCTTTCATTCTCTCTCTCTATCAAAAATAAATAAAAGTTAAAAAAAATAATGGTGTTTTTTACCACAGTGTTTGAACATGGAAATGGCTTTATTATTTTTGTGATTATTCAAATAATACACACTCATTATGTAAACGTTTGCACAGATCTAAAATTGGACAGATATAAAGAAAAAAGTACAAAAAAGTCACTCATCATCCAATCACCCAAAGAGAACTGTGTTAATTAGGAGTATAATCTTTAAGACATTTTTTCATGCATAAACACATGTAAATACAATGTAACAATTAAAGTAGGATAATATATATCATGTTCTATAGTGTGGTTTTTTTTTCATATAAAATATAGACACATTTCCATATCAATAAACAAATGTTTTAGTTATGAGTTTCCAAGTATTTACTAATATGTACAAAACTGTACCTTTTTTTATATATATAATTTATTCTCAAATTAGCTAACATACAGATTATATAGTGTGGTCTTGGTTTTAGGGGTAGATTCCCATGATTCATCACTTACATACAACACTCAGTGCTAATCCCAACAAGTGTCTTCCTCAATGCCCATCACCCATTTCCCTCCTCTCCTGCCCCCCCCGCCATCAACCCTCAGTTCGTTCTCCACATTAAGGAGTCTCTTATGGGTCACCTCCCTCTCTGCAACTTTTTCCCCCCTTCCCTCCCCCCATGTTTAAACAAACAAAACAGAAACAGAATCATTCTGAGCCACTGGACTTGTGGTTGTCAAACTGGAGGGGTTTTGGGGGGTAGATGAAATAGGGAAAGGGGATTAAGAGGTATAAACTTCCAGTTATAAAATAAATAAGTCATGGGGATGAAAAGTAAAGCATAGAGAATATAGCAAATAATATTGTAATAACTTAGTGTGGTGAAAAAAGACTTGTACCTTTCTGAAATACTACTTAATTTATTCCTAAGATCTACAAGTCAATCTTTCTGATTCACAGTGGAATTAGTCACTCCTATGTTTTCTTGGTTATTCATTGTTTTACATAGTTACATCACTTCAGGATTTTTGTTCCTTTTCTCTTTCCCTTCACCTGGGGCAACTGTCACTTAATGGGCAAGAGCTATGAATCACCTAGGCAGCAGAGAAGACAAAGTTGGATCCTTGATGATCCTCTTCCCTTCGATGCTGCCTTTTATCTGTCTTTTGGTCAACAGTTTTATTGTTGCCCCATCTGCAAAGAGTGTTAGAATCATTTTTTGACATCTGGCTGTCAGATTGTACATTCTCTATCCACCTTATTCCAAACACAAGGTCTCTTCATGTTTGCCCACCATCCCATCTGTCTCAGCCTGTGCAGTCAGATATAACCAAAATAACATAGACTGGGTAGCTTAAACAACAGACATTTATTTCTCATGGTTCTAGAGGCTGGGAAGTCTAAGATCAGACACTAACAGATGTGTAAGTCTCTGGTGAGATCCCACTGCCTGGTTCATAAACAACTGTCTTCTCACTCTGTCCTCACACAGCAGAAGGGGCAAGAGAGCAATCTGTGGCCTCCTTTATGAAAGGGCACTAATCCCATTTGTGAGGGCTTCACCCTCATGACTTAATCACCTCTCAAAGTCCCCCCTCCTAATACCATCACATTTGGAGGGACACAAATATTCAGTCCATTACACTATCTGTACCCTCTCAACTGCTCTCCCCATGCCAAAAGACATTCCCCTTGGGGCCACCGGCTGACACATCTAACAGTCATTGCTATTCTACTAGGGTTCCATGTTGTGGTAGGCTGAATAATAACTCCCCAAATATTCACATTCTTCTCCCCAGAACTTGTGAATATGTTACTTCATATGGTAAAATAGACTTTGCAAATGGGATGAATTCTTGGTGGGCCCAGTAAATCACAAAGCCTTTATAAGGGGAAAGCAGAAGGTTCAGAAGCAGAAAAGGAGAAATGATGGAAGAAGAGAGAAAGGAAGACTGGTAGATGATATGCTGCTGGCTTTAGAGATGGAGGAAAGAGTCATGAGTCAAGGAATGTAGACAAACTCTAGACATTAGAAGAGTCAAGAACAGATTCCTCCCTATAGCCTTCAAAAGGAATGCAGACCTCTCAACCACCTTTGTTTTATTCCATTGAGATTAATTTTAAAGTTTTTACCACTAGACTTATAATAAATATGTATTTTTTCTCCTAAAGTTTATTTATTTTGAGTGACAGAGAGCATGTATGTGTGAGAGGGGGAGGGGCAGCGAGAGTGAGAGAGAGAGACAGAGAGAGAGAGAGAGAGAGAGAGAGAGAGAGAGAGAGAATCCCAAGCAGGCTCTGTGCTGTCAGCACAGACTCCCATACGGGGCTCGAACTCACAAACCGTGAGATAGATCATGACTTGAGCCGAAATCAAGAGTCCGACACTCAACTGAGCCACTCAGGTGCCCCTAAATATGTACTGTTTTAAGCCACTGAATTTGTGGTAATTTGTTACAGCAGTAATAGGAAGCTAATACACATATGAAACATAGAGTTTCTTTATTTTTTAAAATTTGTATTCATGTAATCTCTGTGTAAGCTCTATGTGAGCTCAAGCTCACAACCCTGAGATCAGTTGTCACATGCTCCTCCGACTCAGCCAGCCAGGTGCCCTGAAACATAGAGTTTCTTTAAAAATCCTGCAGTATCCCTGGGCTTTATCTAGGGAAATAAAACATAGGTATCCTCTCCATTGGTGCTGCCCCAGCCTGGTGCCAAGCTCAACTGGACTTCTATTGTCCCTATTCATCCCTCCTTCCAAGTTTGGTCAAGAGGGATGTAGAGAACTACATTCCTTCCCAGAGATCACCCCCAGCAGCCAAGTCCATTATCTTACTCTCTGTAAAGAATAAACCTGTTTCCCTGCCCTGACAGGTTCTTCCAAATCTATCATTTGTTTTAACACTTTCTCTCATGAAGTACACTCTTACAAATGTAAAGTTTCTCGATTTAAGTTTAAAATTTCATTCACAAATATATGTTTTCTATTTGTCCTTCTCCGGAGCCAAAGAATGCATCGCTTCAGGGATCTGTAGAGAGAGAAGCTGGGCAAATATCACTGCATTTTAACCTTGTTCATGTAGACCTCCATCAACACTTTTAATATTTGCAGAATATTTCATTATATGGTTACTCCAGAACTTACTTGCAGAAATGAATATGCTTGTATTTACATTTTTGAAGAGTTATAAAATCATTTAAGGAAAAACCCAAGAAACAGATTTCATAGGTCCAAGTTTATGCACACTTAACATTTAGAAACTTATTGTCCCGATTGCTTTTCTTTTATGGTTGAAGTAAAAGAGGAATCATCCCTTTGGTTGGACCAATTTTTGCTTTCACCTATACTCCAGTGTGTGAGGGCCTAGTTTGTTCACACTCTGTTCAATTAAAGGCGTTATTCATTTTTTCTTTATCCTCAGTGGACCAAAAATAATATCAAATCGGTATTTTACTTTGTGTATCTTTATTAGTCAGGTTAATAATCTTTTTTAATGTCTGTTGGCCATTTTTATTCTTTCTCTAGATTCACCAATCATGTTCTCAGCCCATTTTTCTACATCTTTTTCAGATTAGCCTTTATATACCATCACGATTTTCCCCATGCTTGTCACTTACCTTTTTACTTTGTATTTATTTTCACTTTTTCATTTTACTTTTCTTCCTTATTTTGTTTGTTTGTTTGTCAAAGTATAGTTGACACACAACGTTACATTAGTTTCAGGTATACAACATAGTGTTTCAACATCTCTGTTAGTCTGTTCTCACCACAAGTGTACCTACCATCGGTCGCCATCCGCTATAACAATACCATTGACTGGGTTCCCTATGCTGTGCCTTTTATTCCTATGACATATTCATTCCATAACAGGAAGCCTGTATCTCCTACTCCCCTTCACCCATTTTGCCTGTCCCCCAACCCCCTTCCTTCTGGCAACTATCAGTTTGTTCTCTGTATTTATAGGTCTGTTTCTGCTTTGTTTTTTAGACTCTACAAATTTTTTATTTTACATTTATGGTTACTCTGCCACATGAGATTGTCAAGTATGTCAATCATTCCTTTAAATGTTCTGATTTAGGTCATCCTCCAGCTTTTAATATTGGTTCTGTTTGTGATTTGCAGCATGTGATATCTGAATGTTTGGATTAAGTAGGCACGTTTAAAAAGAAAAAAAATTTCAGTGACACATGTCAACAGGCTTTATTTCATAATAAATAAATAAATGTACTTTGAGTTAACTGAAGACTCAAGGTCTTTAAATGCTGTCAGGCATAACCGAATGACTTTCTGAAGTTATACAGTAATATTTATAACAGCTTGTCCCCAAGAAAGCACAGTCATTTTATTTTGGGGTTCAACTAATGACTTATGCTTCACATGTGGCATCTTTTCCTTCTACAAACTAATACACTTTCTAAAACCCATTCATGACATTTCCCTTTCTGCTGTGCCTGTTCTTTGTGGAATTGTTTGGATTTTCGAGAGAATTTGGAGCACTTAGTCTCTAGACCTTTTCTCTCAATGTAGCCTCTTGCTATTTAGACTTAGGTGACAGAGTGGAATCACTGTTGAGCCTACCAGAGTTATTGTGTCCACTGAGAGGTTAGACTGCTGTGTTAAGGAGGTGTGTATCTCACATCTTTGAGAGAAATCTGGCCTCTAAAGTAACCAGGGGGAAACCCTGTGACAGTGTTTATACCAGATTACCAGCTCAAACATTCTGACTAAAATGCACAATCAATTCAGTTAGGTGCTTTAATTGGCAGTAACTCGAGCAGTCGTTTGTGTGAATTAATGGAAACAAGCAGTGATTTGGTATTTTGTGAATACAAACTCTATTTTGGATTTTTAAAAATTGAAATTGTTGTCATCGCCCTCATGTTTTATTTCAACACATTGTCGCCCTTGGTATCTGGAGTGTGTGTGTGTGTGTGTGTGTGTGTGTGTGTGTGTGTTGGGGAGAGATAGGTGGTAAAGAGAGAAATCCATGCATGTAATTGTTTTATAGGTAAAAGTGTTTTAACATGGGATTTTTTTTCAAGTATCAGTAATTCCTTCAAAGACATTCTTGATCAACTTGTATTAATAAACAATTCTCTAAATAAACACTATTGTACTTATGTTCCAGATAACTTAAATGTCCCCACTTAAAATAACTAAGTTAAAGATACTGCAGAATATTACACAACCATTAAAAAGAATAAACATAAATGTAAAACTCTTATTTGTTGAGGTTTTTTTTTTTCCTTAATGTACTCCTGCCAAGTGAAACTTACTAAGTCCAACTGATAAACACTCAAGACTTGGTATACTATGAATGGAAGCAAAACCAACACATGAATTTTTTTTTAAATAATAACTTCTGGCTCAAAAATATTACATTGAATATTTTCAAATGTCAGATATCTGGAATGCTAGAAATCTTTAATTTGATTTTGCTAAAACACCTTGGTTAAAAATTGAGTCCATTGGTACTGTGTTTTTTCCCCTGATAAATTCAAGTAGCTTGTATGAAAAATATCTGATATATTTTCATCTTATAATCTTTTCTATAGACATTCAGAAAGCTTTGGTTCCTCTTGACCACATTCTATCTAAATCAAATTCATTTTGTCCAACAAAAAGTTCAGGAAGGCTGCACAGAAATATTATTAATGTTGAAATACCAGACATTTTCTAGATAATTCTATAGAAAAGATAATTCTGAATAGGATTTTTTTATCTTGATAATGTGCTGTTATTCATTTTTCTTGGAACTATTTTCTCCTGATCTATACAGTTTTTCTCCTGTGGTGGTAAAACCACTATTTTGCTAATAGTTAACAATGTATCTTCCAGATGGTCATACCCTCTGCTTTGGTTCCTTGACCTTTTTCTTCAACAGTGCAAAATTCTTTTCAACAGATTCTTTCTAAAGATATCCACTAGCTTTTGACAATGAGATTTCTTAGGAACCCAATAAACCTTCTGTCTAATTGCTTTTCATCTCTGACCAACTTGTCATTTTTGGCCGCTCATTTATGTGTGTCCAGAAGACTTAAATTCTTTATGCTTGTTATCAATTGTTACTTTGGCAAGGTCATTTCCATTTCCAAATTGCACAAATTCCTTTTCATTTCTCTTGTTAAAGAAAGATTTTTTAAAACCCAATTTCAGTATTGTAGACATTTAAGGGACATAATTAATTTCATGCTTGTCCTCATTTATCAGCAAGCTTGTTTCCTTTTTTTGTGTCTCCTTCCCCTGATATATTTGTTAACACCCCACTGAATAGTGTTAATCCTTTATATTATTAGAATATTTTGCTTACTTGCAAACACATATCTTGTCAATGAAAGTTGTCTCCTTATGTGATGTGTTCACTTGGCTTCCTTCTCATCTTCTTATTTGTCAAACAGATTTTATTTGTCAAAATCTCTTAGTGGTATGTACTCATGCCACGTGTTCTACAGACTTCTTACTCCAGAAGGAATTAAAAGATAGGCTGGATTTTCATTAAAATCTTTTAAACTGAATCATTCCTCCACACTGCTTCATTTTCATACTTTTTTTTTTTCCTGAACACTTGGGTTATTTGGGATTTTTTTTTTGTGTGAATTATTATACACTCAAGTCTCTACTATTATACTGGAATCAATGATTTTCTGCATGATATCTGTTTTTATATCCATAGTATTCTATAAAACACTTATATATATTTCATCAACAAAGTATCTTTTGTTTTTTTAAGTTTTTGTCTAAATTCCAGTTAGTTAACATACAGTATAATATTAATTTCAAGGGTACAATATAGTGATTCAACACTTCTGTACAACACCTGGTACTCATCACAACTAGTGCACTCCTTAATCCCATCACCTATTTCACCGATCCCCCTGCCCACCTCCCCTCTGGTAACCATCAGTTCTCCACAGTTAAGAGTCTGTTTCTTGGTTTGCTTCTCTCTTTTTTTAAGCTTTTATTCATTTGTTTTGTTTCTTAAATTCCACATGTGAGTGTATCATATGGTATTTTGTTCTTCTCTGACTAATTTTGCTTAGCCTAGTTGTCTCTAGTTCTATCCATGTCATTGCAAATGGCAAGATTTCATTCTTTTTTGTGGCTGAGTAATATTCCATAATGTAGGCATGTATATGTGTGTGTATATATGTATACACATACACACACACACACACACACACACAGCACATCCTCTTCATCCATTCATCATTCGATGGACACTTGGGCTATTTCTATAATTTGGCTATTGTTGTAATGTTGCTATAACTATCGGGGTGTAGGTATCCCTTTGAAGAATTATTTTTGTATCCTTTGGGTAGATACCTCGTAGAGAAATTTCTGGGTTGTAGAGCAGGTCTATTTTTAACTTTTTGAGGAAACTCCATAGTATTTTCCAGAGTGGCTATACCAGTTAGCATTCCCACCCACAGTGCAAGAGGGTTCTCCTTTCTCTACATCCCTGCCAGCAATGTTATTTCTTGTCTTTTTGACTTTAGCCATTCTGGTAGACATGAGGTGATGTCTCATTGTGCTTTTGCTTTTCTTTTCCTGATAACTGGTGATGTTTAGCATCTTTTCAAGTGCATGTTGGCCATTTGTGTGTCTTCTTTGGAAAAATGTCTATTCAGATCCTCTGCCCATTTTTTAATTGGATTTTTTTGATTAACTTTTATGAGTTGTTACAGTTTGGATGTTAACCCCTTATTGGATATAGCATTTGCAAATATCTTCTCCCGTTCAGTAGGTTGCCTTTTCATTTTCTTGATGGTTTCCTTTGCTGTGAGAAAGCTTTTTAGTTTGATGTAGTCCTGTTTGTTTATTTTTGCTTTTGTTGCCCTTGCTTGAAGAGACAGATCAAAAGATATATATCTATCATTAAGATAAATGTTAAAGAGCAAACATATTGCCTATGTTGTCTTCTAGGAGTTTTATGGCTTCAGGTCTTATACTTAAATGTTTAACCTATTTTAAGTTTATTTTTGTATATTTTTGTGTATGGTATACGAATGTAGTCTATCTTGGGGTGCCTGGGTGGCTCAGTTGGTTAAGCATCCAACTTCGGCTCAGGTCATGATCTCACAGTCTGTGAGTTCGAGCCCCGTGTCAGGCTCTGTGCTGACAGCTCAGAGCCTGGAGCCTGCTTTGGATTATGTGTCTCCTTCTCTCTCTGCCCCTCCCCACTTGTGCTCTGTCTCTCAAAAATAAATAAATGTAAAAAAAAATTAAAAAAAGAATATAGTCTATCTTCATTCTTTTGCATGTGGCTGTCCAGTTTTTCCAACATCATTTGTTGAAGAGGCTGTCTTTTCCTCATTGTATATTCTTGCCTCTGTCATAGATCAATTTACTGTATAATCATGGCTTTATTTGTGGGTTCTGTATTCTGTTCCACTGATCTTTGAGTCTGTTTTGTACCAGTGTCACACTGTTTTGATTACTACAGCTTTGTAGTATATGTTGAAATTTGGGACTGTGATACCTCTAGCTTTGTTCTTCTTTCTCAAGATTCCTTTGGCTATTTGGTCTTTTGTGGTTCCATAGAGATTTTAGAATTATTTTCTCTAGTTCTCTGAAAAATACCATTGGTATTTTGACAGAAATTGCATTGAATTGGTAGATTACCTTGGATAGCATGTACATTTTAACAATATTAAATCTTCCCAATCCATGAGCATAAAATGTCTTTTCATGTATTTGTGTTGTCTTCAATTTCTTTCATCAATGTCATGTTTTTCTGCATCTAATGAGATGATCATTTGATTTTTATCATTTGCTTTATTAATGTGGTCTATCATATTAATTATAAGAAGTAATTTTGAGAATAAAATAAGTGCATATTCTTGAAGGAATTATGTAAATTGTAATACACTCTGCATAAATTAATTTTTATTAAAACCCCCTCTTCGTTTATGTAGGGGATCAGAAAATGTGATGTTAATTGATTTCTAGGTAAAATTTGATCTAGGGAAAGTGTATACATTAAAATTAGACTAGGAGTAGGAAATGAGATTGGAGAAAGGAGGGAAAAAGTTGGAGAAAGGAAAAGAAAAAAGAAAGGAGCTTCCTGTTCTACTCTTAGGAACTTTAGTTTTCTTTTTTTCATTTCTGAAAGTGGAATGGTTTCTTTCTACCTACTCTATCATCTCATAATAGATTTGATCTTGAGCTAGACAATGCAGCCAGGTCATATCTACTCTGTAGGATGATGTCTCATTATCACTACCCCAAGGAGCCTTCATAGACATTTTATACCTAATCACCTCTCCCTTATAAAAGTTTAATACTACAGATTTAGTGTATATATAGATCTGTACTGTGGCCCTTTGGAAAGCCACAAACCATTGCAACTAGATATAAATTTTTTGGCCCAAAATATCAATTTTCACTCCCTACAGGGTTATTATTGTCTCTATGTAGAGTTTCTGTGATGAGGGAGAGGTGGGAGAATTAGTACTTCAAGTTCATCATATTTCTCTTGTCGAAAGTCATAAGGTCTCTCGTTAGTTGAAAATAACTGAAAGCCAGGAGGCAAAGGAATTCACAGATAGTCTATGCAGCTCTAGGACACAGAGGTGGATGGAGAAGGATCAAGAGTGGATCTAGATGGGTGAATAGAAGATATTAACACAGCCGACAAGCCAATAGCCATGAAATACATTCTCTGTGTGTGGTGGTTTTGAGAACAGGCAAAGCCAAAAGTCAGAAGAGTTGATATTCTATCAGGGAAAGGGCAGACAGGAAATCAGGGTAATAAAGAGAGCTTAACACAGAAAACAAACAAATAAAAATGGCTAGACTGATTCAAGACCTAGCTCTTCTTCCCAAATCTTAATTCAGGAGTCCTCAAACTTCATGGTGAACAGACACTCTCTTGCTGGTATCTCAATGGGTTCTTAGTTCATGAAGGTTCTTCTAGGGATGTGGTCCAAGAGAATTGAGTACAACATTTCAGTTGATAGGAAGATAAAAGAGGCTCAGGAGAAGTTGTTGAGTGGAAGCCTTATCCACAACATAAACACATATTTTATATGTTATATGTATTATAAACTGTATCCTTATAATAAAGTGAGCTAAAGAAAAGAAAATGTCATTAAGAAGGTCATAAAGAAGACAAAATACATTTACAGTACTGCACTATATCTATCAAAAAATCTGCATGTAAGTGGACCCATACATTTCAAACCCATGTTGTTCAAGGGGAAACTGTATTCATAAGTTACAAACCTTTACTTTGGGAAATCACATGTAATAAGTTATTCTCAAGCATTCACAAATTTGACTTTTCCACTTGTGACTAATTATGAATGACCCCAAGTTTTCATGTCATACTAGTAATTTGTCATTTACCTGGGGGTGCTAGTTTTAATTCTTTGTGTTACAAGGTAGCTGTTCTTCAGCTCCTGAGTGAGGCTAGCTTACTATCCTACATTCACATTCAAATCAGCTTTGTGTTTAGCAACTTTTATGGCCATACACAAAGCGAAACATAAACACAAAACCTTTGTGTGTAATGATTCATACAGTCATTTTTTTTTTTTTTTTTTTTTTTTAAATTTTTTTTTTCAACGTTTATTTATTTTTGGGACAGAGAGAGACAGAGCATGAACGGGGGAGGGGCAGAGAGAGAGGGAGACACAGAATCGGAAACAGGCTCCAGGCTCTGAGCCATCAGCCCAGAGCCCGACGCGGGGCTCGAACTCCCGGACCGGACCGCGAGATCGTGACCTGGCTGAAGTCGGACGCTTAACCGACTGCGCCACCCAGGCACCCTCATACAGTCATTTTATGACAACAATTATGCATAATGGTGCTATTTACAAATGGAGGGATTTGCAAAGATATGGTGAGGGTCCACTACAGTTGCAAATCTAAGGCTATAAAACATAAAAGATTTTTCTCATAGGACTTTAGTTTTGTTACAGTTGTAGATAACACATAAGAGAAGTCTTCAAAAGTGCAAAATTAGAAAGAAAAAGGAAGAGAGATCTAGGTGGTATTTTTTTTCACTTTAAAGTCCTAGAACAAACCAAGTTTTTAATTTATCTAGCACCCTTTATAAGTGGCACAAAAATGAAACAAATGGTAATTTTAAGAGAATACTGACTCTGTTCTGCTTAAAATAAAATTACATATTCTCTTGTAAAAGAAAAGAAAAGATGTCAGAGTTAGCACAGAAGAATGGATTCATGTTATTAAGAATTCACAATTAAAATATTAAAATCCTGACATTATAAAAATGCTCATAAACCCACAACCATCATTTGATGTCAAGATGATATTGTAGTCATTAAAAAATAATATTACCCAGAAATTCTATTCTGAACAAAGACGTTAGATGGAAGAACTTTATTAAATAAAATTAGCATTCCTAAAGATGTTGAAATCCACTTTGAGTAGCTTTGTGATTGTGAACTGTAAATACGAACACTAAGTACATATTTAAACTTGGTGAGTTACGTTGACTTTTTATTTTAATCACATATTGAGTTCTGCAATTTGTAGGAAATAGTATCAGATTTATATTCAGAACAGTCTTCGATGTTTATGTGAGTATTTAAATGTTAAAGATACATTTCTTAGCAAGATGACACCTCAGGAGGCACTATATGTAGCCAACTTACCGCGGTGGCTGAATTGTATTCATCTACATGTTCATCAGTAAAGTAGAGAACATGCATATTTGCTTATTTTTGTCTGCATAGCACAACAATCTGGACAGGCAGTCAACCTTTAAACGAACGTTTGAACGTATCCCTTAGCTTTGCTTTGGCATTAGAAGCAAGAATCAATTAGTGATAAAGTTTGTATAAAGCAGAAATAGGCAATGGAACTGCAAACTTGTTTACTGCTCCTATATTTAATCACACAAATGATAGCATAACAATAAATGGGCATTTAAAAAGTATATTTTCCCTATGTCATGTAAGATAGAAAAAAATAAGCTACTGAGCATTGTGAAAAATCCACGTTTTTCATTTGCCAAGTTTCTTTCCATTCTAAGCTACATGCATTAGCAATGAAATTCTCAAAATGCATTAGTGGAAATATCGTGTGGAAAAACATCTTTTTTTCTTTATGTTAAAGAGAATGATATTTACTACTTTACAGAGCATGACATTTGGCGTTATCATACTGCAAATGTGGAAACAAGGATTTTATGAATGGTTCTGTTTTCAGAATTTAGGGGATAGTTAAATTTTGTATAACAAAGTTGCCACTTTCGATATATTCCAAGCAACTGTTATTTTTCACTATCTTCATTGCATATGTTGACTCTCTAAGGAAACGTATTTTGAAATCTCAAGGTTCATTGTAGTTCTGCGTATATCTTCAGTTTAAGCAGAAACATCTTACAAATCATACCACATTTATTTTTTCCACACCTATTTTTAGTTCCAGTAATATACATTTCTTTCAGTTAACTCTCTGCCTTAATTTGTAAATAAGGCAAATATGTAAGTTCTGCGATAAGAATATTTTAGGTACTTCTAAGTAGAATGTCCTGGGACATGGGACATTCTGATACCAGTTACTTATTCTGCTTATATGATTAAGAATTAATGTTCCATATTTTCTTTTTCACCACTTCCTAAATAATACCTTTCTCTTCTCAGTCAAGTATACTTGCTCACCTCGTTCATAGACTTCCTGAAGTTCCATCATTCTTCTACACACTCTTCCCAAATAAGTAGAATTGTACAATCACTTTTCCTGGTAAATGGCAGCAGATATTAACTGCTGTGGAAGGCAGAATAATGGCCCACCAAAGATGTCCATGTCCTAATTTCTGGAATATGTGAATATGTTACCTTACATGGCAAAAGAAAACTAAGGATACAGATTAAAGTTGCTTATCTGTTGACTTTACAATATGGAGATTATACTTAATTATTGAGGTGGACCCTAAAAAGCAGGAAGGGAAGACTGAAGAGTGCGTGACAGATGTGATGATACATGAGGAAGCAGACAAGATCTGAAGCATGAGAGACTTGATCTGCTCTTGCTGGTTTTGAAAATGGAGAACAGGGCTGTGAGCCTAGGCATGTGAGTGGTTTCTAGAAGCTGGAACAAGCCTTGAGCTGACAAGAAGAAGAAATGGGAATCTGTCTACAACAGCAAACATATGGATTTTGCCAATGACTTTCTTGGGCATAGACATGAATTCTCCCCTAGATTCTCTAGAAAGGAATGTGGCTCTTTTAGTACCTTAGTTTTAGCCCTGGGAGACCCATTTTGAGCTTCTGACCTCCAGAACTATAAGATAATACATTTCTGTTGTTTTAAGCCTAGTTTGTGGTAATTTATGTCACTACAATAGAAAACTAATATGACCATATTCACCTCAAAGCATTAATCTATTAATTTAAATATCCGATAAGCATCCATCAACTATCTTCTAGATAGATAGGGTTGGTTCTTTTTCACTATGGAAAACTAGGTGAAACGATTTAGCCCCTGGTCCTTCCAGAATTCTACTGAAATACTAGTGAAGAAGTTAATAGGAAAATATATTCATTAAAGAATCAAAAACCAGGAGTGGGGATATCATCAGATAAGGGCTTGTAATAAATTTGTAGAAGAGAAAGTAGATGGGAGCCTGTTGATGAGTAAGCTTGAGTAAAAGAATCTACAGACCAAAACCTATGCAGGAAAATGTATAGTAGAAATGAGCATCACCATTTCCTATCAAGTCCTGGGAGACTTCAGATTCTATATTGGAAAGTTTAGAAACAGGGAGTGAAAATTGAGACAGAAATCAAGGTGATTATGTGAGGCAAATTCTATAGATCAGCTATAAGTTTCCTCAACTGCAACCCCAGGCTAAAAATAAATGGGACAGTCTGCCAGAGAAGGGCGAAGGTGTCTTGTGTGTGAGTTGTCCACCAGAGTAAGCCTCCCTCAAACTGAAAGATGGGAGAAAAGAATCCTGCCTATTCCTTCACTTAAAGTGAAGATAGTCAATAGATTTAATTATATTTGTCAGGTAAATGTTATAAACATTGTCAATGTAAACACTGTAATCTAGCAGATAGAAATGGCAAGTGAGAGCTGGCAAGAGAGAGGTAGAAGGAACTAATTTCCTCATTTTATGGTAGCTGAGAGATTTCACTGAAAGTTGTTCAAATGAGAAACGAGATTTAAGTATGTATATTATTTAAAATTATGAATGTGACATATTCTGGTAAGCAGCCTCGAAGATGGTCCCCAATGATCCCTGTCTGCTGGTGTTCACATCTTTGTGTAATCTTTTCATTTTGAGTGTGGGCTTGATTTATTGACTAACTCCTAAAGACTAGAATACAGCAGACATGATGGGGTGTCACTTGAGATTAGCTTATAAAAAAGGACTGTGACTTCCACCCCGAGTGCTTTGTTGGATTGCTCAGCTGCCAGGTTGTGAGACAGTCATGTGGAAAGACCTACAATGATCCTTTTCCCAGAGGTGAGCCTTCAGGCATGACTGAATTCCTGGCTGATAAATTGCCTGCAACCTCACGAGAAATCTTGAGTTAGAGGTATTCACCTTAGCCACACCCAGATTCCTGACCCAAAGAAATCTTGCGGTAGTAAATCTTGTTACATTATTTCTTTGTCTTATGAATTTATTATGTAGATAATTTATTATGCAGTGATAGTGAATATACGTGTTTATATATATTTACGTATACACATATATACACACACATAATTTTCTATTGACTTTGTAAACAAATTTTGCCATATAAATTTTTAATTTTTAATTTTTTTTAACATTTATTCATTTGTGATAGAGAGACAGAGTGCGAACAGAGGAGGGGAAGAGAAAGAGGGAGACACAGAATCTGAAGCTGGCTCCAGGCTCTGAGCTGTCAGCACAGAGCCCAATGTAGGGTTTGGACTCATGAACTGCGAGATCATGACCTGAGCTGAAGTTGGACACTTAATCGACTGAGCCACCCAGGCGCCACTAAATTTCTAAGTTTTAGATAGTCAAATACATTTCATCATCTTTTTCAGAAATTTTAGCTTCTCTATCCATAGATTATATATGTAGTATCCTATATTTTTGTGTACAAATGTTTTAGTGTATTTTTTAAAATGTTTATTTTTTGAGAGAGAGAGAGACAAAGCATGAGCAGGGGAGGAGAAGACACACACACACACACACACACACACACACACACACAGAATCTGAAACAGGCCCAGGCTCCAAGCTGCCAGTACAGAGCCTGATGTGGGGCTTGAACTCACGAACTGTGAGATCATGACCTGAGCCAAAGTTGGATACTTTAACCAATTTAGCCACCCAGGTGCCCCATTGTATGAATGTTTTTAAAATTTTACAATTATAGCTTTAATCCATATGACATGTATTTTCTTTTCTAAAATAGAGTCCAATTTGACTTTTTACATGTAATGAGTCAGTTTTGTCTGCAAAACTTATTAAATAATCCATCATTTTCCCACTTGTATAAAAATATAATAAATTTAATGACTTATCATAAATACTTGGATTTGTTTCTGAAGACTGTTCTGTTCTACAGATCCATTTGCTTCTTTTTATACCAATATCTTACTGAGATGATGAATGCATGCTCTGGCTAATTAGGAAAGCAAGTTCTGACCTCATCCAAATCACTTTTCTTTTCTACATTTATGGGCTATTCAATCTATAATGTACAAAAAGCTCAAGATGGACAAGAAAAGACAGCTCAATTTAAAAAATCAGCAAAGATCACAAAAAAGATTACTTACAAAAGAGCAATTCCAAATGACCAACAGAAATAAACCTAAGAAAAAAAATTCAAATTCTCTAATAGTCAATATTAGCTGATTAAATTAACCATGAGCTATAATCTTACCCTATCTGGCAACAATTTAAGAGCTCTAGCATCTATTTCTGTTGAGGCTGCAAAAGAAAAGGAACTTTTTTACCTAACTTTACTTACCTCACCTGAGAAAGAAACTGAAATATGCATTGTTGCAGAATTTTGGGAATTGCTACAGCCTTTTGGTGATAGGAAAAAAAAAAAAAAAAAAAAAAGAAAAGAAAAATATACCTTTAACCCTGCAGTTCCATTCCTGGGAATTTATATTAAAGAAATAAATCAACTAGTAATTAAGAATATTTGTACAGAATGTTTATTGAAGCAATGATCATTGTGGCACAAAACTAAAAGCATTTTTCATGGTACCTGATACCATGAAATTTTCAACAATTTAAAAATAATTCTTTAGAATTATTATAGTTGATTTAAAGAGATTTCCATCAAGAACTCTTTAGTGAGAAGAGGAAAATGTAGAAAATTTCAGTAACATGATCTCAATTTTGCACAATAGTGACCAAAACCCTAAAAAAGTAGAATGGGACCCCCAAAAGAAACAAACAAACATTCAAGCTGAAACCATGCAAGTTGATTTTAATAATCAATGGAGAAAACTATGGTTGTTCTAGAGCCTTTAAACACTTAGTCAAAAACTAAAACCTTTGTGTCAGTCATAAATGTATGGAGAAATTAACAAATTTTTAACTAATGTTTATTTAGTACACCGTAAATTAAACCATGAAGAGCATTAAGAGTTAAAGCATTTTGGGGCGCCTGGGTGGCGCAGTCAGTTGAGCGTCCGACTTCAGCCAGGTCACGATCTCGCGGTCTGTGAGTTCGAGCCCCGCGTGGGGCTCTGGGCTGATGGCTCAGAGCCTGGAGCCTGTTTCCGATTCTGTGTCTCCCTCTCTCTCTGCCCCTCCCCCGTTCATGCTCTGTCTCTCTCTGTCCCAAAAATAAATAAACGTTGAAAAAAAAAATTAAAAAAAAAAGAGTTAAAGCATTTTATTTCTTTGTAAAAAAACTTATTAAAACAAACTTATCAAGAATAATTGGAATTAGAACAAACAATCCTAAGACTTGTATGGAGCCACAAAAACCTTGAAGAGCCAAAGCAATCTTGAAAAAGAAAAACAAAACTGGAGGCATTACCATTCCAGATTTTGAGTTATATTACAAAGTGGTAGTAATTAAAACAGTGTGGTAATGGTACTGGCATAAAAATACAAACATAGATCAATGGAACAGAATAGAAACCCAGAAATAAACTCACAATCACATGGTCAATTAATATTTGATAAAGGAAGAAAGAATATGCAATGAGAAAAACACAGCCTTTTCAACAAATGGTGCTGGGAAAATCGGACAACTACATGAAAAAGAATGAAACTGGACCACATCCTTATACCATATACAAAAATAAACTCAAAATGGATTAAAAACCTAAATGTGAGACCTGAAACCACAAAAATCCTTGAGGAGAGTAGAGGCATTGATTTCCCTGACATTGGTGATAGCAACATTTTTCTAGATATGTCTCTACAGGTAAGGGAAATAAAAGCCAAAATAAACTATTAGGACTACATCAAAACAAAAAGTTTCTGTACAGCAAAGGAACAGTCAACAAAACTAAAAGGCAACCTATTGAATAGAAGAAGATATTTGCAAATGACATTTCTAGTAAATGGTTAGTATTCAAAATATATAAAGAACTTATACAACTCAACACCCAAAAACAAACCAATTAAAAAGTGGGCAGAAGACATGAACAGACATTTCTCTAGAGAAGACATACAGATGGCCAATAGACACATGCAAAAATACTCAGCATCACTCATCACCAGGGAAATGCAAATCAAAACTACAATGAGATCACCTCACACCTGTCAGAAGGGTTAAAATAAAAAACACAAGAAACAAGAGTTGGCCAGGATGTGGAGAAAAAGGAACCTCTTGCACTGTTGGTGGGAATGCAAACTGGTACAGCCACTGTGGAAAACAGTATCGAGGTTCCTCAAAAAGTTAAAAATGGAACTACCCTATGATCCAGTAATTACACTAGTGGGTGTTTATTCAAAAAATACACAAACACTAATTCAAAGGGATACACAGACCTCTATGTTTATTGAAGCGCTATTTACAATGGTCAAACTATGGAAGCGGCCCAAGTGTCCATTGATAGATGAATGGATAAAGAACAGGTTATATATATATATATATATATATATATATATATACACACACACACATATATATATAGTCAAAAATTATGCAGCCATAAGAAAAAAATGAAATCTTGTCATTTGCAACAATATGGATAGAGCTAGAAAGTATAATGCTAAGCAAAATAAGTCAGTCAGAGAAAGACAAATACTATTCTTTCACTAATATGTGGAATTTGAGAAACACAAAGGAGCAAAGGAACAAAATAGACACAAACCAAGAAACAGACTTTTAGCTGTAGAAAACAAACTAATGGCTACCAGAGGGGACATAGGTGTGTGCACGTGTGTGTGTGTGTGTGTGTGTGTGTGTGTGTGAAATAGGCAATGGGGATTAAAAACTACACTTACCATGATGAAAAAAAAAAGAAGAATTGGAAAAGTGCTGCTACCTTCTCATTGGATAACTTACAAAACAGCAAGTATCTTTTCCATTTCCATTTCTGGGGAGTTGTCATACTTCTTTATAACTTTGGATCAGTTTCTGACACTGTATCTTTTGTTCCTTTTTCTTTCTTCCTTCCTTCCTTCCTTCCTTCCTTCCTTCCTTCCTTCCTTCCTTCCTTTCTAATGTTTATTTATTTTTGAGAGACAGAGAGAGACAGAGATAGAGTGTGAGCGGGGGGCGAGGTGGGGGCAGAGGGAGAGGGAGACACAGAATCTGAAGCAGTCTCCAGACTCTGAGCTGTCAGCACAGAGCCTGATGTGTGGCTCAACCCATGAACCAGGACCCCAGCATGACCATGATCCCAGCGGAAGTCAGCTGCCAAACCACTGAGCCACCCAGGCGTCCCCATCCTTTGCACTTTCAGTGCTGTGAAATATCTCCAGAAACGCTTTTAATGCAAAGTTTTTCGCTGGCATCACTCCCTCTGGGACATAATTATTTTAATCACAATCACTTTCCTCATTTATGTTGTTAAGTCCATTTATGTTGCTAAGTTCCTCTGGCTGCATAGCTACGATCTCCTGAATGGCTGTAGGGTCAACGTTCCCATGGCCAGCTACCTCTCTTAAACTCCACTTATATTCAATTTGAATTCACCTCCAGCATTATTACTTCTTACCTTTGCTGCTCTCTCATTTTGGTTGCCCATGTACCTCTTTTGATTATTTAAGTTTTGTGGATATGACATGGTTTTACCTCTGGCAGAGAACATGGCAACACGCCTACAATGTTTTCCCTCTGTACGTGATCCGAATAAAGATGGGCAGTGACCAATCATCAACAGATTTCGAAAGAAGTGACGTGATTGGTCACTTATCATGACGTACATTTGTTATTTACAAGGTGATAGAGTGACAAGCTAGCGGTGATGTTTGTACTTTATGCAGTTGTTCACAGAGAATACATTCTGGCAACTGAATTTTGAACCATATTGTTGTGGAGTGACTGGTATTCTTTAACTGAACTGTGGTAAGTTTCTTTATGTAGCAACTATGCAAAGTGAAGGCTTCCTGTATATGAAAATACGTGTATGACTATATAGTCATGTTCTTTTTTAAAAAAATGTAATTGTGGTAAAAACACATAACATAAAATGTACCCATTTTAATCAGTTTTAAGCACAGGTTCATTAGTGTTAAGTATATTCACATTGTTGTACAACAGATCTCCAGAACTTTTTCATCTTGCAGAACTAAAACTCTACACCCATTAAACAAAAGGAATGTTTCATATGTTTATATAATCATGAAGAAATATCAAAGGATTCTTAATAGGGTGGAAACATTTGTTAATGGGAAAAGACTGTGTTTCTGAATTGAGGGAGGGAGAATTAGGCAAAAGAAAAACAACAGAAAAAACTGCATTAAGACAAAACATATACCATATTAGCACATTTATGTGATTATAAATGTAAAAACATTGATGTGTACATATGTAAATAAAAACAAAGGTAACTAATTTAACAGAAATAAAAGTTAGATTAGCAAAAATTGAAAGTAGGAGATAGCAGAGGGAGTAGAAGTAAGCTAATTTTCTAATCTTTCATAACAGAGTCAGTTGATAGTATTGAGTATCAATAAATTTAGAAAACAAAGCATAAGTATAATATTCAGTAATATAGAGGTAATGACCAGAAGGGCTTGAAATTAAAAAGGCTAAATGTGGTTATCTTTGCTAAATAGAACTAGGAGTGAAGAATGGGAGATTTTTGCTTGCTGTTTTATAATCTTCTGTAATGTTGGATTTTTTATTACCATATTTATTTTATTTTTATAATTAAAAAATGGTAAACTTAGTACATATTCTCTGGGTGCTTACAATCAAGTTACCCACTGCATAAGAATTAAAGTACCACTTAAGGCAGTATCATTCAACAATATAATTATCTGTTTCTAAATATATATATAATATGATCATTTTTCCTGAAGAAGTGAAGTTTACTAGCTGCACTAATAAGGAAAAACGAGGCACTACATTTAAAACTTCTATGATCATTATGCAGACAGTAATGTCTAACACCATAAAATACTAAGATGAATTAAGGTAAGTAACAGGACAGCAATAAAAACATTAACCTAAAATTTGAAACCAATTTAAATATCCTATGGTTAGCTATACCATATAATGGAAAACCACATCAGTTTCCTCCATAAGTGGATCAAGGCACTTCAGCATTACTAGTATTAGTCAGTCATAACAGAAAAATGGATCCTGATCCACAAGGCTTTCTAGAAGATACCTGATGTTGAGTATTTTTGGTAGAAGTCATTCATTTCTTTCAGAACTAGCCACATTTAAATTATGGCTTTAAATATAATTGTGAGCACATTTCTAGACTTTCAGAGAATGTGTGAATGTATACGAATATGGGAGAGGGGTAGTGATAGAATTTGCCAGAATTTGTGAGTAAAAATCAAATCATCTTTTTCTAGATGTTAAATATAGCATGATAGCAGAGTAGCAGCTGTGTTTGTTTGCTTTCCTGCTGCTGTTCTTAAAAGAGTGTACTTTGGCATTTTTGTATGGAGCCAAAGAATGGTGTGGATTTTTAATTTGTGCACAGTGTAAGGTGGTGGTTGGTAATAGACATTCTTTTCTCTAAGTTTTGGAATTGAAAGATAATATATTAATGTGAGAAATTACATTTTGTTTACCAGGAGGAGCAGAAGATTCGATTACACTTTCTCAATACTAATTTTCAGAATGCATCATGTAAATGGACAGAAAGAATGAAATAAATTAGCAAACCACATGTAGGAGAACATCTGTTGTCCAATCTTACACATGGTGATTAAGGCAAATAGACTGTTTGGTCCCAGCTCTCTTTGAACGCATGTGAAAACCCATCCTGCAACCGTGATGGTTGCTTTTCCAGGACTGTTACAAAGGCTTTGACTCCTCAGAGTTGAGAGAGAGAGACATAGGTCATATATTAAATGCTTAGCATGCTTTCTCCATGAAAAAATAAGGATTAAATATATACACAAGAGGTTCCATGAATCAGTAAACATAAAAAAACCCAATATTTTCAATTATATTTTATATTTTGCAAACACACACACATAAACCTACAAGCCGTCTACCATTAATTAAATTTTTTTAGAAGGTGTAGTCCATATTAACAAAGGTAAAGGATCAAGTTAGTTAAATACTTTTCAGAATGTTAAAGCTTTTAAGAAACCTGGATGCTTATACGAGTGATGGGACAATTCTCCATGTTACTCTGTGTAACTAAAGCAAAAATGTTGATTCTGCCTTTATGTTTTTCTTTTACCGATTCTCTTGTCTATAATTCCCTGTTCAGCTCTTCCCAGAAATTAAACTTAATTCCTTTCACTCTGAAGGTGTAGAGAGCTCTTTCTAACCTTCAATAAATTTTCAATAATGCATGGGTTAAGGTATACTCATGTGTAACAGAAAGGAAACTCTGGAATATAGTTCAAAAGCTGAATGAGAAAGGCACAGAAATGAACCAGTCTGGAAAGCTGAATAGATGATGGCAAGTGTGGAATGTCCATTAAAGGGCTTCTTAGGATTCTTAGGAAAGTTGTATTTGGTAAATTTTTAAAATTCCCTCTTGTTATCTTCAAACCTCCAGGAGAATTTTGTTTATCATTATGCACTGTTTGTCTTTATTGAGGGGAATTAAGGGACAGAGAAAACCTTCACAAATAATGGGCACTGACTGGCTCTACTTATGAAAACCTGCTCCGGAAAAAAAGGGTCATAGTCTTCATATTATAACACAGGTTTCTTGTCATCTGCTCTGCCCTTTGTCCTCTGGTTTTCTCTCAACCATTCTGTATGTGGGTTTTGAAGAAAAGGTTTAGAACCTTCCAGAATCACGGTGCAGTGTATCTTTATATGTAAATTTGAAAGCTGTGCCACTATTCCAAGTTAATGATAAAAATTTTTTTATACCCCAGGTCCACACTAATATAAGAGAAATGAAAATATAAAAGAAACTAATCATTATTGAATGTCCATCATGTAGTATTAATCACCTTCCATAATCGTGGACCGGAAAGATTAAAAAACTACAACCAGTTTGGGTGACAAGTCAAACCCAGTGCGTTTTATGTAGTAATTTCAGTTTTGCCTGTTCAAGATACTGCCGTATCTCGTTTTTATTTGTTCCTTTGAGGAACTCTACAATTCCTTGTGGTTTAAAGTACCAGTGCATCCCATGATCCCACTTGTAGAACACCACCTCCCCCTGCTAGGTCCCCTCAACAAAGCAAAGCATACTCCTGTGTGATCAGTCAGAGCTCTCTCTCAATTTGCTTGAATTAGCAAGGGAGATTGATTGGCTGAGCCACTGCAAGTAGGACAGAATGAGAAAATCATAAAAAAAAAGGAAACAGAGAAAAGTAGATGTGAGAGGTGTCAGGGAGAAAGAGAGAAGGGAGGTCCTTGTTGACTTGACTCTCTTAACAGAACTAACTTTATGGGCACGTAACCTTACAGCCACATAGGATTCTGAACTGGCACATAAGGTTTAATGATTTGCTGTAGCCATCTTGAAATTCTTAATGATTTTTAAACAAGGACATCTCGCTTTTTTCATTTTGTAAATTATGTAGCCAGTTCTGGTCTCCAGGTCCAGTTTCTGACATGTGGTTCCTTCTACTATGTGAACTTCCTTAGTGTTTTTCTCTGCTTTGTAGGAAAATAAAATGTCCTTCCGTGCTTGAGCTAGTTTGAGTTGAGAATTTGTAACTTGCAATGGAAACAGTTGTGACAAACGTCTTCAGACCTGCACTTCCTATCAGTCCTCAGGTTGTGGTACCAACAAACCCTGGTTATTTGTGAAGAATAAATTATTCACTTATGAATGATTTATGACACAGTTTTAACACCAAATCTTGTTTTCCTGCCATCTGTCATGACTTTAACTGACTTCACGGCATCAATTAGATAGTCCATGGAATGAAAACTAATGTTAACTATTCCTAAATATAATATTTCAGTATGTAATATTTTAATATATAATGTAAATATTTAAAATATGTTTTCAAAACTAGAAATGTATATGATAGTTATATAGCATGTAGCAAATGCATGTGAGGGAAACATTATTACGTGTTTAGAATGTTTTCCAGTTTATAAAATGCTTTTACACACAATATGTTACTGTAAGAAGTCCTCTATTTTGAAAGGGATCACTGGGCCATTGATGGATAAACCATCTGCCTGGTAATGGGTATGTTTTCACATTTTAGTATTTGGAAACAAGTGAAAATAGCATCTCACTGCCATATAAAAGCATGACTTTATATGAAAAGCTGAATCTGAAAATCAGTTTGTGGTACTGGTCATCAGAAGGTAGTACATATACAGAGAAGCAGAGAAAAATCCATCTCTATCAACCAAAACAACAGAAGGGATCAGGTGCTGATTTATCAAAACAGATCTCAAATACAGGGATGCTTTGAACTGGAAGAGTAAAAGCAAGGACGACATGGGCAAAACGCAAGAAATCACATGTAGTAATTAGATGAGAAGGAACACCCACGCCTGGGTGACAGAGTTGGTTAAGTGACCAACTCTTGATTTCAGCTCAGGTCATGATCTTACGGTTCGTGGGATGGAGCCCCGCACCTGGCTCTGTGCTGCTGGCGTGGAGCCTACTTGGGATTCTCTCTCCCCCCTCTCTCTCTGCCCCTACATCTTCCTCTCTCAAAATAAATAAATAAACATGAAAAAATTATTTAAAAAAAAAAAGGAAAAGAACATGTACTTCACATTCTGAAATATTAACATGAGGTCCTGTCTTGTGAAACTTCACCTCAGTAGGTTCAGTGGAACTAGAATTACTATTTAATTTCGAAAAGCATGTGGGCAAATTTATTAAGGTCAGAAATACATGGCTATAAAAGTAAATAGACCAGGCCTGAACAGTAAGGTTTCACACAGACTTGATGGAGGACAAATACACGTTGCCACAGTTTTGGGGTTTTATCTGCCAAAACGGTTCTGGTCTAGACTGTTCTGGGTGTTCTTCTTCGCAGAGGACTTCCACAGAGGCTTCCCCGGTGTGGCAGCCCAGCGTCCCAGCGTCCTCCATGGCTCTCATTTCTTCCTTCCCCAGAGCAGTCTGCCCTTGCCCGAGACCACGATTCAGGAAACGAGTAAGGTGTGGCTCTCCCTTGTCGTGGCGTAAGCAAAGAGAGGATGTTTTATTTTGTTTACTCCGGCTCACTCCCTCCAGTTAGGAAGAGGTGGAAATTAGGTTTAGGGACTCATCTAACTGAGAGAGGTGAGGAAGAGAGTTATAGAAATGGCAAGACCTTAAAATGAATTCAGGATTTAGTAACCATCTGAAGGACAACGGCAGATGGTAAGTTTAGAGGTGTACAAATATAATAGGAGGAGGTCAGATGAATTTCAATAGCAATTGCGGAAGAAGTGCGTGATCGTTTTGAAGAATAAAGAAGAGAAGAGAAACCATATGGTGAGATGATAATTAGGCTCCAGTGTTTGCCTTTAAGAAAAGAAAAACCTTGGAAACTTATTTATGAAGACACAGCCTAAGGTAAAAGAAAAGATTTATTGGAAAAGAAAAGAAAGACAGATGACCATCTAGGTCTAAGTTGCAGAGTTTTGGAGAGATTTTACCGTAAAATTAAAACTAAGGGAAATGAAGACAGGAAATATATAGTAATTTAAACAATACAGAACTATGAATCAGGCTGCCTTATTATAGGAATAATAGAATAGGACTGAGAAATGGAACAGAGTTCTCAAAGAAATTACTTGTAAAAAGTAATCAAAAACATTTTGACACTGACAATAAATGAGTGAATTCTGTACTTATTACAATTCAAATCTGTCCTTTATGTCCAGGAAGAAAACAAACATTTTCTTAGAGTGCAGAGAAAAGTCTCTGTTGAGTATGGGTGACTAGAGAAGCGTATAAACTCAGAAATCACTCCATTGCCTCTGTTAGGTCTGACTTTGTTTCTTTTAAGGTCAACTGAATTCTGAAGTTTCATGCAATGAAGCAAGTAGTCAACATGTCTTTCTGCCGCCCATTCTCTCTAGTCCAGGCTCTATTGCTATGCTGGTGTGTGACAGTTACTGCTTTGAAAGGTTTTTCCTGCTATTCTTTTGAGGTAGTGGAGGGGTGTGGACAGAGCGGCTGCATGTTAAACAGGAGGAGTGAGGAGTCCATCATGTAACTTTCACCGAGTGCTGTGGCCGCAGCCTGCAGAGTGCAGGGAGGGATCAGAGTGGAGTCTGAGGAAGCCGACTGAGGCTGCCTCCACCATGAGGTTGAGCAGGGGGCAGAGCTTGATCTGAGGCAGGGCAATAGGGTGGAGGGAATGGATTTGTCGGGGATGAAGGAAGAGGATTCGGCAGGATTTCGAGACTGGATGTGAAATGGGGCAAGTGTCTGCTTAGACAACGGGGTAGGCTGTGTTGCTATTCATCGAGGTGAGCTCATGGGGTGAGAGGCACATAGAGAAAATGCTGAGTTCACTTTTGTATGTGGTGGATTTTAGATGTCTGTTGGATAGTGTCATGATTTTCTCTTTTCCCATGCTGACCATCAAACTCTTGATGGGTATTTTTCTTTACATGGATTAATTAATAAACTCTTGAAGTCAAAGTTATCAGTCCTGTAACCCAGAAACAACAACAACGTCAACGTCCCATTATCTGCTAATTTAATTAGTTCACTTCTGAAGAGGCAATCTTATTTCATTTCTCCTTTCCAGATTTTGAGGTGCCGCTCACTGTTCTCACCCTATATCCTCTTGACTTGGGTGTAATTGGTCAAGAGAAGGAAAAGTCAAAGAACTTTCAGAATTTCTGCCTGCAATCCTGAAGAACAGTGTGGTGCTGGCAAACACTGGCAATTGGAAATGGAATTGTGAGAGGTTCAGTTTTGTTAGATGCTGAAATTAGGACGATCCAAGGAGAACTGCGATTTCACAGAATGGCAGACTGGATGGGACTTTCAAGGGGAAGAAAAATTAACATGTAGTGATTATATAATGTGTACTAGGCACTTTGCTAGAACTCTCTCATATATGATGCCTCAATTAATCTTTTTTTTAAATTAATTTATTTATTTTGAGAGAGAGAGAGCGCGCATGACTGCACATGTGCACGAGTGGGGTAGGGACAGAGAGAGAGAATCCCAAGCAGGCTCTGCACTGACAGAGTAGAGGCTGATGCCGGGCTTGATTTCACTAGCTGTGAGATCATGACCTGAGCCGAAATCAAGAGTCAGATGCTTAACTAACTGAGCCACCCAGGCACCCTCAATTAATCTTGATAACATACTTGTAAGTTATTTCTCCTGTTTCGTAAATGGAAATAAATATCCTTAGAGAATCAGTTATTCAGTGGGTTATTAGAGCATTTTGAATGAAGGAAGAAGGATGATAACGCCCTTGGTGCCCTATACCAAAGGTATGAAAATTGGTTTTCAGGGGGGAAAAAAAAGTCTCTTTTAATATATAAAACACTGATATACATATAAAGTATTATATATATATATATATATATATATATATATATATATATATATATGGAACCTAAACAAATATACAGTATATCTGAGGTATTAACATTTCATGGGGGGTATAAGAAAAAATGTCTGCAATAATTTTAAAGGGGGTGATAATAAAAGGTTGAAAAACACTGATGTAGACACATTTCATTTAATAAAACTTTTACCCTTTTTTTCCCTTTTTTGCAGAATTCCTTTTTGTTTCACATGAAAGCTGATGTTACACAATAATTCATACAATAGGTAAAAACAGTGTTGGTTGAAGTGTCACTGGGGACAAGGCCCAGAAACATGCCTTTCCTGATGCCTTTTCCCTCACCTCCTGTGGTAGCCCTTGAGGTGCTGATATGAAGCTTAGAGCTCTGAGAATCTTACTTGGGATATCAGAGGGACACAATTTAACCTCCTTATTAAGAAGCAAATGAGTAAACAGAGGCAAGCTTGTAATGCGTAAGCATGAACTTCTATGGTGATTGTATTATTCACACAACAGGGAACTGAATCAGGCCTTCTATCCTGAGGCCTACTACCGAGGTGAGATGCAAGGAGTCATTAAGAGAAAGAAAAGCCCAAGTGGAGGTCAGGAAGAGAGTGTTTAGAGAAAAAAGTGAGGAGAGATGTTCAAGAAGGATATCGTCGCAAGAAAAAAAAAAAACAACTGGGGGGAACTGTGTATGGTGACAGATGTTAACTCCAGTTAATTCAGTGAACATTTCACAATATATACAAATATCTAATCATTATGTTGTATACCTGAAACTAATACAATGTTACATGTCAACTATATCCCCCCAAATAAATTAATTGAAAAATGGATACTGTCATTATCAGTAGTAAATGGAGAGGTTACCAAGGAATGAGAAAACAGATCTGGCAGTGTGAAGTTCTCTGGTGATTTGTGAGCGCAGTTTCAGAATCGTGTATGGGCAGAGCTTGGCTTCCCAGGAAACCGGATATTTAAGACACCATCAGCAAATAGGTAAGGATGCTAACTTTGCTAACTGTTGCAGCTAATTACCCACCCGTCCATGATTGGATAGAAATGTCAATGCGTCCCTTACAGCAAAATGAGAAAACAGTTTTTAGTCTATTGTGTCAAGATGGGTTCAGCTAAAGAATTAGAACGCAGAGAAAACAATGCACAAAATGGATGTCTTCAGGACAGACCTCAATAAAGACAGGTTTTCTGTAATTTGATTTTATCAAATGTCTGGAACACGGAAATTCACCTGAGGATAAAAAAGGGAAAACATATATGATAATGAGATAGAGACATAGATGAAGGAAAAAGAAAATTTGAGGATCTCTATTGAGCACCATAGAATTCTTCTACCTTCTGTTACATGCATTTTTAGCTTTGAGTGACACCATTGCTATTTGCTATTGTCAGACAAATTATTATCCAACTGACTCAACAAATTATATTTGGGCTTTAGTAATTGTGCTTTAGTATGAGGGAATTAAACTGTAATCTTACAAGAGTCTTAGTAATTACTTAATTCCTTTTTTGCTATTTATTTCAAACATTGGGAGTGTGATCCAGTAGTGACATCTAACACTTTCAACTGAACCTTAGTTAAGTGTCTCACACTAATAGGAATATTCCTGTTCTCCTTTACACAGCTCTATCATCTACAAACATGGGCAGATTAATTTTCTAATCAAAACATTCTAGGAAACTATTAAGCATGACATTAAACTGTGTTATACTAATTATATTCCCTATGAAGAATTTCTATCTGAACTTACAGCATAAGACCCTAGAGAAAACTTATCAGAGCACAAATTGCTCAACTGTGTTTTAAGAAGAATCACATATCCATTTAAGAATTTTGCTTTTCATCCCTACCTTAAATCGACTCTGTTCTCCACAGTGATTCATTATGGTGGCAAGATCTTGTTGACCTTGTTAAACAGATTTTGTTAAAGGTGTTAAAGCCTGTGTAGGTATGTACCATGGCAAAGGGAAGTATTTAACTCTATTTTGAACATTTGTCCAAAAGTAGTATTTGCTTCTTACTAGCATACTACTCTCATCGGACAACAAGAAATAACTGAATATAATTAATTGTGATATACCAAGGGGTGGAGATCATTTAGCAGGGGTCAGAAGACAATTTTCTGTAAAGGACCAGACAGTAAACAGTTTAAGTTTTGCAGGCAAGATGCTCTCTGTCACAACTGCTCTGGTCTACAGTTGTACAGGAAAGGCAGCTTTGGACAATAGGTAAGAGAATGGGCATAGCCATATTCCAACAGCATTTTATTTACAAAAAGTAGCTGGCAGATCAAAACCACAGTGAGATACTACTTCACAGCCACTAACGTGGCTAGATTAAAAAAGCCAGGTTAGAAAAATGTTGGTGATGATATGGTGAAATTGGAGACCTCATGCTCTACTGGTGGGAACGTAAAATGGTGCAGCCACTTTGGTAAATCTGGCAGCTCTTCAGACATAGAGTTACCATATGACCCTGCAATTCCTCTTCTAAGCATATATCTAAGAGAAATGAATACTTATGTCCACATAAAACTGTGTAAATGAATATTTATAGAAGCATTATTTATAATAGCCAAAAGAAACAACCCAAATGTCCACCAACTGATGAATATCTAAACAAAAGGTGGTATATCCATACTATGGAATATTACTCGGCCCTTCGGGGACATTTGGCTGTCTTGGGAAATTTTGGCGCCATCTAGTGGCTGAAATAAGGAATGCTGCTAAACATCCTAGGATGCACAGGATGGCCTCCCCTCACCCTCCCATAACAAAGAATTATCAAGCTTTAAATGTCAATAGGGCTGAACTTGAGAAACCCTGGTGTACATATGTACATTATATGATTAGCATTCTGTGCATATGATTTGCATATCAGTTAGCATTCTGTGCATATGATTTGCTTTCTCTCCATCTTACATTATATTATAAAACAGCAGCAGTTTAAACTAAGACCAACAAGCATGTGGAGAATGCAGAAGTAGCCAGGCCTCAAAACCAGCTGGGCAAGCGGCAGTAGTATACTTTGCTCATGAATTTGAAATGAAGGTGCAAAGTCAGTGCTAATGGCCAGATAATGATTCTAACACCCTGTGATTAAGTACAAAGTGCTAGGGAACTTTCGTATAATGAGGTATACCCCAACTGAGTCAGGTGGTAAAGCAATAGAGAAAGTAGTAAAGTTACATAAATTGGTTTTGAATTAGGCTTGTGATTATGCTTCTTGTCTTAATCCATTGACCACTTGGAAAGCATGAACAACAAAGAGCTGAATTTGTAATTTTTTTGTAGAGGTTTTGTAGAACTACAAAATTGTAGAAAAATTTTGTTGAAAGAAGGAAATAGGGTGTTTTCTTTTATTGTTGTTTCTTGGCTCTCTGCCTCTGTATTACTTTAAGGGAGAGAAGGAAAATGCATGAGATAAAAGAGAATGAAAGAAAGTGGAAGGCAAGTGGAGGGAAGGGAACAGATTTTATTATTAATAAAAAAAAAATGTTTAGGGCACCTGGGTGGCTTGGTCGGTTAACTGTCTGACTTCACCTCAGGTCATGATCTCACAGTGTGTGGGTTTGAGCCCTGCGTTGGGCTCTGTGCTGACAGCTCAGAGCCTGGAACCTGCTTAGGATTCTGCGTCTCCCTCTCTCTATGCCCTTCCCCAACTCTCACTCTGTCTCTGTCTCTCTCTCTCTCTCAAAAATGAATAAACATTAAAATTTTTTTTTTAAAAAGGGGGTTGTCATCCTCTCTCTCACTTTAAAAAAAAAGTTAAAGTCATCCTAAAAGGAAATTAATTATTTCACTTTTCCTTACATGCAACTTAATAGCTCAGAGTGGTCTCAATGCCAATAAATAGATATTTTGGAGGAATGGAGTTAAGGGAGCTATCCCCAAAGTTCCTATGTTTTGTTAAAAATTTGATATGAAACATTTCTTTTTATTTATTTTTTAGTTTTGTGAGGGAGAGAGAGAGAAAGGCAGAGAGAGAGAGGGAGACAGAGGATCCAAAGCGGGCTCTGTGCTGGCTACAGAAATCCTGATGTGGGGCTTGAACTCATGAATCACGAGATCATGACCTGAGCTGAAGTTGGCTGCTTAACCAACTGGGCCACTCAGGCACCCCATGAAACATTTCTGATAAACAAAAAAATTATAGAAAATAGTAAAATAGACAGAAATATACCCATTGCTGAGATTAAATACTTGTTAATATTTTGCTAGATTTACTTCTGATCTTTCCTTTTAAATAAATAAAACATTACAGCTACTTCAGCTATAAACTTTCAGCTTTAATTCCTCATCTCTTCTTTCATTCCTCTCTGGAAGTAGGTGGTTTTGGGGCATATTTCCCTTGTGCTTTTACACACACACACACACACACTATGTATACATATATATATATCTTTATATGTATGTATTTGCCACTTGATTTTTCTCTTTATTATTGAGCTATATCTACATGTAGATCTAGTTATTTGGATACAATATAGGATTCTACCGTATAATAAACCTCTGTGTGTTTTATTCTTTCCATGACTGCAGGATGGTTAAATAGTGTTCAAGAAGTATCTTTGTATGGGCATCTTTGGGCTTCTGCAGGGACCCATGTAGACGAGGAAGTGCAGGGTCACAGATACATGGAAGTTCAGTTCACGTTTACTAGGTGTCACCAAGTTGCTGTCCAAAGTGGCTGTACCAGTTTTGCACTCGTCATCTTTGTAGGAATCCATAAATTTTGGCCAAAACTTGGTGCCAAGAGACTTTGTACTATTTACCAATCTGATAAGGGTAAAACGGTACCTCATACAATTGTCATTAAAAAAAAAAAAATAGACTGAGAATGATCCATCCCTTCCCTCAACTTTTCACACCTTTCTCTCTTAGATAGTCATGAAGAGTGAATTGTCCCAACAATTGCAATAGTAATTGTCTGGATTTGAGACTGAGCAGAAATGATAAAGGAAAGACACACATTTTTGGATTCCAAGCTTCTGGAGTCCTGCCTATTGTCTCCATAAATTTAGTCCCAGCCCTGTGCACCGAGCCTGGCACAAGGAGCTTGTCCAAAACTGTTGCTCAGTGGGATGTATCATCTTCTTGTGGGGGTGTCAGAATGGGGAGCAGTGCATGCTACTGTGAAGTTTAAGTAATAAACAAGTTAAAAATGTATTTTTAAAAATGTAAAACGTAGAGAAAAGCATTTTCACAGAGACATTGCAGTTGCAATTGATTTCTGAGAAAAATTCCAGAGTGATCTATGTGAAACCTGAAAATTAATTATAATAACTTCTGTTTATTTAGACATAGTACTCTTCTACATGCCAAGGACTTGAGAAAGAAAAGAGCAGTCCTTCACATCAGGTAACTAGTCTGACACTTACAGCAAGGGCTCAATGTTTTTAAAAGCCAGCCTGACACTCACAGCTAAGCCATGTTGTTCCCTTCTGGACATAAACAATCTCACAGAACACCAAAATCAGATAAGGGCACTTGACCTTGCTGTTGTTTGTGCATAGATAAAATTGCAAGTGGTTTTGGGTCTTTTTTTGTCTCTCTTCAAGGCACAGTGCCCTTATCTCATAGATATCTCTGAACAACTCCACTTGTTCAACTACAGGTCTTTCTCCTGGTGGTCTTTGGTGGGAGATGCTTTCACAGACATTTCTATCTCATTTAAGCCTGTTAGCTATTATTATTATTATTATTATTATTATTATTATTATTATTCCCTTTTGCAGATGGGAAGGCAAAGAAAGAAAGTTTAATGTCATCTACATCAGATAGCTCGTAAATGACAGGGATAAAACCTGCACCTGGGTCTAGTGGTCATTAAGACCTCATGAATTACTTCAGTTCTCTGGACCCTGCTGTTCTCCTGGATTTCCCCCTAAAGATTAGGTGCTCTTTGAAGATGGAGACTGGCACAGAAAGTCTGGTAGAGTAAAAACAAATAGACATTAAAAAACAAAAGAAAACCCAATGACTATAGCCTGAGAGCTTACTTGCTAGTAAGGTCCCTCTTCTGAACCTCTGTGCCAATCTTCCCAGTTACTTGTTTCTTGTCCCCAAATCAGTACTGCATGTTTACCAGTCTTGGCCCACACCACCTCTCTGTAGTCAGAAGTTGGATAACTTAAGGCAAGAGTTCAAAGGAAAAGATGACTTTAAAAGGGGGAAAAACACAGTGATGTGTGGGAAAACTCCTTTAACCTCGAGGCTTGCCCTTCGGTATACATAGCAAACTCTCTCGCATGGTTTCAGCTCAAGGCTCTTCACTGGCCCTTCACTGTAGGCTCTTGAAGTTTTCGGCTCTATGCTCTTGAGTGCTCTTGGCCTTGCTTCCAGCTCTGAATGCCTCACATCTGATGTCTTGCCACTCTTGTCTGCCTAGTGAAAATCCATGGACTCTTACTTAAGCCTTTCCAGCTCTGCTCCTTCAGATTTAATATTCCCCCTCTTTGTTCTCAATGAGCCTTTAAAACAACTGCTATACATTTGTATTATTTTGTTATTTGTGTAAGGGTTTGTGAAGCACAGATGTGAGCTCCTTAAGGACTTGGCCTAGACCTTTCTGATTTTTAGTGGGCTCCTCTACCACTCCAGATAGGGCTCTCAGCACTTGGGTACTCAGCAGGAGCTCGGTACATCCAGGCAACATACTCTTGGGGCCTTCTGATTGCTGTTGTTCTCACCTGCCTTTCAAGGGCAGATCCTAGAACTACTTTTCCCAATGGCCATCGCACCAGGGCGTCCCGAGTGGGGCAAGAGAGGGTTAGCAGATGATTTCACATTCCAACGCTGCTCGAATGGTGGTGCAGAGGGTCTCGCTTGCCTTTCAGTTTAGCAGGAGCCGGTTCTCCAAATTCCAAATAAACGCAGACAGGTAACTTCCTAATAGGTTTTCCGCGCTTTCGCGACTTAATCCCGCCCTTGCCCTGAAGGTAGCTGCCACGGTTGAGTGGCGAAATGAACGGGCGGCACAGCCAATCATGTTTCGTTCGGCCCGGAAAAGGCGGATCCCGGGAATGTCTTTGACGAAGCGGCGCGGGATTGGCGGGTCCCGAGCCGTCAGCCGTGGCGGGAGTTTTCGGATGTATTGGCGGCGGCCCCGGCAGCAGCAGTTGGGCTGAGCTGGGCCGGCACGGCTGGTGGCGGAACCGGGAAGGCTAAACCACCACACATTCCCGCGCTCACGGCTTGTGGCTTGCATTTCAGCCGCCTTCTTTCCGTCCCCGAGAGCTGCGCAGAAAGATGGATCGGCACCGGCCTCGGCTGCACCACCCGAAGCAGGGCTCGGCCGCCGGAACCCCCTATCCCTCCTCAGCCTCGCTCCGTAGCTGCCGGGAAAGCAAGATGCCGGGCCGGAAGGGTCCTCAGCACCCTCCGCCCAGCGGCGCGGAGGAACCTGGAGAGAAACGCCCCAAGTTTGTAAGTTTCGCCTGGAGCTTTGGTGGGGCAGCTCCTGCAGGGCCGAAGGGCTGCGGCTCAGGTCCCAGGATCCTTCAATTTCATGAAACTCTGACTTGGCCGACAGCCGAGTGGGTGGGTGGGTCCACGGTGTAAACGGGAATGGGTCGGGGGCTACATTTTGTTCTAGATTGCTAGAGCTTCCAGTCTCCTAATAGATTTACGACGACAGGGTCCAGTTCTGTTTGGACCCACTGCCAAATACACTCACTGGTCACTGTGTTGCCCCACATTTGTTCTGGCTGACGTGAAAAGCAGTTCAAATGTGAATGTATTGACGTCACCTAGGTGAACCTTGCATTTTTTTGAGTCGAACTTCTCCCCACCCTTCTGGCTTCCGAGGGTATGAGACATAGCAAAGTGAACTTTTAGGGGGTAGTATTTCTTTTTCTGCTGTAATTTTCCAAGGAGAAACAACAGGTTTTAAAACTTGGCGGGCTATGTAGTCACTGCTGAGGAATGTTTTGTTTATATTGGAAAGAAACTCGCTATTCTGGTTGCTTCTCTTACTTTAACACCCAAGGGAGATGTCATGATCAGCGGTTTGTGAATCTTTTTGTTGGTGTCCACTAGTGAAAGAATAGGCAGTGATGACTGCTTTGTAAAAATGTGTGTAAATAAATCACAGAAGGTTAATAGATTTGGGATAAATCTAACAATTGAAAATTTAATATTTGACCCCTCCATTTAATTAGGAATATGGAGTTATGGAATATAACTTTTTCAGTTTTGGGCACAGTTATACAACACAGCATGTGCCTTCTGTGAACAAATAAATCTCGTTAGGAATTTAAGTCAGGATACATACCTTAAGGGAATAGACATTTGTGGAGCAGGAGTGAGTTGCTAACAATTAAAAGTAACGGTTGAATAAAACTGGGAGCAGAGCTATGAGATGTATCAGAATACTGAAAATGAGGGACAACATGGATTAATTTTTCTAAATTAAGTAGCAAGAGGGCCATAGGACTGGCAGAATTTGCAGGAGGGTCAACTATGTTGTTGATTGTTTTGTTGGTAGAGTTGAGGAACAAATAGGATAGAGTTAAATTGGCGAGGCAGGATTCTAGCCAATATGAGAAGAATCCTGGGGCAATGACTTTTCTTCCTTTTAGAGTCTTTTGTTTGGGTTAATGATGTCATTCCATTTTGTTTCTTCTATGCTCCAGAATACATGAGGTATTTTGAATTTTCGTTTGGATTTTCTGTGACTTCCAGCAAGGCGGTTATGAAAACAGAAGTGAAATAATTAATATTTAGGTTTAGTTTCATTGAAGGATGTATCTACATGATTTGGATTCTAGCTCTTCTCTAGCTCTAGTTTTTCATTTCTTAAGTATGTTGTTTTTATATTTTTTTAATTTTTATTTATTTTTGAGAGAGAGACAGAGCGTGAGCGGGGAGGGGAAAGAGGAGGAGACACAAAATCTGAAGTAGGCTCCAAGCTGTCCACGCAGCTCGCAGCTCGAACTCAAATACAATGAGATCATGACCTGAGCCAAAGTCAGACCCTTAACTGACTGAGCCACCCAGGTGCCACTCTTAAGTATGCTAAAAGGGTTATTGTAAAGATGAAAAGACCTCTAAAAGCAATACTTTGAAGCTTTAAAGTTAATAAACATATCTAAAAATACAGTGTTTATTTTTATTTTTTATTTTTTTTAATGTTTATTTATTTTTGAGAGGGAGAGAGAGCACGTGAGTGAGAGGGGGACAGAGGATCCAAAGCAGGCTCTGTGCTGAGCCACCCAGATGCACCCAGTGTTTGTTTTTAGATAGGAGTCTGATTCGAATCATGTCTTCATAATTAATTTAGAGGTAATTTGGACTGTTTGTAATCCCTGAAACTAATTTAGATACTTATAGTTTCTTTAGCTATATTTTCCATTTCACTAATGCTGTTATCAGAGATAACTTGCTTGGAATATTTAACTTGCTTGGATATTTAATTTAACTTGCTTGGAATATTTAAGTTTAGCAATTACAGTTGCCTGTTGAACAACATGGGTTTAAACTGCACAGGTTAACTTAATGCATGGATTTATTACAGTGCAGTACTGTAAATCTGTTTTTTCTTGCTATTTTCTTAATAACATTTTCTTTTCTCTAGCTTTGTTGTAGGAATACAGTAGATAATATATGAAATATGCCTTAATTGGTTATCAGTAAGGCTTCCAGTCAACAGAAGGCTATTGGTAGTTAAGTTTTTGGGGAGTCATAAGTTATACATGAATTTTTGGCTGTGTGAAGACTGGAGCTTCTAACCGCTGTGTTGATCAAAGTCATTTGCTATGTGACTCTTTTTATTCTTTATTTGATCGTTCTGTTATGTGCACTTTTTGGACTATCTACATTGATTGCACCTGATGGTTTACTACTCTCTCTTCCCATGCTTGTAAGCTCATTGCTTTATCTTAGCCTATCTTCCAAGAGGCATTATGGGCGATGCTTTTCTCAGAGTGCCACTGATTTGGGATCACCTCTACCTGAAGTAGGACTCTTAGGGGGCTTTAACAACTCTAACTCTGTTCCTGGCCTGTGTCTCAGTATGCCAGGCTGAAGGCTGCCTTCTGAGTAGCTCTTCCCAGTCAACCTATTTCACACCTGTTATCAGTCTCACCCTAGTAACTCTTGTTTTGAGGATAGAGACCATCCCTTCCTCACGATATCTTTGCAATGCCTCTACAAGTGATTGTTCTGTAGTTCAGTTTGCTGTACTACTAGATGTCAAGGCACTTCTTGGCTTTTGCTTGAGTTGTTGGGGGCAGCTGTTTTTGACTGGAACAAGCAACAGAGTTTGGTGATACGACAGGAAAGGCGATAATATAGGTGTTTAGCACATTCCACAAAGCTGCAAGCTGGTAGTAGAACTGAGTGGTAAATTGGCCACTTGCTCTGTTCTTGGGTTGGAAGGCATGAGCTCTGGGGCCCACTGAAATCTTGGTTTACTTTAAGCCCTGGTAAAGCAGACCAGTCCTTGTTTTCTACTGTGTGTTTAGTCGTGAGTCTCAAGGTACTGTTGCCTTGTGTATACAAGTTTGTAGTATAGAATTTCTCCCTATAGATCTGTGTAAACAGAAATTCATCTGTTGTGAGTGTAGGACAGTTTGGCCACACAAGAAATCCACTACTTTGGGGCTGCTTGTGAACTAACCGACTTGATTTCAGTAGAAAATATGGCAAGCAGTGAGTATTGAGATGCTGAGGCTAGTAACCGGGGACAGGATGAAACCATAGGAGATTGGCAGGCCAAGGCAGGTACCTGGATGAAGGCTTTGCGAAGGTAGATAGAGTTCAGTAGGATCATGAAGTTTTGTCCTGCCGTAGGTCACACTCATAGTACCTGAGCCTGAGTCCTGTTTCCCTTGTAGAACAGAACAAAACAGTTGCCCTACTTGATGCTGGGCGCTTCAGTCCTACTCTTACCAACACACAGTGCACAAAGTGGTGGCCCCCATATCTGTGTTGAGAGCAGGATGTGTGGCTTCCGGAGAAGCCGTGGGTCAATGTTTTGACAGGAGGCCTGTATGTTTGGTGGTCCCAGTTGGCAGAGTGACTCTTCTTTTTAATTAGGAATATCCTTTAAAAGTTGTCACAGACTTTGGTGTAAATCTTGCATCTAATCTTATACTTTCCATTGAACAGATTGTTCATTATTGTTTAATTATGTCATTACTGTACCTTCAATTTTGGTTGTGAGAGATATTTCACCCTGTTCAGTAATATATATGTGTCTACCATTTTGGACATCATTACTAGTAACAGTTACTTTAATAAATGAACGAAGCTCTGTTCCAGGTACCATATATGTGTGTGTGTGTGTGTGTGTGTGTGTGTATGCCATATATGTGTATATCAACTCCTTTAACCCTTACAACAACCCTATGAGGTATATGGTATTATTAGTCTTGTTTGCTGGATGGAAAAAGCAAAATACAGAGGTTGAATTGCCTGAGGTCACACAACTGCCTGTTGCTGAGGACAGGATTTGAACCTTGGCAAGCTGTCTCCTACATTCTTAGTCACTGTCCTGTATTGCTCTTCTGTGCTGTTGGGAATTTTAACCTTTACTACTTGTCTCACTCAAGAGCCATTAAAAATAGTAATACCTTTAATGAGTACAGAATTAGTGATTTCCTGATCACAGGCAGGTTGTGAGGTGGCAGGAGGAATCCAGTGGGAGAACTATTGGAGGAGGGGCAACTGAAATTGGAGTAGGCATGATGGGATTAGTGCATGGCCACCTCTTGGCTTTGGGTTCGTTTGGAGGCAGCTGTGGCAGGCTGAAAACTGACACCCCCCCCCCCCCCCCCATAGAAGATAACCAGGTCTTAATCCCTGAAACCTGTGAATGTTGCCTGCCATTGCAACAAAAAGATTTTTAAATTAAGGGTTTTAAAATGGGGAGATGACTCTGGATTACCGGGCTGGGCCCTACATGCAAACAAACATAGGTGTCCTTGTAAGAGGGAGGCAGGGGGAAATTTGACTATAGAAGAGGAGAATGTCATGTGACTCAAAGGCAGAGGTTAGTGGTGCAGCCACAAGCCAGAGAATGCTGTCAGCCCTAAGAAACCAGAGGAAGAAAAGAATTGGTTTCCTCTAGAGCTTCCGAGGGAGAGCGGGACTGCTAACACCTTGGTTGGAGCCCAGTGAAACTGATTTCTGACTTCAGGCTTCCAGCACTGAGAGAATACATTTTTGTTCTGAGCCATTAAGTTTGTAGGAATTTGTTTTGGCAGCCACAGGAAATGAACACAACAGGTGTAGTTATGAGGGTGACCATGTTAGAAGGTTTGGTTTACCAGTTCATCCATGTGTATTTTAGGAGAACTGTCAGATTCACCTAAATGTCTTCCTTTTGGTAACATTTTCTTTTGGACCGTGATTTGGGGGGATATAAGATAACAGTTTGGTCCTCTGGAACAGCAGCTAGAACTTGATTCCAACTTGTTCTGCTGCCTCATTTTCGAAGTTGCTAGAAAGCTGAGAAAAATGTGGAATTATTTTTGTGTGCCTTTTGAATTTATTTCTTCATTGTGTCCTCAGCTAAAGTGATACTTTCAGTTGTATTAGAGTTAAATTGTCAGAATCGGAGGCAGTGTTCTTATTTGGGCACTTGAGTGTTATATCAAGATTCCAACTAACCCATCTGACACTGAAACCTTCATAAGGTAAGATCATTTATTTTCTTCAGGCCAGTCTTTTAAGTAAATTGCCTGAATTGTCCCAGGCTTTTGTTTTTTTCCTGACAGAGGAAAAGAAGTTTTCTCTGTTGGTTAATATATAATTTATCAAAAGCTACCAAAATATATAAAGTGGCTTTTGGGAGTATGTTTAGCTGCTGAAAATAGATGATATATGGTAGTTATTACTTCTGGATCACTCTGGATCTTTTTTTTTTTTTTTTTTTTTTTTTTTGGTGGGTAAAAAGGGGTGGGAGTAGGGATAATTGTCTCAGATTTAGAGCAAGGCTTAATTGCTTTTTTTCAAAGACTCATGTCTTTAATTACGAAGCAAGCAAACTGACATACATTTATTACACTGTGGAACCTTGCATCTCATCTAGTCTGTCTTGTAGCAATTGCTTCTGAACAGATGTTACCTGAAACACCTTTGTGCAGTTGGTAGAATGCTAAAATTTGTCATGCTTTTATTATTGTTGTCGTGAATTAACTCTACTTTATGGCATAACTTTATTGCTGTGTCCTAGAATCTTTATATATTTATTGCCTTATAAATTGGATTTAAAATTGGCTTTTTATATAGAATGTAAATTAACATGTGTATAACTTGTTTATGCTTGCAGAATAATACAAGACAAAACTGCTATGTATTATCCGAATGTAATTGTCTTTAACTCAGCACATAGTATCCTCCAAGCTAGGCATGTCGTGAACGCCACAGAATATGCTTACTGTCACACTCTGCTTGTTTATCCCAGAAACTAATTTGACTTTTAGGTCTATAAAATATAGATTAAGCGTAACCTTTTACTTCATGGGATATTAAGGATCAAAGCATGAGCTTTCTTTGAACAGGATCTACAAAGGTAACTTTTCTCGCAGTAGCAGCAGGGTGGCATTGAAATACCTTCCCGTCGGGAGTAATTTTCTCAAATAGCAAATCAAATAATCGTTATTAACTTAGGGGAGGATTTGAGAGTTTCAATAAGTTAAGTTTTGGTGCTGGAATATTTCAGTTACTAGCTAATTAATGAAAACTGTTCGGAAATGCTTGTCATAGATTTGATTCTTCAAAAAGATCCACTGCTATCCTTTTGTACAGCTTTTTATAGAAAAGGCACCGTGAATAGCATTTATGAGCAGGGACCCGGACCGCTTTTAGAGTTTGAATCCTAGCTATATGATGCATTACTTGGGCAAGTTACTTCTCTCCATGCCTCCGTCGCCTCAGGTGCAAAATGGGATTGTTGGGAAGATTAAAGGTTACTGCCTGATGGACCTAGAATAGTACCTGGCTCATTGTAACTGCTACGTAAATATTTGCCGTTTATAGGATTGTTGCTGCTGTCATCGTTAGTATTACTAGCAGTAGTACAATCTTTTTCTAGATCGTAGGGCGTTGGGGATATTATGCTGCATATTTGAATTACTTTCCTATGCTGGAAACTCCTAACGGGGTCAGGCTTTTTCCTCATAGTGTGGTGGAGGCGGAGTCGTCCCATTCTCAGTTCTTATCCCGGCATGCCAGGTGCCATTCGGGTTGATGCAGACTTCTGATTGTGATGGCTGGATGGTCAGAGCAAATTGCTGAAGCTTTCGGAGGGGAGGGGGTTATGGTTTTATGTGTAAAATGCGGATCATGAAACTCTGACATCTGCGTGCAGATGAAACTTAGAAAAGAAACCTACAAAGGAAACAACCTCAAACTTAGAAAAAAATCCTTGTGCTACTCCAATGTGGACTTGAATGATAATAAAAATAATGTTGCTTATATATGTATAGATATAAAACTAAAAATATAACTCCTTATGCTTATGGCGCTTTTACAACTATAAAACTCAAACAGATTTACATATAAAACCAAAAACAAAACTATAAAACCAATAAAATTCAAATGAACAACAACATTAATTTAATGTGATTGATGATGATGTTTCGCTGAAATTAAGTCATCAGTGTTGGATTTAATAGTGGAAAGATATGTGTATGGCTTGCTGTTTTCCTTTTTGCCTGCTAGAGTCTTGGATGGAAATGGAATCCCAGAGGCTGAGGAAGCAAAGTACAGTGATAAATCCAAAGACTCAGCCCCACACTGGGTAGAGACCTGTCATCTGACATCACTGTCTCTTTCACAAGATCTTAACTTGAGGCTCTGAGTGAAATGGTGAACTCTTATAAACTTGTTTATGATTAAAAATATATATATAAATCTAAAAAAAATATAGCCATATGTACATATTTTCTAGTAAGTTGTATGAAACTGTTGAAACAGGGCAGAAAGAATCGCACCCAAGACCACCAGCATCTATATTCGTTTTTCTCTTGAAATTTAACTTGCCATAGCTCTAAGTACATGGTTCCTTGAATAGTGTCATTTTGGAGTTATAGACAACTTAATTCCTCCTATGTAGAGGAGATTGTGAACACCTATGTAGCATGATTGATGTTGTTTGGCTTCTTCTAATGCCCTGTGGTAGTACACACACATAGCAGTGTGGATACCAGAAGTGCCTGGTGGAAGGAGCATGATCGTAGAGTGGCCATTCAGATTGTCCAGATTATGCTTCTTTCACTTCAGATGTTTAAGATAATCTTGGAAAAATACAAAATTTAAAAAGCCTAGTGGACCTGGAGAGTCTGTGAAGAGAACTGTAGACCTTGGCTTCAGGAATCCAAGAGCTGATGTAAGTCAAGAAGTTAGAGTACTTGAACCAGGCCAACGTTTTTGTACCTTTAGTTTTTCACTAGTGATGAGCTAGAAGTAACTAGTAAATGTTTATCAGTTGTGAAGGATGTTTAACAATATGCTTCATAACAGTTTACTTCTCTTTTTTTAAATGTTTATTTTTCAGAGAGAGAGAGAGTGCGCGCGCATGTGTGAGACAGAGAGCACACAAGCAGGGGAGGGGCAGAGAGAGGGGGACAGAGGATCCAAAGCTGGATCCCTGCTGTCAGCAAAAAGCCTGATGCAGGCTCCAACTCATGAACCCTGAGATCATGACTGAGCCGAAGTCGGATGCTTAACTGACTGAGCCATCCAGGTGCCCCAAAACAGTTTACTTCTAAATAATTTATTGAGGGTAAAAAAAAAAAAAATATATATATATGTATATATATCTATATATGTGTGTGTGTGTATATATATATATATATATATACACACACATATATATTTTAACTTCAAAGGAAATGTTTACTCTCTAATATATATATGTAGTCATATAATAATACAATATATTACAATACAATATATATTCATATAATAATATATATATAAAATCATACAAAAGAGGTATATAGAACACGATGTACTCTCCAATAAGCTTCAGAAATGAAACTGTATAAATCCTATTAAAATGTCTGTTTTCTCCCTTCCTATCAATATCTCCTTGTAATCTTTGCTCTTTATTTTCTTGAGGTAAAGGGCTTACAGGGCTTTTTGTTTATTTCATGAGGGACCTTCATGGGTTAAAGATGGCTAAATACCTGTTCAACTCTCCAAGGATATTATTGCTAATTCTAGGTTATTCTGGAGGTTAAAAAAGAAAAGTACATGCTTCTTTTGGAGTTATGATGTAGAATTTCTTGAAACTCTTAGTAAGATACATGGATTAGTCTAATTGTAACATCCATAATAGTGCATTTATAAGGCTTATTTTATTATAAAGTATCTTCCCAGGATGTGGGAGTTTATCCTGTAATTGCTGCATTTTTCTGAGGTGGGTTGTTTATTTGGGCATCCTAAAATGAAACTATGCAGCATTCAGTTTTTAACTAGGATTTACGAATTGGTGACATTAATTATGGATTGTACTGTAGTATTAAACTGTTTTGTGGATCAAATCCTTGGGTAGAATGCAATTTATAAGGACAATTACAATTCATTTCTAATGAAAAATTTGACAGTCTGAGAAATGAACATGAAAAACAGAATGCACTTAATCTGCAATCAGAAATTCAATGTGACAGTTTCATCTCTTCGTAGAAGGTGATGGTCTCCAATTAGCACCATGCTCTAACCAGTCAGCCTCTCTTCTGAGGGTATTATTTTGCTGTTATGGATATGTTATCTTGAACCTGCTTTCATTTACTTTATGCATGTGTTTGTGAGCTTTTGGAAGTCACTCTTCCTCTCTGTAATGCTTGGCATAGGCTTGAGCTTACTCCCAGTAGGTTTATGATGCTTCGCTAATTGGAAATCTATGCAGAACTACTCTTGTAACCTTACACCACCTGGTTCATTAATCTAGTCATGATTAACTCAAATTGAAATGTTATTGATATACCCTAAATGTCTATTTCTTTTTATAAAAGATTTCAGTGGTGGTGGGCAAGGGCATGTAAACGTTACCAGAAACAAATCTGGGTCACTGGAGAACTGGGCCTGCCAATTTGGGCTCCTTTGGGGGCCTGGCAATGTGGCTTTAGAGCCCTATGGTGGTAAAAAGGGCTCAGGATGGATTCAATGGATTCAAATATGGCTGTGTATCCTTGGGCAAATTAATTAACTTCTGTGCCTCAGTTTTCCTATCTGTGAAATGGATTAGATGATGACAGTATGTCCACTTACAGATTGTTGTAAGGATTGCTTGAGGTAATGCGTGTTACAGTAGTTTGGGCACAGTGCCTAGCAGTTAATACATGACAGCTATTATGAGTTTTACTCTTTTGATTTTTTCTCAGATACCAAAGTAGGGGAATCTCATCTGTAGGACTGAATTCTCTAGGGCTGGTCATTTTGAAGGGCATGTGACAGGATGTCAGTTATCAGCAGCATTTTGACCATTCTTTTTAGCTTCTCACCTCCCTTTTTCCCTACGCTCCTGTTGGACACCTGCTTTGTGTCCAGAGACCCAACTTGACCTTAATTGTGGTGGGGAACACACCAGGAGGTTTGGGTCCTGGACATATCCCCCCCATACCCTTTCTGTTTCATCTAGATCTCCAGCCCCATGACCTTGCCTCTCTTTCTTTCTCTGTCAGCTTCCCGCTGACATTTGCTCCACACTGTAGCCACACTCCGTAAAAGTAACCCTGGACCTCCTTTTGAACTAGGATGCCTTCACATTCCTTGCCTCCTCAAAGCCGAGGTAGGGTAGAATGTAAATAAATAATAAGACCTCTGACTTCCTTGTTCTGTGCCTCAGATCTCCAAGCCTAGAGCAACCTGACAGGCTCTCTGTGTCTTCACTGGGCCGCTGCATCAGGGTGGAAACCTTCCCAGCTATGTGAACTGATTCCCTAACATTCAGTGTCTCTGGGCCCCGTTGATTAGCTGGGTCCTGAAAGCTGCTCAATAATCATCATCATCACAATAGCTACATTTATTCAGCTCTCACAGTGGGCTGGGCACGATTTTAATCACTTAATCCTAATTCACTGCTTTGAAGTGGGCACTCTCAGCACCCTTGTGTTGGACCTGATGGAACTGAGGCACAGGAGGAGGGCTCTGGGGACTTTCCTGAGGTGCCACAGCTGGGAATAGGGAGCGGTGGATATCGGCACACACAGTCTAACTCCAGAGTCCTGGCTTTGAACTAGCTCTTTGGTTACCTTCTTTTCCATTTCTCTTGACTTTTATGCTAAACCATTATCATCACTCTCTTTCCCTTCACTATGGGCCTGATCCTTTTTTTGTTGTAAATAGTTTTTTTTTAAACTGAAAAAGTAGTGTGTGCACTTCTTAAAAAGCCCACGAATTTAAGATTACAGAGTGAGATTCACTGAGACTTCCTTACATCCCAGGCGACCAATTCAGCTTTTTCCCGTACAGAGGCCACGGTGACTTCTATTATTTTCTTTTGTATCCTTTAATGATATTCTGTGTGTGTGTGTGTGTGTGTGTGTAAAATACCCACTTGTATCCACACGGGAACATTCCACAGCGTTCCCTTAAAAGATCTTAGAGATGGTTACCCCTGACTCTTAGCACTCACCTTGACACCCTCTTCAGAGAGAAAATAAAGGACATTTTGCTTGAACTTGCTCAATTTCCTGCTGTCTGCACCTGTAATCTTCTATATCTGCAACTCTTCCTCCTCTCCCCTCCAATATCCACAGAAGAAATGTCTGTGTTCCTGTTCAAGGTTAATCCCTTTACCACCGTTCTTGCCCCAGTCCTGTTCCATTAGGTATGTTTCACTCCTTAGAGGTTGCATTCTCTAAGAATGTTCCAGTGTCTTCCATTATAAAAGAAAAAGCAGAAGCAAAACCAGCTTTCCTCTCCAACTTTCCCTTGACCTCTTTTCCCCTGCTGAATATGATCGATGCTCTGCTTCCTTCCCTTGTTGCCAAATTCTGTCAATTAGTTCTTTTCATTTGTTCAGTAAATATTTGAATGTTCTTTATACCGTATAGCACAGGTAGTTACAATTTATTCCTTGACTTTAAAAGGCTAATATTCAGTCTGGTATGAAGAGAAGTGTGAACCAACGGGTGGGAAGTGTTATTGAGGAGTCCATTTTGTGTAATCTTGAAGGACTCAGGCTCTGAAATTCACCTGAGTTTGAATCCTCGCTCTGTATTTGATAGCTGTGTGACCTTGGAAAATTACTACGTTTTTCTCTGTTTGTTTCTTCATCTATAAAATGGGAACATTAGTACCTATGTTATATATTACATATGATGATTCAGGGTGTTAGAATGGGGGTTAACACATAAGTACTAAACAGCTCTTACCTTTTTCTACTATTATGATGGCATTGGCAAAGGGTGGAGAGCGCTCATTGAGGAAGGAAGCCACTTCCCATTGGTTTCTCAACCTTGCCTTTGCTTCTGTTCATTCCACTAAAATTGCTTTGGCAGATCGACAATTGCCAACTTGGTGACTGATTTTTCAAATTTCATCTTCTTCACACTATTAGCACTGATAATGCTGATTATCTGTCTCTTCTGATCTTTGCTCATCACTCCTGGCACCCTTTTATTTTCATTTTTTTTAATGTTTATTTTTGAGAGAGAGAGTGAGGGAGAGCAAGCGCATAGTCAGGCGAGGGGCAGAGAGATAGGGAGAGAGAGAGTCCCAAGTAGGCTCCACTCTCAGTGCAAAGTCCAGTGTGGGGCTCAATCCCACGAACTGTGAGATAATGACCTAAGCCTAAGTCAAGAGTTGGACGCTTAACCAGCTGAGCCACCCAGGTGTGCCCTTTGCACCCTTTTAAATTAGTGTTCTCAGGTACTGTCTCAGATCATCATCTTCCATTTTATACCTCCTTTCAGCATGATCTTGTCCATTTCTTTAGCTTTTACTACTACTTAGATCAGTGTTTTTTCAGAACTTTCTTTGATGATATAAATATTCTGTTCTGCTATGTCCAGTTTGCTAGTCACTAGCTCTATGAGCTGACTTTTTAATTTGGTTTAATTTGAATTAACTAGCCATGTGTAAACTAGTGGCCAATGACAAACTTTGACCTACATTCATTTTAAAGGGTCTGCCTGTGGTCTTCAGCGTCTTCTCCTATAAGTCAGACTGCCTACAGTGATGTGACGAGTTATTCCTGTTGGATAACATGCACATCTCATTCTGCAAAGATGATGTACTTTCATAGCCTCTGATGCCACCATTAGTGAAAGGTTTATGAGCAAAACAACATCAGCAATGACAGAAACGGGTGTGAGGTCACACCTGATAGAATGGTTGTCATCAAGAAGACGAGATAACAAGTGTTGGTGAGGATGTAGAGGGAACCCTTGTGCCCTGTTGTGGGGACTGTAAATTGGAGCCGCCACGATGGAAAACATTGTGGAGACGCCTCAACAAATTGTAAATAGGACTATATAATTCAGCAGTCCCACAGGATGTATATCCAAAGGAAATGAAATCAAGATCTCAAAGAGATATCTTCACTCCCATGTTTATGGTAGCATTATTCACGATAGCCAAGATATGGAAGCAATCTAAGTGTCAACAAATGAATGGATAAAAGAAGATGCAGTATATGTATACACACACACTGGACTATTTTTCAGCCATGAGAAAGAAGGAAATCCTACTTTTTGTGACAGCATGGATGGACTTTGATGACATTATGCTTAGGGCGATAAGCTGGAAAGAGAAAGACAGATAGTCTATGATAACACTTACAATGTAGCCTCTAAAAAAGCCACACTTGTACAAACAGAAAGAGGAATGGTGGTTACCAGGGGCCGGGAATTGGGAAGGATGGGGGAATTGGGGAGAGGTTAAAGACTACAAATTTCCAAGTAAAACGTAAGTTCTAGATCTTTAATGCACCGTTTAGTGATTATAGTCAACAATACTATATTATATACCCCCAAATTGCTAAGAGACTGCATCTTAAATGTTTTCAGTACAAAAAATAAGTGACAATTATGTGCTGTGATAGAGGTATTAGCTAACGCCACGGCAGTAATCATTGCAATATTTAAGTGTATGAAATCAACACTTCGTACACCTTACATTGACACGTTACATGTCAATTATATTTCAAACAGAAGAGAAAAATAGGGGAGGGTTACCTTCACACCTTTGCAAGATCTGCAGTCCTTGATAATTTGCACTAAGTTGTTAGGATCATTGGGTGCCTTCTCATGGCTCTGGCTATCAACTGAGGACTTCCCCATAATCCTTGTTGACTTGTTTTATTGGTGTGCTTGAATTATGGGATTATTGTCATGAAATGATGTACTTTTAGAAGTTCTTTACAAATATCCTTGGGCTCTTGGTAGAGGGTGTTGAATTTTGGCACTGCTAGAAGATTGCCAAGGGCAGTTTAGGCTGTAGTTGCTTGAGCCTGTGGCTTGCCTGCAGAAATTGGTGTGTTCAAACTCTAACTTGTGACATAGAATGCTATGTGCTGGAATTTCACTGTGTGGTGATATGACACAGTGCAAATTTTGGTGCTGTATTGGGCTGCTCTGTACCATTCAAGGATTTACCTTTCTAGATGCCTTTGGATAAGTGCAAAGAAAAGCATTAAGATGAGGAACCTGTGTATTTTAGTATGTGTAGCCCTTGTAGGACAGTTGCTTTTGTGAAATTATTTTCTGAATTACCAGAAAGGGGAAATAAGTGACTCAGGCTCTTTATTTATTTATTTTTTTTCTCTACAGCCTGCTGGATTGTATCCTCCTTCAGGGCAGGTGCCGTGTTTTATAGGTCTTTCTGTGCCAGGTGTAGCATATTGTCTGGTTAGCTTAGATGCTAACTAGATTCAGCTTGGTTAATATTTCTAAAAGAAATGTAAAATGACCTACCTTTTATGCATAACACTAGGACTGCATGTAACAGTTGGGAATGTGCTCTTTTTTTGTTTTTAAAAGTTAACTTTGTAATATGAAAATCATCCTTTGGACTCATTTTCATTGACAAAACAATTTACAGAATAGTACAAAAAGTAGTAATCAAATTAATGCAAGAAAACTTAGTGGTGATTTAGTTATTATAAAGAGCTCAAACTTCATCAGTAATTAAAAAAACCTAACATTCTGGGGCACCTGGGTGACTCAGTCAGTAAAGCATCCAACTCTTGAGATTGGCTCAGGTCATGATCTAGTGGTTCGTGGGATTGAGCTCCCCCCCCCCCCCCACACCCCATCAGACTCTACACTGAGTGGGGAGTCTGCTTTAGATTCTCTCTCTCTCTCTCTCTCTCTCTCTCTCTCTCTCTCTCTCTTTCCCCTTCCCCTGCTCACTCTCTCTCTCAAACAAATAAACATTAAAAAAACCCTTAATTTTCTTTGATTAGCTATTGCCGTGTAATTTTTGATGTGGATCTGTTTTTTGTTTTTTGTTTTTTTTGGATGTGGATATTTTTGTGGTTTATGTTTTAGTCTGAATTGGGAGGGCATGGTTTATAAGGCTTGTAGTACATCCTACAGCTTAAATTCTACGTGTTAGAAATAATAATAAAAAAAAACCCTATTCACTCAATCTCTATTATACACTTCAGTGAGCAACTTTAGGACCTAAAGGGGAAAACTCCGTCACAAAATAGACATTCTTGTTCGTGTTAGTCAGTTTACAGAAATTACAATCCCTTGCTCTCCTTATACTCATCCACCTGAACTTTAAAAAAAAAATTTTTTTAATGTTTATTTTTGAGAGAGACAGAGACAGAATGCGAGTGGGTTAGGGGCAGAGAGAGAGGGAGACACAGAATCGGAAGCAGGCTCCAGGCTCTGAGCTGTAAGCACAGAGCGGTGGGGCTCGAACTCACGAGCTGTGAGATCATGACCGGAGCTGAAGTCCGACGCCCAACCGACTGAGCCAATCAGGAGCCCCGTCATCCACCTGAACTTTTAAGATAGCATTTTGTTGTTGGTGTTAAAACACTTAATAATCATCCACTTGGAATTATGCTCATTTTTCTCGTTCACATTTCATTTTTAAATATCTGTGCTTCAGAAACTGCTTCATTTCCACGTCAAGCCCTCCTCCCTCGAGCTGATACCAGCAGCTGTCCTGTTGTTGTGTGTGTGGGGGGGGGCACTGAGAAAAGGGATGGGGAGCAGTCTGGGTTTTGGAGTCATCGTGACCAAGGTTGCATTTCCAGCCCCGCCACATTTCACTCTGGCAAATCACTTCTGTAACTCCTAATTTTCTGATCTCCAAGATGGGGATAGTGGCTAATTATCCCCATAATTACAACCCCTGAGGGTGTATTGATAATTTTGAAGAGTGCTCAATCAGTGGTGGTAGTAATGATGGGGTGGGCTATATTATATGGGGTTCTTAGGGTGTCCTGGGTTCTCAGTTAAAGCCTTTTTTTTTTTTTTTTGGCTTAATGAAACAGAACCCCATGCAATGTCTAGCTTGGAATTGGAAAGGGCAGTTGTAAAGATACAGAGGGGTATATTCTTGGGTGAGTGTAGCTGGTCCTCACAAGGATTTGAACCCTAGGACTGAAAGCTGGCAGCTTCTCTCATTCTCTCTTTCCTGGAGTCATACAGCTTTAGTGTGCTTCTCACTAGGCATTTGCTCCATTGTTGTATCTCTGCAGGGCACGACTTCTGTTGCTTTGGTCTCCACACAGCCAGGCTCAGAGCCTCACAATTCCAGGTATACATGCTCTTGGCTCATGCAGGGACAGATCCTCATTCTCACCTCTGAATCCCCAATCCAGTTTTCTCGTAGAGTGAGGATTTGATTGGCTGTGCCTGGATTTAAGTGTTGAGCTCTGCTCACATCTGTGGTCAGGGCCGGCTCACAAAGAACAATGTCTACTCCTGCGACATAAAGAAGGGATGCTGTGCATGAGGCAGAGAAACCCACAAGTATCTACCATATCTACACCTGTGTGTCTTTGGAGACTCCTTGATGATAGTCTTGGCACCGGGAAACTGAGCTCAGAAGAGTTTGCCCAAGTTAGTGGTTTTTAACCCTGGTTGCACATTAAAGTCACCTGGGGGAGCTTTACAGCTACTTACCACAGGCCCTGCCTTTGGGTATTCTGATTCAATTGGTTTGGAATATTACTCAGGAAAAGAAAACAAAAACTCTTGAGGTGATTCTCTTCAGGTGATTCTCTTTTGTAGTTGGGTTGAAAATAACCGACCTAAAATGTTTCCTGTACTGGGTCTAGAGGTTCAAAGATGAGAGAAAAAAGGTCCCTGCACGTTAAAAAAAAAAAAAAAAAAAAAAAAATGAAAGACATGAACACAAACTGCAAACAATGATCATTGACCCAAAGGAATTGTAAACAAAAGAGCTTTGGATGGAGAAAGGTGTGGGCTCGTTTCCTGATGATAATGAAGGGTGACCCACCTTTACTATAGGTTTATCTGTGCCATACCTACTCGGTGTGGCTGCTGACCTCACATCTCATTCATCCCATCTAGCTGTTAGTGTCCTGAGGCCCAGGCAACATGCTGGCTCTGGACATGACATTGGGAAGCTGCCACTGCTTGAGTTCTCAGCCCCAAAGAGAAATGACAACACGTGAGAGGCCTCCACAACTGAAAAGTGAATGGCCCAGTATGACCAACACCGGCAAATAGACCTGCTGGTGAAATGACCGTGATAAAAAATCCCTGCACTCAGGAGCCCGTGCCCAGTTTGGGGAGGGGACACACACACATTTATGTCAGTTATAAATGGATTTAAGTGGATTAGAGGATGATTTCAGGGCCCAGAGGGAGGAGACTATTGGATGTGGCCTTGAGTTGGAATGATGGAGACCTAAACCAAGATGACGCTGGTGGGGGTGTTAGTGGGAAGGAAGGGGACTAGCATTTATTAAAGCCTCCTCACCACCAGGTATAGCGCATTGTGTACTTGATGTAGCCTTTCAGTGAAGGCTCTTAACAAGCCTGGAAGGACAGATGCTTCCTATTTTCCTGGTACAGATAAGGAAACTGAGGCTTAGGGAGTTGAAGCGCCCAGGGTCACACAGCTGATCAGTATCTGAGCTGGATTACAATCCAGGTGGGTTTGCTTCTAGAATCCTGGCTGTTAGCTTCTGCCTGGATAACGCAAGGCAGTAAGTATATAAGAGTCAGAGGCTGTAGCTATGCTGGTTCCGTGTTGCTTGAGCACTCTAGACGTGCTCCTTCTAGAGGGCTGCTCTTTTTCTCTGAATTCTTTCCTCCGGGTCCACATCGCTATCTCCTTAGTCCACTTTCAGCTCCGCTCCAACACCGTGCTTTCTCAGGCCTATGCAAGCCCTGGCTCCCCCAACCTGCAAACCCTCCCTCCCGCCTTGCACGGCTTTTCATGTTAGCCTAACAAGTGTTACCTTTTAACACCTTCTGTAACTTACTTATTGTTATTACCGTCTCTTCCTCAATAGAAGGAAAGTTCCTTTAGGACAGGAATCCTTGTTTTCTTAACTAGTGTACCCTCTTGCCAAGAACACAGTAATGTTTAATAAGCATTTGTTGAATGAACGCCTTAGGAATCCGTTATGCTGAAAGAAAAGTAATTTTTTGCGTTACAAGTTTTACCTGAATCATGGCTGAAGATTTATTTGACCTTAGTCTCTGAACATGCCTATGTTTGCATGTTAATAGCATGTATTTAAGCTGTATAATTACCAAGTACAGACTGCCTTTCCTTCCAGTCACCACTGAACACCTCTCTCAGCGTCTTGTATTGTGGTTATCGTCTTGCTGCTTTTTTTGGCTTTAAGCTTCTAAAGCCAGGGACTGAGTCCTCTTTATGTTCCACGTAGTGTCTTGCACATGTTGGCAGTCTAATTGTGCAGTAGGAAAGTTAGGCGTATGAGATTAGGTTTCACTTAAAATCTTAAGTTCTATTTTATTTTGGTATCCTGTCCGCATTTGCATTAAAAAGTTATCAGGTGAGTGGTATTTACCTTAACATTCTCAACATAGCATGAGATCATTTACATTTACAATAAAGAAAAATGATAGATTTCTTTTATCTCTGCCATTAATAAGTGTCATAAAATAGAAAAATAAAGCTAAGTCAATATATTATTGCCACAGAAATTGAATTTGTGTCAAAAGGATTTGTGCTTGTGATGTAGTGATTCGTATATTTTTCTTGGAATTAAGTCTCTAGCAGGTGACAACATCAATAATTCACGAGACCAAGGAGCTTTTTGAAATTGGTTAATTTATATATGTGAATTACAAAACAAATGAATAATGCCCTTAATGTATTCTGACATATTTGAAAATATGCATAAAAAAAAACTCCTAGCCTAACAAAGTCTGTGTTTATGGCATTAGATTTTTTAGATTTTCTTTTTTTACTACATTATTATTTGAAAAGGAACTTATCTATATTTTCTGCTTGATGTGAAAAGTACTGTCCATACTAAAGTAAAAAGCTTTTGTCATCATAAAATAAATAAGCCTATTCTAGACAACTGGGAAAATACAGGAAAATGTGGGGGGGGGGGGGGAATTGCTCCAAACCCCACAATCCGGTTATATTAAAATAAAAATGTTTCCTGACTTATATTTTTCTATAAGAATGTTAATGGAATTACATCACATGCAATTCTGTTTTTATCTATCTATTTATTTATTTAGAGTGAGAGCAGGGAGGGTCAAAGGGAGAGAGAATCCAAAGCAGGCTCTGTGCTGTTAGTGTGGAGCCTGTTGGGGAGCTTGAACCCACGAACCGTGAGATCTTGACCTGAACTGAAACCAAGAGTCAGGTGCTCAACCAAGTCACCCAGGTGCCCCACAGATAGGCAATTTTAAATGTGACTTTTGTTTTTCATGTAACATTGTATTGTAAGCATTTTCACATGTCATTATAGTCCGTATGGCAGGACTGTAGTTATTTAGTCTTTCCCATATTCTGGGAAGTTTTAGGTTGATTACGATTTTTAGCTATTTAAGATAAACTCTGTAGGTAAGTATTTGTGTATAAACCTCTGGTTTTATTTCCTAACTCTAGATTCTAGATGTAATTAATTTAGTAATAAAACCTAGTAATTCTAGTTTAAGTAATGTGAACATAGGGTTTGTGTCACCAAATTGTTCTCTAAAAAGGTTCAACCAAATTTAATTTCCTTGTGGTGATACCAGAATGTAAAACAAAATCCTCCTTGCAAGGTAGTGTATTAGCTCCAGGAATATTCACTCTACATTTGTGCCTTGGACAAGACCTCTAGGAGATTGAATCATGCTCAGAAATAGCCCAGTAGTTTGAATAAGCTTCAAGGTAATTCTGGAAGCTCTGGGACCATTTTCACTCTTCCTCCAGCGAATATTTGAAATACTTTCTAGCCTTCTCCAGATGATGAAAAAGGTCTTCAATTCTGGTGTCCTAGGACTAAATCTACTTGTAGAGAGGTTCAGGTATTTGAATTGTTTGTTCCTGGACCCGGTGCAGAGGAGGTTTTGAGCTGGTAGTAGAGGTGACGAGAACTTGAACAGCTGAAGAAAACATCTTAAAATAGGTATTAAAGTTCTTTTACTAGAATTAGCCATTCTGGTTTCCCTTTAATTTTACCTCCATGTTGAAGGAATTGATTGAAGGAAAAAGAACATTGGAGTTCTGTTAGAATAAAAAAAAGGTTTGTTAGGTGCCCTGCCCCTGTGATGTGTCCTCTAGGAGAGAGGGCCAGGTAACAATTTAATTGGTTTTTCTAGAGAGGTGGTGGTTTTCTAGCAGTTCTGTTGCTGCCTTTTGATCCTTTTTGAAAACTTGTCTTAGAAATGATTTTTCTTCACTTCTGTGGATGGTTGAATGATGTCTCCTCCTGAAAGCTAATGTTCCTCCGTGATTCTGCTTTCCCAAAGAAGGAATTATGGAGAAGGGAGGTTGGAATCTTGGGTGGATGAGAGAAGCCTGGGACAATGGCCAGGTGTGTGTCTTTCTGAGGTAGGCAGGGTTATGGTTTTGAATAGATGAACAGATTAAAAGAAGCTGGAGAGCTCTTACTCATTCTCACCTGTTCCTAACATCTCTCACTTGTCTCCACCTTAGTCTAAAAATATGACCACATGAAGAGCCAGTCAACTTAAAAGCTTTTCTTGACATTATCAAAGAGCCAGCTCTACCCTTGTCCTCGGTGCTATGAAGCTTCAGTATTATTTTTGGAGCCCTTGAATGTTGTCACATCTAGGTATGTTGTGTAGTCGCCTGGGAAATGAACCTTAGGCTCTGTAGGTGTGGTTAGTGTCATGGTTAGTAATAATGCTTTACATTTCTGCGGTCTTTACAATTGGCATTGACATTAAAACAAACAAAGGTGTGTGGACCAGAAATGCCTTTAGGATAAAGTAGGTGTTGGTGGGAAGGAAGAATCTGGAATTTGAAACAGGTGTGAGCAATGCTTTACCATAACCTTATCCGCATCTTACGATTAAAAGAAGACTAATCCTTTTTTCCTTTTGGGTCTAACTTTGTTGTGTCTTATTTTGACAAGCAGATAGTGTCATGTCATGGTTGATCTAACGAGCAAGCTTTGATACTTCACTAAATCTATGCTTATGAGGGTGAATTATTGTAGCTTTAGAGATAAACTAAGCCTTTGAATAAATGATGTCATAATTCATCCTGCACACCATGGAGTGTTGAATTCTCTTACAGCAGTACTAATTGGTGCCTGTCACTACATGGCAGTAAAACCTGTCCTAATTGTACCAGCTTAGGGTTTCTCACTTTGAAAATTTCTTGTACTTCTTAGCTGTACCCTTCATTTAGCTTGTTTCAGGGACACCGGTTTTAAAGTGAGCTGCATGTCCCGAGATTCGAATGGGTGCAGGCTGAGGAAGTGTTTCATGGCTGGCGGGGTGTGGAGTAGGGTTTCTCACATGGTCCTGGGAGGGCTACAGCATTGCCCTCGGGCCCCTTACTCGTGTGGGTTCCTAAGCCCCACCGTAGACCTGCTGAATCAGAATCTTGAGAAGCTGAGACCTTGTCATCTTTTACAAAGAAAATCTTGGTGTGTTTCTAGTGCACACTAACAAGCTGGAAACTAGGTGGCTTAGAGGGTCTAGTTTATGAAAATTGGGTCTGAGTCAAGTGCATTCAGAGGCTTTGCTCTTAGAGGTGTTCTTCTTGTTAGTGGCTACTCATAATGACCTAGTTAAAGGATGTAAATTAAATTAGATTGCAACAGCTAAAAATTATTTTTAAAGATTAGCATGTACTTGGCTTTGACAATGATTAGTGCTTGTTAACTTGACAGTTGGTGGTGGCTGTACCTAATGACATGAATGGACAGATCCTTTGCTCCCAGCTAGTTCCGATATGCTAACCAATGAAAATATAAAATTTGCTAAAAGTCTCAAGCTACAGCTTGGAACCTTTTTTAAACTGTATGTGGACCGTGGGTTTGTATGTTGTTTTGTATTACACAGTTGATCTGGTGTCTTTGTTACTTCCTTGTAAACTAAGTTGGTTGGGGGAAGGACCATTCCTTCATACCCCTTGATATTTACAGCATTTCACAGAGTGCTTTGAAAGCTCTAGATCTATTTTTTGGCAGCATGTAAGGTCTTCAATAAAGGTTTTGATGCCTTGCTTAAATGTGAATACAGCAACCTACGTTCTGTGTTTCTACCTTTTTTTTTTTCTTCAAAAGAACATAGGATTCAAAAAAAAAAAAAAAAACCTATAAAGACTTTTTCTTTTCAATTCCAGAGTGATCCTCTTGACCATTCATCTTAGGAACTGTCATTAGCAGAAAACATTGTTGCCTATCTATATGAGCCGTTCCTTACTTTTTAGGGAGAAAATAGAATTAAATTGAACAATGTAGGAAGAAAAATGAGGTTTTTGTCTTGGGAAGGGAGCTCTGATGCGCTTTAATACCACACCTTAACCAATTACTAATGGTTCTGTGTCTAGAACTATTTTGGTATTATCACCAGTTTGATTTTATCCATGCTGCAAAGCATTAACAATACCTATACAATCATTGACCAGATGCTGTGACTAAAGGTCACAAAGTCACAAAATCACATTGGGTATGAATGTTTTAATATGTCTGAGACGGTATGGTTTCAATTTGTGTGTGTGTGTGTGTGTAGGTACAAATGGAATCCTAAAAGTTGTTATTGGGTTATTTTTAAAGTGTTCCTATTTGCTTCCATTTAATAGTCCATTTTATGTTTCCACTTCCTTCTTGGTATGGATATCTTCAAATGCTACTCTTGAGCCGGATTGATGGGTATAGTTCTTGTTTTCCCCAACCAGAAGAATGAGTAAAGAGCATTGCTGGTAGCTATAAAGCAAATACTGCATTTTTTAAGGGTTGCGGCCAACCAGACATATAAATAGTACCTCAAGTAGCAGTATAAAAATAATAACTTTTTATAATAAAGTTCTTTACTGTTTTTGAGTATGGATGTCACCTTGTCGTTTTTTATCTACTATACGAAGGCTGAAACCCCACAGAATTATCTGAGGGTGTTATGTCCATCATTTCCTCTCTTCCTACCCCTTCCACTTTTGAGAACTGTGTCATCTAAACAGGTAGTGCCTTGACATGACATCCACTTCACAGTAAACTTGAATTAATAATAACTTTCACGCATCCTACAAAAGGGTGCCACTTGCTAATAACTTCACATTGTTAAAATAAGACTTTAGTGTTAATTTTTACTTTCAGTTCTGTTTGAAGTAGACTGGGATTGGGCATTTCAGTTTTTAGGGGAAGTTACTCATGCTTAGATCTATTAAAAAATTTAAATACTAACAAGTCTTTAGTAGTCTCTTTCAGTTTGTATGCATGCAAACAAATATGTAATTTATATTTTCTGAAAGCTCAATCTTGAAGTGAAACTTATTCTGGCTTCACTGTTTGGATATAGAAGCCAAAATTTTTTGATCCGTTTTCTAGCTGTTTACTGTTAGTCACTCTGCAGCCCTGTCATGGGTTCTTGACATGGTCCTTGACACAGGTCCTGCCCTACTGGCTTCTTTGGATCCTGGTGTGGATAGTGGTGAGAATCGATAGGCAAGTGTTTTCCAGAGGAGAAGGAATAATGAACTTGACCTTACCTTCTTGCCTTTCTCTCTGACTGTTAAACTTCCTGCACTTGGATCCCTTTGAGTTTCTTCCTTTTCCTTGTAAGTTACCTCTGAATTATAATTCTGTAGTAATTCATCACACGTTTTTTTCTTGTGAAAGGTTATGTATAATATAGATAGTAACTGAACTTATATATGTGCCTCCATAGTTTTTAAAGAATTTCACAGACTGAGTCCTTTTAGAAGCTAGATCCTGGCGTGCCTGGGTGGCTCAGTCAATTGTGTCCAACTCTTGATTTTGGCTCAGGTCATGATCCCAGGATCGTGGGATCGAGCCCTGTGTTGGGCTGCGTGCTGAGGATGGAGGAGCTCACTTAAGATTCCCTTTCTTGTTCTCTGCCCCTCTACCCTGCTTTCTCTCTCTTTCTCTCTCTCTCAAAAAAAAAAAAAAAAAAAAAAAAAAAAAAAAAAGAAAAAAAAGAAAAACCAACCAAAAACCAAAAAACTAGATCCTCGGTGAGAGAGTTCAAGGATATGAAAAAGTTAAGACAAAAAAAAAAAAAAAAAAAATGGATCTTATGTGTCTTGTTCCTACACAAGGATGACTGTTCTATTCTGAAAATTATGAGTTCAACTCTAAAAGGCTGTGCAGCTTTAGGCCTTTGATGTTATGCAAAAAATAGTGTTTTTGGCTATTTTCATCTCCTGTATTTTGCATCCTGTAACCTACATCCTCTGCTTTTCCTGTATGGTGCTGTACTTTCTATAGCTTTTATGCAGTCTTTAGACCATGAATCTTACATGGGATCTGCTCATATTTCTCTTAAAATTGTCTATTTTCATTCTCTTGGCATGGCTTTTATAGCATTTTCCTCAGGCAAGTCAAACTGGTATTTGGGAATATTTCATTGGTGTAGGAAGGTGTTTTCTCTTGACTGTGGTGTACTTTTCTGAATAGGATTTCAGCTGGAACCTTTCTCTTTGGCCTTATTTTTTAAGCGTTAGGCTACCCAGGATGCTATTGTGTTGGTAGTTGACTGCATTCCTCTTGTCTTGTGAGAGGAACTCAAAATGACCCCTTTCAGGTGAGATGTGCCTTGTGATTGGGGTGGTATCTCTGAAGAATAGAGATGTGGTTAACCACATTCAGTGGGCGGGAAATCTCTGTTGACAGGAAATTGGCAGGAAAGCACACATGTAGCAGGCAGTTAGAGGGAACAGTATCCTACCCAGCCTTTCCACGGCTGCTTTTTTTGCTAACTTGAGAGCCATGTGGACTGGAGTTTAATTCTAGTAATGGTCTCTGGGATGAGACTGTGGCTCCCAGTGCCTCAGAAATTTTATAGTTCTGCCCAGGATTACTCCCACTCTTAAGGACTTGTGTGCTTGCTTGTTATTTTCAGGGACCAAAGGTAATACTAAAGGCAAATTCTAACCCAGAATTAAATACTAAATCTATTAATTCATTCCCATCCCTTCCTTCTTCCCAGTGTAACAAGGAATTTAGGCTAGAGCCTGGTGGTGTGGCTAGTAGTATGGTCAGTTATTCAGCTTTGTTATACACAAAGCTGATTTTGGGCCCCTCCCATTAGTGTATCCTCTGCCTTTGGAAGGAATGTCTTAGTCAAAGAGAAGAGAATCTGGGATAGTGATTTTCTCTGTACCCCTTTTTAATCTGGATCCTCACTGAGATAGACTGATGAGCATACAGGTGTATTCCAGTATACAAACTGGAATTCCATTCTGTCATTCCAGAATGACAAATTTCATTGTGTCAACGTTGAATTTAGTGCCACTCAGGCTGTTATATGATGAATGCTAACACGTGTTTTTCTATACTTCCAAAATCTGATCTATTTAGGAATGCACTTGACCCTTTCTCTGCCCTTTTAAAAGGTCCACTGCTACCGAATAAGATGAGGGAGAATTGAAAATGGATTCTAGCTACTTGAATACAAAATCTTGCCTGACTCCGGAATTTAGAAAAGTTAGATTTTTGGTCTTCCCCCGCCTCCCCCCAACCTAACTGCTTTTTCTTTTGAACCACTTTGTAAGAAACTAATTTATTCACTTTCTAAAGTGGCCTTATGTTTGTCTAGCAGGGAAATCAGCAAAAGGGTTCTCAAAGAAGCTAGCAATGAAATTGAAAAGTGTCTACTGTCACCGCTGGTGATAAATCAAACTGATGTTAGAGATGCAAATAGTCATTCCTAGTACTCTCCTCGTTACTAGAATTGTTTAAGTTAATTAAGCCAGCAAAGTACTTCATTATCTACTATGCTGCATGCTAATGGTACATTTAAAGTTTCACTGTCTTATGATTCAGATTTTTTTTTCACATTTAAGTCTCCATATCCATTGTGTTCTAAGTCCATATACTTAATGGTAACTAATACTGTTTTTCAGGAAAATGGATTTATTGTGCCACAGTTAAGTTTCTACTTTGTGAGGTCTGCAAGTCTAAGAAATCTTAGGAAATGTTTGAAACTACCACATTCAGGGTACCTTTTGTCCATCTTCTTGAGAAAGTGATTAAAACGCTGTATAATTCATTTTTATTGGACTGTCAGTAGTTTAATTACATTCAACTTAGCATTGTAGAATTTTTAAACGTATTCTATTAACTAAAATAAAAGCTGTTATAAATTACTGATATGATTGGTTTCTTTCATTTGCAGCATTTAAATATTAGGACACTGACGGATGATATGGTAAGGTTATACTCAACACTTCTTTTGTTGTGAATCTTAACTAACCATGCAATGTTGATGGCGTGCTGGGCTAACACCTTTGAAACTGCTAAAAATCTGCATGTTTTGGAAACCAACTGTTTTTTTATAGTGCTAAAATAAGAGGCAGAATTGGTAAAATGCATGACAGTTTTTGCTCTTAAATAGTAAAAGGAACTAGTAACTTGTTGATGGGCTAATTTAAAAAAATTGTTTAATTACAAATTGTTAGTCAACTTTGAATCATTCAAATCCATCTCATTCTTTGGGGATGAATTGCACACTTAAAAAAGAGGTAAAAAAAAAAAACCAAACAAACACCTAAAGACATTCAGCTTTTCTGAAATATGTAGTTGCTACAAAGTAAACCAGACTAAAATGTCATGCGTGTATTAAAAAAAATGCTCAAAAATGGGGGAACCAGGCATGCTTTCCTATTTGTTCTGCATGTTGAAAACAATAGGCTTGCTTATAAGAAATTAACACTTTATAGCACCATTACAGATTGTTGTATATTCAAGTACATATTTCTGAGAAATAGATTTTTGAATGTAACTCTTGGCTAATGGTAAGGGAATAACAACAGTAGTAAGGCTGAAATAAACAATAATGTGAAAAAAAAATATGTAAGCATGATAGGACAAAGCACAGTGCTGTATTGATCTGGTTCTGAATTCAAATTCACCTTACATGTAATATGAAACAATGCGTAGAAAATGGTAAACACTTAAAAAATGTCTAGCGCACCCATTATCCAACGTACCATCTTGGGTACTTGGGTAAAGTGGACAGACAAAGAGAAATGAGATCTAGATCGTGACATGCAGGATGGAAAAATTCAATTAGAATGTTCTGTTTTATTCCTGTGGATAATATCTAAAACAAGGGTTGTTCATGTAAGCTTTCCTGGATAAGATTTTTCGGATAATGGTATTTAGAAAATTGTAGTGATATGGAACACTTACACAGAGAACATGTTATTTCTTATCATGCAAGGTAGAGTTGACTTCCTCTTAGCACTCAGTTGCACTGAGGGTCAACTACGTTAAGTACATGGTTTGCCCAAGTATGTACAGCTGGAAAGTTGGGTGTCTGTGGCTTGAATCTTGTTCCACAAAGCTCCAAACCCAAACATGTACTATGCTAACTCAGCCTTCAAATGCCTTCTTATGACTGATAATAAAACCATCTGTAATTTTTATGTTTTGAACATCTATAAGAATATACAATGGTAGATTTAGAATAGCCTTATTAAAATATAGTTCATATAGCATACAATTTACCCATCTAAAATGTACAACTGAATGGTTTTTAGTATGTTCAGAGTTGTACAGCCATTGCCACAATCAATTTTAGAACATTTCCATCACCGAAAGGGAAACCTCCTACTTAAAAGCAGTCACTCACCATTTATCCCCAACTCCACCAGACTTAGGGAATGGCTAGTCTACTTGCTCCATAGATGTCCACTTCTGGATATTTCCTATGAATGGAGTCCTGTGATAAATGGTCTTTTGTGACTGAATTTTTTCATTTCGCATAATGGCTTCAAGGTCTGTGTTGTAGCCTGTATCACTACTTGGTTCCTTTCTATTGCTGAATGCTATTCTGGGACCTTTGAGATTTGTTCATATTTTGTGGGCACTACACATCTTTTTCTTCCTTCTTTCTTTTTTTTTTTCTTTTTTTCTTTAAAAAATTTTTTTTAATGTTTATTTATTATTGAGAGAGAGAGAGAGAGACAGAGCATGAGCATGAGCAGGGGAGGGGCAGAGAGGGGAGGAGACACAGAATCCGAAGCAGGCTCCAGGCTCTGAGCTGTCAGCACAGAGCCTGATACGGGGCTCGAACTCACAAACTGAGATCAGGAGCTGAGCCAAAGTTGGTAGCTCAACCAACTGAGCCACCCAGGCACCCCTCTTCCTCTTCATTGAGCTACTGATCTTTGCTTCGTTATGATTGACGTTGTACATTGTCACCCACAGTCTCTACCCTAAGTTCTAGAAACAGAGTCCTGCTACAGATTGGCTTCACCAAGTCATTCTAGAAGCTATCTTGCTCTGATCTTACATTAACAAAAGGATTCCTTCCAGTGAAGACTTCAGTCTTCTCTCTCCATCCTGCCTCCATTCCTCCTCTCCCCTATTCCTTGTAATTGGGTGGGGTAAGGTCAGAACTTTTTGGGAGTTACCATACTGCCTTGTGTGGTATTTTTATCAAAGCAGTATATCATTGTAGGACTTTCTCACCAGTTTAAACATCTTCAAGGAAGAGACAGCATGTTGGTATGTTGTCTGGTATTATGTTAAGCATTTTTATAAATTTTTTGTTGAAGGAATGAAAAGAGTGAATCATCACTTTTGATTACTTGCCTTTGGATCTGGGGATGGCTTGGTCCTGGTCAGGCTTCCCAGAGATGGACCCTTGCCTTTGCACAGAGTAAAAGAGTTTTATATTAAAAAAAGGGGGGGGGGGCTTTGACAAGGACCTGCTGTTAGTCTTTGTGACCACCTGCCTGGATCACTGACCATTGCCTTGCCTCTGCCTTTACCTTAGAGGGATGTATGACTGTTTGTTCTAGATTCCTCCTTGACCCTTTCCCTTTTGATTAACTGAACTACAGTCTCCCCAGCTCTCCCTGATCGCTTCTGATCTTGTGCTTTCGCCTGGCTCTTGAGTAGGCTAGGGCTTAAGACCAGGGAGGGATCAAGCAGGCAATCTAGTTCAGGCAGCTGGGTCCATTGCTGTGGAGCTTAGAGAAAAAGCCTGGCTATTTTGAACAAGACACACTGAAAAGTAAACCTAACTCATTGATTGACGCACCATGGAAAGAGCATTGGATTAGGAATCGGAAGACTCTTGTTGAAAGACAGAACCTCACCTCTTCTTAGCTCTTTGACCTTGGCAAATCAATTATCTGATTGTTCACTTACTTGTAAAGCAGGACTAATTATACCTTTTCTACTTTCCTCATAGAGTTTTGGTGAGTTTCACTGAAGTGTGTTGAACTGCTGCATTCATTTCTGTTCCTTGTTAACCCCTCTTAAAAATATGTCCCAGTGCACAGACAGCGGGGGTGAAGTGACAGGTTTGCAGTTGAGCCTTACAGGCCATGTCACAGATTGATGCAGATCTTTGAGGGAGGAAAGCATAGCTGTATATTTCAGGGGCTCTATAAATGATTTTTGGTGAGTTAGAGCTCAGAGAAGCATTGGCCACTGATGATTTGATGTGTGTTAGCAGTATGTTTTCTAATTAAAGGTTGCTACCCCGACAACAATGTGTATGGTATGTGTGTTTTCAGTTCAGAGCTTCTTAATGTGAGAATAGCTTTTTTTTTTTTTTTTTTTTTTTTTGTGGTAAAACTTGAGAGAAGGCGCCATAACAATGGCGTCTGCTGCAGTCACAGATCTGAATAACAGTAGTTTAGAAACATGAAGTTGCAACATTCTGGGAAGCATTAGTGTTAAACACCCATCCCTTTAAATTGCTTGTTAAAGGCCTACGGAAGTACTTCACGTTTCAAGGTTATTTTCTGAGTTACAATCAGAATTTCATAGGACGCTGTCTGGTTGAAGGAAGTATTGCTCTAGTGTTGAGACAGAGTTCATATACTTTAAACAGTGTTCATTCTACAAATACCTGAGCATTCATGCCATGTAAAGTGCGGTCCAAGGTGAAAAAGTCACTTAGTTTACAACCATCCTTTGTCTGTACCTGGGTTGAAAAGAACGCTTTTTTTTGTAGAGGCAAAAAGGTTGAGACAAAAGCAGCGAAGGGAGGCCGGTTGGAATAGGTCAACTGGAAGAAATTGAATATGGTTGACACAATACTGAATTCTCCATGACCGTGTCCACGGAGTGTTTTTGTGGTTTAGAAGTTGTTTTTGACTTGGTTATTGTCTCCCTTGTCCCTCAGAACCTTTTGTCTCAAGTGCGATGCTCCTACTGATCCTCTCTGTCTACTCTTTTCTCCCCCTGGTAGCCAGTATTACTGTTGTAATCTCTGGTTTAGCCTACAGCAAGGATTTTCAGACTTTCTTGACTATAGGACCCAGCATATATACTAAGAAGTATGTTTCATTTTGTAGCCCAGTTCACATACAAATTCTCTCTCCACTGAAACCGTTTTATGAACTAATATTTAATGTTTCTAAGCTCAACAAACTCTGATCTTTTCCTTTCCACTCCTTTCTATTGCTTTTTACTCCTCTCTTTTCATTAAAAAAAAAAACAAAACAAAAAAACAAACAAACCCCAAAAAACTCCCCAAACAAACAAAAATCACCAAAACAAAACAACAACAAAAAAAAGAGGGTGGGAAGGGGGGCGGATCCAGTCCACTACATTGGTTCCTTGTCCCACATGTGGTTCATGACTGTAGCTTAAAAAGAGACCTTGGCCTGTACAGCAACTAGAAAGAGTCCTCAGATCATAAAATGAAGAGCAGACACTCACAGAGAGATCTGAGGACTCTTTCTAGTTGCTGCCACTTGCTAGCAGTGTGACTTTGCTTATTTAACTGTTGGGCCTTGGTGTCCCTGGTTATAGAGCTTTACAAGGGAAAAATAATGCCAAAATGCTTGGTGAACTATGCATTCACAGCATTAGTGGTATAGTTAGTAACAAGATTTTTTTTTTTTTTTTTGAGGAAAGATTTACATTTAACATAATATACCAATTTTATGGATGCAATTTGATGAATTTTGACAAACGTATACAATCATGTATACACTATGATCATGATATAAAAGCTTTCCATCACCCCAAAAGATTTTGTGCCGTTTGTAGTCAATTTCTTCCGCCTATCCTGGCTCTTGGGAGACATGAGTCAGCTTTTTGTACCATATAACTCCGTTTCTAGGATTTCATATAAGTGGAATCACTTAGTATAGTGCCTTTGTGTCTGGCTTCTTAGCATTGTGCTTTTGAGACCCCCTCTAGTGTATCAGATTTCGTTGTTTTTATTACTGAATAGTATGCCGTTGTTTGGGAATACTTCTAGTTTATATATTCAACAGTTTGGGTTTCCAGTTTTTGGTGATTGAATAAAGCTGTGAACCTTTGAGTACAGTTTTTGGGGGTATGGTTTCATTTTGGAAGGGGAATTATGTGGTAACTATGATTAACTTTATGAGAAACTGACAGATTGTTTCCACTAATGACAAATGATGTTAAGCGTCTTTTATTATGCTTATTTGCCATTCCTTGTAATGTCTATTACTAGATACAGGGCCAAATTACTCTTGAGTGAGCCTTGGCCTTTCAAGTAATTTTTTCATATCTATGTTCTTGAATTAGGAATTTATGATATTTCCTTATCCTGTTAGATATAGGATCTGTATTGATTTTTCCCTTTCTAATCCTGATAAACAACTTCTGTTTTTTTCCCCCCTGATTAGTCTGGGTAGAGGTTTGTCAATTTGATTGATCTTTTCAAAGAACCAGCTTTTGGTTTCATTAACTTCTTGATACATATATATTTTAATCTTTTGCCTTAACCTTTTTATGGTTTCTTAAGTAAGTGGACACTTACCTAATTGATTTGATGCCTTTGTTTTCTAATATAAAAACAATTACACTATCAATTTTCCTCTGAGTGCTACTTTAGCTGTGTCATTTTCTGAATGTTCAGAAATTTCCCAATTTTCCTGTTGATTTCTTCTTTAACCCATTGGTTATTTAGGTCTATGTTTAACTTGTAAATATTTGGGGATTTTCCTGTTGATTTCGTCTTTAACCCATTGGTTATTTAGGTCTATGTTTAACTTTTAAATATTTGGGGATTTTCCTGAACTCTCTTATTACTGAATTGTAACTTAATTTCCTTGTGGCCAGGGATCATGCTTTGTGTGACTTCAATCATAATTCAGTTTGCTGAGTCTTGCTTTCTGTCCCAGAATGTGGTCTATCTTTGTGAATGTTACATGTGCATTTTGCTTGTGTTAGATTGATCTATAAAGAAGTCACATTGGCTGACAGTATTATTCATATCCTATTTTCTTGATTTTTCTGCTTGTTCTAACAATTATTGAGAGAGAAGTGTGGAAGTCTCCAACTATAATTCTGGATATTTTATTTCTCTGATCAGTTCTATCAGTTTTGCTCCATATATTTTAAAGCTCTGGAATTAAGTGCATATACATTTGGGATTGTAGTAAATCTTTCATCATTATGAAATAACTACTTCTATCCCCAGTAATATTAAGTTGTAATCTTTGGAAATTGACTAGATTGATTGGCTATACTTGATACAGTTATTGCCTTCCTTTTTGAACAAATACTTCTTGGCCTCTGGGACACAAACTTTATTGATTTCATATCTCCATGACCTTTCCTTTTTTGTTTTGTGTGGTTTTCCTTTGCTTATCTTAAACTATTGTCATTTATCAGGTTTCTTTACTGAGGCCCCTGCTCTCCTGTGTATAGTGCTGGACTGGGGTGATGACCTTAGTCCATGTCTTTGTCTATGACCTTTTCTTTAAGTTGAGATCTATTACTCTATTGGCCTACTGAATACTTTTGTATGGATGTCTCACCTGTACTTGAAACTGTTCATGCCCCAAATTAAACCTTACATTTTCTTTTTCTTTTTAATTTTTTTTTTCAACCTTTATTTATTTTTGGGACAGAGAGAGACAGAGTATGAACGGGGGATGGGCAGAGAGAGAGGGAGACACAGAATCGGAAACAGGCTCCAGGCTCTGAGCCATCCGCCCAGAGCCTGACGCGGGGCTCGAACTCACAGACCGCGAGATCGTGACCTGGCTGAAGTCGGATGCTTAACCGACTGCGCCACCCAGGCGCCCCTCTTTTTAATTTTTTTTTTAATGTTTGTTTATTTTTGAAGGAGAGAGAGAGTGTGAGGGAGGGGAGGGGCAGAGAGAGAGGGAGACACAGAATCCAAAGCAGGGTCCAGGCTCTGAGCTGTAAGCACAGAGCCCAACGCGTGGCTCGAACTCATGAACTGGGAGATCAGACCTGAGCTGAAGTCGGACATTTAACTGACTGAGCCACCCAAGTGCCAGTTTATTCCCATTTTTAAAGATGGAAAAACTAAGGCAAAAGAGATTATGTAACTTGTTCAATGTCATGAGGCAGCCAGAAAAACTATGGCAGACTGATTCCAGAGAATGTGGTCTTTACCAAGAGAGTTACATTGCCACTTAAGTACTATCCCTTTCTCCTCTGAGAGTGCCAATATAAAATCTAAAAGTATATTTCTTGTTCCCTGCTTTTCCTCTGGAGGCATCTGTATGAAACCTCTGACCTTTATTTAAAAAAAATTTTTTTTTAAAGCTTTTTTATTTTTTTCAGTTTATTTATTTTGAGGGAGACTTAACTGGAGATGGGGGGGGGGGAGATACAGAGAGAGAATCCCAAGCAGGCCCTGCACTCCCAGCGCAGAGCCCCACATAGGGCTTGAACACAGGAACCATGAGGTCATGACCTCATGAGTCAAGAGTCGGGTGATCAACCAACCGAGCCACACAGGTGCCTGAGATCTCTAAATTAAATTGACAAGGGAAAATTGTATCCTAGTCACTTACCTTAATCCTGAGAATTATAAAGACATCTCTAAGAAGTTTTCTGTAAGAAATGAGGTAGTTTTAGTATTTCCAATAAACAAAACTGAGAAACATTTATGCTGAAGGAGTAGTCATTTGTGACTGAGAGATGTCAACAGGTAAAGGATAGGAGTCTGGTTTTTTTTTTTCTTTTTTTTTTTTTTTTTTAATTACAAAGGACATGGAGAAACTCTGGTTGCAAACCACTTTACAGATATGGCAACTGCAATCTGCTCCCAGGTGTAAGTATAGGCTTTCTTGGTTCCCCTCAAATTTTGCCACCAGGAATGAGGTCTTAGAGCCATTCAAGATACTGCCTGAGTGTGGGTTCTGATGAGTGCTATGAGAAACTTTCATTGTTCTCTGTGGACCTTGTGCCTGGCTTGATGTGAATGCGGCTATTTGACTCTAGCACATTCCTGGGTGTTATCTGTGAGACTGTTCACTCAAAGATGAGTTCCCCAGATAGATACACTTGATGGAACCAGGTTTTGTCTACCTGCAGGCTACTCCTGGACCTACCTAGATGTGATATCCCTTGTGGGATATGTGCCAAATTAGACATTGTACTTAGGAAAGAAAAGAATCACTTTATTTATGTTCCTGACTTGAAAGTCAATAGAACATACATCATCAACTTTAAAAAAAGAGCTTAACAATTATTTTTTTTCTTATTGGTCTAATAAGACATAAAACTTTCTGTACTATGATTGAAGTTCATTTTGCACTTTTATGAACTTCTGTTTTCCTTGGTAAGTTTAAAAACCATGAATGATAATACAACAAGTGTGAGATTTTCCAGTTTTTCTTTGAAGCTATATATTCAAAATAAACTCTTCTGTGTTAAGTAGATAAACCAGCATGGACTGGGGCAATTGAATGTATGTGGTAAAATACATCAGAGCAAGTTCTCTAAGCTTAAATTATTCACTAAGTCAGGTGGGCCTTTCTGAGCCCATTAATATGAGTTAATTAGAGCTTCCTGTACTTAGGTTTTCAGTAGTAACACTTAAGTACTGTCTTAGAATCTTTAAATATTTATGGCATAGTTTAGAGAGCTCCTCCTCAAATCAGTAGAAACTTGGGAATTAGATCAAGAGCTCTCAGAGTTGAACAGACTAAGATGTAGTGGGGTGTGCAGACTTGTTTATTCATCCTTTTATCCATTCATTCATTAAGCATTTGAGTGGTTAGTACTGTTATAGGAATATAAAGATCAATATGACTGTTCTGCCGTTGGGAACAGTGAAGAAACAGATGTGTATACAGTTTACAGTTGTATAGGTATACTAATACTGTTCTAGGCCCATTGCACTGTGTATAAAGTCCAGTGGAGTTGTAAGGTCATCTTTGAGGTTGGGAGAAGACTTGGTAGAGAAGGGGACTTTTCAGCTACTTTTGAAGGACAAGTTGGAATATAGGCTGGCAGGAGTGGAGGGATTTGTAGTAATTTAAAAAAATATATTTATTTATTTTTGAGAGAGAGAGCGAGTGAGCATGAGAGGAAGAGGAGCAGAGAGAGAAGGAGACAGAGTCTGAAGCAGGCTCTAAGCTCTGAGCTGTCAGCACAGAGCCTGATGTGGGGCTTGAACTCACGAACCATGAGATCATGGCCTGAGTCAAAATCGGACGCTTAACTGACTGAGCCACCCAGGTGCCCTGAGTTGTAGTAATTTTTTACTCTGATAATTTTACTCCCTGGATACCAACTGAATGGATCCCAGATGGAAGTGCCAGGTAGGCAAGTAGAAAACAATTGTTGGTGTTCTCAGGAAACTTTTGTTTTATGGGTAGTACAGGTCTATGTCTTGTAAAAAGTGTGCTATTTATCTACAGAGCTAACTTATATTTCCTTTATGTGTATAGTATTAATATCTGTATATAAGAAATTAGAATTGTGCTTAACAATATGAGTAGGTAAAACTTTGGGGTTTGAATATTATTTTTAAGGGATTATCTTTTTCTTTGGATATTTTTCTTGTCACCTGGTGTTATATTATAGAACTCAAGGTTGTTTTTAATCTAGGGGACCAATCTTTGAAGGGTCAGTGTTAGGAAGAGTCCAGATTGTTAATGAATATATAAAAGACATAACACTTGGAGTTCATCCTGATATTGCTGGGAAGGAATTAGCAAAGGAAGAAGTAATGGGTTGTATCCCAGACATGGAGGACAGAAAGCTATTTATTATTTACTTAACAAAGACTAATAGAGCACCAATTGTATGAACTATGCTAAGTTCCAGGAGTAGGTCCAGTGGTGAATAAAATAATGAATAAACCTATGATGGAGTAACTTTAGAATAGTACTTGTGCTATGTAATGGCAAGCACCAGACTTGTGGGCATCCAGCCTAGTTTTGAGGAGTCCGGAAGGCTCCTACCTAAGATAGATGTAGCTCAAACTGAAAGCCAAAGACTGAGGTGAAATGATCCCGATTATGGAGATGGGATAGGAGTTGTGGTTGTGGTAGGTTTTTAGGCACAAAAAACAGTTTGCACATTTAAGAGACTCTGAGTTGTTCATTACATCTGGTTCCTACAGTGTAATGGCGGGTAGAGTAGTGAAGAGATTGCCTGGACAGAAAGTAGGGTTCAGATCAAGCTGGACCTTTTGAGCCATGACAAGACTGGAATGTCCTCCTTTGAGTAATGGGGATGCAAAGGTTGAAAGGTTTTAAGTACAGGAGTGAGGGACAGGATTGGATTTACATTTCAGTAAGATCAAAAAGATGTCAGTGTTGATAATGGCTGCAAGTGGTTAGGGGTAGAGGGACAGAGAAGACCTAGAGGCAAGCTAGGAGGCTGTATACAGCTGTTGTCCAAGTGTCCTGAACTAGGACAGTGGCAGTAGGGACAGAGAGAAGATGATTTAAGAAGAGACAGTCTACATGATTTCATGATTTGTTTCCTTATTAGTTTTCATTAGTTACTACAGTTCACATCACTTTTCTGTTGATCTAAGTCAACATCAGAAGTCATAATCAATCCCTATCAGCACCTAGATGCTTCTCTCCCTCTCTAGGACCATTTATTCTTTTTCTCAGGCATCCTATCTCACATCCTCCAGGCTTCTCAAGCCCTCCTACTTTGCCCTTTGGAAGTCAAAGCCTGTTTTTGAATGTTTGTTTTCCTTCTTGTTCTAATTGAAACCTAGATATTCTTTGAAAGCTTTGCATTCCTGTTGGCTTCTTCCTTCAAAAGCTTCTAGCTGTTTTTAAGCATTTCTGTTGGTTTTCTCCTTTTTAGTCTCATCTTTAGGTCTTGTAGTTTTGCCCCTAATGCATGAGAGACATTAGACACAGGAGTTGTTTTCCTTTCCACTCCTGTTTCTGTTATTCCATATCTACTATCAGGGGTTCTTAAACTGCAGTCCATGGACCTCCAGGCAGTCTGTAGTAACCTTCATGGTGTCTTTGAACTGGAATGGAAAAAAAGATTGAATCGTTTTCATTAATCTGTAAGCAAAACTTTGTTTTCACCTGTATTTGTAACTTCTTTAAAAACTGAAAATTCAAGGGGCACCTGGGTGGCTCAGTCAGTTAAGCACCCAACTTCAGCTCAGGTCATGATCTCGCAGTTCGTGGGTTCTGCGCTGATGGTGCAGAGCCTGCTTGGGATTCTATCTCTCTCTGCCTCTCCCCTACTTGCGCATGCTCTCTCTCTCTCTCTCTCTCTAAATAACTAAACAAACAAAAAACTAAAAATTCAAAATGCATACACACATAGGATTTGACCTGTGACTTGATTAACCCAGAAAATAGATATGTTCAAAACACATTATAGTTACTGAAGGTATTTTGAAAGGTGGTCTGTGTTCAACACTATGTTGAAGTTAGACTTCCTGTTACCTCATGTTCTGTAATGTATTAAGACCTATTACTCTAAAATTTAAGATATTTCATAACACCATTTTTGTTGTAATTACATTTATTTTAGGCATTTAAAAGTATTCTATGAGGAGCTCTGTATTACTTTCCTATTGCTAATATCTCAAAGCTTAGAGTGTTAAAACAATAATAAACACTTAACATTTCAGTTTCTTGGGTTGGACATTTGGAAGCATCTTAGTGGGATAGTTCTGGTTCAGAGTTTTTATGAGTTTATAAGCATGACATTGTGGGCTCTGGCTGCAGTCATGTGAAGCCTTGATAGGGCTGGAGAATCCATTTATAGGTTGTTCACTTGCAACTGGCCAAGTTGGTGCTGATTGTTGTTGGGGGCCTCCGTTCTTCCCTGTGCAGGCATCTTCACTTGCTGCCCTACACCAGTTGGCTGTAGAACACTAACTACATATTACAATTTATATTCAAGGAATTTTAATAACCTAATAAGTATACTTCTCATTTAATGAGATACCATATGAAATTTAAATGTAAATAAACTAGTGTAAGTAGATGATTGTTTTTTGGGGGTGATGGTAAAACATTGCTTTCAAAGCCTCTGCCTAGAGAGTGTAGTGCAGTTTCACTATAACCTAAATTTAAGGCCAGAAAAGGCCACTTGTAACACTGAGGGATAGTAAAGATAGAGTGCAGTAGTGGTTGGGTTGGTGGGAATTGGTATTGAGTAATAGGATTGTGGCCTCAAACAGGGATGGTTAGCTTTTCATACCTGCGGATGGCTAGTTTCTCACCGATGGTGTTCTCAGTAATACTGATGTTCCCCGCATTTTAGTGAAGACCATGGACTAGGCAGGCATAATGTTGGGCTGCCTACGTGTACCATCTTCTGTAATTCTCCCATCAGCTGCACAGGACTCCCTGATGTATTCTCTTTCCAAGCCTCCTTTGAAGTTCCCTCACCCTAGGATTAATCACTTGTTCCTATCTGTCGCTGATGTACTTGGCTTACGATTTTTCTTGGGGGCACCTATGTATTTTATCTTAAATACATATAATAAATATTATAATATTTATAATAAGTTTTCTATCATGTTTTTTCTTCAAGTGGTAAACCTCTTGAGAGACGTACTGCATTTTCTGTATTTTATCCAGTAATTGTTTATTCAGTTATTCATACCTTCATGAATTAGTTGATTGCTAACTATCTGCTATACTCTGTGCTATAGGCTGAACATATATGGTGACTGTAACCATTACCTGTTGCTATGCTCACAAATTACCCCAAAACTTAGTGACTTAAAACAGCAAACGTTTAGTATCTCACACTTCTTCTGGGGGCAGGAATTTGGTAGTTGATTAGCTAGCTGGTTTTGGCTTGGAGGTCTTAGGAGGTTGTAGTGAAGATGTTGGCTAGAGCTATTTACAAGTATTACTCTATGAGGAGCTGTTAGTGCTCTGTTGCTATGTAATAAGTCATCTGAAAGCTCGAATGGACTTCCAAGACGGCACACGCACATTGCTGTTGACACGAGGCCTCCATGCCTCTTCAGTTTCTTCAGCTCAGTTCTTTGACACGTGGACTTCCCCCTAGGTGTTGAGTGTCTTCCTGGCATACCCAAGACTGAGTGATCCAAGCGGGAGCAAGACAAAAGCTGTAACATCTTTTATGGTCTAGTCTTGGAAACCACACTCCGTCATTTCTGCAGTATCCTATTGGCCAATCGAGTCAGGATCATTTCCCTACTACAGTGACTAAGACAGTTGATGGTTCATTTAGCATGGCACTTATATTTCAGTGGGCAAGAGACAGTCAACATTTTCAAAACAAATGAAAAAATTGCAGGTTTTCCTAAGTCTTATGAAAGGACATGTAAAGAGATGAACTATGTGTGGTGATAGAGAATGAAGGGGGTTGTGAAGATACATGTGTTGCTTTAGAGCTGTCAGCTACAGCTTTTCAGGACTTTTAACCCAAAACTGAAAGATGAGAAGCATTTTCATTTCCTATGAACAACTCACTGTGATAGGTACGATCTTGAAAGGTTTAAATAGCTCGGTTAGGGTGACAGAGCAAACAGGTGGTTGGGCAGGATTCAGAAGTCAGATGCTGGAGCTTTTTTAGTAAGCTAGTTGCCTATTTACGAATAAAGTTAGTGAAAAAGCCAAGCTGTTTTAGCCATTAGGTTTTTTTCTTCTTAAATATGGCACAAGATTGTGTGAAAACTGGTAGATAATTTTAAATAATCTTTTTTTTTCTAGATTTCGGCGGTGCATTCACCTAGAATTGACTTAAAATTACGAGGAACTTTTATTTGCTTGATTCTCTTGGATTGCATGAAAATATGTAGTCCCTTGTAGGTTCTAAGGAAGGGTGTTTATGATCATACATACTTTTTCAGGTTTTTCAAATTTAAAATGACTAATAATTACAATATCTTCCTTTTGTTTTAAATTAAAGTCACTGCTGTCAGTATTTAAACCACTGTAATAGAACTTTGTCACTATTACAGTGTTAAACTATAGCTTAAAATCCAGATAGTTTTTTAGAGCCTGTTTTTGGTTTAATTAATTTTATTTAAACTGTAATTACTGATTATCAGTGTGAGATAATACTCAGCAGGGTGCTCATTTAACTTCCCGTGAAGATAAGTGATATTAATTTATAAAACTCTGTACACCCCAGACACAGCTGAAGCCATATTAATTAAGTGTGGTGTACTACCTTTAAATAGCATTAAAATAAAATTCTCTCAGTCTTCTGTGTGTTCAACCAATTCTTCAACAAAGGCAAGTCATTGGCACCGTTCACTTCCTTGGGTTGTGTTTCTAGTTCAGCTTCAGGAGAATTTCATGGAAAATGAACAGTAGCTGTGCAGGTGCACAACTTGGGAACATACTCCCAGTCCCATTGCCAAATACAGAATAACCAACTTACAGTCAGTGTAATGGGGATTTGTACTGTGCATTTACAGACCAAGGTATTTTAAAATTTTGCTCATGTTTCATTGTGCCTTCCTTCAAGCAAATTGGATGAGCAATTCTATAAAAGATAAATTAGGAGGGGGATTTTTACCCCCCCATTTATGAGTGGAGTCATAGCATTATCTCTCAAAACAAAACAAAACAAAACAATAGAATGTTTAAATGATTTGATAGTAAAGTTCATTTTGCACCTAGCTTTGTCAGTAATGCCCAGATGATGTGGAATCTACCTGTAGTGCTTGATAGAGCATCCATACCTGGGAATGCTTTTAATTAAGCCTGAGGTATTCAACAAATTTAATTTGCTGTTGTAACATAGGAGGATCGTATGTATTTTTCTCCTATGACTCTTATTTTGTACTTTTTTTTTTAATGTTTATGTATTTTTGAAAGAGAGGAAGGAGGAAAACAAGAAAGGAAGGAGGAAAACAAGAAAGGAAGGAAAACAAACAAGAAAGGAAGGAGGAAAACAAACAAGAAAGGAAGGAGGAAAACAGGGGAGGAGCAGAGACACAGGGAGACACAGAATCCGAAGCAGGCTCCAGGCTCCGAGCTGTCAGCACAGAGCCCAACGCGGGGCTCGAACTCACAAACTGTGAGATTGTGACCTGAGCCAAAGTTGAACGCCACCCAGGCACGCCTTTGTTTCATCCTTTTTAATCAGGAAAATAAATAAAAGTGTTGAAATTAAGCAACATTGATCCTTAAGTATCTCCTGTTTGTATTCGGACCTCTGTCGACTTGGAAGCTAAAAGGAGGGATATACTTATTTTTCGTACCTTGCCTGTAGCTATCCTAGTGGGAATGTGTGAAGTTGCTTTCCAGTTGAATAAAATCCAACTTTCCCCTAGAGTTTAGGTGTGAAGCATATGGGGGAGGTGTGCTAATACTATTTTGTTGTTGTTGTACAAATTACGATATTGTTTATTGATATAAATGCAGTTCTCCTTCTAAAAACCTAATGGATTTTTTTGTTTGTTTATACTGTTTTAGAAGTTAAATATTAGGAAATTGTTACCTGTAAAAGTGTTCTGGAGCTCGTCCTTTTACATAGACAGTTTCCTTATTTTAAGAATTAAACAAATGCATTCAACCTGATGCTGCCTTTCAAGCTCTTAACACAGTGCATAAAATACAGAAGGTGTTCAGTGACTTTGAGAGAATCTTATTTAGAAAGTTGTGGTTTTTTTGGCAAAAATGAAAATTTTGGGGTAGGTATCGCTGATGGAAACCATTAGGTTATATATTCACAAATTAGCTTGTGAATTGCTTAAGCTTACTCTTCCCACTCATTGACATGTTTACATTTATAATATTGATGTCACATTAATGATGTTTTGCTCAATTTCACTTCATTATAAGTTTAGCATATTAATGAAGTTACTTTCTTGTGTATGTAGTGTGTGGAGTCAGCACAGGTTTTATACTCAGGAATTGATATTCCCTGTAGAGAAGTTACTGCAATGAAGTAGTGATTCCGAAGCCGGGTGGAGGAGTCAGTCCCATTTCTTACTGTTTTTGGTGTCTCCTCATTTTTTAAAACAAGTATCAAGAATTAGGGTGCTCAGGTACACAGGGACACTAACTTTTGGACCTCCGAGCATGTGGAGACAATGGTATATTTCTGGGTTTTGCCAAAGTAAGGGAGTGTTCATGTTGAGTTGATGCCCCTTGTCTTGGCTACCATGATTCATTGCACATATCTTGCTGCGTTTTGTTATATCCATATGTAATGACCTCTTTATATGCTTGTCTCTGCCACTTGATTGTTACTCAGTTTAAATTGTACCTAGCTTTTTTTTCTTTTGTATTATAAACATCTAATAGAGTAACATCTCTGTTCTTCGTTTCATTTTACAACTTGAGATTGTATCTCGTTATCCTTCTTTTAGCCTGAAAAACTTCTTTTGACACTTCTTGTAGTATAGGTCTGTTGGAGACAGATTCTCTCAGGTTTTCTCTGTCTGAAATGTCTTTATTCTGCTTCTGTTTTCGAAAGGTATTTTTGCTAGATGTAGAATCTCTGGATGACCATAGTTTTCTCCAAGTACTAAACTGTAAAGATACTACTCCATTGTCTTCTGCTGCTGTAGTGTCTGGTGAAAAATGAGTAATTTGTGTCATTTTTAACTTGTACATAATGCATCTTCAGATCTCTGGCTGTGCTTTTATGGTTTGCCCTTCACTTTTAATTTTTAGCAGTTTGACTATGGGTTGCCTAGGTGTGGGCTTGTTTTGGTATTCTTAGTTTGCTGTGCTTGTATGTATCTGTGAGTTGACCTATTTTTAATTAATTTATTTGTGAGAGAGAGGCAGGCAGCAGGGGAGGGACAGGGAGAGAGAAAGAGAGAGAGTGAATCCCAAGATGCGTGGCTTGAACTCATGAACTGGGAGATCATGAGCTGAGCCGAAATCAAGAGTTGGAGGCCTAGGGGCGCCTGGGTGTCTCAGTTAAGTGTCCGACTTTGGCTCAGGTCATGATCTCATCGTTCGTGGGTTTGAGCCCCACATCGGGGGCTGTCAGCTGTGCTGACAGCTCAGAGTCTGGAGCCTGCTTTGGATTCTATGTCTCCCTACCTTGCTTGCACTCTGTCTCTCTCTCAAAAATAAATGAACATTAAAAAGAAGAGTTGGAAGCTTAACCAGCTGAACTACCCAGGCGCCCCTCTGTGAGTTGATTTCTTAAAAATCAGTTATTTTATCATTCTTATGTACCATTTTCTGGTCCTCAATTATACTTGTGTTATAGCACTTCATATTATATCACAGCTCTTGGTTTCTCTCTTCTTTATTCTTTCCTTTTTTTCTTTGTGTTTCAGTTTGCATGCTTTTTGTCGATCTGGGTTTAGGTTTCCCAGTTCTTTTCTCAGCAATATTCAGGTGACTCTGAAGCTCAGCTAATGAATTTTTCATTTTTTTGATACATTTGAAATTTCTTTTTCTCTTAATATTTTTTGAGAATGAGAAAGACAGAGCATGAGGGGGAGAGGGCACAAAGAGAAGGAGACACAGAATCTGAAGCAAGCTCCAGGCTCTGAGCTGTCAGCACAGAGCCCGATGAGGGGCTCGAACTCACGAACCATGAGATCATGACCTTAGTTGAAGTCAGACTCTCAACCAACTGAGCCACCCAGGTGCCCCGATATATGTATGAAATTTCTAGTGTGGTTCTTAAAATAGTTTCCATGACATTGTTGCTGAAATTCCCCATCTCCTATGTTGTGTTCACTCTTCATTATATTCTTCAGCATTTTTACAAACATCCTTCTGAATGGTCCGTCTGGCAATTCCATCATCCAGGCTACCTCTAGGTCTGCTTCTCTTTGTGCGTGGCATTTCCTTGGTCCTTTGTGTATGTAGCAGTATGTGAATATACGGTGGACATTTGACTTAAATATGTGGAAATTAAAGTAAATAATACTTCTAAGAAAGAATGTGCCCTTTTTTCAGGCTGCTAGAATTGGGGCTGAGTCGATTATGCTCTCTGGTGGAGATGGGCTTGCCAAAGGTGCTGCTTTAGTTTGATTAGTGTCTTCTGGGGCTTCAAAAGTTTCTTAGCACTAAGGAGATCTACTAAGGCGTTCTACTTTTGGCTTTACAACTGAACTACTAGCTTTCAAGACTGGGATAACTCTGTTTTAAAGTTCTGATGCCCTTTTCAGAATTAGTGCAGAGTTCTTTGTGTTTGCAGTTGCACTTCTGGCTCTGTTTCTTCAAGAAGTCTCTTTGACCTGGTATCTGTCCCCAGCCAACCATCAGGTAGCCACTGTCATTTATTCTCTGAAGGTCCAGATTGTGTCTTTGGGATTTCTTTCTGTCTTTTTTTTTTTTTTTTTTAACGTTTGTTTATTTGCTTTTGAGGGAGAGGGAGAGAGCACAAGTGGAGGAGGGACAGGGAGAGAGCACAAGTGGAGGAGGGACAGGGAGAGAGAGGGAGACAGAGAATCTGAAGCAGGCTCCAGGCTCTGAGCTGTCAGCACAGAGCCTGATGTGGGGCTTGAACTTAATGAACTGAGAAATCATGACCTGAGCTGAAGTCAGATCCTTAACCAACTGAGCCACCCAGGTGGCTGTCTTTTACCTAGGTCAGAGTGTTTGGGAGGGCAGTGGGAAGAGGCCTTCCCTTTGCATGGGAAGAGGCCTCCCCAGACATTACATGGCTCAGGACACCTTGCCCTCCCTCCAGCCATTGGCGTCCTACCCCAAGCAGTTGAAGACCTGAGGGAAAGTGTCGTAGGTGGGTGGAGACTTGCTCCATGATTAGTCTCCTTGGAATTCTAGTAATGTTTCTCATGCCGACACCCATGTGGCTGGCTGCCAATAGTGCGTTAAAAATTAGGCTGTTTTTTCTTTGCCCTTGTTGAACTTCTTATTCTGTAGCTGTTTGTCAGGGATAAAAGCAGCTTGTCACTTGGTGATAGTTCTTCCAGGTTTCATTGTGTCCTCAGCTCCCTGATGGGTTGAAAACAACAACTATAATTTTGGAAGTTTTCTGGCTTGTTTTTGTTGTTAGGATGAGAGTAGTGGTAGTGTTTTGTGACTTTCTAAATGCTACTGGAAGCTGTCATATTCTTAGTACTTTAATGATTAGGTCATGTTAGATGGACCGTGTGTGAATGCAGTACATGGCGTATTTCTTAGGCTTTATTCTCAGAGAATTTAAAGATTTATTTTGAAAGATAAACATTGCTATCTTCGCGTCTTAATGAAATCCTAGTGCTATCCAATAGAACATTCTGTGATAGTAGAAATGTTATATATGTACTTTGACTAGCCACATGTGGCTTTTGATATGGGGCTAGTGTAACTAAGGAACTGAACTTTTTTTTTTTATACAACTTATTGTCAAATTGACTTCCATACAATACCCAGTGCTCATCCCAACAAGTGCCCTCCTCGCTGCCCATCACCCACTTTCCCCTCTCCCCCACCCCGTATCAGCCCTCAGTTTATTTTCTGTATTTAAGAGTCTCTTATGGTTTGCCTCCCTACGTCTCTGTTTGTAACTATTTAGTTTTTTTTCCCTTTCCCTTCCCCCATGGTCTCTGTTAAGTTTCTCAAGATCCACACAGAAGTCAAAATATATGATCTTTCTATGACTGACTTATTTCACTTAGCATAATATGTTCCAGTTCCAGTTCTATCCACGTTGCTGCAAATGGCAGGATTTCATTCCTTCTCATTGCCAAGTAGTATTCCATTGTATATATAAACCACATCTTCTTTATCCATTCATCAGTTGATGGACATTTAGGCTTTTAAGGAACTGAAATTCTAATTTACATTTAAATAACCACAAATGGCTAGTGGCTGCCCTGAAGAGCACACGTCTGTATATTACCTACATCATGGTAAGAACAGTGTAACGTATAGTTACATTGAACAATTCACAGAACCATTGTTTTTTGAGTATACTTCTATTAGCCTCTTTAAGACATTTTGCGTTTTTGACTGTTACCACTTGAAACTTTGAGTGTGGGTTTTATGTGACGAATAGAATTTGTGAAATCAAGCGATATTCAATGAATATGCAATTAGGTTTATAAATTAATGTCTATACACTTTCAAATATCAGTGAACTATTTGATCTAATAGAAGAAATCCCATTACCGCAAAAACCCAGCTTTATTTCCTGAGGCTTCAGCCATCGTACTTTATAGTTGTTCATGAAATTCAAATACAGACCAGCCTGAATGAAGAGAAATGTGGTATTTACCGGAACAACTAGCTCTGGAGATAAGTAGAATTCAACTCTTAGAATTCCTAAATCACGTTTTGTTTTTTCAGGAGTGTGGCATGCACTACTGGACAAGGGGGCTGAGGACTAGGATACTAAATGTTAGTTTGATTGCCAACCACTAAATTAGTCCAGTTACCTTTTTAAACTGCTTAGTTTGTTAATCCGTGAAGCAAAATTCACTTGTCGTTATAATCTTAAGTCTATTATTTAAGATTACAAGGAATCTTTGGAGGTTGTCTGATTTCTCTTCTGCTTTTAGACAGGATGGTTACTGAAAATTTTTCATATTTCTGTTTTTGTAAAAAAATTTTGAAGATTCTAGTGTTGAATGCCTTGGGATGAAATCATAGTGATAATGTGATCCACCGTGTGGGTTTTCTTATTTTGGTAATTAGATAAATATTGTTGAAGGAAATACTAACATAACATGCTACTTTTTACCTTTGTAGCTGGACAAATTTGCCAGCATACGAATTCCAGGAAGCAAAAAGGAGAGACCTCCACTTTCCAACCTGAAGACTGCATTTGCAAGCAATGATTGTTCTTCAGAGATGATGGAAAACATTCCAAAGCCACTGTCAGAGAATGAAGTCTTAAAACTCTTCGAAAAGATGATGGTAAGAATTGTGGTTTTTCATAAAATGGTTGACGTAAAAACCTTAGCTTCTAATCATGTTAATGGAACAATTACACTTAAGACCCCTATTCCATTGGGTGATTTCTGATGTCATTGAAGATAGCACATGAGGTGTTCAGAGCTCCAGGATTACAAAAAATAAGAACCAGAGAAAAATTAGCACAGTAGTTGTTTTTTTTTTTTTTTTTTAAGAGGGTTTCTGTTTTTATGTATTTTATTAAAGTATCCAGTGATATATTTTGAATCTCAAAGATTATCTAAGTGGTCTGTTTGGGTTCATTTGCATTTTAGAATGATGGTCACGGTGCTGTGTATGTTGGTGTATGTTGTTAGGTGTGTTTATTTTGGTTTTGTTTGTTTGATTCCTTTCTTAGTTCTCAGGATAACCAGGTTCATATAGTCTTAGAGCATTGATATCTGAGGAAACTAAAACTTACTTTGGGGTGTGCCTTTTCTGGAGACACACACTGGTATTAGAAGCTGCCTTCAAGTTGGTTCCACAAAGCAGTGACACTGCTTATAACTTTTTTTTTTTTTCAACGTTTATTTATTTTTGGGACAGAGAGAGACAGAGCATGAACGGGGGAGGGGCAGAGAGAGAGGGAGACACAGAATCGGAAACAGGCTCCAGGCTCTGAGCCATCAGCCCAGAGCCGGACGCGGGGCTCAAACTCACGGACCGCGGGATCGTGACCTGGCTGAAGTCGGACGCTTAACCGACTGCGCCACCCAGGTGCCCCTGCTTATAACTTTTAAGTGGGTTGTTGGTCACATTAATTTAGCTTGCTATATTAACCGTGTTCATAATTGTTTACCACAAAATGAATGCCAATTGCATCTAAATAGTTACGTACATAGTTCTTACCCTCAAGTTGCTTATTTCCTAGGGTTCAAAGCAAACATTGGAAAAATTAAGTAAGAATTGCCAAAAGGTGGTAGTTAATGGTTAAGTTTTTCAGAAGTTCAGAGTGGGAAGAAATTAATTTTTGAGATATCTCATTAGCTTTAGGGGAAGCCAGAGTGGAAAGGTTATTGCAGCAGCTTAGGGAAGTTTAGTAGAGAAGATGGACTTAGAGGACTTAGTTGAACTCCCCAACTGTGAGAATGTGACCCAAGCTGAAGCTGGATGCTTAACTGACTGACCCCCAGGTGCCCCTATTCACATTTATTTTGAAAGAGAAAGAGCAAGCATGAGTTGTGAGTGAGCAGGGGTGGGAGGTGGGGGGAGGGTGGGTTGGCTCAGAGGGAGAGGGAGAGAGAAACCCAAGCAGACACTTTGCTGTCAGCACAGAGCTCAACACGGGGCTCAAACTCATGAATCATGAGATCATGACCTGAGCCAAAATTAAGATTTGGACACTTAGGGGCACCAGGGTGGCATTAAGTGGCCAACTCTTGATATCAGCTCAGGTTGTGATCTTGTGGTCATTAGATTGAGCCTCATGTTGTGCTCTGTGCTGAGTGTGGAGCTTACTTGAGATTTTCTTTCCCTCTCTCTCTTTTTGCCCCCCCCCCCCCCCAATAAATGAGTAAAACTTAAAAAAAAAGGGGGGGGTTGGATGCTTAACCCACTGAGCCACCCAGGCACCCTCCCAGTCTGGGTTTATTTTATATTTATTTCACTTACTGGTTTTGACAGTCTTGTTACTTCTTAGGGAAATGTACTTATTTACTTTAGAGTGTAAGATGTGTTTGAAATTTGAGAAAGTTAATAGTTGGTCCTCTTTATTACTCAACTAGAATCAACAAAATATTTACTATTATACTGCCTTATTTTCTATTCTTCAAGTATTTGTGTCCAGCATTATACATGGAGCTTCAGAAGGCCCCAGAAAGAGAGCATGCCTAGTTTGTGTCTCCATAAGTGAAGAATTACAGTGTTAGTGATTACTAACTTTTCGTCACTGAGCATACGTTTTGTTAGTATTGTTTTACATGAACTGTAGGCTTGGGACATTATTTCCTGTTATGTCAGCTCTTGGTGAAGTGCTAATTTTGGTTTTAATTAACTACACATGTATAACTCCTTATTAAGTCTTTTGTTCCCATGAGTTGATATAATTTCAGCTTTGAAAAAAATTTTTTTTTCCAGATTTAGGACATGTGTTGCCAAAGCAGGCACTTTTTTTTTTTTTTTTTTCCTAGCCTTTGCCTCTGTTAATGAGGCTTGTATAAAGGTAGTTCTCTTCAATATTACCTTTGAGGGCTCAAGATAATAAAGTGCCCTTAGCTACTCCTTCATCCCATGTAGTGTATGTGGAACCATGCATATAAATTACCTATGAGATTCTAGAATGGTACTTTTTTTCATTTCCTTGTGACTACTTTGAAGAAATTTTTCTTTTTGATCATAATTGCTGGTGCCATCTGAGTAAGCAGACTGAGTAGGCTATTGATGTTAGATGTTTACAAGGCCACATTTTATCACCATAAGCCATTAAAAGTACAGCTACCTAGAAAGTACTGAATATAGTCAGTGGCATTCTGTACTGAACATGATTACTTGAACTGTTTTTCAGTTATTCTTAGGAGAAGTGTAAGACTATCAGTTTGTAGTTATGTATAGGGCAGAGGGATATTGACATCTTTGGAATGTTTATAGAATACATATTTAATAACTGGGCCTGATCACTTGTTAAATCTTAAACAGGTATCCCTGTTGGCAGAAGATCGTTTGCAATCAAACTCCTTTTACTCAGCAGAAGTCAAATGAAATTGTTGATGGGTCAGGGCTGCCCAATTTGCTAATAAACGAGTTTGTCAGAACTAAGGTCATCTTAAAGTGAGGACTGGGTTCTTGTCTTTCCTTTCTCCTTGCTTGACCACATCACAATACATTGTGGGGGTAGAATCCACTGATGGTTCTGAAGCTGAGAAGGGTCTTTTCCCTTCTTTAAATGTAATGAGTGATATTTCTCAGGCTTTTCAGGGTACCTTATTTTTGACAAATTTAAAGCTGTTCCTGTGTCTGTAGAGAATGCTAGATGCAGGGTTGGGTTTGATTTTTTTTTTTTTTTTTTTAACTTGCACCTACCTCTCTGTAGTATGAGTATTCTTCTGAAGAAGCCACATCGAATCTATAATCTTAATATCTTGGCCTTTGCACCTACAGGGGCTTCCTACCATTGAAAATTTGCATCTAAATTCTTAGTTTTGACATTGTGCAATTTTTAAAGCCTTATTTAACCTTATCAAAGGTATTGAAGTAATTTTCACATGAAGTAAAAACTGTTTTTACAGAGCCTTTTTTTCTTAAGATAGTGTGCTGACTTGATTATTTAATGAGGAGGTACAGGGTAATACTTCAATATTTGTACTCATTTTACTTTTATATTGGAGAGGATTTACTTGGTCTCTAGGTAATAGTTTTAGTGGTTTTTTTTGTTGTTGTTGTTGTTTTTTGTTTTTGTTTTTTAAGTAGTGATGAATACTTAGACTACTTAATAGCTCTTTCTCCCATTTGTCTTTTGGTAAAAGTAGAATTGTTACCTGAAAGCCCATATTGGTTTCTCTATGAATCTAGGTTTGTAAAATAGCTGTGTTAACATCCTTGTGTATACAACTTTAATTTCTAGAAATCAAGTTTCAGTGTTCACTCTTGAACTCACTGTGGGTCTATGTTAACTGGTTTTTGAATGAGTTCAGCATGGTAGGTACAAGCTGAAAGTGACTCGTTCATTCTAGCTCTTGGCTCTTTATTTTATTTTTTTTATTTTTATTTTTTTTAAATTTTTTTTTCAACGTTTATTTATTTTTGGGACAGAGAGAGACAGAGCATGAATGGGGGAGGGGCAGAGAGAGAGGGAGACACAGAATCGGAAACAGGCTCCAGGCTCTGAGCCATCAGCCCAGAGCCCCACGCGGGGCTCGAACTCACGGACCGCGAGATCATGACCTGGCTGAAGTCGGACGCTTAACCGACTGCGTCACCCAGGCGCCCCTGGCTCTTGGCTCTTTAAACCAGTCTCCTGGCTTATTCTTTCTTTCCCCTAGATGAAATCCCAGGCAGGTCCCAGAGCTTTCTGTTGGCTTTCAGATTAAACAGAAAAAAATCCTAGTTTAATGCAAACAATTTTCATCCAGAAGAAGTTTCCCTCTTGCCCCTTTTCAGGCTGGCTCCACTTGTAGTCTCCAGTGCGGGCTGCTGTTGGGGAGCAAGGTTGGTCTCTTCCATTTTCCTACCTTACTTTTCCGTGCTCTACTCTCCAGCCTGCATCTGTCTCCTCCAGGACTTGATGGGAGGTGAGGAAAGGAGGAATAAGAAGATGCTTCAGGCCTCGGGTGTTGATAATCTGGCAGTGGTGCCCTGGGTAATGTTAGTTTTTATTGCTGCTGTAACAATTTACACAATTTCACAGATGTGTGGCTTTAAGACACCAATATTCTGTCTCATAGTTCTGTGGGTCAGAAGTCCAGGTTGGCTCAGCTGCCCTCTCTGGTTTCACAAGGCCAAAATCAGTATGTGATGGCTGGGCTCTTATCGATGCTTTGGGAAGAACCTTTTCCAAGTTCATGGTGGCAGAATCCAGTTCCTTGCTATTGTAGGATTGAGGTCCTGGTTTCTTTGCTGACTATCCTCTGGGGGCTGCCTTAGCTTCCAGAGGCCTCTTTCCTATCTTTCGTGTGGGCCTCTGTCTCTCCGTTACATCAAATCCATCTGCTGCTTAGAATTTCTAGGACTTCCCTTCTGTGTCACCTCTTGTCTCCATCTATACAGAGTTGTCTGCTTTTTTTTTTTTAATTTTTTTTATTTTTTTCAACATTTATTTATTTTTGGGACAGAGAGAGACAGAGCATGAACGGGGGAGCGGCAGAGAGAGAGGGAGACACAGAATCGGAAACAGGCTCCAGGCTCTGAGCCATCAGCCCAGAGCCCGACGCGGGGCTCGAACTCACGGACCGCGAGATCGTGACCTGGCTGAAGTCGGACGCTTAACCGACTGCGCCACCCAGGCGCCCCAGAGAGTTGTCTGCTTTTAAGGGCTCATGTATTAGATTGTGTTCTCACCCAGATAACTCAAAATAATGTTACATCTGCAAAGTCTCCTTTGCCGTGTAATAGAACTTATTTGTAGGATCCAGAGATTAGGGCATGATTTTGCCTGTTACAGGTATAGGAGATTACAAATGCCGATTGCTTTCTCCTGTGGCATTTTTGTGCCCACCTGCCCTCCAGTTTCACCTATAATTCCCTTGTCACTGGTGATGTCTCCTTTGGCCTTCTGCCCAGTTTTCCATGAGCCCATTCCTCTGCTGGAGTCGCCTTCAGGACACAGCACCTCTCTGATGGCCCAGGGCTGCTGCTTCCCTGGGATCCACATCTTGTCCATGGGAAGCTCATGTATTCTTTGCCCCTCACTCCTGTCTTTTGCTTTGTTCCCTTCAGAGTCTGTCCTCTGTAAAGTATAAACTACTTTGGCTCTTCTTACCGATAATTGGTAGTTTTTGCTATTCTCCTAACTGTAAGTGCCCTCCTAGTCATCCGATTTTACCTGTAATACTGCTGACCACTCCCTCCTGTCTGCATTACTTTTTCCTTTAGCTACCATGACACTCCTTTACTTCGGATTTTCCTCTTCTCTGGCCCGTTTTTACCAGTTTCCAGGTTTCTTTTTCTGATTTGTATTTCTTCAAGGTATTGCCTCTGGCCCTCTTGCTTTTTCTTCATCCTCTTTGGTTCCCTACACATTTCTCATGGGGGATGGGAGCCCTTTTATGTTGGCATCTCCCCAGTAGTCTGATGTTTTGCTGTGTCTTCAGAAGAGCAGCTATAATCAAACTCTGTAAAAGATACACACCTCAAGAAACCAGAAACTGACCTCATCAGTTTCTTTTGATATTTTTCCAACTTTATTGAGATATAGTTGACATCTAACATTGTGTTATATACGTATTATGTATATAATCTCCTTTATTTATATATATAAATCTATATATAAATATAAATCTATATATAGATGTATGTGTGTGTGTGTGTGTATATATATATATATATATATATATATATATATATATATTTGTGTACATATATATAAATATATTGCAGGGTAATCTGCTAATAGTCTCAGGGGCTCCCTTATTTGTGACTAGTCCCTTCAGGCTTTCCAAATTCTTTGTTACTTTTGGCCATTTAATTATAATGTGTCTCAGCGTAGCCCCTTTTGGGTTCAACTTTTTTGGAAGTCCTTGGACCTTTTGAATCTGGATGTCTATTTCTCACCCCAAGTTAGGGAAGTTTTCAGCCATTATCACTTGAGACTTTCTGTACCTTTCTCTTTTCTCTGGAGATTTCCACAGTGGATATTTTGTTTCTCTTGTTGATGTCCCATAGGTATTTTTTATTTTCTTTTTGCTCCTTTGAGTAGATAATTTCAAATGACTGACCTTTGAATATATTGACTTCGCCTTTTTTTTTTTTTGATGGTTTTAGTTCTTTGAACTAATTTTGCTTATATACCTTCTAATTTCATTTAGTTGTCTGTTTTTGTAGAATTTTTTTTTTTTTTTTTTAAGAGCGAGAGCATGTGGGGGAAAGGGCCAGAGTGAACAAGGCAAAGAAAATCCTAAGCAGCTTCCATGCTTAGCACTGGGTCCAATGTGGGGTTCAATCCTACCACCCTGGTATCATGACCTAGGCCCACATCAAGAGTCAGATGCCCAGCTGACTAAGCCACCCAGGTGCCCCTTGAAGAACTCTTAACTCTTTACAGAGGATTATTCTCCGTTTTTGGCCAGTTGATAGACCTCTACTTCTTTAGGATCAGTTACTGGAACGAACTTGGTTTCCTTTAGGTGTCCTGTTTATGTGATTCTAATACTGTCTTTATCTATCTCTTCAGTTGGGGGCATGTTTCACCTTTACTCCTGGTTTCTGGGATTTTCACAGTGCTGTCTTGCCTATGAATAGTTAATGGCCTTTGTAGGGGGTACTGATGTTGGTAATGACCTATGTTCCCATTGTGTTGACCTCCCCTTTCTGTCGTGTTCTTTTAAACAAAACGAAAAATACCCCACCAAACTGCTCCTTGCTTAGTTCTCTCTCAGGAGCCCACACTGAGATCTGGGAATCTTTTCTGATCCCCCTCAGGCATTGGTCACATCCATTCATTTCTGTCCTTCTTAGGCCCTGAGTTTGTTTGTCCTCTGTTGAACCTTTCATTACCTCTTCCCCGGGCTAATGCACTGGCCTTCCAGCCACCCTTCCATGACTGCTATTCATTACTGTAAATCCTGGCCCAGACATGACTCCTCTCAGACTCTTTCCCATGTCCTATCAGACCTAGCACTCATTAAACCTGCCTCACAGCTGCTTGTGTATAAATCCCTTGTAGAACTTATCCTTTGTTACTCCGATAGGTCTTCCCACTAGATTAAACCCATGCAGCAGCATTCAACTGGTTTATCTTAAACAATTGCCTATTAAGTGCATTTTCCTAACCTTTAAGATTTCTAAGATCCCACATTTCTTTTTACCTGTAATTCTATGTCTAGATGGAAATTAGCTTTAATTGCCAGTTTTCCAAATTAGAAAAAAACCTTAAAATGAATAGGAAGAGAAATTTTATGCATTCATCTCTTCTTGTTTGTTTTGATATCTTCTCTCTGAGAGAATGAAAGCTATGCAAGAATGGTCCTCTATCTAGATGTGATCATTAACAGGCATTAAATCAGTGCCAATGATGATAAAATTATTCTGACAAAGTTTTCAAATTCTGGATTTCCTGTCATCATTTGTAAGTATGGAAGAAATGGTCCCCTAAGATTGCACAAAGTACTTAAGTTTGAGTATTGATGGCCTAATCGTTTCTTGGGAAGATGTTTGTCAGCCTTTATCTAATGTAGTAGAGAGCACATTTATAAAACGCCATCATTATCCCTTAAGTATGTGCTTGAGGTGTCTGCTGGTATTAAGAGCTTAGATGACCTGTTTAACACATATATTGGCTTCTAATGTAGGGAGATGTAGGTAGTAGTAAAGGTATTCACAGTTTGATTTTGAAACAGTTTTCACTGTGTAATGTTGAATCAAATACACAAAAAATGGAACACAATCTAACAACCACCACCACAGATATAATTGAAGTACCTTGTATACTCTTCATTCCATTTTTTCCCTTAATTCCCAAAGGTGAACATTAACCTGAACCTGATGGTTTCATTCCTATGTTAAACTTTTTCTGTATAATAATGACCAATGCATAGAAAGTTTTTTCCTAACCATTTGGTGGTAAGTTGCTGACTCCATGCCCCATAATCTCTTAATTCTTTAGTATTCTTTAGTATTAGTCCCTACAAATAAGGACATCCTTCTAACCACCTAAGTCAGGAAGTTAACAGTGATCATTTTCTATCAACTAATCCTCAGTAATACCAAAAATGGTCTTTATAGAAGAAGAGTGTAGTGTAGAATCCTGTGTTTCATTCAGCTGTCAAATTTTTAACATTTCCTTTGTTCTGAAATAGTCCTCAGTCTCTCCTTGTATTTTATGAATTTGACATTTTGAAGATTCCTCTTGGTTAATTTGTAGGTCTCTGAATTTGAATTGGTACTATAAAACTTTTTAATTGTGTAAATCTGTGAGTTGTAAACAGGTTACCTCATACTTTAAACAAGTCAGTTTTCAATGGTCATAAGAATTTTGAATATCTCTTCACACATTTATTGGCCCTTTGGTTTATTTTGTAAATTACTTGTTGATATCCTTTGCCTGTTTTGTAACTGGGGTTTTTTTGTCTTTTTTTTTTTTTTTTAATTGTAGAATTTGTCACCTATCTGGATTTATGTTTGTATCTGTTTATAAGCTGTAAAATATCTTGTCCCAGGCTGAGTCTTGTCTTTTTACTTTCTTTAGGGGTAGATGGATTAGACTACAGAAATGGAAAATTCACTATGGTCCAATTTATCCATCTTTTATGGTCTTTGCTTTTTGTATATTTAAGAAATCCTTCTCTATCCTGACATCATAAATCTGTTCTGTATTTCAGGATTCTGTATCTTTATGTCTATATGATATGGATCCAGTTTTTTTTTTTTCTACATGGATAACTGGTTTTTCTAGCAGCATTGATTTAATAGTCCTTCTTATCCTTCATTTGTAATACCTCCAGTGGTAAACATCAAGTTTTTGCACATATGTGGGTTTGTTTTGGAGGCTTGATTTTGTCCATTTGTCTATTTGTCTGGCTCTCACTTACATCCATTGTCTTAATTACTATAGCTGTATAATAAGCCTTAGTATCTAAGACCCCCCCTCCCTCGATTCAAAATCGTCTTGGCTATTCTTGAGACTTTGTGTTTTTATATTAATTTTAGAATCAGTTAAGTTACACTATAAACCCTGTTGGGTTCTTGATTGGAATTTCAGTGAATTTACTGATTTAGGCAAAGTGGATACTTTTGTGATATTAAGTTTTTCCATCTGTGAATATTGTATGTTATCTCTATTTAGATTTTCAGTTCCTAAATGTAAACATTTATGGTTTTTCTCCCTATGGGGCTTGCACATCTTCTATTAGGTTTATTCTTTAGTTTATTTCTAATATATAACTAGCTGTAAAAAATCTTTTAACTAATATTGTCAGTTTCTGTTGATGAATTTTGGTATCTAGTAACATTATGGAATTCTCATTAGTTTCTGTTTGTTGAATGCCTCGTATTTTTTGTGTCCAATCAGAATATTTGTGAAAAACTTGTTTCTTACTCCTTTATTATATTGAGTAGAATTCTACAATAATAATAAAAAAAAGGTTAAAACCATGTACTTGAAAGTTCTAAATGTTTTTCAAATCTGAGATTTCATTCCAAACACAATAACCTCTGAGTTAGGGAACTGAGAAGCTACTCTCACAATTTCTATGTACCTACCCAGTAAGGGCTCCACTTTCTTAACAGTGTCCTCTTCTGCTGTCAAAGTGAAGGTGAAACACGATCAGTTTCATAAAGATTTTTTCTAAAAACCCTAGAAAACAAATTAATATGTTCTATTTTTCTGTTACTAAAGTGTTTAGTAGAGGTCTCTTTTCGTTTTGTATTTCAGTGACTAGAGTTAAGGTTAGCTCCTCACTAGACTGGCCTTCCCTTAGGGTAGATATTTGACCCCTGATTTTTTTTTTTTTTTTAAATTAAACAGAGTATTTCCTCTATTACTGACTAAATGAGTGACCCTGGTATTTCTGTTTTACTTGTTGATTTATGAGAACTAGAAGAACTTCTTTAATGAGAATTTTGGTATAAAAACTTTTTCTAAAAACTATATTTCAGTGGACTATGGATATTTAACTTGATTCATATCCATCTCCCTAGTGCCCTCATGGTGCATATTGCATGTATTGCGGAGTTTGTTTCTACCTTGGTAAACACATGTTTAAGCAATGACATGATAGAAATTAGTACACGGACAGTTAAATATTGAGATGTCTTTTTGTCCTTATTGGCTTTATTCAGATGTATTTGAAACCTAAGGTCCAAACGAAGAAAGAAGAGCTCAGGTGAACTGATAAAATCAAGTGTGACCACCTATGTGGTCAAGTATAAAAGTATAAAATCAAGTAAAAAGTCAAGTATAACCACCTAATATATTTGATACTTAAATGGTACAGCTGGTGGGAGGAATGTTCATCTTGCTAACTCTATTCCTCTCTGTGGGTACTTGTGAAGGACAGTTTATCCTTTTTCTTTCCCTGTCATTTTTTTTTTCTCCTTAATCCTTCGTGTTAAGGGTTTATACATAGCTCTTTCTTTAGTCATATTAAATGAATACCTATTGTGTTGGATGTGTAAGTGATATCTTACCCAGGAATTGGAATGAAAAGAGAAACCAACAAAGACTCTTTTGTGTTAATTCTCTGTTTATTGACTGCTATAGATTGCTACTAGCAGTTAGCTTATTTCAAGTATTAGCATTCTTTACAAATCTACTTCTATCATGAGCATTTTTTCTTAAAAACTTAATAAGTATATTTAGGGTTGGCCAGATAAAATGAGAGTGGTTGCATGGGAATGATTCATTTTGATCTATTAGTTGTTACCGTTTCCCTTTCCTTTAGGTAGAAATTGAAAAATTTAGGGAAAGGTGGTTTAAAAGCAATCGGAATAATAATCCAAGCTGGAGGAGGAGGAAGAAGAAAAGAGTATAGAAGTATAAGGCAACTGTCAAGTTGATTCATTGGCTGTGTTTGTCAGGGGGGAATAATGTCAATGCCTAGTTGTTTCTCTTTGGATCCAGATAAGTGAGAAAATAAATGATTTAGGAGCATTGGATTTTGCCTGGTGGGAGTTCACTGAACCAATAAAAATGGTTAGGGGAATTTTAAAAAGAATAAGTGTTATGATAATGTTTAAGCATGCTCTTTCACCAATGGGGAAGTGTGCAAGTCCGTTCTTTTCCAGCTGTGAAGGCTTTTTCTCAGTCTTGTTTCATCTCTAGAAAAGTTGGCTTTTGTATCTTCAGTCCACTGACGATCCTTCATGTAATTTGTGAAGAAATAGCCATTTGTTTAGAAAAGTTGAAAAGCAAATAAAAACTTTTATCAGTAGCTGTGTTCTTATCTAAAAGATCACATAACCATTGTTTGTGATTATAGATGCTTAGGTATATGCTTGAACAGTTCCAGCAAGATGATATTTCAAAATAAATTAGTTGTGCAGCTCTCTGCATGTTAATTTCATTTCTTGTCTATTCGGCTAAAACTTAAAGTATATGGAAGAAAAGCAATGCATGAGTTTCTTCTTTTTTTGTTCTTTGATAATGGCTCTAGGACAGATTTAAATTTGGTTTCAAATTAAGATAGTTTATACTTGCTATAAGCTTCAGTTAGAGTATTTGGTCGAACATTATACGTGAGTTCTCTGTCAGTCTCTGGATAAATGCTGTTTTATGCCTGCCATCCTTTTAATGAGCTAGCCATCTGAATTCCTATTAATTTTAATGGGGATTGAGTAAAGATACTGTGGCTAGAACAGTGAAAATCCAGCCTTACTAGTGGGAAAACCAAAAAATATAACTTCTCTACCATCACATTTATATATAAAAAAGGTTACTGTATAAGAACATAGTAAAAAATGATGGTCAAAAGAAAGATAAGCTGTTCTGTAATGTTAGCATATTTATGGACATGTTGAATATGAAGTAGTAATACACTTAATTGTGGGCTCTTTTTTCCAAGGTATTTATCTCATAAAGGTTTTCTAAACCTAACCTAAGAATAAAACAAATTACAGAACTAGATAGATTCAGTTTGTGTGTACTATGAGTGTTTATAATGACGTGGAATAAGATCATGAAATCTTTCACTAAATACTACCTTAGTGTAGGGATAAACATTACCAGGACCTTTGACATGTGGTATGGAAGATGAATTCCAATGTGGTTAAGAACAGACGAACACTTTTAGAAGAAATGGGTAAAATTGTGCTTATAGAATGTTGAGATCTGAAGTCTCAGGAGAAGTAATTAGGGAATCTTGTGGACCTGTTAAAAATGCTTAACCAATTCATAGCTGTCGTGATAAAATGTTACCAAAACAGACTGTTTCCAGGAACAATTCTATTGGTTTTAACCCATGAAACAAATCTAATACACTATTCAAATGAGATGATTCCTTTTGACTTAATAAGAATTAATGTTTGCTTTGCTATTGCTGTGCTTCCAGTTTTTACCTTCTGATATTATGCTTATTGATCAATATGAATGTTTTGGTCCATGACGATCCTGTCTTTGCAGCATCCATTTTCTATCTCGTCATGCCTCTGCCTGTCTGGGTGAATTGCTTTTTCCTCTCTGGGTGAATTGCCTCAAACCTGACCCTCTTCAACTTGCTGCTTGTACATATTCGCTTAATTCTCTGAATAGTCAATCATTTTAAATTTAATCTGACTCTCCATGGTGTTAACTATCCCACTCCACTTGATGTATGTAAATTTAATGAGCATGCTGTCTTGTAAAATCCACATCCATGAATGAAAATAGTCAAATGTTTGTAACTTGGTGGAATATGTGTCCATTCTGTTTGCCATTCTTCGCTCGATTGCTCCTTAGTGCTCTCACTAGTTGCATGTATGTGCAGGAAGTATTAAGATTATTTCATACCCTCACCTCAGTTTTGCCAAGAAAACATGGAAAGTAGTTATTTTTATTAGTATTTTGTCAGTCTAGGATGGAGTCAAGGTGTGTAAAATATAGTAGCAAACTTCAGACTTTCTTGTTTGTGGAAATTTCTGGCCCCATCCAACACTTAGGAAGAATCCCTTGCAGTATTTTAAAAGCTGCTGACTTGACTATATTCCTTTCACCTGGCTTCCAGGTCAGGGCTGCTATTGACCCATTTGGTATCTTCATGCAGTTTAGAGAAGGTATATTCCTTCATTCCTCTCTGTGCATCACAGAAACTCCCACAATTTGAGTGAAGTCTGTAAGATCTCAGCTCTGTTCACTCTTCGGCCAGATGCCACCCTGGTTCCAGGTCACTGAGGTTGTGTGTGATTCTGCTAGTGCTCCCTGGAAACATCGTGGATTTCAGCTTGGCCATGTTTGAATACCTGTGTTACTAGAACTGCCTAAGGAATCCATCTCTGGGGCTGGACCTTGTTTGTTCGTATTCTCAGCTAGGGATGTGAGTATTATCTCTAGCTCCAGCTCCATCCTTCAGAAAATGACCTCAGTTTCCTAGTTTGTCCCTAAACAGGAATAGCAAACTCTGTTTGGGAAATTTTGTTACATCTTACATATTTAACAAATATCGGAAAAGAAATCCACTGTGGTCTGTGCACTGTCAAAGTGGCAACGGGTGTAGAAAAGAGTTTTTTAAAAGGTTACCTGTGAAGGAGAATAAAGGAAGCCATATATAAAGGAGAGCTAGGTTTGAAGGAAGGTGCTTTTTCCTTTTAATTTTAATCCATTAAGGATTAACATGTTTATATATTGAGACCCAACCAACTGAGAACAATTTAGTGAGACAGAATTGAAAAAGGATAATTGATATGCAATGCCCTTTCAGGAGGTGAGAGGAAAGGAGATCCAGAGCATAAATGAATGGAATTATCTTTGGATGGATGCAAGAATTGATACAGAAAGATTAGTGTGCAAATAAATTGGTAATATGGGAAACGAGAAATTGAAAGTTTTCTTTTTACAGAGGAAATTGAAATTTGCTTACTGAAAATGATAGTAGAAATGGTAGTTTCATAGCTCTTGGGGAAGGGCAAGTTTGAAATAAATACTTTAGGGAATGTGAGAAGAAAAATGAGTTGGCTTTTCTGTAAATGTAGGAAATGATGATCCATAGAATTAACCTGCTTTAGGAGAACATGGAGGGGATCAAGAAATAGGTCTTATTTTGAGGTCAACACTATGGTGGTCCAGCAGTAGGACAAGTGAAAAGACAGAAAATGAGGGTCTGAGAATAGAGTCATGAGCATTACATGATGATACCTGAGGTAGAACCATTTTTAGATAATGAAAAGTTCTAGGTGTAGTCATGAAGACTGTGGTTGAGCAAAGTTGAAGTAAAGATTGCTGGTGGTGGAGAAGCTGAAGACTGGGTGGCAAGGCATGGGATGGGAGAGGAGTCAATACAAGTTGTTGGCAACATAAGTGATAAGTCCGATTGCATTAGCCCCAAAGGAAATGGGATTTTAGATGAAAATGGAGATAAATAATGGAATAAGAATGATGAGTGTAGATAGACCACAGTTCAAATAGCATAGGACTATGGTCAACTGAAAGAATTTCCCGAAGTCTCCATTCTCTCTTCAATATAGAGAAGCCGCTCCATACCTCCCATGGGTTATTAGTGACAGTTAATGTAGTAAGAGTGCTTATAAATGTTTAGCACGATGCCTGCAAGAACTTAACCATTATTTAGGAATACTAAATCTTGGTGAAAGATGTAGAAAGGCTTGTGGGAAGAATGAGGACAGTTTACAGAGCAGATTTGGAATGAAAACAGAAATTCGAACAGCTTGAATTTTGTTTTGGAAAATTCCAAAGAGTGCCTAATCTTTAGATTTGGAATGGAATTCTGATACCTATGTCTTTGTTAGTAGTCCCAGATATTTGTTTTGATAGTGTGTGTGTGTGTGTGTGTGTGTGTGTGTGTGTGTGTACTTCCTTCCCCTTAATCAAGTCTGTATTTATTGTAGCCAAGTATACTGCAAACTTGCTCTTTGTATTTAGTAGACTTAAAAATATTTTTTTAAAGAATGAAGGATGTTCCATTTTTTTCATACTTTGAAAATTATTTTTATGACAGAAGTTTTATGAATATTTCAATTTAGTCTTAGAAAAGCTTTACTTGGAAGCAACCTTAGATTTATAGAAGGGTTGCAAAAAGAGCACAGACCGTTCTTATATGCCCTTCACCCTACTTCCTCAAATGCCAACACATTCTATAACTTGAGTTCAGTTATTAGAACTGAGAAATGTTGGTACACTACTAATGAAATTACATTATTGAGATTTTGCCAGTTTTTCTACTTGTGCTTTTTCTCTTCTAGGATCCAATCCCGGATCACACCTTGCATTTAGTTTACTCTGTATCCTTAGTCCCCTGCAATCAGTGACATTTCCTTATCTTTCCTGACCTTGATCCTTCTGAAGAATCCTTATTTTGAAAGCCCCTTGATCTGGGTTTCTTTTTGGCAGTATTTTTTTTGTGTCTAAAATCTATCTTTAGTTCCAGTCAGACTCCCACAGTAAAACAGCACAGTGGTTCAATTAAGGTGAGTTTTTAATTAGAAAGTAATTAACTGAGAGAAAATTGGTTTTTGATATTGCCACTCCCAATTTCCCCAGGCAAAACTGTGGTTAAACATGTATATGAAGGTAGCACTGTAAATGAGTTAATTTATAATGTCTGTTAAGATATTAATAGAGCTTTAACAACAATACTCTTCAGACAAAGTTTTGATTTGGTAACTGCATAAATATTTTTGAGATCTATTCAGCTAAATATTGCCAGCTAATAAATATCTGTTTTGTAAGCGGGAAAACTTTAATGCCCTACCTACAAAATATTAACCTCATTCAAATTACTCATCTGGTTTTTTGCAATTATGAGTTCTGTATATTTCCTGTTTGGTGTTTATAATAGATATTTAATGAATTCCCTACATATATCTCAATACATTGATACATTGAAGTAAACCACATTTCAGGGGTCTCTTAAAATCTGTACCTGCGCATCACTTTGTACCTATGCAGTGTAGTAGAGGGTCCCAACCTAGGTCTGAATGGAAGAGTTGGTTAATCCAGTGGTTTGTATTGCTTGTTGAGGCCATTGACATGAGTTTCTGTATTACTCAGTTCTGCTTAGAAATAAGCCTTATTAGAAAGTAAGTTATTTTCAAACGGTGTTGTGGATGCTGCTGGTGCCCCTCTAAGACCACCTTCATCAGGCTGGTGCACGCAGATTCCAGGTGGTAAGTGTTAGTTCCTCATAGTTTATAGCTGCCCTATCTGGAGATTTGGGTTCCAGGGGCTAGGATCCTGTAGCTAATCCGCTGACTGATTAGGAGGGGTCAAAGTGTTCTCTCCCTCTAGGTAGTACTGACAGCCATGCAGTTCAGGCTGAAGCAATATTTTCAAAAGTCTCTTTCCCCTGCTCTGTCTTGCTTTTCTTTATTCCCCTATCCTGAGGGCACCCCTCTGTTAGTCATCTGCACCAGGATCCTTGCCTCACACAGTACCTCTTGGGAACCGGACCAAAGGCAATAGGGCTACTGTATGATCATTTTGAGCAGATGGAAACTGAGTAACATGAAAATGGTTGGCTTATTTGCAAGGGACCTCTTATAATTACCTGGAAACTGCCCTGGACTGGTAGTCTGGGCTCCAGGCCTTGTGTTTCTAATAGCCACCTCGCTAGGAAAAGTCATGCGATTTCTGTGAGCCTGTATTTTTTATCCTGTAACACATGGAGCTTAGACTATGTGATGCTCAAATTCTCACACTGAAGATTTTCCCTTAAGGCAGGGGGCTATTAAATGAAGATGCTTGTTCTCCCCTGATTCCACCCCTCACCCCTAACTCTAGTTTCCTAGATAGCCCTCAGAGATGCTCAGCTTAGCTCCTCTGGAATTAAAGACACTGAAGGGATTCAGAGCAAGTTTCCCCAAACTGTTCCACTTTGGCATGTGGACTGCTGGAGTTGAAGGCAACTGAGGCCTGGAGGGCTCAAGAGAAACTTTTTGGCCCCTGTCTGAACCACCTAGAAGAATGTAAATTGAGAGTCTTTCCCAAAGCATTACTATGAGAGAAGTTTTATCTGAGTGAGCCATCTGTATAGCAGAACAAATACCTAATTACCAAACCTCTTATTGCCCTGTGAATTGCCCTCCTCCCCTTGGAAACCCCAGGCTCCTATCCCACGCCTCAGCTCGGTATGGCATATAAACCTCATTTTACCTTTCGGTCTTGGAATCTTTCTTGTATGTGGGGTTCTTGTATGTATGAATTAAATTTGATTTTTCTCCTGTTGATCAGCCTCATGCCAATTTAATTCCTAGTTTAACTAGAAGAACCTATGAAGGGTAGAAAGAAAGAACTTTTTTCTCCCCCTATATAGATGTGCATTAGCTAGGAAAAAGCTTCCAATACATTTTTCAAGGACTTTGTAGACACCCACCCCCACCACCCGCCCCCTGCTGAAATTCAGCGCCAAAGTCCAATAGGGCTTTCTCCTTTCAGCCTTTTTCTTTGTGAGATAAAAATCTATTTTACAAATACTGCACTTTTTTTTTATACACAAATATATATTTTTCCTTTTCATTGCTCCTAGATATCCTTTTTTCCCTTTGTAAATGGCAGTTTCTTTTTCCAGTGCCATTGGTTTCTGGACATGTAGAGAATGACCACCTGTGAGTTACATGCCTAATGAGAAAGGTCTGCAGTACTATGTAGCTGATTCCAAACTTTCAGTGTCCTTCCTTCATTTTCCTTTTTGCTTTTATTTTTATTTCTTTTTACTTTTAGTTTTTTTAAATTTTAGAGTGCAAGCAGGAGAGAGAGGCAGAGGGAGAGAGACTATTAAGCAGACTCCATGCTCAGCGAGGAGTGGACACGGGGATTGATCCCATGGCCCTGGGATTATGATCTGACCTGAAATCAAGAGTTGGATGCTCAACTGACTGAGCCACCCAGTCTCCCCCCTTTTTGTTTTAAAACAGGGACTGTCATGAAGTGACTGCCGTATTTAGACAAGAGAGGTGGAATAAGATAGTGGAAAGAGGTTGGGAGAACCCTGAGTCTCTTCCTTAATTCCAAATATACCACTATTGTGTATGAGCTCCTGTCATCTTGAATATGCCTTTCCAAAAAGGAGGCAGTAAACTTTTTAAAAGTGTATATCTTAAAATTTTATTTTGATTTCAGCCACAACTAAAGGATTTTGTAGTTTGTTAGCATTCTGTATTTACTACATATTTTAATTTGCTGGTGAAAGAGGCTGGGCCATGCTTGGCCATTAGAAAGAAAATAAAAATACAGTGAATAATTTAATACAGGGGTTCTCAGTACTCTTAAGTACCCTGCCTTTTTGTAACCAGTATTCCCATTACTTTCCCTGTAACTTCCCCATTACTTTCTTCCAACGAAATTCTATATAGGTAATATAAACTACCTACACTCATAATTAAAAAAAATCCACTTAATACCTCACTGTAATAAATATTCAACATATATTTCAATATAAACAATTGGCCATGACTGCTGAAGAAGGTATAATAAAGTCATTCTTGAATCTTCAACTTGTGCATACAATAGCTATCGTGCAGGTTTTATGTAGCTGTGCTGTTCTAGTGATTCAAATACCACAAGCAGTGTTGTCCTGGGGTACCCAAATTTCAAAAATAGAGCACGACTGATGATAAAGCTTATTTAAAAACAAACAACAAACAAAAACAACAACAAATACACCCAGTGGTACTATAACTTGCAGCTATATTAGAATATTAAATATTAAAATCACATAATGCAAAGTATTTCATCTGTAACAACTTACATATTAATGCCATTGTACATTTAATTCTATTGAGTTATTCTAGGCTTAAATAAATTTTTCTTTTTCAAGATGTGTGTCTCTCTCTGTGGGACACAAGACAGTTTCTCATTGTGTAGGATTAGCCCATGTGTTGAAGAATGTCTAATATACCTTGATGAATACTGGTAGCTTCATCTCAGGTCACTGATGACCAGAATATCCCAAGACCTTTCTAAAATCCTAAGTGGTGTTAAGGCCTATTGAGAGTCCCAGGCTTAGAGGGGAAAAAAAAAAAAAGGAACAAAACAAACCATTATTCACATAATAGGATATTTCTAACCTGAACAGCCGGGAGTGACATTACTAATTACTACCTTTTATTAGAGTGTCAAGTTGAACAACTTCTAAGATCTTAAATATTTATATCAAGGTGAAATGAAGGAAATTTTGACTTTTAAGTGCTTGAAGGGATGGGTAGCCAAAAACTGAGTCAGCTAAAGGCATAAACTACAGTGTCTGATGAATTGTAGCACTCTTCTAAAACTTAGAATAAATTTAACCTGCTGGGCTCCACAGGTGATCTGAATTCTTGATTTTTATACACCTGTTTCTGAGAGGCTATGGAGTTGGTATACATTCAAGTGTGTTCTATTGTGTGTTACAAATAAGGGCTACTATCTGGAGGAAATCCATTTGAGCAGCCCTTTTTCAGCCATTTCTGTTATACTTTAGGCTCCTTTTCCATTACCAGAACGGCCTCTAATGAGGGCAACTTAACTGGTAGCAATTCTCATACTTACGTGGATATTCTTGATTTGTATTTTTAGTTAGTATTAGACCTGTAGTGAGCTCCAGGTTACTTTAACCTTTGATTGGTGCTGTTGAGAAATGTTAGATTTTTAGGTGGTACTTCATTTTATGAGTGCAACTTTTATGTTATTTAGAACCTAGAATAAATTAAGTAGAGTTGGTATTTTTGGTAGGGGTAGAGAAGAGAAAACTAGAATGCTTTGCCTTTTGCTAGGCTCTCTACCAGGTATTTGATTCTATGAGCTTGTAGCTACAGAATCAGGAAAAGTGCTTGCTTATTTACCTTTTAATTTTTATGATACATGGAACAGCTCTTTCAGAAATAGTGCAAGATAGCTTCAGGTGCACTGTTCTTTTTATTTTTTTAAAGTACCTATATTTGTGTTTGTGTATTTAAAATGTGAATCCAGATGACCTTAAGAAAGGCAGAAATCTTCAACTGTCTAATTACCGGTAGTGATGAGAGTGTAATTTTACTAGCCTGTTGCGAATTTAAAAAGATTTTCTGGTGTTTTACCTGTTAAAATGATCTAGAACGTGTTTTTCTCTGTGTCTCCTGCTCTTTGCTTTCCTCCAGGCAGAACTACACGTAAATCATTCCAAAACAATTAATGCTGCCGTAGTCACAAATTATTGATTTTCCGTTGGTAGGGTATGTAGAATTGCTGCTCTACTTAGATTCTAAAATGAGGCTTTTTAATTGTGTTTTCCAGGAAGATATGAATTTAAATGAAGATAAGAAAGCACCATTGCGGGAAAAGGACTTCAGCATCAAAAAAGAAATGGTGATGCAGTACATTAATACTGCTTCCAAGACAGTAAGTAAAACTGTCAAGTTGAGAGATACTGCTGGAACGTGCTGCAGTGGGGAAAACAATGCGTTTGTCTAATGATGTGCTTAAGTTTGTGGGCAACTGGAATCAGAGGGCTTTTGAGCGTATAAAGGCACAAGTATTGGACGTTTGTTTAATTTGAAAATACTTCTTACAGCTTCTAAAACTGCTGTGGTCCTTTAGCCCCTCACATTGGTGAGGAACACCGACCGACTGGTTGGTTTACTGACTCCAAGACTTCTTTGCCTGTTAGTGGATTCAGATGGCTATTGATCTCTAATGTCACTTATACACCAGGATGATATTTGCATTACAGAAAAGTAAGACTGATGAAATTCTAACTACGTAAATCAGTACACATAATAGTGGCTTAGAGGCATCTCCTTAATGCGAGTTTCCCTACGGATAAAATTATCTTGTAACAAATTATAAATGTAGACGTTGGAAGGAGCATTAAGCGTCCACTCGGCTGCCAGTTTTCTAGGGAAACATGAAATATGTGGGTGGAAGTAATGAGTAAATGTCTAAGAAACCATGACTGGCACACAGAATCAATTATATTTATTTCGTGGGACAACAAATGAGCTTGACCAGTCATATAAAAATTGAATAAATGGATTCGATGAAATCTAGAAATGGAAGCTAATGAAGAAGCAATCAGAAAGACAGCAGAAAATGATTTTGGCTGAATTTAAAATAGAATTGGATTAGAGAAAAATGACTTAACACACTGTACTTTTCACCGGATACTTTAACCAAAGACCAGGTTACAAGAATATAAGTTATTTATACTTTAACTCCATTTATCTCCTAGACCAGTCAGTGACTTGGAGGCCTTTGTTTGGGAAGACAGACTCAAGTGATGTTTAATTTTTAAACATGTCTCAGGTTTGGCATTCTGATGTTTAGTTGTTCAAATCACTGAGTACTATACTTTTTTTTTTGGCTCTCTATGTAGATGGGCACTGTATCCTGCTGTTGTGACAAAAATTGCTTTTTGTCCCTTAATGCTACCTGGACATCACAAATTAGAATTAGGGACTTAAGAGTCAGAGCACTTGTATTTCGGATGACTTATCATCCCTTTGATATTGGGCATCTTGTTTTACCTCTGATGCTCAATTTCCTCATCCTTAAGATGGGACTAATATCTGTATCATCAGCTTGTTGTTAGAATTAAATTGTTGATGCCATGATTGGAACATAACCGGTTTTATAACTGGTGGCTGTCTCTTGTGGTAGCACTGGTGGTTGTAGCAATCGTTTCTTATTTTTTTTCTTTGTGATTTGTTTGTTCTTGCTGTTGAAATCCTTATGGGGCGCCTGGGTGGCTCAGTCGGTTAAGCGTCCGACTTCAGCTCAGGTCACGATCTCGTGGTCCGTGAGTTCGAGCCCCGCGTCGGGCTCTGGGCTGATGGCTCAGAGCCTGGAGCCTGCTTCCGATTCTGTGTCTCCCTCTCTCTCTGCCCCTGCCCCGTTCATGCTCTGTCTCTCTCTGTCTCAAAAATAAATAAAACGTTAAAAAAAAAAAATTTTAAAAAAAGAAATCCTTATGCCATAATTACTGATGTACTTGGATTTATGTTTTTTAAACCTTTTTTTTAATACATGAAATTTATTGTCACATTGGTTTCCATACAATACCCAGTGCTCATCCCAAAAGATGCCCTCCTCAATGCCCATCACCTACCCTTCCCTCCCTCCCACCCCCCCCCCCCCCATCAATGCTCAGTTTGCTCTCAGTTTTCAAGAGTCTTTGGGAGAGCCAAAGACTTGGCTCTCTCCCACTCTAACCTCATTTTTTTTTCCCTTACCCTCCCCCATGGGTTTCTGTCAAAGTTAATGGCAGCCTTTTAAAAAAAGTTTTTAATATTTACTTATTTTTGAGAGAGAATGGGACAACGTGAGCAGGGGAGGGGCAGAGAAGGTGAGCAGGGGAGGGGCAGAGAAGGTGAGCAGGGGAGGGGCAGAGAGAGAGAGGGAGACACAACCCAAAGCAGGCTCCAGGCTCCCAGCTGTCAGTACAGAGCCTGATGCGGGGCTCAAACCCACCAACCACGAGATCATGATCTGAGCTGAAGTTGGACGCTTAACCGACTAAGCCTCCCAGGTGCCCCGGATTTATGTTTGAAAATTCAAGTTGACTGTTAGTGAGTCCGTGTCACATTTATTAAGTGTCTGTATATCAGGCAATATTTTAGGCAATGGAGTTGAAGCACCAGGATGGTCAATCATCGTGGCCTACGGAGTAACATAGGATATACACAACAGAAACACACAAACGTATAATAAGTGAAATGTAATGTGGGGAAAAAAAGCAGGGGGATTGGAGATAATACAACTGTTTTTTTTTTATTGAAATATAGTTAACACAGTGTTACATTAGTTGCAGATGTACAGTAGGATTTACCAGTTCTATACTCATTACAGTGCTCATTACAATAAGTGTACTCTTAATCCCCTTTATTTTACCCATCCCTTCACCCACCCTCCCTCTGACTGAACTGCTGCATAGAGTGATCAGGGAAGACCACCCTGTTAGGGAATTTTAAATCCAACAAGTATGAATTTACTTGATATAATTACAAGAGATACTATATTATTAGAATTGGTTTAGAAAACGTTGGTATAATAGTGCATTTTAGTTCTTGAATTTCAGATAACAAACAGACGTTTTAACAGAAGAACAAATCACTTTGAACTTCATTAGAGTGGATCTATTTCAGTTTGCATTCACTGATTTTAAACTTTAATCCTCTAATCGTTTTGGACTAAGGTTGGAATTTATTTACTAGAATTAGATAATTAGATTATCAGGATTGAAATAGATTAGTTATCTAAAGTATGATTAAAGCATTCACTCCTTTAATTAGTGCTGGGAGGATGGTGACTTTTCCTAGGAGGGTTCTGAATAATTTGGTGGGTGGTTAACATTCTAGGAAGTTCAAGCTGACCAGTCATCTATTTTTGCTCTGGAAGTAGAGACACATTAACTCTCACATACAGACTTTGTCATACCAGGGTATTTAGGTTAATGAGTACCAAAAAAGCTTCTCTGAGGAAAAACCATGAAAATTTATGGATGGGTTGTTCCAGAGAACATGGGGGTATTTGTCAGGTAAATTTTTATAAATTTAGCCTTAGACTTTGCTTTGAGATTCTTTTTGTGGGTAAGCATTAAGTGTGTGTGTGTGTGTGTGTGTGTGTGTGTGTGTGTGTATACATATATATGTATGTATATATGTATATATATGTGTATAAGAAAAGTATATGAAAATGTTTTAGAAATGTTAACCCTCAAACAAGCACTAAACTAGCCAAGCTTGTTTCTTAGAATAGGGGGAAAAAAAACCCCAACAAATTCATAGTAATGCTGACTTTTTCAGTTAGAAAAGATTATTAAAATTTTATTCAGCAAGTAGCCTAGTTAGAGGCTGAAAGTGTCAGATCACAGTTTTCCAACTTCTAGGGTGTAGATGGATAGGTGATCCACATGTGCCCTGTACAGTCTGGAAGCCAGGTGTGCTGGGGGCTTCTGAGGAAGATTTCTTTTCCTTATAAAAAGATCCAGAGCAGAAAACCACTTTCTTTCCTGTTATTTGACATGGTGGTGAGAGGGTGTGGGATCCTTGGCACATGACCCCTTAGAGCTGATGCTCTGGCTATGTACAATCCTGCCTCCAGACTCTCCCATTGTGTGATGGGGTGCCTATTCTTATTTAAGCTACTTGAAGTTGGGATTTTGCTTTGCTGCTGTGCACATGTTGCTGGACTGTCCTGATAGCCTTTTGCCTGCATAGGATCTCTATCTCTAATTAACTCCGGAAATTACTCCCCTCATCAAGTACACTCAGCATACATGAGGATGGGTACTACAAGGCCAGATGGACATTCCTTGGTAAATGGCTTGTCTCAGGTGTTCAGTAGTCAGTGTATTTAAAAAAACTTTCTGAATGAATGAATACAGTCTTGGCTTTTATTTGATTATTGGGTGGATGGTAAGACTATTCTGTAGTAAGTGGTAAGGACCTTGAAGTTAGGATGAGACATGATAGTCCAAATGGAAGAGAATCCATCGTTCCCCAAAAATGTAAGAAGAAAATTCTGGAACAGGACAGAGGATCTCTTAAGCACAATTGCCTAAGAATTTCCCCTATTTTCTAAATGAAAGGCAACTATAATTTAATAAAAGTGCACCTTGTAAATGTGTTATTCAGTCTTGCTTATCCTGACTCTGAGTGTTGTTCTCATTCTTGATTGTGGTTTAATTATTAACCCTTTTCTTCTCTTAAAATTTTTAAAGCACCCCTGCAGGTAATGTTAAATGATGATATTTGTCAGGACTCCTGTGCTGTGAGGGGACGGACCAAGCTAAGGAGATAAATTCTTTAAAAAAATTTTTTTTTAAATATTTGTTTATTTTTGATAGGACACAACAGGGGGAGGAAAAGAGAGAAAGGGAGACACAGAATCTAAAGCAGGCTCCAGGCTCTGAGCTGTCAGCACAGAGCCCAACACGGGGCTCGAACCCACAGACCATGAGATCATGACCTGAGCCGAGGTCGGCCGCCCAACCGACTGAGCCACCCAGGCGCCCTTCAGTAGACGCCTTCTAATAGACTTGCTGCCTTGGTTTTGGTGTATCATACCCTGTATCTGTGATTCCCGGGTTGATGTCAGTCTTTATCTTCTTGTGGGTGCTTGAGTTGTATTCAGGGCGAACTGGCTCTGGGTGTATGATGTCCGGGTTATGTACAAGTCTGTTGACAGGATTAACAGGAAGCCATGGATTACTTGACAAACACTTTTAAAAATGTGTTAAACAGGATACTTGTGGAGAGTAGGATTTAGAGCTATAAGATACTTCTTCTCCCCTCCTGCCCCCACCCCCCATCACAAAGGGATTGTAAGCATAAAAAATTCACCCTACTTTTCCCATCTGTTGAGAAGAATCTTTCATTTGCTCTTTTGCTTCTAGGCATTTTCAGGGTAATCAGTGACCATAGAAAGCTGGAGGAATCCTGGAAGTCAAAACCTACATCCTAGGAAGTGAAAACAAAGCCCTGGAAGCAGGGGTTGGGGGGTGGGGGGGGATGGGGAGTCTCAGAGGTGCAAGAGGGAGGGGAAAAGTGAAATGTAACACATTAGCATTTGCTTGTCCGTACTTTTTGGAATTGACTCCCCCCCCCCCCCCAACTTACTTTTGGATACAAGATGAGACTGTCCTGATAGTTGACTTCTGTATGAATTATGAGTGGACTGCTGTCAGCATGTAGTGGTCTTGTCTTTTGGATGTACCGTTAGGTGTGGATAAAAGGCTCTTAAAATTTCTCTTCAAGATTCTAAGCTTCTCATTCTTTCAAAATACATTAGCTTTTTTTTTTTTTTTTTTACTTTCCCCCCTGAGAGAGAGCGCTTCTTAATTAGAGCATCCAACCTTTATTTCCCATTTATATTCAGTTTTTTCCTTTTGACACCCCCCCCCCCCCCCAGAAAGAAGCAGAATTCCGTCTTGCTGTGCCCAGATATCTGGTAGCTTCCTTGGACTTTGTTAACTGTTCTCTTCCCTAGTCATTCGAGACTGCAGACAGCTGAGGCATGTATTGGAAAAGATTGACTTGGTGTTGCATTTTACTCCTCGAACCCCTAAGTATTTCTGTAGTTCTTGCTTAGACTTCTTTAGTAAGAAATAAACACCAAATATTACAGAACATAACTTTAAAAGGCACATAGAAGACTCACAGGTTTGTGAAACAAGGTAGTAAAATGAATCTAAATTGAGTTTGTAGGTGTAGAGTTATAAGGTCTCATGTGTGTGTCTGTGTACGTGTGTGTGTGTGTGTGTGTGTGTGTGTGTGTGTAGTGTCTAAAGATAATTTGAAAGGTGTTATCATGATACCACTTGTTCTAGCCCAGTAGAGCATGATGTTCAAGTATGGAGAACGTGGTTTTGTCCAATGTTGTCCGTCTACGCATATCTTGATCAGAAAAGATTTTTTTTTGAAAAAATACTAAGTAATACTAGTACTAATTTGTGTTATCTACATAGGTAGAAAAGTTAGATTTCATTTATTCTTAGCTCTGATTTGTTAATGCCCCCGTTGATAATATAGTATTTTCATGCCTTTCATGAAGGCATGGGTCCATTTTCTTTTTCTTTTCTTTTTTCTTTTATTTATTTTTTTAATATGAAATTTATTGTCAGATTGGTTTCCATACAACACCCAGTGCTCATCCCAACAGGTGCCCTCCTCAATGGGGTCCATTTTCATATGTCTTGGAAAACATTGTCAGATACAGATAAATCAGGTTCTTTTTGTTTCCTCTCACTTTTCATCATTTTTACTTAAAAGGTTTATATTTTAGCTGCTGGAAACTTCGATGAACCAGACAGTTTTATACATTCTTGCTAGTTTCAGTTAACATGGATTACTTTTTGGCTTCCATTTCAGGTTAGGGAATTGATCAAAGCACACTTGTAACATAAAAGCTTACTAAAAATTTGTGGCTGGTACTCGGTATTAGACACTTACCTATTTATCAACAATGCCCTTGCTTACGATATTTTGCTTGTTTGTCTCCAGGTCTTGTCTGCTGAGTTGGGGAAAATATTAGAGCCCCAGGGCAATGAAGCAATTTCTTGTTAGAAGTATTTCTTAATAATCTAACTGGCACTTTAATTTCCATTTCTGCCTATATAGGACAGGTTTTATTTATGTACAATTAAAATGATCTTCCAACAGCTCAAATTCATCCAGCTTCATTATGAGTTGTTTCTGGGCGGCACCGGTGGCATTTAATGTTCTCTATTACTGCAGTGTGTTCTTGCTTAGGCAGGAGATGATAATGAAGAAACCAGTCAGCTTTTTTCTTTCTTTCTTTCTTTCTTTCTTTTCTTTTTTTTTTTTTTATAAGAAATTAGGTTTAAGTTAGCATTGTGGATTTTCGATCTTTTAAACACCTTAAAGATACCTTTTCTTATAGCCATTTTTTAAAAGACTCACCAGAAATACTTATTTACTGGTCAAATGTAGAGTTTTGGTCACTGATGCTTATACCATTGGAGATCATCTGCGGCTGTCTTTATCTTTCTCATTGAGTTGGGTCTTGGTCTGAGATATTTTGATCTGCTCATAATTTTTAGCTTTTATGAATGTAATTAAACTTCTCATGACTGATAACTGCAAAAGTAGTAAAAAAAAAAAAAAAACCTTTGAGAGTGCTAGAAAAAAGAGGCATGTGATTTGATGGAGATGGAAATAATGAGCAAATAGCCCTATGGAACCTTTTAAAAGAAGAAAATGTTCTGAAGGAATATGAGAAAATGAAAATGCTACCTATATAGAGTTGCCTTTCAGTGAGTGAAGGGGAAAGGTAACTGATGAATTGAGGGCAAAGAGAGTGGTCAGGAACAATAGCCCTCAACCTTGATATTCATTAGAATCCTCTGGAGAACTTAAAAAAAAAATAGCTGTCTGAACCCTACCATTTAACAAGTCAGAATTCCTGCAGGTGGTACCAAGGCACCAGTATTTAGAAAATCTGTCTTGGTGATGCTACTGTACAATCAGAGATGAAAACTAGCCCAGAGATGGGCTCTACAGGATGAGCCTCATCAGTAGATGTCTGCTAGTGTAACATTAATTCAACAAAAGACTAGGAGTTGATGGAATTTAAAGGCAAAGCATAGAGGCTGTTAATTAATAAAGGGCCTTTGGGTTCAAGGCTAGCTTGAATGTACATAAGGTCAAATTGGTGTTCAAGTAGCATACTGTAGCTACTAAGAAATCCTGATACTTGGCCACTTAACATTTCCCTCTGATGATTTTATCTATTATAACAGATGGAAGAACTGGTCTGTTTTGGGAAAAGATGCCTAATAGAACAGTATTAGTAAGAAGAAAAAGAGTATGCCTGCTTTAAAACCTTTAGTGGACTGACTTATCTTCCCAGTTGGCGGTAAACTTAAAACCCCTTTAATTTAGTTTGGACTTAAGAGACAGCCTTTCAGTTCTTAATTTCTAAACAGAATAAATTTTATACATACTTAGAAAAATACTTCATAGGTTAATTGGATGCACAAAAAGCATTAATTATTAATTTTATGCTTCCTTGATTTATTACCTTTCCTAACTGGTGTAATACAATGGTTTCCCCCCACTTCGAAGAAAATACGGTTGGTATATCTTCTGATATGTATCACATATCAATGTAATACAAAACTATTTCAAATCCTTTTAAAATCCGAAAGCCTTCAGGCATAGATGAAGTAAACTGGGAACTCTATCCTTGGGTCATTATGTGAAAAAATGCTTAAAAAGTAAATTTAGACAAACTTAGGCTTTGACTGCTTCTTGTATGTTAATACTGTTATACAAGATGGTTTTTTTTTTTTTTTTTTTTTGGTAGATTTTTTGTTCCTTGGGAAAGCTGTTCTATTACACTGTTGGTGAGTTAAGTGATTATCTGACATGGTTTTTGTAAAGAATGGTTTTGTTCTACTCCTTGAGTAGACATTTTTGTAGTTGAGTTTGTTTATATCAGGTCTGGAATATGTCTTAGGATGTCTCTACATTTTTAAAATGAGTAAGGCCTATGGAGTGACATCCCAAGATTTGCAGCTAGAACGAGAAACCAGGATTTTTTTTTCAACTTTTTATTATAAATAGTTATAGAAAACAGCAAAACCAAATATGCAGCTTAACAAATTTTCATAAGGGAAACACCAGGTTGACAAATGGAACTTGCCAGCCACTTGAGAAAGCCCTGCATCTACCCTGTCCATCTCAAACCTCTCCCCCCAACCTCTTTTTTTGAACTACTGACTGATTGACTTTTATAGGGGTCACTTCCTTCTCATCTTATTTCTCCATCTTCTATCCATGGACACTTAGGCTGCTTCCATAATTTGGCTGTTGTACACAATGCTGCGATAAACATAGGAGTATATGTATCCTTTTGGATTAGTGTTTGTGTATTTTTTTGGGTAAACATCCAGTAGTACGATTAATGGATCGTAGGATAGTTCCATTTTTAACTTTTTGCGGAAACTTTATACTATTTTCCAGAGTGGCTGTAGCAGTTTGCATTCCCATCAGCAGTACATAAGGGTTCCTATTTCTCCACATCATTTCCAACATCCTCTCCTGTTTCTTGTGTTTTTGATGTTAGCCGTTCTGACAGGTGTGAGGTGTGAGGTGATCTCTCCTTGTAGTATTGATTTGCATTTCCCTGATGATGAGCATCTTCTCTTGTGTCTGCTGGCCATCTGTATGTCTTTGGAAAAATGTCTCTTCATGCCTTCTGCCCAATATTAATTGGATTATTTGTGTTTTTGGGTGTTGGGTGTTTTAAGTTCTTCATGTATTTTGGAATTACCCTTTATCAGAGAGGCCATTTGCAAATATCTTGTCTCATTCTGTAGGTTGTCTTTTAGTTTTGTTGTTTTCTTTGCAATGCAGAAGCTCTTTATTTTGATGTAGTCTCAACAGTTTATTTTTGCTTTTGTTTTCCTTTCCCTGGGGGACATATCTAGGAGAAAGTTGCTGCGTCCATTGCCAGAGAAATTACTGCCTGTGCTCTGTTCTAGGATTTTTACAGTTTCAGGTCTCATATTTAGGCCCTTTTAATATATTTTGAATTTATCTTTGTGTGTGGTATAAGCCCGTGGTCCAGTTTCATTCTCTTGCATGTCGCTGTCCAGTTTTCCCAACATGGTTTGTTGAAGAGTCTTTTTCCCATTGCGTATTCTTTTTGGAACACATTTGTAAAGAGTCCTTTCCTCTCCAATACTGATTACTTCATGATCTAGGAAATTTGGGATAAATGCTTTATTCTTTTTCCTTTGCCAGTTTTCACTATACTGAATTGGTTTCCTATCACCCTCTGAAGGTAACCAATTACAAATTTTTTTTTTAAGTGTTTGTTTAATTTGGAGGGAGAGCACAAGTTGGAAGAGGCAGAGAAAGGGTGACAGATAATCTGAAGCAGGTTCTGTGCTGAGAGCACAGAGCCCAATGTGGGGCTCGAACCCATGAACCGTGAGGGCATGACCTGAACCAAAATCAGACCTGTAACTGAGTCACCCAGGTGTTCCTGAAAGTAACCAGTTTTTGATATTAAGATATTATTACTTGGGCACCTGGGTGGTTCAGTTGGTTAAGCATCTGACTCCTGATTTTAGGTCAGGTCGTGAGCTCATGCTTTGCGAAATTAAGCCCCACATGAGGATCTGCGCTGACAATGAGCTTGCTTGATATTCTCTCTCTCCCTCTCTCTATGCTCCTTTCCTGCTCACACATGCATGTGTGTGTGTGTGGGTGCGCACACATGAGCTCTCTCTCTCTCAAAATAAACTTAAAAAAAGTTATCCTATGTCATTAGGATAACTTATGCATCGTAATTACTACTCTTAGTGAAGCTCAGATTGTCCTGTCTTTGACCAGCAGGCCCTTGCCCGGGTGCTCCTAGTCATTTTGGCATGACCCTAGGAATTTTGGATTGTTTCATTCCTATCTGGCAAGGTCTGACAAACCAGGTTCCTTTCTCACTGTGCCTGGAATCAATCATTTCCTTCAGGGGGAAGTGGTATTTCAAGAACAGTGTGGGTGTCATGGATGCTTATTGCTAATAGGTTAATTGTTGTTTCCAGGACTTTTCAGTGGAGATCTAGCAAAAGAAAAACAAAGCTGTGTGTATATATTCAAAAAAGGTTTCTTTTGCGTATGCTGTGTCCGACTGCTGCTCTTGTACTATATCTGCATTAAACATATGTAGACTTATGTAGACATTACATTTTACATTTCTTTCTAGTTCCCATTTAGCCTTTCCTTCTATGAATAACTATTTAGCCCCCATTTCATCTTTATTTGCAAGTAACTGTATTTTAATGCTCACCATCAGTCCTTAAGTTGATATTTCTCTAGACATTTGTCTGAAGTTTGTTTTGTAATAGATTCCTTCAAAGGGCTCCTGGGAACAGTATTTCCTGAGTATTGCATATTGATAACTGTATATGCCTTTTATTGCTTAGTCAGTTATATTTGGCAATAAAATCTTTGGCTCACATGGTTTTTTCCCTTAGGATCTTAAACATACCATTTTCTTCTGGCATAAAGCATGACAGTATTGGTGTCCAAAGTTCTGTGGATAACTAAGTATTATCCCTTACAGGTTACTGGCTCTTTTGTTTAAAATGTTTATTTTGAGAGATAGCGTGTGCGTGCGAGAGCTTGAGCACACACAGGGGAGGGGCAGAGGGAGAGAGAGAATCCCAAGCAGGATTTGCACTCAGCACAGGATCCCACTACTGTGAGATCATGACCTGAGCCAATATTAAGGGTTGAATGCTTAACACGCTGAGCCACTCCGGCACCCTGTTTTCATCTAGATGTCTGAGTTGGGATTATCTGATATGTAATATACCTTCATTATGTGCTTTTTTTCCCTCACTTAAATTTCATGAAACTGTTCTATTGTCCTGCCTTGGTTTCTTCTTCAGGGATCCTGTTATCTGTATATTAGACTTGCATATCTTCATTATGCCACTTTGTCCCAAATCCTTTTTATCTTATTTTTGTTGTTCTTATTCTCTGTAGTGTAGTCCCCTCCCTCTCCCCCTCTTCTTCTTCTTTTTCTTTTTAAGTTTTATTTATTTTAGTAATCTCTACACCCAACATGGGGCTCGAACTCACAACCCTGAGATCAAGAATTGTATGCTCTTCTGATTGAGCCAGCCAGGCACCACTGTAGTCTTCACTTCTAAGTGAAGACTTCACTTTTTTTTTAAATTTATTTTAGTTTCTACCCCCTGCTCCGAGTTCTCATACCTCATTTCTGAGTTTTTGGAATTCTGTTTTAATTTTTTTCCCACTGGGTCTTCTATATTCTCTCAGTGTCTCTTAACTCATATTGAAATTGTAAGTTACCTTGCCACGTCTTATGGTTTTGTTTTTGTGGTGACTGTTCATCTTCTGTATGAATGTTCTCTGTTTTAATTTCATCCTCAGCACTTTCTCCACAGCGCGGGTGCTGTCCTGCAGTTCATGGGACACAGACTGCTCCTGTCTCTTTAGATTTTTTTTTTTTTTCTTTTTTTTGCCACTTGCGCTCACCCACAATTGGAGTGGGCTGTACTCCACCCAGTTTTAGCTGCTGTTCGCAGATTAACCTACTGGGTTTTCTAATGACCACTAGTGGGCTCTTCTGGGGTGATCGTGTCTTCATGTCCGTCAGCCACCTTCTTGCCTCCTCTGTTTGTTCACACACACACACACACACACACACACACACACACACTGACAACGTGTAGGTTTTGAGGTTGTTAGTGGTTTGTTTCCAACCACTTGTATTTTGAGGATCACAGAGATAAGTTGTTGCTCAGAATTGTTAGGTTTTTGGTTTTGCCCTTTAGTCGTTTTTTCTGTGGGAATCCAGTGAGTTTCAAAACCTCCACTGCTGCTGCCATCTGCCCAAATCCTCCAGTCTTCTCATTGTGAGTTTCATATTCTTGGTCTGATGCCAATTTATGTCTTGGGCTAAAAAAACAATTCAGGATTACCAGCATTCTTCCTCTTGCCTGTCCTAGCCCCCTTGCCGTTCAGGGTAGAAAATCATGACTGATTAAGGAATGACGTTTCTCTGTGTAACCTTAACTCCTAGCTCTGGGTTTTGCTGTTTATGCAACCTGTAAACTTTCATCAAACCTCTTAATGGTCCATGACCTACAAATAGATTTAAATAAAACACTAGTTTTAGTTTTAATTTCTATATTATGTTTATGTGGTGCTATCATCTTCTCCTATAATTTCCATAAGTTATGCAGAATGCATCCTTTTTTATATCCCATGGATAGTTGGAAAATTCAGACTGCCCTTCAGTACTTTACCCCACCCCTGGAAAAATAGGTCTCATCTGCTTGTGTGTGTCTATAAATTAGTGAGTGTGTTAAAGCTATCACAGCATGAAATCACTTCAAGCACTGTGAAAGACTATCTTAAAGAATTTAAATTGATTGCAGATGTTAGTGCAATTAAGCAGGCCTGATGAGCTCAGAATCCTGTTTCTCAGATTTGAATATGAATGCATTTAAAAAAATTACAGTGATGTACTCCATGTAAATGGAGTTCATAGGCATCTGAGAGTTTATTTCACCTTGTATTATAAAATGGTTCAGCAACGTGAAAAGTGCTGTGTGACCCCTTTTGCAGATACGTACACTACTTGGAAAATGTATCACTAATGAAAATGTATCACTCTTCTTAAGAATATAGTTCCGTGCTGTCCTTAACCGACCAGAATTGACTTTGAATCATTATTTCCTTCATTATTTCATTTGTCTACCAATTTGTTTGTCCACCTGTTGTGCCTATTAATTTATTTAAAAACTATTCTATAGAGAGAACTATAGTATCTCTGCCCCATTTTTAAGAAAAAAGTTTAACAAGCCAACAGAGTTGGCTTAGATAATGAAAGCCTGGGACCTTTTTTCCCCTTGAGGTCAGACTTTTTGACTGCTAGACTTCTACCTCCCTGTAGTGGCTTTGGCTTTAAACCGCTGACATGTAAAAGAAATTTTCTGTTTTAAAATACAACCTACTAGGGACATCTGGGTAGTTCAGTCAGTTAAGCGTCCGACTTCGGCTCGGGTCATGATCTGATGGTTTGTGGGTTCAAGCCCTACGTCAAGCCCTGTGCTGACAGCTAGGAGCCTGGAGCCTGCTTTGGATTCTGTGTCTCCCTTTCTCTCTGCCCCTCCCTTGCTTACATGCTGGCATGCGCACGCTCTCTCTCTCTCTCTCTCTCTCTCTCTCTCTCTCTCTCAAAAATACTAGAAAATTAAAAAAAAATACAACCTACTGGGTTGCAAATTAGAAAGTGAATTCTGAAATAAGACTAACAAGATCAAGTAGAGTGTACGGTATGTTCATTTTCAATTTATTTCAAATTGATCCGTGCACATTAAGTAATTAAACCCATCAATTTCTGTAACACCTTGTAAAATGTTATGGACATTAGGACTTTATTATATATACAGTAGTAAAATAAATTACAAAAATGATGAGTAACTGTATTTAGATACTGTTTTTAAATACTAAGAAAATTACTAAAATGTTGAAGTATACTAATAATAATTTGAAATAGGAACAAAGACTGCATTATATCTTTTCCAGGAGGTATGAATTATTAAATTTGTGTTGAACAATATTTTATGAAAGCCTATTTTACTCATCATGGCAGGCCATGTTTTTCTGAGTTCAGAATCCAGCTTTGTTACTTTTAGCTGTGTGATTTGAAAAAACTCATTATCCCTAAGACCTGGCTTACTTAATAATAAAGTTTAGGAGTGTTAATGTTGGAACATATAGTATGGGAAGTAGGGCAGTGATTACATAAGTTCAAGCCATCAGAGGTTAAAGTGTGAAATGACACTGGGCAAAAGTATGCTACAGCTGAAGCATTCTTAAATTGGCTTCATCATGGAATAAAGTTGAATAAATTATTAAAACTAGGCATCATAAAAATTATTTTTGGTGCTACCTAAAAAATAAACCAACATATTCACATGCCAATCTTTGGATATACAGCCAAGTCATTTTCTTTGAATAGAAATTGCTCCTACTTTGATTTTTTCCTATGCACGAGACATACCTGTGAAGTGTCATCTGTGAGCATTCGTGTGATTTAATTTGACCAAGAATTTATACTTGTATCGCAGTCTAAGTTCAAACTTAGATTTGTATGATTTCTTGAGAGTATGATCTTGTCAGTTACTTGGCCCATACCTAATTGGAAAACAAGGTTTTTTAAAACATCCATCCTAATCTTGTCTTTTCTAAGCATCGAAGTCATTTATCACAGAAACAACTTATCCTTCATTCTTACGTATGATTATGTTAACAGGAACAGATATTATTATAGCTCATAAACTGTTGGGGATACAAAAAATCAACTCTTTGTAGTCACAGAATTCAATTCATGGGAGTAACTATGTTACTATGTGTAGTTACAGTATGCTTTCAGAATAATGGGAATATAACTTACAGAATAATGGAAAGCTTGATCTTGGATGCCTATATCCAGCACCTTAAGGAGGTCCCACGGTGGATTTTTTTCTCTTCTCGTTATCTCTCCAATGGGGTCATAAAAATATAATTTTCCATAATTTAAAATTTTCCCCTACTTAATTATTCTACCCTCTGTTAGAAATAGTTGTCTCAGTTCAAATGGATTCAAGGAAAAGCAGGAACGTATTGACACATGCACCTGAAAAGCTATTGGCTTCAGATGGGCCTAGATATAGGTTTGGTTTCAAACAGACCTAGATCTAGGTTCTCAAATGACGTAGGGACTCAGTCTTTCTATGTTGGCTGCATTTTACTGTGTCTTGGCAGGTTCTTTCCATGGTATATCTAAATGGCTAGCAGAAGCTTCTGGCTTAACTCCTGTATTTTAGGTCAGTAGTCTCCAAAAAGTCTTGATCACTTAACCCATTAATTTTTTTTTTTAAAAATTATCATATACTAATAAATATTGGCTTATTATAAACATATCTACTGTACTAGTAATTCATATTTGTCATAGTCATTTTATATATAAACTAATGTGTTAACATGTTAATCTCAAATGGGTGATGTGAATTGAAACTATTAAGATAGAAATGATTTCATTTGAGAATTTTGCCTCCTTCACAAATGTTTGGTTTCCCTTTTGTTATGAACACATTTTAGCTATGCCACATTGGTGATAGACACTGGTAAGTTGCCTTTTTCCTCAAATATTTTTCCACAATCTACAAATTACTTTCTGACTTGCTATTTTCATGAACTATAAATTTTTCTGGGTTTGGTGCCTATTTTAAGATAAAACAAATGCTCAAGTTCAAATTTTTTATCTGTTTTCTCCAAAAAAATTGTCTCCTGCCCCTTAATTTTAAAGGTCTTAGTTTTAAATTGCCCATTCTATTTTTAAAAAATTCTTCTTAATGTTTGTTTATTTTTGACAGAGAGAGAGACAGAGACAGAGCATGAGTGGGGGAGGAGCAGAGAGAGAGGGAGACACTGAATCTGAAACAGGCTTCAGGCTCTGAGCTGTCAGCACAGAGCCCGATGTGGGGCTTGAACCCACAAACCATGAGATCATGACCTGAGCCGAAGTCGGACGCTCAACCGACTGAGCCACCCTGGCTTCCCAATTGCCCATTCTATTTTTAATAACTGACCCAATCCTATCCATTCAGCAGTGTTCTGGGAGCATGCATAAACCTGCAGTAGCCACTGCAGTTCTCTGAAGTTCAAGGTGACTTCCTTCTTGCCTAGGTCAACCCTTTCTTATTTGTTGCTTCTATCCATTTCTCTGTTTTACTGCAAACTAGCTCTCAGCCTCTGCGTAGCCACATTTAAAGACTTGTTTGAATTTGCTGTTTTGACCTCCGCATTACCACTCTTTCTGCCCACTGGGTTACTATTTGAGGGCCCTGAGTAAGAAATGATGTGCCCTTTCTCTGCCTTTCTATGTTATATTGGAGAAAAATGGCATTGAGGTCATGTGTCACATGGACAAGATAGGTCGCTTTAAGATAGTCTTATCTTTGTGAATTTGTGATTGTCCACATATGATGGATCTTGAAGGCTCATAAACTTGGTCAACATTCCAAGACTTAATACGCATTTTGTGAACAGGTATACGAGCTAATAGAGACTAATAGAGACTAATAGCTAATAGAGACTAATAAGCTAATAGAGACTGTATAAAAATCCAAATGCCACTTTCATAACATAATGAGAAATATCATTAAGGAGGAAATTGTTTTTAACTAGTCTATATAAGAAGCTAAATGATGGAGAATTGTTTATTTGGTATTGGATGATATGCCATGAGCATAACAGTGTGTGTACCCGCAGTGTTATATGCTTTTCTTACCTTAACTGTTCTCATACTTCATATAATTATCCACTGAATTAATGTGATAGACGAGAAGCTCCATGAAGGTGGGGAATACCTGATGGGGTACAAACTAGATATTTGTGTTAATGGGCCTGGTACTCCCCTTCCTGGAAAGTCTTAATAGAACTCTCTGCAGAACTTTGAGTCTCTGGACGTGTCTGCTGGTAGCTATGCAGACTACTTCCTCTAGAGTACCCTGAAATTGCTTTTTATGGTAACTAAATTCATTTTATCTTGAGGTCATGCTTGATCTTGGTGCACATGTGTAATCTCTTGAGACGTTTTAATAGGCTCATATTATGTGATAAATTTGGATTTTTCTGAATTTCATTATCTGAAGTTAATTGTAACCTCAGATTGGTGGGTGTTTTAGAGTTGGCAGAATACCTCTCCCCGTAGGTTCATTTCTTTTAGAGTGGAATGTGACAAGAACTGGTGTTTTCCTTTTATTTTCTCACTAAATATTTCACTTTCATAGCTCATGATCTTTATACATTTCCCCCCTGTGTTTTTGAGAGTTTTCTTAGGACATAAAGAGTGTTTCAGTAACTAAAGTGATTAGAAATTCTAAGATCAACTTGTTTAGTAATCAAGTAACATTGCAAGTATCCTTCATTTATTCAGATGTTCAAATTTAAAATTATTAAAATCAAAGATACAACTTAAAAAGATAGAGTATCACTTAATGAGATGGTCTACAACCAATATGGAAGAATTTCTTACTATCTTATTGCTTTGTTCTCCACTGAAAAAAAGTAGATGATTTCTAAATCCTTCTTACATTAAAAGTTCTGGAGAAGGAATACTTTTCTTTTAAGATATGATCAGAATTCAAATGCCATCTTAATGCACACTAAATAAAAAATGAATAAATGAATGGAATGGCTTTAAGTAATTACTTTTGTATAATGCTTATTTAAAATTAATAACAAAATCTAAGTTAAGAATATGACTAACGGGAATACACTAAAAGGTATTTAAAACAGCAATATTAAGTTTTTGCTTATTTCAGAAAGGATGCGTTGTTGAAGAAAACTTGGAAAATATAAGATGTAAAGAAGGAAATAAAAAAATCCTACCAACCCAAGGAATCAGCTAAAATATTAAGGTGGTTTTGATTTCGAAACAACCTACAAAGCCATTAAAATGGTAAAACTAAGTTTTCTATAGCAGAAATGTTAAATGCGACTTTTCCTGTTGTCAGAGTTTGGTTGAAGTCCAGAGGCTGAAGACAGCAGGTGCCAGACCAGTGTGGGCCCCAGAGGAGATTGTGAGAATGATCCTGATACTGTTAACTTGTCATTTGCCTCTAGGCTATATAAGAATAGGTTCACAAGTATTTTTTTTTTTTTAAATGGAAGATTGATAGAGAGGCTTTCTTTGGAGAGAGTGGTGTCAGAGTGCTATGGTGTATCTTCAACTTATGATGAGGGAATAAAGCTAGATGAGTGGCCCTTTGAGAAACCTCTCAGAGGTTGACTGTGTCCCTTTCAATCTGGGGACATGTGGTTGGAAAGTGACTCTATCTGCAAATGGTAGACTCTAAAGGCAAGAGGCTGTATGAGTTGTTCTGGTGGCAAAGCAAGAAGAAAGGCCTATTGTTGGAACAAGTTAGACTTGCACCAAAACACTGACTGGATATGGACCTCTCAGAGGTAGCTGGGTTTCAGTTATCTTCAGAATTTTATATAAGGAGACCATCTACAATGACCCCAACAGAGTCTATGGAAGGTAGATGTAGAAGTCTCAGCAAGTGAGTCTCTGAGTAACCCACATATGCAAATGCTACCTTCTGGGATGCTTATCAGCCATAACCAGAGGACACTGGCACTGGAGTACAGCTGTGATATCTGATGACAATAGTTTTCTGCACTTTACCTCTTTGCTCTCCACTCCCTTCAGCCCTGAAGGTGTTGGGGAAAACCTGATGAGTAGGGGTAATGGAACTGAAAAACTCGTTGGGAAAATAGGGAAGATTCACAGCTTTGTTCACTATATTTCCTAGTGTGAGTGACAGTCACACTGAGGAAGAAGAGGAACTTTAAAGTTTTTGATACTATACTTGTAAGAAAAAAGAACTCACTGTTCCTTACTATGCTGGATAAGTGTTGTGAAATATAGAATATTCTAAGGTAAAATAATCTGGAGGTGAATGTTTTTAAGTAAGTTAAATTCTAGAAGTTGTGAAGAACAAGATTGACTATGTTTGTTAATATAACAACTGAAAACTTCTGTGTGGGTGATGGGGAGAGAAAGGAGTAAATATAAAGTTGGAAGAAATTAAAAAAAAAAACTAGAATAAAATATTTGCTGTGTATCACTACTGTGTAAAGAATACCTACAAATCATTAGGAAAAAGATGAATAACCCAATAGGAAAAATTTTACTTAATGTGAATAAGCAATTTACCCAAGAAGAAACCTAAATGGTGAGCAGCCATTTGAAAAGATGTTCAATCTCAATATGTAAATTAAAATAGGTATGGAAAGCATTTTTCACCTGTCAAAAATGAAAAACTATATTGCTGACAGTAGTGTTTGGTGAGGGAGTAGAAATATATAGCAATGCAGCCTTATTGGAGTATAATTTGGCAGTCTCTATTTAAATAAAAAACTTGTATACCCTAGTTATCAAACAACCCCACTCCTTTGAATAGCAATAACTTGATTTAAAAAAAAATTGTTTTTAACATTTATTTATTGAGAGACAGCGACAGAGCATGAGCATGGGAGGGGCAGAGAAAGGGAGGGACACAGAATCCGAAGCAGGCTCCAGGCTCTGAGCCATCAGCACAGAGACTGATGTGGGGCTTGAACTCACAAACGGTGAGATCGTGACCTGAGCCGAAGTCGGATGCTTAACCGACTGAGACACCCAAGTGCCCCAAATAACAATAACTTGAAAGTATAAACATGTACGTATGAAGTGGGTCCTTGCAGCACTGTGTAAAATGTCTAGAAACTTAACCAAAATCTCCATCACTGGAGAAGTGATGAGTTTATAGCACATTCATGGAGTGGTGGATAATCCAGTCATTAAAATGAGTGAGTTAGATAGGAGTTAGAAAGTTAGCTGATAAGAAAAAAACTATAGAAATCTATGGATCATTCAAGAAATTTGTGTTTTTTTTTAACTTAAAAAAAAATACAGTTTATTTAGTTTGAGAAAGAGAGTGCAAGAGGGGCAGAGAGCGAGGGAAAAAGCCAATCCCAAGCAGGCACTGCACTGTCAGTGCAAAGCCCGATGCAGGGCTCAAACCCATTGTTCTTATCATGACTTGAGCTGAAACTAAGAGTCAGATGCTTAACCGAATGAGCCATCCAGATGCCCCCAACCAATCTGTGTTTAAAGAATTTGTGAGTATATACGAGTATATGTGAATGGGTAAGAGTGTTCTCTACCCCTTGAAAAAACAAAACAAAACAAACTCTTGATAGATTCTCCCTGAACTTACAAAAGCATTCACAGTGTCATCTTAGGCTATGGTTGGAGAAACTGAGGCAAGGACTGATTTCCTTGTATACTTAAAAAGGACTACTGGGATTATGGCTGACTTTTAGTTTTTGGTGTTTTTCTGTATTTCTTAGGATAAAAAGTTGTTTTTGGACCGAAAGTGGAGAGGATGCTATGAGGTAAAGAGCTAGGGGAAGAGGAAGGGCAACCATTTACCATATTATGTCCTACTTCGGGATGTGGTGAGATGTGAACAATGAACTTCAGTGCCTGCCCCTTGATGTTTAGGCTACAGTAATCCATTCTGTGCATAAGAAATTTGGGGATGCTATTGTGAAGTAGACAATGTATTTAGCACTTCAAGGAGCTCACAGTTGAGGAGAGACAAGATGTGTAACAGGTGAGAAGAATACACTGGGATCTGTGGGCCCTAAGTGTGTGGTCAAGTGCTGGATTATTGCCCACAGCACTGTGCTAAGAATGTATTATACTCTGTCTTGGGTAGTTAACGGGGTGGGTGAGGAGACCTTGGACTCTCCTCTGTCTCCAAGCTGGAAACCTGAGCAGTGCGACAGACTGTTCCCTCAATAGCTTCCTTCCTTCATCCAGGTCTTCAACCTTGGTCCCAGAAATTGTCTGTGTAGAGTCATACTTTCTTAGCAGAAATCAAGTCTGATGTTGTTCCTAACAGAATACCGTTTCTGTCTTGTTTACTAAGTCATTTTGCCATGGTGCAGATGGCCTGATAACATGGACCACATTTCAATTACAAAAATAAAAACAAATCAGCAGAGCTAATAGTATGCTGTTTGCAAGGCTTTTAAATGAACTTGGAATAGCACACGGATTCATTTTATATTCTTGTAGTAAATTGGCACTCATTTAATAATCACTTTTATTTGCAGAACTTAAGTTTTGGAAACATCTGGATAAATCCTAAATAAATTAAATGTTGAGTTTGTGATCATTGCCAAATGGTGTTTATTAAGCATTTTACCTATGTGTGACAATCCTGGATGCTGTAAATATCACAGTAAATGAAAAATAGAGGTGACCTGGAGACTTGATTCATCAAAGAGGTATATTATTGCATTGAAATACATGGAAAGTATTTATATTTGAAGTACTTCATGTGATTTTTCTGCATCTTAGAAATTATTACCTAAAGTGATTTTTTTCTAGTCTTAAAAATTAGAGGAGTGCATCTGATAACATCCAAGTTACTTTCCATTGTTGACATTTCTTTGATTCTTGCCTTTATAGGAAATGTCACTCAAGTAAAAACCCTGTTTTCAAAGCTATTTAGTTGAAAACTTGATGCCTTTATCTGAGTGTTTTCACTGAGTAATGAATGTTTTCATTAAGTAATATATAATCTTTGTGGAAAAAACATACAAACCAAAAAGAAGAAAACGAAAACCATAATTTCTTTGCCAGAGATAATGGTTGTTAACATTTTTGGTTACTTTTCTTTGAATTCTGCAAAAGGAAGCTGAGAATCTCAGCCTTCAGGTGGTTGTGGAGAGTAAATGAAATTCTACGTGTTGTTACTGCATGTGTGGTGTCTGTCACACGTTAGGTAAAGCATTTGGCAGGATGTGCTAATGACAGGTGTATTTTCTAGTGAGTTTTAAAGTGTCAGTCTTACTTTTCTTTAATAGTGTCCTGATTACGTTCTAACTCCTTTTCAAGGGAGAATTTAATGTTGGTGTATGTAAAAGTGACGTCTGATAGAACATGTAGCTGTAGAGAACACCAGGGTGTATAGATTTTTCTCTGAAATTCGTGAAATTGGTCCTGGCATGCCAGAGGTTAGTTCTCATGTTAAATGGTGTACAGACATAGTTGAAAACTTACCAATAAGTTAGCAAGAAGAGATAATGGTGGAGACATGGTGAAAGCCTCTGTTGAGTGGGTAGAAGAGAAGAATAAAACGAGAGGATTTTCCGAAGCTGCAATAGCTGTATCTGTATCTTTAGATAGGATGTAGAGTGGTAGAGAAGAATAATCAGATGGGGTAGTCTAGGGAGAGGAGGGCCCAGGTGGGAAGATACAACAGACTTGGGCTTCAGGGAGATTGGCAGATGGGCACTGAGATGAGGCCTTAGAGATGAGTTCACAGATGGTCATTTGTAAGAGAAACAGTGTGTGTGTGTGTGTTGGTGGGTGGGGGGAGGTAATCACATCTGTAAGGGCTTAGGAAGTGGATGTAGTGAGGAAGGGGGATAGTGAAAATATACCATGCTTGTCATTTTAGTTGGTGATAGAAAACTAGTAGCCTGATGGGAAGCAGAACCAAGGGAGGTGAGTGTGGGTCTGGATTGAAAGGTTTGTGGAAAAAGAATCATCATGGTGAAAAGAGGGAAAGAGGTGCTGGGGTTAGACTGAGGCTTTAGGGTTAGTCTTAAAAACAGGAAAGCACACAGTTGTGCTGTGTGAGATAAGAATACTGGTCTTCATAGAAGAGGAAAATGGAGTCAATACTGCCTAGTTTGACTATTTTTAGGGAAGTAAGGGGCAAAGTCCTGTGTTAGGAGTAGGGTATGGACAGGGATAGAGTTTTGTAAAGAGCTAATGGCGGGGGGGGGGGGGGGGGGGGAGCACCTGAGTGGCTCAGTGGGTTAAACGTCTGACTCTTGATTTTAGCTCAGGTCATGATCTCATGGTTGTGAGGTTGTGAGATCCAGCCCTGGGTCGGGCTTTGTGCTGGGCATGGAGCCTGCTTAAGATTCTCTCTCTCCTTCTTCCTCTGTCCCTCCTTTGTGCTCTCTCTCTCTCTCTAAAAAAAGGCGGGGGGAAGGTAAGGAGTTTTGAACAGGTATTAAACGGATGCAACATCAGTAAAAATATCTGAAAGCTACCTTAAGGGCCATTTGGGAAAATATAAACAAATACTAAGGCAGAATAATGGCTTCCAAATTCTATTTAGTGAAAGAACCTTTTTAATAAAAATGTAGTTTTACATGCCTCCCACCCCTCCATGAAATCACAGATAGAAGCACTCATGGGTTTCAGTGGCCATGGTTAATCCTTGAATTGACCATTCAATGGTCAATTCAAGGCTGAGGCTCGTTTGTGGAAGCCTGGAGCTCCAAGGGACACTGTCCTGATAGGAGACAAATAGAATGCACAGAAAAGGAAGACGACCTAGATAAATTAGAACCTTGATAATCTTTTTCCCTTTGACTATGAATAGTTCAGAACAATCCTGATTGGGCAAATAACACCAATTGAAGTGACCCTAAGGTTGAGGCTAGGCTCAGGAGCAGGTGCCAGAAGATCAAGTAAGAAGCTAGAACACACGCCTAGGAATTTGTCCAAAGGAGGAAGCAGCGTGTGGATTTGAAAGGGTTCATGTTAAGCAAATGGTTCCTCAAGTCTGGGAATCAAAAGAGAAGCTGAGACAAAGCTATGTAGCATATGAGGTTAGTATTGCATGGTTGATTTTCATCCTATTTTCACACATCCATCGGGCCACTGCAGATAGATAATTGAGTGTGGAGACAGGTGTGTGCGTTCTTGGGGGGAATGAGGTCTGGGGACTCCAGGGCAATACTGCTTCTGGAATTGTGTATGACTGTTGTGGGGAGGAGTGTGCTGGGAAGCTTTCTCCAGATCCCACTCCATGAGTTCTGCAAACACACCAGATGATTCAGTGACTCTGCTGCTGCCTTCAAGTGTGGCTTCTAAAGCTCAAGGAATGAATCACAGTAGCCTGACTACTGAGTAAATGGATAAATCAAATGTGAGCTTTATAAAAACTTCCTACCTGAAGCTCCCCAGAGAGGTTCCACGGATTTGTGTTTGTCCCAGATTGACAGAACTTTTTTTACGCAGCCTTCTTCAGCTCACCTGTATGGTGAGCCTGCATGTCTGATTTCTTCTTTCCTTAAGCATGAGATGATCTCAGTTCAGACTATTTGGGGCAGCAAAATGTTGATATAAATTTTCTCTTATGTAGTTTCTAAGTGGTAATTATATAGTCCCGTTGTTTTTCTCTTCTTCTAAATATTAAGAAGAAAGGTAGAATTCTACAGCAATAAAGCCATTAGGGATCTGGGTTTTAAAATGAGAACAAACATGTAAAATTCTAAGTACTTTCTAAAATTGTTAGCCATCATATCCATAGCTTTTGAGTTGAGTATCTGGAAGTAAAGCTTATCTCACTTCTGGTATAAAAAGATAGAAAATTTTAAAGGATAAAAATTGTGTGAAATTGTGTGTTAAGAAAATGACACATTTGTCAAATGGAAACTCTAAGTGTATTATTACCCTAGTTCTTAGGAGTAATTTAAATAATACTGTCAATTATACATAAATTTCAAAAGCTTTAGCTATTGTACATTAAGAAATAATTAGATTTCATTTTCCTTAAACTATGTAGTGATATTTTCTTTGTAAAAACATGTGGGGCCTTAGAAACACTGACATGGATGGTGAGAATGGGAAAAAAAATTATATAGTACTGATTTTGCCGGTACATGTATAAAACCCACGGTGCATCACATTTAGCAGTTCATTTGGGAGAGTACATCACAATGTTAGTCAAATCTGTGCAGGTTCAGTGATAGAAGCACAACTTGAAGTAATTTGAGCAAAAAAGGCAACTTACTGACTCTTGTACCTGGAAGAGAAGGGATGACCAGAATGAGGGTCTGACGTCAGGACTTTGTCTTCCTTCTTCTCTTCCCCTCTGAACGTTGGTGCCTGCGGCCCTGACTATAGCACAGCTTTCTCCAAGAAATGGAAACCTTGGAACTGTAAAGACAACAAAGGCATAATTCATTGTTAAAGCTAAAACCATTTGTTTAACAAGCTTACCATTGGCAAAAGGCCAATAATCTGGTAGACACATATATTTATATATCAAGCATTTATGAATTGTCTAGAAAAAAGAAAAACAAATCAATAGACAAATGGCTAAGGGTCTAAAACGACCATTCAAGAAGAAGAAATCTAAATAAATACAAAGATCTATAGTTGTGGATCTTCAAACTAAAGTGACTTTAGACCCATCGCATATTTTACTCTTCTAGTGAGAATGTGGGGAAAAGTAGCTTCTACGTGGCTGGAGGAACTGTACTATGATACAGCATTTTTGGAAAGCTATCTGAAATGTCTGTGAGAAATAAAAAATATACATGCTCTTTGACCCAGGGCTTCCACTTCTGGGAATCTATGAAATAAAAATAAAAGCACCAATAGACTTCAGCTCAGGTCACGATCTCGCGGTCTCTGAGTTTGAGCCCCGCGTCCGGCTCTGGGCTGATGGTTCAGAGCCTGGAGCCTGCTTCCGATTCTGTGTCTCCCTCTCTCTCTGCCCCTTCCCCGTTCATGCTCTGTCTCTCTCAGTCTCAAAAATAAATAAACGTTAAAAAAAAAATTAAAAAAAACCCCAACTTTCTGACTATATAATTGTGTGTGTGTCTGTATGTACCTGTGTGTATGATGTGTGCCTGGATTAAAATATGAAAGGGTATATACCAGACAATTTATATGAACTACCTTAGAATGGGAGTGGGGATATAGTAGCTAGGTGAAAGTAAAAATTCTTTTATGGATTTATGAAAAAATTACATGTATTTATATAAATTATATATATCACATTTAAATATTTATGTATATATACACACATGAATAAAGAAATTAAGAGTTTCAAAACTTAAGAAAACCATATCAAGATGGCAACAAAGATATAGCTACACTAAAAAAAAAATTACTATTAAGGGGTTATAGGATGCCATATTTTAAATTTTGCTCAAACTAAAGTAGTTGAGAAACATGGGAAACTTAATGTTTGGGCATAAGTTGAAGATGGCAAATATTTACTGTGAAGGAAATAAACTTGAGGTAATACCTTAATCACTTTTGTATTTCATCCTCCTAACAAGAGGTCTGCTATCTATATATCTGGTATTTAATAAATGTTGAATAAAGAGGTGTATAATGCCTATTAATCAGAGTGTATGTGTGTGTATAAAATCAGGTCGTATATATTGCATTTAATAAATACTGGTTGAGTAAATGTATTAGAAGATGTAAATTGAAAGTACAATGGACTTTTAGAATACCAATTACATACAGGTAATAAGCATATAACTCTTTAGGAAAGACCTTAAATTCATTGACACTTGAAACATTTAAGTTAACTTGGCACTTAGTATTGAGATGGAGATCAGATGGGTGGCTGAGCAATTGGAAACGAGTACAAGCCGTTGCCCACTGAAGGTGAGAGACATTTGTGTTAGATTTTTTTTTTCTTTTTTTTTTTTTTTAACGTTTTTTATTATTTTTCTTTATTTTTGGGACAGAGAGAGACAGAGCATGAACGGGGGAGGGGCAGAGAGAGAGGGAGACACAGAGTCGGAAACAGGCTCCAGGCTCCGAGCCATCAGCCCAGAGCCTGACGCGGGGCTCGAACTCACGGACCGCGAGATCGTGACCTGGCTGAAGTCGGACGCCCAACCGACTGCGCCACCCAGGCGCCCCTTGTGTTAGATTTTTAAGTAGTTTGAAATACATACAGCCTTGTGCCATTCTAATTTACACGAGAACTAGAATTTCACCCTAGCACGGGGGTTGTGTGACGGTCAACAAGCCCCCGTCCCCACCTGGTGTGTAGCTCACAAAAGTTACTGAAGGAGTGATTTATAGCCACAGCTTGTGCCGTCCACCGACTACTGCAGCGCAGTATGCTTTTCACTGGTGTTCTGGAGCTGGTTTGCTTCACATTTAGTGACCTCGCATCGCTTGCTTGAAACTGGCCATTGGGGAGTATTTACCTAGACTGGCAAACAGTCTCAAAAAGCTGTTTTGTTTTGTTTTGTTTTGTTTTGTTTTTTGTTTTTTTCTGAGAGGTGGCTGTTAAACACTTTCCAGTGGTGCCGTATTACTTAATTATGTACCAGGACCCGTGATACGGTGACTAAAAATTGGAAAACAAATGGCATTTCAGAGTTTAGTTGCAATTTATTTTTATCAGGATTTAGTAAGTAGGACCTACTCAGAAAGTGTAGGATATTTTGGTTTTCAAAAGTGTTAAATTTTACTTTGATATTCATTAGGAATGTGTAAATTTCTTCAGACGATCATCGAAGTTATTCTGAAATACATCATTTTAAACAATGATTAAGCAATGCCTCTAAGACCTTGTATTTCCTACTTGGTTTTTGGAAAGATACTTAATTTTTTCCCCCGTTTTATACCTGTATTTGTGCAGTTCTTTGTAGAGCACCTCTTTTTGTTGTTTAAAGCTGCGATTAATGGGCATTTCCCTCCTCTTGAGTTAGCAGTGATTTTAGTAGTTAATGACAGTAGTTAATGACAGCCTATTTATAAACTACTCTGAGAATTTAAGATCAAATTCAGAGATGGAAAACATGTCGACACCTTGACACAGGGGAGGTCTTTGAGTCATGATCTTTACTTTGAGTCCTTACGATATCAGATTAGTAGAAACAGATTAGTAGAATTGTTTAATCTCATTCATTTTTTTTTTTTTTTCTTTAAACAAGTAGTACTTTGTGCCAGGCACCGTTCTAGGTGGTAGGGATTGTGATGAACAGAGCTGACAGTACCTCTGTGCTAATGTAGCCTACATTTTAGTGGAGGAAACAGATAGATAATAAAAATGTAATGTAAGACCAGGTCTGGGAACACAAGGAATTTGTATTTTTTTTTTACCATGAATACTTGTGTTCACATTCATCCCCAGTACTCCAGAGCTTGATATTTGACACTTGGATCTTTTTTACTAGGACAGGTATCTTTATTTATCCATGTGGCTCATGAGGGCATTGTGTGCTTGGTGGGTGTATGAAGGTAAAGTTTTAGGAAGTAATTGAAGACAAATACATTGAATAATTGGTCTAAGTAGTAATGATACTGTAACTACCTTGGAAATGAAAGAATTGCCCCCTAAATTGGTAAAAAATAAATAAAATTCCCAAGAGTGCATTTCCAAAGCTCAATCTTTTTGCTGATTTTGTTCATTATTTTACAGTGTAATTCACTGCTGCCATTTAATAGATGCTCAGCAAATATTGTTGAATGAATGACTATAACTATGTTGTTTTAACCAAGTGCCCCAACATGGTTTTGATCAAGGTGGATTCAAAAAAAATTTTTTTAAACTCATTTTTGAGCTCCTATGTCTGTGATACATATAAAGACAAGCCCAACATTTGTCTTATGCCCAAGGAGTTTTACCCTATGACCCAGCAATACTAGGAGTTTATCCAAAGGATGCAGGAGTGCTGATTCATAAGGGGCACATGTACCCCAGTGTTTAACAGTGCTATCAACAATAGCCAAATTATGGAAGGAGCCAAAATGTCCATTAACTGATGAATGGAAAAAGAAGGTGTGGTGTGTGTGTGTGTGTGTGTGCGCGCGCACACACACACACACACACACACACACAATGGAATACTACTCGGCAATGAAAGAGAATGAAAATTTCCCATTTGCAGTAACATGGATGGAATTGGAGGGTATTATGCCAAGTGAAATAAGTCAGTCAAAGACAGATACGTTTTCACTCACATGTGGAATTTGAGAAACTTAACAGAAGAGCATGGGGGAAGGGAAGGGAAGGGAAAAAGTTGGAGGCAAACCATAAGAGACTCTTAAATACAGAGAACAGAGTGTTGATGGAGGGTGGGATGGAGGGGAAATGGGTGAAGGGCATTGAGGAGGGCACTGGGATGAGCACTGGGTGTTGTATGTAAGTGATGAATCATGGGAATCTACTGTAGCCAAGAGCACACTGTTTACACTGTATGTTAGTTACCTTGACAATAAATTGTATTTAAAAAAATCTGCTAGGAGTCATAAGATGTGTAAGTACACTGATAAAACAAGCTGGAAGTAACTAGCGCACAATAGGAGACCTTAAAGTGGGAATTTGGAGATTAAGATCACCTCCTGCTGAGGTAAGTAGAAAACGTTGCCATGGGGAGTGGTGTTCGGCAGCAATGAAGGACAGGTAGGATTTGAACCATTTGGAGGTAGGGATGTGGTGGGCTGCAGGAATCACATCAGCAGGGATTTATTACGTGTGTGGGAAACCATGATGTGCCTACATGGGTTGAATGTTACTCATTTTGTCTGTAGTGAAGTTCCTTTGAAAGAGAACAGTAGGCTAGGACATTGAAAAAGTAGGTTTAGAAAATTTTTTTCCTCCCCTACTGGAGCACAGAATATTTCTGAGAAGAGTGGGATGGTTAGAGAGAGGCTTCTTTGTGTCTGTTAATGCAGGAGAAACCATTCTCCCACTTTTGTCTTGTAAGCGCCTTGGAGGTAGAACACATTAGGTTTTCTTGTGTGAGGTGAGCACACTTTTGTGACCAACTCTAGTAACACTTTCTAGCTGTTTCTTTCTTGGGTTTTTGTTGCTGTTGTTCTGTTTTGTTTTGTTTCTTTAAGGTTATAATAGAACCAAGAGCATGAAATCTTCCTTAGAGTTTCACCTGAACTGCCCTTGTGTCTCTAACCTCAGAGGCTCATGTTTTTGTCCTCCTCACTGTTGCTCTAGTGTCTTTCTGACATAGCTTTTTGTATTTGATTTCTAATTATGCAGTGACTTCCTGTTAGCTGTGGGCTAATGCTGGCTTCCCTTGGGCTGAGGTAGCCACAGCCCATGTTCTGGTTCCTGTGTATTTTGTGTCCTCGTTCTCCTCACTCCTTATACCGTCTGTAATGTAGCCATCTAGCTGCTAAAATGCCACATCTTTCACCTTATTGTGCCCATGTTTGTAATTCTGCTTTATACTCCCCATCTTTTAAGACCAGTTCTTGAATTATCTTTACTTGGAGGTTTCCCCTGATTTTCTGGGTAACAGTTGGGATATTTCCACCCCCTCCTCATCCCCCCCCTCCCCGTTTTTGCTCACCAAGGCTGGAGTCCTTGTAACTGTTCAGGTGATTTTTCTTACCTGAGGATGACGACCTCAGGGGCAGAATCTTCTCTGACTCATTTTTGAGTTCCAGTATTCACCATAATGGTACACATAGATCCTTCTATCCATGTTTATTGAGTGACTTGTTAGATGGATAGCCATGTTTTCAGAACATTGTAGAAATGATGAACTTATAACATGTTACCATAGGACCATCATTGTTTTTACTCTTGGCAGGAGCATAGTACTTGAGTAAATTTAGATCCATTAACTTCTTTTTCCTCTCATTTTATTAATGTTTTTTTTTTTTTTTTTTTTTTTTTTTTTTTCCAGTATCTGCTTGGAACATAATGCCAGGGATTCTGGGAAGTGGAAATATGAGACTGTTTCAGCCTTTTCGTATATGTACTTTGTTACAAGGGAGAACACAAATGAACAATTAACTCCTTTTTGTTGGACCTCAGTTGCTTCTCCTCATTTTAATCAGTTCATTAGTTCATGTTGCTTCCTTTCTAAACAACCCTGCAGACTATGGGTTCTTGCTTTGCTTTGATCTATATGCTTGCACAGCTTTAAAAATAACTTAGTAAAAGGAATATATGCTTTTCGTGATAAAAGCACATAATACAGGTATATTCCAAGTGCATTTGAGTTTTACAGCTTCCTCTGCTCCATAAGCACCCTGAGGTGCCACAGCTGGTCAGAGTGGGATGTGATTCAGATCCCAAGATCTTTTTTCCTATTATTTTTCTTCCATATTCCACTGTTAATGTTACTTGTATGAAGAACAGTCTGAAAAATGTTACATTTTGTGCTGTTATATATTTTTTTACTAACATAAACAGGTTAGATTTGTAGGATGCTTTGTGGATATGAAGAAGCAAGTTAGTTTTCTTCTATAAATCAAGAAAAAGCAAAAAAAAAAAAAAAAAAAGGAAGACAGGCTTATGCTGTAAATGCAACAGTGACACTTGAAAATACTCAGAATTGGGGAGGCAAATAATTGTGCAATTACCTGGAGGGACTGAAGAACAAATTGCCTAATTTTAAAGACTGGAACAGCTGGTGTTTTCTTATACCCCCTCCCTGGCCCCCACCTCCCGTTTTTTTCTTTTTTTGGTAAATGCCCAATGAAGTTTTGTTGTGGTTTTTCTTCTTACATAAACATAATCAACACAATAAAGAAGATAATGAACCAATGACTAAGAGCATCAGCACATTTTTTTCCCTCTCTGTTCAGATGTGCCGAATAGATCTTTATCCTTCACTGAACCATCAAATAGAGGCTGGCAAATTAGAACATCCATGTTTATTTAATCAGCTCCCCCACCCCCAACTGTGGGCTTTTTTTCTTTTTTTTTTTTTTTTTCAAGTTTTAAAGTGCAGTTTGTTGTTCAGATGGAACTCAACATTTTCCAGTTCTAAAAGGTATACCAAAGATGCTAAATATAAACAAGTGGCCTCATTTGACACGGTGTAACTTTTCATTAATTTCATTTTTCAGCCAGAAAATATGACATTTAGTGTAAAACATTTTAAGTGGCATGCTTTAAAACCTAAAGATTTGAAAGGAACTCAATTTGAATGTAACCGTGTATCCTTAGAATAAAGCATAAAAATTAGTAAGTTTGAATCTGGGTTTTAAATACTTTCAAATTAAATTTACATAATAAAGTTCACAAATCTTTATTATATTGGTGAATAAGCCAACACAGAATAAACACACTCATGTACCCAGAACACAGCTGAAGCAATGGGACAAGGATAGCGAGCTTGTATGACCTAGTCCCTATGCTTCTTCTCTTCAAGGTAACTGCTAACTTCTAAGACAACAAGTTTCCTGTTTCATAAATGTTTTTTAAAACTTTTTTTTGTGTGTGAGAAAATCCACACACTATAAACTTCACCACCTTAACAATTTTAAAGTGTACAATTCATTGACATTTACTATTTTCACAGTTTTGTGCATTACCACTGTTCAGTTCTAGAACCTTTCCATCAACCCCAAAGGAAACCCCTTGCCCTCGAAGCAGTCATTCCAGGTCCCATCCTCTCCCTGGTATCTTTGGCCAGTAGAGACCCCCTCAGGCTGGTTCCCTTATCTTTTGGCATGCCCCCATCATTCTTGGAGCTCTGCTTCCTCTCTTGCAGAAAACATTTGAGATCATCCTGTATTATCCTAGCCTCTGCCCTGGAATCAGTCCTTTGTTCAAGGAATGGTTTCTTTTAATGGAGAATGCTATTTAGAAATTGGGATCTGAATGTTAGGTCTTCTAATGGGCCATCTTTAGGCCCTTTCAGACAGAGCTAAGGCATATATATGTGTATGTATGTATATGCATATATATATGTTGATATGGAGATGTATATATGTTGATATGGAGATGTATATATGTTGTATATGGAGATGTATATATGTTGATATGTATGAGACGTGTATATGCATGTGTGCATATTTGGAAATTGCATGCATACATGTGTACATATATTAAATATAAGTAAATCCATATGTAGAAAACCTATAGTATACATGTATATACATATACCTTTTATTTATTTTTCTTCTTATTTTTAGCTAGCTGTATCTATCCAAATACCTTTCTTTTCAGACCACAAATTTATACTGTTACCTTTGATTTTTATATTCTAGTTTATTTCTCTGAAATAATTACCTATTTGAATTATACTTAGGTCAACTTACTTGGGTTCATCTCACTTAAGGATTTTCCTCCCATCCTCTTTGATTTTGTTTTTTTTCTTTTTGAGTGTATGAAAAATAAAAAGACATACACAGAGGTATCCCTAAAGTATTGTCACTTACCCTCTTTTCTTTTAGGGTGTTCTGCTCTCTGTCTTACCTACCATATTCCCATCTCCCTGAAGGTACACAATCTCATGAGTTCCTGATTATTTCTTCCTGCCTGTTTTTGTACAAATAATGAATATATGAATATATCTCTTCATAAACACAAAGTAATACATTCTTTCATAATTTTTCAGCTTCAAACTCTGTCATGAAAATCATGCCATACAGCTCAGAGACACCCTCATTCTTATTTATAATTGCGTGTTATGGTTCATGCAATGTGTTCATGATGTGTTGCTCACCATGGTTGATTTGGCTTCTGTTCTCTGGCTGTGGGTAGAAGCAGTTGACTGTTAACTGTTATGGTACATCCTTTTGAGGTTTAGAAGCTAAAAAGCACCTGAGTTCTGGTCATGGTAACCAGATGGAAGTTTATAATAGCAGGACATTGCTTTGAGCAGTTGAAGCAAGTCTTTTTAAATATACAGAATCGTCTAAATAGTCAACTGTTTTATTGAAGGCAATGGGCTAATGTGAGAAAGCTTTCCTGTGAATAGAAGGGATGTCGATGCTAGTTAAGTATTGATGGATAATACGAGGAATGTAATGTGTTGAATTTCTTTTATGCAAGTTAATTTCTGAGTGGCTAAAATTAGTGTTGGATCAATCTGCTTTTTTTTTTTCTTCTGTAGAGCTATTTTAGAAACTGAAAGAGGGAGAGCAGCAGATTTTTCTGTATTTTATCATGTTCCTTTGTAAAATGTACTTGATAATTCTAAACCTTTAACGTATGCTATTTTTAATGTACGCTAAAAGCAGCCTCCAAAATTATAGGAGAAGTTCTTGGTACATAATCATGCTCATTAAATGTTTATGGAAAAAATAATAACTCCTAAAAGAAACTCTTTGCTGAACTTTTTTTTGTTGTTGGTGGTGAACGCCCCTTTCTGCAGTACTTGTCATTGCTCGTAGTTTCTACTATGAGTTTGCATAATATCATCTCTGAATAACAGATTTTATTGGCACTGGAGATCTGTTGGGGTTGTAAATGTTCTGAAAATAAGTAATTCATACTGCACTGACAGTTTAGTGTTTCTGTTGATCTGTGACATTAGAGATGCTAGGAATCATTTGAAAAATGCAAGGAAATTGTAGTAATGCATTTTAATAGCAATATACATGATAGTAATTTAGATTATAATTACCCCCTTGGCAGCAACTGTGTTTACCCCTGTTTTGCACAGTGCTGACTCTGCAGTTTTCTTAAAATACAGTCATTATCAGTGCACACTATTTCTTTAAATAGTCTCCACATTTCATATCTTCTCCCCCTTCACTAGTCTGATCACCTGAGTTAGGTACCAAGACCACAGGAGTTCTAATACTAAAGAGATACTGAGGCAGTTAAGCTAGAGTTACTGACCGGTGGATAGAAACAGGCACACACACACCAATGCCAGACCACGTGTGCACACACACTCTCCTCACTATGAGAACTTAGGCTTTTTGACTCCTTTTGTTTTATGCTGATGGAGCTTCTTTTGTTCTCTGCAGTTTACCTGCTAAAAATTAGAAAGTGAATGTCATTGAGAGGGATCTTGAGTCTAGTAACTTACTTCATAAAAAGATCAGTTAAGGTTTTAGCGTGTTTGGGTAGCTCAGCCACTTAAGCATCTGGCTCTTGGTTTTAGCTCAGGTCATAATCTCATGGTTCGTGAGTTCAAGACCCGCATGGGGCTCTCCACTATTGGTGCGAGCCTGCTTGGGATTCTCTCTCTCTCCCTCTCTCTCTGTGCCCCTCCTCCACCCCTCTCAAAATAAAGAAATTTTAAAAAAGTTAAGGTTTCAGTGTTTTCTTACAGTCCCCCAATATTTCAAGTTTTTAACTGCCAAAGGCTATATATTTTGGGTCATGTTAAAACATGCTGATTTTTCTTTATGGGTTTAGGTGTGAGTAAGAGACCATTACCCATGGTTGAGGATGTAGTATGGGTACTAGGTACATTCCAGGAGGAATAAGGTATGATTCAATGAGTTGAGTAATTGGGCAAACTTTTGCTTAAAGCAACTATCATGTGTCAGACATTCTACCAGGGACTGAAAGGTCATTGTCCTCACCCACATACACATTAGGGTGGGTCATCTTCCTGCAGAGCCTGCAGGCTTTCTAGAGATAGCTTGTTTTACTGTTGTTAAAATTAGGTCTCCATTGAGTGGTGAATTCTCCATATTTGTATGTAAATGATTCAATTATTTGAAAAATGAAAGAATGTTCTCTAATACTTCCTACCGGTAACTGGAAATAGGATATATTTTTAATTTGTCATGGAGATGGTATTTCAAATTCTGCAAACAAATAAATGAGACAGAATAATGGAGAAATCTACTGAAAAGTTCTGATACCTGACCTGCGATGAAATGCAGGCATTGAGGCAGGTACAGAAGAAATGACTACCATTACCTTTAATAGTTACATAGCAAAAGAAAGAATATTTGGTTTCAGAAATATAGAAATGGTGAGGGAAATAAATTGTGGAAGTGCATATTACTTTCTATACCTTAGAATACATTTAATAAGGAATCTGACAAGAGGAATGTTATGTACTTTTCTTTCTATCCTGCATTTGGTATTTCAGAATAAAATTTACTAAGGGATTAAAAAAGATTTAAAAATTATGTTGGATAAATATCCTTCTAATTTTTGTGATGTCAGGCAGACATCCTTATCTCACTAATGTGTTTTGATACCACAGGGGATAAAGCTTTCTAAGTATTTTCATCTTCATGGCTAATGGAATCAGAGATAGGCAGACGTGAGTGTCCTTCCTCTCTCCCCCTACTTCCCGCTTCCTTTGAAGTTATGTGAAATGAAAGAAACACAGGAAGAGCTGTGCTTAAAAAGAGTATTTCTGATTATTCACGTAATGTATTTCTCCCCACAATTTCCTTTCTTTTGTACCTGTGTGTTGATAGTACTATAATAAAAGGGGGAAATTCTGGTGAAAGCTAATCACCCAATTATCTGGTCTGTTGCCTGTGTCTTTAATTTGAGATATTCCTTTCTGAGTAAGTATTGAGAATTTTTTCTTGTGACTTATCTTCCTCGCCTTTCTTGTTTTAATTCTTACTCTATGTATACCTTAGATTTTATTATAGCCTCATTCATTCACTGAGTGCCAGCAATTTTACAACGTACTGATGACACGGTGATGAATTAGGCAGAGGCAGACACTGTCTGAGTAGACATGTAAGACCTTCTCCAGTAAAATACAAAGAGGTACTAGCACATTCACAGATTTGGCCCCTAGCCTTTGCTTTTTTCCTGCTATTACCGCTGCCCGTGTCCTTTCTGACCTCATCATTCACACAGAGGATCCATCCAACATTCAGTCCTCTCGTTTTCTCGACTATCATTTCCAGCAATCTTTGGTTTTTCTACCCAACCTCAACCACTCGTTGCCTCCCGTAGTAAAATACCACCCCTAAATATGGTTTACAAACTTAGCGGAGCATTACCTGTCTTTCTGCTTACTTAATATTCCCACTGAAAGAATTCCATAACCCTTTTAGAACTACCGATCCATCTACTCTACCATTTGTTCATGTCCATCACTTTCCAACTGCTGCTACATCCTTCTTTCCTTATTGACCTTAGACACATGCTCCATTGTTACCTTCAGTAAACAGTTCTTTTATTTCCCTCTTGGTCCATATAAACTCTACCCTTGGTTAAACTAAATGTCCTACCTCGTCTGCTTTTGCATCTCAGCACAACGTGCATTTGGGAAGAAGCATACAGCCACAAGTAGTGTTTTCTGAATGACTACGGTTGACAAGTGAGCCCTTAGCAGATATCCTACCACCTGACCCTTGCCAGCACACTTCTTTGCTTTCTGGAAATGATTTCATACCTTTTCTTTTTTTATTTATTATTTTATTTTATTTTTTTTAACGTTTATTTAGTTTTGAGACAGAGGGAAACAGAGCATGAACGAGGGAGGGTCAGAGAGGGAGACACAGAATCTGAAACAGGCTCCAGGCTCTGAGCTGTCAGCACAGAGCCTGACGCGGGGCTCGAACTCACGGACCGCGAGATCGTGACCTGAGCCCAAGTCGGCCGCTTAACCGACTGAGCCACCCAGGTGCCCCTCATACCTTTTCTTATACCTCCAACTCTGCGTCCTCACTTGTAGCCGCTTATATTGCTATTTCTATCCCTGAGAAGGTTGATGCCATCACAGTAGAACTTTCACGCCTCACTTCCTAATCACCAGGTCTAACAAGCTACCTGAATCTGTTCCCCTTGACTTTGCTTTTGATCTTCTTACGGTGATAGACTTTACCTGTGACTGTGTAAGGTCATTCCTTCCTCTTGTAGGCTACATCCCGAGTCATCTGCTTGAGTTTTTTGTTTGTTTGTTTACTTGTTTGTTTCCCTGCATCTTTACCTACCTTCTTCTGCGTTATTAGTTTCTTCCTCCCTGCTTGGTCATTCCCATCAGCCTGCAAACATCTTGTAGTTTCCCCCAAAGAAAATCCACACTATAGCTCCCCACCAACTGCTGCCCCAGTTCTTTGCTCTCCTTTATGGGAAATCTCCCACAAGAGTTGCCCCCCCTTTTTTTTTCTTTCCCCTTGAACTTTGGACCGGGTTTATCCCCAGTCCACCACTCTTGAGGCTCTTGACAGGGAATCAATGATCAGTAGATGGCAGCACTGCTCACTTAGTTGTTAAGACCAAAACTTCAGCATCATCTTTGAATTTAACTTCTTTCAATACCTCACCTCCAAACTATCAGCCAGTCTTGTCTGATCTAACTTCATATTGAGCAGATCTCATGCCTTCCATCACTGGCTCCTTGTACCAGGCTGCTGTCCACTCTTGACCAGACGCTGTACTGGCCTTCTAACAGGTGGTCTTATTTCACATTTTGCTCCTTACATTCTGTCGCGACACAGTAGTTAGAACAGTCTTTAAAAAGCGTTTGATTTTGGGGAGCCTGGGTGGCTCAGTCGGTTAAGTGTCTGACTCGTGATTTTGGCTCAGGTCATGTTCCCAGGGTGGTGGTATTGAGCTATGCTTAAGAGAATCTTAAGATGCTCTCTGCTTCTCTCTCTCTCTGTCTGTTTCTGTTTCTCTTTCCTTGTCCCTCCCCCCCCCTCCCATCTCCCCCACTTGGGTGTACTGTCTAAAAAAAAAAAAAGTTTCTTGATTTTAATAGATCTTAGAATTTATCTGCTGGATATCTGCCAATAGTTTTCCATCCATTCAGGATGAATTAACCTGAAGCCCTCACCATCAGAGACCAGCGAACTTCGTATTAAATAGCCAGACAGTAAACGTTTCAGGCTTTGCAAGTCACATAGGGTTTCAGTTACTTCTGCCAGTGCCAGTGTTTCCTCTTCCTCCTCTTCCTTTTTACAAGCGTTTAAAAATGTAAGCAACACTCTTAGCTCGGGAGTCCTACGAAAACATTTGGCACTCAGGCGGCTGTTTGTTGATCCCCTGCCTCCAATACCAGCTTGTTGTGTCTCTCTTGTCCTGTTCAACTCTGTCATTTCCTGGGATTTTGAGATGTCGTTTTACCATCCTTTGAATATACTTAGTTCTTTCCTGCCTTTTGCTTTTGCTTGAAACATGTTTCATTCTCCTCTTCATTCTGGTTTCTGCTGAATGTTATTTTCTTAGGAGAGTGTCATTTGCTCAGACTTGGAACTCTTCAATAGCTGCTTCTGCTACCACTTAGGTCACCCCTGTGTCTACATCATGTAAACAATGTCTGGAAAGAGTAGATGCTCACAATATCCTCTATACAATAAATAAGAGTGGCGAGTGTTAAGAAGAAGGAATCCATGGACGGGGGATTCCCCTTTTGTGGCTCAGAAGAGGCCTATCCCAGGAAGTGAGTCTCAGCCCAGATGTGCTGTCTGGGAGTAGGCTTGTGCAAAGATTCAGTAGTGATTGTGACAGTTTGGGTGAAAGGGGAGGGTGTTAAGAGGAAAGAATCTCGGGCAAAAGGTGGAGGTTTTTAGATAATAAATTGCTCAAACTGGAAGACTTACTATGGCTGAAATAGAGTTACTTTGAGCCAGTGAAATTATTCTGTCTTTCCCAGTGTTTGTTGGTGAAGTCTACCTGCTGCCCCATTTAAGATGCTGTCTGTCTTTACCCCCATCTTCCACCCAAATACAACAAAAACTATTGACACGTTTGCTTTTATACTGTTAGCTAGAGAGTGGAGCAGGACAAAGGACTGACAGGTTGGTCTTGGTCTTTCATATACATACAACCATACATTATGTGCTCTTTTTTGTTTGGCTTTTTTTTTAACCCAGCAGTTTTTTTTTTTTGGGGGGGGGGTGGGTTCATGTATCTGGTTGCATTATGAGTGAATCTTTTTTATGGTTGTACAGTATTCCATTGAATAGATATACCACAACTTGATGAATAGTTGGGTTGTTCCCAGTGTTTGAATATTATGAATAAAACACCTCTGAACATTGTATGAATTTTTGTTGTTTTGTTTTTTCTCCTGCTTAATACATCGCTGTATAATTGCGGAGTCCTCTGGTCGGTGTACATTTATCTTTAAAAAAAAAAAACAAAAAAAACCTGCCAGACTTTTTGCCAAAGTGGCAATACCATTTTACGTTTCCACCAGTAGTATAGGTGACTTTTAGGTGCTTCACATCCTCCCCTCTCTAGGGGATGTGTAGTGTTACCTCATTCGTGGGGAGTTGTTTGTTTTTGTTTTTTTCACTTGTGGTTTTAAACCGTATTTCCCTGGTGGCAAATTATCTTGAACATTATTTCATGTGATTATTGGCCATTCATGTATCTTCTTTCGTGAAGTCTTTTGATCATTTTTTTAAACTGGGTTATTTGTCTTATTACTACTGAGTTGTAGGACTTCATTGAAAGTTCTGAATACAAATCTTTATGCGATGCATTTATTGTTGGGAGAGGCAGTCTGCCATAGTTCCTGAGTACCTCTGTATATTTATTCTAGTTACACCAAGAATGGAAGGCTTGACTGCTCTTTACTGAATCCATTTCTCAGGGTTGTGCTTGCAGTGAGCTGCCTTGAAAGGTGGTTATGTCTCCCTGTAGACAATGAGCAGGCTTGTTATTGTTCACTTTAAAATTGGTGAGTTCCCCATGCTCAGTATCTTATAATGCATTCTATGGCATGTGGAGGCGTTGATCATCCATCAGGGAGCCCTGTGTTGCCCCTCTGGGACTTGGTGGGTCAGGGAACCAACACAGGCATAATACAGCCCTTTGTCTCTAACTGCGGACTCATGTTTTCTGCCACCATTCAGGAACCAGTAACAGGCTCATTTAGCTTGTTACGTTATGTAGACTCGGACTGCACACTTCTTGAGTTGTATTATGGATATTTTCCCCTAGCCTGTGGCTTCCTTTTCATTGTCCCAATAAAACTATCTTAAGAGTTGTTTGAAAAATTGAAGGTTTAAATTTTGATGAAGTCTAATTTATGAATAATTTTCTAGTTAGTGCCTCTTGTCCTAAGAAATCTTTGCCTTCCCGTAGGTAGTGAAGCTTTTCATCTATGTTTTCTTATAGACATTAAGTTTTAGCTTGCACATTTAGGTCTAAGGTCTAGGTTCACTTTTTCTCATTTGGATGTCCTGTTGTTCCAGCACTATTTGTTGAAGAGATTCTTCTTACCCCATTAAATTACATTAACACCTTGGTTGAAAATCATTGACTACGTAGGTGCAAGTGTATTTCTGGATTCTTTTCTATTGATGCTTCTACTATTCTAACTTGATTTTGGTAGCTTTATAGTAAATCGTGAAATTGGAAAAATCCCCCCAACTTTATTCTTTTAAATTGCTCTACTTTAGGTTTCCTGCATTTCCATATAAATTTTTTTTTTTCCATATAAATTTTAGAAGCTTCTTCTCAATTTCTGAAAAACTTGCTGGGATTCTGATGGTGAATATATTGAATATATACATTGTCCTTCAGAAAATGTATTTCTTAACAATGTCTTAATAATACCGAGCCTTCTGACCCGTGAACTTGGCATAAGATCATTCATTTAGGTCCTCTTTAATACCTCTTCACAATATTTGTAGTTCTCCATAGAGGTATTTATCTTCTTTTGTTAAAAATTTTTCTCCTTATTTTGTGAGGGCTTTTTTTGATGCTATTTCAACTGTTAAATTGTAAAATTTCGTTTCTCACTTACTAGTAATATTTAGACATAAAAAAATATTTTTTGAAGGTTGAGCTTTTATTCTGTGATCTTGCTGAATTCATGTAGATAATTTCATTTGCAAGTAGAGACTGTCTTACTTCTTCTTCTTTTCTAATCTCTATTGTTGCTGTCGTTATTGCCTTGCCATACTAGTTCGTACCTCCAGTAAAATACTGAATAGGAATGGGAAGATCCAACATGCTTCTCGCATCTCCACTGTTGTGGGGGCACCAATGAGTTGGTTTGACCAACATGGGAATTATAGTAGCTGGAAGACTTTATGAATGGGGGCATATGATGTCCTATTTTGTGTCATGAAACAAACTAAAGAATTACTAAGTTCAGTGATCCAAAAATCTCTCTGGATCTCATAGAGCCTGGATTCAGTCAGCTTCTATGTCATGGAATTGGCATCTTCTGGTTCAACTGAGTTTACTTATAACTATAGTCAGAAGATGGAAGAATACAAATTCCATTGTTTTAATATAACTAGCTCCTTATCTTTCATAATGGAAGTCAAAGGTAATATTGAAGTCTTAGAAGTTTAAGAAAATTGGAGTAAACATGTTATTTAGACATATTAAGTAACCATCAAAAGAAACAGTTAAGGGAATTAAAAGTGATGGCCTCTGAAGGATAGGGTTAAGTGGTGGGGCAGGTGATTACTTTTTTTTTTTTTTTAATCACTTTTATTTTTTATTTACTTATTTTTTAAAAATTTATTTATTTTTGACAGAGACAGAGTGCGAGCATGAGCTGGGGAGGTGGAGAGAGAGAGAGAGGGAAACACAGAATCCGAAGCAGGCTCCAGGCTCCAAGCTGTCAGCACAGAGCCTGACACGGGGCTCGAACTCACAAACTGCAAGATCATGACCTGGGCCGAAGTTGGCTGCTTAACCGACTGAGCCACCCAGGGGCCCCTAAATCACTTTTATTTTTACTCAAATGCATTTATTGCTTTTTATTCTTACATTTTAAAAGTATTGACTATATGTGTTTACCCATTTTTTGTTGAAAGGAACCAATTGATCTCAGCTTTGGTGTATTTTGATCCCTCCATATCATAATTATTTCAGTGATAAATTCAGAAAGTACTACAAAAAGATCTAGTTTAACTTCTGTTGATACATATTTTGATAAAAATATTGACCTGATGGGTCACCTGGGTGGCTCTATTGGTTAAGCATCTGACTTAATTTTGGCTCAGATCATGATCTCACAGTTCATGAGATCAAGCCCTGCATGGCCCTCTGTGCTGAGAGTGAGGAGCCTGCTTGGGATTCTCTCTCTCTCTCTCTCTCTCTCTCTCTCCCTGCTTGCATGCGTGTGCTCACTTACTTTCTCTTTCAAAAGAAGTAAGTAAGCATTAAAAAAATATTGACAGTATGCACAGGAAACTTGACAAATTAAGATACCAAGAAAGTATATTGGGCAACCTATGCACCCAGTAATATGGGTCTAAATCATGTAAGTAATGGTATGTTAACAGTCTGTAGCCAGGAAAAAAATTTTCATTTAAGATGTGGGATATATTCATGAAATATTACTAAAGATAAAAGTAGCCTACTGAACAATATGTATGACATAATATTTTTGAAAGTAAAGTACATGTGTTCATGAATGTATAGGGAATATTACATATTCTAAATGAGAAAAAACACTTAAAAGAGAAATATCAAATTAAGAGTCATTTTGAGGCACTTTTTTTTTCCTAGTGCTTTTCTGATTTCCAAATTTTCTGTGTTGAACAGGCAATACTTAAGTAATTTAAAGCAGAAAAGTATACCGAAAATGCTGTCAGTACAAGTTGAATGTATTCTTTTTAATGATACGTAACAGTCACTGATTTCAAAAGTGTTTATTTTCACTAAATCATTTCATTTCTCCTTTCAAATTTATTTTTGTAGATTTTGCTCAGTTTTTTTTTTCTTGTTGGTAAATATCCACTCTGCCATTGATGAAAATCCTCTGTCTTTCCTGTGCTAATTTGTTTTGTGTTATTGGAAGTGTTTTCTTGGACAATATTATGGCAAATTAATAATAAAAAAAAAAAAGTGGATCTGATTTCCTGACACCCCAACTAATCTGCTCTTGAACATGTATAATTCCTTCCCCTTGGATGTGTAATCCGTAGTTTAAGTGGATTCAGTTCTGGACTTTGTTCATGCTGCTTCATTTTTTCCATCTGGACTATGTTTGTGCCTTTCTAACCGGTCTTGCTGCTTCTGTTGCTTCTCATCTGAAAGTAAAATCAGAGTTCTTTGGGCGGCCTCTGAGGGTACAGTCCCTTCCATTACAACTTTTCAGTTACAGGTATGGTTACTTCTCTGTCCTTCACACCTTTATTCTAATACTCAAGTTTGAGGCCTTCGGATTCTTCTGCGAGTCTTTCTGTGACCACACTGTTTGAAATTGCAAACCACCTCCTGTGCTCCTTATTCTACTTCTCTGCTTTTATGTTTCTCTGTAGCACTTTTCCGTAGCTACAAAGCAACTACTTTAACTGCTTAGTTCATTTATTGACTGCCTGGCTTTATTCTTCTCCATGGAGAAGAAAGCTCCATGTACCTAGGGATGTTTGTCTCTTATTGACTGTTCTCTGTATAGCACTTCAAACAGTGTCTGACACTTAGTAGGCACGAAATGTTGAATAATGAATGCACTCCAACTCTTCTCATCTGCATTTCATACTGCTGGCAGAGTGATCCTTCCAAAACTGCCCTGGAGAATCTGATTGATTAGTGGTGCTCTGTCCCTCCCTGACCTGGCTGATACCTTTGGCTATAAGTGCTTCTGGTTTTCTTTGTGGTTGCACATATGTGCCCTATTTCAGTCTGGAAGAAGTTCCTAATTCTCAGTCCCCTTAACTGACTTCCCTTCGCGCTTTTACTCGGGCTTCCCTCATCTGCTCACCAAGTTAGGATTCCTCCTCTGGGTCCTTAGGTAGGTACTGTATTACAGGAATTAGATTCACCAGAAAGTATTACTACTGTGCTTGCATTTCTCCTTCCAGACTTAGGTTTTGATCATCTCTTTGTATATCGTGCTTAGAACTAGGCACTTAATGGTAGTTGAGTCAGTAGCTTCAAGGCCTTTTTGTGGTGCTTAGAAGATTAGTTTTAACAGGGCTTTTCTTGTATTGAGTTTTGATTTTTATGTTGCAAGTGCCTAAAATAGATTACTCTGTTTTCAGATATTTCCTATGATACGTATGTCTCCACACTTCATTGTTTTCCATGATAATTTTGCATTTGAGAAAGTCCTTTTACTTTTAAAATACATTTTTTAGTGTTTATTTATTTTTGAGAGCAAGACAGAATGCAAGCCGGAGTTATTTGTTTTTGAGAGCAAGACAGAATGCAAGCCGGGGAGGGGGCAGAGAGAGAGGGAGACACAGAATCTGAAGCAGACTCCAGGCTCCAAACTGTCAGCACAGAGCCCGACGCGGGGCTCAAACTCACAGCCGTGAGATCATGACCTGAGCCGAAGTCAGGTACTTAATCAACTGAGCCACCCAGGCACCCTGAGAAAGTCCTTTTAATTTGCAAACCTTTTGGTGTTTCATCTTTGGTGAATATCGTAGATTATAATTTATATTTGTGAGCAGAGGAATCATTCCTGCAAAGTAAGACTGCTCGGAGTAGTTGCATGCAGCTGCTATATGAAAGATAGGATTAATGTAATTGATAGTGCTTTAATGAAGATAAATTTTTTTTTTCTTTAAATTACAGGGAAGTCTTAAGAGTAGGCGACAGATCTCACCTCAGGAATTCATCCATGAACTGAAAATGGGGTCTGCAGATGACATTGTCACATGCCTGGAGTCCCTCCGCGTCTCTTTGACTAGTAATCCTGTCAGGTAATTCATCTATCTGAACATCATCAGGGCATGTTAGTAAATTAAACAGATGTCTTTAATCTGTTATTTTCATTTAACACTTTCTTTATAGTGTCTGTTCCTGGGTGGTATACCTCAATGGTGTCTCAAGGTAAAAACTGAGTATCTAATGTTTGTATGCATAATGTAATATAATGTCATCAGTACTTTTGTGTTTATTACCAAGTGATACATAGCCTGGGGACTTAAAAACAAGAACAAATTTACTCTTTTTTTTCCTTAAAAATGTGAAGAAATGGTGTTTTTTAAAAGAAAATCATCATGATCAAAAACTCTCAATGTAACATGGCTGAGTTACATGTGAATTTTGGTATTGTATATATAGTGGCTGATTTTTGTTTGACACACAAAGAAATACTATTATTTAACTCATCCTTTATTGGAAATTATGTCTTTATAGGAGCACATAGGCTAGTATTGCCAGATGTAGTGAGTCAAAATACAAGATGCCGAGTGAAATCTGAGTTTCAGATATACAGACACTGTGAGATTTTGTTTATCTGGAATCCAAATTTAACTAGGTGTCCTGGATCCAGCAACTCTAATAGAGATGTCTCTATAAATCAAGTTTTAGACTTTTAGGCTCAGAATATTCTTGAAAAAGTTCAAGCAGAAGTTGTTATGAAATGTCTGAGTAGTCATAAAATTTCAGAGCTGTAAGGGTCTGAGGTAGATCATTTTTGGCTTCCTTTGTATAATAAATGAATGCTTGTTTTTGCATAAGAAAATACTGTGTATTAGATGTGTGTAAAATATGTGTGTTTGAGGGGCACCTGGGCGGCTCAGTCAGTTGTGTGTCTGACCTTGGCCCAGACCATGATCTCATGCTTCGTGAGTTCGAGCCCCATGTCAGGCTGTGTGCTGACAGCTCAGAGTCTGGAGACTGCTTCAGATTCTGTGTCTCCCTCTCTCTCTTCGCCTGCACAGTCTGTCTCTCTCTCTCTCAAAAATAAATAAACATTAAAAAAATTTTTTGAAAAGTGTGTGTGTGTATAAATAATTGTCAGGGCTAGAATGACTACAGAGGTTAATAATATGTAATAGAATCTCTTTGATGTCTGCTCTGTTACTACTTTTTTGGACATTTCTGAAGTTTGGCTACAGTATGAAAAAATCCTTCACAGTACACCTATTTAAAACGAAAAGACCTTACCTGTTGAGACATGAAGTGAGTGAGGTTTAACTGAGGAGTATGAAGAGGAAACAAAGTATATTTCAACTTTATCTTTGTTTTTTCCATATTTCCCCACATCCAGCCTGTTTTCTAGGCTGTAAGCTTAATGAGGGGAAGGAGACCAGGACTTGCTATGTCTTACTTACTTCTCTTTACCACTCATAGCACACAGTACATAAAAAGTACTCAGTGAAGACTTGTCGATTGAAACAATGAAGTTTAATTTGAGCTTCCTTCAGTTTTACCTTGGCTATTGTTAGACACTGAGTTGAATTGAGAATTTATTTGGCAGGTATGATCATACATGAAGAACTCTGCTTTCCAGTTGAATCTGTACCTATTTAATATATTCATTTAAAAAAATAATTACTGAGCACCTAATACTTATAAAGCCCTGTCTTGTGGGGCTTGGGTAAATAGCAAAGCAGATCCAGGTCCTGTACTTATGGAGTTTAAATGTAGCAAAAGGATATTTTGGGGTTGACTGGAGAGATGCACTCCATGTCTCAGTTTATCTGGCAACCACTGAGCAATGGTTGTTTCCGTGGTTTTTCAGTTTGATTAGAAGCAGACCCTTCCTGCTATCTTCATAATTTGATTAGGTGACTATGATAGCAAAAGGAAAACTTTTATGTATGAATTCATGTATATTACAGCGTATACATTTATATGTGATTTTGCCTTAAACTGCTATATTACCTGCTGTATTACCAGGGATCCACAAGCTATCGATGTTTCCCTATAAATGATAGAAATCTTACCATTGGAGAAGTTTTTCTGAAATTGTGGCACTTGATGTAGAGAGAAAATTGAGAAGATACTCAAGATTATTTCTGTGTGCAGTGCTCCAATTAGTGGAATGGCTTCTTTGAATGTGTAAAAGTTGAATTTATGCCTATGTTCAAATCTTTGGACTTTTCTATTAGTTTTGTGTCTGCTGGTAAAGTCCATTTTTCATATTTTTTGATGTATAGTGTGTGACTCAATTTCAAGAGAAAAATAATTAAAATTCTTTTAATAATCTTTTGAGATCGTTGTTAGCCCTGTAGTATTATTGAGTAAATCAGAGTTAAAATTCTTCAATGTCTTTGAATAAATTTGAAAAAAGAAACATGGGAACTGATTAATGATGGTTCTCCAATGTTGGTTTGGGATTGAGTTTTATTTAAATAAAAAGTCAAGGATCAAGAAGAAAACCTCCCTTCTCTCCACCCCACCCCCATCTAGATATGCAATACTTGCAGAATCATTTGTCTGCTTCTGAAACGCTACCTACCAATTATGAGCCATGTCAACCTTCTACCCTCCAGACAGTGAATTATGTGAAAACCAGTGCATTAAATATCATGTTATTTGCCACCTTTTATGAAGAGTTGATTTGAAGACCACAAAGTTCTTCTGTTTTGAAGTTTTATTGATTATTCAATATTCTTGGTGACAGTTTTAAGCTAAAAGACACAGTGCTTTAGTTTTGGAACACTAGGAAAAGACCAGCTTCTTCAAATTGTCAATTATAACTTTTAGTGGATCTTGACATAGGCAACAATTATGTTTCAGCTATTGAACACGTTGAGGTGGAAACGTAAAAAAGTAGACACTAACATTATTATGATTGATAACAAGCATTTTCGTCCATACTCATCTATGCAGATAGCAAATGAATTACAGAATGTATCTTCATTTTCTCAATTTGATGTAGCTGTCAAGGGCACGATTTCTGGCTCAGAAAATCCAATCTATCAGGTCTCGTGTTAATCTTAGGCATTATTTTCCTTTACTCATAGTTAACATGTGCATTTTGAAGTTTACAAGAATTTTTTTTTTTTTTTTTTTTTTTTTTTTTTGCTAACATCTTTTCATTAAATTTCTAAGGGGTTTTGGAACTAGGTTTGATTAAGATAATAACTGTAACTTCCAAAAAATCACTTTAAGAAAAACGTGCAGTAAAATGTTTACCGTAATGCAACTGAGCAGCCTTTGTGGATCTTTATTCCATTTGATCAGTGCCATGTTTAGAATCTAGTTTTTCTGCGCTTAAACACAAAGTTGATAGAAGGGCTTCGTTTTAGAACTGACACATATTTTGTGCCTTATACCACTTGTGTGAGAGACAAGTTTGTGGCAAGCAATGAGATCAACATACTCATTGATACTAACATGATCTGGAGAAAAAAGTCAAGACCAATAATTTTGAAGTTGCTAATAGTTATTTAAATTTTTATGTATTTTTATTTATCTCTTAAAAATTTTTGTTAATGTTTATTTTTGAGAGTGAGAGAGAGAGTACAAGCTGGGGAGAGGTAGAGAGAGGGAGACCCAGAACCTGAAGCAGGTTTCAGGTCCCGAGCTGTCAGCACAGAGCCCAACGCGAGGCTCAAACCCACAGACTGTGAAATCATGACCTGAGCCAAAGTCGGATGCTTAACCAACTGAGCCACCCAGGCGCCCCTAAAATTATATTTTCGTAAAACGTTAAACATGTAGTAAAGACATTGTGATAAGAGAAAAACAAGCACCCACTTGCCTACCTGTGAAGCTAAGATAGAAATAAGGCTTGTAACTTGGAAGCTTCCATGCATCCCTGCTTAATTCTATGTCCCGTTCTCCCGCTATACTGTGGTTAGTGCTGTTTTGAATTTAGGGGTTATCTTTGTTTTTTCTTTTCATTATAGTTTCACCATATATGCCTTCTTAATTTGTGTATTATTTGGTTTCATCTTTGTCACTTCCTGTAAACAGCATAATCTTCCGTGCATTCTTCTGAGACTTTCCCTCTCTATTGTATTTGGTAGACTTAAGTACGTTGATGTGTGCAACTACGCACACACCATCACAATCCATACTTTTCCATACTTTTATTTTTTCTTATGTTTTAGGAAGATCTATTACAGATAGTATACAAATGCTCTTTTTAACAAATCTGATAGTCTTTGTCATTTTCTGGTAGTTTTATGTTTTCATCGCCACTGTAAAAACGTATTGGAAACTGTACCTGACATTTCATTTTTTCATTTTGAATTTTCAAGTAGTTTATGCTGCTTGCACTGTGTTCATCTTCCTTTATACACCCAGCCTTCTGCTCTTTGTTCCTTTTCTGTATTATTCCTCTCCTTCTTCCTCTTCTTCCTTAAATTCTTTTGGGTAGATTTTTAATTTCTCATTTCACTTTTTCCCTTACTTACTAATTTGGAACACATTTTCCCTTTCTGATCTTAGAAAAGAAAGTTAGCATGTACACACTCAAAAAGGAAATTTAATACTCATGTGCCTAAAAGGGACAAAAATAAGCAATATCCTGTATTTTGAACCTAAGAACATAGACCTAAAAATACTTGAACACCAATCACCTTCTGTTAATTTGTATGCTAGTGTTGTGTGATATATTAATTGTATTTTTTTTCTTTTTAATGTCACAAATTAGCTATTACTATTGAGTCAAACTACAGATATGTGTATATGTATATATGTTTGCACATTCATTTAGTCATTCCTTTTTGGGTATTACACATTTGTCTCCGATGATTTGACTCTTGCTTCAAGTATATTATTAGGCTCCCTTGGCCAAAGTCTTTTAATGGTAAAACTCTTTAATTTGTCAGAAAGTGACTTAATTTGCCTTTACTTTTGAAGGATGCTTTTCCTAAGGCATGAAATGGAGGGCTTTTAGATAAGTTAGTGCACTGAAGATAGTATTTCCTCTTCTGCCTTGCATTGCTGTTTTCAAAGGGTTGACTCTTGATCTAAAACTCATTTTTTTCCGGGTAATCTGCCTTTTCTCTCCGTTCTGTGTCCAGGTGGAAATTTCCCTATTTATTCTCTAGGGTTTTGGGGAGGTTTGCTGAGTATGGTTTGGTGTCCTTAATACATTCTGTGAAAATTTCAGCTATTACCCTTTACAATTTTTCCTCATTTTATATATGTTAGGATGCAGGCCTTCTTCCTCCATATGCCATTATTTATTATCAATTTAATAGTTTACATTCCTCTATATTCCTCTATATTCTGGAAGCATTTATATTTATTTATTAGATCTTCTTGTTTTCTTGTTTCTTCACTGGTGTCTAATATGCTATTGAGCTATATGTTGCATTTTAAATTTCCGTTATTATAATTGCATCCCTGTTATTTCTCCTTCGTTCTGTTTTATTTGTTTATGTTTAAGTTTATTTATTTTGAAAGAGAGAGTGTGAGCAGAGGGAGGGGCAGAGAGAGAGGAGCTCTGCTCTGTCGGCACAGAGCCTCACGTGGGGCTTGATCTCAAGACCCTGAGATCATGACCTGAGCCGAAATGAAGAGTTGGACACTCAACCTACTGAGCCACCCAGGTGCCTCTGTTTCTGTCTTAAAACTCCTTGTCTTTTTCATAATTTGTTGCTTCATGCTTATTTTTAATCCTGTTTTATTTCTTTAAACATAGTAAATATCCCTACTTTCTAGGTCTGTAATCTAGTAAGTGAAAATTTCTCAGGCCTGATCTTGGTTATTTGGTTGGCTGCTTAGTTCTTTCCATCTTTACTCATGTCTTGTTTCTTTGTGCGCTCTGTAATGAGAGTGGCCTCCTGTCCCTTTGAACTTTTTCTTTGAGATTTATTTTGAAGATATAGTTTGCTAGAATGAATTGAATGATTTTCAACTACTAGACACATATGGATACTAATAACCCAGGGCCAACTTAAACTAAAATTTCTGGCTTGAGGTGTTTTAGACTTTTGTTTTTGGTGTTATGTTTGTTTTAACACATGGGCACCTTACATGTATCTAACTTGGGTTATATGTTACCAGAACATATTTGCCTTGTCCTTTACTGGGCAGGTGGATAGGTTTATTTCTAGCTTACCTTCTTATTGCAGGTGTGACCCTTTGAGATTCTCATTTTTGCCGTGTGTCCTAGCCTTGATAATGGCCTCTAGGCTTTGGCTCTTGTCCCTTTGACTCTGTACCACAATCACAAAGGAAATGTTGGTTTCCTTTGCATCTGTCCCATAGGGCAGAGCAAGTGGGGCTCAAGGCTGGCTTACCTCTCTGAATTCCTCTTTCTCTCTCTTTAAATTTTTCTTTTAAGGATACTTTACTTTCTTGTTACCACAGATACAACTTTAAAATCTTGTTTCAGTGACGGTTTTTGGTAGAATTGTTGCAGATCGCTATTTTAATACAAGAAAGATAAGTATTAAAGTTTTGTGCCCCAAATCCCAATTTCTCAGAAGGATATAAACAGACAAGTAGAGGGCTTCCTCCTTTCTATCATTTATTTGTCAGACCAGTTGGTCAGTGGTGAATTCCTGTTAACTGTTTTTTGGTTTTGCTTCATATTTTTTAAGTGCCTATGTTAATATGTTCATATACTTATTTTACTTTACCTTACTTTTGCTTACCCTGCCCCCCCCCCCCCCCCCCCCCAAGATGAGCTCTAGAGGAGAGCCTGGGTAGCTCAGTTGGTTAGGCATCCAACTTTTGATTTCAGCTCAGGTCATGATCTCACGGTTTGTGGGATTGAGCCCTGTGTTGGGCTCTGTGCTGACAGTGCAGAACCTGCTTGGAATTCTTTCCCTCCCTGTCTCTCTGCCCCTTCCCTGCTTGTGCTATCTCTATCTCAAAGTAAATAAATAAAATTATATATTAAAAAGTTGAACTCTAGAAGTTATGGTTTTATTACTCTGCAGGGTATCGGTCTTGCATTTCAGTTAGCATTCTTCTATCCTTTAAGGCACCTTAAAATCCTTTGATTTTTCTAGTTCTTTTTGAACCAGCCTCACCATCTTGCTGGTTCCCTCATTAACGTAGTAAATAAATATTTGACACTGTTGACTTTTTCTGGGTGAAGTGATGTTTATATCTTTTTGAAAATCATGGTTTGGCATTAGAGATTTGTGGAACGTGATAATACTCCTCAAAAAACATCCTAGAAATTCATGGCAGGAGTAAATTTACCCACTTGGGTAAAAAGTCTGCGTTTCCAACACCCTGTGTCTGTCCCTGGGTTGGGGGAAGGGACAGTGACTATGATGAGAGATAGGGTATGCCTTGAGCAAGGACGACTTAGCGTCCAGTCCCCCAGGCCTTCATCCTTCTCTCCTGTCTGCAGAACCCGTAATTTTAGTCAGTGGATCTAAATGACATGTGGTGGGAGGGGGTGTACAGCCTTTTCAAAGCACCCAAACCGAAACATCGACAGGTCAAACTTTTACCCAGATGGACCTCTTCCTAAAGTTTAAGTATACTGCATCATGATCCTAGAGGAGTCGCTGTTGCTTTTGTCAGTCTTAGCAAAGATCCTTTCCTAGGAAGGAGATGGGAAGGAATCAGAATGAAACTGTACATACATATGCACATATATATGTATGTATGTATGTATGTAGTATATATGTTGTCAGAGTCCTAGCGGGAAGACAGACACCAGAGAGCACGCTGTAATTTTTTTTTTTTTTAAAGAAGTTAATACCAGAAATAGGTTAAATAACTGATGGAAAGACTGAGAAACCACATAAGAAGCAGTGAGGACCTGATTGGCAGCAGTGAGAAGTTGCTCCACCCCTGGGCTGGAGGGGGAGGGCAAGAACTCTGTTCATGAAGCTAAGGGGGGCCGGCATTGAGCCTACAAAATGAACCCCTTTGAAACTAGATCAGAACAGCAGAAGGGGAAGAAGGGGAAGGAGAAGAAAGGGGTCAAGCATCTGTACATTATTTAGTTGGGCAGAGAATAGGTCAGTAAGTGTTAAATTCTCATTTCTTCCAGGTTTTAGTTTCATTTATCTTACTACTAGGAGATAAAAATAAGTATTTTCATGATATGCTACAGGACTTGGATCTGGGCATAAACTTTCTAAGAATACAAAGGGCTGTCCTGCTCTGGATTTCTTGAAACTTACCTCTATTTGAAGGTTGTCCGTTTAGTCCAGGTAAATAAATGGTCACTAGCTCAGCTCCCACATTGACTTCAATACTTTCTCAATACCTCACTTTTACTTTGCCTCCCAAAGATCTTCTTTTTCTGTTTAGTACTTATCCCTCGATTACATTAAAAAAGAGACCTTTTACTCTTTATTTTATTTTCTCTAACAGCTGTCTTGTTTCACACAGAAACATGCAAATGACTGGTTTTGAAGAGATACGGATACATCCCCTTTTTGCCCTTGAGTTCTGAACATGTTAAAGTAGATAAGAGAAGTGAGCTTAGGAATAACCTCTGGACTCCTGGAAAGGCCAAGTTGCAGAGCACAACTGGGACTTTTGAACGTCAAGTGTACTTCATCCCAGTGAATCAAACTTCCCACACTGTCCTCAGTAGAAAGAATAGACAACTGTAGGCCAGGGTCAGGATCCCTTCCCCACTTTCTCTAATTTGATAAATGAGTCCTTCTGGGTGGTGGTGAGTGGGGGGTGGGGGGGGTGGGGTGGGGAAATCTCCAAATAATGAGATGGAGGGAGTGACTGGAAGTAATCCCTAATATTCTTTTCTGGGGAACATAGGAGAAGGCCTCTTCTTTAGTAGAACCGAGAGGAGGAGGATAGTAAATGTTCTCACTAATATGATTCAGTTTATTTTTATTGCCTGACATGTTTTAGAATTTTAAAATAAGACATGAGATACAAAATTTCTTTTTAAAAATAAGCCTTAGAAAAAAGTTTGGGAATTAACAATATGTATAGGTGTATGGTGTTATTAATAGTGGTAGTTTCTCAAGTGGGCAGGAAGGGTAAAGATTTTCCTGGGTGGTCTACATTCTTCTATTTCTTCTGTCTTGTCTTTCCCTTTTTTTTTTTCCCCTCCTCTAGTGATGCCAGGAGGCCACGTGATACAGATGGCTCTGTTTTCCTTCCTGTACTGTTTTATTGTTTTATTTTTTTTTTTCAACGTTTATTTATTTTTGGGACAGAGAGAGACAGAGCATGAACGGGGGAGGGGCAGAGAGAGAGGGAGACACAGAATCAGAAGCAGGCTCCAGGCTCTGAGCCATCAGCCCAGAGCCTGACGCGGGGCTCGAACTCCCGGACCGCGAGATCGTGACCTGGCTGAAGTCGGACGCTTAACCGACTGCGCCACCCAGGCGCCCCCGTGCTGTTTTAATAAGGTAGCCACTAGGTCCTTGTGGTTATTTAAACTAATGAAGCCGGGGTGGGGGTAAGCATTTCAGGTGCTCAAGAGGCACTTGTGGCTAGTGGCTAGCAAATTGAACCGCACATAGAAACCATTTATGTCGCTGTAAAAAAAATTCTATTAGACATTGCTGCTTAAACATCTTGGTTCTTCTGGTTAGCTGCTTGCTTCTTGGACATAAATACTGCATGACGATTATATCCTCAAAGTTAAGTTCAGGACTATGGGAATATATAAAGGAATTGAAGTCTGAAAGATTAAAAGATTTTTAAAACCTCCAAGGATGAGTGAGCGTTTGTATCAAGAGAATCCCAAAAAGAAACGAGCGATCCATGAGAGGCTGCCTTTAGCGGGGAGTTCTGTCTTGGATAAGGCAAAGGGAATGGGCTTTGCACCAGCTGTTAAGGGGTAGAAACGGAGAGGAGGGGTGTGTCTGACAGGCAGTGCAAAAGGTGTGGTCCACGACAGCCTTCAGTGTGACTGCCTGTAGCTAGGATGAGGGAATCGGCAATATGGCACATCGTGAAAGTCACAGGAACATCCCCTTTGGTATGCTAAAAATACCCATTGGATTCATGTTTATTTTACAGAACTTTTCTCAGGGAGATGTACTTTTACCTCTACAAAGCATTTTTTCTAGGTTGTTTTCAATAAAAAGTCACCAAGTCTAGGTAAGATGTTAATATTCTTTATTTCTGTATTTAGACGATACCATATATCTTAGGATATACCTTGTATTATTTATGTCTAAATTAACATTCAGTATCCATTACTTTTATGACTCTTAATATTGCTTATTAAAGAAATATTTATTGAAAATGCCCTCTAATTTTAGGTCATTTTGAAGTCCTTTCCAAAGTGTTTTAAAAGAATGAAATATTAATGCAAAATGCCCTGAAAGAAAATACTAATGTTTATAAATGAGTACTAACCTGATATTTTAAAGGGCATGCCAATACTTTCCACTGCTTTCCCAGTCCTACCAAAGCTGGAGTAATTTCTCTGAGAAATCTCCGAGAAGACTTCATGTTCCCCACTGGCGGGAGACTTCGTCCTTTGTGTATTGTCATTCATACTACAGTTTGGTTTTGGCTTATAGCTGTTTTAAAATATGTCATAATTATTTGGTTTCAAAGTTAACTCTATCTGTATCTGAAAAGCTTTGACTTTGAATGCAAGGTTAACAATAAAAGTACAGTGCATTGGAAATATAGTAATTGCTTTTAACTGAGAAATACGTATTTTCTGTACCCGATGAATAACAGCTGTGTAGCTCAATTTATACTTGACCTGAAAGGCCCTAGAAGTAAAATCCTCCCAATCTACTTGATAATATATATCTCCTAGTCTATTTAAAATAAAATATAAATTGCTGTTTGAATAGTGAAGATTAATTTTCAAAAATTCATATGTAAAGTCTGTCACAATTAACACAGGGTCTCAAATCTTCCTTTTTAAAATAGAGTAGTTTGATATTCAGGCATAAGAGAAAGAATTGTGACTGAAAACTAATTATGGGGAAAGATTAGATTACTGTTTAAAAGACAACAAAAGATAGTGTTATAACAATTTGGGAAAAGTGCTGCTCTTAAACGTGTACAGCTTCTCCTGACCGTAGAGGTGAAATACAAGAAACTTTGCCTTTCAGTTGCTTTGTCTGTGTCCTCAGAGAATGTAAGCCTTATATGTTCACATTTGTAACCGTTACCAGCGTTATGTTATTTACTGAATACTTTGGTTTCTTTGGCGAAGATGAATGTCTTCAGTGGAAAAATTATTGCCTTGCAGACCCTAACCCCCCCCTATTATTTAGTAGCCTACATATGAAGGGTCTGTGTAGTTTCTTCCTGAGACTAATTTTTTGGCTTCATTACCAACGTTTTAAAAGTATTGCTTGGTGAGTTAAGCAAAGAACTTAAAATATGATTTTTGTCTTGGTATTCCTTGCTGTCTCTATACATAAAAAAGTACATAACTACAGTTGACCTTTGAACAACACACATTTGAAATGTGTCCACTTATACACAGCTATTTTTTTTTATTAATACAATACAGTCCTGCAAATATATTTTCTCTTAGAATTTCTCACCATTTTGTAAAGCTTACTTTATAGTAAGAATAAATACACTGTATAACATATATACAACGTATGTGTTAATTAGCTGGTTATGTTATTGGTAAGACTTCTGGCCAACTGTGGGCTATTAGGAACTAAGTTTTTGGGGCATCAAATGTTTATTATACTGGATTTTCCACTGTGTCGGGGGGAATTGGCACCCCTAACACCCACAGTGTTCAAAGGTCAGCTGTCTACATAAGGCCTAAATACATAGGTGAAATATATTGGCAATAGAAGGAAATTTTAATTTTTATAATTCAGAAAAACTTGTGAAATAAAACTGAATTTTATCATCCATATTGGCCATGGATTTCTAGGTCTTTTGTTATGGGACAATCAATAAATGTAAGAAACTCGTAGTCTTCTAAGTTTTCATACGTTAAACATCTTTCATATGTTAACATTCATAAAAGATAAACACATTAGGGTTAGATCCACTGAGGTCACTTGGACTGCCTCTACAGAGAGAAAGTAGGCTCATTTGAGCAGAAGTTCAGTAGAACTTTGTACAGCAAATGTTCTTGGTCTGTGCTGTTCAGTATTCAAAACATGACTGTTGAGCACTTGAAGCATGCTTAATGTGACTAAGAAATGCAATTTAAGCTTAAATTCGCATGTCACTAGAGGCTGCTCTTTTGGACAATAATTTGAGAGCAAGTCATGTGATGATATTCTTTGTGCACTTGTTTTGAGCCTTTGCATTCTTGAGTCTGAAGATAAGGCATCTCTGCTGTGGTGTGGCATTCTGAGGAGGAGGCCAGAATATTATTAATTAATTAATTGTTGTTGAGGAACTGTCACATGGACTCGGAAGATCAGGGTGCATGTTAAATGGAGTTGAATAATGAAAAGAGAATAGGGAAGTTAAAACATGAAATAATATGAAATGCATGAGGTGCCACCAGTCAGTTTTTAGGGTAGGGGGTCCGGTGGTTTGAGTTTCTTCACACGCCTCTCTGTTGGAAAACTCGTAGAGGTGTAAAGGCTTCTCCCTGGCTTCAGCTTGCTGAGATCACATTTGGAGAGAAACGTTGAACACATAGAGTAAGTGATACCACCAGCTCTTTGAGTGCGTAGTATGGATAAAATGCCACTAGAGTACAGCAGAGGATGTATTTGTTAATCTCATGCAACCAGAATTCTCAGGTGCTGTGCTAGGTATCACAGGAATGAGGCATCTAGGGGTAAGACCTAGAAAATATATAACAGAAGATACCAGTTCAGTTAAGAAAAAATCAGGGACTGAGAATAGTGCATAGAGCACTTTTAGATACAAGCTCGTCAGAGGAAGTCTTTGAGGTAGTAAAGATTAAGAGACTAAGAAGACAAGGAATTAGTTAAGAGAAGCTTAGGCTTTGCTTCAGGGCCAGGAAGCACCTCTCGGGCAGCAGAGACCCTGAGGTGAGGAAAGTGGAGAGTGGCAGGAGAGTGGAGGGAGGGAGATGGAATCCCAGAGGCCATGGAGCCATCAGGGAGGTGGACAGTGGCCAGGTCATGAGAGGCCTTAAGGGTGACTTGGGGGGAGACATAAGATTTTTTTAAATAAGTATGAGGCTGTTAACGAGATTTACATAGCAAATGACGTATTTCTTATGTTCAATTATTTTTGAGAGAGAGAGAGACAGAGAGAGACAGAGACAGGAAGAGAGGGAGACACAGAATCCGCAGCAGGCTCCAGGTTCTGAGCTGTCAGAGCCACCAGGCACCCCATGGAAATCACATATTTCTAAGTTTACCTTTTAAAAGGAACTGCTTTGGGGACAGTGTATTGAAGGGAGGATAGAGTGGACAGGGAGATCAGAAAGGAGGCTATGGCCTAGTCACAGGAGTGATGAGCATGGCTTGGATGAGGATTGTAGTCGTGGTGGGGCGATGAGAGGGTGGGTTTTGCAGATAAACCGGAGGTACAGACTGTAGGACCTGTTGACAGATCGGCTGTGGTGTGTGACTGAAGTGGAGGAATCAATAATGACCTCTAGATTTTGTGACCTGATGAAAGTAGTGCCATTAACAGTGATAGAGGAAGATGGTTTTGTTACTTGTTTCATACATTTTGTGGAAAACAAAAATGTTTGTTTTAACCACGTTAAGTTTGATATGTTTGAGTTTCACAGTTGGAGATATGAACAAGCAAGCAGCTGGATAATGGAGTCTGGAGCTCAGTGGAGACATGTGGAGATGCCTACCTACTGTTGATATGTAGACTGTACATAAAGCACTGAGAATAGTTGAGAGTCCAGGTGGGGGGTGCAGGGGGCGGAGAGAGAGAGAGAAAAAAGGAAGGAGGGAAGGAAGGAAGGAGGGAAGGAGGGAAGGAGGGAAGGAGGGAAGGAAGGAAGGAAGGAAAGATGTATTTTAAAACCACCCCAGAGTTGTAGCCAATGGCAGCAGTGGGAGTTGTCCAAGAAGGAAGGAAGGAAGGAAGGAAGAAGGCAGGAAGAAGGAAGGAAGGAAGGAAGGAAGGAAGGAAGGAAGGAAGGATGGATGGATGGATGGTGGGTGCAGAAAAACACTCAGAAGAAGCCCTGGGGAACTCCAGCAGTTATCCATGGTCTAGAAAGGCTAGAGAAACCAGAAAAACAGACTGAGCAGTGGTCATTTGGGAGGAGGAGAACCCAGAAAGGCTGGTTTCCTGAGCCTAAGAGAGGAAGAGAGTTTCAGTAGGGTCAAGTGGCAAACCACATGAATGCTCCTGAGACCTGGGGCAAGATGTTACTGCCAGAATGAGCAAGAGGAGCGTTCTTGGTGACCTTCGAGGAAAGCAGTTTTGTGGAGTCTGGGTGGCAGAAGCCAGATGAAGTGAGATGGAATAAATGGATGGTAAAGAATAGATGGTGAAGAAGTACTTCTTATACTAACCATTCTTCAGAGGCAATTGAGACATTATGCTGTAAAAAAGAAACGGACAGTAACTGGAGAGAGATCTGGGGCCAAGTGGGTAAGACCCAGTAAGCAAATGGAGAAACTTAGATGAACTAGAGTTCAAAGAAGACAAACTTGCATTGGCTCTTGAAAGGTGAAATAGTTTCGTTTGTAACTGAAGAGGCAGCTCTTTGGAGGGGAGCATTATGAGTGAAGGTAGTAATGAACTTGACAGAATGAGGAGCAGATGATAGACTTAATAATGAAGTTTATGGGACTAGTATTGGGCAATAGTAGCAAGTACTTTGGGTGAAAACAGATGGTGGAAGACCTGCACTAAAATGGGTTCTTTCCCCCCTCGCATATTGGTTGTCAAATTAGTCTGTTTAAGATGAAAAATTCATTAGTGCTTTCCTGAAGTAATGATATTTTGATTTGATACCAAGAAACTCCTTTACTCCTATTTAATACATTCCAAAAGATTTTTTTTTTCTGCAATGTTTCTTTTAATAGTGGACTAAAGTTTTGATTAGAGCACATGCCAGTATATGTTATTTCAACTCTATAGTTCTTTTACTGTCTTTTCACTTAAAGATCAAGAGCTCATCTTTCTTATTGGTGATTTGTGTTACATCACTGCAGTTCATCTGGTTTTCTTTTTGTGCTATTTCGACTACTTTTTCTAGATAGTTTATACCTTTCAATATGTTACTGCTAGAAAGTAACTAAGAGAATAGACTACTTAGTTTGTTACTCTACTGTCTCATCTAATACTAGAAGTGAGAATAAGTGACTGGTTTTAAATATATAATTTCTTTAAAAGTCAGCTCCTAGAAAATATATGTATTAATGATTGCATTTTGAATTTTGGTAGATTTTTAAATCAGAACATTATTTAGTTACTGCATTCCCTGTATAATTTAGTGTAATTTTTGTGGATGCCCATCAGTTGGGATGGAGGTGTATGTTTGTTTTGTCCTTAGGGCATGTTAATTGCTTTGTGCTCCTCTACTCCCCCCCCCCCCCCCCCCTGCCGGTTCATTGTAAGTATTTAGTCACCTTACTAAGAGTAGGTGAAAATGAAAGCTAAAATAAGCTATAATTATATTCAGCATTGGTGATATATTACTCTGACCGAGGAATGTAAATTGGATTTGGATATTACACAGTATTAAAGCTGACCTTCTAAGGTTAAGGTATAAAATTCGTTACTTTGTCACATGTGACCAGTGATATTTTTTTCCCCTTTCAGGATGTTTCTTATATTGATTTTGAGCAAAATAACTTTGTGCTTCCCTAGGTGTTTATGTAAGATTATTCTTGGAGGTAATTAAAAATTTTCCTTATTACAAAAAGTAGGAGTTCATTATAAGAAAATAGATAAAACACAAGCAAAATGAAGAAACAAATGTGTAACATCACCTACTTAAAAAGGCACTATATGGAAGTGTGTGTGTGTCTACTGAAGAAGTCCTTTTGTTTGATGCTATTGGTTTTTAGGGCTAACACAGGGAATGATAAATGATTTACATATGTCCTAAACATTCTTTGGATTCAAAAGATTGAACATTTTTTTTTTCCTCTATACTTTTGATGAGGAGGTCAGAGTAGCACCTACTCTACTTCTGAGTAGAAATAGATGATTATATAAACCACATCCATGATGCACTGTCTTCCTCATATTGGTATTTTAAGGTGGAACAGAAATGTAGAGGCTCTTATAAAGTATACAGAATTCTTTTGTAAAGTCCTTTTGATGTCTCTCAATAGTAAACACTTGTGTTCACGTCTATTTCTCTGGCATTTTTTAAAATGCCATTTAAAAAACTTTTTCAAAGCATTAGGCTTGGTTTTCATAGAAACAGCAGCTTCTTTGGCAGTGACTTGTCTGTTTATGTAATTTTTATTAAATTAATTACAGTAATAGGTACACCTGGCAAAAACAGATTTGGAAACAAACCTCCCCTCCCATTGGTTCTAGTGGGGGTTATGTGAGCATAACAAGGCAGTCCTACTTCTCCCTGACAGGGAGGTACCATGGAGGCTAGGTGGGGAGCTCAGACACCCATCCATGTCCAGCAATAACAAGAAGCCTCTTTCTGAGGTATCAGCAGAGGCCAACTGGAGAACATGGACTCGTGTGTTCACCTGGCGGTATTGAGGGGATGCCTGTCCTCCTTCCTCCACCTGAGCTGTATCGTAGGAAGCCAGCTAAAAAAACAAGAGGTTGAAATAAAATCCGAAGTATCATAACATAATAACCTGTTTCCAGGTTTCAATATAGAAAACCTGTCATAATAAAAAGGAGGAAGGTTTCAAACTGAGTGCAAAAAGACCTTTACTAATAGACAACAATGAGTTGTCAGAGATATTTGAACATTCTAATAAAGATGTTCAAAGGAGCCATCCTAAAGATGTTTTAATGAGCAAGTATGAATATGCTGAAAGAAAAAAAAATAGTCTCCGTAAAGAAATAGAAGAAACTTTATTCTTTTTAAAAGATCAAATAGAAATTTTGGAATTGAAGACTACAATAACTGAAATGAAAAACTTACTGGAGGGGCACAACAACAAAATGCGAGGATGAGAGGAAAGAATTGGTGATCTGCAGTGTAGAATAATAGAAAATACCCAATCTGAACAGAGAGGAAATGAAAAACAAAACCAAAACAGAGCCTCAGGCAACTGTGGCACTATAATAAAAGATCTAACGTTTTGTTATCCAAATCCTAGGAGGATCTGAGAGGTGGGAGGATAGCAAAGTTACATGAAGAAATAATGGCTAAATATTTCCCAAGTTTGGCAAAAGACCTAAACCCACAGATTCAAGAAACCTAGTGAAACTGCAAATAGGGTGAACCCAGAGAAACTCACGTTAGGACCTTCCATAGTCAAACTTCTGACAACTGAAAACAGTAAAAATTCTTGAAAGCAACCCGAGATGCCACTTTGGTTACGGAGAAAACCAATGGCATGACACTGGATTTCTCTTCAGAAACTATGGAGGCCCAAAGCATGTGGTAGAAACAGTTTTTAAATGAAGAAAGCCAAGAACAGCCAGCTCAGAATCTTGCGTGCTGTGAATGTATCCTTTAGGAGTGAAGGCAAAATCAAGACATGCTGAGACGAAAGAAAACAAAGGGAATTTTTGGCCTTAAAAGAATAGCTAATGATATTTTCTAAACAGAAAAATAATAAAAGAATAATAAGAAAAAGAATAAGAAAATAATAATAAAAGAAATACAAGAAGGCATCCTTGAAATACTGGGAAGAGAAAGTGTACAGTGTAAATAAAAATGTGGGTAAGTGTACTTTCCTTTCCTTGAATTTTCTAAATTATGTTTGGTAGAAGCAAAACTTATATCTGTCTGATGAGGTTCTCACTGTACATAGAGGAAGTACTTATAACAATGATACTCTAAATGGGGAGGGTAAAGTGCATAAAGGGAGATGTGTTAGCTTGGGGTGCCATAATAAAAAGGCTGCAACCTGGGTGGCTTAAACAGAAATTTATTTTCTCAGTATTCCAGAGGCTGGAAGCCTTACGGTCATGGTCAGGTGCCCTCAGGGTTGGTTTCTTCTGTGGCCTCTTTCTTCGGCTTGCAGGTGGCTGCTGTCTTGTAGTGTCTTCGCATGGCCTTTCCTCTGTGGGTGTGCAATCCTGGTGTCTTCCTCTTACAAGGACATTCGTCATACTGGATTAGGGCCCTATCCTTGTGATGTCCCTTAACCTTAATAATCTCTGTGAAGGCCTTATCTCCAAATATTATCACATTGTGGGTGTGGGCCTGTATGTATGAATTGGAGGGATACTATTCGATTCATAACGGGATGGAAGACTTCTACCATTCGCACAAGCGTGTGAGACAATGATGCCAATAAGCTTTGATATATTCTGATGTACCTAGGGCAACCTCTAAAAAGCTGTAGGAGCTATAAATAAAAAATACAATAAATAAATCAAAATGGAATTCTAAAATAGGTTCAAGTAAACCACAGGAAGGCAGGCAAAAAAAAAATGAACAAACAGAATGAACAAGATCCAAAAAATAAGTACTAGAGCTTAACATGTCAATATTACATTATGTGTAAATGGTTATGCTAATTAAAGGAGACTGGCAGAGTAGATTAAAAAACATCACCTGATTATATGCTTTCTATCAGAAACTCACTTCAAATATATTGATATAGACAGATGGAAAGTGAAATGATAGTAAGACATATTATGCAAACATTAATCAAAAGGCAGTTGTGGCTGTTTTAATATCCAATCATTTAGATCTCAGAGTAAAGAAAAAGATTGATTTTTAAGAGTCAATCCACCAAAAGACCCATCCTAAGTATACATATCAGGCTACAGATGTCCACAATATATGAAGCAAAAGTACTAGAACTGAAGGGAATAAATTCACAATTAGATTTGGAGACTTCACAACTCAGTCAATAATCAATAGAACACCTAGGCAGAAAATCACTAAAGATATAAGAACTCAACACTACTATTAAGTAAAATACATAATGCATAGTATAGTACATTTCAGTTAATAGCAGAATACACATTCTCTTCTTAGAACATGTACCAAGTTAGACTGTATCCTGAGCCACAAAGCAAACCTCATCAAATTTAAAAGAATTGAAACCATACCAAATGTGTTCTTCTACCAAAAGACTCAAACTAGAAATCAGTAACAAAGATAACAGGAAGATATCCAACCATTTGGGAAGCAGACAACACACTTGTATATAATCCTTGAGTCAAAGGGGAAGTCTCAAGGAAAATAAAAAGATACACTGAAGTTAATGAAAATACATTTCAAAGCTTGTGGCACACATCTGAAGTTGTACTGAGAAAGGGAATCTGTAGCTCTAAATACATACATTAGAGAAGTAAAAGGGCTCCAATAAATAATTTTAGTTCTCACCTCAATCTAAAAAGCAAAATAGAATATAAATAAGGTAACGATAAAGAGTAGAATCAATTAAATTGGAAACAGAATAACAATAGAGGAAATTGGTGAAACAGGGATGTAGTTCTTTGGGAAGATTAATAAAACTGATAAACCTTTATTATTGATGAAGAAAAGAGACAAATTGCCAGTATTAGGAATAAAACAGAATATCACCACAGACTCAATGTCGATAGGGTAATAAGACAAACAACTTTAAACACACAAATTTGACAACTTATTTGAAAGACTGATTCTTGAAGAAGAAAGTACTACAACGTACCCAATATGAAATAGAATATTTGACTAGTCTTCTAGCTATTAAGGAAATTAAATTACTATTTTAAGAGTCCCTAAAAGATCTTCAGGTACAGATGCTTTCACTGGAGAATTCTACCAAAGATTTGAAGAAAAATTAATACCAATTCTATACAGCCTTTTCCAGAAAATACAAGAGCAGGGAACAATTCACAATTTATTTTATGAAGCTGATACTGATAGCAAGCCAAACAAAGACAATAACAATCAAAACCCCAAACTCCAGATTTACAAACTAATGTCCATCACGAATATAGACATGAAAATCTTAACTGAAATGTACTATATCAACAGGGCTAAAGAAGAAAATCACGTATCAATAGATGCAAAGATTTGACAAAAACTAAACACTTCTAATAAAATCTCTCAGAAGAGGAAAGACGTTATGGATTGAATTGTGTCCCCCAGGAAAATGTTAAGTCCGAATTGGCGCCTTAGAATGGGACCTCATTTGAAAATTGGGTCAATACAGATGGAATAAGATGAGGTCATAAAGGAATAGAGTGGGCTTTTAATCCGATTTATGTTCTTTTAAGAAGAGAGACACAGTGCCATGTGATGGGAGGTAGCGAAATCCTGGATTAGCCGTTAACACCGGAACCTAGGAAGAGGCAAGGAAGGGGTCTACCCATGGTCTCAGAGGGAGCCCAGCCCTTCTGACAATGGGCTTCTAGCCTCCAGAACTATGAGAATGAACTTCTCCTCTACATATTCTATTTCGCGGTACTTTGTTACAGCTACTCTCGGAAACTAATACCGAGGAGTACTTTCTCAATTTGATAACCTAAATCTACAAAAATTCTCGAGCTAACATTAAATGTGAAAGGCTGAATACTTTCCGCCTCACACTAGGGATGAGGCAAGGATGTTTGCTTTCACCACTCTTGTTCAACACAGTGCTGGAAGTTCTGGCCATAGTGATGAGGTACAAATGAAACAAAAATGTATAAATCCCAAAGGAAGAACTGTAACTGTCTTCTTTGTAGATGACATGTTTACATAGAAAACTTGAAAGAATCTGTAAAAACTACAACTAATCAGTAGGTGCAGCAACATTGCTGGATTCAAGATAAAAATCGACTTTATTTTGCAAGATGCAAAAGTTTCAGAGCTGTGTTGTACAGCAGTGTGCATATATATCGTTGATAATACTGCCCTGTACACTTCAATATTAAGAGGAAATTTTTCACCTGAAAAAAATTGGTTATATTCTTTCACTAGCAATCAGTTTTATGCTGAAAACTACAAAATCGTAATGAGGAAAATCAAAGAAGTTCTGAATAAATGGAGAGCGATCCTTTGTGCTTGATGTTTACTTGATTGAGTTAATGGCCAAATTCAATTCCTTGCAGTTTTGAGACTGACATCCCTTTTTTCTTGCTAGCTGCCATGTGAGGGTTGTCTCAGCTTCTAGAGGCCACCCGCACTCCTTGGCTCCTATTCCCCTTTCTCTGTCTTTAAACTTGTAAACTTTGAGCCCTTCTCATGCTTTGCATCTCTCTTCTGCCTCATCTCTCCAATCCCGCGGGGAAAGGCTTTCAACTTAAGTAAATTAGGTCATTAGGTTGGACTCACCTGGGTAATTTAGGGTCATTTCCCTATTTTAAAATCCTGTGATTTGTAACCTGAATTTCCTTTTCTGTTTCCTCTTTTTGCTATATCAGATCATCATAGCTTCTGTTAGGACGTGGCCATCTCCCGGGTGGGGGTGGGGGCAGGGGTGAGATTATTCTGCCTACCACATGTGCTAATGGCTTCCCATTGCCCATGACATTGTATAGAGTTTTTTTCAGAAACCCCTTCCTACCTTTTTGGTTTTACCTCATACAGCCGTTTCTGGAACTCGGCACAGACCATTTCTTTTAATGGCTTTGCATGCATTCCCAGTGCCTTAGAAACAGCTCTTTCTCTGACTTAACCTTGAAAACTCAGGTCAGACATCAGTTGCTTTGCTCCTAGGAGAGGTAGATGCTGTTATCTTCTGTTCCCTTAGCACCATGATTATAGCATTTATTATATTATGGAAATGATTTAGCTCAACATTTGTTTCAACCACTAGTCTGTGATCTTTTCAAGGGCAGAGAACATGTTTTATTCAGTTTTGTATTTGTCATACCTATTGTAGTATTAAGCACACAGTGAGACCTTCATAAAGGCTGAGTGACTTTGTTAATGAACACTTGTTTGAGTAGTAATGAAACATCACCCTTTGAGCTGCAGTCAATCAAGTCCTCAAGTGTGCTAAGGACAGGGACTCCAGATTCATCATCCTTGGTTCAGTATGGATAAGTACCAGTTCTGAAATCAGAATTGATGTATTTGGCATGAAGGTTGGAACAGGCTCAGTGATACTGCATGGGAAGCGTCATTGCTTTGTACTTTTTTTCTAGGTATGTAAAGTAAGGGTGTGAATCTGGGCATCAGCGACCTGGATGCTATTTCTAAGTGACCATAACCTCTCTCTGTGTCTTCTTTTCTTATATATAAAAATGGAAGGAGATTCAGTTTTATTTTAAAACCATTTATTGAATGCTTAGTCTATTCCAGGAGCTGGGGAATTTAAAGACAAATTAGAAATGGTCCCTATTCTCCAGGTGTATGTGACTGGTAAGGTTGCCCTTAGGATGTGGTTGGTTTATTCTTGTTCTGACAATCTATGATGCATTTATCTTTACCTTCGTTGGAGCACATTTGGGAAGAGAGGTGATAACTAACTTAAGTCTGTGGGAAACATATACATGGATAGTGTCCTTGGGCCAGGAAGTAAATCTGAGACCTGATTATTGCCTCTTCTGCTCATTGAGATGACTGTATTTGCTTCATAAAGCCAACAACACCTAGGAAACCACTTTGCATACCTTTGATTTCATCCTGTGTCTCAGGAAGCAACAACTGAATTTCAAAGCATAAGCTGCTTTGAACATTTTAAGATGGTTTGAACATTTAATCCTAGAGACCTCTCTTTCTCCCTCTTTTTTTTTTTTTCCTTTTGTTACCTCTTCACCTCTTTTTTTCTCTTACATGGAGCCAACCCCCTGCTAGGAAGTGCTAAATGGCAATATACTTAGAAGTTTTTCTTGAAGCAATTAAAAAAGAAGAGTTTGATATTTCCTGTTACGGAATTTTAAGAGGTAGATTTTGTGTTAAATTAGTACTTAGCACATTACTTTTTGCTGTTTTTAAGCAATTTTTTCCCCATACAAATGTCATACTAATCTCTATGTCATTTCTATTCATGAGGAAGAAACATTTGCACAGTGCTTATTCATCCATGAATGCAGTTTATAGTTAAACCACATAATGCCTGATGGTACTATGCTGACAGGCACAGAATAAATAGAACAGATTTTGTTTCCTAAAGATTGATCATTTATAGATCAGTTGATAATTTTTTTTTCCAGGTTGCTTCTTACATTGATGATGAGAAATCTTTTACTTTTGTAAAAAGCTATGGATTTCAATGAACCTCTGTCAGCACCACAGGCCTACCTACTCAATATCACTTTTTATCTTGCACGTCTTTTCCAGAAAAGATAAGAAATAATATTTGCCCCTATTTTTAAAAATCATGCTGAAAATAGTAGAGGTGGGGGCAAGGTTTTGAAAGAATGGGTTTGTTAGTGACAACTTGTTAGTACAACAATATGCTGGCCTTGCAAATTTCTAAGAAAACAGAGAGCGTTTTTACTTAATTTGTGTTTTAATATTTCAGTAAGTACCAGCTTTTTATGTTTAAATATTATATATATGTATTTTTTTTTGTTACCAAACATCTTTGTTTCCTCCCCTTGTCCCCTCACTTTGTTTTTGATGTATTTTACGAAATGTATAGTCTGACTTTCATTAGGCTATTACCATTCTCTCCGATTTTATTCAGAAATTAATTTCTACCACGAGTTAAAAGATTGCAGTGTAAAGTAATTTGGTATAATGTCTCTTTACGTTTAATTTATTAAGTTTATTTTATAGAGAAGTAGTTCATATGTAATATGCTTGAGTGAATGGAAGTTTTACTGCAATGGCTTATATTCCATAGTTCAGAAGAGTTATTTAGTGGGTCCAAAAATAGTTAATATGAGACCTTCTGTGGGTCACAGCATTCTGGTTATAACTGTTATATTAAGGGTGATAAATTTATTTTTTTATTTGTTTATAATTTTTTTTAATGTTTATTTATTTTTGAGACAGAGAGAGACAGAGCATGAACGGGGGAGGGTCAGAGAGAGAGGGAGACACAGAATCTGAAGCAGGCTCCAGGCTCTGAGCTGTCAGCATAGAGCCCGACTCGGGGCTTGAGCTCACGGACCGTGAGATCATGACCTGAGCCGAAGTAGGACGTTTAACCGGTTGAGCCACTTAGGTGCCCCAAGGGTGATAAATTAAAAACAAAAACAAAAACAAAAACAAAACAAACAAACAAACAAAACTGTGTTCTATTAATTAGACCAAAAGACTTAACTTGATTTACTTGGATCGATAAGCTTCCTAAATTCTGTAGTAGGCTTCACCATGAGCATATTAAGTGAAACAAAGTTTATTTTGTTATATTAACCTAGTTTTAAATTATTTTGGTATAAGGCAGTTTTAGGAATAGTGACTTTATTTTCCACAATGATTGAAAGGGATAGCCATATGAATAATCCTATATCATTTATGTTAGCTTTTGAATGTCTCCATGGTTATACTTTTGCATATACAGATTGTTAAAAATTCACTTCAAAGTAGGAAGTCCCTCTTGGAGACACTAACACAGGAGGGCACGATGAATACAGTCTGTCCACGTGTGTCAGTGTCGGCCCCAGTAAAACTCTCAAGTTACTCTTTATGTGTTTGATTTCAAGCTTCCCTGCTTCATGTGAAATAAGAATAAATACGGAGTAGGATGTCAACAAGGCAAACAGTTAAGCACATGCTGTAGGTGTTTCATGAAACATGAAAGTGAGATTTGAAATGCCTACAGGTAATCTGTATGTTGCTGATAGTGGAGAGTAAACTCGTCACTTTTGAAGTAGCATCCTGGTTTGAAAACTCTGACTTCTATTCAACTTTTTTTTTCTCACCTTCACTTGTAATAGTGATTCCAGGCTTTTCTTTTCCTAGGAGGGTATCAGAGTATGTTTCTTGCTTAAGTACATTCTTGAATTAGTTACTCCATGGCTTTCACTGGACAGGGAGGAGACAAGTGAAATAGCTGACAAGTGTCTGCCAATCTAAATGACAAATAGCTTTTTTTTTTTGGTGTGGTAGGAATCAGAAATTCTGAACATTTATAAGTGAGTAAGCTGTATTCACAAGTGTACAAATGAAGAAGATTTTTTTTAAACAATATTTGTTTTCATTTAAAAATGTTGTGTTTGGTCTTCTTATTGTCATAGGAAATGTTCTATTGTGTCTTAAGAAAATGGTATTATATCTTGGTATATGACTTAAACTTGCTCTTAATGTTTATAATATTTTGCTTTTGGTTATTGGATGAAACTTTGTCTTTACAGTTCGATTTTTCAAAGGCCACACACACACACACACACACACACTCATACATACAAACACATATACAAAGAGATAAACACAGTTATATATCCTAAAATTTTCTTTCCCCTACTTTTTAAAAAACAGATGATATTCTTGTTCAAAGCTTTCTAAATAACCACTGGGAAAAAAAAAATGTATTAATTCCCATTAAGGTAGTTTTTCTATAACCAAGGTAAGCAATTGTCTATTGGCAATGATGTCCTAATTACATTAGTGTACTGTGATTATACCAGTGGGTTTATGAAAAGAGGTGGTTTGGTCAAGATGAAAATGTTCATTTAAAAATAATGATGAAACTCTTAAAACAATCAAACTTTGAAACTTAGGAAATTAGGATGCATTTCAGTGGTTTGAGAAATTTTCCTAAGACTTTTCTTTTCAATACGTTCATCTGAGTTCTCCCTCTTTAAATCTTTTTTTTTTTTTTTTTTTTTTTTTTTAAGTTTATGTGTTTTATCTTGAGAGAGAGAGAGTGAGAACCAGTGCAGGAGAGGGAGAGAGAGAGGGAAGGAGACAGAGAATCCCAAGCAGGCTCTGCACTTTTAGTGCAGAGCCTGGTGTAGTGCTTGAACTCATGAACCGTGAGATCATGACCTGAGCTAAAACCAAGAGTTAGACTCTTAAGCGACTGAGCCACCCAGGCGCCCCTTCCCTCTTTAAATATTGCCTGATTTCTGCTCTTTGTAAAAGTTTAAAGTGAGGCTTATCCAGTGGTGTGTTGGTAAATGTTTAATGGCCAGCTCTCTGGGTGGGGGGAGATGGGGTGATTGGCAGCATTTGCTGATTTCTGCATTGTGTTACTTCCCACAGATTCTAGCTACCAACACAATGTTGCTGGACACGGAGCACGGAAGTGATGGACATAGTCTGGTTTATCCCATCACTGCTCTCACAAATAAGATTATGTATCATAAGTGATTTTGCAGATGATATTCTTATGTTGTATTTATGATTAGAATATAACAAATATGAAATATTTGTGAGCATATCTCATTGTGATATTCTAAACTAGAATACTGACCATGCATAACTGCCTTTGTTTTTTGTTTTTTGTTTTCCTGTTTATCAGTTGGGTGGAAAGTTTTGGACATGAGGGGCTTGGATTATTACTGGACATTTTGGAAAAACTGATTAGTGGCAAAATGTAAGTATATTCATTTTTATTTTCAATTAAGCTACATTTGCATGTCCAGCGATATTCCCAACAGTGATGTTTTTTATGCCAATGCAGACAAGAAAAAATTGTAAAGAAGAAGCAGCATAAAGTCATACAGTGTCTAAAAGCTTTGATGAACACACAGGTATGTACATAGGTAATTACATTGTATTCGTTCTTCACTGGTACTTACAGAATTCGTATAAAATAGAGTTGTGTGTAGTACAGAATTTGCACTGAAGTGATATACTGCTTTGATAAGCTATTGAGTACAAATCCTTGTGGGTGGGTTGATCCTCCCTTTCTACCCTCCTTTCTGTTCCCCCCTCTCTCTTCCTCTTTCCTTCTCAATTTTCAGAAGTATAGCAAAAATAAGCTTTGAAATCATACATGATAATTGAACGTGATCTGCAGTAATATTTATTATCAAAGAATCAAGTGGGAAAGATTTAGTTTTCATAGCCTAGAAATTTAAATCTACAATCAAATTAATGTGAAAAGGTGTGAAACGATTAGAAGCAGGTCCCCAAAATGGAGCAATGATGCTTCATACAAGTAATATTGAAACCAAAGGCAATATGGCAGGCCTGCAGAGTTTGTAAATTTGAAGAGGATACGTAAGAAGAGAGGAACACTTGAAGCTCCTAACTGAAGTTAGATTTTTCGGACAGTGTTCCCATTTTTAAATATTGTATACTGTTAATTGCAGAATTTGGCTCTATCACATGGCATGTCTTTAGCTTCAACATCTAAACATATCTACCTCATGATGGGTACAGTAATGATCGGTGTTTTAGTTGCCATTAGACAGCAGGAGAGGAATTTTACCTGTGGTGTTAGGGTGATTTGTGTTTCACAGCAAAACTGCCTGTATATTTCTGATTAATTTCAAATTTTTAATATTTTGTCTTACATTTTAAAAATAAGCCTTTAGAGCCTTACACACTTAAGTACTGGTACTTCAGTTATTAACATTCATATTTCTTTTTATTAAATGTAGCAAATACTTCTATTTTCCTTTTTTTCTTTTTTTTCTAATGTTTATTTTTGAGGGAGAGACTGAGTATGAGAGGGGAAGGGGCAGAGAGAGAGACGGAGACACAGAATCCAAAGCAGGCTCCAGGCCCTGAGCTGTCAGCACAGAGCCTGATGCAGGACTCTAATTAAGGAGCTGTGAGATCATGACCTGAGCCACAATTCGATGCTTAACTGACTGAGCCACCTAGGCACCCCAATATTTTTTAATCCTTCATGTCTTATTTATTTTTCAGCATTTTCTTGAGCTGAGATTTCTGTTTTTGCACAATGAGATATTTTTCACCTCTCTGCCTTCTCCAATCAGATATGATTTTCTTTCTTTTCTTTTCTTTTTTTTAATGTTTTGTTTTTTGAGAGAGTGTGAGTGGGGGAGGGGAAGAGGGAAAGAGAGTAGAGCATCTGAAGTGGGATCTGCCCTGACAAGCTGACAGCAGCAAGCTCCTTGTGGGGCTCGAACTCACGAACTGTGAGATCACAGCCTGAGCCAAAGTTGGACGATCAACTGACTGAGCCACCCAGGCGCCTCTAATATGATTTTCAAGGGGAATATCTGATGTAGAAATCCTCTTTATATTGTTACATATTCACATATATTCTATATTTGAACGGATTGTTCTGTGAGAATTAGTTTTTAGTTAGACTACATATTCTTTTTTACAATATGTCTTAAGAGTAAATGAAGAAAGCGATTTTTCTATCCTGAGGACATAATATTGCTTTAGAGAGGCTCCTTGTAAATTGAGAATATAGAAATTGGAAATTTCCCTGATGATAAGGCTGACAGTAGAGAAAATCCAGGAACATTTTTTTAAACTAAAGGGGCATGTGGATCATTCTTTGATTTTGGGAAGAATACCAGGATTAAAGTGAGATGAGGTGGTGTACAGAAGCAATTTCCTACTTCAGACTGACCTGAGGAGGGAGTCAACTTTATGTATTTAGGTTCTGATTGATACAGTGTGTTCCCTTATAATGGATTGCTTTTGCTTATAGTTTGTGTCTGTGGAGCTGGAATCTATTTCCATTTGTGTTGATGGCTATCATCTGTGCTAATAAGAATAAAAAGTTGCTGATACTTGAAATTATTCTATTTTTTGAATTCTAAACTTAATAATATATGAAATAATTTTTCGGTAAAGTCCCCCTCCTCCCCAAGATTTGTTGATGGTTTTTCATTTATGTCACTGTGTACTCTTTACAAGAGTTCCTCGAATAATGAAAAAAATATAGGCTCTGAGAGGGGAAAAAAAGTGGTACCTTCTTAGGCACTAGTAATTATGTAATTAATGAGTAAATCTGGTAACAGATGAAAGTGAGTTTCTTATAACACTAAATTGGACTAAATAGTATTTTCTAAATGGAAAAAGATTTTGAATATTAGGGGAAACAATAAAATGATGAAAAGTTAAATATGTTTAAGAGGTGAGTAGAACAGGGGCTACATTTTGGTCTGTTAACATTTTGTGTGTTGCTTTAAGGTGTGCACCCCCCAGCATAGGTGTTTTGCTCCTGAAGCCAGCCCCCTTCCCAGTGTTATCTCTGCTACTGGGATTAACTCACCATAAGTAGTTAGTGATTGAGCATCAGGATTCATGCCCTATTGAGTATCGTACACAAGGATTTAGGGCCTTCACCTTCCCCTACCTAACACTTTTCCAGTGGCTTGACATTCTATCTGTTAGGTAATAATGGGCCTCAAGTAGAAAGCAAATGGAACCTGGCTTTATTCCTTGATTTAGAACATATGAGTTTTCATAGAAACCAGAGTGGCCCCTTGATATTCAGTAGAGAGACACCTTAGACCTTCCAAAATTTGTCACCGCCTCTCTAACGTTCTAATAGGCTTCATTTAATGCACTTTAAGTGCTAGCACTGGTAAGTTGATTATTTCTTTCACAGAGTCAACAGTTTTTGTTTGCTTTGTTTTGTTTTTTAAATAATTGAACAAGAGTAATTTTAATGAAGTAGGCGGCAGTTCTGTCTTTAGTTCTAGATGCTCAGTGGTGGTAATCTGGCCTCATTCCAGTCTTAAAATGAGCGCGGCATGTTTTTAGGTTAGCAAAGTCAGAATACTGCCGATGGTGGAGCTTTGGAGTTTAGGAAGTGCTAGTGAAAACTCTGAAATCAGAGAATGCTCGTATTTTGCTCTCTACTCATAATGGTTTAGAGCTAGAGGGCTTCACAGAGAAGGTAGTTAGTATCACTTGGAGGAAATCGGTATGAGTTGTTTTGAGTATTTGGAGGAGCCACAGGACTCTGATTCCAGACGAGCAGGAGTTGGCTAAGGACATCCAAGTGGGTGGGAAATGAAAGGGAAATGCTTTACTGAATCCTCTGGTTTCTCAGGACAGAGCCAGCTCTTTGGCACTTGGTAATCATTGACTGATTGGCTTTTTGAATTGCATCTAAGTGGTACTTTATAAACCTCTGACAATTCCCTATAATGGTTATTGAAGAACATTGTAGTCCTTGGCCCCATGCCTGCTTTCTCTTTCTTTGTTTCCAGTTAGGAGACAGCCCAGGGCATCACAAAAGGGATCATTTCCTGACTGGCTTAGCTATCTATTTGTAAACTTTTCCCTGCCACCAACAAGACCGAGATGTCTCTCCAGAAAGCCTATCCTGGGCCCTTGGCCCTTCTGCCTGTGCTGCTTCCTTGGTACCTGTGTTCCTTAGATAGTGGTTGAAAACAAATGCAGTGTTTTCAGCAGTGTGACGGCTTCTTTATATAAATGACGTAGGCACGATAGGAAAATTAGAAATAAGATTTCATACCACTCACAGCATTTGGGTCTAAGCTTGTTATAGATTTAACTTTGATAATTATATCTAGTGTTAACTTTGAGTTAAGCTGAAGTTCATAGGTCTGTAATTGGGATTAAAGTCCTTTTTAGTGTTCAGTAGTAATTCTAATCAACCAATTTCTCACTCTTTAGAAGGATCCTTTGGGATACATAGAAGATAAATCATATTGTTTTATTGCTTCTATTTATCCTCTGTTATTTGATACTTATCTCCCATAGATTGTAAGTGGGCCCTAAGAGATGTATATATCCTCAAATCAAAACACGAAGTCATTAACATGACTCCTTATCTTCTAATTGGATGTGGCATCCTGGCAGTAGCAAACAAACTTTATCCTTGTCCAGCATCATCCCATTTATATAATGTGTTTACAACTGCATTGTCTTTCTGATGATAAAATACCAGTCGGATCAGAGTATCTATGCTCCTCATGGCAGTTTCTACACGGGATCTGTCCAAATCTTCTTTCAACCTGTGCCCATTTTATGAACTCAGCATTACTATCTAGGTGTGTGTTGTGTAATGTGGTCACCACCTGTGGCTATTGAGCACTTGAAAGGTGGCTCGTCTGAACTGAGATGTGTTGTAAATATAAAACACACACTGGGTTTTGAATACTTAGTTATTTTTTCTTCCTGTCTCATCAATAAATGTTTTATATTGATTATGTTGAAATGATAATATTTTAGATATACTGGATTAATTTGATTAAAATTTTACTTTTTTATTGGAAAACTAGATATTGTGTGGGTGGCTTTCATTATATTTCTCTGGGTTAGAGCTGATCTGTGTATTTACTTGTGTGGTATATCCTTTACCAACCATCCTTCCCAGGAAAGCTCCTTATGGCCTCAGTGTCTGGTACAAAAACTGACCTTTTATTTTGTGTGCTTCTGTTGGGAAATCTCCATTTTCCTCACTGTTTCTCCCTTTCTCCAGTTGGATACTTAGCCTTCTTAGTAATTGTAAGTCATACTATTGTAAAATCACCTTTGAGGAGTTATGTTTGGTTGACTATCATAGTTTTTGATGTGAATAAGTCTATGAATTTTTTCCAAGATGTTATACATTCCTTATAGTTTCTAGCTTGTACAAAGTAAAAAAAAAACTATTATCCTATAAACTTTTTTAATAACTGTATTTCCTCTAGGGCACTATTTTTTTTCCCACCAATAAACTGCTAACATTTAACCTCTTATTTCCAAAACGTTATAGTATGGCTTGGAAAGAATTATGAGTGAAGAAAGAAGTCTTTCTCTATTAGCCAAAGCCATCGATCCCAAGCACCCAAGTATGATGACAGATGTGGTAAAACTCCTCTCTGCAGTATGCATTGTAGGGGAGGAAAGCATGTAAGTCCTCTCAACTCATTTCTCTAATTATATAACAATATAATTTGATTTACTTAATGTTTTCATTATTCTATTTTAGACCAGAATTTACTGTTAATAAATGAAGTATTACTTAAGCAGCTGATTTAGATTCATAATTGTCTGAACAGAAATGTTTGAGTAATAATTATTTCTCAATCAGTATAGTAGTTATGGGCTAACCTTTTTCTATGAAAAACTTATTTCTTCATCGTATTTAAGTTGTTCTGAATTCAAACCCTAAATAAAAATTCTCAACAAAGACTTAAAAAAATATGCAAATGGATTCTGTTTCTTAAGTGATTTTTGTTTTCCAGATAGAGTTAATTCAAATTGTAGGTCATGCAATTTCCCTTGCAATATTATTTGAAAATCTGTTTGTAAGGCAGATTTTAAAAATGCTATTTGTGGGGCACCTGAGTGGCTTAGTTGGTTGAGCCTCCGACTCTTGATTTCAGCTCAGGTCATGATCTCATGGTTCATGGGCTTGAGCCCCCGAGCCTCTCCACTCGCCCCACTCGGGCTCCGTGCTGGAGCAGCCTGGAGCCTGCTTTGGGAGTTTCTCTCATTCCCTCTCTCTTTGCCCCTCCCTAGCCCATGCTCACACTCTTTCCCTCAAAATACATACATAAACTTAAAAAAATAATAAAAGTGCTATATGTAATAGTACTTTACTGGTTGAGGGTAGTCTTTGACCATAAAATACATCCTGAAGTTTTAAACTTTAAAGACATTATCCACACATATTAGGATTGTAAGCAAAAGACCATTACATACATATTAAAAGATAATTATAGAGATAAACCTCCACCCCCCTTTTTTTTCTTTTTTGAAAGGTTGGGATTCTTATTACAGGAAGCAGTTAAAAATTATTTAAAATACCTTTTAAAAAGGGAGAAGATATAAAAACAGAACAACCTACAGAGTAAATACATAGCCCTTTCATAAAGGCTAGGTAGAGAGGCCTGTAAGCAGACCCTCCCGCACGCATTTGAAAATTGTCCTTGTGGCGACCCTCCTGGGCCTGGCAACTGTTGAGCTGCTCTGTGTGGATTATTGGAGAGTCAGCAGGCAAGACTCAGGCCCCGCCCTTGGCTGCACGGGTAGCTACGGTGTGTGTCCACAGACAGGGATGTCCCCTCGCGGCTGCACAGCTAGGTGTGTGTCCACGGACAAGGATGTCCCCCCATGGCTACACGGGTAGCTACAGCGTGTGTCCACGGACAAGGATGTCCCCCCGCGGCAACACGGGTAGCTAGGTGTGTGTCCACGGACAAAGATGTCCCCAGCAGCAGCGCCAGCACGTGAAGCCAGGTACAGCTGCACCACATTCCCTTAACTGTTTCAAAAAGACCATAGTAACTTTATTGTAAAAACCCTAAGAGGGTATTTAATATTGACACACAAGATGCACCTAGTGCTCCCCCCCTCCGCCTTTGTTCCTCTCCTCCTCCCGCTCCATTCTCCTCCTCCCTCTTTCCACCCATTTCTTGTGTCTTCTCTCTTCCCTCTTGCCTCCTTAACACCTTCTCCTTTCCTTTCCTTTTCCCTCCTCTTGGCCATCTCCTTTCCCTCTTCTTTCTTTACCCTCTTTCTCTTTTTCCTCCTCTTTTTTCACCTTCGTCTTCTTCTACTTCTTCCATATTTATTATTTCTTGACTTCATAATAGGTTATTAAAATGATACAGATAACGTTTACAGACTACATGTTTACGTCTACAAACTGACCTACAATACACTAGATCGTGTTAACACACTTTCTTTAAAGGTGTAGCGACTGTAGCTCTTTAACTGCTACTTTTTATGTGCGTATTTTTATGTGCATATTTTTTATGTGCGAATGTGTGTATATAAATCCTTACTACTGTGTATTTTTGGCTATCAGACTTCATTTACACTGAAAAGGAAGTAGAGTGTAGTGATTAAGGAAACCAGGACAGTGCTCACCACAAAGACTGTCTGATTTCAGATCCTTGCTTCATCATTTAGGAGACGTGAGACCTTAGAAAAATTGCTTAACTTTTTTCTCCCTCAGTTTCCTGCTCTATAATATGGGACAATACCAACTTCATAGACTTCTATACATTAAAAAGAGTTAATATTTGTAAACTGATTTAAATAATGCCTGATGTGTAGAAAGCACTTTATAAATGTTTGATAAGTTATCCTCATCATAGGGTTATTAGGCATAAATGAATTAAAACATGTAGCTAGTACTTGATACATGCTATGTACTCAGTAAGCTTTTAAAATGTTGCTGGTTCTGGGAGTAGTGACTCTGGAGTTGAATAGATCAAGCAGTTGTATTAAGGCATTTAGATTATTTGCTGTTGGCAATTTAATTAATTTCAAATTTTCTGATAGCCTTGAAGAAGTTTTAGAAGCTTTAACATCAGCTGGAGAAGAAAGAAACGTTGACAGATTTTCATCTATTGTGGAAGGTCTCAGGCATGATTCAGCTCAGCTGCAGGTAAGTTTCAGGTATAATCTTACATATTGTTTTATAACTGTTTTCTGACTGGCTTATATTTAAGTATGAAACCCTGCATGCCATTGAATGTTTTATAACATTTCAAATAAATATATGGAATTCTAATGTATAATGTATCACAATGTGTTCTTATAGTTATAACTTGGTGTATACCTATTATTATTTCCTTGGGTTACTTTCTTAGATGCTGACTTACTAGGGATTTCTATAAAATCGATAATCAAAGTCCATGAATTCTTTATTTTCTGTTAGTCTTACTACTTGATAATTACAACTTTTTATGAAGTTTGGACAATTAAGTGAATTACGGCTTTTTGCTGAATTATTAGTTTTTATATCTGAAAAGTTAAGAGTTTGCATGAATAATAAGGAGACCAAGGTACACTAGGATTTTCAAAGATATTTAAATATTTAAGTGCTGTTGGGGCACCTGGGTGGCTCAGTTGGTTGAGCGTCCAACTTTGACTCAGGTCATGATCTCGTCAGGCTCTTTGCTGACGGCTCAGAGCCTGGAGCCTGCTTCCGGTTCTGTGTCTCCCTTTCTTTCTGCCCCTTCCCTACTCACACACTGTCTTCTGTCTCTCAAAAATAAATAAATACTAAAAAATAAATTAAAAAATATTTAAGTGCTGTTAGAAATTCACTTTTTTTAAGGAAGTTATTTTTAGACTTAACTAGTATAGTGTCCAAGCTGTATAACTAATGTTTATATAATTTCTCCTTTTTTTTTAAAGAGGGGTTTTGTTTTAATTGCTGGAATTGTTACAGTTATTGCTAATAACCTGAGTATCTTTAAGGAAATAATTAATACCTGACTCCCACCTCTGGATATTTAAAAAATTTAATTGGTATGACCTGGCTATTGGGATTTTTAAAGATTCTCAGATGATTCTAATGTGCAGCAATGATTAAAAACCAAAATGTGCTAATAATAGCTACAAAGTAAATTTATTTCCCCCTTAATTAGTAAAAAACTTCTAGTTTTAAATTTTATTTAAAGGTCTGTGCAGCTTGGCCTCTGTATTATTTTTCATTGTGGTAGGAATAAAGAAACCAAATCTTACGTTAAATTAAGAAAAAAAGATAGTATTTGATGATCAATCAGAAAATTTTAGAGATGTCAAAATTAAAAAATGTATTATGGTATTTCTGATGATGGTGTTTGTGATGATGACCTTTCTGATGACAGTGTTTGTGAATGGCTGGTGAGGAACCCTGTTGTGATTTGTTTCTCTGGGCAATAGGTAGGGCTGGAGATCCGAGTATATATTCCCTAATGCATAGGTCCTGTTACCAGAGCTTCTGGAAAGAAGCCTCTCCTTACTCATCAGGGCTTGTCAGAGAGCATGGGAGTAGGGGCCTGGGATGTGTTATCACCTCTGATGTGGACCTTGCTCCTTCAGATTTTTCATATGTATTCTAGAGTCTTAGAGTCTACAGTGCGTATCCATGGACAAGGATGTCATTGCTCTCATTTCCCTTCTCCTTTTTTTTTTTTTTTTTTTAATGTTTCTTTTCTTTGAGAGTGTATGGGCGGGGGTGGGGCAGAGAGAGTGGGGGACAGAGGACCCAAAGGGGGTTTTACACTGACAGCAACGAGCCCCCCGTGGGGTTCGAACTCATGAACTGTGAGATCATGACCTGGTCCAAAGTTGGACACTCAGCTGACAAAACCACCCAGGAGCCCCTCCCTTCTCCTCCTTTCTCATCTGGCCCCAGACCTCCTATTTACCACAAGCCTAATGAAGAGTGAACACAGAAAAAACTTTGTAAAGAAAAGCTGATTACTTTACCTGAATTTTCCTTTAGTACCCAGGTTACCTCTTACCTGTATAATGTTTGTGCAGATAGCAACAGGTTATCAGATGAATTTTGGTCATTTGCATAGCATATTAGATAGAGATCATGTCCAGTTTTTAAAATCTCACTTAGGAAATGTAATAGTCACATATAAACTTTATCTCCTAAATACTTTTTGTGCTAGTGTATGCTTTTTGTATTTAATAATACATACATCCCAAGAGTGGAAGGGATGCTGTCTTGGAATGGAAGGAGTAGACTTCTGAGTCAGATAGCTTGAATTTAAGTCCCTGCTCTTCCCATCCTGGCTCTGTGACCCAGGATCGTGCCCTAGACCTCTTCTTTGCCTCCATTTTTTTTTTAATTGTAAGATAAGGAGACTGTTGATCACTACCCCATGGTTGATGTGGGGATTGTATAGATTAATGTATTTAAAATGTTTAGTTCATTTGCCATAAGAGTTGAGTAAATGGTAGACTTCAAAAGGAATTTTGTTCAATTAACAACAGTGGAGAATGGAGACTGAAGGCGATCTTCCTTTCTCAGAAACATACTAAAATTGATACTAAAATTGTTACATAACTAGAGGCATCTGGGTGGCTCAGTTGGTTAAGCATCCAACTTCGGCTCAGGTCATGATCTCACGGTTCATAGGTTCAAGCCCCACTTCGGGCTCTGTGATGACAGCTCAGAACCTGGAGCCTACTTTGGATTCTATCTCTCTGTCTCTCTCTTTGCCCGTCACCTGCTTGCATGCACACTTGCTCTCTCTCAAAAATAAACAAACATAAAAAAAAGAAACCATCAAAAGATTTTAAAAAATTGTTACATAATTAGAACTTAGCAATACCCGTGAACATATCTCAGATTAACAAAATGTATGCTCACACACAACCTGTTCATGTATTTTTCATAGACTCAAATTGGGAACAACCCAGAAGTTCTTCAACAGATGAAGGGTTAAACTGTGGTACACGTGTATCTTAGAATACTACTCAGTAATGAAAAACAATGAACTATTGATATATACAACAGCTTACGTGAATCTCCAGAGAATTACCTTGATTGAAAAATGCCAGTGCTGTTGGTTACACACTTTGTGATTGCACTTATATAGCGTTCTTGAAAGAACCAGGTTTTAGAGACAGAGAACAGTTTAGTGGTTGCCAAAGATTTGGAACGGGGTCTGAGAAAGTGTTGGGTGTGACCATAAATGAACGGCAGCAGGGAGTTGTGTGTGGTGAAACAGTTCTGCATCTTGATTGTGGTGATGGTGACAAACGTATACATAGGATGAACTCACACAGAACTGTACATATACACACAAATGAGTGTAAGCCTGCTAAAAGCTAAGTAAGTTCTGTGGGTTGTACCAATTTCACTTTCCTGGTTTTTGTGTTGTATTATAATCATGCAAGGTGTTAGGAATACCTAGGATCTACCTGTGCATTTGTTTCTTTTTGCAACTTTCTGTGTATCTACAATTATTTCAAAATAAACAGTTAAGAACAAATCTTGGTAAAACTAAGGTCCCAGTTTATGGCAATATTATATCATTTAACATTTTAAAGCTCTGTCTGAGGAAAGGGGTAAAAAATGTCTTGTTAAGAACAAAGCCGTTTTGGGGTGCCTGGGTGGCTCAACTGGCTAAGCATTTGACTCTTGGTTTCCACTCAGGTCATGATCTCATGGTTCGTGGGTTTGAGCCCCACATCAGGCTCTGTGCTGACAGTGTGGAGCCTGCTTACGGTTCTCTCTGCACCCCCCCCCCCCCGCCCCTCATCTCTCTCTCTCTTTCTCTCTCTCTCTCTCTCTCTCTCAAAATAAAATTTTAAGAAAAAAAAGAACAAAACCATGTTTAATCTAGGTAAATAACATGATTGACAGTTGAAAGGTGACCATTATAACCTTAAAATTCGTTATTTGCCTATTAAATTTGTTTTGGCTATCAAACATTGAGGTACATCTATTCGAACTTTAAGAATTATAACTGATTACCATATGAACCTGAAGGCAAACTACACGTATCAAAAACATTCTTGGGTATATTTAGTCATTTCTATTATGGTAGTTACTCTCATTGAAGGTGCTACCATATGGAAAAATGATTGGTGTAGTTATGATAAATTTATATTTAGCTAGTAAATATCTATACAGTTCTCTGAAAGAGAATAGTCAGTTAACAATTGAGAGTGGATTACTAGTTTAAAGACGACATTAAGACTTGAAGAAATTTAAACATTTATCTAAAGATCTGATATAAATTTGAAATGATTTTTTTAACAGCTTTATTGAGATAAAATCCATGTATCATAAAAGTTACCCATGTGACATGGACAGTTCAGTATTTTGTGTATAATCAGAGTTGTGTAGCCTTCACCATAATCAACTTTAGAACCTTTTATTTACCCCTAAAAGAATCCCCCCACCCTACCCCTTCACGGTCAGCCTGCAATGCCCTCCTTCCCTATAGCTCTAGGCAACTGCTAATCTACTTTCTCTCCCTATAGATTTTCATATTCTGGATATTTGATAAGAATAATACAATATGAGGTCCTTTCTGACTGATTGCATTCACTTAACATAATATTTTCAAGGTTCATTCATGTTGAAGTATGTGTCGCAACCTCATTTTTTTTCTGCTCCAAGTATGCGTATTGTATGGATATTCCACATTTTGTTGATCATTTGTCAGTTGGTGGACATGTGAATTGTTTCTGCTTTTTGGTTTTTATGAGTAATGCTGCCTGTGAAAATTTGTGGAGATGATTTTTTTTTTCAATGACTGCTTGTTTGCCGTCTTTAGCGTTAGGGGAATAAAGGTCGGGGCAGGGCTAGCAGCAACACCTCCCCTTGATAGTTGTTTAAATCATCTGATTCAGTTCTTGAGAAATTTTATACCAAGATCTAGGTGGCTGATTGTGTTTGCTTTTATGAAAGTAATTTGTTCAGTTGTAAGTAATTATATTTTGTTTTATGGTTAGTTGTGTTATTTTTGAAACACTAAAATTTCTTCATACAGTTTTTAAAAGTTTAATTTTCATTGAGAAGTGAAAATTCATTTTAGCATTTTTTCCCCCATTTTTCTGATAAGGCCAGATTAAATTTGTATGCTTTTGATGATGAATAAACAATGGGAAGAATTTTAATTCTTATTTTCCCTACTCAACCCTTTTGTTGTGGATTTTTATTCTGGAAGGAAGGTTTCTCATTATTACTAAGCCTAATATATGAAATAGCTAGCAGGTGGCAAGCTTAAGTTAGGAGTTAAAGGTACTGTTTTTCAGATAACTAACTTAGGGAGAAGGGTTGTGTGTTGGTGGGGGGGGGGGTAGTAAGTAGATTGTCTTTTTGGGGGTTGCTGGTTGTTCTCTGTTTCCTTTAAAAAGATCATGCAACACTTTAGTAATACCTAAAAATACTTTTTTCTTTGGATATTTCTGAATTTTCTACAATAAAGTATATTTTAGAGCTAGCTCATTATCAATTTGCCCATGAAACTGTTGAGTACTAAGTGCCCATTTTATAACATTACCTGTATACTTTGCATTGATTGAAATGTGCTAGGCTGGTGGATATTAGCAAATCACCAAATTAAAAATGAAACTTGTTTGTCACTGAATAAAATAGAAACCACTTGTTTGCTTTTAAATTGGAGTAAGTGGGAGATGGTAAAATAAAATAAAAAAAAATCTCATTGTTCTTTTATTGCAAAGTATAACAAAGTACTTTTGAAAGGAGGGTTGTTAGATTTTTTTTTTTGAGTCTGATAATAATGAAGATAATGTGACTGCCTATGTTTTTGATAGAACTGAACATAACTTTCATTCCTCCCACGCATATGGTAGAGAAAGAAAGTGAAAAACTGAGTCCCAGAAATGTTAAAATTATCCTCAGGCCTTAGAGAGTCTTACCTATCAGAAAAGAAAGTACAAATATAAATATCAGACTTAAATTATACATTACTTTCTTTTCTCAAGTGTATCAGAGAGATGTTTTCAGCTTCAAGCAGCATAATCCACAGTGGGTAATTTAAGCAGGAAATGGTGCTGGATACCTTAACAGAACTTGTGGGAGGGAACTGTGTGTGGATGGGTATTACAGACGTAATGTAGAAGAAATGCCAGACAACATCCGTGAATGTTCTAAGGGAAAAACCACTCCCAACATTCTATTCTAGTCAGCACCTGAGACCCTAGAGCAGACAATAGTGCTTCTGCCACAGACCCAAACCTTTCCTCATGGGGTCCGGTCTTGATATGTATGATTGTCCTCTCATATTGACACAGTCTGCTTTCCCAGAAGAGGGTTGGAATAAGTGCGGGTGAACCAGTCCCTAGTTTCAACCGCATGTTGAATGTATCTGTTCTTTTCGTTTCTTTCCCTTTATTTTTCTTTTCCTTTATACGTGTATCTTCTCCCTTCTCAGTTTAGAGCCATAATTTGCTAGAGTATCGGAAACATTATCTGGATTCTAAAGAGTTTGTCCAAAACCTTGCCGTTGGTCGGAGGACTGTTTGAATTGTGGTAGATTTTTGTCAGGAAAGGAATCGAAGGGTGGTAATCCTTGAGTTTTTTTGGGTGGATGTTTGGCTTTGCTTCTGTGTACGTGTTCTCAGGCCTGTGGTGACAGCATGCTTCGTTTTTTCCTATGATGTCTTCCTCTTTCAGTCCTCTTGGACTCATGGGTGGGGAGTGTCAAGAAGATGAAGGGTCTGTGATTTTGTGTCACTTATAAGTTAATGTGTTAGTCTGCCATGTTAGTCTTATGCATGCTATGAGAAGACATAAATGCCTGGGTCGAAAACAAAGGACTTCATTACCCACAGCAATAGTAGTGGCTCAAGTACAGCTTTGTATCAGCCCCAGTTTCCAGTTGCAGTGGTTTGTGTTTTAGGAGAGAAACCTTGAGTTTAGGGAATTCAACTCTTCCATCACAGGCAGCGCTTATTTTGATTGATAAAAGCTATGACGAAATCTCTTCAGTTTATCTCAGAGTATTTAATTAAAGCTCTTGGTCAGCTGTACTCTAAGCAAGTTGAGGCTAGCCTGTCATATGGACCTCAGCCAGGCCTTCCAGGTCCTAGATCCAGTCAGCTACACAAACCCCACAGACCATCAAGGTCTGACTTTGAACACCAGGAGGCTTTTTTCTTAATTTTTTTCGGTTGGTTTTTCCACCTTGTCTGAGGTAGTCAGGTACAGAATGACATATTAGTGATTGCACAGACTTCCCTTGGTTCAGCAAGAAGGAAGTCTAGGGCAATACTTTTATCCATAACAACCCTGGCTAGTGAGTTGAATCTGAGTGCTTTCTGGGGCTAATGTGTGGTATCATTGATAATGTCAACTAAAATTGGGGACAGATTTCTTAGCGCCTTTTCCACTTGGGTGATTCCCATCATAGGGATAACTGCCTGCATGTACACATAAATAACTTTTTTCTCCAGGACCAACGATAGCCTCAGTTGGAGAGTGAGCTTGTCGTGGTTGTCTGAGGACTGCACGGTGTACCGCTAGCATTTGCTTAAACACTTGAAAATCTCTTATGATCACCTCTAAGGTGAAAGTTGGTGTTTTTCGAGAGACAAGCAAGTTAATGCCTTGCTTCTTCATAAGATATGTGGTCTTGAATGTCTACATGGTGCTTCTGGAATGAAAGCATTGTTTATAGTTATTGGAGCCCCCCAAATGGGATCTTTATCAAATAGGGGGCTAATGGGTAATAGTGCTTAAAACGTGGCCTCCCAATTGTCTGATAAACAGTAGGATTCCCAGTTCAGGATAAAATTGAGTGCAGGCCTTGGTTTTGGAGAGTCTGAAGATAGGGTGGGGATGCCAGGTTGTGCTACAGGACAGGAACTCTGAATTTAGGAAATCCTAATCTTTTATAATGGGTTGTAATTGTGCCTGCCTTTTGCTCCAAAGAGACATAATCTTTATTAGACTGGACATGAAGCATGCCTACCCATTTGCTGTTCAAACTTCCTTGAAAAGTTCATCCAGAAGAACGGCAGTCAGTGCCTTGGCTTGCAATGCATGCAGAAATGTAAGAGACCCATGGTGGTGCACTGTCATGCATTGGGGAGCAGACCACTAAACCTTCTCTTGTCACCCTCTTATTCTTCAGTCTGATGCTCTTATTGTTTTTCCTGTCATTTATCGTACCTTGGTGTAGATAGAACGGAATGCATCCTTCATTAGTTTTGGTTCATGCTGTACTACAGAGTATTTTTCTCTACCTTAATTACAGACTGAGTGGACAGTGGACAAGAGTAGTAGATTATATCCTTCCAGGATTCGGTGGACTGGGATGAAAGATAGATGTGTCTTTCTAGGATTCCCATAGATATTGCTCTACCCTGAAATGTATTTTCCAAAGAAGCAAAAGGGAGAAAGATAATCCAGGTCTTTGTTGTCTCAAGAACTGTTACAAGAGGAAAATAAGGTCTCAAACATATTCAGACACCTGGCACGCACATGGTGTTAACGAATGTCTCATGCTTACATACTAAAGTGGATAGGGTGCTCACATTTAGACAAAAAGAAGAAAAAGTGAAAATCTCTGTTACAAAAGAAGTTTCATTTATAATACTTAGGAATCAGAAAAATTGAAAATGATATTCTCCGCAACTTGCTTTGTAGAACAAGGCTATGTTAATCTAGGTCCTTTGAGAAGCAAGTGATTTGATCAGCAAGGAGCTAGGGGAAATGCCTACTAGAGATCTGGAGAGGGCTGGGGCAGGTGGGGAGATGTCCAGCTCAGTGCACACTTGACCCCAGCTGGAGGAGAGAAGGAAGGAGGCTTGGGGGAAGTATCTTAGGCTGCTGTGCAGTTCCGGGAGAACTTGGCAATGTGGTTGGGGAATCCTCAAGTCAAAGCCCTTCATGTCCTGTCTCAGTATTCTTGCTGTGTGCAGACATTGGCTGGGAGAAGCCGGTGGGAAGTGTGGGTTTGACTCATATCTTGAGATGGATTTCACAGGGAGCAGCTGGGGCTGGGCTGTTAGTCATTTATACTCCCTGCAGTCAAGGAACTGCATTCCCATGGCTGTTGTAAAGACACAGTTTCTCTTAAAAACAAAATAAAAAAAGCCTCTTCAATTTCTGGATTTTATTGAGTTCAAATACAGAAGAGATATTTGTAAAATTGATTGGATCACATTTTCATATGTCTCAGAAAGTAGGAAAAATTACCTTTAATTGAGTTATACTCACTGTACCTTGAAATCTGTTATTAGACAATAATTGAGAAATAGAACATTGAAACAAATCATGGGTTAAAATACCCTTTTGGATACAGTCAAGTTTATTTGCTTCTGTTTCTTTTCTTTTCCGTACCCCTGAAATGCTCAAAATATTCTCAAGTTTAATTTTGCTTAAGACCAAATAAAGTCCTCATTATAATAAATAGTCCTACCTTAATTTACTACTTTGTCTTGTTTCAAGTATCTCCACCCTCCCCCACAAAATTACTAACCGAAGTTTTCAGTTTCAGATAACTTATTCTCACCGTTAATGAAGGACCCAAATGAAGAACAGAGAGTATAGAAAATGTATTTTTAGGATTATTGTGGAGGCATTCCAGAAGGATGCAGAGATCAGTTTAATTCCTCTCTGTTTTGACTACTTCTATTGAGGTTTACATCAGTAGGATTCATATGTCAATATGAATCAAAAGGTTAAATGTATTAAAATGGACTGGTAAATAATAGGCCATTAAGCGAAGACATTAAAGAAACATAGTGGGACAATCTAATGTGACCTCATATTGTCATATGGAGTACACACTTAAGTACACACTTAATTTAAGTACACACTTAAATTGTGGCGAACATTTTTGTCTAGCACATACTGCCAATTTTCTGAGTTTACATAATAAAATTTATTCACTTATGCTATAGTAGATTGCCAGAAAGATAAACTTACCTCATGCTTCAGAGGTAACTGCACAGAGTTTCATAATTAAGCAGTCAATTGGTTAATTATTCAGTGACTGCTGTGCGCTGAATTATACTAGGACCATAAAGAAGTATACTCCTGCCCTTTAGAAGCTTATACTTGGGAATCTGAAGATAGCTAATGTTTCATTAGAAAAATGCAGTAGTTAAGGCATACAGCAAAATGCATGAGAGGACACAGAAGAAATTAGTGCTGTTTCAGAGGGAAGTTTCTGAGTAAATATTTAAAAATCCATTTGTTTTTCCAGTATTTCTATACATATAAATCGTAGCCTCTTGAATCCTACAGTTTATTTCTCTGTGTTTGTGTGGGTTCTATGCAGGTACCTTGGACTCTGAGTTGTTCTTTGTGTCTGTAATTGACAGAGCACTGAACTGGAGGTTAAACTTATAGAACTTGACATCTGCTGATCTACTTAAATGTTTCTGTGTTTGTCCATGTAATGTAGTCGGGTTAGTTTTTATTCTGAATTAATGCAGTGCTTTTTAAATTCTTTGGAGTTTGTCTGCAGTAGAGGGGAACTTCATCTGTAAGCATCATTTACTCATTTTAACTTGAGAAATATGCAATTTGATTGTGCAAAGAAAAACAAATGATTTCAGCAATGGGTTAGGAAAGATGGAGAGCAGACTAAGTTGTATCTTCCAAGCCCATGTAATAATTATTCACAGATTCCGATAGAATTTCTATGTTAAGTACTTGACTGGTACTTGTTTATAATGTGAGTTTAGCTTGTGCAGCTGATATATTTTCAGTGTCATATAGCCATCGTTTTACTTGTAAAAACATCTACTTGTGTTTAGAATGAACATGTTGACTGAAGTGTGAGCTTTCTTTTTTGTTTTGTGTTTTGTTTTTAAAGTGTGAGCTTTCTAAAGAATATGCTTGCTTTGGCTTTCAGATATCTTCTCAGTTCCTTCGGCACAATCATGGAGAAGGCATTTTCTGTGATGGCCTTCGAAAAACTTGGATGAGCTTTTATGGTTGGGCCTCAGGCATCACACCTGTTAGGGTCCCTTGAATTTTGTGCTTGGAGTTTTGCAAAAGGGTCAAAGGTGCTTGTTTGAAGTTTAAAAATACATAAAGTGTTTTTTTCTCCTCATATTTGTGTTCAGCATAGTGATAATCAGCCATAGTGCAATTGTGTACTAGAGGAAATTTAGGTGCTGTGTATTCACATGTGAGCAAACCTGCCTGTTGTTGTCAAGGGCAGAAAGCTGCTTTGCTGCTGAAGTGATGTACATGGGGCATCTTTCTTTCTTTGTCTTGCCGATTAACCTTTTTCCAGGTCGAATGATTTTTCTTTGATCATTTGCTTTGTTCCTAAGATTGCCTTGGAACAGCTCTATTCCTCATATTGAGTATCTTTGAGATTTCTGTTTACGGTTTATTTACTTTGCCCCCTGTTGCGTGTCTGTGCCTTCTAGTCTCCTGCACTGTTTATATTTCTCTCACTATTTATAATTACAGCTCTGGCTGCGCATTTTCCTCATCTTTGTCTGTGGGCTTTGCCAGCCCCAGTCCTTACAGTGCACCTTCTGTTTGCCGCTGCTCTTGAGGAAACCTTCAGCCATCCTAAGCCCTAGATGGACATACACACACTCCTCCAGCTATAACTTTTGTTAAATACTTTATTTCATGCAAGCCTCCTTTTTGATAATTAAGGTAAGAGTACCAAAATGAGCTTACAGTATTTGCTTTCCGAATCATCAGAACTGAGTCCGTGATTTAACACCTAAAGAGAAGTGCCTTACTCGCTGAAACCAAAGGTTAATAACCAGTGTTTCTAAAGTATAAAGATGTGCTTGGAGCAAGGAGAAGAATATTTTAGTGCCGATTTTAATGGTATGCTTTTGTTTGCGGATTGCATATGGTACCCATGAGAAGGCAAGTGTTGTCCTACTTGGGACAGCAACTCTGTCTTTTTATAGAAACTGTTCTTATCAAGTCACCAATTTGCCAAAACCAATGTTAATTTATTGGTCATCTTATTTGACCTATCAGAGCCTCTGACTGAGTTGATCACCCTCTCTGTTGAGAAACTTTTCCTCCCATATTTCCTGAGCACCACAATCTTATTTTTCTTCTACCTTTTTGATCCATTTTATACTTAAAAAAAATTTTGTTTTTGAGTTTACTTATTTATTTTGAGAGAGATAGAGACAGCGTGAGTGGGGAGGGGCAGAGAGGGAGATAGAAAATCCCAACCAGGCTCCATTCTGCTAGTGCAGAGCCAGATGCAGGGCTTGCACTCATGAAACTAGGAGCTCATGACCTGAGCCAAAAAACTAAGAGTCACACGTTCATCCACCTGAGCCATCCAGGTGCCCGGATGCCTTTTTACTTTATTTGCCCAGCCTTGAAAGCAAAACCTGCCATTGAAATGCCCCATCAGTTCCTGTATGTCACCTTTCCTTTCTGCTACTCCTAGATGGTTCTATGCAAGACCTTGATTTTTATGTACAGTTGCTGTGGTCATCTTTTTCTTGAACCTGGCTGTCCTATATCCAGTTTTCTTCTCCACTTTATTTCGATGCTCATCACTAAAATGTATTTCTAACCCAACTCCCCTGATCTGTCGTTCCAAGCCTCTTTCTCCCATCTTAATGAATGATTTATTTTCTACCTTAATAAATGATAATTCCATCCTTTGAATTGCCCAAGCTAAAAACCTTGGAGTCAATCTTGACTCTCATTTCAGATAGTGATTTTTATCTTTTCTTATAGCTATATCCCTACTACTGAGAAGTGCTGAGGGGGCACCAATAAATAGGCTTTGAGGGAATGAAATGGTTGAGCCAGTAAACAGAAAGTGAATTCTGCATTCTGATGCCCAAAGATAGAGGCTTTAGTTAAATTAGGATGTTTCCAGGAAGGCAGAAGCTCTGTTTTCTTACCCTCATCTACTTCTTAGGGAGGTAGATTTTGTCACGCTATTAAACAATTAGAATGCTAAATACAAATTAATGAAAATCGTATATGCTACACTTTTGGAACATGAAACAGGATGGTGATACTTTTATGATGAATATCACAATGCCATTATTTCCTTGAGCTTCTGTTAATATCCCCTGCTGACACAGGCTAGGTACCCAATAACTAAACATTTTTTTTTTTTAATGTATTAATGATTCCTAATGTACATTTTAATCTCAGAATTTTAAAAGCAGGGTTTATTCTATTCTCCTCTGAAACCCATTTCTCATAGTGTAATACACTCTGGCTCCATCCACACTGTAGCAAATAGCAAGATTTCATTCTTTTTGTTGGCTGAGTAATATTCCATTGTATGTGTATATACACACACCATATCTTCTTTATCCATTCATCAGTTGATGGATATTTGGACTCCATAGTTTTGATGTTGTTGATGATGCTTCTATAAATATCAGATTGTGTGTGCCCCTTGAAATCTGTATTTTTGTGTCCTATTATGCTAAGTGAAATAAGTCAGAGAAAGACAAATACCATAGAATTTCATTCATATGTGAACTTTAAGAAACAAAAGTGAAACATAGGGGAAGGGAAAAAAATCGTAAGAGACTCTTAACTATTGAGAACAAACAGGGTTGATGGAGGGAGGTGGGTGGGGAATAGACAGCATGGGTGATGGGTACTAAGGAGGGCACTTGTTCAAATGAGCACTGGGTATTAAATGTAAGTGATGAAGCATTCAATTTTATGCCTGAAACCAATTTTACCATATATGTTAACTAAATAGAATTTAACTAACACTTGAAATAGCTCCCCCCCCCACCTCTTTCTTTCCTTGTACTTTATAGCTTTGTTAATGGTACCACCTCTTGTCTAGTTGAAGAACAAAGGAGAGGGGCTCTCACGAATTCTTTTCTTCTACCCCATGTCCACCCAGCCATCAAATTCTGTCAGTTTTCATAGATTTCAAATGTTCAAGTTCTCATCATTGCTCACTAAAGTTGCTTCTACAATAGTTTCTTAACTAATATTATTACCTCTACTGTTGCCTCTCCTTTACATTCCTTGTAGTTTCTCCTATTTCCAGTTGAACCTGAACTTTCTGACTTGGCATACAAAGCTGTGCCTCATCTGGCCTGTGTCCCTGTCCAACCTCATCTCTAGTGACTCCTGGAGCCGCTCTCTCCTGAACCCTTTGTAATGCAATGGAAGGGCCCAGGGCCCAGGTTTTCTAACCGGTTAATTCCTTAGATGCTGAGAACATCTCATCTCAGTCCTTCACTTCATCAGGCTGCCTTCCTATTTATCTTTAAGAGTCAATGCCGTTACCCAGCTGTCCTTGTTTTTATTTGGTTTCTCCACATTCCCAGTATATATGGAACATATCTCTTCTGCATAGTATATTTTTATCATTGATCTATTGTCTTCATGAGGACAGGCAGCATGATCCTGTTCACCTTCATAGTTCGTGAGCCTTTTCCACTGTCTGTAGGAATTGATTTCTATGACATAGATGCTATATTGGCCCCTGCTTCTGCCGGTATGCTATATTAGTTCGAAATTGTGTGATAAAACAAGTCTTTATGTCTGAGTATACATTTTTAAAAACCTAGAAGGAACTCTTTGATCCTTACCTTGAGTTAGAATTTTTTTTTTTTTTAAATTTTTTTTTTTTTTCAACGTTTATTTATTTTTGGGACAGAGAGAGACAGAGCATGAACAGGGGAGGGGCAGAGAGAGAGGGAGACACAGAATCAGAAACAGGCTCCAGGCTCCGAGCCATCAGCCCAGAGCCTGACGCGGGGCTCGAACTCACAGACCGCGAGATCGTGACCTGGTTGAAGTCGGACGCTTAACCGACTGCGCCACCCAGGCGCCCCTGAGTTAGAATTTTTTTTGTCTATAAGGAAACATTACATTTTGCTGTGTATTTGCATATTTTCCTAGGCCTGTGTTTACATGACATCAATTTAAGAGTGGTTATAGGTCATGATAATGGCAAATTACCATTAGAATTGGGAAGGGATTTTAGATAATGAACTTAAATTCATTATTTCAGCTTAAGTCAATTTTCTCTTTTTCCTTTTATAGAAAATTGCCCTTTAGGATACTTCCTGGAAAGAATGTGGATTATCCTTTTCCCTTCTTTCTCTTCAATTTCATGCTGCTATTGTTCTACACATATTTACTTTACATTTAGATCCTATTTCCTGCCAATTTTTATGCTGCTATTTTTGCTGCATTGAGCCCTTTATAATTTACATCTTTTCCAGAAACCTCGTGATTAATACTAATTTATTTGCTCAAATGTAGAGAAATATTATTTAAATGTTCTTTGAGATCTTTTAAAAGTCTATACTATTGCTGAAAAGGTATTTTTGTTGGTACTGGGTAATGACTGACAAGGAGGTGGAAAGAAAGTGTTTTAAACCTTGTGACATGAACCAGTTACAGCTGAGTGAATGTGTACTGGAAAGGTAGCCTCTGTTTTTAAGTTTATTCTTTTTTTATTCTAAGTATTTCCCTTTTCTCTATTTATCTTCTGGCACATTTCCTTCCTCCAGTTTAAATAGTCTTAAGTTTTGACAGTAGAGGCATGCTGGTCAGATTTTAGTATTTAGACATCAAATACAATAATTACGATATATTTCAACCAGCAGGACCTGAGACCCCTGGAGGTGTCTTAATCCAAAAGAGACATTTTAAATTCATATAAACCTTGCCTTAAGGGATGGAGAAAGGACAATTTAGGGAACAGCATGAGGTTAAACATATTGATCAGTAGGCCAGTCATTCTTGTTAAGACTCTGGTAGAGTGTAGACAGAAAAATAGCATCATCATCAACAACAAAGAGTACTTCACTTCTCTAGAGACCATCTCTTTTGCTTCCAGTCTCTCTTGCTTCCATTATATGGATTTCAGATAATGAAAGATAGGTTTTAGCCAGGGATACAAAAAAAATGCATATCCAGTTTGAAATTTGGGGTGTTAAATAACTGGAAAGTATAGTGATTTTTACATTTTTAGCACTTGAGGTATATACTAAAGGATTTAATTAGCTATGTTATTTCTTTATGCCTTTGGAATAAACATGACCTATATAATTTTTTAATTCTTGCGAAAGTGTAAGAACCTTTGCCTGGTTAATTCTAGTAATTAATTGTGCAGTGATAATAAGATAGTTATAACAACCCCATTGACCAGATTCACGACACTTGCTGACCTTGAAGTGTTTGAAACTTTGGGTTGCTCTCCATGAATGGCAAGTTACTTTACTATGTCAGGTAAGTATTACCTATCCAACAGAGATCTATAGTTTTTCTACTAGGACATTCAGCTTATGTTGTATGCACATATAGCATGGAGTGATTTTCTTGGATAAGAGCTGAACTTTTGGCTAGAGTGAAATTTTTATGGAACAGCTCCAGTGCCTAATGTTTCTCTCTCCTCTCCCACAAAAAAATACCCAAACAAATAAAAAAGAAGAAAACTCCACCGAAACTATATTTCTTATTTAATTTTAATTGACTAAAATAATTTACATACAAATTATTGTTCTAATAGATTCTCCTGGGAAGAAAGGTACTTAATGATTCTTGGAACAAAACCTTCATGTTTCAGTTGTATTCCTCTTTCTTTAATGTTGGAATCCAAGCTTAAGTCTCACTGTGCAATCTATTGTAGGTAGCATGTATGCAACTCATCAATGCCCTTGTTACATCTCCTGATGATTTGGACTTCAGGCTTCACATCAGAAATGAATTTATGCGTTGTGGATTGAAAGAGATATTGCCAGTAAGTGCCCTGCAGTCTCCTTATTAATATTTAAATTAGAGGAGTACTTGAATAGGGGGAAATTTAGATAAATTACCTTCAAGAATAATTTATCTGCGGGGGAAAAAGGCTTGAGTATAAAAATCTATTTTTGAAATATAGATAAGATTGGAGTATTAACACTTTAAGTGTTTGAATGCTGTAAATCAAGTCAAATGGTTGGTTTATTGTTTATATGTTTTTCATTAACCTTTTTGCATTATTAAAAATAAAACCGTTAATTGTCATTTCTCTTTCATATCTCTAGAATTTAAAATGTCTGAAGAATGATGGCTTGGATATCCAACTTAAAGTCTTTGATGAGCATAAAGAAGAAGATTTGCTTGAGCTCTCCCATCGCCTTGAAGAGATTAGAGCTGAGCTTGAATATCCTTTTGTTCTGAAGTTATTGACCTATGTAAAATTGTTGCCAAACCCCAAACAAACAAACTTCACACCCCAAGATACTAAACTTCTGAAGCCATTTCTGTATAAACAGTATAAAGCCAAACCTTTATGAATCAGATTGATTTTCATATAAACTTTTCTTAATAGTTTCATGTGTGTTTTTCTGAGTCCATGCATATGGAAATGGACGTTCCAACCCACAAATTCCATGAGGCCTCTTGTGTATGTGTACAGTGTGTTGTTTTTTCTTCTCATGTGTGGCACCTCCCCCTCCTCTAGTGCTCTCTAGCATTAGCCTACTGGTTGGCTCCTGTCCTACACCTTGGGTGCACACCCCTATGGGCCTTTGTTAACTCTGTGGGTCTGCAGATCTCTGTGCTTTTCCAGAAATCCACCAGGTTCCTGTCCTCCACTGGGGCTTCCCCATGGTGGATAATGCCTGGCACCATCTCTCTTGGTTAGGGCACTCTGTACACCTAATATGGTATTTCCAACCAGCTGCCTGTTACCCTTGCCACCCGAACCATCTTGGCTTGAGAGAGGCAAATGGTTGGAGTTGATTTTGGAGGAGAAGACAGTGCCAGGTGAAGTTACCATTTGCACACAGTTTTTCTCTACTTCAATCCTAACTACCTGTGTGGTACCATGTGTTGAGTATACATGATGGTATGGGGTAAGACACATAATAATCTTTTGAAGGCTTACAGAACAGATTCTGTGCTGTGTTATTGGTTGTTTGGTGTAGAGAATAAATAAATTCACATATTCCTTAATCGATGTACTGAAGCATATGATATTTACAACATGGTGTGGAACACAGTTAAGGAAACTAGAGCGGAAGGATATTTTATTTCCATTCTTCAGCATCTTTTGCTGATTCGAAATGATTATTTTATAAGGTAAGAGGAAGCTATGTTCTAATGTTAAATTTCACTAATAAAATTCTATTAATTGTGAAATTCACCTGATGTTTGATTTGGGCAAGCTCATAATTTTCAGATTTTTATTTCTGTCTTAATACTGACTCATGGAATGTGGCATTTCTTCTGGGCATATATTTAGACAGGTGACAGTAAAATGATATTACTGTTATTTTGTAAGCTGCACAGATTCTTGTTACCAAGTTTTCATCTGAATAAAAAATGCGAACTAGCAACAAATTACTAATTTATCTTGTGATGGATAATGTTTTCTCATTAGTCTTTAGGTAGTAGGAATGGGGTTGATAAGTTTCTTTTTATAAGTTACATGAAAGGCAGTAAACATTGTTTTTATTAGTATTTAAGTAGCTAGAAAGTGCCTGGGTAATACAGTTGCACTTAGTGTTGCTAATGTATCAGAAAAGCTAGACAAATAACATTCAAGTTCGATTATATCTCAGCCATCTTGAGTTTAACAAATTGTTTATTCCATCTGTACCTTATCTATCTGTAGCTGGGCAAGCATATTAACACCTACGTTCCTAGGTGGTTCTGAAGGTGACACATAGTAGCATGGATGAATCTCCTAGCCAAATATCTGGGCACCTGGTGTATGCTCAGTAAATGCCCTCTATATCTGCTTTCTACTTTGTTACTGTTTTATGAGGAAAGTGGAAATCCTTGAATATAAAACCATTTTTGGTGCCTTTAATTTAGCTTTGCTGAGATTCCATTCTCAAATACTTTGGGTAACGTGTCGTTTCTTACTCTGCTTTCATGTGGAAGAATTTGCTAGAGATGTCTCATTTGGGCTGTGTCCCCTGGTTGATGTCAGAGGGTGTAATTCAGGCTTGTGATATATCTGACAAGTGAATAGAATAAGAGTCAAAGAAAAAAAAAAAGTTTACGTTCTTTGGGATGAGCACAGATCACCCATCTTATCTCCTCCTTTTGCAGCACAGACATACTAATATAAAATAAACACTAATACATTGACAAAAATATTAATACAAATATGAATACATTAATTAAAATCAAAATAGTACATTGATTAATATTTTTAAATATCAGAGGTACTTGCTAGTTATAAAACTGTATTTTTCTCCACATGTATTTAAATTTGAAGCTTCCATTTACTCTAAAGTAAACCTGTCCTTTTTTTTTTTTTTTTTTTTTTTTTTTTTTAAAGAGAGACAGAGTGAGATTGGGGGAGAGTCTGAGAGAGGGGGACACAGAATCTGAAGCAAGCTTCAGGCTCTGAGCTGTCAGCACAGAGCCCAGTGTGGGGTTCAAACTCATGGACAGCAATATTATGACCTGAGCCAAAGTCAGATGCTTAGCCACCCAGGCGCTCCAACCCTGTCCTTTTCCTGATCCCTATATGGTTGGTCCTGTCAACCTCTGATTGCTTGATGCTGCTGGAGTTTTCAAGAATTCAAGAATATTGTTTGCTTTCAAAGTTTTGAATGTGTCTTAATGCTGCCAGAGGGGGTTCTATATTACTTATGATCCCTTCATTTTTACCCTAATCCCTTAATCTGTGCTGCAGAAGGCCACGCGGTTGTGTCTACCTTTAAAATAGATTGAAAAGCACAACTCTCCTGGGGCATGCTCAGGCAATCCTGTCACTTCAGTGGAATTAAGAGTCTCAGAGAAATATTAAACTGTAGCCGCACCAAAGTGACGTTAGTTATTTTGGTCATTTTTCAAGTATCACGTTTTAAACTTGATACTTATGTATGTTGCATTCTTCGTGGACTCTTTAAGCCCCAGGACCTTGGTCTTTGTTTCACGTATGGTTGCTGTGAAGGCGTCATTCTTCCTATGATTTCTGTAATCAAGACCATTCCATCTGTTTTTTTTTTTTTTCCCCATGTTCCCAAATTCTCATAGGTGGTTATTGTTGTTATTTATTCTTACAGAGAATATATTTTTATTGTAAGATTGTGGCAGATTATGATCATTTAGATAGTTTTTCATTCATTTAAAAATTATTTAGCTTTTTATTTAAATACAGTAAAACTGGTTTTGGTGTGCAGTTCTGTGAGTCTTGCTCTTTTGGTTTTAGCTTCATGGTTTTTTGTTGGTTGATTTATTTTCACTGTCTCCGATGGACGTGGACTTTACCTTTTAAAAATCTTTGATTATCTGAACACCTTTTGTTGAATGAACATTCTTTTTTTTTTTTTTAATTTTTTTTTCAACGTTTATTTATTTTTGGGACAGAGAGAGACAGAGCATGAACGGAGGAGGGGCAGAGAGAGAGGGAGACACAGAATCAGAAACAGGCTCCAGGCTCTGAGCCATCAGCCCAGAGCCCGACGCGGGGCTCGAACTCACGGACTGCGAGATCGTGACCTGGCTGAAGTCGGATGCTTAACCGACTGTGCCACCCAGGCGCCCCGAACATTCTTAATTCCTATTGATATAAATAAATGTTTTCAGATTTTTAGAAATTGCTTTGCTTTAGAATGCAAGATAGTCCCATTTAAAAGAATTAGCCGATAGGAAAATAAGAAAATTTTCTCACGTTCACATTTGGGACGAAAGGAAATTTTACTGAAATGGAACTCAGTTGGAGAATGTACATGCAAGGTAACCCCTGCCCCCAAGAAAAATGAAATGTGGAAAGAATATTGGAGTGTGGAGTGGGAGATCAAATTCATTTCTCTAACAAATACTTAATGGCTTACCATGTGCAAAATATTTGCCTAGTTGAATGTGTATGGGAGATAATTTCTGATATTTGATAAAAATACTAAAGAGAAAGTGAAGATGATTTTAAAATTCCTCCAACAAAAATGACATATCAGTGAAGTAATGACAACTTATGTTCATCCCTTAATTAGGTTATTTACATATTCCTCTGACATATTCACTAACTCACCAATATTGCTCATGGTGATTATTTTCTGGATGCACATTTCTAGAATCCAGAAGTACATTATTATTTTGCCAGTGTTGCCTTGAAAGAGATTTTGCAAAAAATTTCAGCTACTTTGTAAGTGAGCTTATCATTGGGAGCTGTGGAGGTGAGAAAACATTTACTGAAATAATGATTTATTTAAAAAGTCCACAAAATAACCTACATTATTAATTAATAACCTATGTTATTAAGTCTACAAATTAACCTAAGTTGTTAATTTAAAACATGTTTATATTAAAACAACACTAGGATAACGTTGAATAAGAGTAAAAAAGAAATAGAATGCTCCATCTTGATTTTCAAACGTGATTGATATTTTGTACCTGTGTGTGCAATTTATGTACCTTAATTGTACATGTGGTTGTTATGGCAAGATAGTAGGGAATGGGAGACTATATTTTTGGAAGCAGTGTAGAACATTGAGGAAAACCTTCTTGCTTTGACGTGTACCCAAGAACACTGTCTTAAACATTTTTAGTTGATGACAGTCAATGACCATCTTTTGTCTTTGCTAATGTTCAGTTATTTTGGATTTTATTCTGCATAATGGGTCATTTATTAGGTGTGAGATAAGTAGATTCAGGGCAGTAGAGAGGAAGCTCTAGTGAATAGAAGCACCTTCACTTACATGGTGAGAAAGATTTGGAGAAGAAATGTGTGCAAAAAGTCACTGAGGGAACAAAGAAGTTGTAGGGGTGGCTGGGGATGAAGGACTGACCTCATTGAGATAGCACCCACCCTTTCTGTCATTTTAGTTTGGTTTTGTTAATAAAATCTAGATATTTTAAATTGATTGGCTTCAGTTTTGTTTTTAAAAAAAAATTTTTTATGTTTTATTTATTTTTGAGAGAGAGAGAGAGGCAGTGTGATCAAGGGAGGAGCAGAGAGAGAGAGGGAGACATCAAATCCAAAGCAGGCTCCAGGCCCTGAGCTGTCAGCACAGAACCCGAACTGGGGCTCGAACTCACAAACCGTGGGATCATGATCTGAGCCCAAGTCAGATGCTTAACTGACTGAGCCACCCAGGCTCCCCTTGTTGGCTTAAGTTTTAAGGGAGGTTCTTTTGCTTATGACGAACATAGGTGGACTAAAACCTGTAGTGACAACGTGATCCCTATTTGGGCATTTATTTAAACTCTAATTTTTGAAAAAAATTGTGTTTTGAGTTGTGTTTTGAGTACGAAATATTCATTTGGTACTGTATATATTTTACAGTATCTGTTTTTAATTGGACTCCGCAAACATTCCTAAAGTAGTAAACTGTATAGTTTTAAGACCCAGATAATTTTTTTGGAAAAAAATGGATATATTTTGGCTTGTATTAATAAAATGAATTAATGGTAGATATTTCAGTATGGTGCAGTGGTAGGTTGATCTCTGTTGAGGACTGCTTTTAAGCACCTATCACTTCATCTCGGTGCTTTTTTTTTTTTTTTATTGCTTACTAATTAAGTCAAGGTTCTGACTTTTGTAAGCAAATCATCATTAAAACACTGTATGTGCTAAAAGAGTGTAAAAACTTAATGTCGTGATGTCATTAGAAGAAGGAAAGCGATGACTGTTGTATTTACCCTCACTCCCATGTTAAATCTGTCATGTCAGTTGTTGACACTATACAAAGATAAATTATTGAACTTGAACTCAAGCTTACCAAAATACTTTGTTTTGATGTAAACTTATTCTTATAAATGGAGTGTGCATTTATTCTTTTTCTTCGTTTTAGGCAACAATACTTCAAATTAATTGATGAATGTGTATCTCAGATTGTATTGCATAGAGATGGGATGGATCCAGACTTCTCATATCGAAAGAGACTAGATTTAGATTTAAGTCAGTTTGTCGGTGAGTATTTCTCTAATATTTAAATGGAAACCTTTTATCGTCCCTTGCCCCACAGGTTAACTGCAGTGTCAGTTCTCCTAGTGTGACCTGTAGAGTCCTTAGGGCCCTTGATACCCTTTCAGGGGATCCTAAGAGTCAAAACTGCTTTCGTAACAGCACTAAGACATGATTTGCCTTTTCCGTTGTGTTGTTATTTGTGCTGGTGATGCAAGGATGGTGAGTACAACTGGTGGCACTTAGTTGGGAATCACGGCAGTGACCCCAAACCATGTTAGTAGTCCTTGAATTCCTCACAGTAAACAAAACAATAAAAACTGCCTTTTTTTTTTTTTTTTTTTTTACCTGAGTGTCCTTGATAAAGAACTGAAAGACATTAATTTTATTAAAAATCTCCCCTGGAGTACATATCATTTCAACATTCCCTGTGACAAAGCGAATTGTACACGTCAAGCACACGTCTGCGTACTGAAGTACAGTGAGCAAATAGCTGCGTATGTGCTTGTATTGTGAGCTGAATGGGTTGATTTTTTTTTTACAAGGCATGATTGTCATAAAAACTGTGGCCACTCCTGCTTGACTGTCTGGCACACACTTTCTTAAAAAGGAAATAAAGTAATTCTGTAATGTCAAGGAAAATGACTGATAGAATTTGTTACCAATGATAAAATTCAAGCTCTCAGGGAAAAATTTGAGTTTTGGAAAACTTGGATCTGCTACTGTTAGCTTGACAGCTTTCCAGTAGGCGAATTTTTTTTTTCTGGTGAGGTCAATGATGATAATAACCCATAGGATTATTTTGATATTGTATAATGAGATGTGTCAACATTTGGAGAATCTACGTGACTCCGCAAACCACTCTTTTCCAAATTCCCGTGCCTGATTACACATTCTGCACGGGTGAAGAATTCTTGGATTTTGAAGTAACAGAGTACAAAACATTCACTGATAGGTGATTCCACACAGCAAGTAATGTACAAGGAGTTACCATATGTCAAATTTTGGTGTAACATGAAAAAAGAATAGCCATTTTTTGTGTGAGGTTGAGGTTGTTTTTCTTCATATATTAGAGTTCATAAAGAAGTACGGAGTGTATAGAATGAGAAAAGAACTAGATTATATTAGTGGCACTGATAAAATGCTCATTTTTCTCCACTGGAAGGAAGTAATTAGAAGTTCCTGGTAGTGGGAGGGACAGATATGAGGAAAAATAAAGCAAACTAAAATGTGGAATGATTCTGAATAGGACCTGAAAAGGAAGTTTATTCTACCTGGCCATTAGGAATGTTTTTTCTTGAGTAGATGAGAGGTTTATTTAAGCATTGAACTCTTGAGAAGGAAATAGATTTTTTGACTACTGCTTGGCTATATAAGTGAAACATATTTACATAGTTACAATAAGTACATTGTATATGTTGATTTTAAATGTTTATAGAAAACTTAGAGACACTGCAGAGGACTTACAGTAATAGGTGAGTGAGGATCTGGGGCCAAACTGTAGGAGAGAGAGATGTTGGCAAGTAAATAAAGATAACTTTATATATTATAGTGGAAATCAGTAGATACTGTTTATGTAACAGTGATCGGAGGTTTAAGTATTTATTTAGTGCTACAGAGCCAGGCAATTTAGAAAGCAAAATTATTAAAATAAATGGGATTAGACAGGAAACACCATTTTCATCTTCTATAATAGGAAGCTATCTATAATGTATTAAATAGATGAATCAAGAAATAATGGTGTACACATCTTATTTAGAGTTAAGAAACTAACTGCCAGAATAATCTAATATAGAAAGAACCATAAGAGGTCTCATTTAGGAAGTGGGATTGGGTTTTTAATGTAGTGATTTGGTTGTTACTTTTCATTGTAAGCCCTTCTGTAATATGTTTTTTAAAACCATGTTTATTGCTTTTATTAAAGAAAGAAGGGAGGGGTACCTGGGTGGCTCAGTCCGTTGGGTGTCTGACTTCGGCTCAGGTTATGATCTCACAGTTCGTGAATTTGAGCCCCGCGTCGGGCTCTGTGCTGACAGATCAGAGCCTGGGGCCTGTTTTGGATTCTGTGTCTCCCTCTCTCTCTGCCCCTCCCTCGCTCACGCTCTGTCTCTGTCTCTTTCAAAAATAAATAAACATTAAATTTTTTTTTTTCTAAATAAAGGATCAACTACAGCATAGGGAATCTATATGAATCACTTCTCCTGCGTAGTGTCTCATCATGTGGATCTATATCGTAGCTTATTTAATCAGTCTGTTACTGATGGACCTTTATTTCCAGATATTGGCTAACAACATTTTAATGAACATTCTTGCTTAAAGGCAAAGTCCTAACAATGCAATTGCTGGGTGAAAGAAAATACATATTTTAAATTTTAATATATATTTTCCTAGTTACTCACCAGCAAAGTTCATGAATTATACTTCTATGGTGTAGACAAGTCATTTTCTCTGTGCCATGTCTGACACTTGGTATTATGGATCATTTAATCATTGCTGTGCTTCAGTAAATAAAATTTATATTTTTGTATTAGGGAAATGAACTACCTGGTCATACGTGTTAGCAATTATTAATTTTGTTTTTGCTAATTTTCTGTTCATTATTGTTGGGTTGGTTATCATCTTCTCTTCTTCCTTCAAAATGCTTACGTGTTGATGGAAGACACTTTTTGAGTCTTGTATGTTACATTTGTCCAATAATTTGAAATTGTAATTGGGTTTGCATTTATACTTTGTGGCCCTGGTATCATGCTTGGAAAATCCTTTTCCATTCAGTATTAGCTTTCTTTGTTTTGCTTATTTCATTACTGACACTATTTCTAATTCTTTTCTTTTTCTAACCTTTTCAAGTCATAATGATTTTAACAAGTACTGGAATTAAGGAAAAAATGTCATTGCCATTTTAGATGCTTGCGTAGATCAAGCGAAGCTAGAAGAGTTTGAAGAGAAAGCATCAGAACTTTACAAGAAAGTAAGTAATTCTGATTAAGTTTGCGAGACTATGTGAAGAACCACCTGGCATCATCAGGCATGCTTCTCCTTCAGGGATTTTGCTTGTTGTTTCCACTCTCTTCTTTACCTCCTTGAGCTATTTGCATAAATGCCATCCTTAAGGAGGATTTATTAGACCATTATATTTAAACATTTTAACTCTCCACTCCCAGCCCTGACCCTGTGATTTGTTTTCCTCTGTTTTATTTGTTATCTGACATGCGACATGGTGTATGTATTTACCTGTGTATCTATGGATGTGTTGTCTATTTCTCCCTCTAGAGTAACCTTTATGAAGGATATTTCTTTGTTGTTGTTTGAAGGATTTTGTTTATTCAGTGTCCCTGCACCTAGAACAATTCCTGCCCTCAGAACATTAAAAAAAAAAAAAAAAAAAAAAAAAAAGTTAATGAATAAGTGATTGAAGAACATTTGTAGAGTCAAAATTTTAAGATTGGAGTATTTCTCAAGAAATCCTATATCGAAAAGTTTTATTAACTTTTCTGTTTTGGTTCATGTTGCTTCATTAGGTCTAGGTGAACATAGAAAACTGTCATTTTAAAAAAAAATTTTTTTTTCAACGTTTATTTATTTTTGGGACAGAGAGAGACAGAGCATGAACGGGGGAGGGGCAGAGAGAGAGGGAGACACAGAATCGGAACCAGGCTCCAGGCTCTGAGCCATCAGCCCAGAGCCTGACGCGGGGCTCGAACTCACGGACCGCGAGATCGTGACCTGGCTGAAGTCGGACGCTTAACCGACTGCGCCACCCAGGCGCCCCGAAAACTGTCATTTTTATAGGTCAGAAGTATCTGATATTGCCAGTTGGGTTGCTTCGGCCCAGTAGTATTGCTGACCATCCAGCCGTTCCCCACTGTTCTCGAAGGTGGTGTTCTGTGCTTTCATCTCTGCTTGGCATGTATCTATTCGACTCTTTTTCTGTTTAGAAAAAAAAAAAAATGTTGCTTTTGTGGGATTCTTCACATGTTAAGCAGTCACTTTCATTTAAATTCGTGTGGCTGGTTTCTCACATTGGAGGAATAAATGATAATTACTACCCCCAGCCCCTGATGAACATACACTAAATAGACTTTTACTGTGTGTCAATTACCATGCCTAAGAGGCTATGTTTTTGAACTCTCTGGATCTTGGTGAATATTGAACGAATCTTACACTTCTGTAACAGTTTAAGATAATACAACGTGCAAATGGTAAACAGTCTTTTATAAGTTAGTGGTAATTTATGACAAACTTTGTAAATGCCCCATGTAAGAAGTCTTGCATGTCCCCCCACACATAGAGGTTTTTAACCCCTGGGCCTCTGGCTGCAGGCTAGAATTCCAGCTTAAGCATATGATACTGTCTTTGCCCCGCAGGAACTTGAGAAACAAATGAACACATCATTGAAGTGTCATGTGTGCTACAGCTGATAGGTGATCATGTTGTAGGGTGATCCCTTATCCCCTGACTTGGTATTCTAAGCCTTCTACTTGGTATTCTATTTTAACGCTTCCTGAGAAAGTAGTAGTAAACTTTCAGGTACTTGCTTTGGATGCATCCCAGGTAATATAAATTTGCTTCTATAATCATTTTTAGGTATGTGATGTATATGAGTGTTGTTAAATGTGATACCTTTCTCAACATATTGTTTTAAAATTTAAAGTTTAAGTGTAAGTAGAAGAAAGACCTTGTTCAAGGTTACTTGTCTCCTTTTAGTCAGAAGTTATATGTCTTAGGTATATTTAAAAAAATATTGTTTGCTCCATAAAAGATTCCTATTGCCATACCATTTTGTATATATCAGCAAGAACTTCTTTCTGATAGCTTTATAAGGACACATGTAAATACTTTGCTTTAGGCAGGAAGCTATCATAGTTGCTAGACACATTCTTTATTTTGGTGCATAAATTTGAAAAATGAAGACCAGAAATGTCAGAAAGTACATAGAGAATATTGAATTATCAACCTTCTTGTACAGATGCACTAATACATTTACCCTAGGGAATGAAATTAAGCAGAGCCTCAGCCTTAACTGTGTTTCTTGACATTTTTGCGTGTAATTTTGTAAGCGTAGTATTGCTCTAGAAACTCTTTTTGGAGAAGAAGGCTATCATATCTGTTTTTATAAAGTATGTCTTTAATGGAGATTCATTTTATCCCCAAGGCTACTGTGATTTGACTGTAGATATTATAAAAATGCTAAAGCAAAGTTTATATTTTGTCTCATCCTTTTATAGGGGAGGATATAGAAATTTATCTCTTTGTTAAGTACAGATACTTTATGGCCAAGTTAATTTAATAAATTCTCTTAGAGTATACTAATTATGACTCTGATTATTTTGGTGGTTTTACCTTTGTTTCCATAAATCATCCTTTTTCCTCCTGAATCTTATTCTAAGCCCTACTAGTTAGGGTAATGTACCTACTGATAGTGTGAAAAAGACTTCATTTTTACTCTCATAAGAATTTAATTTTTTATTTCTTGCTAAGCAGAAGTAAACACTGAGCAGTCATAAAAGGGAGAATAGAGAACATGACCTCTCAAAGATTTTTCATGCCGGGAGATTGTGGAACTTTAATATATGATATTGACATATTTATTCACAACATATAAAGGAAGACTTGACAGGAATTGGCTCCATTTCTTCATTCGACAAATATTTACTGAGTTTAGTTATAAATGTAAGGCTTTGGAAAGGTGATGAATAAAGTGGATTCTCACTGTGAATAACCTTCCAGGCTGGTGGGTGTTACTGTGGTGTGTGAATAGTGCATTTTGATATTTTTATATTACAGTGTTATGACTGCTACAGTAGGAATACCCTATGCAGAATGGGAGCCTTCTGCAAGGATTCCTCATCTAGACTTGAGTGGCCAGGGAAGGCTGACCCAAGGAAGTCATAGCTAATGTGAGGTGACAAGGTGAGATAGCCAAGAAGGAGGGAGACAGAAATTTATTGTGAATTTCAACATAGCCATCTCAAGGTTAATATTTCTGAAACCAAATTTATTTTTCTTTTCCCTAAAAAAATGCCTTCCTCCTCCATGAATTTTATATCCCTATTTCCCCCCTAAAATAATAAGTTTCCAGCTTGCAAAGCAATAGAACACCATCATCATCTTAGAGATATACTCCCCTCACTCATTTCCTTCATTTAGTTGTACACTAATTTTTTAGATTCTGTTTAAAAAAAAAAAAAAAGTCCCTTCATTTTTTTTTTTTTCCTGTTTTCTGTTTCCCTGTCTTCCCCTTCATTCAGGCAGGCCTTAAATTCTTGGTTGGGTAACTATAGCAGCTCCTCAACCTATTTACATGCCTCTGGTGTTTTCTTTCAGTCCACCTTCCACACTGCTGCAGGCTGGGTTTGCCAAAGTGCAAATTTGGTCATGTTAATTTCTTATTATAAATACTCTTAAAAGCTCTCCATGGTTTACAGGAAAAAAGAGAAACTTTTTGACTTTAAAATTCCTTAAATTTTTTTTTTCCATTTATTTATTTTGAGAGAGACAAAGAGAGTGAGCCGGGGAGAGGCAGAGAGGGAGGGAGAGAGAGAATCCCAAGCAGGCTCTGTGCTCTTGGCGTGGAGCCAGATGTGGGCTTGAACCCACGAACTGCAAGATCATGACCTGAGCCGAAACCAAGAGTTGGACGCTTAACTGATTGAGCCATGCGGGTGTCCCCAAATTTACTGTAAAATTCCTTTAAACACTTTAATTCCTGTCTACATCTGTAACTTCATCTCTTGCAATTTGTTTTCTTACCTCCTTTTATGGCCCTTGCATGTGGTTGTTTTCATTTGTGTACTGCACTAAACCTTCTATTGGAAATGCCAGCTGCACTTATCAGCTAACTACTCAAATTCTTCAAACCTGGGGCCAAGTTATCACTTCTCCAGTAATCACTCCCATGCCTCCAGTGTATTTCTCCATTGCTGGTAATTTTCATACGTTCGCATTGTTACTTTCCTTTTACTTTGCCACCAGACACTATACTTACTAAAAGTGATGACCATATTGTATTCAACTCTGTATCTCTAACACCTGCTCTTTGAGGAACACATCAGATGCATAATATTCCTTACAGTATAACGAGAAATAGGTAGGTAGTTTGGGGCCAACTCCCATGAGGTTCTTAGATATTAGGTTAATGACGTAGCCACTGTAAGTTGAAAAGCAAAAGAGTCATGTTTTTTGAGCCATCCTTTAGAAAGAACAGCGATACTCAAAAAAAGTTTGTAGAGGGGAAAGGTAATACTGGTTTTAAAAATACTGTTTTTGTTTGTTGCCTTGAAGAATGTTCATTGGGCAGTTGAAAATACGTTTATGGGCTGATTAGTAGTCTGGAATTCAGACGAGAAGCTGAGCTGGTGATGGGGATTTGGAAGTCATCAGTGTATGAATGGGGACTAAAACGTGTGGGTGTGGAAGATACCGTTCTATCAGGCATATGAAGTGAGACCATCAGAGGGGCAAAGGAAGAGTCCTAGGACAGGACAATAGTAGACGGTTGGACTGAGGAATAGGAACCTATAAAAGAATTGGTAGGAACAGCCAAGGAGTAAGCAGGAGGACCAGAAGAGTGTGTTGTAATACAACACACTGGGGAAGAAAGAATGAATACAGAGGCATATTCGTGAGTATTTAATGCTGTAGGGCAGTCCCGTTCTATACGGAATGATGACAGTGTTTGATGATCTGTGTTCAGCATGCTAGCCTTCAGCCTGTGCCTGTTGTGCCCTTGTGACTGAGGAACTGAAGTTTTAACTTTGATATTAGCTAACTTAAATTTACATTCTAGCAGCCACGTTGGCTAGAGGCTACACCATTGAATAGTACAGGTATTAGATCAAGTAAGAGGAGGCCCGGAGAAGTCCGGGGGCTTTGGAATTTGGCAAGCCATAGTTTTTAGAATGAAAGATGGTGGCTAAGTTGGATAATGAAGTGAATGAAGTTCAACAGGCCAGAAAAGGGAGTATGATCCAAGCACACTTTTTGAAGGAGTGCACTTTGAAGCAAGAATAAGATTAGAGTTAGGTGACTCAGGGTAAGGACAAAAAGAGGGTCAAGGAAGATTAGCGTCTTTTAAATTCTTAAATGGTAGGAGGGGTTTGGAGGAGCTGCAGTAATAGGAGTGGTAATGTTGGTGTGGTATGGGTGAAGTGAGGGATATTTGGTTTTTTTACCCGGTAGTTTCTGTTCTCTTTATAAAAGTGCAAAGTTTAGAGTGAGAGGATTGAATGTGAGATTTATTTAACCTGTAAATGGGAATCACAACAATGTTTATTATTTCAGAGTTTTTGCGTGTGTGAATGCAATGATGAAATTGCATTCATGAAATGCAAAAATGCTGACACTAAATCATGGGGGAGGCAACCGTCTGGGGGGGTTGGCATATGAGAAATCTCTGAAACTTTGACTCATTTTGCTGTAAGCCTAAAAGAGTTCTAAAAAATAAAATCTATCTTAAGAAAATACCTGTAAAACATTATCTGAATGTAATTTGTAGGAGGGTGCTGTGGTTTTATCTAAACCCAGGCTTGGAAGACAAGGTCTGGCTTTTAATCTCACTTTTTTAATTTACTGTCTGTACGACAAGGGATTGGATTGCCACCTTTTTGAGTTAAGGACAAAATAAGATTCATAAATAAGTGTTCTTTGTCATCGGTTGCTTTTTACATTCTTGCACTTTCCCTAATTGAGGTCTGACCGTGCTTTAAAGTCTAGAGGCTACATCTGTGAGGTAGTGTTTTTTTTTTTTTTATGATTTTTTTTCTTCATTTTTTAAAAAGAAATAAATGTTCTCCAGTATGAGACAATCCCCTATTGCAATCACCTCTGATAGAGGTTTTCAGTCATGATGATGGCAGGGTGAAGCTATTTGAAGGCAGGGTGGGAATTTGTGATAAGTGGCTGTATAAATTAGAAAACTCATTGGATTCACCAAATTTTACTGTTTGCTTTCCTCCCACAAGGTATTGCACCAGGGTTTTTGAAAGATTAATTTATCATTAATCTCCCAAAGATTAATCTCCAAAAGATTAATGATAAATAACAGACTTTATTCTCTTAAATTGCTGTTGAAGATTAGAGCCTGCATCAGGGCCCTTAACTCTCATGACGACGTGAGAAGTGATGCATTTACGAAATGGAGTTACATAGTAATAGCAAATATTAAAATGCAATTCTTTTTAATTCCTATCATAAGGTTCAAGTACAAGTTTTTGCAAATAGGGGTCTGGGAACTCGCTACAATGCTTTGCTCTCTATTATTTTACACAAAGTTGCAATGATATTTAGGGACTTTTAAGAAAAATGTCAGTGTGGCAGATACCTCCGGGCGAGTTTGCTCTCCTGAGAGGAGAAGGTCACAGACTCCATCCCTGGCTTTGTCTGCTCCCTTGCAAATTGAATGATTTTGGTGGGACCCAGAGAGGGACCTAGGGACAGGCTTTGGGTGACTTAGCAAAATCTACCACTTTTTTCATAAAAAGTTTGTGTTCTACTGACGGGTCTTTAGATCATTAGAACCGTATTTCTTTATGAAGAATAGCGCTTTTCACTGCCATCTTTCTGTCTCCTGTTTTTTTTTTTTTTCTTTCTTTCTTTGCAGTTTGAAAAAGAGTTTACCGACCACCAAGAAACTCAGGCTCAATTGCAGAAAAAAGAAGCAAAGATTAATGAACTTCAAGCAGAGTTACAAGCTTTTAAGTCACAGGTAAAATACCATCTACCTGGATTGAATTTGGCTATTGAAAGCTTACTATGGAAGCAAAGGTCATGTCACAGCTTCATAGTTCAAAATGTTTAAACTTTAATTTCACTTGTATGTTTTCATAGTGTTGTTGTTCTACATATTTTTGCTCTGTAAATTAAAATTATTTTCCCACTGTTTTTTCTAGTTGCATTTTTAAAAATGTCATCAATTTTTACTAATTAATCTTCTTCCTTATGTTTCATGTGGGTTTTGTTCCTAACGTCGTACGTTTCATATGTAATCATAAAGGGTGAGAAAGACTTTTACTCTTAGATTTGTCATTCATCACTGATCTTTATCCCACTACAGGAAATTATTGCTCAAGCTATTTATTTTTCAAAACCTTCAGCCTATGGATACCTTGCAGTGAAAGATAACCTCTAGCTGAATGAGAACATTTTCTGATAATTTTTCAATTTCCAAAAGTAAACAGATTTAAAACATGACAAAAAAGAGAGCAAATCTGGATTATGAAGCAGATAGCTCACATACACCCTCTACACATAAAACATTTAGATAGCAAGAAATACATCATCTGCATGTTTTAAATGGATGACAGTAAGGAGGTAGAATATTCATAGCTAAATTTCTTCATGCAGATTTACATATAGGATGATGAGTAGTAAGTATAGTTTTGCTATTTTCTTTTCATCCTAATTTATGGTTATATCGAAATAGTCTCAGATGTACCATTTCCTATATGGTATGCTATTTCCTATATTATTGGCTATTTTGTTTTCTCTTAAATACTTAGTGGGTAATTTTGTTATGGAGGCTATAAGAAGAAACCCTAAGAGATAGCTATCTCTTAAGTGTTCAATTTTAGGGGGAAAAAAAGCTCTTATCTGTAAGAAAATCACTCTCAACGATCTTTCTTTAGTGTTTAAGAAGGAAGTACAATTTATTGAAACTTTTCATCTTTCCTGTGTGGCTCCTTGTCTCTCATACTAAAAAGTAACATTTGATTGTGTTTTACATTTCAGATTGAGTTATAGACCATGGCTGAGATTCTTAGGTCCAGTTTCTCCTTGTCTGGGCCAATATGAATTTTAAAAATATTTCTTTTTCATTTCTTCTAGTTTAAGGATTACTTGTAAATCCAATCTAAAGAATTCCTGTTTATACAAAAAGAAAATATCTGCCATCTTTGGACATGTTACTGCTGCCTGTGTTTTATATTAAGATGGTAATAAATTGTTTTAAAATGAGATTAACTCCAGCAATCTCCTATATTTTTTCAAAATGTGGACAAGGTGACTATTTATGGCTATCAGAAGCAAGCCAACAGCTTAGACACTTAGTATTGGCAGCCATGTTAATTTCTGAAGAATAACTGGGTATTTCTTTTTCCGAGAGATTAGTCGTGTATTTCTCATGAAATCTAATCATTTGTCTTAAGATCCTTTGCTTTGCTCAAAGCTATACTGATTATGAAGAGTCTGAATAAAATATATTCTGTGTGATTTTATTCCTTTATTCACGTAACAGCCAAGTATTGTCGGGTGCTGGGGATATAATGGTGAGCAGGTTGATCACAGGATAATCTGGCTTCATGAACAATATATTTAAGTCAACCATGCTACATCGAAGGAATTAATATAGAAGAGAAATGCAGCCATATCTTTAAGGCATTAATAGTTAACTATAACATGTATATTGAATGTGAGTACAAAATACCTACACCTCCTTAACATTCAGAGGGCACTACTATCCATGTTAACGGCAATGCAGCATAATGCTGAATTGATTCTTCTTTATAATTAATGTTTTTGTTAAGACATGTTCTTTGATTTGTGGTTTCAACTTATTTTATAACACTTTTTTCTTTGTGCTGATCTCATGTGTCAACTTTAGGCTTTAATACATGATCTATTTTTTATAATTGTGCCATAAAACTTTTAAAATGATTTATTAATGTTTATTAAATGCCCCCCTTGCAGGTGTGTGTGTGTGTGTGTGTGAGAGAGAGAATTGAAATCAGTGATTATAGGAAAATAATCATATCACAAAACATTAACTCAGATCTTCTTTAAAATAATCAAAAAATGGGGCGCCTGGGTGGCGCAGTCGGTTAAGCGTCCGACTTCAGCCAGGTCACGATCTCGCGGTCCGTGGGTTCGAGCCCCGCGTCAGGCTCTGGGCTGATGGCTCGGAGCCTGGAGCCTGTTTCCGATTCTGTCTCCCTCTCTCTCTGCCCCTCCCCCGTTCATGCTCTGTCTCTCTCTGTCCCAAAAATAAATAAAAAACGTTGAAAAAAAAATAAAAAAAAAAATAATCAAGAAGTGTATATTCTTACCATGCCATTGAAACATATGGCCAGAAGTGACCAGTGGCCCCATTTTGCCCTTTTTCTCTCCTGATTTTGCTTTGCTTTTTTGTGACATTTGATACTGTAGAATAGCCCGTTATGCCCCCTCCCTCACTGTCTTCACTTCACTGTGATTCATGAACCTGCGCTTGTCTGTTTTTTTCTCTTATCTTTAATTCATTCATCCAACATGTATGTATTTCTTCAATGGCTGTCATTTGCCAGCTGCTGCTTAAGTGCTGGGAAAGAGTAGTAAATTATACAGACTTAGTAACTGCCCTCATGGAGCTTATAATGTATCAGTGAGATAAATGCTAATGATTTCTTAAGCATTTGACTCTTTGATAATAATGGCAATCAAAGAGAAGCACAAAGTGCTATCTGTGTAAAAGGAGTGGTCAGATGAGGCTTTCCTGAGGAAAGGACTTGCTAGCTAAGATTCAAAGGATCTACAGGAGGTAACCACATGCCAAGAAAGTTCCAGGCAGAAGGGATTGCATGTGCAAGGGCCCTGAGAGAGGTATGTGGTTGGTTGGCAAATATGTGAAATTGTACATGACAGCCACTTGAAAGGCCAGTTCACAAGGATCATGATGTGCCCTGCAGGTCGTCCTTAGGAATTTCTGATTTTTTTTCCTCAAGATAAAGGCGTGATGTGACGATGCTATTTAAGTCTCTCTGAGTCTTCTTCTTCTTGTTTTGCTTCTCGTTTAAATGCCAGTATTCCATAGAATTCTGTACATAGACTTTATGCTACATGCTCTGTACATACTCTGGGTGAACTTACCTATTCTCAGTAAGTTGAACTATCACCTAGAAACTGCTGTTTCAAATCTTCTAGACCCACACACCCATTTCCTCCCAGGACATCTCCACCTGGATGGCCATAACTACCAAAATAAGAAATAATATTTCTGGCAATTACACTTCTATGAAAACAAAAGCTAAGTTCTTGAATTGGAAAAAGAAAAAAAAACAAACTATTGGGATTGTGTTTTTTTAGGTCAAGCCATGTGAAATTGCTCATCCTGAATTGTCTTTGGTGTAAAGTAATTTTTGAGGCAAGTGTACTTTGACGTGTTTGGTAGATGTTTTTAGTCATATTTCTTTTCTTTTTTTCCCTTCCCCTCTAGTTTGGTGCCTTGCCTGCCGATACAAGTAACTCTTCGCCACTGGCGGAAGAAAATGGATCCGGCCTCCCAGCACTTGCTCCGTCCCTGCCTTTGCCCTCCTGTGGAGGAGTGCCTCCTCCCCCTCCTCCCCCACCCCCTCCTCCCCTTCCAGGAATGCCCTTGCCCTTTGGTGGTCCTGTGCCTCCACCGCCTCCCCTGGGATTTCTCAGTGGGCGAAACTCTCCTCCTCCACCAACCCTACCTTTTGGGTTAAAACCAAAGAAAGAATTTAAGCCCGAAACCAGCATGAGAAGATTGAATTGGTTAAAGGTAAAACAAGTAAATGGAAGAGACATACTGTCGCCTAGATAAAAATTTAACTTTATATTTAATTTCCAGTGGAAATCCTAATCAGAGTGTCATTCAATAGATAAGCGTTATTTGAATTAAATAAAAGTATTGAAACAAAGCCCTTTTCTCTTGACTGAGGCTTTCTGGTTTAGAAATTTGGTGAGAGTTGATGGTTGTTACAATGGGATTTGGTTTGTGATTAAGCTGATAATTCAACATTATCATCATTGAACATGAGGTGTTTCTCACAAGAACAAAAATAAGTTAGTGTTCGTATGAACTTATCTATGTTGATAGCCATTGGAAAAATTAATACATGTTGTCAAAAGTTGGTAATTAGGACACAGAAATCCTGAATCCTGGAGATAGATGGTTTCATGGTCACATAACCTTGGGAAATGATGTGTGATATATCCTGCAGTTGAATTATTGCCGTGAACATGAGCCGTATTCAAGACCCTGAGAGGTATAATTAAGAAAGAACAAGTTTTATTTCACTCTGCTTCAAACCATCAACTATCTGATAGTGGAAACTTTTTTTTTTTTTTTTAATAAAACCTTAGCTTCCGGAGGAACTTGTATTTTATTGCACACACTTTGGGGAAAAATATTAAGGGATTACTTCATAAACATCTGCTGGCAGCTATGGGACATTGGGTCTGAACGTAGTGATTGTGCGGGGACAGATGAAACACCCAACTATTTATGAATCTATCTCTCTGATTGCAGATCAGACCTCATGAAATGACTGAAAACTGTTTCTGGATTAAAGCAAATGAAAATAAGTATGAAAATGTGGATTTGCTTTGTAAACTTGAGAATACGTTTTGTTGCCAACAAAAAGGTAAGTTGAACATCATGCTTATTTGCTTATTTTGATATCATGCTTATTTTAATATGTTAACATTGCCACTTTTTCTGTATTAACTTTTACAGAGCATTGTTTGAAGAGTCCTATATGTGATATTTTTACTTCATTAGTGGGTAAATAAATTAATGGGAAAAAATTTTAAAATACCAATTTTGTTGTGAGTATAGGATAAGCAGTCTTGAAAATGCAAGTGGTTAATACATAACCTTGTCAAATTTTTGGTATGATATCTTTTTTGAAGATGTTCTTAATTGGGTTTTCATAAAGGAGGATATTTTCAGAGAGAACTTTGGCATGAGAATTCCTTTGAGTCAATGGGAAATAGAAAAACAAACAGAATGTGAGCCTTCTTCTAGCCAGCACTTTACCACCCTTTAATATTACTATGACAGTCACAATAATTAGTATGAGTCACACGGGATAGAAATACCAGATTTATAGAGTACCTTGAAAGCTTAAAATAGAAGTACATGAGTAGGTTATATGAACTTTTTATTAAAAGCAATTAGTGTTCATTTCCGAATTGTTTCGTGATAGCTTTTACCTGCTTGGTGTGATGATGATGAATATTTTTAAATCATTTTATTCAAACATTGTTCTTATCTGAAAATTGGGTTTCTACTGTATATGTTTCAGGGTTGATATTGACTTAAGCTAGTAGGTTAATTTTTAAGTTATGTAATGCTTACATTTTAGGTCTATGTTACAAGCTACTTGGATCAGTGATTACATTTTAATTTTCAAGAAGGAACCCTTTTCACCATAGACCTATGCCACTTACAACCCTGGGCTCATTGAACACAGAGAGCTGTAGAAGAGAGATTTTACTCCAGCTGGAGATGGGAAGGGTTGCTATATACAGGGAAGAATTAACTTCTTAAAATACCTACTACGTATTAGGCGATATGCTGTATATCTGATTTAACTTGACAGTCTCAGCAGTGAAAGGATTTTGGCAGATACCCCTCCCACCCCAAATCATTTGCATTCCTTTGAAATGCTTAGTAAAATATAACTGTAAATTAGAATCTCTTTCTAAAAAGTAAGTTAGAACTCTAAAAGGTAATTGTAAATTAAGGTGGCTTTCCAGAATTTGTGCTAAATCCAAAGCCTTCAGCAGATATTTTTGGGCACTGTTCGTGACTAAAATAGTAAAAATGATATATTTTGATCTTTGAAAACAGGGGGAATTTTCTCAGCAAGCTTATCCTAGGAAAACTTGTGAAGTAAGCAGATCTTAATTTTACCTTTTGATTATGGAGAATGGAAATTTTCTTTGAATAAGATTAGTACACTCTTCAGGCAATCAAGGAAAATATATGGCAGTTAAAATGTGTATTTACATGTAAAACACTTCAGAATTTCAGATTTCATAATCTGGAATTGATTAGTTTTCCCTTTGCTTTCCTAGTAGGGTACAAACGGTGGTACCTTAAAGCTATTTAAGTAATACTGCCATCCAGCTACTGTCTCTCTCTTTTTTTTTCCTCTTTACTCTGATTACTTTCTTAATTAATGAGGCTCAAAAGGGAAACTTGTTAGCATGTCTTTAATTTAGCTGTAGTGTTAGCCCTAAATGAAATAATTGGACCTTTAAAAAATTCTTAAGTCATCTAACTTTAGCCTTGAGATTCAAGGTTGAAAAAAAACAACAATGTATTTGCTCAATCAAGTATTAGTTATGAAGTTTAAGGTGAGGCAATGGTGATCCTTGTCTGAGTATTCCGTACTTCTATCTGTCTCTGCCTTTGTACGTGCCGTCCCCTCTGTCCAGAGTCTCTCATTTGACTTACAGACTGGCAGAGGCCCACGACTTCTCTTGTCTCAGCTCAAATGCTACCTTCTTTCTTCTGTGACAGTGGATGATACCTCCATGGTGATCAGAAAAGATGGGGATGCCCGAGGTTGTCATCCTGGGCAATGCCAACCTTTCACAATGCCAATAGGAAACAAGCTGTGAAGGTGACTATTTTTTGATCTGGATTTTAAAGAATAATTCCTGGAAAACATTATTCAGGGAGCCTTAAGAATACATTTTAGCATTACCAGTAGTTAAGTATTTTATTGGAAAACAAAATTGCTGCTTTCAGAAAAGCAGGATTTCCTATAGATACTTTGTAGAGAAGATCAGAAAGGAAGGCAAGAGGAAGGTATCTGAAAAGCTTACCGGAGACCAAGGGGTGGTGCTGGAGTGGACACGTTGCTCCTTGTCTCTTTATTTGTGGCCTGGCCACTGAGGCAGTAGGTCCAAATCTTCACTTCTGCCTTTCTCCTTTCTCCCATGACTCCAAAGGTTACTTTAACTCCAGTTTTTAATTTCTGCGGAATTCAAAATTGAACCTAGTCACGAATTATTCAGTCCATGGTGGCGATACAGTGACTCTCTGCTCCCTAGCCAGCAGGGGGAGGTAGAGGCATCGCCTCTTGGTTGATTTTCCATCATTGGTTCTTGTCAGGACTTGGAAGGGAAGGACACAGGATTCCCATTACTGGGTTTTTAGGGAAATAATGTATCTGTTTTTCATTGCAGTAATTCTTTTGTCTAAGAACCAGGGCATTTTGTGACAATATGGATGGACCTCTAGGTCATTATGCTAAGTGAAATAAATCAGGTGGGGAAAGACAAATACTGTATGATTTCTCTTATATGTGGAATCCAAAACAATGAAAAAAGCAAACCATGCTCATAGATAGAACAGAATGGTGGTTGCCAGAGATGGGGGTGGGGGAAATGGGGAGGAGGGGTAGAAATTTATTACATAAACAAAAAATCCAGAGCTATTTCTCTGATTACAAAGGTGGATGTTCCATCCCAGGAATTTAAAATGGTAAAGGCCAATCATTGGTGTCCCCTAAACATTTGAAATAGGTGGAAAGAAAAATAAGGAACTGAATTTCATAATTTACCCTCTAATTCTACCTATTCTAATCACATGCTCTGTATTTTTTGTTATTATGTCTCCCCCGCCCCCCCTTATGGAAGACACTGCTTTGGGTTTTACTGACTTTGAAGTTAAGATGATTGGGTTTTAGTGGTCTTATACCCTGAAAGTTGGAAAAGGAAGAGGGCCTAACAATACCAGTGGAGCGCCTGTGGTTGTACCACTTCCTGAGCTGGGCCGTCTTCATGTGACCTTGTTTAAATCATGACCACATCCCTGCTGAGATTTTTCTCCTGCCCAACGATGCTAAGTCCCCAGAATACCACCCTGCCCCACTTGCTGGTAGACATAGCAAGATATTCTAGGCATGAGCTTGGATATTTCGTCTTTACTCATGTTATTCTTTATTATATCTTTTTTTCCCTCCCAGTTAAATTTGTATTTAAACTAACTTCCCTGTTACGTCTAGACATTGCTTTATTAGGAAAGTGCCCGTGTCCTGTCTTAAGGAGTACAGGAAACTCAGCCTCTTCCTACGAAATCAGTATGTTTCCTTGATCCCGTTGTATCATTTTTTTCTTTGATTCCTTTATTTGGCTATCAAGTATCGCTTTGGTTTCCTTGCCTTTCTCAGTTCTAACCTGTCTAAAGTTTTGAGTTACATCTCAGCTTTCCATATTTTAAATTCTCCTGAAAATAACATGTAGGCATTTTTCCTGGCCGTATTTTTCTTTTTCTCATTCTCCCTCATTCCTTTCTCCTGTGTTTGGCTGTCACTGTTCAAGGCAGCCAATATTTATTGGGTGTGCACTGTATGTTAGGCCTTGCGTTTGGCACTGGGGACGCTGTAGAGAGAAAGCAGTTGTGTGCACGTCCACGTGTTGTTTTCTCAACCCCAGTGAAACTCCATCAAGCTCTCAGTCAAGTTGAAGCACAAGAATGAGGAGTGGAACAACAGATGCTGATTTTTGATTCAGAAAGGAGGATTGCCATGTTTTACTGTCTTGGGCTCCTGTTAAGGCTTAACAAGATTATAAAAGAAAAGTGTTTATATATCTCTTTGAGGTTTAATCACAATATTCATATATTGAACATTTGGTATCATCAAAATAATGCTAATGATCTGTGTATTTTTTTACCAGATTGGAAGCATCTGCCGGTTAATTTTTACAGGCTGTTGGAAAATGGATTAAAGTATACTAACAGGTTATTGGTGTTGGATTTATCAACTAAAATTAATATTAATTACTTTCATTATTCACAAACTGTTAACTTAATAGGGATTAAAGGTTTTTCTGAAAGTATATGAATAGTCTAATTCACTTAGACTGATTTATCATAAAAATGTGATTCCACAATTGTTAGCTTTCTGAAGTAATCACATTTTAGAACAGGTGCATCATATTTGCCAGATAGGGCCAATAAACTGGTTTAGAAATAATTTATCAACTGAGCAGTTATGGCATATGGAAACAGTTAATGGATTATGTACTTACAAACAAATCAAGCCAAGATTTCTGACATCATAGTTCAGTGGACAAAGTATTGGGGTAGGGAGTGATAAACCATGGATTATCTCAGGGACTTGGCTGTGTTCAGGATGTCGTTTTGTATTTGAAACACAATTTATTCCTCTGTCTGAAAAAAAGTGTATTAAAAAAATCCTAAACTACCTACATTAAGATGAATAATATAATTTATAGTAGAGAAATGTTTTTCATGAATGTGTGTTAATAAAGAGATGACGAATGCACCATATCTTAAAGGTTTCTGAAAAGACATTTGACAAACACTTGTTTGGAAAGATGGAGGAGGAAATCAGTGATGAATTAAATATTTCCCTAGGGATTTATCCTTTGGTTCTTGTCTGTGTCTGAATCTGAAAAGAACTAAAGACTTAAGGAAATGATAGGGCCTGTCAGGAATGTCTTGTTTCACCCTTAGAAAGTATCTTTTTGTTACCAATTATTTGTATTTTGTGTTGGGTTGCGGAAGAAACAGAAATTTATTCTGAAAGGTTTAAAGAAACAGAACTTAGAGAAAAGGGCTGAAGAGAGTAGGTTTGTTTATTAGCCTGGAGCTACAGGCGACTTTCAAGTCCCAGAATGCTTCAGTTACATGCTTAGTTATACCATGTATCTTTGGCACGGTGTGATGGGAATTCTAAAAGTCCCTGTAACTGGGCACATTTCTTGTATATTGTACAACTGCTATAAACAAAAAGGGAGGAAGCTTAGACGTGTGTGCAGGGGTTGGAGTGCCCGTAAACATAGCTCCTCTCCCCTTTTCCCCCCTCTTTCTTTTCCTTCTAACAGTGGAGAGAGGGATGATACTGGGGAGCATTTGGATTCACCAGGAGTCCCTGGACGAGTGGTAGATGGGGGTAAACTGTGTTCCCTGTAGATTACAAGGTCACTTTGGTGTTTTAATTCTTGGAGTTTTCAGTGGTGCACCTGTAGCTGTCCTCCCTTGACAACATTGTAAGATGTTTTATGGTCCTCACACATTTTTTTCTCTCTCAGGATTTCTCTTTCGTTTCCTGTATCTTCTTACTCCCGTTTACCAGGGAATCTCTTGTTGCCCTGTGGTTGTTCAAAGTACATTGCCCCATTTCAGGCAGTTATTCTTTGTCTTGTCTGCATTACGTTCTAGCAGCCGTCAAGGCTCCCACTCATAATTAGCGTGCAGTATTATTCACCAGAAAATATAAATGAGACTCATCTTTCTGAATGCACTCTTTGAATCTTAATATATTTATACACCTGGCTGGTCACTGACCCTCTTCTCTCCCTCTGCCCCACTCCTCAGTGTCCCTCAGGCCCACCTTCACATACACTTGCCAGGCTCAGAAGAAATAGGATCACATGCAGTTAGTATTGCAATGATGCCATCCCTGTAGCACAAGAAGAGCGTGGGGTCATGGTAGGAGAGTCCTAGGAGAGGGAGGAGGCTTCTTTCTGGATTATATGCTCTGGAAGCTGGATAATAAATAAAGAAGATAGTAACTTCTTTTGTAACAGGCAAAAAAGAACCTTTATGAAAACAACTTTTTTAATCTTGAATTTCTAAAGTTAGGTTTTGAGGTAGTTATAGATTTGTGTTTAGGTAAAGCTGGGTGTGTTTTGTCCTTCAAGGTTAAATCATTTAGTCACAGGTTAGGACTTGTACCATGTTGTGCATTTAACTCAAGCATTCACACATGTCTTGGCATCTGAGGAACCCACCAGGTTAGAAACCGTTGGTATCACATCCCTCCCTCGTCTAAGTACTTGTCTGTGTCTTAAAAGGATGGCTATTTCTGAGTCAGACACGCTCTAGTCCAGGAGTTCTTAACTTGGATTAACTTGGGTCTTTGAACGTGAATAAAAACAAAACAAAGCAGAATGTTACTTTCACTTACCTGTAACTGAAATTTAGCTTTTCCTTCATTTATAAATATAGGCAACAAACACGCACCTAAACCATTTCTACCTGTGAAGATTATGTATACTTTTTATATCCCATCAGAATTATTTCAGATACGTTAAATATCACTGAAACTCATCACTACTTCAAAATTTGGGTGTTTGTGAGACCTGCAGCTAGATCTTGTTATTCAGGACATTAATTAAGAAATGGATTTTGTCAGTTGGGTCCTCCAAAAGCCGATGCTGAGTTGTTGGGGTGCAGGCGTTTTTAGGGGGTGTGCGGTGGGTAACGCGTGTGAAAGGTACAAGGTGGGGGAAGCAGGACCGGGTAGGAAGAACCTCAGGCCCTGATGTCATAGGACACATTCTCAGCCACCCTAATGTGTGTGTGTGGGGGGGGCGGGGGACGGGGGGAAGCTCTGAAACAGAGGATCTGTTAGGGAAGTCCTGGGATGGGCCCCGGTAGCCAGGCCCAGCGCTCCTGCTGTGCTCAGCTATCAGCTGGGAGCTGCCCAGGAATGGTGTGGTGGCCTGGACTTGGGACTCAGGAGCATCCTGAGGGTGGTGACAGCTTGGACCTGACCAGCCACGTGCACTCCTTGCAAGTGAGGGGGACATTTTTCCTAAAGGGAGATCTTAGCAGTGCACGTCCATGGCTGCCATGCATGTATTTTGCTAGTCACAGACTGGTATTTAATGCATTTTGGTAGCTGCATTTGAGTATCATTTGCTTCCTCTGAAATCCTATGTATTATCTTTTCTGCACTTAAGAATTTTCTGAGAAGCTGTCTATCCCTCTGACTGCCGGTGGGGTCCATGGCAACAAAGGTTATGAAGCCTGCTGTAGCCTTTCTGCCTTGTGCAGTGCTGGGCATGAGGCGAAGGTCAGGAGCCTCGGCCTGGCCTTGACTGCTGCCTGTTCACATATATGCACATTTTTGTTTGCTTGCTTAGTTTTATTTTGTTTTAATTCAAGGGGCCACTACATGATTTGTCATGAGATACTTAACTAGGAATACCTTTTTATTGTGACTGGAACATTAGGTCGTCTGTTTTTGGATCCACTTTTTTAACAGACTACTGAAATGCATTTGTTAATAAAAGCATATGTCGAATCTGGCACAAGTACAAAACCCCCTAATTAGACAATAATAAAACAACAGTGTTGACAATGTCTTTTTGTTTTGTTTTGTTTTTTTAGCAGTTGTGTTTATCTCCTATCATTTTATTTGTTCCCCAAAACAATCCTGTGGAGGAACTAAGGCAAATATTGTATATGTGTTATATGTAAGAAAAAGTTACACTCTTCATGTGAAGTTGAGCTAAAAGGAGCTGCCACTCTGAATGGAATACAGATCTGAGCTATGCCATGCTGCTTCTCTGATTAAAAGAAATCCTATTATGTTTTATTTAAAGTGCTCTTCTTTGATTTAAAATAATTTCCCTCTCATCTCCCGCCACCTTACTGCTGCCCCCCAGCAGTTCACCCTCATCCCACAATTTATATTAAAGGCTTTAAAAACTTGCCATTTTTTATTAAGACCATCTTTCATCATTTGGTCCCTCTATTCACTTCTGTAAGTATTTGAGCTGTAAATACTAACGCCATGCTGTGGCGTGTACAGGAGGGGAGAGGGACCGTGGAGTACCCCCCACAAGCGTGTGACCCCGGCTTTTGCAGCTGTAGTTCTTTATGAAATGGGGGAGAAGATACCCATCTCACAAGGTTATTGTGAGGATTAGATAATAAAGTTTTTAAAGCATCTTTTGCAATGCCTGGCTCATTGTCGTCGTTCAGGAATTGTTAGCTGAACTTAAATTTTGAGAATGCAGGCTTGTTTCCACTTGCAAAATTTTGTGTACCTTGTGTGAATCTTGCATATGAGCTGGCCAGCTTTAGCCCCACTTGCAAATGAAGCCTTTCAAACCATTGAACTGCTGTGTTAACTGACCTATGTTAGTAGCCACTTAAGAAGATTTCTGTAATACTGATCTGTGCCATCAGTTTTAGAAATAGTAATAGATGATTTTGTACATCCTATTTCTTTCATCTTTTGTATGTCTTAACTGTCAAATGCTTTATTAAGTTCCTAGAGAAGAAGAGAGATCTGTTGAACCAGGAATGAAGACTGGTTTGTCTTTTTTCTTATTTTTTTTTCCTGAGTTTTTCCATGATTTTTTTGTTTTTATTTTCAGTTTACAAGTCATTAATGGAGCTGAGCCAATTTGTGATTTTATGAAATTTAAAAACTGAGAACTTTAACTTTTAACTTGGTGTGATTCAGTTTTTGAGCATTGAGCTAATGACTTGAGAGTAAAGTTGAAAAACTCAGTCCGTACTTTATAAAATCTGACTAGTTCTTGTTAATTATTCATGATTATTTTTGACAGTTATTTACAGTTTCAAAGATTAGTGAGGATGTTATGTATGGCTTAATGTAATTACAGAACTGGGATGCATTAAGGCGTAGGGAACCTTTCGTTGATAGGCAAATACAAGAGCCAACTAAAGCTCATGGCTAAATTCTCCCTGGGGCTTGCAGGAAGGGTGATAACTGTTAATTTTCTTATTTTCATAGAGTGCTAGCAGAGGGTTCAGAGGAGTGAGAATTTTTCAGGAGTGGGTTGTTTTCGTGTGTGTGTGTGTGTGTGTGTGTGTGTGTGTGCTGTATGGTGCAAGCTAAAAGAATTATTTAGGTGAACCACATACAAATGTTGAAATTCTACTATTTTGACATATCAAGAACTTCATGTGGTTTAGCCCAATTCTTGTTTTCTGAAGTGGTGACTAATTAAGGAAACACATAGAAATGTCTTTGTAACTTATTTAAAACAGGAATGTTGGTATTTCTGCTTTTCTCATAGCTTGTCAAATAATTGATGGGGGGTGGGGGGAGTGAAACTCCTGAAATGAGAAGTATTTATTTTGGAATGACTTACATCCCCCAAATCTAAGACTGGAATCACCTTGGAATTTTACAAGCTGTATTAGTGTATATAAATTAATCTTTTCTGGTGACTCTGTGAGGAAGTTTGCCTGCAAGAAACAGTACCCAGCTAAAAGTGATTTCGACCAGAAGTCTGGTGGTTGGCTGTCTTAGATTTGGTCAATTCAGCATCCCAGTGATGTCCAGACTCAGGATTAGCTTCTCCATTTTCTTAGCTTTCCTTCTATTTTCAGCATAGCTTAGTTATAACAAGGGCAGGAGGGATCATTATGCTCACAAGTGGAGTTTTGTATTAATTTTCTATTGCTGCTGTAACAAATTCCTGGAATTTGGCAACTTAATGCACACTTACTGTTTTACATTTCCGTGGGAAGTCCATCATGGTCTCACTGTGCTAAAATCAAAGTGCCAACAGGGCTACATTCTGGGGACCTAGGGGGGACCTGTCCCTTCCTTGCCTTTTCCAGCTTCTAGAGCTGCCCACTTTCTTCAGCTTGTAGCCCCCTTCCTCCAGTCTCCACAGCTGGCCACAGCGAGGGGAGTCCTCAGGGTCCATCTCTCACTGGTTTCCTTGACTGCATCCTTCTCAGGCTCTGACCTGTGCTAGGAAAGGTTCTTGAAGAACCATGTGATTAAATTGGGTACACCTGGCTAATCATGCTAATGTCCCAGCCTTTCTGTCTCTGACCTTAATCACATCTGCAAAGTTCCTTTTTCCAAGTAAGGTAGCATATTCACAGTGCTAGGGATTAGAACACGGTTATCTTTGACAGAGGAGGATGGGGTGCCAAAATTAGTTGGTTATCATAATATTGCAACATTTCACAGGGCACTTGGCCCGGTTAATTCCACTCACTAAAATTATGTCCGTCTTCTTTAGCTCTGTTCTTTTTACAGGAATGCTGTTTTAGGGTCCTGGGGCATTTTGACATACATCATTTGTTCTGTTCATTAAATGTTATTGAGCTTTGGATCTTTACTAATTACATTAAGATATGTTTTTGTTACCATGGCTAAGTGCCTTTGTGGAGTTTTAGGAAAAATCCTTACATCATGTACTAAGTACTAGAAAATATTTTTTTTCCTTTCTTTAGTCAAATATACTATAATTAATGTGCAACAGGTATCACAATCTACTATGCATTTTCTAGTTTGTAATGTACGCTATAGATTTCATTTTTTTCCTAGGAAATTATTAAATTCTGTATATATGTTTTTACTTTATATAATCTTTTTTTCAACCCAGAAACACCATCCAAAAACCTATAGTAAAGAACCACTGGCATTTAAAAACAAATTGGTTCTTTATGCTGATTTATTACTATGCATTTTAAGAAAGAAAGAAAGACTGGTTCTAATTTAGAAAAAGAAGTGTTTTATGTTTTATACATTATTAACTTTTGGGAGATAACTTTCTACACTTCTGTTGAACAATAATTTCTGTACTTTGAAGTTTAGTTATATTTTAAGTTTTATTTATTTTAGTAATCTTTATACCCAGTGTGGGGCTCAAACTCACAACTCCAAGAGCAAGAGTTGTATAGTTTGCCAATGGAGCCAGCCAGGCTCCCCAAAGATTAGTTATATTCTAAAATACGGACTGCTACTCTTGTTGTATGATTTTCACAATATATTTTAGCGGAATAAATATTTATATTTTGTGATAGGGACTTTGGGAAAAGGCACGTTTTTGTGGTCCAGTATTAGTCCGACCTAATAAGCACCTATAAACGGATATGAACATGTAATTTCATTACAACCTGGAAAATGTTATTATAATTGCATATTTCACTGGGCAATTTAAAACACAATATATAAAAAGTTTATTTTAATTGGAAAAATTTCATCACTGAGGAAATCCCATTTATCAGAAAGATCTAATGCAACCCATTGCCCACAAAATAAGCAATTTATTTTAATTTAATTGTTGGCTCTTAGTCATTTGCCAGTCTACTCTTCTATCATGATACTGCCTTAGCCTCGTTCTTCCTGAAGCAGAGCTCTTCTTCCTTCTTTAATCTTCTTTTCTTTTTCAATTAGAGAACCAATTATTTTTCAGGGTTTCACAGGTCACAGTGGGACAGTTTGGCTCTCTGCTCCCACAGCAGAAGATTTAACCCTGAAGAGTTGAAGTAGCCAATGGAATAACTGTGTTTGTTTTTAAATGAGGGATATTAGTGTTTGGAGATGTTACATTTTCCTGTTTTAAAATTAGACTTTTTCTGAATAATACTGAATTTTCTCAAGTCTTGTTGTGCTTCATTTCAAATCTTGCCTATCTGTGTCAAAATGAATCTGACCTTTTCATACTGACCAATCATTTGTATTTCCATTATCTGTTTTAGTAGATTCAGCTGTGTTGTCAGTGCCGATAGCAAGGAAAACAGCAGTCTGTGCCAATGTCAGTGTGGTGACAATACTTTTGTAATAGAATTTTCTATGTGTGTGTGTGATAAAGTTATATGTTTATGAAAGAATATTTTGTAAACCTGGTAATCTGAAATTGATAAACACTGAATTGCTACTTCACTTTTTACCATCTTTTTTAATCTGAAAGATTGTTGGGTACAGAGAAGGCAACTGATAGGATCATCCTTTGCCCGTTTTTGGATCTCTGAGGTATGCTTTATCAAAAAACCTATTTTTGTGAATGTGTTCTTGATGAATAAGCATAACTTACAACCTCAATAAATCAAAATTTCTCGTTAATTCTCGATTATATTAGGGTTGTAAGAAGTCTAGAACAGCTGTTGGAAGTGAAGAGCAATGAGAGAAAGGAGCTGACTTGAACCGTAAAGGGGAAAATGAGTGCCTGCTTGGCCCCAGTAACTATGCTGGGTCCTTACACTGTAAGATTTAGGCCTTCATCCCACTTTAACGCGTAGAGATTGAGGTTCAGAGAAGTTAAAAATCTGGCCTTCAGGGTGGCATCCTTAGAAAGGAGCTGGAAGTCAAGAAGTCACTTCTTCTGATTCATACCCGGGTTTCTTTCCCCTCTCTCCTGTTTAGAGTGGAGAGGGAAGGAGGGAGGGAGTGCCAATGGGAGTCCACTAGCATTGGTATGGAAATGACCTTGTTATCAGGAACCCTGGCTACCTGCATGTGTAAGCACAGTGACTTCTTTTGTTCCTTTAAACTTGGGATACTGTAATTACCATTTCATTCTCTTCCTCTTTCTAAGACAGTAATGCCAACTGTCTTCGGATTTTCACCCCTACAAATGTCACATTTATCCTATCCCCTGTGTGCATGCATTCTAAAGGATTAAAAAGAAAAAAAAAAACTTTTCTAACGGAAAAGTTTGGTAGCTTTTTGGAGTCTGTTCCCACTTGTGTTTCTAGCTGTATTCTTTTTGTTTTTGTTTTGTTTTGTTGTTTGTTTCTCTCTCTGTTATATACACTATGCCTCAGTAACTGTGGTCTATTTTTTCACCAAGTTTGGCCATGCGTTTCATTGCCTCTCCCTGTATCTTCATCACTTACTGTGAATGTTTTAATTTGCACTTTCTACCTGTACTTCATTTTCTAGGCAAATCCCCCCTGGGAACTGCTGCTGCCTTGTTGACAGTTATGTCTTCCACCGGCTTAGGCTTTGGAGAGCTTGCCTGGATTCTGCCCCTGGCTTCCACCTGTCTGCTTTCACAGGGTTGAACCCTTTCTCTCTTGCTGGGAGAGTGCCAAAGCCTCTGGAAACCCTTGGGTTTCCTGCTGCTCTGCTCTCTCACTTCATCTCCTACTCCCTTCCCCTTTGTCCTTTTGCTGAAGCCACACTGGTATAAGTGGAGCCCCCGTGGTATACCCCAGAGGTACCCTGTCTTGGACCCCTTCCTGCATGGAGGAAGAAAGATGAAGTCCCTTACCATTTTTGAGTCTTGACTCCAATATCACCTTCTGGGTGAGATTCCTGCACTTGCTTTCCAACTTAGTGCTGGCACATTTTCCATGGGCTCTATCCGCCCCCCATGCTGATTCTTGCTACTTTTTTTTTCTTTAAGTCATTTATCAATTTCTAACATATTATTACTTATTTACTAAGCATATGTTTGTCTTTTTCTTTCTTTGCCCCCACTGGAATTTAAACTCCTTTAGGGGAGAGATCTTTGTTTTCCTTTACTGATGTATCACTAGCACCTAGCAGAATGCCTAACATGTAATGGACAGTGGATTAATGTTTGCTGAATAAGTGAACGGTTTTTCATTCCTTTAAAGCAGAAATACAATAATTTCATCGTCCTCCAGCAAGTTCCCCCCCCCCCCATTTTTTTGGACGGAGAGAAGAATTTTTTTTTTAATTTTTTTTAACATTTATTTATTTTTGAGAGACAGACAAAAGCATGAGTGGGGAGGGGTAGAGAGAGAGGGAGACACAGAATCTGAAGCAGGCTCCAGGCTAAGCTGTCAGCACAGACCCCAACGTGGGGCCTGAACCCACGAACTGTGACATCATGACCTGAGCTGAAGTCAACCAACTGAGCCACCCAGGTGCCCCAAGAGCAGAAATATTTAAGTGATCAATATTCCAATTAACTCTGCCACTGATGACTTTGCTCTGAGTGAATAACAAGCTCTTTTGTAAATTAGGTAAAAAAAAAAAAGAAAAAGAAAAAGAAAAAAAAATGAAGGTGATTGAGAGGGGGGATAGATTCAGAATCTAGATGCTAAAACGATTCACCTTTCTTGCTTGGTTTAGCAGCAAGAATCTATATAAGGAGGAAAAAAGAGATGAGGTAAATTCTTTGTTATTGTTGGATGGAACTCGATGTGTGCAAACCAGGAATAACTATTAACAAACAGATTGCAATAGATGGATTGTTTTCCTCCTGAAAATAATACCTTTGTTGGGTATTGATTTTTTTTTTTTTTTTGGTAGGAGATGAAATTCATATCACATAAAAGCCATTTTTTAAGTGAATAATTCGCTGGCATTTAGGGCATTCATAATGTAGTGCAGCCACCACTTCTATCTAGTTTTATTTATTTTTATTTTCTTTCAAAAGAGTGCGAGTGTGAGTGGGGTAGGGGCAAAGGGAGAGAGAATCTTAAGCAGGCTCCACGCTCAGCACAGAGCCCAATGCAGGGCTCGATCCCAAGACCCTGGGATCATCACCTGAGCCAAAATCAAGGGTCGGACAACCCATCACCTGGCCACCCAGGCACTCCAACTTCTATCTAGTTTTAAAACGTTTCCATCAGTCCGAAGTGAAACCCTGCAGCCATTAAGCAGTTTCTCCCTGTTGTTCCTTTCCAGTTCTGGCAACCAGCAATCTGTTTGCTGTCTGTGTGGATTTATTCTGAGAGTTTCATATAAATGAGAGTCCTACAATATGTGACCTTTTTGTATATGGCTTGTTTCATTTAGCATTATATATTTTAGGATCATACATGTAGCATGTATCATACATGTAGCATGTACACATTCCTTTTGTGTATATACTATTGTATGTATATCCATGTATATACGTTGTGTGTATGTACTATGGTATTTTTATTCATTCTTTGCACATTAAAGCTGTTTCCTTTTGGGGGTATTGTGAATAGTCCTGCTGTAAACATGTGTGAATATGTATTTGTTTAAATACTTGTTCTCTGTTCTTTGGGGTAACAGACTTAGGAGCGGAATTGCTGTATCACTTGACAATTCTGCATTGAGCATTTTAAGGAACTGCCAAGTTGTTTTTCACGGTGACTGAATCTTTCTAGATTCCCTGCAGCAATGGCAGAACTGTTCCAGTTTCTCCACATCCTTGCAAACACTTGTTGTTGTTATTTTTTTTTATAGGTATTGACGTTAAGCTTTTAAAAAATTACAAATTTCCTGAAACTATTCTTACATAAAGCTTTGATTGGACCTAACAAAATCAAGTACATTAACTCTTCTTATAGAGGCTAATACAGGTTTTAATCAAGTGGAGAAAACTTAGGATACAAACTTAGGATACAAATACTACTGAATTACAAAAAAAATTGAGCAGTGGCATAGGATTCAAAGCTATTAGGAGTAGAAAGCTTGTAAGTTTGCCTGAGAGATATATGTGTTACGGCTTATTCTGTATTATAACTATAAAGTATTACATGTGAGTGATGTAGACGTGTAATATTACTTAAGCTTTTAAGGATTATGTAACTCTTCAAACTGCTATAGTTTATTCATTATAAAATAATTATGTTACAGAACATTTAGAAAGGGATGAAAGAAAGAAAGCACCACCCTACACTCTACTGCCCTACTTGAAATGAGTGGTAGGGTTTGGCTGTTTTCCCTTTTATCTGTTCAAAATTTACATACGCAATATAACTTCTTAATCATTTTTGTAGATGTATTCTCTGCTACTAAACAGTTTTTGTAATATCTTCACTGATCATATACTATTACTTGTGGCCATTGTATCACAACTGTTAGGCATATTTAGAAATCTGTTGATTGGAACTGGGTTAATTAGAAAAGACCTTACAATGGAGGTAGCTTCATCTTGCTGACCCCGTGCGAACTTTGTTTCTTTGCTCCAGTGTCATTTCCTTTGAGAAATGCCTTCTAGGACTTTCGAGATTAGGACAGTTCCCTTTGCAACTCAATCCCACAGAGCTGTTTTTCATGCATTGCACTGGTTTGGGATTCTCATAAAATTATTATTCGTGTGTTTAATCTCTTATTAGGCTATAATCTTTCCATGGGTAGAATTAGGTGTGCCTTCTCCCCACTGTATTCCTTTCACAGAGGCCAGTGTCTGATGCTCACCATTGCTTAATAAATTTGTTGGATGGGTTAGTGAATGAATACACAGAGAGGAGAAAAAGTGTGAGTAAAGGTAGATAGTGCTGGATGGAAATATGTAGACTTAAGAGCTGAAAAGTAGCAATGGTGGTACTTCATTTTCCATGGGGATTGCAGGAAAGAAATGGGTAATGTCCCTGGAGGATGAATCTGGAGAGAATTGTGTCCATATTATGGAGGTCTTTGTATGTAAAATTCAGGCATTTACATTTAGTTCTGTCTCACATATATATTTATAATTTAAAATATTAAATACAGTAAATTCTGTCACAAACATTGAAATGTATTGAATGGAGATGTAATGTCATATGATCTCTGCTTTAGTATGACAGCTCAGTATTGGGCAGCTCTGTGTTGTAGTAGTTAAAGTCCACAGGCTGGGATACCGTCAGGAGACTACTCTAATTACCCAGGGAATTGGTGAAGTCCTGAATCTAGGTTCCTTCCATGAGAGGACAATAAATATGAGACATGTTTGTGAAAGTACAGTCAGCGAGGTTTAGATGACCATTAGCTGGTGGCCTTTGGAAAGAACTGCACAACATTGTCTGATTTAGGGTTAGTAGCATGAATTAAGCTGGTGTTTATAGATTTTAGGCTGAAGATAAATAGCTTTTATTTTTATCCAGTTGACTTGAGATACTGTTATGGATCTTCATTATAGATTATATCATAGATTGGCAAAGCTTTTCTGTTTAAGTCTTTGCAATAAATATTTTATTCTCTCTGGGCCATATGGTCTTTGTTATAGCTACTAAGTTGCACTGTTAACAGTGCAAAAGCAGCCTCATACTCTATGTAAACTAATGGTCATAGCTGTGTTCCAGTAATATTTTGTTTACAAAAATGGGTGGCAGACCAGATTTGGCCCACGGGGCTATAGTTTGTTGACCCCTGCATTATATTATTGGGGTTTATTTCATATCATTAAATTATAGTAGATCCTTATGTGGATTATGTGATTGCCTTTTATAATGATCACTAGTTGGAAGCAGGACTGGAGAATAAGGGTTGTTGTATTTACTTAAGTTTGGCAATTCACCTCCTAGACATTTATAACTAAATGTCAAGTAAGATAGAAAAAGTGTATAGTAGGAACTACTTGAAGTTGGATTGTAAAATCTAGGTTAGGTGGTGGGAGAAATAAAAGTAGAGGGAGTTTCAAAGGGATACTAGTTAGAAAGACTAAAGATCTTATGAATTTTAAGAGCAAGCTTCTTGGACATGAGAACAGTGGGAAAATGTGGAATTTTTAAGTGCTATATCTTAAAGGCCTTTCAGGAATAGGTCTAATTCTAGAGAGTCAAGTAGTTGTGCAGCTGAAATGCTGGAATAAGATCATGGAAATAGAAGCAAGATGATGATGTAGAAATTAACAATAAAAGGCTTCATTTTTGGGATCAGAATGCCAGAACGGAATTCTTTCTCTGACTCTTTTGGAATTTGGATGAAATTGCAATCTTTTTCAGATTAATTTTCTCACCTGGAAAAAGGTTAATAGCTACTCACAGGATCATTAAGAAACCATGTCTACTGAATGCCTAGCATGGTACTTCATAAAGGCAACTATTGTTGTTGGTTTGCAGGCTGGCCCCCTGTTCATAGAGGGCGAGGAGAGACTACAGAAAGAGGCAGATCATTGCAGACTGGCAGGTGGCAGGTTTAAAAGGCAAGGGAACTTACTTACAAGGCTTGTTTTGGGCAGTTGCAAGATGAGTAGTTGTCTGCACCTACCCATCAAATCTTAAAGGTTTATATAGAGGCTTTAACTGGGTTCAGACAAATATACATCCAGATGGTTTCAACATCACCCTACTCTCTGAAGGCTATGTTCTTGGAACAGCGCCTACTCTGGGAACGGTAGTCAAAGCATACGTTCCAAACAGCTAAGTAGTCCTCAGTTGGTTGGGTCAAGCTGGAGGATCAACCAGTGATTGTGTCCTCTTGATAACCATCTCCAACAATTATACTAATTTTATTTGTATTGCTTTATGGCAAAGAAGAGTAGCTGTTAAACTCTTAGGAATGGGGCATTTAGACTACATATTCTCTAAGTTCCCTTCCATAGCCAGGATTCCTTTTGTAATGATATTTAAGTTTTTTTCAGTGGTGTTAATTTGCCTGAATTCACATTTTTAAGACCAAGTATTCATTGCCACTTTTTTGAATAATAATGACCTAATGAGATTTAATACAAAACAGTTGTTAGAAAGATGTAAAATGTTCCCTTCCCTCCTGGTGGTCTTCAAATTAGATCATAAATTTAGATTATATCTGGCTATATTACATCAAAATTACTGCTTCCATTCATGAAATGGTACAGTCACTGGGGTCAATGGTTGTCATTGCTTTATATCAAAATAGTGAAGTGTTAACAGAGTCGGGCAGTGAGCCATGCAGAGTTAAAGTTAGAGGGGATTGCTGGTTTTGCTAATGACATTTTCTTAACTTTTTTTTGAAAACTATTGAAGACGAGCATATGACTCTTTATACTAATTGTAATGCATTACTGTACCCCATAATCTATGAGAGTGTTCACCTCTGCACTCTGCCTGTCCAGCTGTTGTCTTGAACAATTATCAGCGAGTTATTATTCCGGTATGAGCTGTGTCATGCTCGAAAGTGGGATAAAAAAAATGTTAATGAGCATGCATGAATGTTGGCTGATGAAGGTTAAGTGGTTGCAGATATGCTCTCTGCTTTCTTCCCAGTGAATGTTCGGATGGAGGCAATGGGTTCTGATGAGGGATTACAAACAAATGGTGTTGATTGACAGTTCTTGATTTAACATTAACATGGTATCTAAAGGCAAATTCTGTGTTTCCGCTGAATAATAGACACAGTGTTGTTGACCTCTGGTGCAGCTCTGTACTTCATCATCAGTTTTATTTTACAATTTTCTTTTTCTTTCTGTTGTACCAGATTTTCAAATTCTCTCATTTTGTGTTACACATTATTTTAAAGTTGTGCCTGTTGATGGTGGTATAGTTTGAAAGGAAACACATGTCTATTATGTACTTATGTTTTTAGAATAATAGCTTTGCAATTTTAAGTATGATTGAATTAAAATATTATACAGAATAGCTATTCAAGCTGACAAGCCTGGTCCAGTTCTCATCAGCAACATGTTCTTTGTCTTGGTGTCTTGTTTGCATGTATTTTTAAATGATGACCCAAGTGCTTTTTCAGCATTTGTTGTTTGTATGCTAATTAAAATCAGCTGCATCTGTATTCATTAGGAATTTTTGGAGTTGATTTTTGTGAACATTGTATTTCCTATGGTATATATTGAACATGAACTTCAAATGCATTTTTTGTTGTTGTTGTTGTTGTTGTTGTTGTTAATAAATGACAGTGCAATGCGATGCCTTGGTGGGTCACTCAGTTGAAAACCTGACTCTTGATTTTGGCTCATGTCATGATCTCAGGGTGGTGGGATTGAGCCCCATGTCAGGCTCCGTATTGAGTGCAGAGCCTGTTTAAGATTATCTTTCTTCCTCTGTCCCTCTCCCCTGCTCATGTGCTCGCTGTATCTCAAATTAAAAAAAATAAAAGGGGGGGATGACAATGCAAGGAACAATGTTAAGCAGTCTTGATGAGGCTTTTTTTCCTTATCATTATATCATTTTACCCATCATTAATAATCCAGAGTTCGATGTTCCAACTGGCACTTCTGCTTTGTAAAGTATAAAATGTTATACACATGTTTGTTTTTAACCTATTTTAGCTGAGAGGATAATACAGAGGGATCATAGTGCTTTGCGTCTTATAATGGAAATAGAAAAAGTGGGAATGTTCATTAGGTAAACACAGAATTGTAAAGTCAGTATGATCTGTAGTGATCATTTATCATTTAATAGATGAAAAATGCGATGGCTAAACAACGACCTAAAACCGTTGCCAGTAGAACCAACATTGGTCGTGTTTGGATATTTTCTATATGTGTCCTATGGAGATGGCACCCTGTAATTCAATGCCTATTTAGGAGATTTTAATCATAAGCTAGGGTGTTCTCTATTTTTTATATAAGCATATTTTTAATATGTGAGGCTTACTTTGTAAAATTGAATTTATAGGATTTTTTCCTGGTAACACTAATGCATAATAATTATACAAAATACTGATGCATTAACTCTGAATTCTGAAGGAAATAAGACATGGGTATCTACCTGTGCCTCTTGGCACTGGCTCCCACATCTGTTCTGTAGATCGATATTCCTCCGCAGAAGAGGGCCTTCTTATCTCCCAGCCCAGCAGCTTTGTGCTTGCAGACTGTTTCTCCTTGGAGCTGCGTAATCCCTATTGTATTAAGTGCTTAAGACTTAGTGCTCATGTGGCTTTTTTTTTTTTTTTCTGTCAGCAAGTGAAATTGGATATACAAATCATACTCCCTCAAGGCTAGCTACTTTGTAATACTCTGCCTACGATTGCGGTTATCTGCCATCAATCAGCCAGCAAAGGCTCTGGTTTTGGTTATTGAATCAGTCATGGCAAATCACGCAGCCCAGTCAACCAGCCAGTCAGCCAAACAACAAATACCGGATGCCCCTCCTATGAGAGGTCCTATCCTAGCCCCTGGGATGCACTGCTGAGTAAGACAAATAAAATTCTTGCCTTCTGGTAGTGCATTTTCAAATAGAGATGATAGAAAATAAATAAGTAGACAAAGAAAAACAACCACAGTTTTTGTATGTCCCGTGTAAGTGATGAACAAGTTATGGTGATAAGTGCTAGACTGAAGAGGGAGGTCACAGAAGGCCTCTGAGGTCCATATCACATTTAATTGGAGACCTGAAGGAGAATTAGGAATTTGCCAGAGGAATTAAGGCACAAGTTCTACAGGTATGGGAAACAGTATGTTCAAAATCCCTTAGTTTGGGAAGAATCTAGAATCCTTCAGAAGCTGGAGTGTATCATGTGAGGACCAGAATGACAGGAGATGGGGTTTGAGGCCTGCATTGTTTGGAAAAGCTTCCAGCAAACATTTGAGTGTTTTTGAAGGGTGAATATTGTTTTGGAAAGCAGGAAGGAAAGGAGAAGGCTAATCCTACAGAAGGAATGGTCGCATCAGTGGAAGATTTGGCACACTCTTGTGCTGTCTGCTGGCCGTGGGCTAAGACTGTAGAAGGCCTTGCTGGCCTGTCAGATGTGGGGTGGGTGGTGTTACAAGGCCAGGAAGTGGCTTGCTATGATCCTAGAATGACTGATGCTAAGGACAAGTTCTTTCTAGATGCTTTGCCTCTCTCCTTTCTAAAAGGAGGTGTAGAGGACTATAGCCCGCCCCCCCTTTTTTTTCCTAACACACAAAAAAGTTGTTGGAAGCAAGTTAGTGTTAAATGCAGTGGCTTTGACTTAACTATGCATTGACAAATAATAAAGATGTATTTTATTTGTTTATTTATTCACACATTTAAAATAGGCCCCACGCCCAATGTGGCACTTGAGCTCACCACCCTGAGATCAAGAGTTGCATGCTTTACTGACTGAGCCAGCCAGGCGCCCCAAATACGTATTTAAATAAACTTTCAAAATCCCATTGCATACAAGGCATGGATGACAGTAGAAATCAAATGTCTCAACTCCCCTCTTTAAATTCCATAATTGCAATTCTGCTTCCCTGTGAGGATCCGTTTGCCTTGTATCTCAGAGATGCCCTATGAGTTCGTGTGTAATGGCAGTCTTGAAATAAACCCTCCTTGTTCTTCAACTGCCTTGTGCCGAATGAGACTGGAAAAGCCAGAAGCTCTTCCCTTTTGGATTTGTAGGTTGTTACCAAGATTTTTTTGTACATTCTCAGAAAACTTATTCAAAACAGTGTTTTACCTCTTTGTGTGTATGTATGTAAATTAATGTATTTACATATAGAAAGTGACTCTTCAGAGAGAGGAAAGAGAAGCATTCTAATCCCGCCTCCTATTCATCTTTCAAGGCCCACACCTAAAACCACTTATTCCATGAAGATTTTCCTGATAAGTCTAGCTGGATTTTTTTTTTTTTTTTTTTTTTTTTTTTTTTTTTTTTTTGCCTCTTTGAGCTTCCATGTATCTTTTCCCTCGATTGGACTCGTTTCTTTTAGTCATTCAAAAATCTGCTACTTTTTCTTCTGATGGGTTATCTTTCAAAAGATGTCTGACTCCTTTAAAATGTTTCACTTAAAAAAGTGTTTCACTTTCTATAAATGATTATGTTTTTGTCTATTTTTCATCTTTGCACATATTATTGCTCTAATTTTAATGGACGTTCTTGAAGGTCCAGCATTATGTTTTATTTTTCTCTGCCTTGGAAATCTCACTGCCTTATGAGCAAGTGAATGAATGAAATGAGTGAATGAATGAATGAAACAGCTTAAAATTGTCTTCGTAGTGACCAAGGAGTCCTTGGGGACACTCTGGTATTGACAACTATTGCAATTCTAGTTGTTTCATTGCTGGACTCGCGTTTTCATTGCTCTGGGTGTCCTTCCAAAAGTGGAGTTTAGTACAGTGAGAATAGAATAGATGAGAATCCAGAATCTGGTTTTAGTCTTGAATCTGTCACTTAGGTAGTAGTTCTTTGGCTTTGGGAAGGGCAGTTTTCCAGGCCTCAGTTACATATCTATAAAATGAGAGTTGATTTTAGTTGTTGGTGTTTACATAAACAGTTATATATGTATATTTATATTTTATGTGAAGCCTTTTAGAAGGCTACCAATAGTAGCTTTTGTTACCAGTAACTGTTGTTACCAGTAGTTTTTTTTGGAGGAATATTTACAATAACATGTAGTAAGGTAAAGGAAACTTTGGTTTATTATTTGAATTGTTGTACAGTGATTTTTAGCAATTTATTTTTCCTAGAAAACATTTCCAGAATCATAGGACAATTTGCAGGACTAGTGTGCTAAGTTTTTGTTGTTGTTGTTGTTGTTGTTGTTGTTGTTGTTAACTACATATTTTACACGTTTAACTGGGAAGTAAAAAGGAGACTTTGCTTTAGCCAATGTAAATGAATCTCAAAAATTGTAACAAGATATGTGAGTCATTTATTTGATTTTTAAACAGTCACTGCTTAGAAATGACCTTAGCTTTCCAAAGTGAAAGAAATTTTCGTCAAGTATATTACATACACAGGCTTCCATTAATTCAGTAAACTGCTTTCAGAAAGCAGAGTATTCGATAGTTAATTATTCCAAATGGTGCCGGTGATCAAAAGGGACACCCATTTGTAATGAAAGGAATCTGTGTAATGGTTGTCCTGAAGAATGTTTGCTCAAGTGTGAGGGTAGAAGTAATTGATGTAGTGCAAGTTGCATACATCTTCCTCAGGCTTAGAAGGAGCAGCCTGCGAAAAGGTGAGAAAGAAAGCATTGAGAGTATACAAGTAACCAAGTAAAGGGGACTAAGTATGGGGATAAGAGTTTAAATTTTAAATCGTTGGATGTCAAGTATGATGTAACTTCATAGAAATGCATGTTTTAATATGTTCCTTTTTGGACATTTGTATGTGTTTGTAGTGAGAAAAGTGTTTGCAGTCCTCACTGACTTCTTAGAATTTGGAATGTAATACTTGCTGCTAGTACATTTTTTCCTACTGGAATTGCAGGGAAATTTATATCCAATGTGAATTTCTCTATTTGCAAAGTCTAGTGTAATGTAGCATTTACTTCTGAAAATGACACGTACACCGACTCTTCAGCAGTGGCATGTCTCCTGTTGACCTCTTCACAGAGCAAGATAGTCTTGTAGGTAGGCGCGCTTGCTGCCTAAACATGTTGTGCATCACTCTTGGTTTCCAGAACTAGCTGCACATTGGTTGAAGGCCATTCTTCCTTTGGCGGCCCAGACAGGAAGCTGGGCGCAAATACCCTCTGTTCTTAGGTTTCCAAACCCTCTTCTGTCTTCTTTTATCTCAGACCCTTCTCCCACAGCCCTTTTCTATCTGTGGGAGGAAGAAGGGAGCACACCCTCTGTGGTTGGGTCTAAATTCTGATCTTACCTCCTCTGATCTTCTGCAAGTTTTCTTTTGGTCCAAGACCTTCTTTTTGTCTTCCTTGTGTCCATCCTTACCTTCTATTCTGCATCTTCCCTTTGCACAGTGGAATCCTGTCCTGTTTTACATAGTTAAAGGAAAATGTTGTGGGCTCATTTCAACACATTCTCCCTGTAAGTACCCAGCTCTCGAATTGAACCACATAGCTTTCAAGACTATTGTCTCAGTGTAGATATTAACAGAAACTTCATTTTACGCTCAGTGTCGAGGAATGACCTCTTACTCTGAGCGTTATCTTTCTGCTAGAGGAAGCAAATGCCATTGATCCTGAAATGGCAAGGCTATGGGAAAAATCTCCAGATAGAAAAAAAAAAAAAAATTAGTCATCAGCATCTCCAATTGTTACCAGGCTGTACTTTCTCTGCAGGGTGGAATGAATCTTAGTCATTCTGCCTTTAATTCCATTTAGTTCTCATGTCGTCACATTTGTAGTTTCTACTGATAGGTTGGATAGGCTCTGAATGACCAGGATCATCAAGTTTCTGGAGTGTAAAAAGCACAAACATGGAAGTCTAGAGTCCTGATGTCCATTTGACAGACTCTTAGCTACTCTCTGCTTTAGTTTTCTTACTGTAAAATAAAATTTTTATTAGGTGATGTTTTACTATTCATTTTAATGGGGGAGAAAGGATTTGAAGTTTTGAGAATTTCAAGTAATCATTTGAAATATGGATTCCATGTTTTTTGGGTAAAAAATAAGTAACATAATAAGAATATTGTTATGATTTATGAAAACATTTTAAAGATTAGGAATTTTGACATGCACTAGAGTCCCCAATTAATGGGTGTTTCTAGATGTCAAAAATGTTCTGTTTAGTATTTCATTTCCAGTTCTGCATTGGCTTATTGGTATATGTCTTTTGAACAGTAAATTTTACTGTCTGACATTTTCATGAAGCATTTAAACCAGAGATAGTTTTTAATTAGTAAGATAGGGTAGTTTACAGTAAGGGATATTTCGTTTCCGGTAAGGATTGTTCTCTACCATGGTGTTAATGCTTCTCTGCTCAAGTGTCAGGTGGCTCAACATAATGTGAAGTAATTGAGTTTAAAGTGAGATTTTCTAATAAGATTTAAGCTACTGCACTCCCATTAATGAAAAGTTTCTTCCCATTCCCTTTCACAGAATGGTTCTCTTAAGTACTTTCTTCTTTTTCATAGCGCATTTGGTTAGTGTGCTAAAGATAAGATGTTTTTGCGAGGGAGGCTGGAAGATACTGGAAAATGATGGTTTTATAAGAAAAACCTGTAACTTTTAAATATGAACATTAAGAAGGAGGTGGAAATGTTGCTTATCTTAAATTCTTAGAAGTATTTATGGGAGTTTGGGGGATTGTGAAACATCAGGGGATTTCTGAATCCTGTCTTGGTTCAGGCCCTCCTTTTTCCTTGGTAAGATATATGTACAGGGATCCACAACAAAGGAAGATAAAGCACCATTTTATTGTTAACATGGCTTTTGTCTGAATATACCAAAGGCCTAAGGCTGTCTCCTTCGCTAGAACTCAGCACGATAGTTTATGTGCCAGCTGCCTATGTGGGGCAAAGACCAAGGAGATGAGAGGATCAGTTTCAGTGCTTGGAAAATGTCAGGCTGTCTTACCTGTGCTGACTCTTCAGTAGGTAAGGAAATAAAAGATGAGAGGGCCGTACTCCATGCTGAACCTTTTAAAGTGGAGGAGCAAGAAGAGGGTGGAAAGAGGAACTAAGATCTTCCTTTCATGTAAAAGACTACCCTTGCTTCCTCACTTGTCATCCCTATTGACAGAAGAGTTGACCCGGGCTGCCATAGTCGCAGAAATTTAAGAGCTGAGCTGCGACATTCAAGGAAATGGAAATGTGATTAGGTTCTCGAAACACAGAATTGCCCAAGAAGTAAACTCCTTGTGCAATTTGGAGAGGTAATTCCGAATGAGATAAGAGAGGAAGGATTCTTCTGTAGCAGCTTTGTCTGTGCCGTCAGATAAGCAGTCAAACTAGTGTCCACGTTTGAGGTGTAGTGTGTGGTGAATGAACACATCGCTTTCCTTCGGCAGCTCTTGGGAAAGACCACATGCATTCTAAATGATCCCAGTTTGATCTGGTTTGAGAATTTGGGGTCACTTAGATTTATGTCTTTTCATTAAAAAAATTACCTAATCCCTCCATTCATTTCTAAATCAAAAAGAGGTCAAACTAACATTATTAAAAAAGCAAGTGGTTTGGAGCGCATGGGTGGCTCGGTTGGTTAAGTGTCAGACTTTGGCTCAGGTCATGATCTTGTGGTTCATGAGTTCGAGCCCCGCATCAGGCTCCGTGCTGACAGCTCGAAGCCTGCTGCTTCAGATTCTGTGTCTCCCTCTCTCTCTGCCCCCGCCCCCCTACCTTGCACTCTGTCTCTCAAAAATAAATAAACATTAAAAAAAAAAAAAAAGTAGTTTGAAATCCAGCCTTGTATTTTTGTTTCTATTTTTTCATGGTTAATTTACGTAACATAAAATTTTATCAATTAAACCACATTTAAGCCTACAGGCCTATGGTATTAAGTACACTCATATTTTTGCACAACCATCACCACTGTCCATCTCCAGAACTTTTTCACCTTTCTTGCTGACACTCTGTACCCATTAAACACCAACTCCTCATTCCTTTCTTGCCCATATAAAGATCATTTTTTTTTTTAAAGCATTTCCCTAATCCTAGTGTACATGAACCTGCTACTTCTCCCTTAACCACTTGCCAGTGGTTGAAAGGTACATGTGGGGCATTTGGGTTGCATGTGGGAAAGGTGGTACCTGGAAAACAGGTCTGAACATGAGCCAAGAAGTTTGTATGACCATGTAGGATCTACATAGTATGAGATCTAGCTTGAAGGGATGATAATCTAGATAAGTATCAAACGCCCAGGTTAAAACAAAAACAAAAATATCCTATGTTCAGGTGGTTGTGGGATAGAAAAGAGCCCAAGCTAGTTGATTCTAGAAAATAGGCTAGTCAAAGGATGGAGTTATAATTAGGTAGACCATTTAGATGCCGGGATGATCTGGAATAGTAGCTGGGAGCATCTTTGATCTCCCAGGACTAAAGATTTAATAACTAAGAAATTGGGGAAATGACTTGAATTTTCAACTGAACTATCAGAGATGGGAACATGAAATCGGAAGGACAGGAGAACTACTTACCAGAAAGACCATATAATAAATGTTGAGTTGAACAAATAACTAGTATTCTACTTCCTCCTCTTTTACACACGTACACATACTCACACACACATTATTTTTTGACCGGAGATGATGTGTATAACTCCTTTCCTAGGGCAATGCTAATAAGCCCATAAGTGGCAGCAAGTCCGTGGTTCTTATGGCAGGAGAGGGGTAGCAACTTTAGTTTTCTAATACTGAAACAAAATGTTAATTGGAAATAGACATTGACACTCCACATTCTGGTTAGTCTGTTGCAAAAATACAAGATTCTGAGGAATATAGGCATGCTGTCATTGAGTCTAATTAAGATCATTATAAAATTCTGCTTCTTAAGCCTGAAATTCTCTCTCATTATGTTGGAATAATGGTCGTTTTTATGTCTGATCACATTTCTTCTCTCAAGGTGTAGATAATCACTCTGGCCATTTTGATGAAATTCTGTCTTTGTTTTCCTCACCCTCTGATACACCAGGGATGGTCTGCTCACTGTGTAGTATGGCATTCCTTCTTATCTGTTAGTTAATACAATTTATTGTTACCTTTTCTATTCCCAAGTTGCTTAGCACTGTGTGTACAAATACTAATAAGTTGGCTTATTAAGTCTTTCCATTCTGCAGCATGCTAGATATCCTGAATTACCTGTGTCCTCATTTGGATTTAATCCTCCTTTTAAATTAGGAATGTACACTAAGTTCTCATTCTTTTTATAATAAGTTTTTTCCCCCTTTGGTACATTCTCTTGTGTATGCATTAGCATGCCATGCATTAACTTTTAGAGTCTTTGCTCTGTAATTTCTTTTAGCAGGGATATATTTTCACATGCTAACATTAGCTGAGGATATATGGGACTAGGTTGCACTGGGAAAAACAGTAGTTAGTAGAAAAATTATATTTTATGAGTACATGTATTATTCTACGACTGAGAAACCACAACATGTAAGAATTCCAAGGGTGCGGGTACTTACAGTGGGGAGACTTTGAGGATACATAATAAAAAAACCTTTATGATGTTTTTATGAATTGTGATGAACCAATAAAGATCATGTGACACTAGGCCTCCATGTTTTTTGGGCTGAATTTTTAACTGTTTCCTGATTTCTTTAGTTTCCCCTCTGACACCTTTCATCCGTTTAATCAAAGCTCATGTCAGTTTGAAATTAAATTATAACAGTTAGCACCAAGATACGCATGACAAATAGATCTGACTGACTGGGTTATTTTTCTCCCCAGCATACAGCTTATTAGAACATTTTGTTGAATATATGAATTTGAAGGATATTGATATTTTCTTTGGTCTGAGCTCCTGTTTTTCTGTTATCTCAGTCTTAGTTATGAGGGAGTGTTTACACACAAGGGGACCTCAAGAACATGATTTTTTTAGTTTGTGGTGCTAATACTTTTGAAATGAGCAAAATCGCTAAGTTCTGTGATTGCAAAAAGGTCCTTAGAGATGCAGCAGTTTTTATAACCTGTCTTGATCGGTTTGTTATTCCATATGGGAATAAAAAGGGAGGAAACATATTTTTTGTTCAACTCTGTTGACTTGGTTTTGAAGTATGTTTCAAGTTTTTTATAGACCGTAATCCCAGGACTTGAATGATTCTTCTGTACATGTAGTAATGGTTAAAAAAATAAAACATTAAAAAAAATTAGATACAGCTCTAATTGAGGATTTGTGAAGTAGTGAAATCCTTCTCCCTGTTTGTGTAAGACTTGAGTTATACAGAAAAGTCCTTCAAGACTATTTGTTTTGTGACATTGGTTACTAAAATAGAATGTCGTATAAAAAGAAATATGCATTTGTTTGCTACACTTTTGATGATTGCTGTAGTTGAAATAATCTATTCCTCAGTAGTTTAGTTAGTGCATTAGCCGCTTTTCTTCTTCTTCTTCTTAGCCTGAAATTGCCAAGCACACATCTCTTTGCTGGTAAAATACTCTGATTAGTTATGGCAGTCATATATTAATATTTGAATAGAAAGATAGCCTGTTTCTCTGTTTATTTTCTGTGTAGTTAGGTACATAGTCATTTATTTATGTGCCTAGAAATACTAAAACCGGGTTTGACAGATCAGATATGACTAAAGCTATTTATACTATTATGGTTTTCAATACCAAAGCATTTACTTTGACATTTTGCCAAGGGGGTATTGCCAACTTAAAAAATAATTCATTCCAAGTTTTCACTTTTCTTCTATATATTCCGTATCTTCTGCCTTCAAGCTGCCTAAATCTTCTTTGAAATAATATTCTCCTATCACAGATACTAGTAGTGGTAACTCTTAGAAATCTATTTTCCTTTCCCAGCTATTAGATTATTCTCAAATTCTGACACTTGAGGTTTTCAGGTCCAGTCTATTCACAATATATCGCTGGGTAACTGAATCGTATTCGGTTAGCTACCATTTGAAGTAGTGATGAGTGAATTCATAATTTTTCCCTTTAGGAACTATGTATAATTTTCCATAGTGTTAAATCTTGCTCATTGTACTCAGGAAACCAAGCATTTCTCTTTGCTCCCCAGGTCCATTCACCTTCCCACTTTCTCTCCCAGTGAACATGGACAGTGAGGAAAAATTCTATCCAGTGTCAATGAAAACCTTAGGGAGTTATCTTTCTCTTACGTGCTGGGTTGTAGACTACTTTCCTCATGGGGATTCCCTGCCTCGGAGGCTGCTCTTAGCCTGTGGTGTGGTGGTCACTGCCATTGTCCGAGAGCTGGCCACCACCTAGCCCTTTGTGTAACCATGGGCAGGTAACTCATAAACTCTGTGCTCAGATTTCCTCATTAGTAGAATGAGGTAGTTAAACTTCATATTCAAGGACTGTTCTTCCAAAATCTGGACCTTATAAAATCTTGATACTTTTTATTAGCCCATTAGAACCTTGGCAGTTAGAAAGTAAGAAGAAAAACAATTGCAATTAATGCAAATAATCTTGACTTTATAGATGTCTTCTGGCCCCCACCTTTTACCCTATATGAATTCAGACTTTGCTAGGCCTCAGTTGTCATTTCCTAAATACATGATATATGCGTGCTTTTTTTTTCTATAGTTGACTTGATTTTATTGGCTTCTCTGAATGTCACAAAGAATGCATATTTAATCTGGTACATGTCCTTTTATCCTCTCAAGGCTAGTGTAATCTAATGAACAAAGGTAATTTACTGTGAACATCTAACGTGTACAATTTACTAGCATTTGTGCTAAATGAATAACAGGAAAAAATTGAAACGTGTAGTATTTTACAAACATAGTGACATGAGATACATTCCAGGAAGCACCAATAAAAAAAGAATAAACAATTACTAGTAGCATTCATTGACTTAGAATACTCCATTATGGAACGAGAAGCCTGTGGTGTTGCCTTTTGTGTGGTATTACTTTAGTGGAGACTAGCTGCTTACATACCGATAACTGAATATTCTAGAATTTTTTGCAGTGAGAAAACAATGTATGAGAGAATATGTGAATCTCATTCCTGAAAAAAGATCCCATTTTAATCAATCTGATTAGAACATAATGCAAAATGAACTGGAATAAACTGTATAACCATGTACCATGGAATTAGGATTTTTAATGGAAAATTTAGCATGAAAGCAAAGATCCTGAAAAATTTCTTTATAAAATTTTGCTATTTTTGAAACTTTGAAAATAGAAAAAGAATAAAGAGAAAAATGTAATTAAAAAACACTTTTTCAGTTCATGGCTCTTGGCAACATAGAAAGTTTTGTCATCTTTGACTTCATTCTGACATAAAACACTCATAAAATGCGGCATATGCTGTGTTAGTGATCAGAACCATTTTTGAACAGTATTAATCTTCTGTTGGAAAAATGCCGCCTTGCACAACCTCTCTAGGAAATAATATTAAACACAGACCTCTAATGGCAAAAAAGCTAGATCACAAGTACAGATGGCCCTAATAGTTGGACTTCATGTTTCAGAGTTTTGTCTTACACTTGAGAAAATCTAGTGTTTTAGTGAAAGTGTTTTTTAGAATAGCCTTAGAAGAGGAGCTCTATCAGTGGATGGGAGGAGCCCAAAAAGTGTTCTCCTATTGGCTCGTGAGCTGTGGTTAGGCACTCTGATTCTTGTCCCTTACCTCCTTGTCACTGCGGAGGCTGAGAGAGGTGATTATCATCCTATTGCCTTCTCACGGCCCGTCTTAGAGGTCCAGTGTGTCCCCAGGTCTTAGATGAGGGATGTAAGCCACGCTGAGGTTCGGTGGTGGGAGCTGGGGATGCAGGACCTGGTGGCAGATGCCAAGCCCAAGTTCCCCCTGTGAGTCTCTGCACTGTGTCGTGGCTTGTGTCTCACAGAAATGACGTGAGCAGAGGTAAATGAAATAGGACCTTGTGTATGAATTTCATTTCCACTAGACATCGTCCTTTGTTCTTATTCCTCTTGAATGCATCTTTATCATTGTTGCCAACATTTAGATATTGCTTCATCAGGACCTTTGTATAAGCATCTTCACTGCTATCACACTGATTTGAGGCAGTCTATTAGCTGGCTTCATTGTATTTGTTCAACCTTACCTAAAAACTTTTTTTTTTCATGGTTAAGATTTTATCCAAATCAATCTATTTGGCTCATGGAGTGATTATCTGATTTCTACTGTTGTTTTTTTAATCCTTTTGTTCTTTTCAGAAAGCTTTACTGCTTCATATCCTTTGGTCGGTATTCTGCTTACTATTTCAGTTGCATCTTTTCCCAATCGTCCTTTGGCTATATAGTAGTAGAGAAGAGAGGAGAAAACCATAATTTCATTGCATTATGGGAATGCTGATACGTTAAACTCAGTAAGAGTCTAATTTGTCATTTTTATGGAAAGGCAGAATTAGTTAAAATTATTTCAGCCTCTGATTTGGAGGTTGAAGTGGTCAAGCTTACTTGGTTATCTCCCCCTCCCCCACTTTGTTATTTTAATGTGACACCTAACATATTTTGAAACTAGAGGAAGGAATATTGGAGAGGAAGTCTTGTGATCACTGTCTTCAGATCTGCTGCTTGAAGTTACTTGCCCTAAGCATTCTTTTTCTCACTGTGATTATGGTGATAGCTGTAGTATGAGTACTGATGAGAATTATGTGAGGGAGTGTAACAGAAAGTGTTCAGGGCAATGCCTAGTAGATGGTCAGAACATGCTTAAAATTATTAGTTTCTTTAACTTTTTTTCTTTAAATAGGCTAGAAAATTTTTCAGAATGTCAAAGGAAATTGGTGTTGAGAAATGAACTGATTAAAAAAAAATGCGGATTTTTTTTTTTTTTTCCCTGATGAAGATAAAAAAAAAATGTACATTTTCTAAAAAGTAGAGGATTGCCATTTGGTCGGGTTATGGAAAGGAAGTCTACTAACATAATTTTTATTAGCCTTCATCTGAAAATTGTAAACCTTTTGTCTCATTTTGTTAACTACTAGGAGTAAGGTGACAAATGTGTCATTTTTGGTGGTAACTGGAAAAATCTATGACAGCGAGTGGACTAACTGGTAGGACTGTGCCCTGTATCTCCATTCCAGGTTTCTCTTTTCCACATCTGTACATACAGCCTCCTCTTGGACATGACTGTGTGGATGTACAAGAGCATCTCAAGCACAATGTGTTTAAAACTTGAGTATTTAAACATGTTTTTCATTTCTTGATGAATGAAATAAACACCATTATCATCTGCCTGGTTGTCCCGAGTGCCCTTCTTTTTTTCCCTTTTGTGTGCAGGTTCACACATACAAACCTACATCCCACAGATATTTACTGAATACCTGCTATGTATGTTTCAGACCATACTCTTGGTGCTAAGGATATAATGATGAACAAAGTTGCTACATTTTAAAACATCTTTTTTTTTGGAATGAGGGGAAGAAAGACAAGTGGTAAATTGATAGTATGCCAAGAGTAAGTGCTTTGGAGGAGAAAAATAGGTATCATAATGGTGATTGGGAATACTGGGTGGGAGTTGCTATTCCATATAAGGCAGTAAGGGAAAGCAGGATTCTTTTGCTGCCTTGTGGTGAAGAGATTGCAGTCAGTCAAACCAGGAGGTGGGCGATGAGTTGAAGGCAGTTATGAACCAGGTGAGAAAGGATGGTAGGAAAAGCAGTAGCTGGGGAGATGGTAAGGAGTGCTTATCTCAAGGAACATTTTTGAGTTAGAGTCAACTGGGAAGTAGCAGAAAACAGGATGACTTCAAGCTTTTTGAGTTCAGCAGTTGCAACAAGAGCATTCCCATTTTTTTGAGATGAGAAGAGAAGGTGTGGAGGGTGTGTGTGTACATGTGATGTTCAAGGTGCCCCTTAGACATCCAAGTAGAGATGTTGGAAGTAGACCCCTGGGTATTCACTCTGGAATTCAGGAGACAGATGTGGGCTGGATTCTCCTTTTGGAAATCATCCCTTCTGTCCATCCCAGTTTCTGCTGCTTCAAGTGAGGGCACCATTTTTTCTCCTTTGGATTTCTGTAACTCCCTCTGTCTTGACCTCCTACCCTCGTACTTTTCCACTCTTTCCATAGCCTGAGTTTTTTTCTAAAATGCAGTTATTTTGATACCTGTCACACACTTAAATCTCAGTGGCTCCTCATTGTCTGGAGGATAAAATCCAGACGTCTTAACCTGGCTTAAAAGGTTTTGCGTGATGTGGTCCCTGCTACTTTCTGGTGTCATTTACTTCTACTCAATATTCTCTGTTCTTATTATTCTCTCTTCTTTCTGTACCCTTCAAGTTCTTGCACCTTTAGATCTCCAAATACTATCCTTCCCTTATCTGATCCTTCCTCCTCCCACCCCAAAATCTTCTCTCCTACCTAACTCCTTTTCTCTTTCAAGCTTTTGATTAGATATTTATTACATGAAGACTGTCCCTGATAAGTATGGGTTATGGGATTCTTCTTTATTTAGCTTTGGTTTCTAATAAAATGTTACATATATATCCATGCATTGTAATTGGCATTTGCTTTGAATTTACTGCTGTTGGTCTTTATTTTTTTAAATATAATTTATTGTCAAATTGGTTTCTATACAACACCCAGTGCTCATCCCAAAAAGGGCCCGCCTCCATTCCCATCACCTACTTTCCCCCCCCTCCCCCCATCAACCCTTAGTCTATTCCAGGTCCTTAAGAGTCTCTTATGGTTTGCCTCCCTCCTCTCTGTAACTCTTTTTTTTCCCCCCTATTCTGTGAGGTCAGGATGTCTCTATTTTGTCTAACAGTGTATCTGTATTGCCTAGCACAACCCTTATTAATTGGTGCTTAATATTCATTTGAATGAAAGTGTAAGCGAAGTTACTGATGATAAGCATGTATGCAAAATTTAGTAGTTTTTATATACCAGCCATAACTAGTTACAAACTATAGTGGGGAAAGGTAGAATTAACCACTCCCTCCACTTCCCATCCCCATACTTAAGAGTATAATTTGGATTTACTTAGGACACCTAATAGTAACAGTGAGTATATAGGTTGCCTAGGAAGATCACTGTGGTAAGTTGAATAATTATAAACACATGTCATGTTGATGACTAGGAATTTTGAAAAATTGTCAACATATCAAATCTCCTTGAATCTATTTATAAATGCCTTGCAAGTCAAATGCAATTCAAATGACTTTTATTTTTGGAACTTTTGAATTACTCTAAAGTTCATGTAGAAAAATAAATGAAGGAGAAAAGGAAAGAAAATGTAGAAAGGGAAAAATGATTTGAACATTCAATTAAAAAAGATATACCATGCAGTGCTTAAGACACAATGATAGTTGACCAGGAGTAGTACTTAGAGCAGTGGAACAGAATGAGAAACCCAGAAAAACAAATGTGGGATAAAAGTGTAATATAAAATTGGTTGAAAAACATGATTATTAATAAAATGATAGAGATAATTAATATTTAGAAAAAATATAAAATTTGATCCCTCAAACTATGTAACAAAACATATAATAGGCTTTTTTGATAGAAAAATAACATAATGTGCCCTCTTATATGTTTGAAGATTCTTTTAGAAGCTATTTCCCCAGTATTAGTGATTTATTTGTACATATCTAACAAACACTGCTCCATTATTCTTTGTTATCAAGATCCTAATTTTGTATGATTGGCCTTGACCGGAAGAGCTATCCATGAACACAAAGGAGAAGGAAGATGATAGGATGTTACAGATCTTAATTTTGACTATCCTATACCTTGCTGTGAGGACAGGTCATAGATTCGTGTTTAGCATGATGCGTATTCTGTTATTCTTTTACTAAGGAGAGGGAGGCTAGATGCATTTATTGATTTTAAAACACTCAGATAATGTAAGCTAAGTATCAAATTTTGACTGTTTTTATAGATATGGAAAACAAATAATAAACCATCTACTCTTCTGGTTTAGTATGAGCTATATTTTTAAATAAGCATGGTATATCAGACATAAAATAGCTGTGTGTGTTTGCTTAGCACTCTTTGAACTAACTTCTTAACTTACCCTAAGTGTAAGTCTGTTTATTTCTGTAATTGTGTCCTGTATACTGTTCATATGAGCTAAGTGTTCTCATTGTTATGCCCAATGGTATTGGTTAAAATAATGCAATCAGTTTTATTTTTAGTTTTTCTGTTAGACCTTCACGTATTTACTCTTAGTTTTTCTAGCAGAAGAACCACCAGTGCCTATCTGAAACAGGCCTTGGGATGTCTATTATTTTTATATCCATGTTCTTTAAAAGATTTGTATCTTTTTTGTATTCTTTGATAATAGTTCACAAACTGTCCTTTTGCTGCTGAATGCCTTACTGACATGGATCTATCCTTGCTTTTACAGAGAGAAGAGAAGAGGAAGATTTGGAAGAGAAGAAAGCTATTAAGAAAAAAATTAAACAGCTTAAATTTTTAGATTCTAAAATTGCCCAGAACCTTTGTACGTATCAAACTTCAATACTATTACATTAGCAAAACACTGGAGGTGGTTCCTTTAAATTATTTCTTTATGACTTGTTTTTCATTTTATGTTATTTTAATATTTTATTATTTGCATAATAACTTCAAAGATAATTCATTTAAGCAAATGATGGGTTAAATTTTTCAAATTATAATGTACTTTAGGAAAAAAGCTAAGGAAAGGATTTAGAATGAAAGTATGTTATATAGCTGAAAAAAAAAGGCTATCCTTTGTCTAAGCATATAAATAACAAGGAATTTGGGTGACAACATCATATTTTAAAAAATAGTAGTGGATTATTTCTTTTATACCTCTGAATCTCTATTATTTTTGATACTTGATCACACACAAAAGAGGTTGGAATATTAATGGAAATTAGGATGATGAGAAAAATGAATTCCATTATCCCATCTGAGCAGTTCAAAGCCTTTCCTCAAAAGTAATGACTGGAAATATTTTAGATTTAATTACTGTTACAGGAGCTAAATACTTAGCATTGAATTGTCTTTCTGACTGAATTACTATGGGAGAAGAGGGCAAAGAGTTTTGCTTCTAACTCATTTCTAACTGCAACTTAAATGCATCAAAGATAGTTTGCTTGGAACTGAGATAATAGGATATGTATGTTATTTTCTGATGTTATGAGAGGGATGCAATGTGGAGAATCTAGAGGCATGAAAAGTTAACATGGCTTTTAGTCTTCCTTTCAATTATTACATGCCTCAAGAGAGCTTTTAGCAAGTATTGGAACAAAAATTCTTTGGTGAGAGGATAAAGATCCATGCTATTGATTAAAGAGGGAATTATGTTAGAGGCAGTAAGCGTGAAAGACAGAGTTGACATTCCTTTTGTGAAAGTTTTGCGATCTCCTTTCTTTCCTGCTTATTCTCACAGAGGGCCACCCCTTTTCTGCAGTGTAGGTATGCCAAGATCCACATGGATAGTGTGTAGACGTTAATGCTATTGGCCAAGATATTGCTCTCTGTTTCTGGGGCACAAGTTGATACCTTTGAAGTTAGATGTCATCATGTGACTTGCTTGGGCCAATGATAGTATAAACGGAGATGAGATAGCTTTTGTGTGGGAGCATTTATTGGTGGTGTGAGAAACTCCAGTGCCCTTTCCCGTGCACCCAGTATGGCAGTCAAAATGGTGTCTATTACCCTGATGAGAAGATCACAGGTATCAGGGCTCTGTCTTTCTGATGTGTCATGGACATGTAGTCTGAATTAGAGATAATTTACATGTATGTGTATGTGTGTGCATGATTAGACTACTGAGATTTGGGGGACTGTTACATGATACAGGCATTTCAGGGAATTTTCCCCCTTAAAGGAACATTGTCTGGCTTCAAAGCATTATTAACTTAGATAATGACAAAAAAATTATATTCTCTGTGATGTGAAAAACATAGATTTTCTTGAAAAGTGTCTATGACCCACATTACAAATTCCTAGTCTAGACTCTAAAACAGCCTTGTTAGGGGTCCTGGAGCAGTACCAATTCAAATGGATTTTCTTTTTTTTTTTTTTAATTTTAAGGGAAAGAGAGAGAGGGAGTGAGCAGAGGAGGGTCAGAGAGAGAGGGGGAACGAGCGAATCCCAAGCAGGCTCCGCACAGTGTGGAGCCAGATGCGGTGATTGACCTTAGGAACTGTGAGGTCGTGACCTGAGCTGTAATCAAGTTGGACACTTAACCGACTGTGCCATCCAGGCGCCCCTTACATAGAATTCTTTTTAGATAAGTCAGTCATAATAAGTTAGCTTAAATATCTATCTCAAAGTTGAATAATTGACTTTAGTATTATTTATATATGACAGAACATGTGCTAAATGGGATTTCACATTTAATTGCATTGGTCAATAATTACTGATTACCTTTCTGTGTTCTAAATTTGGCCCTTTAATCTTAACTACAACCCTATCACATAGGTAGTAGCATTGATGTTGCAGATGGGTATAACCGTTCAGTGACTTGAATAAGGTTGCCTGTTTTGAAAATAATAGGTATAGCATACACTATTCCTGTTTAGAGATAACAGAATCACATTTTCATGGAGAAGGATATTGTCTTTTTTGCTTTAGCTGAATATATGGAAAAAAAATATATATATATATACATATATATATATATATATATATATATATTCTTTTAATTATTAAACACATTTTAAAGTATAATATTGAAAAGTCCAGAATTTATGCCATTCATATTATGATGTAATCCATTCCTGGATTATTCTTGCCCTCTCTGATTGTAGCAAGTGTTATGATTTAAGCTTTAAGAAGCTTTAGCAACCTATAATCTTGACCATAATTATAATCTGATTCACAGCTGTTTTTTGTCTTTGAAATTCAGTCTTTTGAGATACTGAGTTGTGGGAAGAGTCTTGTGATAGGACATGACAGAGTCTTGCCACTTAGAAATCTGCAATACATTCTCTTAGATTTCTCTTAACTGAAATATTTGATAGAATTTTGAGGAAAGGATGTAAAATCTACTCTCTTATTTACCTATTTATTCAAAAGTGTGTTAGGTTCCCTATGTTTGAGTTCATAAAGGTTTTGGCAGAGACCCTGCACTGAGCACAAAAGAATTCCAGGCACTCGAGGATCAAGAGAGCCCTCAGGAGTTTTACAAGGTTCATATGCTTTACCAGATTTTTGGAATATTAGAGCTCTAAAGGGAGGAACCCTGGAATCTATGAATTAATGTAAAGATTTAAATATTTATAAGTTCCCTTGAAGAAAACATGTGTGACTGGTTCCAAAATCTGCACACTTTACATTTCTTCACTGAACTCAAAGCTTCCAGTGGGACCTATATAGTCACATTTTGAAGGATAAGATGCGTGTTAGTAAAAATATTCACTTTAACGGGTCTTTTGGAGGCTTTAAATGAGTATCTCCTATCCTCAGTAACTTCTGATTTGTTTTTTAAGGATCTATGCTTGTCTTCTGAGTTGTGTGTTATGCATTAGGCCATTTTCAACTTTTCTGTCATTTTTTTCCCCCTTAGAGCAAATGTTTGCCAGAAATCTTATTCATAAACTATAAAAAAAATTGTTCAGTCTTTATAGATATAGGTGTTTAATGTGCATGTTATTTTACCTGTAGAATATTAATACTGGAAGGCAGAGAATGAATTACAAATATAGATGAAAGTAAAGGAATAAATGATGTCCATTCACACAGTAAACCCTTCTGTTAACATTTTTATCTTTTTACATAGTTGTTACTATATTAGTTATGCATGTTGTGTTATTTATATTTACTTCTGTTATTGTTGTACTTACATAAATGTGCAAGTGAGATCATAGTAGGTTTTCATCTGCAGTTTTGTTGTTTTTTTTATCTCCACGACCACCTTCACTTCTGACACCAGTTAAGTTTGGGGGTCCCCAAGACCAATCTTAAGTATGATGGTTTATTGGAAGGACTCACAGAAATGACTGAAAACTCTTTGATTTATGATTAAACAGTACAGATTAAAATCAGCCAAGGAAAGAGGCACATGGGGAGGTGTCCAGGAGAGTTTGGAGCACGAAATTTTCACCCATGGACATCTCTAGCTTCTCCCAGCAATGATGTGTAATAATAGTCACAGGTTATTGCCAACCAGGGAGGCTCACTTAAGCCTTGGTGTCAATGTTTTTACTGGTTCTTGGTTTTGGGTGAACCTGACCCAAAACTGCGTGACTGACCTTAGTTTTCAGACCCTCGGGAGGACAGGTTAATACTGTGTGACCCAAAATCCCCACCATAACTCAGATGATTAGCATAGACTGTCTAGTGTCACCCAGTGTCCCCAGTAAACATAGAAACTCTTATCAGGCAGGACATTCCCAGGGCTTTTGAGAGTAGCTCCCAGGAGCCAGACCTCACTTGATTAAGCTTAATCTGTTACCACACAGTATGCCACCCTTTTTCCCCATGCATTTTGTTTCCATATTATTCGTTTAAAATTATTTTAATTGTTTTTGTTATGACCTATTATCAGAGAATATAGAAAATGCATGTTACGTTTAATGATATAAATCAAACACCTACAGCTAAAGAAATAGAACATGACTCATACTTTAAAGACTTACATATGACCTTTTCCAATTTTATATCCCTTCCTATGAGAAGTTACCATTCTCTTAAATCTTGGTTTAAATATTTCCTTCCTTTTATTTATAGTTTTACCAACCATGTGCATATTCCTAAATAAGCTGTTTTAGTTTTTAACTGACTGACTTTTATATAAACAACATCATATCATATTAATGCATCTGGCTGTAGTATATTCATTTTTATTGCCATTTTTAACACATTCTTTGACTGTTACACTTTATTCATTTAACCCTTGATTGACTTCTGTGTTGTTTCTCATTTTTGGTGGTACTAAGGCAAGGTGTGGCAAACTATGGCCTTCAGGCTAAATCTTGCCCATTGTCTGTTTGTTAAGACACAGTCTAGCAGAGCTTAGCCAGGACATTTGTTTACATAATGTCTGTAGGTGCTTCTGTGCTCCAATAGCACAGTTGAGTAGTTGTGACAGAGCCTGAATAGCTTAGAAAACCTAAAATAATGGCTATGTGAGTCTCAGCAGAAAAAGTTAGGTGACTCCGCCTCTAAGTAGATATCTGGGCAGTGTTTGTACCAATTTATTCTTCCACCATCAGCGCCTGAATGTTCCTACTTCCTAACCTTACCAATGCCTCGTGTTTTGCAAGGTTCTAGAGTGGCTTAAAAAAAATACATCATATTTGGGATTTGTTGGGCCTTCGTGTTGTTGATGATTTGTGTCTCTTTATAATTCTGGAATATTCTGACATTTTCTCTTCAAATAAGATTTCTTTCAACTCTGTTCTTTTTTGTGATTTCCCTTTGTAAATCCAAGTAGACATTTTTAAAGTATCTTTACTTATCTTCTGTATCTCTTAACCAACTATTTTTCCATCTCTTTAAATTTGTGTTTTGGATTGCTTTTTTGCCTGTGGTCTTTCATGTGCTCAATTTTCTCTTTATATTATATCTAATCCATACATTGAGTTTTCGATGTCATTAGTGTATGTGTGTATATATATTTTTTACTTTCAAAAAGTAAAAAATCCTCCAAATCTTGTTTCTTTTTAGTAATCTTTTTCTTTTTCCCTTGGCCATTATTTCAATCTTTCCTTGAATATTTTTTTCTCCCAGGATATCTGTTTTCCTTCCTTTAAGGATAGCTCAGAAATGGATTTAAGATTTAAATACATGCACACACTTATGTATATTTTTTAGATATTTCAAGGGTTTCTTTTTTATTCTTGAGTTATAGCTGACACACAATGTTACATTAGTTCCAGTTGTACAGCATAATGATTGGACAGCACTATACCTAATGCTATGCTAAGGATATTTCTTGGTTGAGATCCAAAATATCCTTTTTTGGGAGGAGGAAGTAGATAATTCCAAGGCATCTCTCCACTCTGTCTTAGTGGCTGAAATATGTAAAAGTATAATTTTTCTTTCTCTCCATGACTGTGTTATGCCTCAGAGTAATTTTATCCTTTGATCTTTGTATTAAATGTTATAATCTTTTCTATATCTTCTTGTTGTATCCATAGACTAGGTTTCTTGAGTAGAATTTATTGCTTCTCAAAGGGAATTAATAATTTCAAAGATTCTGATTAATCTTACTAATCCTACAGAATTTGCAATTCAGGTGTATTTTAACACTTTGCCTTCTCAGTTTGCTTACTCCTAAGGCTTAACACATTATTACATATTATTAGTTTTGTTTTTTTCTCTTATTCTTTTAATTAAAGTTACATTTTTTTTAAGATTATATTTTTTGAGAGAGACAGATAGCATGAGCGGGGAGGGTCAGAGACATCTCATGAACCTTGAGATCATGACCTCAGCAAAGATCAAGACTCAGATGTTTAAACTGAGCCACCCAGGTGCCCATAAGGTTACATACATTTTGCTCATTTTCCTTTTTAGACCTCAGGGTATTCTAAATGAAGAAAAAAAATGCTTTGCTTTTTGAGGCAGTTTTATCCCCTCAGCTTCCTTATTTTTTAATTGTTTACGGTGCTTTGACTTGTTTTCCTTTTATGTTGTCAGAGATCACTCTTTTCACATATTTTCCAACAACTTATATGATTAAGATGTTCTCTTACCATAAAGGAGCTAAATTGTCATGTTAAATTTATTTTAGCATTTGTTTTTGTTAATATTTACATTTAATTCTGCAATCATAAGCAACTGGTTTTGTACATGATGTATGTATTTAGATTTTGTTCTCTTCCCATTAATTATTTACTGATGACCTCTTTGAGATCATATAGTTACTATATTTTTTGCTTTTCAGAGTCTACTACAGGGTTTTTATTTTGTAATTTCATTAATCTGTTTTGCAATAACATTTAGATATTTTATTCCATTAGTTGGTATACTAAGGATTATACCCATCCATAATTTCTAGCACTATTATCCCTTATTTATAACTATTTGAGTTCAGAAATGTATCAGTGAAGCTGGTGTTGACGTTGAACATGTTGTTCATCTGTAAATGATACATGGTGTCCTCAGGTATATGGAAGCCTAAAGATAGCCTTTAAAAAGAAGATCATGTTTTCTAAATCTTGTAAAAAATACTGTCTGTGAAAAGATCTACAGACAAGATGACATAAGTTCAGCATATAAAATAAATGGTAGCGGTAGCAAGTTCTGAGTATGTTCACAGAGTGACATCTGTCACTGAAGAAGAGACGCAGTAATAGTAGATCAAGGGGGGAAACGGCAAAAGCATTAAATCTAATACTATGAAAATATCCTTATTTACCTCAGTAGCTTTTGAGAAGATCACTGTGGTTTAATATTAGACATATGAGATATTAGAAAAAAATGTAAATAATGTTGGAATCTTCAGTAATAACGTATTACCCAATATAATCCATTTGTATGGTTTCCCAGGAAAATTTGTTTTCCAATATTCGATATTCAAGCTTCAGTTACATATAAAGGCTATTTTTCTGGCATATTGTCTATAATGTTTTTAAAGAGCAAAGTGCTATTATAACTTGCAATAGTGTAAATGCACTACTCGCCAGTTTTCTTAAAATATTTTTTTCTAAACTATTTAGTAGGGCTGCAGGATATTATAAAACCTAATAATACACATGTTTAGACAAAAATTATATGTGCATATTGGAGTTTTATGGTTCTTTTCATCCCAATGTAATATTTTTATAGTGTACCAAATATATTTCAGTTTTTTTTTTTTTTATCATATGAAAATTGGCACCATTCCTGTGATAGGCTAATAACCAAGCATTAAAAATCAACCTTGGAACCAGCATAATAATAAAGGGCTGTTGCTTAAATACTAGTTCTAAAACTAGAGGAGAAAATGTGCTAATGAAAATTTCTCCCATAGTCATTATATTTAATGTTTAAAGTCTCTCATTTTATAAATTAGTTTTGATTTTATACATAGAACTACATCTCAAATTCTTTTCTTCTCTTACTCATTATGAACCCTTTTCTCCCCCTTTTAGCAATCTTCTTGAGCTCTTTTCGGGTGCCATATGAGGAAATCAAAATGATGATACTGGAAGTGGATGAAACACAGTTGGCAGAGTCTATGATTCAGGTAAACAAACTGGCAGAGAGCTTAAATTCCAATATTTCATTGCAAGCTTCTCATTAAATACAAATCTGTAAGTGAAGCAAAATTCTTAAACCAGATCATTCAACTGGAAAATCATTGCTGCATAATTAGTTTTAGCATAACTTCTGCTTTGCCAGGAGATAAAACTCTGCATCTTTTCTTAACTGCAACTAAATGTAATGCTATCAAAATGATTACATTTCAATTATTTTAAATGACTGTTTTTGAAAGGCAAATTGTTTAATTCAACATGTATGTTTTTGTTTTTGTTACAGTTAAGGTTAGTAATATGTGACTTAAAGTTTATTTGTATAATCCTTTCAGAATATGTTTTTATTAGGCTCTTATCTTGTAAAGTTGCATTATGATTCAGTGCAGAAGATTGAGGGACTTTTCTCTTCGTTTAGAGTCCCCTTTATTAACCACCCTTCCTTGAGTCATTTGTGTTCCTACGAGTACTAGAAATTGTGGGCATAGCGTTCTGAATTCATTCAGGAGGCTGCCAGATTTTTTAAATGGTGTCTACCCGCAGTATTATTTAAGGAATGCTAGTGTGGTGCCAGAGTTATTTGCTGAATTCCACATAAGACATCAATAATGCGTGTCTTGATAAACTGTAAAATCAGAGTATCAAACCACAAATTATATAGGAAGAGAATAATATCTTCAGTTTACTATCTTTCATTCTTATAGTGGATGTACTTAGAAAAATGGCTTTTTAGCAACAAAAAGAAACCAGAGATTATTTGTTAGTGTGAACACGTTTAAAATTATTTTGGACATTTAATCCATCAATGAATGGTATCTTGGAAAGTTTTGGGTTTTGCTTCTGCTATCTTGTCTTCCCAAGGTGGTTGCGATATAATCCCAGTAGGGGATTGTGCTGTGAGTAGCTGAGACTCATATACACCTGATTCAGTAACTCTTCCCTGAGTCTTTTTTTCTCTAAGCACTTTCTTTTTACTAGGTTTTTGTCTTTGTTAACTGTTGATCGTAAATGTGCCTTGTTGTTGGGAGTAAATTTCAAGTTCCTTAAAGAAAATTTTTTCTGCTTCATACATGTTTGTATTTTTTTTTTGATGCATGTATTGAATTTTTACAGAGTAGCTTTTAACTTGATTACACGAATGTTTTGGATATTCATGTGGATTTTGTGTGTAGAGATGGGAAATTTGCACTTTTAAATTCATGTCCAAAGAACATCCAGTTCCATATAATTTCTTAATATATTAGTTTTCTATTGCTGCTGTAACAATTCACCATAAATTCAGTAGCTTAAAATAACACAAATTTATTAGTCTCCATTTCTGTTGAACAGAAATCTGGCATGTGTCTTATTGTGCTAAAGTCCAGGTGTTGGCAGGCTTGCCTTCCTTTCTATAGGATTTAAAAAAAAAAATCCCTTTATCTTTCCTGGCTCCTCATGGCTTCCCACATTCCTTGGCTTGGGACACTTTTCTTCAACTTTCAAAGGATACTGACTCTCTTCTTTTTTCCATGGTCACATCTCCCTCTCGCTCCATGTTCTGTCTCTCTCTTCCACTTTTAACGACCTTTGTGGTTACATTCTGCAGTTCTGATAATCTAGGGAAATTTCCCCTCTTTTAAAGTCAGCTGATAACAACCTTAATTCCTTTTGCCACATATCCTAATATTTTTACAAGTTTTGGGGATTAGGTGTGGACATCTTGGGTGGTGTGGTTCAGGTCATCGTTCTGCCTGCCACACCTACTACGTGTAAAACCCATCTCAGGAATTTAAAATCGAAAAATTTAGTTCGGACATTTATATGCTGATTAAAAAATAAGAATTCCGTGCTATTTGAAGTCTCAAGTTAATTTTATTTATTTCAGTTTCTTTATTCATTTTGAGCGAGAGAGGGAGGGAGAGTGCAAGTGGGGAGGGGCAGAGAGATAGGGGGAGAGAGAATCCCAAGCAGGATCTCCAACCTCCCGCATGGGGCTCGAACTCACGAAAAATGAGATCATGACCTGAGCTGAAATCAAAAGCTGGACGCTTAACTGACTGAGCCACCCAGGTGCCCTCTTAAATTAAATAAAAAAAATATGTTCCTAATTGTAAAGTGAAGAACTGCCTTTTTTTCACAGGGCACAGGGAAAACCTTACTTTATAATAATCATCATTTTGGTAAGCTATGTTCACAGTCACGATTTTGTTTTGGCATATCTAGTTATTCATATATAACCAGATGTCAGTAGTATGTCATTTTTGATGTCATCCTTCTAACTTATTCTCTCCCCATTTGCCTTCATTTGTCTTTTATTAATTAGTTCATTTAGCATCTATTTTATTATACCCCCCCCCCCCCCCCATGTGCAGGGCATTGTGGTTGGTTCAATTAAACATCGATTTTACCTTTCTGGGATATTTAGTTTGACAAGTGAAATGATGTGTGTGTGTGTGTGTGTGTGTGTGTGTGTGTGTGTGTGTGTGTGTGTGTGTGTAAAATTATAATACAAGGTACACATGGCTGTATCAAGACTTTTTTTTTTTGGTATAGATTAGATGATGGGTTAAGGGAGTGCTGTGCATGTGTGGAGGTGAGGGTACGTGTGTGTGTGTGTGTGTGTGTGTGGAGGTGAGGGCACTTCAGGACTGAATACAGTATGGATGTAGATAGGGCTCTGTGACTAATGTGTAGCAAAGGTCAGTTATTCTGGCACTAGTAATACTCTGAGCTGTGAGGGAAAAGCTGTGGGTATGTGGGCAACTGTGAAGAGTTGGTTTGGTCTGAAAGGACCTTAGGATTTATGGAAGGTTGGTAACTTTGGTAAAGAGAGAGAGACACAGGAAGTTTGGGCCTGTATTCTTAGAAATCATTATAGTTTCATTACTCTACAAAGCAAAAATCATGAAGTGAAAAATTAATAAATACATGATAAAAGATTATATATTAACTCATAATATTTAAGGGGATTTGATGGTCATCTACAAGGATACTGAAGAAATTCAGAAGCCTGATTATAAGTAACTCAATCCAGCTGTTAGCTAGAATGGTTAAAAGAAACACAAATAACCAGGTCTTTTGGCTTCAGGCAATTTTAATAAGAGAAATTTCTATTTATGTGGAAAAATCCTCTACTTGCATTGTTTTTATTCAGTTGGTAGTATTAATAGTAAATACTTTTGTTAGGGATGATCTTAAATCGCCACTTTTTTTTGTTTGTTCTCGGCCAGTCAACCAAGTTTTTGTCCAAAGGTACACAGTGAGTCCAAAACTTCTTCTTTGATCTAACTACTTTGATAAATAACATTCTCTAACAATGTCTTTAACTAATGACACCTTTGGGGGAGTTTTCCCCATAAATATATAGAGCATGATGTAGGCTGAATTATAACTTGTATTGACTTTGGGCTTGAAGACAATATACTGATGCTAAAATTTGGGATTGTGAACACCAACCACTCTTTTTCTTAATTTTAATATCAGGACACTAATTTGTAATGACACTGTTAAAATCAATTACATTTTGATACGGAAGATCTATATAGACTTTGTCCACAAGACTGTATAATCATTACTTTATAACAGGGAAGAAAATTTGTTTATTTGGTCTTCATTGGGAGTGTTTGCCTGACCTTAAGTGTGTGGCCTGGGAAAGACTGTTCATGGACAGAGGAACCAGAATAACCAAGCAAGCCTGTGGTTTCTGGATGGGAGGTGATCCAGGCCAAAGGCAACAGGCACTTAAATTCCTAAAGGATCTCTTCAGAAGCTTTTTATTTGCAAAGTACATCATTCCATGTCTTTAGTACCTTTTCAAGTTTTCTTCCACATCGGAAAAGTTACTTTGTCTTCGTTTTAGAGATACTTTCATTTTTGTTATTAAAACTGTAATCATGTTGATTAAATCTTGCAAGCACTTTCATTAAAGTTCTCTGGATTTCATTTCTTTCTCTTGCCTTTTAGTAGTAATATGATAATTTCTTTTATCACCCTGGATGAAGTGTTAAAATATGTTTGGCTTTGCTTGAATATCTGACATTTAATTCCCTCAATCTGAAATGTAATTGATCACATTTACCCAGGTGAGAAAGCTGTTCCTTTGGTATAGGTGGAGTTTTTCTTTCTCAGTTATATAGCTAATCAAATAAACATTCAGTAGTGCTTGATTTGAATATATAACTCTAGAGAGTAAAGAGAAAAATTGACTGCTTTCAAGATGCAGAGAATGTAGCGTAAAGCTGAGTATAAGGGAGGTTACCTAGAAATAAAACTGAAGACTGACTTTTTTAGTGGTTTCTTTCCAATAGTTTATTGATGGATTTATCTAGAGTGCAAGAAGCACATTTAGTGAAAATATTTTATGTTTTTAATTTTTAGAACCTAATAAAGCATCTTCCAGATCAAGAACAGTTAAGTTCACTGTCTCAGTTCAAGAGTGACTATAACAACTTATGTGAACCCGAGCAGTTTGCTGTTGTGGTAAGTACTGTCTTTTGGCGTTAACTCTCCTGTGCAGGCATCTTTATACCAGGCAATGCAGGAAAGAAAATGTCAGGCCTTTTCATATCAGGATTGTCCCATAAAGCTTTGAAGCCCATCTTGCTTTTTTTTTTTTTTTTTTAACCTAAGGATATTTATGGGAAATTATTTTGATTTCAAATATGTATATTGAAACTGTAGCCACAAATGAAGTCCAAGGAGTTTTTAAAAAGTATAAACCTGATTTCTTGTCGTTATTGTCAATTTCATGTCAAAATGTAAGATGAAAACTGCACTCCTATGACTGACGAGAGTATTTATGGTTAATGCTGGAGCATCGTAAGCCAACATATTGCAAAAGCAGCATCAGCTTCTTGTTGTAATCACTCACTTCCTTTCATCTCCCATGTTAGACTCTGAAATTAGAAGTACAGTCTCCTCCTTGGTGATAAGGGTGAAAAAGGAATACCTTTAAAAAAAATCTTTGAGACACCTTGATAATCATCTTGTTCCAGTCTCCTATTTTATTTATAGAAGTTGGGGGTCTGCAGAGGTGAAAATTCTTGCCAGTGCTATATATTAGCTGTGTTGCCAACTTAAAATTAAGATTTTTATCGAGCTGGCTTTCTCCTGTTCTTTTCTCCTATCATTACATAATCATTTTGAGGTTGGTTACATTCAGTCATCATGATGATACTGTAGTGTTTTGATTCTTTGTATGTAAGATTATTTTTTTTTTTCCCTTTCATCTGAAGTTCTATTACCAACCTCCAGGGACATGATGGAATTTGTGTTTGATATAATTATGAAGATGTGGGTTGGCTAACTAAAGGACTGTGACTGCATACCATATTTTGCATGTTGTTGGCATTTGCTCTTAAACTGCTTAAACTGCTGCCATTTCTTCATAAACCTATTGTCTTCAGCCCTCCCCTCACTACCTTCCTGAGTTCACAAAACTCTGCTTAGAACACATAAGGGGAAGAAAAAGGCGGGGTTTTCCTATACATAGTCTTACAATTTTTATTATAAAACTTTTAACTTATTTTCTTTACAAAAAAAAAAAAACAACTTTTTTTTTTAAACCCAGTTCTCTAGGGTACCATTTTCTTCTTTTTCTCTTTTCTGTATTTCCTTGTTTGCTTTATATTCTATTACCTGATCATTTTGTCTTTCTTTTGCTCCATATTTGATGCTCTACCTGCAATGTCTTCCACTGGGTATAAGTGAGTAAGGGAGAATTTGCATTACATTTTTAACCACAGACTATGCAGAATTTTGGGGCTTTTTTTTTTGGCCCAACTTTTTGACTCTTGAAGAAAATTATATAATGTAAAATTATAATATAAAAATATTTCCTATTCACATTAAATCTGAAACACATATAACCTTATATGAAAATGTCTATGTAGCAAGTAACTTTTTACATTGCATATCATCACAGGAAAAATGTAAAACTCTTCTCACGTTTTAGTGATTTTCACAGAAGAATGAGCTCAAACTTGCAGTTATTTTAAAATAGGCAGGTTATGTCCGCCTTTGAAAATATGGAATTCACATCAAAGAGCCATGATTTACAAGCAGTATTCTCTTAGGGGCCAGAAATTTAAATGTAGCAATTATATTTCCAGATATTAGTGCCAGAGGTTATAGTTTTGATTTTAAGACAAAGATAGACCACTTCCATTTTAGGACATGTCAACTCAAACTTGACCTTGAATCTACACATTCCAAGCCAGGTCATACCTGACTGAAAATGGAATTTAATGTTGAAAGAGTAATGGTACTGAAAAACATCTGCTAGAGACATTATGAACAGTGTTTTATTATATGTTGATTGTGAATGTTCTTGAACCCATTGTTGTACATTCTAGTTTGTGTGGTACTAATGTTTTAAAACATAATTGCTTTAGTGAAGAAAGGAGAAAGTTGACAGGAAAAAACAATAATATATATAGTATGTAGTGTTTGTGTGTGTGCATCGTGAAATTGTAATGTTCTTCAACTTTACCTTCTTTCAGCTTTTTACCATTCCTAATATGTCTCCCTCTACTTCTTAGATACTTCTCCCCTGCCCAAAGGGGGAGAAACCTGCTTAAAGTTCCAAACAATACTGCAGAATTACCAAAAAACATGATGGACAAAAATTGTATAACAGTGTGGAATGCCTGCAGATTTTAGTTCTTTCTGGATTAAAAGCTCAATATTGTTTGCTAGTTCTTTAAATAGTGATATGTTTTCAATTTATCAAGATTACATAAGTAATATGATAGTTTGGTAGTTTCAGGAAACTGATTATAATTATGTTTATTTCTATGATTCTCATTATACTGTTTTATTTTATAAGTAATAAACATGTTTGTAGTGAAGATGGGCTATTAACTCCAAGTAAACTGAACTGCAGATTCCTACATGACTTTGATTTCATAAAAGAGCATTTACTTACTGACTAAACTTAGATTTAAAGTAGTAATCATTTCCACCTAAAAATCATCACCATATCAAAAACAAGGGGAGTCGTAGGTTAGGGTAACCTTTGTACCCCCAAATAGGGCCAATTCTTGCCTTTTCATTTGTTTTCACCAAAGATAGGCTTACTTTCAGCTCTGTATCATCTTCAGGTTCTGTAACAGTTGATTTCTACATTGTTTTCAATTTAACAAAATCACTTGAAACTCTACAGTTACATTACTTGTCAGTTTAACTTTTTCTTTTATCCAATTATATAAATTTATTAATGTAATTCATGTGAACCTTAGAATTCTCAGAAAGGTGTATTCCATTTCAACAAACATAGGAATTTGACACTATAAAATCACCATACTTGTTTGCATTATATAATCAACTTTAATTCCACTCAAGAATTAGGTAAAACAATAAGCAAAAATCCGCCCCACCAGGACATTGGAATTTGCTTACATTATTTTCTCTTTGGTAGAAAGGGGATGTACAAAAGTAACACATCCAAAATGCCTGGTAACCAGTGTCAATTAAAGACCAATTAGAATATGTAAGATATAACACATAAATTAGAAATATCTTTTACTTTTGTCATGTATTACTTGGATACAACTTTTCAGGACTCTATGTCCTATATAGTGTGTGGTATACAAATAGACTATTGAGAAATACTGTGTCAATATGCATGAAATTGTATGCCCTTGAAGCTTTCTTTCAGTCACTAAACCATGTTTGTATTCCCTCCAGGTTTCCTATAATATAGTGTTTCATATGCACTTTATTTCTCCCTTGAAATTGGAAGCAAAAATTTTTAATGCAGACACTATCTCGATTCCTTAAAAAAAAAAAAAAGTTTTTTAATGAATGAATACTAGATACAGGTCCTTTTATGCTGCTACTAAGGGTTTAGTCACTCATCTATTATTTTAATAATTCAGAATCTTCCCGAACTAGTTTTCTTTGCAATCCTTATGACTTGGACATTGGCCAGTTTGAGCAGGACAGTTCTTAGGTGTTCAAGAGCTGGCCTTGTCTGTGCACTGTAGTCTAGTTGTGATCATAACAGTGGTGGCATTTGGTGAGCTGGTACCTTTTGGAATTGATCTCCGGTGCTGTGAATTCAGGTCCTAACAGTTTAATGGTAGAATTGATTTGTTTTTTGTAGCCGATTATAGTATACTACCATGTCCTATGTTTTCTGAAAGGTTTTGGCATATGAAAAGTAATATCCCACCCCAAATCTGAAAAAGTTGTCATTTAATGCTGAGAGACTAAAGATTCTAGTCAAATGGTATTTTAAAGGAGTTCTCTGGGAGGTGGTCTATATCTGTGTCTTTTTGTGTAACTTGAAATGAATGAGACAGTTGGCATGCTGATTCTATTTGTTGGTTTAGGTTCTGGGCAGAGGACACGGAGTACTGACTGATGTGCCTAATTTGAAATATTCTTTTCCCTGGACGGTTCAGGATAAAACTCTTATTGTTGCTGAGAAAGTGGTTTTTATTTGGTGTGCCCTTTCCTCATGCTTTATTCAACTTAATTGTCTGTCAATAAGTTAAGAAGTGAAAATATATCTCCTAGAAACTCTCACTCATTAAACCAATTGCCTGTCTCTTTTTTTGGATTCCTTCCTTCCCTCTTTAGTCCTAACGCCACCTCACCCCCCCCTCCCAAAATATGGCCTATTTACCAAAAGTTGATTCCCATTGAGTAGAACTTGATTTTAGTTGCATGACATTTTTTTTTTTAATATTTGCAGTTTCTTTGATCAGTAAACCATTAGGTAAAATCTCTGTTCTCACATTATCATGGTTTAACTGTGTGAGAAATAAGATATGTGAATATTCAGTGGGATCAGAGGCTTAGTTGAAGTTTGGAAAAATGCCTAAAAATTTGCATTTGAAACTTAGTGCAGTAGAGTTTCTTTGATTAAAAATTCTAGGTTTTTGAGTATATGTCTCCATATTATTTAATTCCGTTAAGCTGCCTGTTCTTCAAAGGGATCAAATCTTTCATAGGAAGGTTGAATTGAACAAATGTCGTGTTTGTGTACTGTATTTTGAACTGCCACCATTTGGTGTCACTGTAGGGCAGGGCTTTTAAACTTTTTGCAGTAGAGACCTCCATTTTTTTTTTAATCAAAAAAAAATGTTGTAGGAAGTTTATGCATATTTCCCTGCATTAAAAATGCCTTGTTTTAAAATATACCCTAATATTCTTGTTGTAAAACATTCAAATAACATATAAAAATAGTGAATACAATGTGGAAGTTCCTTGTATCTCACTAACTCACTGCATTCCACACAGAATACAAAATTATTTTTAACATTTTGTTGGATTTCCAATCCTGTTTCTTTGTACTCACAAATGTGTGCGTGTTCATATGAACATTTAGAAAAAAACTATTCTGAAACTTTTTCATTATAAAAAATATGTTTTGGAGATCTTTATTTTCATGATGTACCGGTTTTAAATTCTTATGTGGTATTTCATGGTCTCTAACTATGACTTTTTCTTTTTAACAATTTCCTTAAAAAAATATGGTTGGTTGGAGGGTTTTAAAATAATAATTTTGTATACATCCTTGTGTACATATTTGAATATACTATTCAGAAATATTGTGTCAATATTCATTAAATTGTATGTCCCCAGGGTTCTTGAAAGAGTAACTGTGCTTACATCTTTATGCATTTGAAGGCAGTGTTTTATAGACATGGTGAATAGGGACTCTGGGTTTAAATCCTAGGTCAACCTTATTAGCTGTGTGTTCTTAGGTAGTCGTTTATTTTTCTGTATCTCAATGACCTCATTTATGAAATGGGATTTTTCCTATTGCTGCTATAATAAATTACCATGACCTTAGTGGCTTCAAACAACAGAAGTTGATTATGTTTTAATTCTGGAAGTCGGAAGTCCAAAATGGGTTATCAGGGCTCCATTCCTTATGAAGGCAGTGGATTTGTTTCCTTTCTCCAAACTTGTAGAGGCTGCTCACATTCCTTGGCTCATGGTCCATTGTCATTGTGGCTCTTGTCATCACATCTTCACTGACCCTCTCCTCTCTGTTTATAAAGGCCCTGTGATTATATTGGGCCTACTTGGATAATCCAGGATAATCTCATTTAAAGATTCTTAGTCAAGTCTGCAAAATCCCTTTGCCATGTAAAATAATCTATTCAAAAGCTTTGGGGATTGGTACTTGGTTATACTTGGGGGGTCATTAGTCTGCCAGTCAGAGGGACAGTGATAGTGCCTACCTCCATTGTGTTGTCCTGAGTATTTAAAAATAGTGAATTTGTGTAAATCATCTTGTAATAATAAACTCTTTATATAAAGGTGAGCTTTGTTATTAATACTACTTTTGGAAAAGAGTCCCAGAATTTCAAATGCTAGGTAAAAGATATTTTTAATTTTGATATTTATTGCCAAACTATCTTTCTAAGAGGAGTGTCAATGTATATTTTTATGAACAATATATGTATGGGTTTTTTTTCTTGTACAATCACCAATATGTAATATTATCCTTTTTCATTTGTTTTTGTATATTTTTTACTTTATATTTCTTGGTTATGAGATGAAATTGAAAGAGTTATTATGTATTACTTTTATTTCTTCTTCGAATTGCCTATTACTATCCTTTGTTTGCCTCTTATCTTTTTTTTCCCTTCTAGTTTGTAGGAGCTCCTTATGTAATCTATATGATACTCCTTTGTAAATATTTGCAGTTTTTCTTTTAAAAACGTTTTTTTAATGTTTGTTTTTGAGACAGAGAGAGGGAGAGAGAGAGAGAGCACACGCAGAGGAGGGGCAGAGAGAGGGAGACACAGAATCCGAAGCAGGCTCCAGGCTCTAGGCTCTGAGCTGTTAGCACAGCTCTGCAGCGGGGCTTGAACTCACAAACCTCTAGATCATGAACTGAACTGAAGGGGAGGCTTAACCCATTAAGCCACCCAGATGCCCCTACTTGCAGTTTTTCTTAATGCTTCTCACTTATCTCTTTGCTTTTACTTATGATATCTGCTGGATTTTTTTTTTTGCATTTTTGAAGTTTGGTTTAAATTTTTTTTTAATGTTTGTTTATTTTTGAGAGAGAGAGAGAAACAGCATGCAAGTGGGGGAGAGGCAGAGAGAGAGAGAGAGGGAAAGACCTAACCTAAAGCAAGCTCCAGACTCCGAGCTGTCAGCACAGAGCCCAACGTGGGGCTTGAACTCACAGACCTGGAGATCATGACCTGAGCTGAAGTCAGATGCTTAATTGACTGAGCCACCCAGGAGCCCCAGTTTGGTTTTAAAAGTGAGTTAAGGAAGACTTATGTTACTCGCTTAAGGATAGGAATGTATTCTGTGTATATGGACAAGCTTGGTCCTTTGTATATAATAAGAGTGTGGTTCTTTGCTTATAATAGGACTACAGATTTAGCTTGATTGTAGAGAACATCTTGTGAGTATGTAAAATGAGTGTGAAATGCCACTGACTATCCTTCACTGCCTCCCTTAAAGTCCTTCATTTGTTCCCCATAGCTTTTAAATGGATGTCCAGAATTCTTAGAGTAGCATTAGGCCTTAAAAAAAAAAATAAAAATTGACATATAATAAAATGTACATATTTAAAATTTGTAGAATTTGACTCATTTTGACATATAAATATACTCATGAAACCATCACCATAATCAAGATGATGAGCGTACCCATCACACCCAAATGTTTCCTCAGATTTTTCTATAATTCCCTCCTTCCCATGTGCCCAGGCTTAGGTCTTTAATGAAGCAACACCTGCCACCCTCTCCTCCTCTAGTCTTCCTTTTCCCCTAGGCTTCATCTTTCCTCCACAGCTGTGCTCTGAAGGCACCATACTGAGGCCAGTGGATAATGCTTCCTTTTCCCTTTCTTTCTACTTTGAGAGAGACTTCTCTGGAATACATACCCTACAAAATTCAGTATCCTTCCTCTTTTGTTACCGTAATACAACATGATGCAACACATGATGCATGATACACATGGTGACCACATGATATTGGCTAAATGAATATGTGAAATAAAGAAGAGATAAAAAGAAAGAAGGGAAAATATATGGTTAAGAACAATAAAGCATGCACAAAGTTTGAGGAATTTAAAACTATATATTTTATTGTTTTAGAGCAGTTTTAGGTTCACAGCGATATTGGGAGGGAGGTACAAAGATTACTCATATACATTCCCCCTACCACATTTATGCCCTTCCCCATTATCAACATCTCCCCCAGCCCCTGAGTGGTACATTTCAGGTTAATGAACGTGCACTGACACATTATCACCCAAATTCCGTAGTTTACAGTGCATTCTTGGTGTTGCACAGTTTCTGGGTTTGGACAAATGTATGGAGGGGTGTGTCCATCATTATGGTATTATACAAACATTTTATTGCCCTGAAATAAATAAATGTCTTTTAAAATCACTTTTTAAAAAAGTTTTTATTTAAATTCCTGTTAACATGTAGTATAATGTTAACTTAAGGTGTACAACACAGTGATTCAACACTTCCATACAACATCTGGTGCTCATCACAACAAATGAACTCCTTAATCACCTTCACCTATTTCTCCCATCCCCCTACCCACCTTCCCTCTAGTAACCATCAACTTGTTCTCTATAGTTAAGGGTCTGTTTCTTGGCTTTATTTAATTAATAAATAATCATCCTTTCATTTATTATTTCTCTAACAGAGATCGCTCTCTTTATTTTTCCCTTTGCTTGTTTTGTTTCTTAAATTCCACGTATGAGTGAGATCATATGGAATTTGTCTTTCTCTGACTTCTTTTGCTTAGCAAAACGCTCTCTAGTTCTATCCAGGTCATTTCAAATGGCAAGATTTCATTCCTTTTTATAGCTGAGTAATATTCCATTGTGTGGAATACACACCACCTCTTCTTTATCCATTCATCAGTTGATGGATACTTCGGCTGTTTCCATAATTTGGCTATTGTGGATAATGTTGCTGTAAACATCAGGGTCCATGTATGCCTTTGAATTAGTATTTTTGTATTTTGGTGTAAATACCTACTAGTACAATTGCTGCATCATAGTTCTATTTTTAACTTTTTGAGGAGCCTTCATACTGGTTTCCAGAGTGGCTGCAGCAGTTAGCAGTCCCACCAGCAGTGTAAGAGGCTTCCCCTTCCCCAGATCCTCAGCAACACCTGTTGTTTCTTGTGTTGTTGATTTTAGCCATTCTGACAGGTGTGAGGTGATACTCACTGTAGTTTTGATTTTTATTTCCCTGACGATGAGCAATGTTGAGCATCTTCCCGTGTGTCTGTTGGCCATCCATATGTCTTCTTTGGGAAAATGTCTGTTCGTGACTTCTGCCCATTTTTTTAATTTGATTATTCATTTTTGGGTGTTGAGTTTTATAAGTTCTTTATGTATTTTGGATACTGTCATTTGCAAATCTGTTCTCTCCATAGGTTTGCCTTTTAGTTTTCTTGATGGTTTCCTTTGCTTTGAAAAAGCTTTTTAGTTTGAGCTAGTCTCATTTGTTTATCTTTGCTTTTGTTTGCCTTGCCTCAGGAGACATAAAACACTTTTTAAAATGAAAATGTGAAGTATTTTTAAGATAATTATTTTAATTTTTGTTAAAATGAATCTCTAGATAATGACCTCTCTGTGGTGAGAATGGGTTAATTTAAAAGCAAACCAAGTAACTTTTGAGCATAAAATCTGAATTCACTCTTTTTTTAAAAATGTAGAACTTGGGGCGCCTGGGTGGCGCAGTCGGTTAAACGTCCGACTTCAGCCAGGTCACGATCTCGCGGTCCGTGAGTTCGAGCCCCGCGTCAGGCTCTGGGCTGATGGCTCAGAGCCTGGAGCCTGTTTCTGATTCTGTGTCTCCCTCTCTCTCTGTCCCTCCCCCGTTCATGCTCTGTCTCTTTCTGTCCCAAAAATAAATAAACGTTGAAAAAAAAAATTAAAAAAAAAATGTAGAACTTAACCACCCTGTGTAATTCTGCCACTTAACTTGTTCACCTGTCACAACACATGACTGTTCTGATATCACACTGGATATTTTCCTTGATGCTTTTTTAACTCAGAAGGTCATTTTATTTTTAAGTTCATTGAATATTCAGGGTACTCTGTACAGTATTTCTTAGGGTACTTAGTGGTTTTCTTTTATAAAAGGTGTTGAGGAAATTGTGATTCGTTATGAATCATGGCTTATTGAGGGGCACCTGGATGGCTCATTCGAGTAAGTACCTGACTTGATTTCCGCTCAGGTAATGATCTCACAGTTGGTGAGATTGAGTCTTGCATGGGCCTGTCAGTGTGGAGCCTGCTTGGGATTCTTTCTCTGTCGCCTCCCTCCCCCCCCCCCCCCCCCCCATTCTCTCTCTCTCTAAAAAAAAAAAACGATTACAAAAGAATCACGGCTTATTGAAACACCTTTAGGAAAGGAGTGACCAAGATAGGTAAGGAACCTGAAAAAGTACCTCTGCTGAGCTATTGCTTTTCCAGAGGAAACATCTCCAGGGCTGTCTTTCATTTTTTAGGTGTTGATTATTTCAAGTGCTTTGCAAATGTCCTGATACAAGGTCAGTCCTGTTTCACAGACTTATCACTTTACAACTTAATAAAAGACATGAAGTTAGTATGATACAATTTCTTTTTCATTTTGGTTTCTGGTAATTACTTCTTCCTTTTCTCTTTGATAATTCATCTTCAGTCTCGTCTGTCAATGAGAGAAATCTTGCCAGTCTCTCCTCCTGGAAGACAGAGTTCTATTTTGTCGTCTGCTTTTGGTGCCTGTCCTGGAGTCCAAGTCCTCTCAAATTTCATGATGCTTTAGACAGCACTTTGGCAAACTCATCTGCAAATCTTTCACTACCCAGGGAGGACATTTGTTTAGAGTAATAAATGATTATAACCAGATTCATAGCTATTTAAATCTTAGAGGTCTGCTTCTCCTAAGATCCTAAGCATTCAGCTGTTCAGTTATTCTTGTCACTCTGCTTTGCAACCTTCTTGACATGCTCTTACCAGGATCCAGGACTTAATATAGGCTCGCCAGCACAGATGGTTTTTCTTTCACCTAGTTCAGGGCTTATTAATTTAGCTTGCTTTCAATTCTCATTGATTTGCAGCGAAAATCCTGCAGACGTTTGGTACTTCCATCATTTTTCTCACGTTCTGGTTTCTCTCTTCCATCACCTTCAGCACTGTAAGCCAAAATAGTCACAATGCCATTTGAAGTTTTAATTAGACATAAATTTTGTTGGTTTGAGTAGTTACAATCAGTGGTCAGCTGGAAGGTAGTTTTACCTTGTCCACTCTAGTATAATATTTTCTCTGAAGATCTTTTTCCTCGCAGAATTTTTTTTGTAGCTCTTCCTGCACATGACACAGTGGACTTAGACATTGACAAAACCTTTAAAAGGCCATTTACATCTTCTCTTTACAAGTTTAACCGGTAGTACGAAATAATGTGTAACAGATGTATCGATTTAACCAAATATACTGAACTATACAGAAACTTAGAGGTTTTCTTACGGTTGAACTTTACATGGCTTCACTGCCAATGGATTGAGTATATTTAAGAACCATTCTAATATTGATTTGAGCTCGCGTTAGATTCTTACGAAATGGCTCCGGGTAGCAATTTTTTCATTAGTGTAGGTCTTGGCCTTTTGATGCTATGGGGGCTTAGATTGCCAGATACTTTCTGGGAGAATTGAGACCTTGAGATTATATTGGTAACTGCACCACCATCTGATCTTTTTATTTTAAGACCTTGTCTCCTGGGGTTCAAAAATTATCCAATCATTTGTTCATTTATTTGACACATATTTATTGAACACCTATTATGCACTGAAAATCGCTCTAGGCCCGAGTTCATTGCATTGAACGTGTCTCTTATTCCTTGTTGGCCTTACATTTCATCTGAGGACAGTAATAATATCCACATAAACAAAAACATAGCCTAGTATCAAATAATAATAAATACTCCTCAGGAAGTGTTAGGGTGGGGGCCCACAGGTGCAAGTGTGTGTGTGTGTGTGTGTGTGTGTGTGTGTGTGTGTGTTGTGAGCGAGAGAGATAACAAGGCTAGGGAAGATCTCTCTGAAGAGATAATATTTAGCCAGAGCTTAAGTGACTGAAGTTAGCTGTGTGGCCGTCTTGGGCAAAGCATGTTATAGACAGAGGAAACCACAAGCTCCAAGGCTTTGAGGGACAAGTGACTTTGGCATGGCGGAGGCGAGTGGCTGTGGCAGAGCGAGTATGAAGGAGTGGTAGGGGATGAAGTTACACCACTGGGGCCGTGGAGCCATGGCGTGAGGCCCATGGACTTTATCATAAGAAAGCCATCAGAGAGTTTTAAGTAGGTGAAGTGATCAGACTGATGCTTTCAGACTATTATTCAGGCATCTGATGAGCTAGTTATTAAGGTGAGAAATGGTGCTGGCTTGCAGGCTTGATGGTGCTGTCAGAGGTCAGATTCTGTTGGAAAGTAGGGAAAGTAGGATTTCTGATGGGCTGGATTTGGGATAAGAGTGAAATCCGGCTGACTCAAAAATTCCTGCCCTGCCCAATCACGGAGATGAGGAAAAGGCTTGCGAGAGGAGCACACTGTGTAGGGACACACCTAACGTGTCTGTGGACATCCGAGGGGACACATGAGGTATGCAGTTGGGATGTAAGCTGGCAGTTCAAGGTTGGAGGTATAAATTTGGGCACCGTGATATTTAAAGCTGTGGCTCTGGAGGAGCTCACCTGAGGAGTGAATTAGAAATGCAGCGCAGGAGGCAGCAAAGGGAGAGGCAAAATATGCAAACTGTAGTGTGTTTTCTCAATCTTGTCCCTAGAGAGGGATCACCATCAGCAAAATTTGTTTGTTTTTGCAGCTATCACCTCTCTGAGGAAAATCGTAATCCCCCGTCTAGGGAATTGTACCAGGTGATATTATAATATGACACTATTGCAGTTGGTTTCAAAAACTAAGCATGAGCCAGGGTGAGAGGGCTATTTGGCATTTGTAGAATATAATTCATCAGGGACCTTTGGAAAGAAGCTAGTGGTCATGAGAATATGTGTCTGCGGAAAGAAAGAAAAAACTTTGCCTCCAAACCTTGCTCTCGTATGAAGGAAAATGGAATAATCCCTAGTACATCATAATATTAAACATATAGTGCCTATATCATAAACTAAGACGATGTTAAAATGCCAGAAGTATGTACGCATTTGCCATGATAAAATAACTCTCTCATTTAATCAAGGGATTGAGTTCATTTAGTTCAAATCGACATAAAAATAGTAATAGCAAATCCTGCCATTAAGGGGAAAAATCACTCACACATTACCAATTGTATTCTCTGTAGAGTGGGTGGGTAAGTGGAATTGAGCTCTAAACGGATTCTCTTATGAGCTTTTGTTACCCTTTTCCCTTGAAATTAGTAGAATGTCAGCTATATTAAATAACTTTGCAATTCCTTAATTTATTAGAACTAATGAAAACACAGCATGATCAGAATAATAAGCTCTTTCACTGAGTTGCTCCCTCTGGTAAGTTTCTCACAAAGTTTGAATTTTCAACCGTGATTTGTCTTCATCTTCCCCCTTTATTCGCTTGATGGCAAAAGGTACAATGTTTGCTTGTGTTGCGTATAACAGGCATGTAAAATGTGTGAAAGATTTGATACTAAGAAATAATACCTATCTTAATTTATTTTCAACCAGTCTATTTTTAACACAGTAGCCAGTGCTGTAAGTCAGATAGTATTCACTCTACCGGTAACCCTATAATGGCTTCCCACCTCAGAGAAAACTCCCAAATCCTTGCAGTGGTCGACAGAGCTCTCTACAGAATCTGCCATTGCCTTGGTGTTCTAGCCCCATCTTCTGCTGTGCCCCCGGGAGGAGTCTGCTTTAACCACACGGCCTCTATACTGAAATGCCAGTCACATTCTTCTGGGTTTTATACTTGCCTTTTACCTTGCTTCCATTAGACCTCCAGGTGACTTGCTCCTTCACGTCCTTTTGGTCTTTGTTCGTATGTCAACTTCTGGAAGTCTTCTCTGAGCGCCCTGTTGACAACTACATGCCCGCTAGCCCGTAGCACTTCTTTTCCTCATCCCTGTTTTAGTTTTCTCCCAAGTATCCATCATCTTCTCGTTATATTCGATCTATCCATCAGCCTATCTATTAGCCTATTATAAGAATATCTGTCATCTCAGGAATCATTCTCTCAGGTATCTCTTGGTGAATTCCTTATGCACTACTTGGCATATCATAAGCACACAAATATCTGATGAAAGAATGAATGCATTTTCTGTAAGGTACTTTATGACTTATTGAAAATACTGAAATGCTAAAGTTCTCTAGCTCTGGGCTTACCGAGGCTTGCTATGCAACGTGTTCCTAGTATTGAAACATGAATCTCAGTTAAAAACAACTTGGTCCTGGAATTCCAAATTCCTTCAAATATCCTTTATCGCATTCTAGCCCTGTTAGGTCTGGGGTTGAGTACTTAATTCATCATGTACTAGCTATGAAACTTTGAATAAGTCTCTTAACACCCCTCAATTTCAGTTTTTCAGTTTCTTTAGGAAATGTGGGTGATCTTAGAACCTATCTCATTAGGTGGTGGTAAAATTTAAAGGAGAACGTTCATGTGCAGTCAGTACTGAATCAGTACCCAATAATTATGTTAGCTGCTATCTTCATCATAGTTGTATTTTAAATGTTTTTCTTCTCCTGTGTTGAAATCCAGTTAGGACCTACTTTGATCCTCTAGCATGTTTTATGTATATGTTTTTCCTTCCATTAGGTCTTGTGAGTTACTCTCAGGGTATGCACAACGTCATATTTCCAGATCCAACATAAGTCCTTTCATGTCTCATCTGTATGCTCTTGACATGCGGTCAGCCTTTCACCCCGTTAGCTTTATCTACTTGCTTGTCATTCTCCTGCGGCTCCCATGTGCTGCTTGTCTGACTCTTTCCCAGACTCTCTTCCCATTTCTTTTGATACTTAAATCATGGTCTTACTCAGATTCTGTCCTCTGCTCTTTTTTCATACCCTCCTCTTTGTTAATGATTTTGTCCACCTTACAATTATTTATCAACTCCTTTTGAACAATTTTTAGATATTCTAGGCTTTTTACTTTGTATATTTTTTAAATATACACAATTCACTGTTGCACGAAGCATAAAGGGGATGAGTTGGGGTGTGGTAGAAAAGTAAGTACTGATTGATGAACATTTTAGGTACGATCAATTATCATGACTCCTGGATTTTGTGTTGAAATGTGGTGCCAGAGTAGTTATTTTCTGTTTATGGGAAAAACCTTCAGGAGTACAATTCAAGTTACTGAAAACCTGATTAGGGTAGCTTTCACTTCTGATATTAGTTGCACATGTTAGAACCAGAAATATGAACTAAGTTGACCTGACTGGATCTATCCAACTGAAGACCTTAGCCTTAGAAATCTCCTGAAATTAAAATCGTCCAGTTGTGTATAGTAACAGCTTGATGGTTATTACAAAAAGTGTGCTCAAGGGCAAAAAAAAAAAAAAAAAAAATGGCAGAATTGAATTTAACTATATGAAATATAACAAAACAGCAGTTAGACTTCTGCTTGTAAGTCATCTCATGGAATGGGGTAGCTAGAGATTAGAATCTGACTCTATGATAGTTTAGTTTGATTATTTTTTAAATATGATATCTGAAACTTGTTACATCTAGAAAGTGAGGGTTTGGATGATAGGAGCCAGGAGAGCAATTTTGGAGTTTTAGGTTAATGATGTAAGTATTCCAGCAAATGAGCAACCATTGAACATCCAAGTAACTACATGACAACTACTTTCTTTGACTTTTGTATAGTGATAAACGTTTTGCAAAGTATGTTTGTATACATTTGCCTGATAATATCCCTCATCCCTCACGGCAGCCCTTTTGGGGTTGCAAGAACTGAAACTCATAGAGAGTAGGTGACTTAACCCCCCTACTTTATAAACAGAGGAGAAGGATTCACGTTCAGGATTTCTGAATTATATTTTGTTTCTACCATACTGTACTATTTCTCGGTATAAAGCTCTTGATCTGTTAGGCAAGAAGTAGATGCATACAGCAGGTGGGCGAAAGGCAAACAAGGGAAAGGTTTTTAAAGCTAGGCTTTAGCCTACATTACATTTTTGCTTCAGACAAGTCCTATCCCTGCTTTTCTTTGTAGAAACCAAATAGCATTTTTTATCTTCAGAAACTTAGGGCCAAATGTGAGGAAAATCCTCTGTCCTTCCTTTGGAAAGCCTGATGAGTGTGTATGTTTCTGGAATGTCACTGGCCTGACCGGTGACTTCACTGAGAAGCTTTTCTCTCATTTCCTGTACCCTGGTTGACAGAAAGCTGGCATTGTGATATTAGGGGTGAGAGCCTTTGAAAACTTTTCTGGGATACCCAGATTCACTGTATAGTTTCATTTAACTTAATTTGCATGATGGCTCCTGAAACAGAAGGTGATGGTGTTTGGTCCTATATTTTTTTGGTTCATTATGGGACTTGTCTGAGTTTTGTTTTGTTTTGTCTTTTCCTTTTGTTTCTTTGCTTATATTTTCATTTTGTATTGAATTGTACGTTTCATTAAACATCCTTATCTTCCATACCAGACGTGGCCTTTTTAAAAGGATAAATGTGTTTGTTTTCTTCCCTCTAACATTGGGTCAAGTTTCCTGTCCTGCAACTCAGCTATTATCCATTATTAATGTTATTTTTCTTTCTTTACCAAGGATGGCAATTTTGTATCCAAGTCCATATATTGTACTTATCTGAGGCATAGGATAGGAAGCAAAGTGATTCCCCACCCCCCTTCATCGAAAAGCTCATGTTAACTTTTATACCACCAGTCTCATCACTGCCAAGTTATTTGACATATTTTATTTGTCCAAGTTCCCATCTGCTAGGAAAATCTAATTGTGTGTGTGTGTACTATAGCACTTACAGTACATTAACTTATAATGATACATTAAATAGTCACGATTTAGCATAAATTTTAATATGTTTAAGAGTTCTCATAGTCTGTGGCTTTATGCTGAAACTGTGATTGGACCCAATGTCGTATTGATTTTTTTTTCAAAATTTTTTTAATGTTTATTTTTGAGAGAAAGAGAGCACAAGCGGGGGAGAGGCAGCAAGAGAGGGAGACACAGAATCGGAAGCAGACTCCAGGCTCTGAGCTGCCAGCACAGAGCCAGATGCAGGGCTCGAACCCGTGAACCATGAGATCATGACCTGAGCCGTTGAAGGCTTAACTGACTGAGCCACCCAGACACCTCTCAATTGTTTTTTTTTTTTCTTTTTACTCATTGACGTCACATTACGTGTCTTCCTGCGGTAGTTGTTGGCATTACTGATGTTTTATGCTGTGGCCAAGTAGAGTCTGTCTATCCTATTTTATCAGTGTTTCCTTTGAAAGTAGCTGCCCTTGGAACCACTAGCCACAGTAAAGCACCTAAATCATTCTGATCAGTTGAACGCTAGTATGTTCTGAAAGGATTTAAAGTTCCAGCAGCTTTGTAGTAGAGGTTTTCTTGACACTTCCTTTATTTATGCTTTGCCTAAGTTCTGACCCAGAATTTTTTTTAAAAGCATTCTATAGTTTGAATGTACTTAAGAGAAAACCAGTTCAGTTAGCTTCGTGACAGTCCTTCCCTTTATTGTTTAATTTTCCATCTACCAGTCTGTTCTCTCTCATTCTGTAACTTTATGCACTCTTTTGCCTTACTGACTTTTCTAAGTTTTTCTCTTAGGAGGGCTTTATCTGCTGTGTTCTTAGCCCCTTATTTCTTACTAGATTCTTATTATCTCCTTTGGAACTATCTATAATTCTTCCTGCTGGCTTTAGTAGTTACCTTGCTTGCCGGATGAAGACTACCTTTTCCCAATGTCATCCTCCCCGCAATGCAGGTTTCTACTTACTTTTCCTTAACCATGGCTCTGAGCTGTAGCCTTATCCTTTATTGGTTAAGTCCACTGCCTGAGTCCTGCCATCAGTGTCTACATAGTTCCCCATTTTTCCTGAAATGCAGACACAGACCTGGCCCCTCTGACATCTTTGAACAAAATAACAGACATACTTTATGGCTGAAGGGCAGAGGAGTTGCCAGAAAAATGTATCACAATGATTTGGCTTGAACACTCTCAAACGCACCGCACCCCTCCCCCCCCCAAATCAATGACTTGTACTGAAGCACAAACCCAAATAATGAATTTCCAGGCCATTGATTTTATTTTTAGAAGCCCCTGAATGAATTTTATTTTGTCCTAATGTAGAAACAGAGTATAAGAAGTGCAAACAATCAATACCAAGAAACACAGCAAGGTATCATTCTTAATGATAATATTGCCATTAATATTCTGGCATTGGAGAAGGAGCAAGAATTTGTAAAATGGCATAGGAGAAATTAAAGTCAAAGCAAGGAATTGGTCATTTAAGAATGTTGGGGGAAAGTTGTTACTTTAAAATATGAGGTAATTAGCAAATGTTACAGGAAAAGACCCTCTTACTCTTCATTACTTTTGAATAATCTAATATATAACAGAGTTTTTCCTGTGTCACTCTTACCTCCACTATCCCTGACCTTCCTTTTCCATAGTACCACCCAAAACTTGAAAGTCGGCTAGTGAGATCAGCTTCTGGAGATAGAGATAAAAGGGTCAGCTGGCTAGAATTATATCCAAAGGTCTGGCTGTGGGGTGTGTGTGTGTGTGTGTGTGTGTGTGTGTGTGTGTGTACACATACATACATATGTTTGCATCTTATCTTCAGATCCAACTTTCTGTTTTACTCTGTGACTAATTTTTATCTGGTCCACTGATCAATCTTCAGCATGTAATTAATTAACCACTTGAAAGTGTAGAGGATTTAGCCAAAGTGGCTCTTAAATGTAAGTATCATGTTTATGGTATTTTGATGATTTCTCGTAATCCCTCTTTTATTAAATGAAGCCCTGCAAGTCAGGCAGCGATCGCCATGCTTAGAGTGCTTTTGTTTCATACATGTTAATGAATGGTAAAGGGGAGCCAAATTTAAAATAGAATAAAGTGTGGGTATTAATTTTAGAACAATACTGTTGAGAAAACATTAACCCTTAAGGATGATGTTACTGGGGCAGTCCTTCATTAACTGCATACATTTTTGTTTTTACTGTTTGTTGATTGCTTACTGTGTTTCAGGCCCTATGTCTCATGTTTTATTGTCATTTATATTTATTTTTTGTGTGTAAAAAAACATGATTTTATTAAAGCATGGGGACAGGACCTGTGGGCAGAAAAAGCTGCACAGGGGTTGTGAAGAGTGAGTGGTTATATACTATGGAGTTGGGGGAGGTAAAGTCAAAAGGGAGGCCTCCCGAAGGATTTTGATGTGCTCAAGAGGGCTCCTAAGGTACAGAGGACTTGCTATTGTCAAGCTAAGGTTGTTTTCCTTCTAGTAAGACATTAACATTAAGACACTAGGGAGTTCCTGGAGACATGTTATACTACTCTGTATTTGCCCCAAGTATTTGTCAATGGACTGCGGGTCATAAAGAAATTTAATTTCACCTACCATTTCCTTCTTGTCTTTGTTCCCCACGTCACTATGGAGGGGAGGGTGATGTTGGGACTCCAGAAAACTGAGTCTATAGGTTTCCAGAGATTAGGCTATTAATAAGATTGCCTTTTTCTTGTAATTTACTAAGACATATAACTGATAGAGATCACATGATCTCCAGGAGTGCCTGAGGAATATCCCACCTGTGGGAGAGGGTGTTTGCACTGTGGCAGCCTGCCTTACGCTCCCTCATCATACCCCCCCTGAACAGATTTGACCCTTAAATCTTTAAGGTTGCTGAAGGTGGAATGCCGCATGTTTTAAATGTATTGTCTTTTTCCACATAGCATCTAGTGATCACTTATCATAAAACTAAATGGAAAAAAATAAAAACCCTAAATGAGATTATGTCACCTCCAAGTTTTAAAATACTCTCTAAAGGTTTTAATATTTACTTTGTGCTGTGTTAATACAGCCACTCCAGCTTTATTTTGATTAGTGATAACATGGTCTATCTTTTTTGTTCTTTTCCTTTTAAACTACTATTGTTACAGGCAGCATAATGACTTTTTTAATCCAATCTAATGATTTCTACCTTTTCAGTGTAGTATTGACCATTTTCCTTTAATGTGGGATACTAATATGGTAGGGTTTGAATCTACTGTTTTGCTATTTATTTTCCCTGTCATCTATTCTTTGGTACTCTTTTTCTCTTGGATTAAATATTGTAGTGACTTTATCTTCTTGTTGACTTATTAGTTACTACTTTATTAATGCTTGCATTAGTGTTTATAATATATATTTTTAACTAACTTCAAATGATATTATACCATTTTCTGTGTGGTATGAAGTCTTAAAATGATGTACTCCTGTTTTCCAACACTTTGGGGCTTTGTGCTATTGTTATCATACATTTTGCCTCAACATGTTTAAATCTCCTAACACGTGGTTATTGTTTTTACTGTCAATAATCATTTGTCTTTTATGTCTGCTCACATATCTACCATTTCCAGCATTCTTCACTTGTGTGTGTAAATCTTGACTTAGAATCCTCTTCCTTCTCCCTGAAGAAATAACTGTAATATTTCTTCCAGTGCTAATGAATTCTTTCATTTTTTGTACGTCTGGGGAATTCTTTTCACCGCCTTCATTTTGAAAAGTGTTTTCACGAATATGGAATTCCAGATTGATAGTTTTTCCTTTCAGTACTCCAAACGTGTTACTTCACTGTCTCATTGTTTGCATAATTTTGGGCAAGCAGTCTGCCATCATTCTTACCTTTATTCCTTTGTTATGTCTTTTTGTTTTTGTTTTTTTTTATTGTCTGATTTTGAAGATTTTTCTCTTTCTCACTAGTTTTGGACAATTTGATTATGATGTACCTTGGATGTAGTTTTCTTCATATTTCTAGGCTGTGGAGTTCATTGAGCTTGTGGATCTCTGGGTTTATAGTTTTTGAATTGTAAAAGTTTAGCCATTACTTTTTTTCAGTTACTTTTTCTGTACCTCCTTCCTCTATTTCAGGGACTTCATTTGCATATATTTTATTATTACACATATATTAGTCCTTTTGAAGGTGTTCCATATTTGTCTCTGGTTTTTTGTTGGTTTTCTTTTTAATTTTTTTATTTGAGATGATTTCTGTGGCTATGTATTCCAGTTTTTTTCTTTTGTGGTGTCTAATCTGTTGTTTTTCCTATTCAGTCATCTCAGATATCATAACTTTTTTTCTCTAGAAACTCAGTTTGGGTATTTTTTTAAAAATATATCTTTTCTCTTCTGAAAATTCTCATTCTTTCTACAACCCTGTCAAACATATGAAATAGTTTTATAATAACTTCTTTCTGGTTATTGTTTCTGTCATTCGTGTATTTCTGGATCTGTGTTTATTAAATATTCTCCTAGGTGGTTATATTTTCCTACCACTTTGGGTGGCTAATAATCTTTGTTTGGGTGCCAATTTTTTTTTTTTTTTTTTTTTTTTACCATGTTGTGCTGTAGATACTTTTGTACTCTTATAAATACTCTTGTGCTTTGTTTGGGGAGACAGTTAAATTACTTGCAAATAGTTTGATACTTATGTGGCTTGTATTTAAGCTTTGTTACATAGAATCAGAGGAGCCTTCAATCTAGAGCTTATTTTCCCCCAAGAGTGATACTCAGTAATAGTCTGCTGAGCATTCTACTCAATATCCCATGAATTTTGAAGTTTTCCCACTCTGGCTGATGGGATCAAGTCCTGTTCCCAGCCCTGTGTGAGAATCAGGCACAGTTACCTCCAGTGCTTTTAGCTGATTCTTTCTCCAGCCTCTAGTGGTTTTCTTACATGCGTGTGCTCATCAGTACCAGAGCTAAAGACATAGGGGAAATCTCTTGAGATCTCCCGAGCTTTTTCTCTGTGCTACTCTTTTCTTTCTGGTACTCTGTCCAAAGAACTCTATCTGCCTTGGCATTAGCAGACTCTCACCTGCCTCTCCTCAACTCATGGAGACCCCATGATTCTACCTGGCTTCCTCCTCTCTGTGCTGCGGTTTGGAAACTCTTTCTAAAAAGTGAGCTAGCACAGTCGTAGAGCTCACCTTGTTTCCCCTTTCTCAGGTGCCACTGTCCCACACTGATGTCTACTGTCTGAAAACTATTGCTTCAGGCAGGGTGGTAAGCCTAGTCCCTGTTTTTCCATCTTTGGCCAGAAGAGGAATTTCCCTTTGGAAGTTCTAATAGTTTCTAATTTGATTATAATTTGTAAGATGATCTAGTGTCTATTTCTTGAAACTCAGTTTACCACTCCCTTTCTTATTTACTGTGTTGCAGCCATACTCAATTGCTATCCCCACCTCAGATTTGTCTTTACTCTTGCAGATCCCTTTGTTTCAGCCTAAATGCCACTTTGTCATGAACGCATTCATCATGATGATGCCCCCCATCACTCTCTATCTCTTGAACCCTACTTAGTCATAGCACTCGTCCTTATCTGAAAGGATCTTGTCTATTCGTTTCTGTTTTTCTCTTCCTTTCTCTGCCTGCTTACTTACAGCACACCCCATTTGGACCAAGTTCTTGTCATCTTATTTTTAATGTGAATCTCCAAGGCCAAAAAGAGTGTTTGGCACGTAATAAATGCTCAATAAATATTTGACACATAAATGAGTAATTGTATCTGGCTCTCACATAACTCCAGAAATAGGCATTACCATTTCATAGATGAGGCAACCTGTTCACTCAACCAATAACTGTTACTGATCAGCTATGAGCTTGTACTTCTAGGACATGAAAAGATAATACTCCATTTCTTGTGGTGCCCACCACTCTTACGTTTCTGTTCGCTGTAGATGCCCACTGTACTTGAAGTTGTTTTTAGTTGTGGTTTCTGTATGCTTCATTACTGGACCAATTTATTTTAGTATTTAAAGGTTAACTTTGAGTTATTAATAGATGCAAATTACTTAGAATGTTCAAGTAGGAGCTGAAATTGTTGAACTTGAAATTAAGTTTTTAGAAATTTGGGCGTTTTCTTCTTTGGGATTTTAAATCATCTAAACAGACAACTACAAAGTGGGGCATTTAAGTCCATAATAGGAAATGTGGATTCTTTGTTGTTTTTTGGTATGGAAATATGATGCTTTCTAGTTAGACCATCTATATAGTATTGAAATTTTATGGCACAATCTGCTTAATTTGTTTCATTTGCAAAAACAAAACAAAACATCATTACAGTCACATACTAATTACTAGCCATACATCATTCATTTGAAATAAAGCCTAAAGCATTTTGTAGTTATAAGCAAAAAGGTCTCTTATGATTCATCACTTTGCAAACAACATTGTTTTAAGGTTGCTTTTTTAGATCCAAATATCATCTAGTGCCTGGGAAGCATTTTCTGCATTCTGCAAATCTCATTATATAGGTTTCCATATTCTCTTCTGAGACTATTTTGGAAACATAATGGGAAGGGGGAGACTGGACTCATGGAACTAAGTTACCATAGACTAGATAGTTGTGTCACACTTGTGGCTTAAGGTGTAATTGTAGCTATAGGCTGCTTTGCGTCTCATTCTTGAGGCCTTCTGAAAGGGTCTTAAAGTGCATTTTTAATAAGGTTGAATAAATACTATAATACTCTCCTTAGTGGTCTGTCCCCGTTAACATGAAGGTGAAAAATTGATGAAAATGGATTATATACATACTATTCACAAAGTCTCAAAGTATCTCCCTATGAAATGCTTATTAATTATAAAGGAAAAATATAGCAACTTTACATTGGAAAAACTGGTGAACATCACTGTAACCAAGTGTGTGTGTGTGTGTGTGTGTGTGTGTGTGTGTGTATAAGATGGAGGGAGAGAGAGAGAATAGGATAAAACAAGTGGGGCAAAATACAAACAATGCATTAATCTAGGTAAATATTTTTTGGTATTCTTAAAACTGAAATTATAAGTTTTTAAAATTGCATTTACAGTAACATAACAAAAACATAAAAGACTTAGGAATAAATTAGCCAAAGCTGTGTAAACCACTAACAGAGATAAACTAGGCAAAATATGCAAGTCGTCTGTTTTAAGACCGTAGACAACCAGTAGAGAAAAATTGCAAGCCTTGAGAAAACAGAAACTATACTAACTTCATGAGTGCCCAGCTTTTGGCCTGGTGAAAAATTTACAGTTATAGCACAGAGAACTGAAGTTTAAGCAGAGGCTGTTTTTCTCTAAGCAGAAGAGGCAGAGATCAGAATTTGTAGCAGTTGAAACAGCTGGACTCTGCTGGGCAGGGCATTAAAGGGGGAGGGGTTGTACAGAAAGGGTCCTATCTGGTCCTTGTGCAGATCTCCACTGAGTCTGTGCCTGGAGGCTGCGCTGTTCCTAGGCTGATCGAGATTTGTCACAGGGCACTTGTTACAAGTTAGGAGTGGAGTGGAGATCCTAGAGGTCCAGCATTGCTGGGAGGCATGGGATTTCTGGCTCTGCCAAAATAGAGAAATCATCTTAGCACCTCATTTGCTCACTTGGGTATTTATTCAAACAACTGGAAAGGTTGTACTTTAGGAATGAGTACCACACCCTGAAGAAGTACCTACTCTAGGGGCACCTGGGTGGCTCAATCAGTTGAGCGTCCATCTTTAGCTCAGGTCATGATTTCACCGTTTGTGGGTTCGAGCCCCGTATCAGGCTCAACAGCTCAGAGCCTAGAGCTTGCTTTGGATTCTGTGTCTTCCTCGCTCTCTGCCCCTCCCCACCTTCTCTCTCTCAAAGATAAATAAACATTAGAAGAAATTTTAAACAAAACAAAAAAGAAGGACCTACTCAGGACTCACCTTAGGGAAACCTATAATCGAGTCTTGCAGACTCCTCCGGGAAGAAAGTTTAGATACCAAGTTCCAGGGGCTAGGGTGAATCCTTTACTTCCCACCGCTACACTAACAGTGAGTAAACTCAAGCCTATACAACTTAAGGTGATCACCCAGTGATTTGCCTGCTAAAACTAGAATGAACATTCCTCAAAGGAGTATTATAACTCAACAGTTGTTGCGGTATTGTAACATTAAATAGTAAAGAAAAATGAAATGGGATTTATCATCAAAGAAAATCAAACCAGACCCAAGATGGCCCGGATTTGGGATTTCACAGGCAAAGACTTTACTGTGGATATTATGAATATGTTCAAAGAACTACAGGAAATTATCTTCAAGGAATTAAAACAACAACAACATGGTCTTAATGGAGAAATCTCTTCAGGGAAATGAAAACTGTAAAAATTTACCATATGGAAATTCTCAAACTGAAAAGTTCAATCACTGAATTGAAATATTTAGCATGTAGGTTTAATAGTGTATTGGAGATGCGGAAGAGTCCGCGAGTTTGAAGGCCTCTCTACAGAGGTAATTTTATCTTAAGGATGTAGGCCAAAAAAAAAAAAAAAAAAAAGTGTAAAAAACTAACAGAACCTTAGGTATTGTGGGTCAATACCAGTCATTCCAAAACACTTGTAATTGGAGTCCCCAAAGGAGAAGAGAGTGAGATTGTGGCTGACAAAATATTTGAAGAAATAATGGCCAAGACTTCCAAATTGGGTAAATTGGGTGAGGAGTAGAAATTGAAGATTCAAGAAGCTCGGCATATCCCAAGCAGGATAATGTAAAGGAAAAAAAAAAAGACCTTGGCACATCCTGGTCAAACTGCTGAAAGCCAAAGATAAAGAAAAATCATGATAGTAACCTGGTGCATTAGGGGTGGGCAGACACATCGCATGTGGGAAAATGAGAGATTTTGCTAACACTGCAGAAATAATGGAAAGCAGAAGTCAACGGAAGGGTGTAAAGTGTTGAAGTAATAATGAAAAATTAACCCTGTAGGGGCACATGGGTGGCTCAGTCGGTTAAGTGTTGGGCTCTTGATTTCAGCTCAGTTCATGTTCTCAGGGTTCCTGAATTCCAGCCCCACCTCAGGCTCCCCGCTGCCTGCCTGCCTCTCTCTCTCTCTCTCTCTCTCTCTCTCTCTCTCTCTCTCTCTCTCTCTCTCCCTCTCTCCCTCTCTCCCTCTCCCCCCTCCCTCGCTTCCTCAAAATAAATAAACTTAAAAACAAAACCTGTAAAGTCAAAATTCTCTATTTAGTAGATACCCTTCCAAAAATAGGGTAAAATTTAGACATTTTTAGTGAGCTGAGTTTGTAGCCATCAGACCTGCCCTACAAGAAATAAATGCTAAAGGTTATCCTTCAAGCCAGAGGGAAATGACACCAGATGGAAACTTCCAATCTACAAAAAGGAATAAGAGTGCCTGAAATAGTAAATAAACTGTTTCCTCTTCTCATAAATTACTTAAAATTGATAATTAAAAAAAAATCCGGCAGGATGGGGTTTCTAATGTACATAGAAGTAAAAGCTAGTAATTGCACAAATGATGGGGGTACCACAAATGGAATTGCACTGTTATAGCATTACACATATGAAATGAATCTCAGGCAGTGTGAGATGTGAGTGAAATGTAGAAAAAGGAAAATATATACACGTACAATATTGACCTAATAGTAACTCTAGGAGGCTGATATATAAAGATGCATTTTGTTAGTCTTCCAGCAACCAGAAAAAAATATAATTAAAAGAAATAGAGCTCAAAGGCCAATGGAAGAAATAAAACGGAATACTAAACATTGCTTGACTACATCTCTTTTATCTTTTTCTTGCTTTTGTAGTTGAAAAGCAGAAGGGACAAATGGAAAACAGAACAATAAGAAAAGTAGCAAAGTTACGTATATTTCAGGAAACGTATACTTCAAGGCAGAGCGTATTATAAGAAATAAAGAGTGATATCACACAATGATAAAAGGAGTAGTTTACTAAGAATAATCGTCTTAAATATGTAAGCTCCTAGTAACAGCATCAAAATTCATCAAGCACAAACTGGCTGAATTAAATGGAGAAATAGATAACTCCCTGATCCTAACCTTATCATGGCCCTTTTTCAGCAAATTCTAGGAAAAACTATAGACTAAAAAAGAAAAAAAAAGACAGTAAATACATAGAAAATCAAGTTCTGTCAGCGGTTTTGTTCTAATATTTGTGGGGCTTCCTCAGAACAACTCTAGGGTACGCATTGTCTTCAAATACACATGGTACATTCACCAAAGTAGACCCTGTGGGGACATAAAATATATCTCTATAATTTTCAAAAGATTGAAATCTTGCTGAGTGTGTTTTCTGTTAACAGTAAATTGGATAATAATAATGGAACATCTCACTGTTTGAAAATTGCATAATGTGGTTTTTTAATTACCTGTGAGTCAAAGAAAAAATTATTTTGAATGAATGGAAACACTGAAAACAAAACCAAATTCTCAAATTATGGATATCAGGACTCAAAAGAATTTCAGTACAAAAATTAGACTCGAACATACATGCAAAGAGTAACAAAATATTTTTATATTTCAAATATTTCAGTACATAAAAAGACCAAGTGATATAATGTTGGCTTAATTTAAAAATTAATGTACTAAACCACAGTACCAGAAAAAGGAGAGAAAAATCACATTACCTAAAGAATCGCAAAATGAGAAGTATTTAGAATTTGAATTTATGATAAATAAAAACTCTTAGCAACTAGAAATAGAAGGAACTTCCTCAACCTGACAGAGGACATCTATGGAAAACCTGTAACTTCCCTCATAATTGATGGTGAAAGATTCAATGCTTTGTCATTTCTGATTGGAATCTAGGTGAGGATATCTATTCTTATGCTTCTATTCAGCCTTACAATGCATGTTTTAACCTGTATAGTAAGAAAAGAAAAAGAATTTAAAGTCCTGTGCATTGGAAATGAGGAAGTAAGCCATCTTTATTTTTGAGTGACCTGTTGTAAATTCCTTATGAATTCATACAAACAAACTTTGTTGAAGTAACCAGTGAGTTTAATAAGATCACAGAATAATCAGTATATGCAAATAAACTGTATTTTTCTCTGTAAGCAGTGAGATCTTGGAAAACAAAATAAAAATAGTACTATTTATTCTACCATCCAAAAACGTAAAATACTTAGGAAAAATTTTCACTAACACATGCTAATTTTCTATGGCAAAAACTACAAAATATTGCTGAGAGAAATTAAAGAAATTATAAATGAGCTACTTTCCATGCTCCTACAGTGGAAGGCTCAGTATTGTTAAGATGTCATTTTTTCCCCTCTAATGATCTTAAATTTCGAATATTTGATACACATTCCCAGTCAAAATCCTAGCAGGTTTTATTAGCGTAATTGATAGGAAATCACAAAAAATTCGTATGGCATGCAAAGAACCTAGAGTACATAAAATGAGTTTTGAAAAAGAACACACTTGGAAGACTTTTAGACTTTTAGACTTTCACACTGTGATAGCAAGACAGTAACACTTTGGCCTAAAAATACACAAATAAACTTTTTCTAGAAAGTTTAGAAATAAACCCACAACAATACCATCAACTGACTTTCAGTAGAGACTTCAAGGCTAGTCAGTGGGTGGAAAGGAATTTTTTTTGTATCCAACTGTACTGCAAAACTTGGATACCCTAGGAACTAAAATGAATCTCAAGTCCTCTGTCATACCGCACAGAAAAATTAATGAGGGGTGGAATATTGACCTAAACATGCAAAACTAGAAAACAGGTATTAAGTAGTCTAAACCACTTAGCAACACAGTTTGACAATTTCTTAGAAAAGTATACGTTTTTACTCTATGTTTTAGACACTTAATGGAAATGAGAAGATTCATACAAGAATATTCAGAATGTTCTGTATTAGCTTCCACAGGCCTCCAATAACAAATGTCCACAACTGCGGTGGCTTAAAACCATAAATTTATTCTCTCACATTTCTGGAGACCAAAATACCTAAATCGAGGTGTTGGCAGGTTGGCTCCTTCTGGAGACTTTGAGGGAGAACGTGTTCCATGCCTCTCTTCTCACTTGTGATAGCAGCTCACAGTCACGACTTTGTCTATCTAGCTGCTAGGATCTCTCCAATCTCTGCCGCCTCCTTTGCATTGCCTTCTCCTGTGTGTTTCTCTCTCCCTACCCCCCTTTTTAAAAATTAAAATGACATCAGTCACTTAATTTAGAGCCCACCCTAAACCCAGCATGATCTCGCGTGGAGATCCTTAATTGTATCCGCAAAGATCTTATTTCCAAATAAAGTCACATTCACAGATACCTGGGGTAAGAACTTGACATATGATTTGTCCAGTTCCCTGTTTAACCCAACCCACCACATAGCCCCAGACTGAAAAACAAAGAGTCCATAAACAGAAGTGAGTAAAGAAATGTTGGTATATTTTTACAACAAAATATCACTCATTAGTAAAAGGGAACCAAATATCGAATCACACAGCATGTATATGAATTTCAAAGTCCTTTTGTTTAGTGAAAGAAGCAAGACACAAAAAGTGTTTACTGAAAGTTTCATTAATATCAATTTCAAGAACAGGCAAAACTAAGCTATTATGGTAGAAATAAAAACATTGGGTTTCTTATGGTAGGGCGGGGATTGTCTGGAAGCAGACATGAATGAATTTAAGACACCAGAATGGTTGTGGGTTTTATGCCAGCTTTTTAATTCATCAGATATGAAACTTCTGTGTTAAGAGTATTTGCTAAGACTGCCAAATTAGATAAGTCTCTCGCTCTCTAGCTTTCCCACTTACAGATCCTGAGTATCGACAGAACTCATTTGGACCTCCTGTGAAATCCTTAGTGGTCCAGAACTGATAAGCACTTGTAAACAAAGATAAAGCAATATCTGATGGCTATAACCAATTTTATGTTTCTTGACTAGCTGCAGGAATATACATTTCATCCTTTTAATATTTTTTGTATAATTCTTGGCTTTGCTCTTATGGAAAAAATGTTAAAAACATACCATATGTACTTTGCTGTTGTGTAGTTTTTAAAAAATAATTTTAGCCTCGGAGCTTTAATATCATAAGAACACATTGATTTAAAAAGAAAAAAACACAAAACATTTTTTGTATTCTGAGCACTACCCAGGCATAAGCTGCTTAAATAGCTGTGTTTTTTGATGCATTTCTTGAAATGAACTATTTTTTTTCTTGAGCATTCTGGAGATCTTGAGAATAGTGGCCAGCTAATGGTAAAGGGTAGGTATTTTTTTTTTTTATGCAGTTTAAGAAATCAAGTTAACTTTTTTCAAAGTGTCTTAATTCTGTTATTAGATTTACATTACTTTCTTAGCTGTTGCTTTCCTCCCTCAACCCTTTGTCATTTTCTAGTCTTGTCTTTGACAAGGATGCATTTGTTTTTCACCTTCCCTTTGCTTATTTGCACCTCTTCCACAGAGAACAGAAGAATTAGCTAATAAGGAAATATGAGTGGAAAGTGCAGTGTGAGGGAACAACAAACACAAATCTGGAAAAAATACTAAAAATTCGGCACAACAGGAGGCAGTTGGAAAAAGAAAGGAATCTGAAACAGTACAGCCGGGTGTCTCCACAGTGTTTGGTCACATAACTACAGTGGAGAAAGTCCATTCCTACTCCTAGGAAAACATAGTAGGAGTAATTTGAGTATTAGATGGCTTTTAAGATACGATTATCAATTTCCACACTTGATGCTCTCAGTGACACGCACACATGACTGGCAGCAAGTTAGCTCGAGGACCGTGTCCTACCTGCCATGTGACCTTGAAGGAGTCCTTTAGCCTTCCTGAAACATTGTTCTGTTATTCCTTTTTTTTTTTTTTTAAATATAATTTATTGTCAAACTGGTTTCCATACAACACCCAGTGCTCATCCCTACAGGTGCCCTCCTCAATGCCCATCACCCACTTTCCCCTCCCTCCCACTCCCCATCAACCCTCAGTTTGTTCTCAGTATCCAAGAGTCTCTTATGGTTTGACTCCCTCCCACTCAGTAACTTTTTTTTCCCCTTCCCCTCCCCCATGGTCTTCTGTGAAGTTTCTCAAGATCCACATATGAGTGAAGACATATGGTATCTGTCTTTCTCTGACTGACTTATTTTGTTCTGTTATTCCCGATACATGTACAAAATATATGAAATAAAGGTTTAGAGTAGCCAGTCAGTTCAGATGAAAGTGAGTGTCTTTTCAGTCAGTTGGTTACTTGTAGTGTTAGGTAAATGGATGGTTAAAATAGTTCCATAGTGACTTTAGGGAAGAATAACAAAGATGCTGCGCATGTACTAAGATTTCTTTTCAGGCGAGCCTGTGCAAGTCTGCAGGCGAGAAGGGCGGAGGGTGGGGGCGGGGAATGCGCCAAGTTTCGAATAAGCTGGATCCTGAATATCTCTTATCTATTAAAGAAATTAAAGAGAACCAGATATGGTATTAGACATGGTTGGTATAAAAATGTCTAATGGATTCTGTTGTTTCCCCCATAAAACAATGGATGGCATTAAAATTATGTGCAAAAACATAATCATAATGAGATGATGCAAGATTACATCTTCCTTTTTGCCCTTTGTCTACTTTTTGCCCTTTGAGACAGATGGAAAGAATCAGATGATCCAAGGGTGGCAGTCATGACTTGGGCATCCAGTCCGTACCTGTTGCTTTATTATTTTCTCAAGTTCTTTCATCTCGCTTGTCTCTCCTCTGACAGCACTTAATGTTGCCAACAAACAGAGGTGTGACATAAAAATTACCCTTAGACTTCTGGATATTCTTGATTGATTTTCACCAGTCACTGCTTTAAAGTTTTTTTTTTTATTTGGCATGGAACATCTCTAATTATGGGGTGGGGACATTGCAGGAACACTGCCCCCTGCTTTCAAATAACAGTTAAAGTATTTTCACTTTCTTTTTTATGCCTTCAGATTGATCTTCAGATTACAACTCCCTATTGTCAGAGTTTGCTGATGTGACTTTATGTTACTAAGACTAGGTATCGATCAGTTGAAAGGATAACTCTGTGAAAGTTAAGTTCTAATTTATTAACTGTCTTTTTTTCCCCAAATGTTTATTTATTTTGAGAGAGAAAGAGCACGCACAAGCGTGAGCAGGGGAGGGGCAGAGAGAGAGGGAGAGGGAGAGGGAGTCCCACGCAGACTCCACGCTGTCAGCACAGAGCCAGACTCGGGGCTCAATCTCACAAATCATGACCTGAGCCGAAATCAAGAGTTGGGCCCTGAACCAGCTGAGCCAGCCAGGCACCCTTCATTATTAACTGTCTCACAGTTAAACTTTCATAACCTTCTTCTCTTTCTCCTCCTCTTTTTTAGTGACTCTCTTACCATTGAGAGCATTATTTGGAGCACCATAGCTCCTCATTTCTGCATTCAGCCTCGCCTGGAGCAGACAAGTGAGAGATTCCTTAGTAAGCAAACGGAACACAAATCCTGTGTTGACAGATCATGTGAAGTAATGAAGAAACAGACGTTCTTCAAGAATAAAAAATATATATATTTTTTCTGATTTTTAAACTTTTCATTCTTTGATCCTATATGAGGAAAGACTCTGATTTGATTAATGACAAAAAGAACCCTGCTATTCTTATCACAGATCCCAAGATCTAGACCTTAGATTGTTAGTGTACTTTAAGACTTTTGTTTTGAAATAATGGGGACAGCCATGTGTCCTGCAGGATCAGAGTAGGCTATTCAATAGTAGACTGAAGACCAGAATGAGTTCCAGGTGATCTCTCGGGTTCTTTTCCAGCTCAGTGATTTTTGTTCACTAAAATACATTTATTTTTTATTAGTCTAAATCCTCTTTGAAATTTGGAAGAAAGAACAATATGGAAAGGACATCTGATTTTAAAAGATGTTGCTCTAAAATGTGTTTTTAGGTTTCCTGGCTTTGTCAGGGTTTTTCATGAATTCATAGCATTTTGTTCTGCATTACATCATACACTTACTCTGTCTTTTCAAGGTACCTGTCCCTAGTGCCAGGTAAACTCATTACTCATACAAATCTAGGTTATATTTTTCTAGGAAAATTAATTACTTTATCCTGGCTACATATGGTTAGCTTGTCAGCAGGAAAGCTTTAACATATTTGGGGACAGTATAATCGAGGCATTTAAGCAGTTTTTTTTCTCTTTGTGCATAAATTAGTACATTAATATAGGTTAAAATTAATATATTTTGTAATAATATTTTCCTGGGATACTTCTCATGTTTACGGCAAAGTAACAAACTATCATGAATAAGGGCACAGGTTGAAAACATGCCACGGGAGCATCATACACCTTTTGAATGGCCATAACCACGTGTACTCACATGAGTCCTCTACCTTACTATTCTAGAGGGTATATTAAATGGAATAGAGCACTAATACAGAGTTGGCCCAATATAATGTGAATACCATTTGCAATGGTTAAGCATAAAAATTTAGAGAATTTAGTTTATTTGGGAGCATTTAAGGCACATTTGGGGGCACCTGGGTGGCTCAGTCGGTTAAGCGGCCGACTTCGGCTCAGGTCATGATCTCGCGGTCTGTGAGTTCGAGCCCCACATGGGGCTCTGTGCCGACAGCTCAGAGCCTGAAGCCTGTTTCAGATTCTGTGTCTCCCTCTCTCTGACCCTCCCCCAATCATGCTCTGTCTCTCTCTGTCTCAAAAATAAACGTTAAAAAAAAAATTAAAAAGAAAAGAAAAGACACGTGAAATGACGTTATATGAGAAGTAATCACTGTTTGGCTCAGTGTAGCTGCACATATAGTGCCCAAACAGAAGGATTCATGCCTACTAACAATTGACATTCTAACCGGGCTTCATTTTATCTTTCTAAAATTTTATACTAAATGTATTCTATGAAACCGTTATTCTTGTTTTGTTCTTATTCTTGTTTTGTTCTTACGTCTTTTTGGAGCTTATAGTCTTTTTACTTTTTTTGTTTCAATGTTTGTTTATTTTGAGAGAGTGCGAGCGCATGAGCAGCGGAGGGGCGGACAGAGGGAGAGAGGGAATCCTAAGCAGACTCCCTACTGTCAGTGCAGAGCCTTCCATAGGCCTCGCTCGATTCCACAAACCGCGAGATCCCGACCTGAGCCGAAATCAAGAGTCAGACGCTCAACCCACTGAGCCACCCAGGCACCCCACCCTTTTTACTTTCTTGTAAGAAGAAAAAAAATGTTTCCCCTAGACAGGCAAATTTGAAGACATTCCTTGAACTCAGAATTTTAAGACCTTTTCAAAAGTTCTGTGTGGAGGGCAATTAACTACGTCAGTCAAACTCTTAGAATCTTGGCTGTGTCCACTTAAACATTAAAACATCAGGTGACTGGAGAGAATACTAAATGCGAATTAGATATTTATATTATTTGCTAAGAAACTTCTCAATCACTGTAAGGATTTGGTCCATCTGAAGATGTATCTGCTGAGAGTTAACTCCTTACTGCTCAGTTCTTGTTAGATGAGTATGCTGGGCTGTATTGTTATGTCCAAGCAAGTATCCTTTTGGATCTAATATCTTTTTGGATCTAATAAATCCAGGCTTTTGTCTGGTCTGTTTAACTTTAAACAGCAGCCATTGTATTATTAGCAGATAGTCTTCTGTCTCCTGAACAGAAATCCTATAAGCTCTGTGTGACATTGTTCTTTACGTTTTCTTTTATACTCTGTGACTAACAGACCTATTCCCTATTTTAACCGTAAGGTGTTGTGTCACTGTTGGTTGTTTGTTTTTTGTTTTTGTTTTTTTCCTGACCTTGCCTCACACTGCTTTTATTTATAATAGCTGTTGAAGTTCAATAGGTTTACTGTTACTGCATCATCAATGTGTTTAAAGTCTCAATCCCTAGCACGTTTGGTCAGTGAATTCATACACAGCTTAAATGCCCTTTGTCTCCAGCCTTCAGTTAAATGGCTCTTCTCCCCTGTGATAGAACACAGGGGAGTAAGTTTAAGGCAAGAACTTGCTGACTCTCTAGGCTTTTTGTTCTTTGCAACATCTTCAGCCCCCACGCTCCCAACAAGGGAACGCAGAGTCCCAAACAGGGTTAACTTGGCATCTGATGGACCCATAGCTTTGCATGGCTTCTGGCTCTGGCTACGCCCATGTTCCTTAACATCCACTCTGCTAATTTAGTGTGTGTCAGGAGTCATTCTACTTCTCTGTGTTTCTCTAGAAAGTCAATTTAGTACAAATTGGGACCTATTTACTTTCCCTCCATCTAACACATACTGTTAGTCAGCGGGGCTTCTGAGGACAGCAGTTGCTATTTGAAGAAAACAAACCCTCTTTAGACCTTTCTGAATGTTTTAAACATGACCCAACCTTTTCCAGTGTTGAACAAAAATTAATGAGAGAAATGCTTTGTCATTTGTTGCCTCTATACCCTGCCACCTTTTTTAAAATTTAGTCTTTGTTGAAAAATTATATGTACCTTATCACTTTAACTTTGTCATTTAATTAAAGCTTTCTTTTCCCCGAGCATCTAAATTGTTAATTTTTTCTTTGAGGGATGACTCTTGATTGCTCACAAAAACAAGCAAGGCTTTTCTCTCTCTCCCTGCTATCAGTTTTAAGGGACATATTGCTTCCTCGGCACTGTCATACCAATAAATCATCCCAGATTACTTGCAGTCGTACAGTACTAAAGTATACCATGCATTTTAAAGGAAATCTGCTATTTTCTTTTCAATCAGATGAGCAATGTGAAGAGACTCCGGCCACGGCTCAGTGCTATTCTCTTTAAGCTTCAGTTTGAAGAGCAGGTGAACAGCATCAAACCTGACATCATGGCTGTCAGTACTGCCTGTGAGCAGATAAAGAAAAGCAAAAGCTTTAGCAAGTTGCTGGAACTTGTGTTGCTAATGGGAAACTACATGAACGCTGGCTCCCGGAATGCTCAAACCTTCGGATTTAACCTTAGCTCTCTCTGTAAAGTGAGTTGTTTTTTTTTTTTTTAAACACATATTTGCCTGGACACTCATTCTTAAATGTCAGCCCTGATTACATTATTTAAATATTTTTATTTTGATGTGCTCATTATCGAGAATTTGAACCAAACCATGGACCCAAACCCAGAGTGAACTGAGTTAATTTACTCAACCTCTGAGCTAAATCCAAATATTAATTTTCTCTGATCTGCGAATCCAACTGAAGGATTTTGTTTAATAACAGAATTATGTCATAAACCTATGCTTTCCCAACCTAATGAAATGGAACATCAAAATATTTAAATCTAATATTCAATTCAAGTGACTGCAAATGGTGGTATATACATATTGAGAATTGCTTAAGATTGTCGCTTCAGTTTTTACTTTACCTATTTAAATAGTTCTGTGTGTTTTTGTTTTGTTTCATTTTTTGCAAGCTGACTAAAGGGAGAAAAGAGTGAGACTGCTTTATATAAAGGGGGAAATTCCCTTAGTAGGAATAGACAGACATACCTCGGGTATCACTGATGATTTTGAAATGTTTCTATCTAAATATAATTTTAAAGGATGTGAAAATTGAGTAAGTTTAGAGATTTTTTTTTTCCTCCTGAGTTCTTCCACATGTTAAATACTGTTACGGCAAATATATTCACTGTTTTCATATAACAGAGTTCTTTCCTAGGAAGAGGGCCATAGCAATAGTGCTTTATTGATCTGCTTACAATGAATTCTTCTTGTTACACGTCACAAGAAAAGCCTTCTTTTGTTCTTGACCTGCTAACATCTATACCACCTGATTAAGGAATTTGATGACTGATTTTCCCCGCTATCCAGAAGTTTGCTTTATACCACTTGATTTTTCTGAAAGACCTACATTAGCATGTATGTAACCTCTTTTCAAACTGAAATCCGAAGAGGATTTTCGCTTTTGCAAAATGGGGATTGCTTTTTTGCTTTATGCCATTTGGCTTAAAGGCCAAATGAAAGGTTTCGTGGGGACACTCTACTTTCGGGTAGCAGGGGAAACCAGTGTTGCCGTTGCCAGTGAGATAGGGAAGATGAGAAGCAAGTTCAGTTTTAGCTGTGGGTTGGCTTGAATAATCTCCCAGTGCTTTCGAGACTTGCCTTATACAGTGTTCCTGACCTAAGCCTCCAGTTGGTATCAGCACCTGTGAGCTTGCCCCACCCCAACTCCATCTTTTTATTTTCCTCTCAGTTCCTGAGCTTGATGTATTCAGTTAAGATCCCTAGCATGGGAGGTGCAATTCATAATACATGTATTGAAGACTCTACACATTTGTAGAGTGCTTGCTTATTCTGTGCCAAATGCTTGACCTGGTCATCCCATTGAATGGATGTACTTATTTACCCGGCATATATGAACCCCCGTTTTTCACCATTAATTATTATTAATTTTTTTAATAGAGCTGTATACAAAAAGTTATGGCAACAGAGTTGAGAGAGAGAGGCTAGCACAATTAGGAGGGGACAGTTAAGCATTTGGAGAAGGAATTTGAGCTGAGTCTGGAAGTGCGAGTGGATGTTCCCTGAGACGAAAAGGCGTTCTAAGCTAAATCCATCAGTTTGCATGAAGGGTCATTTCACGGCGTATGTGAGTACACCAAGTGATGGAAAGCCTAGACGGGAGAGGAATGGCGAACAGGCAAATGAAATAGTAAATTGGTCTACATTGGAAAGCACCTTCAACGCCATTCCTTATGGTGAAGATTTATGGAAACCTGTTAGTTTTTAGTAGAAGTGATGATATCAGAGACGTCTCGTGAGAACATAATTCTAATAGCAGTGTGGAAGAAAGTTAAGGTGCCCTGTCCAGTACTGTCACCATTAGCCATATGTGGCTATTTACATTTAAATTAACTAAAATTTAAATAAACTTAGCAAGTGCCTCAGGCACACTAGCTATGTTTCAAGCCAATAAGTGTCCATACGTGTTGGCAGCATAAATATAGCGCATTTTCCATCACTGTAGAAAATTCTACTGGACAGCACTGGGGTAGAGGGTTATAGCTGGGAGAGGTTCTCTGACTGACTGACTGACTGACTGACGTATGTAGCACGTGATCTAGGAGAGTGGACTGAGGAACTCAAGCGGAGAAGATAGATAGGGAAGATGAAGGGAAAAAGGAGAGATCAAAGATAACTCCTCGATACTGACATGTGTGATGTGGTTGCTCAAAAGTGATTGAGTTCAGGCTATTTTTAGTGTTTCCTACCCCTTGTTTACCTCAGTGTCTTAAAGGGAATCTGATGGAAGCTGCTTTAACTATTTAGCAAATATTTGTCCGTTATGAAACAGTGAAGGTACTTTGAGACAATGGAAGTGCAGGCTAGGGTAGTGGGAAAAGGACTTGGGGTAGGATGGGAGGGGCGGGGGGAGGGGAGTATGCACATTTAAGGAATATCTAGGGAACTGTTGGAGTGTTGATAATGAACTTGGAGGTGGAAGGGCAAGGAGGCAAGCAGAGGCAAGCCTTTCTCAGGCTTTCCCTGAGAAAGGAAGCAAAGGAAGAAAAACAGGATGAAGAGCAAAGTTGGGGAGAAGTTTACACCTACAAATCAACTGAAATTTGTTTCTTAGTGCTAAGGGTCTTTTCTTCTGTAGAGTTTGTGTCTCAGAACTGCAGTCGACTCCCTCATACACTTCCTCGAAAGGGAGCTGTTGACAAGAGATTAGGTCTGAGTGATGAGGTAGAATAGCCTAATACAGTGCCTGGTGCATAGCAAATACTCAATAAATGACAGTGCACCAGACAAAATGGACACCAAGTTGTGCCTTTTATGTAGTTAGAGTAGGCATTCTCTCATACTGCTAGACAGTGGCTGCTGCATAATAATTTAAAAATCTTTTACAAAAGCAATGCATGCTGCTATTATTTTACTACAGCTAATCTGTAAACCAGTTAATCTGTCTCCAGATAAGAGTTGACTGTATTTTCAGGCAACGATACTAGATATTTTGACCATCCCTCTTAGGATTCTTCTGTTGTGCAAGAAAGAAAATAAATACTACAACTTTATATTTTTTATTAGCCTACATGTCAAGTTGAAAGCTTATATTGAACAAGATGATATCTCATCATGTACGTTATCAGAAGTAGCAGCTTGATCTTTGACAATTGTGATTGAATTTTCACACTGAGTATAAAGCATTTGGTTTGGTGATAAGCCCCCATAAAAGGAATTCCATATGTATTTGACAGTAGAAAGGGTAATATTTTAATTTGTTAAAACATGCTGGGTAATTATATGACATCTAATATTCTATATTCAAAACCTTTACTTTTAAATACCCTTTGTAAATTTAGCTCTACTATGAGAAGTACATGGAGTTCTACTAACTTGTTAACTTTTCATCCTTTATAAATAATTCTATGAATTGTGAAATCTATATAGATTATAGTTTAATTTTAAGGGCTGTATTACATCTTTGCATACCTTTATAATGGAGGTAGCTAAATATAATAGCTCTGAGTTCAGAGGGAAAAGGATCACGTGGGTTTTTTTACCCTAAAGATTGGATGTGGCCTCTGTTAAATAAATGTAAAAATAAAATATAAGAAACAAGGTAAACATAAGCAAGTTTCTATTAAGATGTAAATAAAAATTAAAGTAGATTTTTAGAGGCTTTCTGGTGGTAAAAGTGAAGTACAGACATGGTCGTGAAACTTTTTGTGAACTAAGAGGTTTCTCCTCCTTTGCCAAAGCTGAACTTCACAAGAAAATTTGCACGTGTATTGTTAGAAAAATACGACATTGAGCTGTGTTCTTTAAAACAATAAATGAATGAATCCGTTACATTAGGATCTTTCTTTTAGAACCATTTTTCCCTCCCCTCCCCCTATCCTTTCCTTAGGAGTATGGGCCAGAGCCTGGTAGGGTTTGACACATCAAGGGAACCCTCGTGGAAAGATACAAATATACTCTTCAGTTACATAATGCTATTTCTAGTTTAAGTAAAATGGTATAAATACCTTGGTTTCGGATGGCTTGACTATTTAAAAGGGTAAACGTTAGAATATGTAAAAGAATGGATGAACTTCTTGTCATTCATAAAGTCCGCCAAAGATATTGCTAGACTAGATAAAAATTGGAGATTATATTCTTTTTTCAGGACCTGCTATTGATTAAATGCAAATCCGTATCCTTAGAAATTCAATCAGTAAATGGTAGGTGATTTCCTCACCAAAATGCCCACCTAGAAAAAATTTACATGTGATTAGTGTTGAAGTTAATTTTCTTAGAGAACCTATTGGTGATGCAAAGATCTTTTTTTTCTTCTTTCTCCAAGTAGATCAGTGTTCTAGCAAAAGAATGAGTTGACCCAATCATCAAAGTTTAACACTATATTAAAATCTATGAGAGGATTTTTACCTTGTAAATTAAAAAAAAAACAACAACAGGTATTATCAATCCATATACTATGGCTATAGCATGTGTTTAATATTTCCTAATGTCTAATGATAAGTAATTTCCAAGTTACAAATTATCCCAATCAGTACAACTGGATGATGTAGTTATAAAATATAACTCTTTGTTCTAAGTAATTACATTGTATTGGGATAGTAGATATAAATTTTGGAAGAGTTTACAAAGTGTAATAACTGACTTTTGTCAGTGTTAGCTATTTTGGGGGGGAAATTGCAGAAACAAGTAATTGCTGATTCCATTATAAATTGATCAGTATTATCACGTTGTAGGAAAACTTCTCTCTTCTCGTTGGCAGTAGAACATACAGTGAGTTCACCTCAAAGGTGAAGTCCTCAAAGGACATGTAGTAACGGGAGTTTAGGATAGTCGGAAGTTAGGTGTTAAAGGGTTGGGAAGTGGCAGGCAAGATTGGTTTTTGTCTCCTCTTGAGTTTGATTTTTTTTCCATTTAAAAGACTTTTTTTTTTTTTTTTTTTTTTTTGTTCATTGAAGTACATGAAATTTGTATCTGATATCCTGTATATTCTTTTTATAAGCTCAGGCTAACCAAAGTAGAATAAAGCTAACCAAAGCTGTGATGAGGAAAATCTTTGAAGGAGAAAAACAACACAGAACAAAAACCAGCCATTTCATTTCCTTTTTGATTGATGCCTCCACCAACTCCAGTGAGTGATTTCTTGAAACTGTGAACAGTTCTTCCTGTAGGACATTGACTCTCAACCAGGAGCGCCCTTTAAGAAATATTGATGTGTCAGCCCCACATTGGATCAATTACTTCAGCATGTATGGATGTGGATCTTGATTAGTGGCTTCTTAGAGGTCTCCTGGATGATTTTAATGCACAAACTGAGCTGAGAATCATTTTGTCTTCTGCCCTACTTTATCCCAGAATGGAAAAATCTCTGGTTGGTGGTGTGGAACCAGCCAAGAAACAAACATACAAAAGCAAAACCCAACCAATACAAGAACAAAAACAAAAAAGAAAACAGGTCTATGTCTTCACTTAAGAATGAGGGGTGAAAATATTTCCAAAAACTGCTTTTTTTTGTTTTTGTTGTTGTTTTTTTTTTTTTTTTTTCATGCCGAACTCAACATTACCCTGATAGTGAAGAAAAAGAGTGGGTAGAGTGTGAATCTCAGGCACACGGCAGAACTGAAAAAAGTTGATGGCCAGTGTCCTGAGTTATTCTTCAGGGCTCTACCTTGTACAGATAGAGTTTCAGTCATTATATAAAAAGCAGGAGACAAATAACTGCCTATCACCTGTTACACTCAGATCGGATCATACTGTGAAGCTTTTTGTGTGAAATTTTGCTTCTCCTATATCACCTTTTCATTCACTCTATGAAGTTATTTTGAAGAAAGACCTCTGCCAAACAAATCCACTGTTCTATCTACATTGTGTTTTAGAAGGATTTTAGAGAGGTTTTTATTCTTTATCGGATTGGCAAAATCACACCAGTGAATTTTGGCACCCTTTGAAAGTAAAGCAGTTTTTGGCCAAAGACTTGCAGATAACAAATGCCATTCTTATTTTACATCCAGCCAATTAAGTCACTGAAATGTTGACTTCCAAAGCAACGTGAAGCTATCTAGGATTTTTAACCCCTTTGATTCATTCAGTAACACATTTAATCAATAGCATTTTCCAAGAAATATTTAAGTGGGTTTACTAAATAATGTTTTTGATAAATTGTATTCATATTATCTTAGTTTTTTTTTCAACTGCTATTAATCATTGTAAATTAGAAATATTCTTCGAGGCGCCTAGATGGCTTAGTCGGTTAAGCATCTGACTTCAGCTCAGGTCATGATCTCACAGATCATGGGTTCGAGCCCCGCATCGGGCTCTGTGCTGACAGCTCAGAGCCTGGAGCCTGTTTCGGATTCTGTGTCTCCCTCTCTCTCTGACCCTCCCCCACTCGTGCTCTGTCTCCCTCTGTCTCAAAAATAAACATTAAAAAAAATTTTTTTTTAAAGAAATATTCTTTTACTAGAATTAGAGTGGCTTTACTCACGATCAGCAGATACACTGCTTGTGTGCTATCATCTCACCATTTTCATGAAAAACATTGCTAATCTATAAAATCTCTTTTCCCCCAAACACATACTCTCAGAATTGGCCTTAACACCACGCTTGTAGACAGGCCTCCTATCCTTTAGAGGGAGCACCCAAGAAGAACCTTACCAATCATCTTTGCTTTACTCCAGTCTCCTGTTTTTGTGCATTTTCAAAATGAAAAATCAAAAATTGAATAAGATGCTCCGTTCCTGATAGTTGAGGAAATTTATTGTTTACCTCTTCTTTGTCAACAGTTTGCATTGTTCTTGCATTTTTGGAATAGAGGCAAAATGTGCAGGATTATTATCTCCACAGTTAGACAATGGCATTTGTGAACATTTGTTCTTAGGTAGCAGAGGTGGGGAGTACAATGATAAAAATGGGTATATGCTAAAGCCAAAGACATTACAAGAAAGGAAAGTTATTGGCCAATATCTCTCATAAAAACATATGCAAAAATTCTTAGCAAAATGTTATAAGCCAAACAAATAATGTGTAAAAAAGAAATATATACTACAACCAAGCGGGATTTATTACAGGTGTGGGAGACTGGTTAAACATTTGAAAATCAGTTAATAGAATCCATTACATCTATAGGCCAAAGAAGAAAAATCATTTGATCATGTTAATATATGCAGAAAAAGCATTTGATAAAATCCAACAGACATTCATGTAAAAAACTCAAGAAACTAGAAATATAGAGGGGGACTTCCTCAAGTTGATAAAGAATATCTACAAAAACTACAGCTAGCATTGTACTTAATGGTAAGAAACCGAATGTTTTCCCTCTAACATTGGGCAAAGAAAAGGATGTCCCTGGTCAAAATTCTTTTTTTTTTTTTTTTTTTTAGGTTTGTTTATTTACTTAGAGTGAGTGGGGGAGGGGCAGAGAGAGAGGGAGAGAGAGAATCTCAAACAGAGTCCACACTGTCAGTATGGAGCCTGTTGTGGGCTCAAACTTGTGAACCATGAAATCATGACCTGAGCTAAAATCTAGAGTCGGACGCTTAACCGACCGAGCCACTGAGCCACTTCCCTGGTACCCTTCTTATTCAGCATTGTATTGGAAGTCTTAGCTAATGCAGTAAGACAAGAAAACGAAATAGAAGTTGTAGAGATTGAGAAGGAATAAATAAAAGTGTCTTTGTTCATAGGTGAAATGTTTGCCTGTGTAGAAAGCCCCACCAAATTGACCAAAACCAAAAAGAAAAATATATATATATACCTCTTGGAACTGGTAGGTGATTATAGCAAAGTTTCAGGATATGAAGTTGACATAAAAAAGTTAATCACTTTCCAAAAACCAGTAATGAAGAGCTGAACTTGAAAGGAAAAACAATATCATTTATGTTAGTACACAAAAGAGTAGTACTTAAAATATGTACAAGATTCTTATGAGAAAAACTATAAAACTTTGATGAAAAAAATCAAAAAAGAGCTAATAAAGAATTAGATATTCCATGTTAATGGAAAAGAATGTTCAATATTATTTAGATATTTCTTCTTCCCAACTTGATCTGTAGATTCCATGCAATCCTAATCAAAATCCCAGCAAGCTATTTTGTGAATATTGACAAACTGAATCTAAAGGCCATATGGGCATGTAAAAGACCCAGAAAAGCCAACACAACACTGAAGAGGAATGGAGTCGGAGGACCGATACTCCTGGACTTCAAGAATTACAAAGCTGCAATAATCAAAATATTCTTATATTGGTTAAAAAAAAAAAGTGGACAGATCAATGAGACAGAATAGAGAGCCCAGAAATAACTCCACATAAATATAGTCAAATCTTTAACAAAGAAACAAAGGCAACCAATGGAGAAATAACAGCCTTTTTTTTTTTTAAATTTTCTTTGAATGTTTGTTTATTTTTGAAGGAAAGACATAGCATGATCAGGGGAAGAGCAGGGAGAAGAGGAGACACAGAAAGCAAAGTGGCCTCTAGGCTCCACACTGTGAGCACAGAGCCCCATGCGGGGCTCAAACTCACAAATCGCGACATCATGACCTGAGCCGAAGTCGGATGCTTAACCGACCGAGCCACCCAGGCGTCCTGAAATAACAGTCTTTTGAAGAAGTGGTGCTGGAACAACTGCACATAAACGTGCCGAAAATAAAATAAAAACAAAACAAAAACTGTATCTCCATACAGACCTCAGGCCTTTCATAAAAATTAATTCAAAATGGACATAGCCCTACATGTAAAATGCAAAGCTGTACAACTTTTAGAAGATAAGAGAAAATTCAGGTGACTTTAGTTTTGTCAATGACTTTTTAGATAGGGTACCAAAAGCATGATCCTTGAAAGAAAAATAGTGAGAAGTTGGATTTCATCAAAATGGAAAACTCTGCAAAAACACTTTTAAGAGAGAAGATGGGAGTGCCTGCGTGGCTAAATCGGTTAAACCTCTGATTCTTGATTTCAGTTCAGGTCATAATCTCACGGTTCGTGAGGTGAAGCCCCATTTTGGGGTCCATGCTGGCAGCGTGGAGACTGCTTGGGATTTTCTGTTTTCCTCTCTCTCTTTCTTTCTGCCTCCCTCCCTCCCTCCCTCCCTCCCTCCCCCTCACTCTCTTCCTCCATCCCAACGTAAAAATCAATAAACTTAAAAATATATAAAAAAGAAGACACACCACAGAAGGGGAGAAAATCCTTGCAAAACGCATATCTAATAAAGGACTTCTATCCAAAATATATAAATAACTCTTGAAATTCAACAAGAAAAACAATTAAGAAATGGTCAAAAGACCTGACTGGACACATCACCAAAGAAGATTTACAAATGGCAAATAAATACATGAGCAGATAGCCAACATCATAGTCAGCAGAGAATTGCAAGCTGAAACAATGAGACAACATACACATCTATTAGAATGGCTAAAATCTGAAACATTGGCAAGTTCAAATCCTGGCAAAAATGTAGTACAACAGGAAGAGAATGCAAAATGGTACATCTCTGTTGGAAGACTGTTGGGCAGTAACCAAGTTAAACATAAATTTAGAATTCAGTGATCACACTCTTACTTACTTTTAACGCCTTACTTATTCAAAGGCGTTGAAAACCTGTGCACAAATGTTTATAGCAGCTTTATTTGTAATTGCCAATATTTGGAAATAACTAAGATGTCCTTCAGTAGGTGAATGGATAAACAAACTGATGCCTCCGTACAATAGAATAGTATTCAGTGATAAAAACAAATGATCTCCCAAGCCAAGAGAAGATTTGGAGGAAGCTTAAATTCATGTTATTAAGTGAAAGAGGCCAATTTGAAAAGACTACATACTGGATGATTCCAAATACATGTATGACTCTTTGGAAGAGAGAAAATGATAGAAATGGTAAAAAGATCAGTGGTTGTCAGGGGTTGTGATGGAGAAAGAATACAGAAGATTTGAATAAGAGCACGGGGAGTTTGGGGATTGGGTGGGTGAAACTCTTCTGTATGATGGTATAATGGTAGATATATGATCTTCATTGTCCACCCCCCTACAACTATAGAAGGCAGCGGATCTTAAGAATAATGTCATCAGTTGTGACAAATGTACCACACCCATGTAAAATGTTACTAATAGGGAAATTTGGATGGAGGAGAGGGTATATGGGAGCTCTGTATTTTCTGCTCATTTTTTTTTCTGTAAAGTTGAAACTGCTTTAAAAAAATAAAATCCAGGATTTAAAAAATAAAAGGTAGAACATTCAATTTAAAATTTATGTATTTGGTCCATTTATATTAATTAAAGAATACTGAGCTGTTTTAAATGTCTTGTGGATAAGGAGGCTATATAAATAAACAGAACATCGAACAATACAGTAGATAATGTAATAAGCTAAAATTTTTACTACAGTGCAAAAATTCTTTGAACTCTGCAGTTTTTGTAGTTGCTAAAATCCAAAAGAAATAAATTAAAAACATAATTCAGGGAAAGTGGGGGGGAGTATGAAAGAAACTAGCTTATAATTATAGAAATCCACATTATATAAAGCATTTTCTTATTTAATATTTAAACTCTCGTCATTTTAAAATGAAAACTACACAATGAATAGAAATTATTTTCATATATGAATATCACAATTTGTCTAATATATTTTTTTTACCTAATATCATTTGATCTCTACTTTAAAATCATTTTGAAAGTTTTATTATAGGTAGTAATAGTTATGGCAGTGACCTAAATGGTGTTAAGCATCTTATTTTATTTAAATTAAGATTTTTATTTCCATTGTAGGAAGATAACCAATCTTTTCAAAAAAATTAATCAGCATGGTGATTATTTTTTTAATGCAGTTATACACATATCAAAAAACATTATTCATTGTATAATTGTGGTTTTCACTAGTGAATTTTTCCTGGCACATTGCCCTTCTTATCTAAGCAAATATGATATTTTTTTTTTGATAGTATGTGTTTACACACCTGTTTTCATGGGAATACCTTTAACTTCTATTTAGAGTTCCTATTTCGTACGTTCACAAATCGCTTTATTCTGCATAGGATTTAAGATGGAATGTGATGTTCGTACGTATACTTGTTCAAGTCTGTTAAAGGTTAAACTTAACAGCTGTCTTTTCATCTAAACGTATTCGAATAATATTTTGTCAGCACTAATCTATTAGCAATGTTGAAAGACTTGCTGTTTCAGTGATAAGATTTAGGTGACATTTTATTAAATTTATAGATACAACATTAGAAAGAATGGCATGCTCTCAGAACTAGAAATGACCTCAAGGTAGCAGGTGTCTGTTTTTAGAGGCTTTTCAGGCTAAAATTAGCAGGTTGTAGGGCTTCACTGTTTTAAATTGCATCTGTTCTTTTGTTGTCTTACCTGCCATTTTCGTCCACTGTGGTTTTGAGAAATTTGTTTATTTTGACACATAATAATCTAAAGATTTTTGTAGAGGAACTGTATTTTGTAGTAGTTAAGAACTTAGGATTCAAACAGACATGGGTTCAAACCTTGGGCTTATCAGATAGTAGTTACATGACCTGATGTATGCTACATCATCTCCCAAGTCTTTTTTCTCCTCTTTAGTAATGTGTATAATACTAGTTCCACCTAAAGATGTTTTGTGTTTTAAGCACTAAAATATATCCTTTTTGACTAGTTCTGGCTTCAGGGTAAGTGTCACATAAGAGCTACTGCTATGATAATATCAGTGGTATTTGTGTTAATGGCATTAATATTAATATCGCCGTTATTATTTATAATAAAAACTGATCATTAACATTATTTCTAATATTAATCATATTAATTGCCATACACAAGTTAGGGTCTTCTAGAATGTTCCTGGGGCAATTACAGATTCTCGTAATTTTGTCATTTTTATGGTGTTCAGCAATGTCTCCAACATCCAGAGCAATAGTGCCGTTTTGATACATACTTAGATAATAGAAGCATAATAATGGAAGTAGAGCTACTGATTTGGCAATACTCTTATGATTTAAGTATCATTAGTCAAAGAGTGTGGGACCTTTGGATTCTGAGGATCACCAAAAGGATACTCCGTTTTTATTCTAGGAATTTTTCGTGTGATTAAAACAATGGAATATTCTTTAAATGTCATCCGAATTTGTGCTGAATGGCTTAAAAATATTCCAAAACACTGCATTACAGCTACAAAGGAATTCTACTCCAGAGTGACAAGTAGACCATGATTTATTACAGGATCTTCTTTTAACGTTATTTTGTCTGAAATGAACAGAGCAGTTGAAGAAACTCCATCCATCTTTGTGTTTATTTGACATCCATGCTGCATTAAATGTACCTCAAAGAAACAATATACAAATAAGAAATTCTACTTAACAGTGATGATTACTCATCAGCAAGATACATCTCTTGGCAATAAAACAAAAGGAAGCCTGTCAAGCAATGTCTGTTAAAATTTAAATAAAGCATAGTTTTTAAACCTAAATGAATTTTTAAAGCAAATATTTTAGCTTCATTTTCTTTCCAAGAGTTAGCGTTACAAAGTGTGCTCAAGTGAACTGTTCTTTCTCTCCAACAAAATTAGCACCTCCCCCCCCCCCCCAGCTTCTAGTTCAGTTGCTGATTATATATGATAGGAGTAATTAGTGGAAATAAAATGTGCCCCTTTTGTTCATGTTTATCAAAAAGTGAAAAATTGAGCAAGTGCGTAAAAAGACTTTGATAAATATTTTGTGCATTTATGCTTCTGGGAGGTGCCCTTTTTTATCCTTTTTTATAAAGTGACATGGGGGAGAAGTAGAGGAGGGAATAGAGTAATTGACGCAGGAAGAATAACTTTGTGTACTTTTTCCTGAGAATGTTAGGACCTGAATGAAGATTCTCCAACCTGGAATTTAAAGCCACATAGCAGTTTGTAAATGAGACACCATATGTTATCAACAAACAGTTGCCATCCTTGTTTCTTATCTAAACTTATCATTTATTAGGTTTAATTTCAAATTTATTTACTTAGGAATTTTATTATTTTTTTTTTTTTTTTGGTCTTACGAATGTTAAATACAGATTCTAAAAGGATGGGAGAATTTTGCTTCCATTTACTATTCAGTGGACATCCTTTTGAATATTAGACTGTTGCCAATACGCTACCTGCTAAGCAGTTGATGTTTTCAGTAATATAGCCAGAATAACACTCTGCCCCATAAATTAGTGTCTAGCTCTGTGATGGTCTCTGAACCACTTGAATTTTTGTTTGACTTGTATACTTAACATTTACTAAACTGGTAGATGCTATAAACTATATTCCAGAATTCTAATTATGAATTTTTATTGCTCATGAATAAAGATCGAGATTGATCTCATTGGTTGTTGTTAGATCACAGAGATTTCTTCATACATTTAATCCTAGCAGTGGCTGGCTATTTAGTTGCATCATACATAGTACTTACTGGAAAGCTCTTTGAGGGCTTTGCAAATTACAGAGGTAGATGGTGCTTGTGCTAATCAACATTCTACACAGGCCGTGTATCTAGTTTCACAGGAAAGGAACATGGTTGAAGGGGAGGGATGTAACCGGCAGCAGTGGGGAGCTGAGAGTCCACAGAAGGGATGCTGTTCCCAAGGCAGTCATTGCTGCCAGGGGGGAGGGAGAGAGAAGAGTTTATTATTAAGGTGTTTTAAAAAACAAAAACAAAAGACAGCTTTTATGCTAAGTCTTGGTTGTACAAGAGAAAAATTATTTATGAAACTTTGCTACTTTTACTCTGTCCTTATCCATTAACCATGATAGTGTGAAGGAAATTATGGATTGAAAGGTAATTTAATAAATCCGACTGGCATTCTCAGTATATGTGAAAACAAACTGAAAGATTCTAACAGCCGTTAGCATGCAAAAATAACTTGTGAACTGAGATTACAACTAGGTTAATTCATTTTTATTCTAGTATTTTTTTTAAGTTTATTTATTTTGAGAGAGAAAGAGAGAACAAGGGGGGAGGAGGGCAGAGACGGAAGAAGAGAGAGAATCCCAAGCAGGCTCTGCACAGTGTCAGCATAGAGCCCAACAGAGGGCTCAATCTTAGGAACCATGAGATCATGACCTGCGTCAAAATCAAGAGTCGGATGCTTAAGCGACTGAGCCACCCAGGCGCCCCTATTTTAGTATTTTTAAAATTAGATTTCGTTATGTCTATCAACACTTGAGTCCGCTATAATGTATACTTAATATTTTTGGAGTGGAAAGCGAATTTGGAGTCTCTTTTTTCTGTCCAGTCCCATATTCTTATTTTATCTGTGTGAAAACTGAACTCTAGTAACTTACCAGTGACCATGTAACTAGTTAAAGGCACTGTTTAGCATTACCAGGTCATCCACACATGTTAGTGACAATTAATCTAGCTAGTTAGTCAAGTCCTTTTTTGAGGTATGCTTTTTAAAACACTCAGATGGATGTTATGGTTTATGTTCCTTTTAAAAAAGGTATCAAATAATGGATTGTGTCCTATCAGTCAGTTTTTAAGGTGCCATACTTAAGGAATCATACTTTTGATTTGCATGTTGGAAGGCCAGTGTAGCATTTAAATCTATCACATGAGTAATCATGAAACTCAGGTTGTGTGGGAGGGTAGCTCTGTATTTCCAGGAATAAGATATTTTTGTACTAATAAGTAATGTGTTTGAACATTTGTGATGGTAGAGTTTATCTCTCCTAATTCCACTATCAGATATTAACAGTTGTTTGATCCTTGTCTGATAATGATATGATATTTAGTTATGTAGAGTTTTAAAAAAATTACATACACACCCACGCCCATTTGAACGGTTGGAAAGGAAGCAAGGAAACAGGGCTGTCCACAACTAGGTATACCAAGAATTTCCAGCTCCAAATGAACTCTTTGTACAAAAGAAATGACTTTCCCCCTTTCGTATTATCTGCTCTGAATAATTACTCAATTATAGGGAACACCACCAGATGACATATTTGCTTTCTATTCACCCTCAACACCCCCATCCCCAGTTACTACACAAAACCTGAGCTGGCTTCCATTTATTTTTTATGTTTTTCGCATCATTACTTCTCCCTTCTGGTTGCATGCCTTGGCCATTTCAGATTAGAATTGTCTACTCTAGTCTTCTCTTCAAGCCTCTGTCCAGCTTCCTTTCATTCTGAGTACTGGTTTGCATTCATTTGATCAACTGTTTAGCTTTGGGGGCTGAGGGCTCACAAACTGGTGACCTAGTCCAGTATGTTCCTCTGAGTTCTAGTCAGACATGCTCAAGAGTTTATCCACCCTCGAGGGAGAGAAAATTGGTTCTTTGGAAGCAAAAGTATCTTGCTGTTTTTATGTGCAAAGCATAGATGTACATGCAGTACATAAACAGTTACCCAGTTACCGATGATTTAAAAATTTCATAAGTGCACGCAATTAAGAAAAAATGCCTAAAGATGCTCCTTAGCCAGCAATAATGAACGACAAAAAAAGGTTGAGAAGCATTGTTTTACACCTGTATCAGTCTACTACATCCTTGTTGGGCATTTTTACTTGGATGTCACTTAAAAGCTTTAAACTCAACCTGGCCAAAACTGAAACTGGTCTCTCTTTGCCCACCCCACCTAAATTTGTTTGTCTGTCTTTCCACTTATTCCAATTAATGGCACCGCCTGGGTTTCCATGCCCCCTCCATCCTGTTATCTCCATCCCCAAGGCACTGCCTCTGCTCAGGCCTTCTTTCCCTGACTGAATTATTGTTACAGCATTTTAAAGTTATTCATCCTGCTTCTGTTCTTACCTTTGCTTTTCGTCTTTCATCCACACTGCACTAGAGGGAACTTTCTAACTGCAGGTCTGGTCATCTCTTACCCAATTTAAAAACTCCCAATTCTGGGGCGCCTGGGTGGCTCAGTTGGTTAAGCATCCAAATTCAGCTCAGGTTCCAAATTGATCTCATGGTTCGTGGGTTGGAGCCCTGCATCAGGCTCTGTGCTGACAGCTAGGAGCCTGGAGCCTGCTTCAGATTCTGTCTTCTTTTCTCTCTGCCCCTCCCCTCTTGTGCTTGTGCTCTCTCTCAAAATTAAATAAAGATTAAAAATAAGTTAATTAATTAAAAAATACCCCCCCCCCCGATTCTTAAGGATCAAAATCTTCTTTCCTTTGCATGGCATACATTTCCTCCTGTTTTCTGGTCTTTTCTGATCTTCCCAGATTTATATCTTTCTACGCTATCATCCTCCTCAACACACACTTTTATTTTGGAGTCATTCAGACTCCTCAAATGTGTCATTTTCTTCTTCATCTATGGCCTTTTTAAAATGCTGTTCCATCTGCTTGTGATACTGCACTTTTGAATTTTCTTCCTCCCTTCCTAATCCCATACAACTTCCTGTCTACCAGTGTTCAGTTCAGATGTCCTGTCCTCTTAGGCATACTTTGTGATTATTCTTAGTATACTCTTTGTCACACCAGGGTAAATTGTGTGTGTGTGTGTGTGTGTGTGTGTGTGTGTGTGTGTGTGTGTGTGTGTGTATGTATGTAGGTATGTATGTATTCCACCCCCCCCCAAGTAAACAGCTTCTTGAGGAACTCTGTGTCTTTTTTGTTATTGTATCTCCAACTCCTGCAGTATCTAGTAGGCATTCCATAAATATGTGCCAAATTAAAACAAAGAAACTAACGCCTGGGGTTAAGTACTACTATTATATAGACTTTCAGGTTACACTGCTGTCCTAAGTATTTATGATACATTTGCTGCATAATAAATTGCATAATAGATTAGATTAAACTTATACTTTCTTTCCAACAAACGTTAATGACGTTACTTAAACCAATTCATAAAGTGTAGCTTTCAAGTATTTAAACCTTTGCAATTCAAAAACAGAATTAACTAATTTTACAATCGACTTAGCTTTTACCTATAAAATGTAGTATTAATGTAATATAAATAGGCAGATTATCAAAATATTTTTTACTGTTTTTTTCTCCCTTTCATCCTATTTAGCTAAAGGACACGAAATCCGCAGATCAGAAAACAACACTACTTCATTTTCTGGTGGAAATGTGTGAAGAGAAGTACCCTGATATCCTGACTTTTGTGGATGATTTGGAACATTTAGACAAAGCTAGTAAAGGTTTGTGATTTTATAGAAAACATTTCACTGCTTTGGGTCTTCAGTTAGTACGCAAAGACCGAACATAGTGCCTTTTATTTGAATATACTTGCTACTTTGCCACAGTGATTTACTACTGAGTATGTCATTTTAAAAATAGAATGTCATAAGACATTTATTTTATGAGTTATCATTATTGGAACTATGAGTTTAATGGTTTTATATTAGAAAATGAGGCCTGAATTAAAAAATACATTATTTTGTAGTTTATACCTTATAAGTTCCTACCAGCCCCACCCTCTGCTGCTCCCCCCCCCCCCCCCCCCCACCGCCACCGCTGTTGCTGTTAAGATGCTTCCTTGGTTCAGTGTCATTCACTTGGGGACAATTGTGTATCTGGGCCAAGCCCCAGTAATCAGTGGCCCCAGTTAGCCTAAGTTCTGAATCTATCTCTATCCACATTGAAGGGACAGACTGCATACTTTGTCCTAGCAGAGAAAATTCCATGCAGTCTTTTCTAATACCCAGATAGCTAACCTGCTTCTGTTCCTTACTGGACTTAGATCAGGTTGCAAAGGGTCATGAGAGGATAGGACCTGGTGTTAATGGTTGGTTATAATATGATTTGAATGCGATTTTTTGATCACTTAAAGAATCTAGTTTTTATTTATATATCATTGATTTTGTGGAAAACATTTTACATGCTTCAACAACCAGTTTATGAATACATACGTATACGTACATCCTTTTTTGGAAGACAACTCATTTGAAGTGATGGGATATCGTTATTCTCACTGTGTTGAGTCCTGGTCATTAGAAACGTCAGACTATTTTTGTAATCAATTTATTCCCTTCTTAAAATTGGAATTTGTCAACTTAAGGATACTTGTTTTTCCCCTATATTTTAGTAAATACTTCTTTTTAAAAAATTTTTTTTTCAACGTTTATTTATTTTTGGGACAGAGAGAGACAGAGCATGAACGGGGGAGGGGCAGAGAGAGAGGGAGACACAGAATCGGAAACAGGCTCCAAGCTCTGAGCCATCAGCCCAGAGCCTGCCGCAGGGCTTGAACTCATGGACCGCGAGATCGTGACCTGGCTGAAGTCGAACGCTTAACCGACTGCGCCACCTAGGCGCCCCAATAAATACTTCTTCTTAAACAAACAAACAAAAATCACTTATCATTTTCTACTCCCTTTAAATAGTTTCCTGAGATGTAGGTTTCTTTAAAGTATCTATCTCATGCAAGCTTTTTGAGGGTGGGAGGGGGTTAGAAATAATTAGTCTGGATTTTTAAGACCCAAAATAAACTTTTCACTTTATTTCTTGATCTTGCATGTGAGTATAACAATGAAATTACTTACTTTGCCCTTGTGCTACCTTAGAATGTCCTTGGTATAAGAAGATAATGACCAAGTATATATGCATGCATTTAAATGGAATTTAAGAAGGGAAGATAATCAAATTATTTTCTCATATAAAACAATGAGATAGGGCAACAGGGCACAGAGGAAAAAAATATTAAAAATAACTCTAAGTGGTTGATTTATTAATTCAAGAAGGTAATTTCTCTAAAATGAGATTTCTGAAATTTTGGAATAAAATGTAAGTAAACAGGCTGAAAGAGAATTGAAAGTGGATGTTCTTGATGAATGGTAAGCATGATAAGTTAAAGAGAAATAGATGAAAAAGTTATGCATAATGCCTTGAAGTATAGAGAAAGTTCTTTTTCTGGAGAAAAGAAAGCTGAGTAGTTGATACATTATATCAACGTTAGGTCTTTGGCAAGAATTAAATCCATGCAAGCATGTTCTGATAATAACAGTTTGCATGTCTGACCACTTCTCCATCTTTCCTCCTGGTTCTAAAACTGAACAGTAAGTTGGAACATACTTCTGTTTCAGATGTACTTTTTAGGACAGAGTTTATTTTCTACCAGTTTTGCTCTATATTAAGTTTTTAAAATGGCATTTATCTATTTTGACTCATTTGATTGTGCTTGAAATTCTCTATAAATATTTTAATATTTTGCTTTTGAAAACTATTTAAATTTGATAAGGGCTTACAGAGTTGTAACTCGGTAATTAGATTCTTTTGTTTGTTTTCTTTTTTGGTGTTTCTGTGGGGGCATTCTAGAGCCTTGGATGCTTCTCATTTCCATCTGTTAGAGCGGAGGCGTGCATATGTGTTTAGGTCAGCAGACAGTGTGAATGCATTTCACTGGGAGCAGCCAACTTGATGTTTGAAATAGAAAAACCATCACTGAGATAGATATATATAGATACCGATATAGATATGGATGTAGATATTATATAGTATAGGTGATTGTTGAGCATAATTTCTTTGTGTGATTATATTATTCTATTAATGAATGAGAATTTATAGGAATGAACATGAGTTTTGGATGAAATGAGTCTACATTTGCTTTGGAAAATTTCAGTGATTTTATATTATATATCATCACTTAAAAGTTTCCATATTTGAAGTCTCCTCAGTGAGCTATCACATGAATTAAAAAGTACCTTTGTTTTTGAGACATAACAAATCCTGGCCATTAAGTCCTCGTGGATCAGCAGGGGGATCTTTCATTGCAACTAATGAGCTTACCCGTATGACAATTTTCAAAAATCTACTTCATTAGGGCTGCTTCTTTTCTAAGAGATAATGGCTTACAGCTTTTCTGTTGTATTTCACTGAAAATATTTTGGGTTATTATTTTATTTCTATATACCATTGAAATATTTCTTTTTTTCCCCCCTCCTGGACTTTTAAGATTGAGTACATTGTCTCTTATCTAAACAGTTGAAGTTTAAAGGACTCTAATCTGTGAAGGTTCTATTGATTATTTCACAAGAACCTGCTTCATTATTAAATTGGAATGGTATTTTATTAATGAGTAGAAAATATGACAAAACTCTGTGGGTTGGGGGAGTGTTTTCAGGTAAAACCAAGGTCAGTTTATAGTGTCACCTTGTTCAGCCCTGTCTCTTAGGGTTCTCATACCTCTGCCATATATCTGTCTTCTTCCCTAGGTAGTCTAAATTCTAGAAATGCCATGTAAGTCCAGTCTGTAACTCACTTATTCATTTGATAAGCCTGTGTTGTATGATTGCTCAGTGTCAGAAACGGTGCACTTGCTGCTGGCCCAAGGTTTAGCGTCTGTGTCTTGGTGGAACCCAGGCTCCCTCATTGGCACCCGGTTCCTGTTCCACGGGTTCCTCTTAGATTCTCAGTACCCTTCACTTCCACCTCCTGTTCAATGCAACTTCTAAGTATTGCCATTGTTATAAGCCTAATACTGAGCCCCACTATGCATAAAATACGGCTGTTAATTCCTTCAGCCTTAACTTCTTCTCCCCAAATGTTATTTACTTGAGAAAATCCTTTTTAGTACCTTTTCTTTTGATTTCCTTTTTCTCATTCACCTTGCCTCTCTTCAGCCTTCAGCATGCCAACTGAAAGCCGCGTGGTGGATTTTAAGTTAAATTTGTGGAAAGTGGCAGCTGTGGCCTACGATGTTGCCTAGCTCTCTCCTTTATCGAGTAACTTAGAGTAAATGTCACCTTCCCTCTGGTGCTTTTTCCTGGTCGTTCCTGGGAGCCTCCCCTAAGTTTCAGCATGCTCTACTCTTTCCTTATGCATAAATACATACGTTTTCCAGAAAATTCTTAGACCTTATTTAAGAACTAGGAGTCCAGCCTGGAGACTGTTGCTGGAGCTTTTGGAGATGGAATTAGCTTCTAGAGAAAGGGCAGCCTTCAGTGAATTGTCAGAGTGGATTTAATGATTGCCCACTTCTAATGTTTTCCACTTTTTTCCATTTCCATGTGTTTAGCTTTCAGGAGCATTCTTTGATGTCTTGTATTTGATTTTTGTCCTCTTCATTTTATTGACTTCTCTGCTTTTAAGACTGTTTGTTTGATTTTTAGCTAGTAACTCTTTGCCCTGACCCAAATATTTGTCTAATCAAATACATCTCCAATTCCAAAGCCTTGTGACTTTCCAGCATTTTATGATAAATGGCTTACTAAATACCAAATGTTTATCTTTTATTCACCTACTGTGAACACTTAGAACACTTCATTTCCAGGTGGCAGCCACCTGGAAATGCCTAGTGTTTGGAATTTCAAATTCATCTGCTATAATAAGTAGAAAGCATTTTCGAAGGCTCCCATTGACCTCCTTGTACTATAAACTTCTAAAAATGCCAATTAAATTTATTAGTTTGATATATATTTTGAATATTCAGGATTAATTATGAATTCAATCACATTTTACACATTCCACGTGTACTGTAAATACATAAAAATATTCATTGTGCGACAGACTTAATAACATAAATAGCATTGTGTTTGTTGGAACCATTCTGTCATGGAAGTCATAGGTTACAACCTCATAATTTTGTGAGATAAATAATACATTTGGTATTACAAACCAATTGTAGGATATTAGAGTTTTCTGAAAATACACATTTGTGTGCATTTCTGTCAATACAGTGAAATAATTTGAAAGAACATGGTCGGGGGGGGGACATTTATAATAAAACAATTTAGAGAAGACAGCCATGTTAGGGTATTGCTTCAATTGAATTGTCAATAAGGAGCACAAAAATATATTCTACTAGGAACTGAATTCTGTCTCCATATGTGGAAGCCCTAATCCTTAGTATCTCCAAATGTGATTGAATGTGGGTTTAAAGAGGTGATGAGTAAATTGAGGCTCGTAGGGTCAGCCCTAATCCAATCTAACTTGTGTCCTTATAAGAGGAGGACATTTGGACAGATAGACAATGGGGATTCACATGCACCCAAGACCATGTGAGGAGACAGCAGGAAGGTAGCCATCTATCTGCAAGCCAAGAAGAGAGGCTTCAGAAAAAAACAGATTACTGACACCTTGGTCTTGGGCTGAAGAACTATATGAAAATAAGTTTCTGTTGTTTAAGCCACTCAGTGTGTGGCATTTGTGATGTGGCCCTAGCAAACTAATAGAATAACTTAAGACATTTTTCTTGCTGAGGGTTTTTTGGCTATAGAATAGAGTAGCCTATACAGAATGATTTTTTACTTTATCAGATCACTTAAACAGTCATAGACCTGCTGTGTTAGATGTTCACTAGCAATCAATTTAGGGATATCAAAGCCTTTTGTGCAAACCATGAGTTATCACATGATTTTACATAATTGCAAGTATGCCTCAATTCCTTTTTTGAATAGACATGACACAGATTAGTACATATATGAGGAAATATTGAGGCAATCTAAATAAATATATTCATGAATGTTCACATTTAATTTCAGGGTTAGATCAATGGCATCTCCTAGATTTTATTTTAGAATGTTTTTTACACTGGTATATTAGAATGTTTTTACTCACTGTATCCCTGTGTATATTTCTTTTTTTTTTTTAATTTTTTTTTTTAATTTTTTTTTTCAACGTTTATTTATTTTTGGGACAGAGAGAGACAGAGCATGAACGGGGGAGGGGCAGAGAGACGGGGAGACACAGAATCGGAAACAGGCTCCAGGCTCTGAGCCATCAGCCCAGAGCCCGACGCGGGGCTCGAACTCACGGACCGCGAGATCGAGATCGTGACCTAGCTGAAGTCGGACGCTTAACCGACTGCGCCACCCAGGCACCCCTAATTTTTTTTTTTAACATTTATTTATTTTTGAGACAGAGAGAGACAGAGCATGAACGGGGGGAGGGCCAGAGAGAGAGGGAGACACAGAATCTGAAGCAGGCTCCAGGCTCTGAGCTGTCAGCACAGAGCCTGATGTGGGGCTCGAACTCACGGACCGTGAGATCGTGACCTGAGCGAAGTCGGACGCTCAACCGACTGAGCCACCCAGGCGCCCCCTTGTGTATATTTCTTTACCACCTACCCCTGTTTTGCTACTTGAGTAGTTGTAATTTTATTATAAGCAAGTAGCCAATAAAGGCTAGTAACACTCTGAGTTCTCTGTTGACCCTTTTCTGAAAGGGAAGTGTGGATGGATGATTGTGCCTTTTTTTGCATCATCCTATAGAAATAGTGAAAACATTTGGGGTCTCCTACCTGTGTAGCAGGACTCTGCAGATAGTTGGTAAAATTACAAGTTATACCTGGGAAGCTACTTTATGACTCCTATGTAGCTAGGTCTCCATGATCTAATTTGACAATCTGTACCCATCTAATAAGTATACTTAGGAATTGTAAAATAATTTTAATGTCACTACAAGCCAAACATAATAAAAGACAAATTTTTTTTCAAAATGTAAGTCACATACAGGTTTGCATATATGTCCTAAAAGGGCAGTATTTGTGCAATTTTATATTCAGATTAACACTTTTAACATAAAAAGGTAGGATGAGATATAACTGGGCCATTCACAAGGTAAATACAGGATTTACGAAAAACATATATAGTATACTGTGAGCACAGTCTACTGGGAAAAGGGCCACAAGGTCCAAGTTGTCTGATGAATAGCATTTTATTTAAATTGTTCCAGTTTATTTCCAGGGATTTTCTGTATAGAGTTGGCATCAAAAGTTTCAACTGGAGACTTGCGTGTAAGGTTGTATTGCACTGTTTCTCTGTGCAAATATAAACTGTTTTGAAAAGCAGCATAATGGAATGCAGAGAGACCATGGCCAAAGTCCCTAGAAGGATTAAGGATTCTTTAGACTGACATTGAGGAACACGAGGCATGGAGGAACTGTACTTCCAGCTCAAGATTGCTTTTTGAGATACTGAGCTGAGAACATTTCCTGAATCGGCTGCTGCTTGGGCTGATAGATGATGATGAAGAAGAAAAACACATCAGGAAGACCTCTATATCTTTTTGGAGGTTAGCAGACTGAAAGTGGCATCAATACAGCATTAATCTTTTCAAGAAACTAACAGTTTACAGTGTTTGCAGATTTTTGGCCAGCTACAGATTTGAAATAGCTACTCGAACAGTTCTATCAGTGTCACCTATGAGCCATATCTAACATCAAGTAACAGGACATCAAGTAACAAGACAGGATCAACAGTGACAACCAAGGTCTTAGAGCTCTCAGACTGCTGACGGCGAAGCAGTATTTACTGCACCTCAGTTTTGCAACATAAAGTGGAAAATTATAAACAAGGTGGATGAAAGAAAATTTCAGAATGAGAGCATGCTGAAGGATAGCTTAACAAAATCAATCTGTGCACAATGAAGAAACCTAAGCAGTGGATGCGATAAACTCACTTCCGGCCATCTGCTGAATGTCACTGCTCACACAGTTGACGTGTAGCCAACTGGGTGAAGAGGCCTGGGGTTGCTCAGATGCTGCAGGTGAAATTGCCAACCACTCTCCAGAAACCAGGCTATATGCAGCTTGTAAAGTCTTGACATAATAGTTGTATTAGCTTCATAGGGCTGCCATAAACCAGTTACCACATATTAAGTTCCTTTAAACAGCAGAGATATATTCATTTATTCTTTCACTATTCAGGAATACAGAAGTCTGAAATCAAGGTGTAGTTACTATTGATTCCTTCTGAAGGCTTTCAGCGAGGAGCCCTCTAAGGCCTCTCTTAACTTCTGGTGGCTGCCAGCAAGCTTGCTTTCATTTTCATCTTGTCTTCTCCTCTGTGTCTCTCACCTTTCTTTGTAAAGACAGCAGTAGGGGCACCTGGGTGGCACAGTCGGTTAAGCATCCGACTTTGGCTCAGGTCATGATCTCACGGTCCGTCAGTGCGAGCCCTGCATCGGGCTCTGAGCTGACAGCTCAGAGCCAGGAGCCTCCTTTGGATTGTCTCCCTCTCTCTCTTTGTCCCTCCCCTGCTTGTGCTCTCTCTTTCTCTCTCTCTCAAATATAAATAAACATTAAAGAAAAAAAAGACCCCAGTCATTTAAGGGTCACTCTAAATCCTGGGTGATTTCATCTTGAGATCCTTAACTGATTTCCTGTGCAAAGATCCTATTTCCAAATAAGTCGCATGCTTAAGTGCTACATGGCCATGAATTTGGGGGGTGGGAGGAATACTATTCAACTCCCTATAGTTGTCCTTGTCCTCACTCCCATGGCTGCCCTGATACAGCACCATCATCTCTGAGTATCGTAAAATGGTGAAGTGCAGTTACACAGATAGACATATATATGGAAAGAGTTTGTCATTATGTTGTGAAATGTTTTGGTGTTTAAGGGCTGTTGTTGATGAGCTTGTGAAATACCCTTCCCTTTCATCGTCACATGCAAATACTACAGCAGTTAAAACTGAAATTTATAATATGCCTCTGAATATAAGGAATTTTTATTAACAAGTAGTGAGAGTTACAATAACTCCAATAAATAATTTCAGTAGGCAAAATAAAAATGTGATCCCAATTAGATTATAGAGGCATTGTATTATGGGAGAAGCTTTTGTTACAGTCACAGACTCTGAGGTTAGACACCTGGTGTTCAAACCCCAGCTCTGCCCATTGCTGGAGCTATAACCTTGGATGAGTTACTTATCCCCACTGGGACTCAGTGTTCTTACCTATAAAATGGGGATAATAGTTGTACCTAATTCAGAGGTTTGCTGTGAGGTTATACGTGAATATGTGTAAATACTTACAAAGCTTGAATAGCATCATGTAAGGACTATATAAATATTCTCTATATTTGCTATAGTTTTAGCTGTTATTTTTCAATGATAATTTCTTGTTGACACACATCTGCCTAGTCTATCATTAATGATGCAGATAAAAATGTCTCTCTGAGTCATATAATTACATAATTTTAACATGTATTCTGAATCATTATTTGAACAGATCCCACTGTGTCTTGCCTGAAACTTATGCAAGCTTTAGAATACAAAGCTAATAATTGCATAGATTTATGTTATTGAAAATATTATTTACTTTTCTAAAATATTATTTACTTTTCTAAAACCTAAAGAATGATATAGATGTGGGAAACTTCACAAATCATAAATGCACAACACAATGCAATTTTGCTAGTTGAACATACTAGCATAGAGAAATGGAATTTGGAAAATGAGTTTTATTTTCCTTCTTCTGCCTCAGCCTGAGTCACTATTTTTATTTCCTCTTTTGAACTTCAATAATAAGATTTCTTTTGAAAGAGGGCTTCTACTATTAAAAGCCTGTAAAAAATAGCTAGGGTCCAGCACCTCTTTGACTTGGACTTACTTTTTTCTGGAGGTGTCTGCATGTTGTTTAAAACACAAATTTACCGGCCCAGAATTATTAAGGAATTAGTTACTTGGGAATGTTTTCCATTTCCATATGAAACATGAAGTAACACGATAAATGATATAAGTTGCTAGAAACATCGAAAAAGATATTTGTATTCATAGAAAAACCTAAAGAAAATGTAGTCTGGATAACCTTCCCCTCTCCCCTCAGAAGAGGTCATCTTCTAGTATAGATTGAAAATTGATCAGCAACGAGACTCTTTGTTCATGTGAATATGTGTATCACTGTTAGGACAGTTTCTGAGCAGGTGTCTGTCAAACTAACCTTTTTTTTGAGAGAGAGAGAGTGAGCAAGCAGGGGGATAGGGCAGAAGGAGAGAGAGAATCTCCAGCAGGCTCCACGCCCAGTATGGAGCCAAAAATCCAGAGTCGGACACTTAACCGACTGTGCCACCCAGGTGCCGCCCCTCAAGCTACATATTTAAAGGGAAAAAGTACTAGTGCTCATTAATAGTTGTGGATATATTTTGACCCTAGAAGGAAAGGAATCTTTCCAAAAATTTTGTTGAATTCTCACTGTGTAGCAGACAGTGTGCTAAGCACTTGTGTTGGAAAAGATCAGACTTGATTTTGAGAGGGAAGAAATGAAGCAGTGGCTTAAATAAGATTGATTCATTCATTATTTGAAGAGCCATTTATCGAGTGTCTCTTCTGTCCAGACACAGTTTGGGATTCTGGATAGGGCCATGAGCACAGAAGAAGTCTCTGCTCTCTTGAAGTTTCCATTTTCCAGAACATGTGCCAAATGAAGAAGTCCATGTATATTTTGTTAGATGGTTAGTTCTAGAATTCCAGGGTAGGGTTTTGTTTTGTTTCTCCCACAATTAATGTTGAGTGGTCGGAGAAGGCCCCCTAGAGAAGGTGGCCTTTGTGAAAAAAAATGTGAGGGACGTGTGAGGAAGCAAGGCATAAAAGAAGGTAAGGCCAGAAAAGTAACAGATTCTATAGGACATGATTCATCATTAGATGGATTTTGACTTTACTCTGAGATAGGGAGCCATTAGAAAGGTTTTGAGCAGCAGGGTGGCATCTGACTTGTATTTTCAAAGGCTTGCTTTGGCTTCTGTGCTCAGGGAAAAAATATAGAACAATGCAGGAGCAGTGAAACCACTCAGATGCTGTAATAATCATCCAGGGGAGAAAGCATGTTGGCTGGGACCAGAAGGAGGAGGTAGCAACTGTGGTGGGAAGTATTCAGACTTTGAAGGTAGAACCAGCAAGACTTTGTCCAAGGTTGGGTGTGTTGGGTACGACAGAAAGAGGAGTCACAACACCAATCACATACTGAGATGTAGAAGTGGATTCAAGGAGGAAGAGAAGTTCCAATTTGAAAGTGTGAGTTTAAGATGCCTACTAAATATCAAGGAAAGATGTTCAATAGGCAGTTGGAGCTCGGGTGGAAGATAGATGTGCGGGAGAAAAATGAAATTTTTCAAGTCTAGAGATAAGCAGTCCAGGACGTGTGAGATTGCATGGTCTCTCCTAGTCATATGTGAAAATTTGTCTTAGAATTCACACATGATCCGACCTATGCTTCATATTTGCCATGAGGACACAGTAAAAGTGGTAGCCTCTCCCTTCCCATACACAGGCACACAAAACCATTTTCATGAGGGAATGCTTTGAATATTGTTACAAACATCTCTATGATGGACCTTTTTTGTATAATATTTACCATGTTCTTGAACATCGTGAATTTTCTTGAATTTTCAAATTTTTATAGGTAATAGTGATCTATTAAATAGGTTGGTCTCACTAATACTGTTTTCTAAAGAGCTGATTTACCTTTAACACTCTCTTCATGGTTGTAGAGGACAAGGCTGCTTCTATCCCTCAGAGTTGGGGGTTGGGGAGGAGGAGGGAGAGTAAGGAGGGGTGTGGGGGGAGGACCATTCAGCCGAACTGATCCAAGGGAGCTCTTTGATTGGCTACGTTCATCCTTACAAATAGGACTTTTCTTCTCTCTTACCTCTTCCCACGTTCCATACAAACATCGGCTGTTCTCTTGCAGTGTGATGTTGAAAAAGAATAATAATAACCACAAAACTCTCATTGCATATAATATGGTAAGTTAAGGAATGCAAGTTGGAGCAATTTATCCTAAGGGGTCCCATTCACAGTCAGAACAATGAGACAGAAGAAGCGCTGCACAGTGGAAGGCCAGCGCTTGGGGAGGGTGACTGGTCACTCGGTTCCCACTGCTTCTTTCAGTTTACCTTTGCCTGTCATGAACCAAGCTGCAATTCACGTTGAGTTTGTACTTTTCTGTCCTCTTACTTCAGTTTTAGCCTTTTTCAAAATGATAATGGGTTTCATAACGATATTCTAGAACTTAGATTTTGTTACAGGCCTACCGAATGTTGAGCTTTTTAAAATGCTGCTGAGGTTTTTGTCCATCTTGCCCATTTAAGTTACTGTTTGGTTTTTATTTTAACTCACGTTTATAAAATATTCGTACGGTTTTTAAAAAACACCGTTATTTGTTTGGGAGCCTGGAATTGCTTTAACCCCTAGTTTGTGGCCCTCATAAAACAGCCGTGTTTGTGAGCAAGGGAAGGTTAATTTAGGTTGAATGTTTGAATTGTTTTATGCTAATAAGTTGTTTAAGCGTTCTTTAAAGAAATCAGTTTCCCCAGAATGTATCATGAGATGTAAGAATGAATGTGACATTTCTTAGTAAGCTTGTTATGAAATAATAACCAGCATCTCCAGGAGTTATTCACAGAGGATTTTTATTTAATTACAAAGATTATTTAAATGTATGTAATTCCTACACTCTTACTTGAAGTCTTAGCAAATCATGGAGGCCATTGCATTGCAGAATGCTTATATTCATGATTCCTTTAAACTTAAATATTTATAGTTGTGACTTAACTTTTATGGTTAACCTCTCTAATGGATAATTACCATAATGACGAGGCACTTGAAGACCAATATGTGTGTTGGATTTTAAGGTTTTAGATGTTTACTCTATTAACCTCAAGAGGTTAAAGCTAAATCCAAAATCCATTCCTTCCGCAAATATTTGAGTGTCTGCAATACATTATGTACGTGAAGATACAAAGACGAGTAAAATACGGTATCTTCCCTCAAGGAATTCCTAGTCATTTGGGAGAGGACGGCACACACAAAGATAAAAGTAATGGAGTGTAGTAATTGCAAGGATAAATATAATTACCAGGTATGATGGGTGGGGAGGGCATCTCACTGGGGGACTAGCTAGAGTTTTTGACTCTTGTTATTATGTATGAGTAGGAGTGATTGAGGTGACAAGGCAAATAGTCTGTTCTTTTCAGCATCAGTACCTAACAGGGTGGATGTCGAGGGATGGGGGAGGGAAACTAGAAGCAGGATGTTGTTCTCAGAGTAAAATGTAGCGGAATGTGAAATAGAGGAAATCCAGGTTGTGGGTGGAGCTCAGATGTTGTCACGAAAGCAGTTTACTGGCTGGTTTTAAGCAGAGGAAGGACATCTTTACATTAGTGTTTGTCTGGAAACTCCTCCATACAGTGTGGGAAAGGCACTGAAGAAAAAAAGGAGACCAGAGATCCGAGAAGAGTGAAGACTTGAATGGTGCTCAAGCAAGCAAGAAGTCAAATACTATGTGCTAAACAAAATGCCAGCGAGGTCATGATTGGATCTGAGGTTACAGGAGAGGGAAGGGTAAAGACTAGCAGGTCTCTACAAGAAACAGAATTCAAGGTTCTGCCACCCACTGGGGTGTGGAGATTACAGATGGGCAGTTGCCCTGGGGGCAGATGCACATGACATCTGAGGTGACTCAGACATCCCATCTGATTGAATATTAATAGAGTAAAATGCAAAAGTGGAAATTGCCCTTAAAATAATCTAGTCCACTCTGTTTGATGATGACTGCGTTTTTTGTTTTTACTTCCAAATAATGGAAAGGAATAAAAAAAAATAAGATTAATTTCTTGGTCAAGGAATGTGACAATGTTGAAAGATAAAATTCATATACAGGTCACACACAGAGGCACCAGTAAATTAACACTTTTTTGAGGGTGTACAATTAAACGCCACTGTAGCTGGGATTTCTAATATAAAAATATAGTCACTGACCTCAAAAAAACTTGACACTTATGAACAGTGTGGTTAAAATTATGTTTGAGGATATGTAAAGGAATTATCTGTGGAAATAGAATTGCTGAAAAAGAAAGACACCAAAGAAATTCTTACATATTCTTTAGTTTTACCCATCGGATGTCCCAGACATTATGGTTTTGCTGTTGTTGTTGTTTGTTTTTTTTTAAGCCTAGAATTTGCTCACATCTTTTTCTCTTGGAAGTGTACTTTGGTCCTTATTTAAAAACCAGTGAAAGTTGGTCACTTATACTTAAATCCTCTTAGCCATAATGTACAAATAATGTAACCAGAGACTGCTAATAAAGCATAAATAATGGCTTTCCATCTGTAGAGAAGCTGCAAGAAACATTTCTTAAGACCGCTGACTTGCTCTTTATGACATCAGCATTAAAAGTTTGAATATGCCCAAACTCTCTGAATATTGTATTCTTGAAATTAGCAACTTTTCTTTTTAGCCTGACTTTCACAACACTGTTCTGGCCTAATGGTGATGCTGATGGTGATGATTATCTTTACTTTTTGATTCTAGTATTACTAATGTTAGCCTTTAAGCTCTTCATTTCTTATTGAATTCTAAGAATAACACAGCACGGTGCACCCTCTTAAAAAAATTCCTCATCATATGTTATACAATTTGATCTTTTATGAAATACCCATGAGGTAAAAATAGAAGATAGGCTTCTAACCCTTTCACTGATGTGGAAGTTGAGCCAGTGAGGAACAACTCCACATCACAATGATAGAATATAGTTGCTGACCCGCTGGCTAACAGACAGTTGGAAAAGGCTCACAGGCTTCTTTCTTAAGCCTTTTTCTCTTCCCACTGGGAAGTGCTCATCACTCATTGGGATGGCTTTTCGGAGGGTGACCCAGGCTGTTAGACAGCTGGGAGCAACACAGCTCATGAATCAAAATGTACTTTTTTTTGTTTTTGTTTTTTTGTTTTTTTGGTTTTTTTTTATACTTCCTCACAGGTACTGGAGTTCTGCCTTCTCTCCAGACATGCACTTCTATATATCCATATGGTATATTTAAAAATATGTGTTTGGTCATTTTCCAGATTCCTGGTATAGAGCACCTGAAATCGTTGGAATTTCTTAAGTGATAAGAGCCTATTTTGTATGCTAATGAGATGACTCGGGTAGATGTAGGGGGAGGACCCTAGACAGCTTTAGGATGGGGGACTGGTCACCAGAGGCTACAAGTCTGTGATTACAGGGTTAGAATTGTCAGTCTACCCTGTGACCTCCAGGGAGGGGAAAGGGACTAGAGATAGACTTGAGTCACTGATGGCCAATGATTTGATCAATCATGCCTGTGTAACAAAGCTTCAGTAAGAACCCTGAAGCAGTGAGGCTGAGGGGAAGCTTCTGTTTTGGAAACAGATTGATGTGCTGGGGTTTGCCCATAGAAACCATGCAGACTCTGTACTACCCTCCACCCCCGTTCTTTGTGTTTATCTTCCCTTTGGCTCTTCCTGAATTGCGTCCTTTACAATAAAACTGTAATAGCAGGTTTGGTACTTTGAATTCTGTAAAACATCAAGTTATGGAAAATAAGCAGGAGGGGGGGCATGGGAACCCCTGAATCTATAGCTAGTTAGTCAGAAGCGTGGGTGATGGGTGATCCCTGGGACTTGTGATGGTCTTCTGAAGTGAGGGCAGTCTCCTGGAGCTGAGTCCTTAAGCCTGTGGGGGTCCGCATTAACTCTAGGTAGTTAGTGTCAGAATTGAAGTGGAAGATTACCCAATTGGTGTCAGAATCTGAGAGTTGACAGAATGATGGATTAGTTATCAAGGAAAAAAAAAAAAAAAGAAAGAAATAATCTGTGTCCCCTCCCAATGTTTGCCTTGTGCTTTTTGTTACATTTGAAGCTTAGACTTACTTGTCCTTTCTCTAGGTATTTCCCAAATATGTGTATGTATAAGAAATTGGATTAGTGGAGTAAAACATAGTATTTTAAGTATGTGGTTTTGTTCAATGGTGTGTTAACTCATTAAATTTAAATGTTCATTTAAAAAATATGGTAGCATATCTATCTGTCATACAGCCATCCGCCCAGAATACTTACATCTATTCCCCTGGGTTTGGCCATATGTAATTGTACTAGGCGAGAATATAAGAAAGTCATTATGTGAAAACTACATCCGTGTACTTAAACGTAGTTGCTGACAGGTAGTAGTTGTAAAAATAAAGTATTTTCTGTATAGCAGAACAGTTAAAAATCAAGTCTAGAATTTAATTGCCTTAGTTCAAATTGTGACCTCATTACTTTTAATTGTTGGACTTTTCCTCAACTCTGATTTAGTCATCCATAAAATGTGATCTGTAAAATGGGATAATAACAATATCTATTTCATGATTATCTTCTGAGGATTTTAAAAATCAATGGAAAACACTTCAGAAAGGACCTCAGGACACTTAATAAATTTTAGCCATTGCTACTGTCCTAACACATTAGGACTATGGCTAATATTATGCTGCTAATATCCTTTTTTTTTTAATCTGATTTATAGCGCAAAGTGATTATACAGTTTATAAACTGTTCTGAGCACATATTTACTCAGAATGATTTTATGTGTTTTTGAACTTGTATTTATTTAATGAGAAGTTTCACAGCTTAAGGATGTATAAAAATGACTGAACCACCTGTAAGATTTCTTGAGAAGTGATAGGGGAAATGCTAATGAAATGTTAGAAGAGAGATCAAATAGACTAGGAAAGCAAAAGGAATCTCTTCTTGTAGTTCAGATAGAGAACTTTGAAAGAAGCAAAAAAAAAAAAAAATTGGAAATGAGAAGAGTAAATGAAACACCCTAGGCCTAATTAAATAGATGTCTTGGTTGTGAATAATTGACAAACAGACATAAAATTAAAAGAGCATAGCCTAGGAACCATGTGTTACCATCATGAGTAATGTACAGCAAAGATTTGGGTATTTGAGTTAAATAGAAAGAATTAATTAATACACTAAGTGCTGTCATGACAAATAGTTTATGTACTCTTGTGCGTTATTGTCTTATATTTAAGACTGACAGAGAGGGGAGACATGAGTGGCAAAAAACTAATGAGAAAATATGCATCAGTATAACTTCACAATGGCTTCACTACAGTGGGAGCCAAAGGTTAACATATTGTTGGTCTTTGGGCACAAACATTACATGTGGCTCTCTGAAGAATTCATTCACTGGAAAACATTGTATCGGAAAATTAGCCCGCTAATTGATTTTGCAACAAAATACGTTAAGGTTTTATTAACAGCTATTAATATAACAGAATATTAGAATATTATATTAAAAGCTATGAATAGAATAACAAATGTTATTTTATATACAGCTAGTTTAAAAAACAAAACTCCATATTCTTACGCAATATGATTTTTCATGCTTCCCTTCCATTCCATTTTATTGAACTAAGACTATAACCATATATATTTATTTATATGTATATTTGTATATAGAGATTTATAAATATTTTTTTTTATTTTTTTTTTTCAACGTTTTTTTTATTTATTTTTGGGACAGAGAGAGACAGAGCATGAACGGGGGAGGGGCAGAGAGAGAGGGAGACACAGAATCGGAAACAGGCTCCGGGCTCTAAGCCATCAGCCCAGAGCCTGACGCGGGGCTCGAACTCACGGACCGCGAGATCGTGACCTGGCTGAAGTCGGACGCTTAACCGACTGCGCCACCCAGGCGCCCCTAAATATTTTTTAACTCAGTCCCATTTGTTGGGCATTCAGGTTACTTTCAAAAATATGCCCATTCTTACAGGTGAAACCTGACTTATATCCATTCCTCAGGATTAATTGGAAGCCTAAAAATGGCTGTATGCCTAGAATTATTATATGTATTTTTAAGCATCATTTCATATACTTCACACTGATGGGAAGTAAAAGGAAGTTTTAACCAAAATTCATCTGAACCCAAACATTTGGTTTGGGTCGCTATATCTTTATATATTGTTAATTCTTGATGTCATCTAAAATTATGCATAGATTTTAGGTAATGCTGGGGGTGCCTGGGTGGCTCAGTCAGTTAAGGGTCTGACTTTGGCTCAGGTCATGATCTCACTGTTCGTGAGTTTGAGCCCCACGTCGGGCTCTGTGCTGACAGCTCAGAGCCTGGAGCCTGCTTCGGATTCTGTGTTTCCCTCTGTCTCTGCCCCTCCCCTGGTCGTACTCTGTCTCTCTTTCTCTCAAAAATAAACAAACTTAAAAAAAAAAAAAAAAGATTTCAGGTAATGATTCTTAAACGTCGTACTGGGCGACCAATACATTTTGATAGTGCCTTGGTCCCTGATCTACCGCTAGTTCCTTCATGTGCACTGTGAGAGCAACTTTAAGTCGAAGAAGAGAGATTGTCATTAGATAATAAACACAGATTGTGCTCAGGGTACCAATAAAGAAGATGTGATATTTGTTCCATGTGTTGCTCAAGTAGCTTCTGATACCTTTTCATTCCTATTGTAGATGAGCTTGGGCAATAGAGCATCCTCGTCCCTGTCTTTTCCATGCACTGATTGTTTCCTCTCAAGAGATCATGATTTTGAAAAATGTGAAAACTGCATTGAAATTGGTTTATGTTTAAAAGTCTTTCTTTGCCTCTTTTTCTGCATAGATGGATTCTTTTGTAGCGTTTGTTGAGGTCAAGGGCTCTAATTTTCAACAAAACTTACTTATTAAATGTAGTTTGTTCATGTGAGCGTTTCCTAAATTCCATCTTCTTTTTAAAAAAAATATGAAATTTCCTTTATATTTGCCTTTAAATATCAAAAGCTTTTTAAAAAGTGGAATTTAGTTTACCTCTAGTATAGTGAATTTTCTTTCTTTATTATCGGAAGGTTTTTCACAAATATTTTGTTCCTAGAGTGTTTTACCTTTTATATATTATAATTTTGTCCTTTCAAGTCATTTAATATACTCTCTTTTAGTCTCTGTAGAAACGCTGGAAAAGAATTTGAAGCAGATGGGAAGGCAGCTTCAACAGCTTGAGAAAGATTTGGAAACCTTTCCCCCTCCTGAGGACTTGCATGATAAGTTTCTGACAAAGATGTCCATATCCTTCTGATATCTAAATAACTCACTAGTCAACTAGAGTTACAATTTATTTAATGATGTAGGTATATTTGCATAACCAGTGCTTATCCTACAGTGCCAGATAACAGTTTTAGCCTTTGCCTTCTTGCAGGGAAATTTATCAATGTGTTTGCCTATCATGAATGATACAGAAATGTACTTTGCTTTCTATTCTTTTTGTTTGTTTGTTTCACTTTGTATCCATTTGGACATTTTCTCTCCTCTTTTCCCTTCCATTTGCCCTGTTTCCTTGTGATGTTCATGAGAAATTGAAAGGACATGAAAACTCAGTTTGAGGAAGTTTGATATCTACTATCGGGATGTGATTTAGATACTTTTGAAATGTTTCAGGAAAGATATGCAGATTTTAGAAACTGGTATGACTTGTCAGCTTAATTTCAAGGGTTGGTATAAAGAATGATCTCATTCCAGAAACTTTAGTATTAAAGATATTTAGAAATACTGCATAGTTCCAAAATCAAAATGGAATTTGTCATGATCACTACTCATGCAGGTCTTCTCCAAACACAAATTAGTATCAGTGTATGTGCATATACATATGTGCGTGTGTATGTGTGTATTATGTATATACATAAATGAGACTTGTGTCCTGCTTAATTTAAAGGTTTCTTTTGAATTCGATTATCTTTGGTTTCACTAACTTTGTGGCTTATTCTCTAATGAGTAATTGAAGTAATAAACTTTTTTTTTTTTAATTTCCTGAAATGAATGTTGAGTTGCTTTGCAAACCATTCTATGAGATTAGAGACTGATATCTTTTGTGTTACAATAAAGTATTACTACAATGCATTATTAAAATCCCATATGGACCTCAGAATTTTATATGAAAGGATAACCCACTTCCAATGAGCTCTTATAAATAGACACTCCTCATATCTTAAACTGAGATGGTTGAAATAAAATAACTGCTTTTCCTCTTTCTGTGCCTTCTCCCCTGAGATTTAGCAAATCACAAAATTATTATTTGGTTTGTCATAGATTTTATTGTATATGCTTTCAGTTTAATTGTGAATTAGTTCAATTTTAGCTTTGTTCACTGTCTCTTTTGGGAAATATCATAAAAATGCACTCCAGCAACAATCAATTCAGGCTAATGTGTTTGTTTCCTTTCATATCTTTCCTACTCATCCAGTTTCTTCTTTTATTAGGCAGTGTGCCATTATCGCTACATTTGAGAAGGGTTGTTTTTTTTTTTAAAACCAAAGGTGAAATCTGTATTTACCCATCAAAAAATACTCTTGCAGCACCTTCTCATTTGGCAAAGTATGCTTTTTAAAACAAATTTGTTATTGCAGAGTTACATTAGTTTCATCATTCTTAGCCTTTTTTCCCTCCATCATTTTATCATGTTAAAATATTCATATGTGACAGTTTATTTTAATCATTAAGCACTGTTAATTGAAGTACTTTTATTGTTCCCTATAGAGAGAATGCATTTTAGCAAAGGGTTTGCCTGCATACAGTTTCTGGTAATACACTTTGAGCATACTAATTATGAGGCTCCGGTTTCTAGAACCTATAAACTAAGATAAATTCCTGAGCTTAGAGGGAAGGTGGTAGAATCCTGCTCAGCAGACGATCTCAGGACCTATCCATACTTGTATTCATATGACACAAGAAGCTGAATGATGTTGGCTTCTGGAAAGGTATGCAGCTCATAAAAAGCAACCAGCAGGAAATCAGAAACAGGAAGGATGATGCTTTGTTGGAAACAATTTTTCATTCTGAGTACAATTATACTCCATGGACAAGAAAGCTACTACATCCTGTCGCTAAATATCACAACCTAGAAGCCTCTAATGAACTGATTAGCATTCATGTATCTCTTGGAAGTCAGATATACGAACAGTTGGTGCACTTTGCTATTGACAAAGCTTATAATCATAAATATTCTTTGCTGAGATTAGATTGCACTGGTTTGCTTTTCATCTTGGTTAGACATACTAGTTTCGAAGTAATTAAATTCATTCATTGCAAAGCTTTGTTTACTTTAATTAGGACTGACAACAAGTCACATTTTGAATATTAAATGGATTTATATAGATCTTATTAAAGTGGCAAATTGTGAGCTTCTTAATCAGATCTTACAAAATGAAAGGATTCAGAAACTAAAATGCACAATGAATAAAAATGTATTTAACTAAAGTTTGGGCTATTAACGCTCTAACTTTGTTTATGTTTTAAGTTTTTGTGCTTATTAGTTGAAACATGTCAAATTGTTGGGTTCGCCAACCAATTCTAAAAGAATATGTGTATTATCTAAGTTGTTAGGGATGCATTTATGCAAGTAGATATTTAAACAGTCATGATTTAGTAGCTTAAATAATCTGTTAATTGAATTGTTTTAAATTATAATGATATAATTTTGTTATGTGAAATTTCCCTGTTAGCATTCAATTATAGTATATTGTAATTTTATTTTTTTAGTGCACTCTCTTTACTTTCATATACTGAGTATAAAAATATGAATTTAGCATATCCTTTAAAATGCATGTACAGTTATTTCATATATATCACATTGCCCTTTTTGTAATATTTATATTTCTTTATAACTGCTAAACTTGGGTCAGAAATACAACTGGAGTTAACCATTTCTACTGTAAATATTTGCTTGAAAAATGTGTGACAGGAATTTGAGGCAGGATCACCAACATTGTTATATGCAAACTATTACATGTGAAGCACACATACTTACTAAGCTCTTATATGTGAGAAAATCAGGAAAATGCTAGGATTTGTGTCATGCAGTACCTGTTCATTTCTTTTCATCTTTAGATTCTGGAATATTTCATATGTCAAGGAAAATAACAAATAGATCCTAGACCATTGCCCTTGAAGTTCTCCCTGCACAAGGATTTATTTACCTTTTCTTCTCTTCCTACCCCACCTCCTGAGTTTCTTAGAAAAAAATTGTTTTGCCAGACATTCATTTTTTTTTTTTTTTTACTTTTTACCACTTATGTTGCAGTTTCCTTGCCTTTTCCCATGTTATAGTCTTTAAATTTGTTCATTGCAGTCCTACTCAATTTTCACACTTTCTTTTTTGTTGTTCTAGTATATATCAATGCTTTAGGTGCTTTTGAAAGTATTATGTAGAGGCGAAACTGTCCTAATAAGTTCCTTGAAGGGCTTAGGTCTTTTATCTGTATTCCATGCTGCATAAGACACAGCATTTTTAGGTAAAGGAATTCAGTACATTTTTATTTAATTGAACACTGGTTAGAGAGTAAAATAGAGGAACGGGATCTGGGAAATGTAAACTCATGTAACACCTGTCTATTTGCAAGAGTGGGAGTTTGGGTAATTGGGTGGTTTGTCATGGCAAATTTTTCTGTTGACTTACTCTTCTCTCTCTTCTCTCTTTCTTCCTTCCTTGTCTTCCGTTTAACTCGTCCTGAAGGGACTTGTAAAACTCAGGTTAAAATATCCTGGTCCTCATCCAAAGTGACGATGATCTTTTCCTTCCCTGAGGTCTTATTGCACTTATAGAGGGTGCTGCACAGCTTGGTGCTCACAGCTCCTTTCACAGTGATGACTCCCTGTCTGAGGCGATGTCCCCTTAGCCAGGACTTCCCTGTCTAATATCACAGACCTTTATCTTCATGATCATACTTATCACTATCTGAACATCTCATTCATTTACTTCTTTATTCTGTCACTACACTCTCGAATGTATGTTTCATGAAAGCAGGGATTTTGCCTACCTCGTTAACCAGTGTTTCCTCTCTTGCCCAGAAAAGTGGAATGCAGTGGAGCTTAGGGAATACTTACTGACTAGCTGGTTGGCTGCCTGGCTGGATCCCGAGTACTTAAGATCTATAAAAGGTATCAGGCATGTAGGACTGATTGGAGCTGGTCCTTGTAAGATGTGTTAATGGAAGTAATAGATATCCTTGTTGGGGGAAGCAATAACGAGGGCAGGATGTAAGAATAAATGTAGTACGTATTTGTGCTGGGTGGTTTCACCATCTCATAATGAGAGACTAGCCCATCAATAGGGATGTAGAGTGCCTCATCAATGTCATCATTTATTCTATCCTATCAGACAATCATTTTAAAGTGAGAATTAATTTGACTATTTCCAAAATTGTTTCTGTTCAATCACAATTTTACCATTCTCGTGGGTAATTCCAGTTATTCAAAGCTCCATTGCATTTCCCTTGGGAGCAAATTGTTTTCTAGATAACAACGATAAGAAAATTAACTTATAAAGCACTCTAGCTGTCAGAACAAGACCATGTCATCTCCATGGTTTTGACTCTTGGTTTTCTTTCCCATCACATCTTTTTTATGTTTACATAGAATTGTAGTACTTTTATTAAGAATATAGTATTAATATTATTTCTGATGTTTCATAAACTTGTGATTACTACTTGAAAATCTCAAAAAGTGTTACTGGGTAATACTTACAGCTTTGTTTTAACCTGTTTACCAAACTGATTCTTGAGAAAGGGAGTATTCACAGGTGTCAGGATAAAATTACTCATATTTGTGAAGTGCCTCTTATTAAAACGCAAAGCCTTACTATGCAGTCAGTGAGGGGAAAGACAAGGAGTAGCTTTAGGACCATACAATTAGAAACGCCCACTAAAGTAGCCTACTTAACATGTTGTCCAGCAAAACTACTTTTCAGGGACTCTGTTAACTCTTAGCATTACATCCAAATTGTATGTGTGTGAATGCATAGAGATGGACTTTTTTGAATAGAAGTTCTGTGGCTTTCATCACACTTTTGAGAAAGACTGTTACCTTCCCACTGATGGAAATTTGATGACTCACTAGGGGGAGATGAGTAATTGACACGAATGTAGTGGCAGACAAGTACTGAGAAGGTGGAACACAGCATCCACAGAAGGGGCTGACAGTCCAACGTGGCCATCCTCTAGAAATGTGGCAAGAGCAAAGTGCTATCAAGGAATTGGTCTAGAAGGGAAAACTCCCCTCCGTTCCAGCTGAGTACAATGGATTGCAAATGCTATGTGTTCAGTGGAACGAACTTCTTACTGTGGAAATTAGAAAATAAGGCTTTGTGGAAGAGGAATAATTGAAGGAAACTTTGAATGATAGGTTTGGGCGAGCAAAGGCAGAAAACAATTTCTCTTTTAGACAAGAGTTAAGGATGTATAAATAATCCATATGGAGATAGTCTGTCTCTGGGACATAAATAATTTTAGGTGAAAGTTTATAGATTGAATAGATAAACCAATGTTGATTTCTGACCTTACTATATAAATGAAGGACTGATTATTTCACATTACAAATGAGTCACCATATGGTCCATTTAATATTAGTTTCTGAATGTGTTTCAAACGTGATTTTTCAATTTACATACATTTGCTTTATAATATTTCATGAATATGGATATTTCATAAGACAAAGTGTATGGAAATCTGTCAAGTGTGACTGTATTATAATTTCCTGTGATTTTGTGATTTGAGTAATTACAGAAAATCTTTTGTTTATGCAAGCATTAAAAAATGATACTACATATAAATTCATCAGCCACTGCTGCTATTATGATCCAGATTCTAGAAAATATAAGGAGGCATTTTGCTACTCAGATGAATATAAACTGGACGACAGAAAGGTCTATAGATTTTCTTAAGGTTATTTAAAAAAAGTATTAACCCTTCCATTAGAATCCAGACTCCAATATTTAGTATACTCTTTTTTTCCCCTAAAATGCTAAATATAAAAGTAAGCAGGGCATAGTCTGGGGGGTGCAGAGAGGGAGAAATAACCAGCATAGAAGGGCAGTAAGTAATCTGTGGACTGACCCCAGACATGGGTACAAGTGAGCCGTGATGGACTGGAATGCCTTTTTTGGGGGAGGTTGGGCTCTAATTATTAGAAATTTTCCATGCCCCCCTGGATTTCACCACCCATCTAACAGCAATGCTGCCTCTTTCTTTTTCAGCCTTCCTTTCTCAAAATGAAAGGCCGAGATCGGTTTCCTTATTTTATCTTCCATTGGGGAATACTCTGACCAGAGGAACCGTTATCTTTTGAAATTGTGGAAAATCTTTTTTTTTTTTTTTTTTTTTTTTGGTTATAAAAATTCCTTTTTTGGTTTTCTTTTCTTGGTACGAATCTAGTTATTCTTATTACTGACTTTAAAAAACTATATGTATACTGGGGCGCCTGGGTGGCTCAGTTGGTTGAGTGTCCGACTCTTGATTTTGGCTCAGCTCATGATCCCACACTTTGTGAGATCAAGCCCTGCATCAGGCTCTGTGCAGACAGTGCAGAGCCTGGTGGGGAATTTTTTCTCTCCCTCTCTCTGCCTCTCCCCCCAAAAACAGATAACTAAACAAATATTTAAAAATTTAAAAATATACTAACATCTTTCTTTTTTTGCATTAGTCAGAGACAATAAAATGGCTTGGATAAGCTTAATTCTGTATATTCCATTTCTTTAAATGTCCCAGTTTAAAGGAGCCATAGACGATTATGAATGATGCTCTAACAGAGTCATCTTTTCAGAATGAAGTATGGTATATCTAACTGCATTAGCAATTTGTCACACCACAAAGGAAATTCTATGGTTTGTTTAGAAAATGTTTTCTAATGCCACTGCAACATTCACACTGTTAGTCTTCTGAAAATCAGTGTGTTTTGAACTGTGTTGTAATAAATGAGAAGAGAATATTTCTGTATGTGTATGTGCCAGATCATAATTTTAGATGATGCAATGCATAAAATAAATCACTTCCCAGTTTTCCAAAGGAGAATTTAAAACATGAAGTTCTGTAATATTTGAAGTTTTTTTTTTTTTTTTAATTTTTTTAACGTTTATTTATTTTTGAGACAGAGAGAGACAGAGCATGAACGGGGGAGGGTCACAGAGAGAGGGAGACACAGAATCTGAAACAGGCTCCAGGCTCTGAGCTGTCAACACAGAGCCCGACGCGGGGCTCGAACCCACGGACCGTGAGATCATGACCTGAGCCGAAGTCGGACGCTCAACCGACCGAGCCACCCAGGCGCCCCTAATATTTGAAGTTTTTAATGTAACTCTTAATTTATTTTTTGATGGACTTTAGAACCACATATATAACCCAAAATGCAATAAAAAAAAGGGATTTACATGTACTACAAAATGCTATTCATTTTTCTAAGAATTTTGAATTATTAACGTGTTTAATCCTCACAGCAGCCCTGTGAAATGGATGATATTCTTATTCCCATTTTACAGATGAGGAAGTCCTAGCCCAGAGAGATTAAGGCATGTGCCCACAGGCAACCAGCAAGTGCGGGAGCTGGAAATTGACATCGGGCATCCAGTTTAACTGCTGTGTTCAGCGCCCATGTGGTTGATTTCAATATCATTGAAATTACTCAATATCAGACACTGAGCTATAATTTAAATCATATTGAATGATGTGAATAATGTACATACATACACTGGAAGTATAATTTCCATGGACTCAATTGTCAAATATAAAAAAAATAAATATTTAACTTTCCTGATAATTTGGCCGGAGTTAATTAGAGATTGGTGTTAAGATTTTACTGTCGTACAGGATAGATTGAGTTTTGAGAACAATGACCTGTTAGAGGTAATTTTGGCATTTCGGAGATGTGTAATAGTGACTAATAATTCAAACATTGGATTCACAGGGTATTTTTTTTTCCTAAAACATTACTTTGTAAATTTCAGAATCCCTTAACTCTAAGATACAGCTTTGTTATCAGTGCAAAAGAACAATACGGGAAACTTTTAAAGTTACACGAAAACATGGAAACGTTATACCAGAGTGTGATGGGATACTACGCCATTGATGTGAAGAAGGTGTCTGTGGAAGACTTTTTTAATGACTTGAATAACTTCAGAACCACATTCATGGTATGTTAAAATGTTTAATTTTTTTTGAAGAAAGTATTTGTGTCTATACATCTCATCAGTTTTTACTTTCATTTCGTTACTTTTTCCAGTATTGCTGTCGGTAATAAAACCTACCTTTCCCCATGTTGAAAGTTAGCTTTAAAAATTTCAGATTTTAAATCTATTGAAAAATATGTGGTTTGTTCTCTTTTTGGGCTTCCCAACGTTAAGCTGTAATCAGAAATTTTGATTGAAAATATGACAAATTCTGAAGTTTCTCATAAAGACTCCCCTCCTGGCTGATTACAGAGCACTTTTGTAATACGTTTTTGGCTATGAATTTGTTTCTTTATACTTGAGATCAATTTGTATTTTGTGGTATAATTTTACCAAATTCCGTGAAGTTCTTATGAAGCTTCTTATTTTCCTTTTCTTTTCTTAATGCATTGTACAATAAGCTACCTGTGATTTGCCTTTGAATGGATTTTAGATTCCTAGGGTTTCCTTTAGATACTTTAATAGGGAGGTCAGGTCTTTGATGTGGAATCCTTTCATTTAGGCATTAAAAAGATCTTTTGAAAAGTATTAGCTGATTAGATGAGGAAAAAAACCACACACATATTAAAGTGAGAAAGCATTGTTGCCTCCCTGGGGAAAATGGTGATACAATTCTGCAACAAAAAATTATGTTATTCTTAATAGATGGGTAAGTCATTTCTCTATTTCAGCAAATGTTTGTGGGGATTAAAAAGTTTCGAAGGGTAAGGAAAAAAGAAAACGCTTAAGCTTAAAGAAGTTGTTCTTTTTACTCTAAGGAAAACTTTATTGCTGAATTTATTGGACTTTGTTAAGATGAGATAGTCTTTTAATAAAAACTCAGTGTTTCAGGAGCACCTGGGTGGCTCAGTGGGTTAAACGTGTGACTTTGGCTCAGGTCCTGATCTCATGGTTCGTGAGTTTGAGCCCTGCATCGGGCCCTATGCTGAGAACTCAGAGCCTGGAGCCTGCTTCATATTCTGTGTCTCCCTCTCTCTCTGCCCCTCCCCTGCTCAGGCTCTGTCTTTCTCTCTCAAAAATAAACAAACATTAAAAAATTTTTCTTTAAAACCTCAGTATTTATTTTTTTTAATATGAAGTTTATTCTCAAATTGGTTTCCATACAACACCCAGTGCTCATCCCAATAGGTGCCCTCCTCAGTACCCATTACCTGCCCTCCCTCCATCCCACCCCCCATCGACACTCAGTTCTCAGTTTTTAAGAGTCTCTTATGGTTTGGCTCTCTCCCTCTCTTTTTTTTTTTTTTTTTCCCTTCCCCTCCCCCATGGTCTTCTGTTAAGTTTCTCAGGATCCACATGAAAGTGAAAACATATGGTATCTGTCTTTCTCTGTATGACTTATTTCACTTAGTATTATGCTCTCCAGTTCTATGCACATTGCTACAAAAGACCATATTTCATTCTTTCTCATTGCCAAGTAGTATTCCATTGTGTATATAAACCACAGTTTCTTTATCCATTCATCAGTTGATGGACATTTAAAGCTTCAGTATTTCAAAGGAACACTAGTCTATGGTACATATACATTTGCTCATAGCTTTACTTTGTTCCTTCCACAAATTCAAAATGATTCTTTAGTTTTTCACTATCACAAGTAGAAGAACTGGATTTGATTGACAAATATATTTATTGTGTGCCTATATATGTGATAAATTGTACAATATGGTTTTAACTTTAAAATATTTTATGCCTTAATGTAAGTCGCAAAGGCTCTGCAGTCTGGGAGAGCTGGGTTTGGATTCCACACTAGTTATATGACCATGAACTGATATAACCTTCCTGAGTTTCAGTTTCCATATCTGTAAATGGAAATATTAATTCCTTTCTCATAAAAGTGTTTATTAAGCTAGCTAATATATACTAAGTATTTATCACAGTTCCTTGCACATGGTAGTCGTTTAATAAATTAGTATGCAGTGAAGGGTTAACTCAGTAGGCTTGAGGTGTTTCAAACCTGGAACCAGTCCTACACTGGTTCCTGGGAGATAACCCGTTAGCTCTTGGAATACCCTGTCTCACAGGGATATTTGTCTGCTTGGGGCCTTGGACCAAACTAGATGGTTTTTTCTAGAAATGTGATTTGCAGTGAGTACCTGTTTTTGTTCACCTGAAGCCCTGGGCTATACTGTTTGGTTTGTCCTCTATAGGAGGCTAGAAGCTGAGTAGCTAAGGTGGTCCATGTGGAAGGTCCAGGCATACATGTTTTTTTCCAATAAAAACTCTTGACATCAAGGAATGAGAGAGCTTTCCTAGTAGGCAATACTTCGTATGTCATAATGGAACTCCTCTGGGAGAAGCCTATGGTGATTTTAATCTGTGTCCTTTCACTGTAATAAACTGTAACCATGAGTACAATAGCTTTCTGAGTTCTAAGTCCTTCCAACAAATGATCAAATGTGAGGGTGGTCTTGGGGACTCCTGACACAATTATGTTATAAAGGTATAAAATAGATATACGAAGTAATAATACCCATCATATATTGAGTATTCCATGAACCAGACATTCTTCCAGATGCCTTATGTATATTATCTCCGTCAGTCTTCATAATAATTCTCCACCTTTCACTGTTACCTTCTCTCTGAGGCAAATGAAGAAACCGAGGTACAGAGATGGAACATATCTGGCTCAATGTGTTTTAGCTATAAAATGGTGGAACTAGAATTTGTACCCGTACAGGCTTCCTCCAAGAGCCTGTGTAATTAAATGCTGTGCGGTGCTCCCTCCCTTGTTTATAGCTTGTGTTCCATTTTACAAATAAGAACACTGGCGCTGAAAGGGTTTAAAAAATGAAATCTAGGCCATACTGTTTTTAAGCATTCAGACTGACATTTGAATCAAGTCTAATTCAAAATCTTCCTAAGATCTAGTAGGATTAGAGGGCTTTGGGTGTTGTGGGGATAACTTGGCATTAGTGTTACTAATGGTGGAAGAGTGAGGAAGTGTTTGATTGGAGAAGGGTCCAAAAAAAGGAGGGTAATAGAGTGACAGCTGTACTTTGTGTGTATTTCAGAGTTCACATGGGTCCTAGAAGTAATTGTTGTCGTATATACATATGCACACTGTCCTAAACTAACCTCCTTAGAGCTAAATATAAAAAATATATTTCATTTAAATGAGTAATTTGGAGAGGAAATAATCTTTAGGGTAAAAATAAACATAAAGGAGACTATAGAAGCAAAGTGGCTATACTAAGGTGATACAATTTGGCACACAAATTTTATTCTTTCTTCCTTTCTTTCTGGTAAATATAGTTATACTGCTTGAATTTTAGACAGTGCGTATTTTAAAAGATCACATATCAATATTGGCAAAAATTTTTGACAAATGTTTTATTTTCTCAAATCCCTGATCCCTTACATTGCTATTTAATTCCTCACCATTCAACTTTGAAAATCATACTAACTTCACTGAATCAGTGTGAAAATATTAACAACAGATGTGGAACTTTAATGGGTTGAAGGTCTGTTCTGGAAAGGTCTATTTATACAATAGGCAAAAAATATATAGCTAGATTTTCTTTTTAAGAAAATACTGGTAAGATACGTTTATATTGTGACTTCATCCACTGGTATTTAGGAATACTCCTGGTCGTGAATGAGCAAATTTTACCATTAAAGTGAAGTTCTGTTTTGTATTATATGCAAGGAGTTGGAACCACTGTCTTCATTCCCTAGCTGTTCCCCTCCCTCACTATGACAGTTTTCCATGGAATGTTTTCTCTCAAGTTTAGACCGTCCTACTTATGTATGGTTCCCTATGCCTGGAGCAGTCTGTCCATACTTTGCTTGGCTAAATTAGTATACTCACCCTTCTGATCTCTGCTCAGACTTCGCTTCATCTTATAAAATCTGTGTCTATCTTGCATACGTTTGTTTTACTAACGTAATTCATGGCATGTAACAAATAGCCAAATTTGTTGAGGGATAGGTGTTCTCATCTACAATGGGTGCCAGGCTTTAGCAGCTAATACATATAGTGCCAGTCAAGTGGCAAGTTCTCCACTTACTCATTTAACCCTAACAATAACCAGGTGTGGTAGGCATACTGTTACTATTCCCATTTTACAGATGGGGAAACTGAGGTTTAGAGAGATTGTGACTTGCCCATTGTTGACATAGCCAGCAATTGACGGAGCTGAGGGGCTAACCCAGGGAGTCTTGCACCAGCCTATGCCATATATGGCTAAACTATACTAATTCCTATTAATATAGTTTAAATTACATTTAAAAGAACTGTTAGGACTAATGTGAAAACTAACCCCTCCCCAAAATTAAAAAAAAAAAAACGTGATCACTTTTATTTTTAATAGTAATTTAGTTTATGAGTAATTTATCCCAAAATGTTCGTATTTTAGGATTGCCCCAGAAGTTACTCTTAAGCAATTAAAGGCCAGCTCATTTTTATTCAGAGCCGATTACTATACCTTTTACCAACTCATGTCAGTTCTTATCAGTGTTACCAGGATCTCATCAGTAATTGGTTTAGATACAGCTGTTTTGGTTCTTGTTTTTTTCCCACCCTTTCTGAGAGCCCTAATACAATAGCTAAAGAAGGAAAATCTGTTCCAGACTGCTGCTTCAAGCCATGTAGACCAAGGGGAAAAAGTTCTAAGATCATGGAGCTTCCTCTGTGGGGTAACTGCTCATTGTGACACCAGTTGAACTCTCCTCTTTTCTAATTGGAGATCCTCAACTAGAAATTAATTTGTTTTTGTTTTAACAATCTACTATAGGTAAATGGTTTCTATTTAGGACTAGTAATCAATTTCCAAGAAATAGGGAGTAAGCTTACATATTGTAATTTTATTTATCTTTATTTTTTAAATTTTATTTATTTATTTTGAGAGAGAGAGTGAGCAGGAGAGGGGCAGAGAGAGAGAATCCCAAGCAGGCTCCACATTGTCAGCACAGAGCCTGATGCGGGACTCAATTCCATGAACCATGAGATCATGACCTGAGCCAAAATCAAGAGTCAGGACGCTTAACCATCTGAGCCACCCAAGTACCCCAAGCTTTATTTTTATTACTATCTTCAACAAGACAAATCCAACAACAACTGCCCCTGATTGAGTGCCTGCTTCTTGCTAGACTCTCTGCTAGATGCTGTACGCGTGTCATCTGACTTAGTCTTCCCAGCATTCTTGTGAGATACAGAATGTCACCCGTATAGTAACTGTGGGGTAGGGAATCTCAGTATGCTTCCGAACTGGTAGGGGCTAAGATTTGAATGGAAGCCTCCCTGATTCCAAAGCCTGTACTTTTTAATATATTTCCAGCATATATCCAATATATTGCTCAGAGAGTTTGGAAGAATTGTTAAAATGTGATTTTTAAGGGCATTTTTGGTAACTTACAAGTGTAAATCAGCACAAGACATTTTTTTATTTTCTCACCCCTTAATAGAATAACTTCTTGTTTACGTCAACGCATTCATGATAGGAGAATGTTTGCTGGTCTTGTTCCGTTTCAAAGCATAAAATGTTTTCTTTTAAAATTAGAGGATTATTAATGTACCACAAGGCTGGCGTGAAGGTTAAGGTGTGGAGTGGAGAGCTGGCAAGATACTCTTTTCCTGTAGGAGTCATGGGAACCATAAAGTTCAAATTGGAGGTACTAGGTGGAAATGTTTGACCCTGCACTGTAGGCTAAGCAAATCACTGTCCTACCAGGCATCAAGCTTCACCAAGTGAAGTTCATGCCTTCAGGTGTGTAGTGTTGTAGAACGATAATCATCATCTTCCACTTGTGATTGATTTTGGACTCACTGTTAGATGCAACTACCAATGTGCCCATTACTCATAGAGGTGCATGCTTCTATGGGATGAATTGAGCCCATTATGGAATTTTTGTCGGCTTTTACTGGGACACTCCATTCCCCTTTTTCTTACCTAACAGCTGTAGAATGTTCATGTTGGTCCTTTGAGTATAAACCTAATTTTCATGTGTGTCATTGGTCCCTGTGGCCTTGAAGCATAATATATGTCCTAGCCCCACTTCCCATTCATATTTATATTAGAGAATTCTGCTCAAAGCGCCTTTACTCATCCCTGAAATACATGGTCTCTTCTTTAAAATTTTTCTTGTCTTGGTGAGGCTTTCCTTTCTCCTCACTGAAAGTTCTTTTGCTTTTCTCTTTCTTTAACCAGAATTATTAGCACAGTGCAACAACACTCTTAACTCCTTAAGCAAATTTCATCTGACACCTTGTTTATTTTGCTTAACAACCTCATCTTACAGAAATACTTCTGAATGCTCCCCCCTCTCTGCTCTCCTTTGTTACTTGTTCCCTTTTAGATAACATGTGTGAAAACAATTTTCATACCAAATTATAATTATTAAGAATATGTCATTTTTCTGTTTATTTATTTGAAGTATAGTTGATACACATTGTGTCATTAGTTTCACGTGCACAACATAGTGATTCAGCACCTCTGTATATTATGCTGTGCACATTGCGAGTGTAGATACCGTCTGCCATGACACAACATCATTGACTATATTCTCTATGGTATATCTTTCATCTCCATGACTTGTTCATTCCATAACTGGAAGCCTGGATCTCTCACTCCCCTTCACCCATTTTGCCCATCCTCCCAGCCTTCTCCCCTCTGACAGCCACCAGTTTGTTCTCTGTATTTATGGGTCTCTGTCAATTTTCTGTTTTAATTATACATATGTAACTGCTATGATGAGCCTCTGAATTTACAATTTCATATATTCCAACACAGAATTGGAGTGACTACACTTAAAGAAGTCACATTTTTTGGTTCTTGTAGCTCTTTTTCTGAGCACATTAACATTTCCTGTAGGGATTTTATTTTTTTTTAATTTTTTTTTTAACGTTTATTTATTTTTGAGACATAGACAGCTCATGAACAGGGGAGGGTCAGAGAGAGAGAGAGGGAGACACAGAATCTGAAACAGGCTCCAGGTTGAGCTGTCAGCACAGAGCCCGACGCGGGGCTTGAACTCACGAACCGTGAGATCATGACCTGAGCTGAAGTCAGACGCTTAACCGACTGAGCCACCCAGGCGCCCCTCCTGTAGGGATTTTAAAGTACTGGAAAAGATTCCTGGGCATCCTTCTTTATTAATAGTTTCTAAGACCCTGCATATCTGGGCACCCCACTTGGGTTAGGATTTTGAGGGCGAGGAAAAACAATCCTTGCCTTAAAAGGGATTACTATTACACGCACAAAAGGTGGGGTGGCCTCCGTTAGGTCTTCCTTTCTTTTCTGTGTTCCAGTTTTGAGTATATGTGCCAAACTTTGCATTTGTTCTTTTCTTGTCCCTGAAGTCCTGTCGATTCCTCCCCTAAATTTTCTTTCCTACGTATATACCTCCCATCCGAATTGTGTAATGGCAATCATTGAGAAAGGAGTCACTCTGTTTTCTTCAAATCTTAACTTACTTATGAATTCACCCTTTGTGCTTGTTTTTAACAGTGGTATTTTGCCAGTTGTCTTATTTTGGGGAAGACAGCAATGGCTGACAGTGAAAGCTCTGGCATCAGAACACCCAGGGTGATAAGACTGTGGCCAAGTTACTTAACCTTAGTGAGCCTGTTTCCTGTTAATAACAGCTTGTGTTTCTTCAGGATGTTACATTTTGAAGATCAAATGACATAATGTACATATACCCCCAAAACAAGTTAGCTATCTACAGAGAATAGAAATAATTTTCACCTCTCCCATCTCATGATAACAGAATCGATATTTTAAGGATTTCTCCCCTTTTTTTTTTTAATGCTTCTATATAGACACTTTGAACTAAATAAGGAGTACCTATTTTTCAATAATAGCTCTGTGTTTAGATTATTTCTACAATTCTGTTAAAGTTATGTTTGATCCATTTAAAGATCCATCATTCATGTTACTTGAAGACTTTAAGTTGATTTTTCGTTCATACGATTGAAATACACTGTGTAGTGAACAAAAATAAAATCAGTTGTAACTCATTTAATCTTGCTGCATGGATTGATCAAATATAATTTCTCTCTTCTACTGAATACTGAGACTGAAGTAGTGATTTGCCAAACAAAAATGAAATCATCCAATGAGGGGTATTTTTAGTATACAAATATTTTTGATATGGAGGACAGCCAGAACAAAACTGATCATTTAAGTTATACAAATCTTATCCTTGTCAACTGTAAATGCCATTTCTGATAACCATTGTATGGACTAACTAGGTGACCACTAGGAATTCCAAAGCACTAAGCTTTTCCCGTGTGCTTCTTAAATCCTGTACATTGATCATGTTATCAGAGAAAAGAAGCATGTGAAAAAGTCATCTGGTTGGATGGTGAGTCAACTTGGGTAGTTATAGGAAATATCTTCTCTCCTTGCTTGTTTTGTTGAGTTTACAGCTTACAAATTGTCTTCATTGGCACCGTTGTTATTCTGAGATCATAGTTGGAGGTATAAAGCCCCAAACCTAGAAAAAAACCCAAATATTTTAGCTCTAGGATGTTTTTCTTCATATCCTTTACTATCTGATTATTTAAGGAATTAGAGCTATTCCAGGTGCTGAATATTTTAGACTTGCAACCTTGAAAATAATTATGATAGGTTCTTTTAATCTTTAATTTTTAGTCTTTTCACAGTAAAAACACAGCTAGACTAATTGACTTACATTTTCTCTTTACTGATAAGATTTATTTTTACTACACATTGCTTAGTGGGATTATTAGTGCATCTGACAGGTCTATATGATTAAATGACTGGTAATTTGTATTTCCCTTTTACATTTTAAATATTTAGTTTGCTCACTGAAGTAATATTAGCAAAAGGTAAAGACTGGATTATTCTAATAAAGTGATAAGGTCAACTATTGATAGATAATGGGAAAAAATAATACATAATAATAAGTCTATTAACCCATGTAATTGAAAATACAACATTAAATTAGGGTACCACAAGCAAAAATGAACAAAATGGCATGCTCTTTGTGCATCAGATATTGGTCCTCTGCATTCTGAACAAGACAGAGTGCACACACTGTTGACTTCAATGTTTTTTTTTTAAACTTTAATGTTTATTTATTTTTAATTTTTTTGTTTATTTACTTATTTATTTATGTATTTTTTAAATATGAGGTTTATTGTCAAATTGGTTTCCATACAACACCGAGTGCTCATCCCAACAGGTGCCCTCCTCAATGCCCATGTTTATGTTTTTTTTTTTTTTTTTTTGAGAGAGAGAGACAGAGACAAAGCATGAGTGGGAGAGGGGCAGAGAGAGATGACACAGACTTAGAAGCAGGCTCCAGGTCCTGAGCTGTCAGCACAGAGCCCAAAAGAGAGCTCAAACCCACCAATTATGAGATCATGACCTGAACCGAAGTCAGACGCCCAACTGACTGAGCCACCCAGGTGCCCCCCATCTTAAGGCTACTTTTAATGTTATGTTTTAAACATGACCAGGTTTACATGGAATATTGTGGGGCTTTAGTTGGATGTTCTCCTTGCTTTCCTAACTAAGAGGTGATAGTAATAACTCAAAACAACAATAGTGATAGGTGATAGGCCCTATCACCAAGTCTACCTTTAAGCACTATACTTCGTGACTACCATCTTGTGCCTAGCTATGCCTTTATTTAGCCTCACATTTGGGGGATAAAAAGAATATTTAAATTACTGTGTCACTTCAGAACACTAGGGGAGAAAACACACTTACTGGAAAATCAAGTTGTACTTTGGGAAACCACAGTTATGAATATTTCATACTCTCTGTTAAAGAAGTCACAGAATAGATTGAAATATCTCATTTACTTGAGGATTTTACAAAATGTTTGAAAGAATTGCAGACAAACTCATGGCATAATGATGATGGGTCAGTATTGTTAAATCCCTGATGGGCTAATATGTAATGTGTTGTTTCACCTGAGACTGATTTTTACAGAAAAGAGCAACTTGCAGCTGAAGCAGTTTAATTCATCAGCACCTGAACATTCTTGGGGACATTCTCAAAGCATAGTTTCCCATTTTCCTAAGTTTCATGGTCATAAAAAGTTCAACTAATAACACCACCTTATTGAATGTTAAGATGATGAATTGTTTGTGCCCGTATACCGTATATATTATGCTCTCCTATTCTCATTGAGAGCATTTTTTCATTGAATTTGATAATACCAGAGAATTTAATTTTTACTATCATTCTAGAGTCCCTTATAAAGCATCTACCCTATAATTACTGCAAATAGGGATTTCTAAGAATAATTTTCCACAAGGTAATTCTAATCCATTGTTTATCTTTTGCATGTTGGGGGGAACTTTTGTATTCAGTTACAAAAGCAAGTCTTGATGGAAAAAAAACAGGGGGGGATGCCTGGGTGGCTCAGTTGGTTAGGTGACCGACTTCAACTCAGGTCATGATCTCATGGTTTGTGGGATCGAGCCCCATGTCTGTCTGTCAGCATAGAGCCTGGAGCCTGCTTCAAATCCTGTGTCTCCCTCTCTCTTTGCCCCTCCCCCGCTCATGCTCTGTCTTTCTCTCTCTGAAAATAAACATAAGGAACAAAAAAAGAAAAAGAAAGAAAGAAAGAAAGAAAGAAAGAAAGAAAGAAAGAAAGAAAGAAAGAAAGAAAGAAAGACAGACAGACTTGATGGAAAACGAACAAGTAGATCACATACTTTGTATTCTTAAAGACGTTTGTGTCTGGTAATTCTAAGAAAAAATTATTTTCTTTCGTGTTTCAATACAGGAATAGTACAGGAATACATTTTTAAAGTTTTCTTAGTTAAAATATTTTCCATTTCTTCCTGAAAATGGAGTCATCAGGAATTTCTAGAAAGCTTCATTTAGTATGTTTGAACATTGCCTCTTCTTAAAATTGAGTAAACTCCTATTAAAAAAAGCGTTTGGTGGGAACATGGTGGACTCTTAAGTAGTTGTTTATTTTGAGAAAATTAGCCTGTGTTTTCATAGTACCTGATACCTGTATCCCTCTGGAAAGCCTGCAGATTTAAATCTGGTTTTCTAATCTTATGTTAGGAATCTGAGACAAAAATAAAATACTTAGGAAGAAAAGATTTTTGAGTTCAGTGAAAACTGAAGAGATCCCTGGTTTGCATAGTTTAAATATTCATTAATGTTGAAAGAAATATAACTCTGAATAAGAAGACATTTATAATCTCTTCAACTTTCTTATATAATAAAATCTCCAGAAGTTTTTGGAGTTACAAAAATATATAGAATATTATCATAGGTTGAAAATGTTGAGTTGGGTAGATAAAACTATTTAAATGAGCTAAGAGTTAGAAACAGAGATGAGGTATGATCAAAAAGTTGGGATCTGTGGAAGTCCACTTGTATTCTTATGTTACAATTTTTCTCTTATAAAATAAGTTTTTAAGTATTTCAAGAAACAGTATATAATAGACTATTAAGCTGGAAGGAGGCAATGTGCACGTTGGTTTTTTAAATTTTGCTTTTGAGGAAAGCAAATTTTGTGTCATTGGGCAAGTTTTGAAGTTAATTTACCAAGACTATCTTAATTTGAAATGCAAGCAATTCTTTGGGGGGGGGGGGCGGGAAACAGGAAACTAAACTCTCTTTTTCAGAATAAAAGCTCATAAAGTATATTAGATTTAGAAGTATTAAAACATGTGTCTATATATATATAAAAATAAATTTTTAGTGGTAAATAACTAGACTTGAGATCAAGAGTATATCTTGCCTCCCATATTTAATTCACCTCTGTAACTTCCCTGCCAAGTAATCCAGCTGCATTGGGTACATGCTTTGGAGGAACTTCCTGTCGAGTCAGTGTACAGTCATATTCCAACATCTCTGAATGGAAAACTATATTCTCATAGGCACTATGAGAATTGACACTTCCTCATATATATAGAAGCATATATGATCATTGCAAGCTAGAAAGTGGCTCTTCCTTGATTTGTTCCCAAATAAATAATTAGTGGGGCATTTCATTAATGACATATAATGGAAATAATATAAATTAGTAATATTACTAATATTATTGATAATTGCTGTTTTACATAGATTTTACTGTATGCCAGGCATTTTATTTAATTCTTACAATATCACTATAAAGTAGGTATTATTTTGCCCATTTTACAAAAGAGGAAACTGAGACACACGTTACATAGCTATTTAGTGCCAGATGGAGATTCAGACAAAGACAATAAGACTTTAGATTTCCTTCTAGCCTTTACACTGCCTTTCTAATAAATAATAATAAACTCATTTTTAAATTATTTTTGAAAGTAGTGAAATGTCATATTTATTGTATTTTTGATGATATTCTTGATTGTCCATTCAACAAACTTATTTGAGTGAGCACCCAGGATTTTATACGGCTGTTCCTTGTTAAATTGTTTACCTTTGGATCCTAAAACACGTAAGTATGTTACCCAGAAAAATATATATTCTATCATAATCGACACATTATATAAAAATATTTAAGAAATAAAGATGTGTTGGTCAGCCTCCTATAAGAATACACTTTTGAGAATTTTCTCACATAATAGAGACTCTCAAAGATGAATCCCACCACAACACAACAAACTATTTTAAAATATGGCTGTCTTGTGAGGAAGTTGGGGAAGTCTTCAAGGAGAAAGGGTTATTTTTCATGAACATCTCTCTGTTGAAGGATCCTCCAAAGCAGGGATTGGCTGTTTAATGGGCCATATAGTAAATATATGCAAGCTAAATGTTAATAACTCAGTTCTTCAGTAGCAGTGCAAAAGCAGTCATAGGCAGTATGTAAGTGAGTGGGTGTGGCTATGTCTGATATAACTATTTACAATTGCTGGCCAGCCCAAGATTATAGTTTTCTGACATCAGCTCTACAGGATGTATTTAAAGAAGCAACATTTTCTTTTTCTTCAGAAAGAATTGAGAGACAAGAAGGCATACTTACCATTAAACTAAATATAAAAAACGTATACAATAAAATAATGTCTAACTTGTTTTGTAGAAAAGGGAGGTATAGAGCTTAACTACTGGACAACGTTGTTAAATAAATTGAATGAGGTGTTTGGAGTTCAGGTGTTTTATCTTTCTGTATTGTTCAAAGGAGAGGAAAGGAGATAAAACTATCAGTGAACGTTAGGCCTTGTTAAATTAATTTGTGTGATAAAATTACCAAGATAACCAGTAAAAGGATTGATGTTCCAGCATAGATTCAAAACCATAGGGGGAGAAATGAACCAAGAAAGATATACATTCATACATACATACATACATAAGTGGCATAGATAAAGGAGGACCAATAAAACGAATAATATAAGGTGGTGGAAACAAGTATTTCATAAGTCACGATAAAAATTTTAAAGACTAAGATTGGATAAACAATGTAGCCTTGTGCTGTTTGAGACCTCCTATAACCCAAATACATGGAAAGGTTTAAAGTAACAGAACAGGTAATGAAATGCAATATTAATCAAAAGAAAGAGGAAAACTATGGTGGTAACAGATAAAATAGACATAAAGACAAGGGAATATTCATGCTGATAGAAAGCTTAATTCTTCAGAAAGGTACAAGTCAAAAATTTTCATGTGAATGATAACATGGCACCAAAACAAACATGTAAAAATGTATAACTTCTAGAATAAGTTGATAGAGTTAGCATTATATTTGGATCTTCAACAAAGTTCTCTAATTGATTATGAAAGATATGGGAGCTTTAAACAATTCAATTAACACAGTTGATTCAATGTAATATATAGAGAACCCAACTCAACAATTAGAGTACACCTCTCAACCATAAGTGGCACTTTTATCAAAGTAATCACATACTAGAGACCGTGAAATCTTGATGTATTTCTAAGGTGCAGCTTCGTTCATTAACTACAATAGTATGAAATTAGTGATGAAATTTTTAAAAGGATGAAATTTTAAAATCTCTGTTTTGCAAATTCTAAAATCACATGAAATAACTCATGTGTCAAGAAGGAAGTCCTAGAGTAAAATTAGACCTGAAGAATTTATGGAACACAGCAAAATAGTGGTATAAAGAAATTTATACTCTGTTTATGTTAAAAAATCAGAATGACTGAAAATTAAACATCCGACTTCAGAAGTTAAAAAGGAATTGTATAATCCTAGAAAAAATAGGAAAATAAAGGAATGAAGGAAAAAATGACTTAGAGAATTTTTGAAAAGCTAAACCATGATTATTTTGAAAAGACAATTAGATACGTTTCTGAAAAGGTTAATGAGGAAAAAATATTAAAGACGTAATAAGGAATATAATTATACATACAGAAGATAGTAAAAAGAGACAAGCACACTATAAAAATTTATAGGCCAGACTGGATGGGTTGATGATGCAGATAAGTTTCTAGAAAAATTATAACATAATTGAAACTGACTTTGAAAGAAAATCAAAGCTTGAATAAGTCTATAACTAATTTTTAATTTAATGACTTATTTAGAATCTTCAAGTAAATTAAATACTTGGCCCAGAAAGTTTTACATACACACACACTATATACTTATATATATATATGTATATGTATATGTATATATACATGTATATGTATATGTATATATATGTGTATATATATGTGTATGTATATATATGTATATCTATGTATATGTATATGTATATATGTATATGTATATATGTATATGTATATATATGTATATGTATATATATATATGTAAGTATATATATACCTATACACATATATATGTAAGTATATATATACCTATACACATATATATATACACACAAAGTCATATAATAAGTTAGGATATATACTATATATATATCCTAAGTCAATGGAGAGCCCCATCATGTTTGTTAACAGAAAGAGTCACTATCATAAAGATTCCAATTTAATCTAAATCTGCAGAATCAGAGCAATTCTGTTCACAATCCTAATAGACCTTTCCAAAAACTTCAGTAAGTTTGTTCTGAAAACTAGATGGCTGAGTAAAGGCCCAGAAAGAGTAAAGACAATTCTAAAGAAGGAAAATCAGATATGAGCTATAATAAGACAGAGTGTTACTGATTCAGACATGGATATATTGACCAAACAGACTAAAGCAGCCCCCAAACATCAACACATATATGGCCACTTGAAATACAGAAGAATGGGCTTTGCTGATCAGTGGGCAAAGGGTAGGCTAGTTGTGAAATGTTACAGTTCAACTCATTTTCAATAGAAAAAAGTAAATAGGATCCCCACCTCATACTACTCGAAAACATTGATTCCAGATAAAGTAGGTACTAAAATGTGAATAGCATTGTTAAAGCTTAAAAAGAAAGCATAGAAGATTATCTTTGTCTTTGAAGTAGGGAAGGATTTCTTTTTTTATTTTTTTTATTTTTTTTAATGTTTATTTGAGAGAGAGAAACAGACAGAGTGTGAGTGGGAGAGGGGGCAGAGAGAGAGACACAGAACCTGAAGCAGGCTCCAGGCTCTGAGCTGTCAGCACAGAGCCCTATAAGGGGCACGAACTCACGAACCATGAGATCATGACCTGAGCCGAAGTCCGACACTTAACAGATTGAGCCACCCAGGCATCCCAATTTCTTAAAAAAAATACCTTTTACTACATTTAACAACTTCTCTTTACTGAAAGACAGCATAGGTAAATGAAGTATGATGACAGTTAAAATCTAAAATATAAAACAAACAAAAGATTCGTATTCAGAATATTTTAAAGAACTGCAAATTAAGAAACTGATAAACAGCCTAACAAAAAAGTGGGTAAAAGATCCAAAAGGCATTTCACAGAGTAGGAAATAGAAATGTTTTATAAACATGTGAGAAGCAACTTGAACTAATTAGTAACCATAGAAATACAAGTTAAAAGCACGATGGGATACCATTATAAGCTGCCAAGTAGAAGACTGATGATAACAATTTGGTTAGTATCTAGGCTATGATTATGCACTAATGGTGGCTGTATCTTTTGGCACACTGTGGAAGCTCTTTGACACCATCTAGTAAGCTTGATGATGAACTTCTCCCCTTATTATCAACTCCACTTCTACCCAAGAGAGCAGTGGGTTTCAAACTATTTTGGTCATAACCCACATTGTCAAATGATATTTTATAAGTGGACCCAGCACTCTTTTAGAACAAAAACAAAGCTTCAACAAAGAATATCCTTACTGTTTGTGTTACGTTCTAAGATGTCCTGTTCTCTTCTGCTTAAAGACACTGTCAACAGTTTCTGAAAAGGTTTAAGAACCAAGTAATGGGATCTGCCATAAAAAAACTCATACACATATGCACAGGGAGATGTGAGCAAAAATGTATCTGCCTCGTTTGTCATAGTCAAAAATCCAAAGCAATTCAAATCCCACTGATAAGTGAGTCAGTAGGGAGATGACTTCATATTATAAGCAGTGAAAATGAGGTGCGGTTTATACATAAAAATGTGAATGAATCTTAGAAATATAATGTTGAGTGGAAAAATCAAGTCACAGAAGTTTATAATAAAGATGATGGAATTTGTTTATAAACTCAAAGATAATGTTTATGAGAATAGCCACAACTTAGGAAGGATTACACTCTGCCAGGCTGTTCTAAATTCAATACACGTGTGCACATTCATTGAAATTCACTGGCTTTGGGTCATTTTGGTTTCTCTGAGACAAAATGTATGATGCTATAATGTATATTTAAACTAGTTGTGGCAAAGTTCTTGTTGTTACATTTGCTATGCAGAAAACGTAAATTATAGGTAGGAAATAATCGTGAACTCATTTTCTTTCAGAATATACACACACATATGCACGTATATTGACATATCTATATGTTTTTATACACATAGTTATTAACATACCTGTGTATTTTTATGTAGATAGTTTAGAGTTTGCTGTTACCATAAAATACATGTGAGCCTTAGGAACTCAGGTAAATTATTGATTATGCCTTTGAATTGAACAGTCAAAATGTGACTGAAGTTTTAAAACCCTCTGTGGTCATTGCTGTAGACTGGTAAGCCCATAGATCTTTCAGACAGGAGCATGTACCGGGCTCTATCTGGGACGATCTGCAAGCACCTAAAGAAAGTTTTTTTGGCATTGCATAGCTGAAAGTAGTTGGTGGCAGTGCAATTAATTTGCCAATTTACTAAATAAAAAGCTGCATTAAGAATAAGGTGAATATAGCATAATATATGTAAACTTGTCAAATAACTAAGTTGTACACCTGAAACTAATGTAACACTGTGTCAACTATACTAAAAACATACATACATACATACATACATACATACATACATACATACATACATACATAAGATGATTGGGGTGCCTGGGTGGCTCAGTCGGTTGAGCGTCGCCTCAGGTCATGATCTCGCAGCTTGTAAGTTCGAGCCCCATGTTGGGCTCTGTAATGACAGCTCGGAGCCTGGTGCCTGCTTCGGATTCTGTGTCTCTTTCTCTCTCTGCCCCTAACCCACTCGCATTCTATCTCTGTCTCTCTCAAAAATAAATAAACATTAAGAAAATAAAATAAGATTATTAAACAAATCAATGTCTTAGAGCTAGCCATCTTTATGTATACCTCTTCTCTAATTTTGCTTTCTAGTTTGGAATGTAGAATTGACGTAACTAAGAGGAAATTGTATCTAGAATAATGCGGTTCTCTAACTGTTCATCTCTCCGTTTTGGCTACTTTTGCTTCTCAACATTTAGAATAAAGAAAATTCCAAATTACTGTTTGAACTGGGATATTAGTTTCAGACTAAATACCTATCTCTGTGCTGTCTGTTGGTATTTTTCCAGCTAAAATTCTTCTAATAGTTATAATGTCAGAAGAAGATATGCTTTAAATGAGATTGGCTTTTAAATGAAAATCAATAGTGTATTTTCCATAAAGTAAAATAACTTTAAGAATTACTTCAGACCTTATTTCTAAATGTAAACATTATTTTATAGGTCCTAGGAAGTAATTTTGACTTTTTACTGCCCAATGGAATACTAAAAGGGTGTGGCAATTATGTCTGCTAATAAGTTGTCTTTTAAATGTGCTCATTGAAATGCATCCAGTCATTAAAGTAGAAAATTTACATCAGAAAATTTTGTACTTTAAGTTTCACAAATAAGCTACATGATACTTTTTTTATCTATTGCAGGTTCCTCTTATTTATTTCCCTCAAGCAAGAAGTACAGTTTTGACACTTGAATATTTGCTTGTTTTTTTCTCCACCACGATCCGGTCTTTCTACTCAATCTTTGTTACATATACAAACGTGGGTACCCATGTGTGCGCATGTACACACATGGATGTGTATACATGTTCGTCTTTGAAAACACACTTCTTTTCTACTTTTATGTGGCCTTCTCCTACCTTCCTTATGTCAATTCTTATAGTGGCTATTGTTGTATACTTTGTGCCTAACATATGCTCCCGTAATATGAAGCAGCATGGTGGAAAGAACATAGACTACCCCTAGCTTTCAAGTCTTGCCTCTGCCTCTTACAGAAATCATTGTAGTGAACAACTATTTAACCAGCCAGTGCCAAGTGGAAAATGCAGAACCCATTCTGAGGATTGGAGGGATTGCATGGGAAAGCACCTATTACTGCAGCTGCTATTTCATAGCTTAGCAGTAATAGTATTAATATATGTCATGAACTGTGAGGAGTAGGAGAATTTACCTTGTTAGCCTGCCATTGTTTCATGGACGTTGGCAGAAAACACAAGACTATAGAGTCACAGAATTTATTATAGCAACAGCCATAGTAAACAGTTCTTTGTTCATTCCTGAGTCTAAATTCCCACAGGGAAATGTGAAGAAGGCCAGATTTAATACCTACATACACAGTGGTTTGTATTACTGGAGGAAAATCTTGAACTTGGGAAACCCAATCTTTTTTAAGAGCTAATAAGACTGCCCAACCTTTGCCTCAGTTTACACACTAGACAGTGAACAAATCCATTTGCTTAAGAGGGAGATCCTACTTTTTGGAACAAAGGTGGTTGGTTAGCACTTGTATCTTAGAGTGCTTAGTCTTGCATTCTCTTACTTGAAAATTTCCAGTTGTTTTCTGGTTCCCTTAAAAGAAAGTCCAACCTTCCCTATCTTAGCCTAGAAGACTCTAAATGATCTGGCACAGCTCCTGACCTCATCTTATACCACCATACTGGCCTTCTGTCTCTCAAACCTACCAACAGCCTTTGCGTTTGATCTCCCCCAGATCATCACCTAGCTAGCTTCTTGATATTGAAGTTTCAGCATCAATGAAATCAGTGAGTGGGGTCTTATCTGATATAGGCCTTATCTATACCACTTAATATGAAGTAACTCCCCCCCCCCAAGCCTTCTATCACATCACTCTTTTTTTTCATGATACAATTTTTTCAAAATTTTCATATTATTTTCTGTCTTTGCTTCCTGTACCACCCTATCACACAGAATATAGAACTTGTTTTAGAATTGTGTATGTGCATATGCATGTATATTATAAATCATATATATATATGTGTGTGTGTGTATATATATATGTATACACACACACATATATATGTCAAATGCTTGGAATAATACCACTTACCACTCAGTGTCTCAGTATTTCTTGAATGAAGGGCTAGATGTATGAATTAATATTGCCTCAAGGATTTTTGTTTTCTCCTCTTTTCCCATGTGCTTTTCATTGTTTTGGTCAATAATTTTAAATTTTGCTATTTGATTTCTAGTGAAGAACGTGCACTATCTCTAGGGTTTACAAAAACAAGGCTATGACAGTAGAAAACTGAAAGTTTCCTCCCAAATAAAAAAAGCCACCTACTTGTTAAAGTTTTGTTGTGCACTTTCTATTTAATACCATTAGTGATAAACTAGCAATTAGGTAGCTTGTTTGAATTCATTGCTACTGAGAACATAGGAGATTGTAGCATGAGCTATGCTGTTGGCACATAAAAAATCCTTGTTTACCTCTTAATTCCCACTAATGACAAATGAGAGGTGTTTCTTGATTTGTATAAAACTTAGAAAATAAGGAATTAAATCACATACCTATTGAGATCCCATAATTGTGACTTGGTGACTTTGATGAGAACTCAGAGGTCTGACTTTGAAAGGCCAAATATTCCTCTAGTCATCCTATGACACTTGTCTTTATCTGAGAGGAAATCATTAAATGATTGATTATTATATGAAACAGTCCTTGCAAACTTTTAGCTCTTTTCTATCATTTCTCCAATTGCTTTTTTTGTACTCAATATTTTACCTAGCAGAGGATGTATGGAAGACTCAAATACATTTGCTAGACCCTCTTGGAAATATATATAGGGCAACAGTTTTGATTTGTCAATTAAGTGCTTTTTTTATTTTTAGTTTCGTCTCCCTTCTCTTAGTTGATTCTACTAAGATGCAGGTGCTTTAAACATAAGTTGTATTTATAGATCCATATTTAGCAAGGGTTCATGTGCTAATCTTTTAAAAGACTGTTACTAATATTAGAAGTAGCCATTATCTAAAAGATATTTAATCACAGCTCTACAGATTAATAATTTTCCATTCTCTTTGTGAAATCACTGTGGTTAAAATTGATCATTTTTCAAAATTTGTTTGTAACAGCAAGCAAGAAAGGAGAACATCAAAAAAAGAGAAGCAGAGGAAAGGGAAAAACGTGCCCAAATAGCCAAAGAATTAGCAGAGAAAGAAAGACTTGCACGCCAACAAAAGAAAAAGCGCTTGTTAGAAATGAAGACTGGTGAGTACTGTCAAATTTGCAATTTGTACCTTTATTAGAAGTTTAATAAACTTCAGTGAAAAAAAGAAGATACGGTCACTTATTTGTATAGTTAAAATGTAGAGCATTTTTTTTTTTTTTTTAAATAATGGGCTTTCCTCCTTTAGTTTACTTGTTAGTAACAAGTAATGCTTTTATTCTAACTGGTCATTGGTCATAGGTGATATTGGTCCTCTGGTCTACTCTTGTAGTTCCAGAGTATTCCCACTCTCTTGACTGCTACATCAATAACGAATCTGTAATAATTTATGGCAACCAATAAATTAACAACTATAGAAAAGGGGTCAATTCTATTGGACAAGTAACTAGTATTTTTTCAACAAGATACTCTAAGGGAGGGAAAAAGTGATGAAGGGAAAATGTATTGATTTAAAAGAGTCTTAAGAGATTTATCAATCAGTTGTCATAAATGAAACTTACATATATTCTAATCCAAAAAAATGTAGACAAAGGGAGTCTGAAAAGTTTGAATATTATGTTTCCCCTGTAGACAGGACAATGTTGTTGTGAATATATTTTAAAGTATGTTGTAGAGGCTTATACTGAAATTTTATAAACAAAAATATGTCTGAGATTTCAATCAAAATACTCTAGCATGACTGGGGAATTAATGGATATTTGTAGATGAAATTTGTAGAGGGGAATTTGTATATGAAACAAGATTGGTGATAAATAGTAATTGCCAAAGTTGGGTGATGGGTGCTTAACGGGAAGGGTGTGTTCACTGTCTCATTTGCTCTACTTTTGTATATTTTGAAACTTTCTTTAGTAAAAACTCTTGGAAAAAAATTAAAAATAGAAAAGTAACAGCTTTACAGTTTTACATATACATATTTACATATATATATGTGTGTATATATATATGTATATATTCCAAAGCTGAAAGATACAATGAACTGAGGTTCCTCGGTGGCTCAGTTGGTTAAGCGTCTGACTCTTGATATTGGCTCAGCTCATGATCTCATGGTCACAGGATCCAGCCCCGTGTTGGGTCCGCACTGGGCATGGAGCCTACTTGAGCTTCTCACTGCCTCTCCCTCTACCCCTCCCCTGCTTGCTCGCATGTGCACAGGTGCACTCTCTCTCTTAGATAGATAGATAGATAGATAGATAGATAGATAGATAGATAGATAGATAGATAGATAAAGATACCACTAACTTAGAAGCAAAAGAATTAAGGAAATTGTAGTTACATTTTCACTCCCTCAAACTTTTGGCTCTTCCACTTCTAAGCCACTAAGGATTGCAGAAGGCTTTAATTAAAATCCATCACCTTCACTGCTAAATTACCATAGTTTACAACTCAGGGCTGCAAATTCACCTAAAGTTTCCCCGGGGGTAGACAGAGATGCCTTTTTGCCTTTTTTGCTTTCACTTTTACAGACATATTTTACCTTTAATAAAGCAAACTGAGTACCTTAATGTATCACACATGTTTCTTCCAGGAGAAAAAAATAATCGTAAGCACAATTTCTTGTTTGGAAGAGTACGCTTGAAATTCAGGAAGTATTCTCAAAAATTTCTTAAAGTTTTAACTAAAATGGAGATCAGAAAGGTTTAACATTGATTTTAAGAATATGCTTCTGGAAATCATTTTAAAATAATTGAATACTGCCTAATTTACCAAACATTCTGGTAGTTGAACACTGGCTCCTTTAGTATTGGCCAGAGTCATTTAGATGACTTATATGATGGTAAATTGGCTGTACTGTTTGTGGATTTTGCCCAGATCCCCTGGTCTATCATACTGAGCCTCTCAGCAATTCTCTATTCTATCAATCTGGAAAGTTAAAACCTGATAGGAAGCAAAAATTTTAAGAATATGTTAGATCCAATGTAATCTCAATAATGTTTTCTTTCAAATTTACATTTTTCCTGAAGGCATTTCATTTTTAAGAATAGCTAAGTTTATTTTATTTTTCCAACTTAAAAAATAATACTTTTGTGTTACAGAAAACACTTAAAAAGTGGTTGACCAAAAGATCATTATCGATAATCCTCCTATCCAAAAAAAATCACTTTTAATATTTTGGCACATTTTTCTTTCAGTTTTAAAATTTTCTACCTTTTAAAAACAGTTATATGATAGAGTAAATATGTTGTTTAGCATCTCACTGAACTTTCTCAATGTTTCCTGTTATTCTTGTGGTTCTTAATCTGTAATTTGTAATACCTGGATATGCCATGTCTAATTTATTTTGCATTAGTCAGTAATGAGGTCATAGAACAATAATTATTTCTATCTTTTCAATGTTATACATTTATGTATAAATGATTGACAAATATTCATAATTATTAGGATATGGAATAGAAAAGGATAGTTTTAAGACTTTTTGATGCATGTTGCCAAATTGATTTCTGAAAGTATATTCTAATTTCACCAACTTTTAAAGCTGTTAGTTTATGAATATTCTTCGGTTGAATATTCTCATTTTTTTAAAGATTTTTGTTAATTTAATAAATTAGAAAATTATGTTTTGTCTTAATTTACATTTCTCTGAGTGCTACTAAAGTTGAACATTTTTTCAAGTGTTTATTAGTCCATTTGTATTTCCTTCTTTGTGAACTGTGTTGCATTTGTCTTGTTTTTAATGATTTACACACATCAGCTCATTGTGCCTCAGTATTTACCTTTTAAATATATTTCCTCAATTTGGCTTTTGATTTTTATAGTTTGAAATATAAAAATGTTTCATTTTCTATAATTTTGTTATAACTTTTGCTTGCTCAAGTTTAGAAAGTCATCTTTACAGCAATTTTATATCCACTTCAAATTTTTTTAGCTTCAGATATTCATAATACTATTCTGTTCCACTTAAATATAATTCTTAATCATTCATAGACTAGGGTCTATTTCTGAAATTTACCAAATCAATTATGGTTATAATTATCATTAATAATTATGGTTAATAATTGGTTTGTGTTTATTTCAGATAAGTAATTTTGTATTGAGGACATTTTTGTTTTTTCTTTTCTTTTAAGTATAGTTAACATAAAGTGTTATATCAGCTTCCGGTGTACAATATAGCGATTCAACAATTTCATACATCACCCAGTGTTCATCACAAGTGCACTCCTTAATCTCCATTACTTACTTAACCCCTCCCCCACTCACCTCCCTTCTGTTAACCGTCAGTTCTCTATAGTTAAGAATCTGTTGCTTGGTTTGCTGTTCTCGCTCACGCTCTCTGTCTCTCTCTCTCTGTGTTCTTTTTTCTTCGCTCATTGTTTGTTTCTTAAATTCCACATATGAGAGAAATCGTATGGTATTTGTCTTTCTCTAATTTTGTTTAGCATTATACTGTCTAGCTCCATCTATGTATTGCAAATGGCAAGATTTCATTCTTTCTTATAGCTGAATAATATTCATTATATACAATGGAATATTATTAAAAAGCCTAAAAAAGAATGTATGCATATATGTGTGAGCACATGAACACATACATGAACACATACATACACCACTTCTTTGTCCATTCATCTAGCGATGGACCCTTGGGCAGTTTCCATGGTTTGGCTATTGTAAATAATGCAGTAAACATAGAGGTGTGTGTGTGTCCCTCTGAATTAATGTTTTGGATAAATACCCAGTAGTGTTGATTACTGGATCATAGATAGTTCTATTTTTAACTTTTTGAGGAACATCCATACTCTTTCCTACAGAGGCTATACCAGTTTGCATTCCTAAGAGGACAATACTTTTCTAAATTGTTAAAGTAGATTTTAACTTTTTAAAAATAAACTTAAAGGAAGGTTTCTCTTGCATCTTTGTGAATCATAGAGCTCATCTTATTTGACCTATTGGATTACTTTATTTTTTTTTCAATGTTTGTTTTGGAGAAAGAGAGAGAGAGAGAGAGAGCCTGCACAGGCGGGGGAGGGACAGAGACAGAGGGACAGAGGATCCAAAGCAGGCTTTGTGCTGACAGCAGAGAGCTGAATGCAGGGCTTGAATTAACCAACTGTGAGATCATGACCTGAGCCGAAATCAGATGCTTAACCAACTGAACCACCCAGGTGCCCCTGTTGGATTACTTTATAAAACTTTATAGTATATCTTCCCAAACATGATCTGGGTCTCGCATAAGTGTAGGGCTCTCACTTGATGAAAGTTCCCCAAAAACCTTAGTTACTAAGGTCCCTGTATTCCAGAAATTTGGACATTTTCCAGGAGACTTTTCTTCAAAAGATAGGGTACCGTCACTTTATATAGATGTTATTAAACAAATACTTTAAGACAATACATCTTTAAATACTGTATATTATATGTGAATATTTTAATAGATTTAATCAGAAAGTCATTTGATACAAGATGATAAAATATTTGATACAAAAGAAAGCTTTCATATAGGAAGCTACTTTTGAAAAGATTTTCTTTCTTTTAAAAACATTTTAAAATTTTGGAAGTCAACTTTGATTTTTTTTTTTTCTCTGTAGCTTGTGGAGTTTTAAAGAATCTCGGTGCTATTTCATAGCACCTAATCATGTAATATTCTCACCAAAGTGAAACACCTCTTGTAAAATGCTAATAAATGATGATTATTCTGAATGGTCTTTAGTTTTCCTCCAAACATAAGAAGATTGTTAATATACAGGGACAAAGTATTCAGTCTTTTAATATAGCTGCTATAGTCGTTAGTCATATAAGTATTAAATATATTATTATTTGTTGCTACCTTTTTCATATTTAAAAATAGTATAAAATATGCAATAACTTTTTACTTTCCATAGTAGATGTAGAATGTATTTTTTGTCAAATCATGAGTTCTATAACATTTGGAGGCTTTATGAAGTAGAAGTTAATAAAGTAGTATGTCAACTTAGTTAGCACTTTTAATTACTGCAAATATTCTTATGCAAAATATCCATTTTTGACACTCTTAACAGATACACCGTATTTTATGCAATTTCTACACTTGACAAATACCATCTTTAATGGAAACCTTGTATTATTACTATGAAACATATAAGTGCTATGATTTTCCATTTCATTGATGTAGAAAAGAAATTTAATAGGTCACTTTTGTTTTATTTAACAAAAATAGTTTTTGTATTTATACACTGGGACTACAGTGATAAATAAGGATAAGTCCCTGCTGTAGTGAAGTTTATAATAGTAATGAGTGAATCAGACAACGACATATATAAGATAATTTCAAATTATAAAAAGTCCTATGAAGTAAAACAAGACAGGATAATAAGATAGAGATGGGGACTGGCTGGCCTGGTGGGTGGTGGTGACAAAATTTGGTGTTAGAGAACTAAGAATGTGAATGTATATGGAACTTACTAATTTAAAACACTGGTTATAAAACTCCTCAGAACTTGATAGGATAATTAACTAGGTTCATGTTTATATCCTGTACCATATGTGCCAATATGGTTTATTTTTTAAACATCTTATTGTGAGTTAAAACTTTATATTATTTTTCCTTGTGGGTGTTCTATTTTAGTATGGAGCGTGGTACTGCTTCAGTCTTTGTAGAAGTTTTCAGCTTGGCTTTCCTATTCTTCAAAAAAAATGTAGAAGGGCGAATTGTTGAATCTGCGTTAGTGCTGTGTCACCTCTCTAGCCCAGGAACTTTTGGTTTTATCTTATTTTCGTATGTAGGGCACGCAGCCCTGAATGATAGAGGGAGAGAAAAATGTTCACATAACCCCATCATAAACCCACAGGGAGCTTCCTTGCATACATTTTCATGGCTTTAGTATTTTCACCATGCAAATAAGAACTGTGTTCTTTCACAGATGTACAAATTCTTGTATCACCACCTGAGGTAGTGGAGTGAATTAAATCCCTGCTCTTTCTTATCCACCATAAATCATTACTTGCCCTTGGCAAAAGAGCAGGTAACTATTTTCAAGTGTGCTATTTATTATCACCATCGTTTTGGGATGTGATTTTTGTTAATAGAATGAAAATAAAAATAGAATAGTGGGCTACATTTCCCTAAGAAGAAAAATGAAGCATTGAAAATCCTTTTCAGCAGCAAAACTAAGAAAGCCCAGAATCTCATATTGTCATACTACAGCATTCAAAGGTCATTTTTCTGATTTTTGTTTTCTTAAAAATAATTAGCCTGAAGGTCTCTAAAATATTCACATATACAGTTTTGATTATTTCTGTTAAATGATTTGGTATTACATTAAGCAAACAAAGAAGTTAACTGCATTTAACTACATTTTCATGATGTCTAGTTAATCAGTATGTGAATTTTGAATACCCTTTCTGAGGTTGATGTTTAAATTTGAATTATCTTAATTTAGAAGATACCCAAAGTATGAAACATCTGATGTAGAAACTAGTAAGTATAGACACTGGTATTTATTTGTTTGAAGTGCATAGCTATTCTTATGTGTAATCATTTCTAGTAAGACAAATAGTAATAGCAATTTTATGTGATTATGTGCAAGTTTTTCGAGACTGCATTTGTTTCTTAATCATGGAAACGAATAGGGCATTTGATAATAGAATTCAAATATTATGCCTTAAGACTTCCTGAGTATGTAAGTTGATTCACATAATTTTTAAATAGCACATCAGAATGGCCTTGAAATGGACCCAGTGTTGTATAATTATGTTTTGTGGGGGAAGTAAATAAGAGCTTATTTAATGGAGCAATAAAAACTATATGAGCAGCTCCTATATTTCAGTCTTTAGGTTACAATTTGTTTATTATTTATTAGACTTAAATGTCTCATTTGGTACAACTTCAGTCTATTAAATAAAGAGATAATTAGCTTTTAGAAATCTGTTGTTTACCCACATGGCCAAAACGGCTCCTTTGTTTTCCATTCTGCAATTTAGAATAACTAAGCAATTAGGCCTCCATTTTAGAGGAAATGCATATTACATAAATACTACTTGGGAATGTCTCTGCCAATCTCAACAGATAGGCAATTAATGTGTGTACTTGCTTTCATAAAGGCTTTGACAATTACCCTGTCCTCTGCAGATATCATAAAACTTAGATTATTTTCCATAATGGTGCATATTCTAGTTTTGTGCATTGGTGCTTTCAGCTTTCCAGCATTTTTGGAAATTGATACATCTAAATAGGCCAATGGTTTTAATCACTCCTCTATTTAGAAGAATATAACAAATTAGATTGCACTGCCTTTGATCTATTTCTCTCTCTTACCCTCCTCTTTTATGGGACAGTGATAACAACACCCACTCCTACTACTGCTGCCATTTATTGATCATATATTATTTGCCAGGCTCTATATGTGTTCATGATTACATGTAATCCATACAGCAAACTTATGAAACTTTTTTTTATCAAAGAGTTGCTTTATGTCTCTACATGGTCACAGATTCAGTAAGCAATGAAGCCAGTACTCAAGTTTTCTGACCAGAGTACATATTTTTAAACTATTGTGCTATTATACCTTTACCAGTGATGGTCTAATCACAGTGCAGGGAAAACAGGGCCAAAATGAATTTTAATAATTAATAACCAGCACTAGTCTATATCTATGTATGGAGGTGGAGAATTCTCTTCTCTGGAAACCTTAGATGAGAGGGACAGCTGTGTCTTTCGGTCCATGATCAATAGATAGCATCTTCCTTTGTGTTTGAAGGAAGTTTGAAGACAATTGCCAAATTAGGAATGCTTTTCTGCTCTGGGTCAGATTCCACTTTAATTCTTCTGATTGTCCAAGCATTCGTTTATCCCAGTGTCCAGAAGATAATGACATCAGTACCACTCTTCCCTTCTGGAAGGAAAGGTTCTTCAATGGTCTGAATAGTTCTGGGCCCAAGTGAGTAGCCAGAGCTCAAGAGTTCTTAAGGGGGTGGAAATGTCTGTGGTATTTTCATTATTTGACCCAACTGAGAAGTGAACGAATCAGGGAATTTTGCAGTATAGTAGTTTTTGGAAGGGATACAAACACCGTGATTGTGCTTTACTCAGGAACAAATGCCTTTAGACACCCTCACCCCCACCACCAGTCCTAGCAGGTAACAGTTTATTTTCTGATGGTATTAAAAGAATGACTTTCCATGTGTAGTATCAAGGAGTGTCCAGTGGGAAAATTCTGTAGGAGTATCGCTAATGGTTATACAGGTTTTCATTTGTGAGCAGGAATCTCTTTCACTGGAATAACAGTTTCAATTGTGAAAACTCATTCAGAATCTAGCCTTTGTGTGCACTGATCTCTGTCTTCTCTGTATGGCTGTGCAAGGCCCACACACCATCCTCTGTCTCTTTACAAAAAGCCTCTTGAAAGAAAAATGAGGAGAGGAGGCTCTCAGACTCAAAACGTATCTTGAAACTGTGATTTTTTTTTCCTCTTAATTTTCTTGAGTTGTGTTTGTCACTCTTTGTTAAACATCTTTATGATACATCCTCATACCAATTGGTTTACTGTTCATCCGATACTTAAAAAAAAAAAAAAATTGTAAATAGTTTTCTTTGCCTTTCTGAGTATTCTGTAATATTAGCTACATGCCAAGTAGAAAATGACTCCAGTATTTTGTTGTTTAAATTTGTTTTGTAATGAAAGATGGAATGCCAACTATCATAAACTTTTTTGGGGGAAAATAATTTTAATCTTTATGGTGTCGCCTGGGTTGCTTCTAACAATTTTACCAAAGAAAACTTTATATTAATATCCCTTATTTATGACTTTTTTATTACCAAGCACAAATTCACTCTACTCATATTCTAGGACAGAATTCATACCAATCCATTATTGTAATCCTAGTACTATATGGAAAACATTATAACTTTTGTAACATAGACTACATTTATTGTGTTAACAGTAAGAACTAAATCACAGCACATCTTCTTTGTATGTAACATGGACTAGTCCCTAGGTAACTATCCTCCCCAATCCATATTTACAAGGTATATACTTTCCAAACCAGTGGACTATTGTCATGATGAGCCTTCCCATATCACATTCCAGTTCTGGGTAGAATTAGTATTTGTGTTTGAAGTTTTTTTTTTTTTTTTTTAATTTCAGAGGTAGACTCTGAGTATTGTCTTACTTTCAGACATCACCATAGATCTCTCCATTATTAAAGGGACTTATCCCATTTGTATTACCTAGTGCATATTCTTCAAACATGATGTAAATGTCTGTCTTTAGCATTTACCCTGAGAAGCACAGGCCTCCAGAGAGACAGACTTTTGAACTTGATGGGTGCCTTCACAGAGTCTTCACAGAGTCCAGCACTTTCAGAAAAGAAAAGAAATTACAATACACTGAAAACTATAGAAAGCTTATGAAAGAAATTGAAGAAGACACAAAAAAATGGAAAAAGATTCCATGCTCCTGGATAGGAAGAACAAATACTGTTAAAATGTCAATACTACCCAAAGCAATCTACATATTCAATGCAATCCCTATCAAAATAACACCAGCATTCTTCACAGAGCTAGAACAAATAATCCTAAAATTTGTATGGAACCAGAAAAGACCCCGAATAGCCAAAGTGATCTTGAAAAAGAAAACCAAAGCAGGAGGCATCACAATCCCAGACTTCAAGCTATACTACAAAGCTGTAATCATCAAGACAGTATGGTACTGCCACAAAAACAGACACTCAGATCCATGGAATGGAATAGAGAACCCAGAAATGGACCCACAAACGTATGGCCAACTAATCTTTGACAAACCAGGAAAGAATATCCAATGGAATAAACACAGTCTCTTCAGCAAGTGGTGCTGGGAAAACTGGACAGCAACATGCAGAAGAATGAACCTGGACCACTTTCTTACACCATACACAAAAATAAACTCAAAATGGATGAAAGACCTCAATGTAAAACAGGAAGCCATCAAAATCCTCAAGGAGAAAGCAGGCACAAACCTCTTTGATCTTGCCCGCAGCAACTTATTACTCAACACATCTCCAGAGGCAAGGGAAACAAAACCAAAATGAACTACTGGGACCTCATCAAAATAAAAAAAAAACTTGTGCACAGCGAAGGAAACAATCAGCAAAACTAAAAAGCAACCGACAGAATGGAAGAAGATATTTGCAAATGACATATCAGATAAAGGGTTAGTATCCAAAATCTATAAAGAACTTATCAAACTCTAACACCCAAAAACCAAATAATCCAGTGAAGAAATGGGCAAAAGACATGAATAGACACTTCTCCAAAGAAGACGTCCAGATGGCCAACTGACACATGAAAAAATGCTCAACATCACTCATCATCAGGGAAATACAAATCAAAACCACAGTGAGATACCACCTTACACCTGTCAGGTGTGTGGAGGTTCCTCAAAAAACTAAAAATAGAACTACCCTACGACCCAGCAATTGCACTACTAGGCATTTATCCACAGGATACAGGTGTGCTGTTTTGAAGGGACACATACACTCCCATGTTTATAGCAGGACCATTGGCAATAGCCAAAGTATGGAAAGAGCCCAAATGTCCATCAATGGATGAATGGATAAAGAAGATGTGGTGTATATATACAATGGAGTATTACTTGGCAATCAAAAAGAATGAAATCTTGCCATTTGCAACTACGTGGATGGAACTGGAGGGTATTATGCTAAGTGAAATTAGTAGAGAAAGACAAAAATCATATTACGTCACTCATATGAGGGCTTTAAGAGACAAAACAGATGAACATAAGGGAAGGGAAACAAAAATAGTATAAAAACAGAGAGGGGGACAAAAGAGAAGAGACTCATAAATATGGAGAACAAACTGAGGGTTACTGGAGGGATTGTGGGAGGAGGGATGGGCTAAATGGGTAAGGGTAACTAAGGAATCTACTCCTGAAATCATTGTTGCACTATATGGTAACTATTTTGGATGTAAATTATAAAAAATAAAAAATAAAACAAGTTATAAACAAACAACCAAAGAAAAGAAATTATATCACAGTTGAAAAAGAGGCAAAATTGTTGCCATCCTTGAAGCCTGTTACTTATTGGTGCTAGTCAAAAGCCCATATAACAACCAATCAGACAAAATTATAAAATAAACAGGATTGCTTAGCGTTTGGGGCAGCTAAATCCACTCTATGTCTACAACCCCTTTACAGCCCCAAAATACAAAATGCCCTGAAAACCAGAAGTTTTTAAGTAACTTTCGTGTCCAAGTTCGTTTGATGCCAAACTGGCCTGAACTGACAAGAGGCCCCATCAGAGCAGAAATAATGAGTTTAATCAAAGGATGATGCCCTAGGTTACTCTGAGTGAGTGATTCTTTCACAGAATATGTACCTTCTTGACATTCATTCTGTCTAAAAAAACAGATTCCAAAACATCTGACTGCAGAGTTTGTGGATAAGAGACTAAGAACGCGTACTTCTCTGTGACTACTCTGTCTCTTTTGAACTGGTTATACCATCCATTCTTTACCTCAGGCACACTCATCCCTACCTCTCTGCACTTCTTTCTGGTGTTCTCTTTGCCAGAAATACCTTTCCTCTAATTCTTAACTGATCTAACACAATTTTATTTGTTCTAATTTTTGCATTCTCTAAAATGTCTTCTCTGAGTATTTGTTCTTGATGATAGACTGTCTCTTTTTAGTAAACCAGTATAGTCTTGCTAGACAACTTATGTATGGAATATTTGGTTGTACTTATTTCATCTGCTTTAGTCTTATGGTTTTCATAGACTGTACATTTTTCAGGAAGTTGGCCGTTAGCATGCTTTATCTCCTAGGACCTAGTATACAGTGCGCATGTAGTAAATATCACAGAAGACATGTGTATGATTTGTCAAATAGTTGATAAAAATGTAACTGGTCAAATGACATCTTTTCATTTTGTGTTCATTTTAGCCTCTTGTGATTTATGGACACAGTTAAAACATACATCCAACTTCAGAACCTTGAGCCAAAGTAGCCTGTACCTGTTTTTATAAATAAACTTTTATTGGAAGAGAGGCATGGTCTTTCCTTCACATACTGTCTGTGGCTGCCTTGGTGCTACAGGTGCAGAGCTGAGCGATTGGGACACAGACCATGTGTCCCACAAAGCCTAAAATTATTTGCTATCTTGTGTTCTACAGAAAATTTTTACCAATTCCCGATATTGATCAACAATCTATAGAGACTATTCTTTGATTTTTATTACACAAAGTAAAAAAAGAGAGGGAGGAAGAAAGGAAGGAAGGAAGAAAAGAAAGAAACTATTCCACTAACTTTTTTCTTATCTTCCTGTAACCAAAAGCATGCATTTGCAAAACGACCTATCCGTGTTAGAAAATGAGGATCTTGTAGTTAAATAAATAAAAATAGTGATAAAAAAAATAATGGTGATTGTTAGAGAAAGTCAGCACAGAAAGAGAATCATGTGATTTTTAGATTCTATTAATTTAAAATGAAAAGTTGTGCAGTTGAACTTTTGAAATGCTAGCAAGCTTCTGGCCTGCCAATTGTTCCACTCACCAACCCAGCACAACTATTGTGCTCTGATCCTTTTATCCCAGCTTAGAGTCCCAGTATTGCTGTACTATTGTTTGTATATCTTTTGAGATGAAAATATCAATGTGTCAAGAGGTCATAGGGGAAGCCAGGTTTTTTATTTCTTTATTAATAGGCTGTCTCTTTTCTCTTCCTATTTTTGGTCATTTTGACATTAAATTCTTAAGGTTGAAGGAAATCCATTCAGTGGTACTGCACTTGGTCATGAAGGTTGCCAAGTCTAAAGTGATTATCTTACCATTTTACAAAAAGAACTCAGTAGTATTTGGCTTTTGGTGATGAATAAGTAAACCCTAGGGCAGATTGGGAAAATTAAGCAGAGAAATTGAATATTTATGTGTTACTTGAAAATGGTATAAATTGGCATTAGTGTTTAGATGGAATTAGACATTGTTTTGTAATAGGATTTTAAAATATTGTTTCCTGGATAGCTTCCTTCCCCAGATATCCAATGTTCTTCAAGAAAATTAGAAGCAGCATAATATTAACAGAGTTAACATTGAGGGCAGCCTTAACACAAGCTAGGATGCCCCAAGGCAGGAAGAACTTGACACTAGTATAATAACAGAAAATAAATGACTGACTGTTTTTGGAGCAAGCAATTCTTGGGAGAGCATTGCCTGGATAGAGTGAACTATCACCACAGAACTTCCACCAATAATTACCATCAATGTTTAAAAGTGACAGTAATTTTATTTCAATACAGTCCTTTGAAGGTTTATTTTTAAACTTTTAGTGCTACCCATGCAGTAACTCTTGCAAAGGAGAAACATTTTTTTGTCAAATTAGTGTTGAGTTAGAGGCTCCATCAAAAACTTTCAAGTGTTGTGTGAAGGTTCACCTTGCCTTAAGAACCTGAATGATTTCCCTCCAAAGTCATCCTGACTTTGATTCTCTGACTTGCCATTAGTTCCAAGATTCTAAATGTATGACACTTCCTCTTTTTAACTGCAAAGTAGCCATCAAATGTCATAAAGTCAAGAAGGTTGGCAAACAGAAGGGACTGTTTTAATTCAGAAGCCAAAAATTAAGAGAAAGGCAGTCTTTTTATTGTATTTCAGGTGCATTTTATAAGTATTGACTCCGTTAGTGCTGAATTACAATTATGATCTCTTGTTTCTAGTGGATATTGTTGATGCTAATTAGATTGTATTTTCTTTTGTATTCGTACGTGAGTAAAAAGGTTTTTTTGTTTTGTTTTGTTTTGTTTTTGTTTTACTTTGCCTTCATTTATTTTAATGTTTATTGTGGAACGATGTTGATCTTCTTTCAGAAAAGCATAGTGCCTTTTTTCTTTGGTAGAGTCACTTGGTATTTCTTGAATGCATGGAGTGTTTTCATTAGATAAATATTAAATCAGCCAATAAATAAATAAATCTATTAAATATTTTAATAGATTATTCTACCATTTTGCTGTGCCTCTGTTGATTGTACTCTGATTTCAGCTTTGGTCGAGGAAAATATCATTGATGGTATTTGGAAATACCTTTCATCCTTACAAAAAGACCCTAATGCTTCTAACTTTCCCTATAGACTGCAGTCTTTGTAGGGACCTTATCCATGGAAATCTAAAGGAACTTGCTCTGGGGAAATGTGGCATGTGGAAATGTGGTTCTGATTCCTGCATTTCAATACTTTTAAGACACACAGCACTGTAATCTGAGGAAATGCTGTTTCCTAAATCATGATGTCTGCTGAGACTGAACACAAAATGCCTTAATGTTATATTTGGAGGCATAATGAGGAGTTTAAAACTCTTCCTTCCCTACCTGGAAGATGAGGAGAGCCTCAGTGAGGCTGAGTTTTGTTCAGAACTGCTTTATTTGTAGTGTGGGAAAGCTTGGGAAGGAGTACTGGTTTGCAAATCTTTCCTCTCCCCTATGAGAAAATTCCCATTTCATGTTTGGCACCATCCAATTTCCAAAGCATTGCACTTTGATATAACAGAAATGAAAGACTAACTCAGTTGCCATTCATCAGCTCTAAAAAGCAAAAGTAAGAAGGGAGAAATATCTCCAATAGTGTTTAGTAGTGTAAGGACCTTAGGAACGCCTATAGACAGACAGATTTCCACCTGAGCATCTCAACTTCGCTAGGGAGGCTTGCGTAAGTGTGCATGTTTTTAGCCAGCTCTGATTTAAATGCAGTTAATATTGAAAACAGAAGAAAAACAACTTGAAAAAGATGATATTCAAAATACAAGGGCAATTGATTTTCAGTCAGGAAATGTAGATTGATCCAAATCATCAAAAACGGTAATTATAGGGAAAAAAATATTTTTTTCAGAAATGCAAAGTTATAAAAAGTTATTTCCTTTGCACCTTTTTCTATCACAAAGAGGGAATAAAATAAGACAGGAAGGTGGGATTCAGGAAAGAAGGGATTCCCTGCAGAGAGAAGTCAAGGGTAGTCCCACAGCAGTCACAGCTGTGAAGCAGGCCCAGAGAACCACCTTTTAGATTTGAGTGGGAATAGTAAGGGCTCCAGGGGACACCTCTTTATGCCTAATCTCCAAAAAGAAAAACATACAGAAGTTGAGAGTATGTGATGTGTGGAACCATATTGAGAGGAAGTTTACGTTCCACAGCAGATGGATGAAAAGTACATAGAAAATATTGGGTATTGATGAAAGGACTCTGTACATAACTAGAATTAAAAATGTCGATGGAGTCTGAAAAAAAATAATTTGGTGTATTCCTCCTAGAAACTTATCAGAGACCTCTGTGGAGTAAAGGTTTCTCTTAAATCATTAATTAGATGATATTTATCTTTTATAAAATACAAGAAAAGAGGAAAGTGACATGAAACATTTACTCCATAGTTATTTTACATGATACTTCAGTTAATCTTCTAATTTGGACTATAAAAGATTTGCTTCTTTAGACATGAAAATCAAACAATATTATTTCTCAAGAATTCTTACAAAAATAAACCTCTTTCATACAAAATTAGCCATGTTTAAAAAAAAAACCTTTTAAAGTGAGCTGCTGTTTCTAGTAGGGTATCTTTCCATAGCAGGTGTTTAATAAGCACTTTAAAAAAAAATAAAAATATAAAATAAAATATTTATGGAATTCATGTCTATGGGTGGAAATTCCTCAATTGTGCATTTTCTATTTGAGCAGATCACTTAAAGATATAGGTGGCCCAATCCTAGGACAAGATATGGCATCTGTCAAGTTTGTTTTATGTGCTCTTATAGTATTGGTAACAAATAGGCCTTTTGCAGTCAGAACAAACTCAGGTGTGCAAAGATGTAACTTTTTATAAATGAACTTCAGGTTCTGACTCTGAAGTGCCCGCCTGCCTGCCTGATGGTAAACAACATTTCTCTCTGCATATGTGTTTCAGCTCAGTAATTCCAGTGTGAGATACAGTTATTCATGTTTGAAATTCCCTTCCATGCTCTCTTCTTATTGTCCTCTCTAAAATGGGCACCAAGCTTGAAAGGCATCTTGCAGGTGGTTCTAAAGGTGTGCACTCTGGGGTGCCTGGGTGGCTCAGTTGGTTGCGCATCCGACTTCGGCTCAGGTCATGATCTCATGGTCCGTGAGTTCCAGCCCCACCATGGGCTCTGTGCTGACAGCTCAGAGCCTGGAGCCTGCTTCAGATTCTATGTCTCTCTCTCTCTCTCTGTCCCTCCCCCCGCTCACACTCAGTGTCTGTCTCTCTCTCTCTCTCTCTCTCTCTCTCTCTCTACCTATCTCAAAAATAAATAAACATTAACAATTTTTTTAAAAAAATAAACAAAGGTGTGCACTCTTCTTGATTCAGTTCTTTCTGGGTCCAAACCAGCCTCCCTACTTTGACATAATTTCTATGTCTGCTTCTGGTAAAGGTGATGTCTCTTTTGCTCTTGAATGGTAATCCAGGAGATCTGTTTGGCTTTTCTTAGAAACCTCCTGTGCTCCCTGACATTGGTCATTCTTAGAGATGTCTCTGTATTCTTCATTGGATTTGTACTTTCTCTCTGCTCACCTCTTTTTCCCCCAGCCGGTTCCCCCAGGAGTTACTCTGCTCCTCCCAGGCACTCATCTGCGGGGGCTTCTGTGGCCTTTTGCTTAATTTGTCTCCTGGCCGCCTCTCAGGAGTGCCTGATGCTTCTGCACAGTGCATCAGGGGATCTTCCACTCTCCCAGTTCCGCACGTTGGATACAAGATGCTTCCAGTCTTGGATTCCGCTCCCTGTGACTCCATGTTAAATCCTACCCAGTGAGTCCCATTTCCTCCCAGAATGAGGAGCGGTGTTCAGGATTCCTACACGGCAAGGAACCTCCTCCCTTCTCAGTTTCTCTTCCAGCAGGTAGGGACATCTTTTCCACTTATGTACAATACGAGAATGTGATGTGCATTTTCTCCTGTGTGGAGAGTTCCTATTTTTGTGAATAAGTCCTTTTGACTTCCCCATTAGGGTAGAGCAAGGGAGGGTGGGTTGGCATCTGAGCCAAGACTTCCATCGGTCGTTTGAAATGCAAAATGTTGAATTAGGTGCGTACCAAATGAACAGAGTAAAATGAGCCAGGGCTTCCAACTCTGGAAATCTACTGGGCTGTATAAATTAAGACACAGAAACATATTTCAAATTCATATTTGAACAGCAACAAATAATGTAGCCGGCCTGAAATGATCTTTGGATAGAGCTATAGGAAGACACGAGGCTGAATTAGTAGTCAGGAGAGCATGCTACGCTTTGGAGGTTTGCTCCATCCATAAGCACTTTCCAGTGGCATTGAGCAGAGCAGCGATAGGGTCTTCTTTTAGAGGGATGGCTCTGATGGCAACAATGCAGATGGCTTAGAGGACGTGGGAGGAGTAGAAAGAGTGAGACCCGTTAGGAGACTGTTGCAATTTTGTAGGAGCTCAATGCCAACCACCTGAACTAGGATGCAGTGAGAAAGAGAAGACAGGGTGGGTTTGAAAGTGGGGGGACGGTGGGAGGGAGGGGAAAGTGGGTGATGGGGATTGAGGAGGGCAGCTGTTTGGATGAGCACTGGGTGTTGTATGGAAACCAATCTGACAATAAATTTCATATTTAAAAAATAATAAAAAAAAGAAAAAAAGAAAGGCAGTTTAAATGTGGTACCAATCAGGCTTTGTAGCTGGTGAAGTGTGGGGAGACAGGGAGTAGCTTTTGTGACGGGGTGAATGGCACCTATACTAGCTCTAGGACATTGTTGATTTTACATCTCTAATTTAAATTTTTTTAATATTTATTGTTGAGAAAGAGACAGCATAAGCATTGGTGGCGGGCAGGGGTAGGAGGCAGAGAGAGACAGAGACACAGAATCCAAAGCAGGCTCCAGGCTCTGAGCTGTCAGCACAGAGCCCAACGCGGAACTCAAACTCACGAATTCACAAGCCATGAGATCATACCTGAGCTTAAGTCGGACGCCCAACCGACGGAGCCACCCAGGCGCCCCTACGTCTCTAATTTAAAAGCCTTTTTATCTGGGGTGTAATTTCACCTGAAAGGGTATGGCATAGGATGTGAAACACACATGAATGCTAACTTCTTTCCTAGAGGCAGAGACAAACTTCTCTGTTAACAAAAATGGTTTAGGTATCTTTTTGTAGCTATACCAACCAAGAACGTTTGAAAACAAGTCATGTTAGTTCGTGAGGATAAACTGGGGATGGGCCTCTCTGGGAGAGGCTGACTGAGGCTTGGGACGCGTGTAAGGTAGAACAGAGAACAATCCTGTTATTCCTACAAAGGAAAGAGGGTCAGTCCCACTCCTTCCTCTTCAGCCAAAATCAGCTCAGGGATTCAGTTTCAAGACTCTAGGATTCTCATTATTGAAGTTTGCTTTCACATTCATTTTTATGTCCTATGTGATGTTGTTTTAGTCTGTATTTTATGATTTTTTTTAAATCATTAATCACACTTTACCTAGCTTTCCAAAAGACATTCCCAAGGCTCCTTGTGTGATTTGCTCTTGTGGTTTTAAGTACCTCCTTCATATAGAACTATTACTGTAAAGGCGAAAAAAAATTTCTTCCTATCAAAATGTTTTCTCCAACAAATATTTATTGAGCATGTATTATGTTATGGTACTTTCCGAGGTCCTGGGATAGAGCAGGAAACAAAACAAGTAAATATCCCTGCCCTGGTGGATCCTGTAAGAGAGGACAGGTAGAGTGGCCTCCAGTGATCAACAGGGTTCTGAGATCAATTTAACCTGGGTGAGACCTTTATCCATAACAACTGTCATTAGATAGACATATTTAAGATAAATGAACAGTGTCCGAGGTCAGTAAATTCTGAGAATAAAATACGGCAGGGATGGGGGGTAGGAAGGATACAAAAAGTGACATTTTAGATAGGGCAGTTTTTTTCCCCCTTGCCAAAGTTCTTGATCGTATGGACAGTGTTGTTGTTCTCTTAGAACGCAAGCACTTTCATAGTGTTGAGCATTCTAGCCCAGAGTTTGGGGCAACCGGTATCCTAGACCTGGCTTCACCAGTAGCTAAGTGATAGGAAGTAGACCAGTTTGCTTCCCAGAATATAAGTCTCCTTGTCCATCAAAGAAGGTTCCTTCTAACCCTGAAAATTCCTTCTATATTTCATAAGTTAATTTTATTTTGTCATTTATTTATTTATTTATTTATTTATTTATTTATTTATTTAGAGAAAGAGGGCACAAATGAGCGAGGGGCAGAGAGAGAGAGAGACAGGGCTCACCCGAAGCAGGGCTCATGTTTTACTGTAGCTGGACTCGCCTTCACCGAAGAGGGGCTCAAGCTCACCCAGTGTGAGGACTCAAACTCACGAACTGTGAGATCGTGACCTGAGCCAAAGATGCTTAACCGGCTGAGCCACCCAGGTGCCCCTGTATTCCGTAAGTTAATTTTTAAATTAAAACCCTGATGTATTATAGCCTGAGCAGTCAAAATTTGTGTAGACCCTCCACTCGTTCTACAACACTATCCTCTATTAGAATACAAACTCTATCATAAGACACTTGTCATTTGGCAATAAATATGAGTCTGTCTCCCCATGCAGTATGTTTTTTGTTTTGTTTTGCTTTCCATTTGGTTAAAGGACAATTTTATTTGAAAGTGAATCTGTTTAGAATGTTTTCCCCACACTTTGATCAGTGAAGGGGAGACGTGGGTTTAGAAAAAGTTACTAATTTGGGGAACTTAGGAAAATGCATATGTATGCAGGTATGTATAAGGGCAAACCTTTTCATTCATGAATTATCTCTTGTGTCAATTACTAGTTTGCTATCCATGCTTTCCTGATTTTCTGAATGGAATGTGTTTAGTTATGTATGTAGAACAGAAATGAAAATGTTATATATTACAGAATTGGCTGACCTTTTTACAGACTGACAACTTCTCATTTTCCCTGACAAATACTCAATCAGCACTTCAGTCTATTAAGAGCAGAGCTCATTAACATGCATAAACTAGCAGCCTGATCTAGTTATAATGCATCTTTAATGGGTGACTTATACAACATAGTGTGGCTCCTTAGTCTTGTAATAAAAGGTAGAGTGGCCTCCAGTGATCAACAGGGTTCTGAGATCAGTTTAACCTGGGTAAAACCTTTATCCATAACAACTGTCATTAGGAATGACTAACATTTCAACTAATTAGCCCACCATTTACAACCCATAAGCTTCTCACAGATGGTAGATGTTTATAAACATCCACAGATGTGTGCACAGCTGACTCTCAGTTATCCGCAGAAATAGGGGGCATAGATAATTTAGATTCACTTATAATACAAACCACTCATTTTAGCTAGTTTCAATCTCCTTTCTCTTTGGACTTCTTACCAAGCTGTTAATGAAGTAGCAAATTAACTAATGTAATTTTAACTTCTCTTATTGATGCACATACCCAGTGGTAGAAACACTAATAGGTACAAATGTGGTCACAAGATGGCTGGCAGTAGGATGAAAATAGGACCCACAAACTTAGATAAATATATTAAGCAATGGAGAATTGTTCATATGTGCTTGTAGCTTTATGTCTAGTAACTACCTGAACTCCCTGGACCAGAAGAGAATATCTCCTTAAATTTGAGATAAAGGAAAACAAAACAAAACAAAACAAAACTACCATTTCCATTGGCACTTTGTGTCCTGTGTTAACAATCATTTCTTCCCATATAAATCCTTCTGTAATTTAGTCTCAATTTTTCATTAAAATGTCAGCCTATCTACTGTTCGCTGCTGAATGAAGATGAAGACATATACATATAATAACCCACACACTGTGAATTTATTTCTTTGCCTTATTTCCTTCAGCCTGAAGAGTCTTGGGTCTTGCACTTCTTTTGCAGGTTCTTAATCTAAAACTTTCATTTATTCTTTCTTGTGCACTGGGTGTATTTCACTTGTCCAAGCAAGTTTAAAAGCGGTATTTGATAGAGCTCGCCCAGAGCCAGGAGCCATATGGAGATAACAGAGTCCACAGAATGAACTGTGAAGGGTGACCATTTTGTTTCCTGGTATACAGAATGCATTACTGTCTTCAGGCTGAGGCATTCATAAGTTAATACAGTTGTTTTCCAGAGTTTCCTTACTGGAGGAATATTTTTTACTTCAGCCTACTGGAGAGGATAATTAATAATTCTATGACTGGACTTTGGGAATATTACAAAGTGTTTAAAGAAGAGATTGTATAATAGATTTGATGGTGACCAAAATTAGTGTCAAGAACTTGAATGTGGAAGAATGTGGCACCGAAAAAAAGAAATCTTGCCTTACTGGAGTTCACCAGTAGACATGTAACTTTTCAGATAAGTGATTGACTAGTGATTAGTATTTTTCATTGGAGAGGATTTGTAAGTACTGACAGGTTATATAAGAATCCTGTTGGGATTGGGAATTTAGTCCTTTGAGATAAAGAGATTCTTCTATACATATTTGCCTTCGACAGTTTCCTCTGTTTGAATAGGGTGGTATTGGTCACTGAGATAAGAAATCCAGGAGGACGTGGAAGTTTGGGGAAAATGGTGATGAATTCCATTTTATGGGCATTACCTTTGAGATATCTGTAAAATGCATGAGTTTCCTTGTCTGTGTGACTAGGGAGAGTGAGGGTCATTCAAGCTAATTTGCCTGAGACTTTCCCAGTTTTAGCACTGCAAGTCCTTTGTTCCAGGAAACCCCTTTAGTCACTGGCAAATGTGGATTTTTGTTTGCTGTAGTTGGGTCTCAGGACTAGAGTCTGTACTGTTGATAAAACCTTGGAATTCTTAATATACAAAGCTATGGGATTTAATAAATTGCTGATGGAGAATGTGAGGAATGGTTTCAGGGTGGACTGAGGAAGAGGAGTCTGGAAAAGAGCTTGAGAAGGAATCACCATGAAGTTGTAGGGAACAAAAATTCTGGTATCATAGACCCCAGTGAATAGATCATTTCAAAGGAGAAGAGGTAGTCCACATTGTCAAATGCTGCTAAGAGGTCATATAATAAAGAGAATGACAATTGTCCCTTTGACTTCAGCTCAAAGGAGAGGGTAGAGGGTTGATAAGTGAATATGGGAAGTGAGACTGAGTTGTAAAAAGGGTGGTAACAAGAGGGGATTTGGGGTCAAGAGAGGGCAAAGCAGGTGTTTAAATTTGTTTGAATGCAGTTGAGGGAATGAGAAAGGAAGGGAGGTTGGAAATTATACTCAATAGAAGAAGGTCCTGAGTGTAGCAGGACAGAGTGCAGAGGATAAGGTAACAGTGCAGATGGAGGAAATTGTCTTGGAAAGCTACATGCTCTGTCTGCTATTGTGATGGGTGGGAAGGAGGAAAGTCTGGGTCCAGGTGTAGATACATTTGTAGATTTGATGTTAGGAAATTAAGGGTATTTTTGTCAAGTGGTTTCTATTTTATATCTGAAATAGAGGAGGTCTTCTACTGAGGAGGGGCAGTGGTTGCTTGAGAGGCTTGAAGAAAGTGTGGAAGCATTGAAACAACCCCTATCAGGGAGTGGGAGTGAGAGCCTCCTGCTGAAACATAGGAGTGTTGGATGGCATTAAAAATTCAGTTGAGATTGGCAACTGTGATTATGTACTGGCCCTGATCCTGCAGTACTATTTTTCACCATGATTACTCAGCAGCTGGTATATAGTTTAAAGAAGATGGAATTTTAGGCTCATTTATGTTTTACCAGGAGTCTGAAAAAGTACACCAGTGGAGGAAGGAAGGAAGATACTGGCTGGTGAACCATGGTCAAATCAATGAACCATGGAGTATTAGCAGACAAACAAAGAATGAAGACAGTGGGGCCAGGGCATTGGAGATTTCCAGGGATAGGTGATAGAACTAGGGAGAGGGAGAGAGAGAGAGAGAGAGAATATAAGAAGAACAGGAGTCAGAACAGTTTATATGAATTTAAGTTATTATTAATAAAATAGTTGTGGGTGGTGGCAAAGTTCCGTTATGGTTGTGAGAATGGGTAATGGACCATTAAAGAGAAAGGATTTGTCTCTGGAGATGAGGGAGTCAAGGAACTCATTTGCTGTTAGATTAGTTGTTCACATGGGGTTGAATTCATGCAGGATGATGGCAGGACTTGGCTGCTAAAGGAAGACTGAATCCAATGACCAAGTCTGTCTTGAACAGAAGGCAGACTAGTGCACAATTAGGTGACACAAACCCAGAGGGATGGCAGTTGTATAACAAAATGACATGTTTCTCAAAGTGTTCTTTTACATCAAGAATTGATACTCTGATGTAGCAGTAAAGATTAGGGAGAAAACAGGTACTCCCCTTTCCCCTACCTATACTCCCACACTCGTGTAATGTGTGAGAGGATGAGCTACATCTAGTAGGAGGAAGCAGTGAAGATCATCTGCCCAGTTTCCAGGTAGAGGTGATAAGAATGTTCACTGCAGACCTTGAGATAGTAGAAAACTTGTTTTTGCTAATAAATATTGAGGAAGTAAAGACCGGGAAGAACTTAAATTTGGGTCACTGGTGACCAAGAATGACAGCGGTTTAGCTGGCCTCAAGGTTTTAGACCAACTATAGCAGTTACCCACTGAATGGGTTGTAGGGAGAGCCCATGAAGCCACAAGCAGACTAGGCTGATTCTGGTATTTCCTGATACTCCTGGTCCTAGCGAAAGGAAGATGTCTCTGGCCTTTCTCTGTGAGGAAGGAATCTTCTGTGACCTGCATCTCATTTATTGCCAGGTTCTGGAGAAAGTCAACAGGTTCCCAGTGACTTGGGGAGAAACCTAATCTGTGCTTGTTGGTTGAGTTACCAGCTACAAAAGCCACTGTCTTTTTGTACCTTGAGGCATTTCCTAAAACACCTCTAAGTACAACTCAGCAAAGCTGAGGATCTAAGTACTTCTCAGTTATCATGCAACACCTCTGTATAGAGAAAAGTGCATGATGGAAAGAATCTGAAAGAACTGGTTTGTACCTCCCCTGTGTTACCTACCCATTAGAAGACTTTGGGAACATTACTTCACCTCCTGGAGCTTCAGTTTCCCTGGCTTTAAACAATGGATCTGATAATAGTTCCTTTGCAGGGTTGGAGTAAGAATTAGAAAATTTAGGGAAATGCTCTGCACAGGCATTCACTCAAAGTGACGGTTCCTCGATTATCTTGATTCATATTTAGATTCTTTTCTTTTTCTCATGCACTCTCTTCTAACTCAAACATACCTAATATCGGGTTTTATTTGGAGTCTTCTGTATTCATTTTGTCAGTTTTTTGTAGTCGAGAGGAAAATCTTCCATTGTTCTCATCAAAGAGTTTAGCACATTTTTGCCTCCAGTTTCTTTGCAATTGATAATGAGTTCATCGAGAGTTCAGTTGTTTCCCATTTTCATTTCTTTTCTGTGTTATTTGCTTTCTCCGGAAGCATATGTCAATTCCTTTCTTCCCCAGTTTCCTCTCATTCAGAGTTGCCTATTGTCTTTGCTGACGTCCTTTCTCTGAAAAATACATGGCTGTTACTCTGAGTAGGATTTTTACATTTCTTCAGTATGTAATATTAATGCCACGCTTCTGCATCTGATTGGGGAAGGGGTGGGAAAGGAATACCAAATTTGTGCAGAATAAATCAGTATTTCTCCTTTGAAATGAAGTGAAAAAACAATACTTTGAGCCACAGATTTATATCAGAAATTAACTTAGAACTTGAATCAAGTAAACTACTCTGGGCAAAGTTGTCAGCAGTTCTTAAAGTTGGCATTTAAGAACATTCTTGGCACTCAAAATGCCGATATACAAATTTCCATTGTTTATGGTGTTATCCATAGGGTCCTTTAAAATGCATTGAAAAACTGTCTTCAGCAATCTAAGTGTGTATTTACAGGTATCAAAGAATAACCCCTGCAGTCGCCACTGGGCAGTCATAGCTGTACCTCCTACATTAAGCAATGTCATAGCACTCTGTTTTCTGTCTTGGAATATTTAACATACAGGTAGTCACAAATTTTGTGTTGAAATTGCCCTTAGACTGTAAGTCCCGTGAGAACAAGGGCTGGGGCTGGATTCAGTGGCTGCCACATATTCCTTAGTGCATACGTGTAGGATTGATTTGAACTACAGATTTTATAGTTGTTTATTTCCAGCTACTTCTTGGAGAGAGCAGTTTGACTATTCTGCCAGCCCCTCAAAATCAATTCTTCTAAAACCAACTTACCACGTTCCACATAAAACCTGATTTTCATGTTCTCATTCTGGGTTCATGATACCACCAATTTCCCAGTCACCCAGGCTTGACACCTTCACACTATGCCAGCTTTAATCATGCTGAAGTACAATTTTGATTATTTCACACCTTTCAAAACCATTCTATGGCAGTTCCTCAGCCTTGAATCCCAGCTCCCTGGGCCCCTCTTCCCGACCTTTTTCCCTCCTCTTCCACTGCACACCATATGTTGCTGTCAGCACTTGACTGTTGGGGCCCCTCTGGGCACCACTCAGCAGCCAGGTGCACTCATTGAGAGTGGCCCCTCATGGCCTCGAGTCCATTTATCCCAGCTTCTCCTGAAAGAAATTCCTGTGAAATTACTCCTGTCCCCTAGTTTCCCTTCCCCCCCCCTTTTTTTTTGATTCATGGCATTGAATTAACATTTTCATTTTCTCTATCTGAAATCATTCCACTCTTTGTTCAAAACTTTATGAGAAACAAAGCCATTGAAAAATATTTTTCAAAATTTCTCATTAATATAAGAAAATATTGAAACAAGTCTCAAATGTATCCTAGTAGATTTTCAACGGGAACTAAGCACTTGCCAAGCTTAAACACTGTCACACTTATTGCTCAGAGTAAAATGACGCTCTTATGGGTAACAAGTGAAGCTTCTTCTCAAAAACAGTGATGTTATGCCATGTAATTAACCTTTTCCTGTCTGGGTTACTGTGTGATTAAAGGGTCATGGGTATTCACTGTGTGTGAGTCACATCTTGTTAAATGCCATTACCATTTTACATCTACATATATATTTAAATAGATACATTATCTTTCCCCTCACATTCTATGCTTTTACAACTGAGGGCATCTGCTCAGCATCCTAGTCCCTATGTAATACACAAGGACAATTTTGGCAATGTTTTGTTTTTAACCAGAGTTAACGCTGGATTTTATATTGTGCTTTCTTTAGCAATTGTTAGAATAGGTCACTGTGAACAAGCTAATCAGAGTTGGGCGTTTGAATACTTACATGGGAGACATTTTAACAAACATTTTAATACTGGAAGGATGATTCATGCCTTTTTGAGCACCATGTGGTAGACTAATGGCTAAGCAAGAAGTCCAAAAATATCCTCTGCCTTATAGCTAATATCTCTGAGCGGTCATAGAAAGGTCTTTATCCAGTGTCCTTATTGATAAAATAAGTGATTGACTTTTTTCACTTATGTTTTGGAGATAGTCCATATGAACAATTGAAATATGCCTCCTTATTTTTTTACATCTCTGTATATGTTAACATGTGAATGTCAGTGTTTATTTAGTCTGTCTCTTACTGTTATAGCTTAGACTCTCCCTTGCTGATGGGCATTTAGGTTGTTTCCAATCTCCTGTTATTATAAACAATGTTATAACGAACATCCTTGTGCACGTGCTTTTGCACACATGTGAGTTATAAGTAGGATAATTTTCTTAGAAAATATTTCATGAAATGGGATGTACAATTTTATTTCTGATAGAGTCTAAGTTGCATTCTGAAGAGATTGTATTAGCTTTATATTTCTACCAACAGTGTGTGGAGTGACCTATTTTCCAGCCTATACCAATTATCCTTATTTTTTATTGCTACGCTGATAAGTGAAAGATGATCTTTCACTGATGTATTTGGAATATCTTTAATTATGAATGAGTTTGAGTATTATATTCTCTGTATAAAAGCCTTATTTATTTTTAAGATGGGTTTCCTGAACATATAATTTGCCTGTTTTTTGATGGTTTTTTTATTGATTTTTTTCCCCCTGAGTCACAATGTTCATTATTTCAAGAAAATTAGTCTTAGGGAATACCTGTGTTTCAATTTTTTTTTCTAGTTTCTCCTTTTATTGTTCATGTTGACTCTGTTCTCATTATTCTTTCCGTTTGCAGACATTTAGTGTAGTAAAATCTGTATGACATTTGGGTATTTAGATGTTTCATAAGAAGATCTTCTCATTCCAGAACTAATGAAAACTTTTACATACTGTCTGCTGTACGTTTGCAGTTTAATTTTTTAATGTTGAAATGTTTCATCTACTTGGAATTTATGTTGGTGTAAGTAACAGAGTGGAATCCAAATAAAATAATGTCACCATAGTAGTTGTTGAACATTATCTGTACTGATTTGAAATGCCACATTTATCATAAATCATGAATTAAATTTTTAAGTGTTTTTTATATGAATTTCCAAGAGCAGTATATACTACACATTATTTTCCAAGCTTATTTGACCGCAGAACTACCCTCCCTTCCCCCACCACACACACACATACTGCTTTTCACGGAACTAGCATTCTGTGATGCACACTTTGGGAAACTCTTACTGAAGTTTTTGCTTTCTTTTGTTTTTAACATTTATTTATTTTTGAGAGAAAGAGCACAAGCAGGGGAGGCACAGAATCCAAAGCAGGCTCCAGGCTCTGAGCTGTCAGCACAGAGCCCAACACAGGGCTCTAACCCATGAGATAATGACCTGAGCCAAAGTAGGACGATTAACTGACTGAACTACCCAGGTGTCCCTTACTGAAGTGTTTTTTGTTTTTTTGTTTTTTAAATGTGGGATGTCTATTTCATACAGCCCACCTGCTGTATTATTTTGTAATAACAAACTCATTTATTGATTATATACGGTCACTTTTAAATCTTGTGCCTTAAGTATGTTGACATTCTGAAAATGTGCCCCTTTTTTAAGTTTATTTATTTATTTTGAAGGAGACAGAGAAAGGGAGAGTGGGGGAGGGGCAGAGAAAGAGGGAGAGTCCAGCATGCTCTGCTGCATGGGCTCAATTCACGGAACTATGAGAGCAGGACCTGAGCAAAATCAACAGTCAGATGCTCAACCAGCTGAGCCACCCAGGGGCCTGGTTCTGCCCTTTTTATTTGAAAAGAGAATTAAATGAGCACACAAGTAACTTATTTATTCTCCTGGAGTTTTGCCGCTTGTTTACATTAGTTTTAAAAATGAAAGAACTCTAAAAAAGATTTCAAAAGAAGATACATGGGTTATCTTCATGAGTTTAATTAAATGACTGTGATGATGGAATCATCATTTTTTTTTACAACAACCTAAATTGTAAGAAATTGGGAAATTAAAAATGAATGACAATGCAATAGGATTTGTTACAGTATATTTATATTACCTTTTTTGCCTAGTTTACATAATTAAAATAGAATCATGCTTTATTTGTGACATCCAATAATGGATGTATTTTTTAAATGTTTATTTACTTATTTGAGGTGGGGGGCACAAGTGGGGGAGGAGCAGAGAAAGAGAGAACAGAATCTGAAGCAGTGTCCAGGCTCCAAACTTTCAGTACAGAGCCCGACATGAGGCTTGAACCCACAAACCGTGAGAAAATGACCTTAGCTGAAGATGAATGCTTAGCCGACAGAGCCACCCAGGCACCCCTGTATATTTTTTTTGAAGACCAGAGAGTTCATTTGAGAAAAATACTTTATTTTACAAATATTTCTTTAACTTTATTTAGTATAAAATGTAAAATTAGATTCTAATTTGCATACAATATAATAAATAGTATAATAAACATGGTTTATTTGTTTAAATGTACCTGTAAAATACGTTTCTACTGAAGCTTTGAAAAGATAGCCTATATTTTATCCAGAGCAACTGTAAAAATGGCCCCATGGTATGTGCTCAAGAGTTACAAGATGACACGAGGTGGCTGCGACAGGACCAAGCATATTCAAGATAGCAAGAAATAAGTAGTAACATGTGATTTCAGACAGAGCTATGTCATAGCTCCAGTAGATATTCAAGATAGGAAGCAGAAGTGGAGAGGTTATCAACATATGCCTCTTTTTTCTTCCTAGAAGCACTCTAGCAGATGTCCACTTAAATTTCATTGGTCAGAAATGCATTACATGGCCACCCTTAGCTTTGCTACTAGGGAGCCTCAGAAAATAAGGTTTTAACTTTTCCAGCCTCCATAGTGGAAGCAAACAAGGAGAGGGTAGGGAATGGATGTCTTGCAGTGGCCAGTCAGCAATGTGTACCATATTGGTGAGTAAGAACAGTCATCATAATATTAAAAATGGCAGTTAATATCTATTGAGGCCTTACCATGTGTGAGACGCGATTGTAAGCTTTTCACATGTGTTAGCTCACTTAATCCTTAAAACAACCTTTTGAGGTAGATGCTCTTCTCCTCCTCCTCCTAAATGAAGAGATGGGAAAGCCCAAGATGGTCCTTAAGGGGCACACAGCTGGTAAGAGTAAGAGCCATGATTCAAGCCCAGCACTTTGAGTCCTTGATTTTGTTCTTAACTGTTCTATTTTAAAAGAAAAAAAAAAAAAAAAAACTGAAAACAGTAAAAAATTCTTTATAAAAGATTTATTTTGTTTTGTTTTTTAATGTTTATTTGCTTTTGAGAGAGAGACAGACAGAGCACAAGTAGGGGAGGGGCAGAGAGAGAGGGAGACACAGAATCTGAAGCAGGCTCCAGGCTCTGACCTATCAGCACAGAGCCTGATGCAAGGCTCGAACTCACAAGCCGCGAGATGATGACCTGAGCCGGTCGGATGCTCAACTGACAGAGCCACCCAGTCTCCCTTTATAAAAGATTTTGATTTTTTTCCCTCTAAGTTATAACAGGAAATGTGTTGAATTCAAATTGTGCAAACAATGAAGAATAGTGGAGAAAAAATATATTAAAATATTGAGGTTTTTTTTTTAATGTTTATTTATTTATTTTGAGAGGGGGAGGAGCAGGGAAGGGGCAGAGAGAGAGGTGTGGAGAGAGAATCCCAAGCAGGCTCTGTGCTGTCAGCACACAGACCAATGGGGGGCTCGATCCCACGAACTGTGAGATCATGACCTGAGCCAAAACTAAGAGTTCAGTGCTCAATGACTGAGCCACCCAGGCATCCCTAAAATCTTGGGTTTTTTTAATAAAAATTCTACTTATGGTTGAACCACTTAACTACAGTATAAAAGAGAACTGTTCTAATTATCATTTTATCAGTTAAATCCCAATGAAAATTGGCTTTCTAACTCCCTTGACTCAAATTTTCACTTTCACAACTAGATTAAGACAAGTTCAAAGACTTTAAGTTATTCCTGTCTTTTTGCTGTCTGGTTTAAGTCATATTTTGAGCTTTGTTCTAGGTTAAAGACTGAACTGGGTTACCAAGTAAAGCAGATACAATCTGGTTCCCAGAAGGTCTATAACCAGCAGCATAGAAAAATAATTCATGGAATTTTGTAAGGGCAACTGTCACTGTTTCTTTTAGAAGGAGTTGGGTTAAACTATGAGCCTATGAATTTTGTGCATCAGCGGCACACTTCTCAATTCTTTGGAGAGACTGAGCTTTTCTTCCGTAGCCCCGCTCCCAGTTCCGTTATATCTCTTCCTGCTGCTGAAGCCCTATAAAATGTGGTGAGTTACAGAAGGTGTGTAGGGGACAATGGGGTAAAAACGGGAGCTCTCAAAGTGCATGCAAAGTAAACACAATGGGAAACGGTCACAGGCTGTGAACGCTCATTTCTTCCTACATTCCCTTTACACATTAGTTTGCCTTGTGGCTTATCCTCAGAGCTCATGTCACTGCACGCTCTCTTCCTAAGACATCACCCACTCTGCCATTTCAACAACTAGCACACCACAGATCAACTGATATTAAGCCCTTACTCTGTGCCAGGCACTCTCTTTTGTGTCTGGACCTGATGTATCTCTTTTAATCCTCCAATAACCTTTGTGAAGCAGGTACTATTATTATTTCCACACGAAAGTTAAGAGAAAAAAAAATGAGGATTAGTAGAGTTAAGTAATTTGCCCAGAGTCACACAGATGGCTAATTAGAAAGCCAGTGTTTCAATCCAAGTTGTTTGAATTCAAAACTTGTGTTCTCTACCTTTTCACTATGCTCTTTCCTATAGCTTCAAGTACAACCACTGTGTTTCTAAGTTAAAACTATTAGGGTAACCAGTTCTGCCTCTAGTATTAAACCTAAGGCACCATCAGCCTCCTGAACACCTTGAATCACTTGCAGTTGGACATCTCATGAACACCTCAACATATCCAAAAATGAATGCCTCTCTAGGCTCAGCCCCATTCCACCACCAGACAAGCATGAGTCATTACTTGGGGAATATTATCGATCCATAGCTAGCTAGCTAGTTAGCCAAGCTAGATACCTGGAAATTAACCTCAACTTTATTTTTTTTTCAACTTTATTTTTTAATACTTCCATCCAGGCTGACCAAGACTGTTCTGTTCTTCCTTTCTCTTTTGCATTTTCAACACTTCCATTCCTTCCTTGGGCCCTGTGATCACGTTTACCTAGACTGAAATCCTCAAACCTTGCCTTCCGTGTTATCCCTCCTCACAGTGATCTTTCTAAAATAGGAATTTGACCATGTTAGGTCCTAGGTTAAAATAAATTGATGGCTCCTTTAAAGGCAAACCCCAAATTCCTGGGCCTATTTCAGTGCGTGGGGAGCTGTCCCCTCCCTGTGCCCTCAGCACCTCTCAGTACTGCTCCTCGGGGACCCTGCTCTCCACTCCCATGGACATCTGAGCCCGCCAAGTGTTTCTGGACCCTCCAGAACCTCTGCCTGTTCTTTGAGCTCGAGCAGGGTCTTCCGCCTTCAGAAAGCCATGGCAGACCTAAAACTCTTTAAGTCTTGGGTATCCAGGGAGCCTTCTCTGACTGCTGTTCTTTCTTCCTGCGCCCCACACCAAGTGTCCCTCCTGGGCTGGAGATCTCCATCACGGTGCTCATGATGTTGTGTTATTCCATTTGTTACCTCTCCTCCTCCCCTTCTCAGAGGAAAGCACAGTTAGGCCAAAAATCAACTTCCTTCATCTCCACCTCCCTGGTCATCTTTTCCTGTCATGAAATCTTTTGTTGCTGGCGTTACTTTATATATATCAACATAATGTCTGCAAATTCCTAAATGAAATATGTTAAGCTTATAGCGTATTTTCCCTCTTCTCTACTGCCTTCCACTTCTCAGAGGTAACCACTTTTAATTCTTAGGATTTTTTTTTTCCCTGGTATTTATTTACCTCTTCTCTATTTCTAGATAATATGCTTAGACTATTGCTAATTGGTTTTAGGCATTACTGAGTTCCTGGTCAGTGACGATTTAGTTTCCTTTTGCTTTCTGCCGACCTTGTACCCTTTTCCTCTACCCCTGACGTCCTCACATTACAACTGTATCATACCTGATAGTCAAAGAATAACCAGTGTTTATAATGGCACAACTGTGGAAATACTCCTTATTCCTCCAGTTAGTATTCCATGATTGTTTCCCGTTGGGCAACAGTGTTATTTCTAGATTTATATTTTTTTTTTCTTAATTTGCTTAGTACTTGGGTATATCTGTCACTGTTTTATCCAGACTCTCAGACACGTCTGTTTAATCAGCAGCAGTCATTTTTGCAAATGGTTCAACACAGCAGATTTGCTTTTAGTTCTTTGGCTACGGTTCTCTCCTCCATTGCCTTTTTCTCCCATGTGATCTGAATTGGCGGCTGCTCTGAGCCGGGGACACAAGTACTATCTTGAGAATTTTTTTTTCCCACTTTGCTGTTCTGTCCCCTCCCCTTTCCTAGATCCCATGTTTGTTTGTTTGTTTTTTGCTTTTTGTTTTATCTTACTTTCTTCCCTTTTTTGCAGAGGCACGCCTTTCAGTAGTTTTTTACGAGCGAGTGGTCAGAAACTTGCGTGTTCATTTTCTATCCTCCACTTCTAGGCCATGTAACCATTTCTTCATTGGACATACTTTCTCTTTCAGAATTTGAAATCTGTATCTTGTCTTCTGGAACTCAGTGTTGCTATTGAGAAATCCAGTTCTATTCTGATTTTATACTTTGCATGCAGCCTATATGGTTTGTTTTTAATGTTCTGGAACCTTTCAGGATTTTCTCTGCATCTATTGCTATCTGTACTTTCAGTGTTCTGCCTTGGTTTGGGAAAAGTGAAATAAAGGACAGAACAAACTTTACCAGGTCCCTGCCTTTTCTCTTTTCTCCTCTTTATAAAATGTCACTGGTTCTCAAGATGCCGCCTCTCCCGATTCAGTCCTATGCACTTCCAGAGGACCACTAGCATCTGTGAGGCAAGGATAAAGTCACCCCTGGTATTTCGGGACCTTTGTCAGGGTCTGGCCGAGAGTGCTGAGCAAGTGTCTTTTGTAATACAGAAATGATTTCCGGAAATAGTACTGAAATTTTTGTTTGAATTTGAGGCCAGAATTTCCAGGTTACTTTCAGAAGTTATCAGGAGGTCCCTGCTAGCACCTTGTACTCACACGTCCAAAAGGAAACTCATTATGTTCAACATTTGTTCTCCAGCAAACTCAATATTATTTGAAAATATTTCCATATTTTCTACTCCTCTAGTCATAGGCCCCAGAGACCTCAGACTGTGTGACTCCTTAGCTGCTTCCCCTCTCCTTGTCTGCACGTCCTATTGATTCTGCTTCAGAGGTAACTCATCCTAAGCTCTCCCTTCTCCATTTTCCTTGACACTGTACGATTTTTTAAAATACCATTTACTAATTAAACAAGGTAATCTGTTATTCAGACGTAGCAAAGCTTTGACTATCACAGTTAGTGTATTTATTTAAAAGAGTTCACAGCAGGAAACAGGCTATAAATATTTTGAATATGAACTGACTTGTAGTTAGGGAAATTGAATTCTGGTCTACAATTAAAAAATAGCTAATGTTTGTTTCTCTTTGCAGAGGAATAATGTATTAGAGTTATGTAAATCTGAGTTATTAGGTTTGTATTAGAATCATGTAAATATAAATCATCTCAATACTTTACTATAGCTCACTTTTGTTTTTATTCGTATCTTTTGCCTTTGCACCTGCTATCCCTTCTGCCAGGTATGCTATTCTGTCTCTCGTTTTGCCATGACTAACTCCTGCTTATGTGTCGGCTCGTAATTCACTAGGAAACCTTACATCCAGTAGTTCGTCCAGATCCCTCCCTTACTATCACACTGTTCTGCTTCTTGTGATCAGAAGACATGTCTTGTTAATTCTTGGGGCCTAGGTATTTTTAGTGCCTAATAATATCCTGGCACACAGTAGGCCCTCAGTAAGGATATGTTGAATGAATATTCTAAATGCATGTTTTAAAATTTTTATTTGTGGGGCGCCTGGGTGGCGCAGTCGGTTAAGCGTCCGACTTCAGCCAGGTCACGATCTCGCGGTCCATGAGTTCGAGCCCCACGTCAGGCTCTGGGCTGATGGCTCGGAGCCTGGAGCCTGTTTCCGATTCTGTGTCTCCCTCTCTCTCTGCCCCTCCCCCGTTCATGCTCTGTCTCTCTCTGTCCCAAAAATAAAATAACGTGGAAAAAAAATTTAAAAAAAAAAATTTATTTGTGATTAACAGTATCTTTTTTTATTTTTTTTTTGTTTTTTGTTTTTTATTTTTTTAATATAATTTATTGTCAAGTTGGCCCACTTATAGTGTCTACAGTGTGCTCTTGGATTTAGGAGTAGATTCCCGTGATTCATTGCTTCCATACAATAGCACCCAGTGCTCATCCCAGTGAGTGCCCTCCTCAATGCCCATCATCCATTTTCCCCTCCCCCCATCAACCCTCAGTTTGTTTTCTGTATTTAAGAGTCTCTTATGGTTTGCCTCCCTCCCTCTTTTTTTGTAACTATTTTTCCCCCTTCCCCTCCCCCATGGTATTCTGCTAAGTTTCTCAAGTTCCACATATGAGTGAAAACGTATATGATATTCTGTCTTTCTCTAACTTATTTCACTTAGCATAATCTCTTCCAGTTCCATCCACATTGCTGCAAATGGCAGGATTTCATTTTTCTCATTGCCAAGTAGTATTCCATTGTATATATAAACCATATCTTCTTTATCCATTCATCAGCTGATGGACATTTAGGCTTTCTCCATAATTTGGCTATTGTTGAAAGTGCTGCTATAAACATTGGGGTACATGTGCCCCTATGCATCAGCACTCTTATATCCCTTGGGTAAATTCCTAGCAGTGCTATTGCTGGGTCATAGGGTAGTTCTATTTTTAACTTTTTGAGGAACCTCTACACTGTTTTCCAGAGCGGCTGCACCAGTTTGCATTCCCACCAACAGTGCAAGAGGATTCCTGTTTCTCCACATCCTGTTGTTTCCTGAGTTGTTAATTTTAGCCACTCTGACCGGTATGAGGTGGTATTGTAATGTGGTTTTGATTTGTATTTCCCTGATGATGAGTGATGTTGAGCATTTTTCATGTGTCTGTTGGCCATCTGGATGTCTTCTTTGGAAAAGTGTCTATTTATGTCTTCTGCCCATTTCTTCACTGGATTATCTGTTTTTCGGGTGTTGAGATTGATAAGTTCATTATAGATTTTGGATACTAACCCTTTATCTGATATGTCATTTGTAAATATCTTTTCCCATTCCAGGGCCTACTTCTCATAGGTACTTCTGATCAGTTTCCCTTAGAAATGATGATATTCAAGAACATAGTAAAATACACTATAAAAGTTATTTAATTTATAATGTATCTAAAACAGTGCCTGAAACACAATCAAATATTGGATAAACTTGCTGTAGTGTGCTATGGAGTTCATTTATGAATTTATTCCCCTACATTTTTATATCACTTAGCAATTTATCAAGTGCTTTCTTTTGTATTATCTCATTTGATTCTCTCATTAACCCTAGAAAGGTATTCTTTCTATTACACTTGTCAGGAATGATTTTATAACTAGTCCAGTGTCTCACAGGTAGTGTGTTGAGACCTCAGACTAGAATGCATGTCTCCTTACTTCCGTATTATATTCTTTCCATTATGCTGTGGGAGTGAAGGCCAAAAAATGCCATCAGCTCTGGGAGGCTAAAGCACAGAACTTCCATGTGGAGAGTGAAGGATGGGAGAGAGGTTTGTAAAGAACCACAGCTTTAAAGTTGCCTTTAGCTAAAGAGCAGGTCATGAAGTTGGAGGATATAAGATTGGAAAAGCAATTGGAATCAAGTGTTGGGACAAGTGAAAGAGTTGGTACTTTATATTGTGGGAAGTGAGAGATACTGAAAATTTGTGACTAGGGGATTGAAGATCCTAGTTCTGCTTCAGAGCTTACTGGTGCTATATGAGATAAATTTGAATTTGGGATTAACTAGACACAATGTGACTCCTGGCAACTCATGCACTATTTTGGGTGAAAAATAACTCAGTTCTGGGGTGCCTGGGTGGTTCAGTCGGTTAAGCATCCGACTCCGGCTCGGGTCATGATCTCACAGCTTGTTGAATTCAAGCCCCGCATCAGGCTCTGTGCTGACAGCTGAGTCTGGAACCTGCTTCGGATTCTGTGTCTCCCTCTCTCTGCCCTCCCCCTGTTCACTCTCTGTCTCTCAAAAATAAATAAACATTAAAGAAAATTAATTCAATTCTGGACACTGAACTTAAAGTTTAGTCAGAAAAGGAAACAGTTGATCAATCCTTGAGATATTTAGGCGTGTACACTGTTTGGCAACTGAATGGATGTAGGAGACAAGAGAAGAGGAAGAAACAGTGCTGCATTGTTTACAATGGTGGTAGGAATGTACTCCCACCACTTCCCTGGCCCCCTTTCCACATGAGACCTTTATTTTCCTGCGTGATTTTTTTCCTTCCATTTGGCCCTGTTAGTGCTTCACTTGTTAATATGGTCAGCATATATTAAGGAACATTTTCTGTGCAATACTGGGATTTTTCTGAAAAAGCCATAATCTCTGTCCTCAGTGAACTCAGTCTAGTGGTAAAAACTGTCAAGTAAATTATATTGTAAAGGATTTATTGCTGTCGGTACCCCATACCATTAGGACACAGAGGGGCACCCAGTTCAGCCCACATAGATCAGGGAAGGGTTCTCGGTTCTCTGTCTTAAAGGAGAAGAAGTTAGCTTGGTGAAGGAAAGGGAAAGATGTTCTATGTAAAGAGAACAGCATGTTCAAGGACATGAAATAGAAAACATGGAAACGTGGGGGTGTAAGTTGTTCTGTGAGCCTAAATGTGTCAGTATCTATCTGCTCAGAACAAATGGATTAACCTACCTAATGATAATGTAATTATCTTATTCAGGTATTTTAACATCGGTATGCTGTAATTCTTTAACATCTAGTCCATTTTAAAATTTCCCCAGTTATCTCAATAAAATCATAACTTTTTTTTTATAGTCTAAGAGCTAATCAAAGATTGTGTATTGCATTTGGTTGTCATATCTCTTTAATCTCCTTTAATCTAGAACAGCTCCCTAATTTCTTTCCTTTCCTCCCTCTCTCCTTCTCCTTTTTCATAATTGGTAGTTATTAAGAACCCAGGCCAGTCATTTCACATAATGTTCCCAACTTTGGATTTCTGTGATTGTTTCCTTACATTTAGATTCAGGATAAATATTTTTTTCTGCAAAGTACCACACAGGTTGTATCTGTCTTAGTGCATCACTTGAGAAAGGAGTCGTTACCAAATTTGATGTCAGATTTACGTATTTGGGGAAGGTGATATCTGCCAGATTTCTCCAACTCCTGTTCCTTTGCAGCCTTGTACACAATGGTTTCTGCATCCATTGATGATATCTGCCTCATTCAGTTCTTGTTATGTGAGTTATAAAATAGTGAATTTTCTATTTCCCCTGTATCTTTGACACCTAGTGGTTGACATCCTTTTGTAAAGAGGAGCTTTCTCTCCCCCTATATTTATTTCTAATTTTTTAGTATCAATATGGATGCATAATTGTTTTTTTCCCCCAATGTGTAATAATCCATCTCCATTATTACTCATTTAGTACTCGTGTCATCCAAAATTTGGCCAAGGCTGTCTTTCAGTCTGGCTCTCCTCTGCCCTTTTGACACATCCCTGTCTGTCCTTGAGCACTCGATTATCTTCTGGTGCATCAATGCCTTCCTTGTTCACACTTTCTTGGTCTCAGCACCAGAATCAGTCATTTCTCTACGTATTCTGGTTCCCATTAAGAATGGTATTCAGAAATCAAGATCTGGAGATCAGACATGCTCTTTGATATCACAGTGTCATTACTTCTGGGTTATTTTGGAAAGCTAGGAAACGTGTTTTTTAAAAACCCTGAGCTTCTGTGATAGTTGTACTAGCATTCCAACACTTTGTGGTTCTTCCTCACCTATTCCATACTTGTGTATCATTTCCCATGGTGAGTATACCTATCTCCTCAGTCTTATGATATAACATAATAGTTTCAGAATCACTATGTCATTACCATTACCAACAGTAAACTTACTAAGGAAAGTTCAAATTTTTTTTGTAATTCTCTTTTTCCCCCCCTTAAAGTGTATGCCATTAATCTCATGCTTGCTTTCTTAAACTTTTAGGTTTTTAAAATGTTACCTTTTACTAACAAAATATATCCACAACCTTATATACCTGACATTCCTTGCAGGTTTTTTTTTTTAAGTTTGAGTGTAAATTTTCGAAGATCGCTAATTACTAATTAAAGTGACTGAAATTTGTGATTCATTTTAATTAAAATAGCCATCAAGCCACCTCAGAATTAAATTTATATGAAAATTAACCTCCAAATACTCTACTTATCACCCACCTTTTTTTTAAATTACACCTACAAAATTTAGTACTTTTCTAAAAATATGAGATAGAACCAGATGGAAAGGGGCCAGTGCATATTTATATTTATATATCTGTTTATAAACTGTAAATGTTTGCTATCTGTACTCTCCTGCATTCATTTGTCATCTGTTCCAAATGAAGGGATTGTGTCTCAATAAAAAGAAATTTTAAAAAATGAGAGGAAAATAGTTTTCTGTTACTTTCCATGTAACGTATACCAGTCACACAATTTCATAGAGAATGCCTACGAGTAACCTCTTTCCTAGGGACCAAAAAGTCTTGGGCATTTCCTTGAATTTGGGATTGGGCCAGCAGTTTCTTTGAAGCTTTTCTTTTTCCCACTGCTTTTCAATAATATTTAGCTTTGACAGCTATAAATAGGTGTAAATATTACAAAATAATCTGTTCTTTGCAGAGAGAATTGACTCTATAACCACATCTTTCGGTAAATATATACAGAATATCAATTTAAACTAATCATAATGGGATGAAATATTTTAGGTATTTGAGAGCCTCTTCTGTTATTTTTCATTACAGAAGACAAACTTTTCATACATTCTGTAAAAGTTTGTAGTGATTATTCCGTGTCACCTAAGTCAGGGGGCGATTATCTTCTGATATGAAAACTCAGTTGTTGGGAGCATGTTCACAATAGTTAACCTGGAAATATAATTTTGTGCAATGAGTTTAGGCAGCAGAGTTCTCAATAACAACAACAAGAACATTCTCCTACACCTGGCCGATTTTAGAATAGAAGCTGGTGCTTTGAAAATAACCCATTTCTACAAGGGAAATGTGATTTATGATAACCCGTGACACAGATATGACTAGAACCGCATTCTATTTAAAGTTATTGTGCCGCCAGACTATAAAAGCAGTCCTCTGAAGTGAATCAATGGAACCCGGTCCTCTTTAGTGGACAGTAACGCAGACACTAATGAGACAGATTTCATTAAAAGATATTTGATTTATGAGAGAGTTAAAGTCCTATCTTATCTTAAAATTGCTGGTTTAGTCCTGGCATCTGATCTTTCTTCCCCCTACCATCACCATCACCAGCTTCTGTGTATGCTTTGACATTGCTATGGTAACCCCGAGGGCTGATAGAATTCCCTGCATCTCTTTTCACAGAGGGTGATGAGACAGGAGTGATGGATAGTCTGCTGGAGGCTTTGCAGTCGGGGGCTGCCTTCCGCGACCGAAGAAAAAGGACACCAAAGCCAAAAGGTGAACATTATACTTGTTTCATGTTACTTTCTAGGGAACTATCACAAAGAACAACCTTTTTTTCCTTCCTTTTAATTCTTTTCAAGTCATGTGTCAAGCATGCAGTGCTGTGGGCAACAACTCTTCAGAAGTTCCATGAGTTTGCTTAATCCTTCCCTTGCAGTGACAAATGTCAGAGAGAGAAGCATTCCAGTTGGCCGATGTCAGTGGCACATTAACAAATCAAAGCACTGAACCTAAAAAATCTTGATTAGTGTGACAAGTCTCATCTAAAGAACCATATGCACCTTATCCCAGTGGAGTTTACAGTAGCATAATTAAATGGGAAGTAAAAGTCATAACATCATTGCTTCAAGTACTTCAGGGTATTGAAGCATTGCTTTGGGTCCCGACCTATTTCACCTTTGAAAACAGTCTAATACTGTAACACTTTTTGAGATGAACAGACCTCTATATTAATTTTCTTTCTCTCTCCCTCTCTCTTTTTTTAACAGATATTCGGCGCAGTTTCAGTCCCATGTCTCAGAGGCCTGTTCTGAAAGTTTGTAACCATGGTAATAAACCGCATTCATAAATTGCACATTCTTCTTATCTACTTTTATCCTATTGATCTATTATTTTAATAGGCTGCTGGGAAGTTCTCACATTTAGATACAGCTATAATAGGAGAAACGTGTAGCTGTACTTATTTGCTATGAGATTGTATATTCACGTTTCATGCTTACATCATTGCCTTGAGGTAGTATGTAGAGTTCTTTCAGATCTCAGATGAATTTTTAAAATTATTATCTGAGATTATGTCACACATTTTTGATCAGTGTTGTCCAATGTATCCTTTCAAAAGCAGTATGCTCTCAAAGTAATATTTTACATAGGATTTACTTTGTATCAGGATACAATTTGAACTATTGAATCTGTTACCTATTTTACTCTACCATATTTGCCAGTAAAGTCTGAAATACTGTGACTAGCATTTTGACAAAATCATTAACACAGATGAGCCTCATGTGTTATTATTGTGGAAGGATGTACCAGAATCACCAAAAAGGTGGGTTAACTTAGTCTCTGATACTTAGCTGAGATTGACTGCTTTCAAAAGTCCCTGACCAACCTCTGCACACCACCTGTATGGAGCCCTCTTCTTCTCTTCAAGGTGCCAGTTCATGTTGACTCGGTTTTATTTATGTCGGTTCCCTTTCTCTCACTGTCCCATATTACAGGGTTCTGCTTACCTTCCATAGTCATAAACAAGTTTATCGACTACCATTGTCATTTATACAGAGTGAGATTGTCACCAAAGTATGCCAGATTTATAAATGGAAAAAATACTTGACAGATTTGCACTGAAGGGTTGTTTTGGGTGCAGATGAGTTCATTTCTGTGTGTGAATGTGTGACGGAGTATAGAAATCTGTGTCAAATTTCTAGGGTAGCCTAAAAAAATTTGTGAAGTAAAAAAGAAAAAGACGAGAATGTGGGTAATTAATCTTAATAGATGGATAGATGCTTACTGCTCAAGGTAAAATGTATACAGTAGATGTTTAGTAAATGAGAGGAAAGGTAAAATCTACACCAAATTTTTAAATAGGTCTTCTGAGTCTTTTCAACAGTATGTGTTTGTTACCGTTTGCCCTTTCCCTACACTAACAGTAGAAAAAGGAATTGTAGTAGTATGTCGGAGATATTCACTGTAGGTAATTAAGTAATTCCTAAATTTGGGTTTATGATTTGGAGTCATTGCGACATGGTAAATAATGGCAAAAATTCTGGAGAATAGAGCTATCCTGGGACCCTAGAGACTATTCTGTTTTGTAGATGAATAAGTGGAAACTGAGAGAAGCTGAAAACTTCCCAGGAGTACAGAGCTAGTTAGTGACATAAATATGACCAAAATGCAACTCTGATTCCCATCACATTTCTTTTTTGATTACATACGGCTACATTGGATTACTTTTTGTTAGTAATAAAATGCATAAAATAAACAATGCAGCCCGTATTGTGAATCATCAAAGACCCACAGCCAACACAATGACCATGGCATGATTATAATGGCCTACATATACCTATGCTATGCTTAATTTAAAATAAGTACTTTAGGTATTATGTAGAGGAATATTATTCAAGATAATTTTATGCATTGCCTGGGGAACCTAGTCCTTTTCTTACTATAATGTCAGTAAAGTGTCCAGTCTATAAAGGCTCATCTATAATTACTTATAAATTGTGGTATTTCGGTGCATTGCATAAAAGCAGACGAACCTTGCATTTCTATCTTTATTCAAGTTGACATGTGCTATCTGAAGTTCTAAGACTATTGTGATAATTAAGCGAATAGATTATATAGCAAACCAATGGAAATCGATGTATCACAGAGGTCGAAGTCTCTTCTAATATAAATGCAGTGGATTAAAGTCTTTTTAAAACTTATTTTCTATCAATATTTCTGTTGTGTTTTCCCTTCATATTTCTAACCACATGGGGAAAAATTCAAATGACCAGTTACTCTAAGAACTCTGTGTATAAAGAAGTTAGATTTACTTGACTGCATGTTGAAAAGTGTAGATTTTTTTAAGGAAAGTATCATGATTGCAGCAAGGATCATGATTATTTTTAGAAAAAGATGATATTTCAGAGTATTTTGTAATCTTGCTATTTAAGCATCCCTTTTTGTTTTGAAAATGCTAACCCTACAACTGAACTAAGTGAATGAAATGTAACTCAAACCTATTTTACTTTTTAATCTGCTTTCATATGTACTTAAAACTAATGTCTGATATTTTCTACATGCATATATAGTAATTCATATTATCTCATAACCTATTTTTAAAGATTTCTAAGATTTTATACAATTATTTTAAACTTGGCTTATATCCTTAGTAAAATAATATCTGTAAAAGTATTAATAATAATAAGTTAATGTCTGCTGAGTTATTTGGCTTGCTAAATACCAAGCACTATGCAGAATTTTTATATGTATCATCCTATTCAATCTTGGCAATAATCATATCGGATAGTCGATATTTTTATCTCCCTTTCGTTGTTGAAAGTAACTAAAGATTAAATAGGTCTAGAAGTTTGTTTATGGTCCTGTGCCAAGTTTTGAACCTGAACCTGTCTGACTTTTGATTCTAACTTCTTAATCTCTCTTCCATGTTGCCCTCCTGAGTACAATTGCTTGAATCAGGATCTGTTCCCCTTCACCCCCTTGAGCTGATGAGCCATGTGTGTACATTTTTTTTCTCTTCTTGACATAAGGTTGACCTATTGAGATTCACCCTCTCAGATATGTCTTAACCTCCAGTGTATCTTGTCTTTTGTTCCCAGATTTAACCTCTAGATAGGACTCATCTTCTGGAATTATGATCACTTTTTCTTTTGATAAACTCTGTATCAAAACATCTGTATTAATTGTAACCACCTTATACTCTGTTAGAAAGATCATGGAACATTTAGATTGTATAGAGTATAAATTCAGGTTGTATAGAGCTTTAGATTATGCATACACATACAGATGTAGATACAGACATCAGGCATCTTATAATTCAGAATTAGAAGATCCTGGTAAAATATCCTCTGGGACCTTGCAGCTAAAATGTTCCAGTGTATATTTTGGCAGAAGATGACCTCAAGTATGAATGATCCAGTCCTTGTGCTGTGCTCCAAATTGCTACCAAAAATACTTTGGTTAAAACTATAACTTCTTTTACCTTTTGTGTTGCCTGTGAAAGCCTCAGCAGAAACTAAATGTCCAATATTTTTCCTCACGAAAACTTTATTCATTCATTAATTTAGCAAAACTTGTTTTTTAAAAAATTTTTCTTATGTTTATTTATTTTTGAGAGAGAGGGAGACAGAGTGTGAGCTGGTGAGGGGCAGAGAGAGAAGGAGTCACAGAATCCGAAGCAGGCTCCAGGTTCTGAGCTGTGAGCACAGAGCCCAACAACATGGGGCTCAAACTCATGAACTGTGAGATCATGACCTGAAGTCGGACACTTAACCAACTGAGCCACCCAGGTGCCCCAATTTAGCAAAACTTATGCATTTTCTAGGCACTTGCAATATCTAAGAGTTCATCATGCATTTGGGACAGATGAGTAGCAATTGCTATACATTTGGTTAATGCCAGGATAGAAGTAATACATAATGTTTTGGGAATATCTACAAGTGTGGAAGACCGATCCAGACCTTATGAGGACAATCCAGACTTGACTTCTAGAAGGACCTGAAATCCAGACAGAGTTTTGAGAGATGAGTAGAAATGAGGCCAAAGCCGGAGGGCAAGGGTGAGCCAAGAAAGAGCAACATTTGTGGACTTTCTCGGGAGGCTCTTCATGAACCCCAGCCTGAACTCTGTAAAACTGTATGCTCTAATAACACCGTGGCTTTCCCATTTTGCAGTAGTCATTTCCTGTAAAATATTCTTATTCAGTGTCTTCCACTCTATGTGTGAGTCCCGTCAGGGTGGGGACAAGGCAATCAAAGCTATCTGACTTGTTTACTGCTATAACCTCAGCACTTAGCTGCATTGGTGCCTAACACATGGGTGTTTAGTAAGAGTGTGTTGAATGAACAGACATGTTTATGTTTAGGTTTGAATGGAACGATTAATGTACTATATTGAGCAGAATCAGGTCGTTGGATGTCACCCAAATAAGTGGGACTTAATATGCTAATTGCTAAAGCTCCAGCTGTGAACACTGTTAACCCCCTCTCATCTCCTCCCTAAAATGTTATCTGTCATCAGGAGATATTTGATCATCAGTGGTCTAGGCTTCAAAAGGTGTTACATCAAATAGGGAGGATGCAGTTCAATCTTGATTGGATTATTCACTCCTTAGAAGTGGAGGGTTGCTTATTAATTAGATTTCTTTCCCTTGCTTAATCAAGCAGAGTTTAACAACAGTAAATAAAACAAAGGAAAGCATCTGCTAATGAGTACAGGGCATTATCTCATTTCTTTACTGAATGCAGTGCATTCCAAATCTGAAGATTTTCTTTGGTCTGTGGAAAATAGTAAGACTTCCTTTTCAGTCAAGATACTCAAAGTATTTATTAGTGCATTTTTATAAAGATTATACCATATTTGGGTGCTCGTGAATCAAACCATCTGGTTGAAAATATAGGACCAGATAGGAAAGAAGTATATGGAGAGTCTGATGCCAGATCAAGAATTTGGGCTGTTGAGGTTTGGGGGCAGGAAAATGACAGGTCCGAGCAATTTTTCTGGAACTGAAGTGAGAAATGTAGGAGAGAGAAAAGAATCAGAAGTATTTCACAGCCATCTTGATGCCAACACGGATTGGCTACAAGGGGATGGGGAGAGAATTAAAGAACTTACCAAGGTTTGAGGGAAAAAGCCAGGTCTAGAGCTGTGGGTTAAGAGACCCTCACAGAGAATTGCTAACACTGTGTCAGTTACTGAGTTATCTAAAGGAAAAATCTTTGAATCTAGAGAATGGCAAGTCAAGTGCTACACCTCAGGAATGGACACAGGTGGATAACGAAGTGAGCAAGAGACAGAAGAAAGATGAAGAAGTCTGGGAGACTGCACGATAGCGGAGCCAACATTATAGAGGTTGAAAGAAGACTTGCAAAGAGTTGATTTCCTCATTTTCTTTCTCCTTTTGTTGCTTGTTTGTTGCTACAACTCCGTGATCTACCACTGTGTGACTAGTATTTTTCAGGATGCATTGCTTCCTACCCTCTTCCAGGACTTGGCCTCTGCACACTGTGTAGACTCTGGAAGACATTCGTAACAAAGGATTCACAAATGTGAACTATTAAGCCACACCTTGTGGTACATCTGCCTGCAATTTGATTGCATCTTCATTAGAAGGTTCTCTTTAGTACAGTGGGATTTTTTTGCCTCAGTTAAATGGATATAGAGTAATCAGAAAGAATTCTATAAACTATATGCAATTAAAACCCCTAATGATAAAACTATTTAACTGTGACAAAATAAGATAAAACATAATCAAAATTTTAGGCAAACAAGTATTACACATTTTTAGTGAACATCCATAACCTAAACAAAATCTTGCTATATTATCTTTACACTAAATCAATTCTTAATAGCCTTAATTTGGATTTGATTATCTATTTTTACTCTTCCACTTATATATGGAGCTTTGAAAGATTTTTATAGAAATAAGATTGTATTGCCGCCAGGCACAGCTGCTCTGCTACTCTAAGATTTGAAGTCAGAATTAAAAGTGAAGCTAGTTAGATATCTTTGAATTAGCATATTTCTCCACACAATAAGGGACGCATACAAGACAGGCTTTGTGGTTGATGTATCAAAACTTCACACATAACCACTCCCCCTCCCTAATCTACTCAGTACTGGGTTCTCTTTATTTCTTGGCCTACCTTTCCCCAAACAGCAAGAATTTGTCTTGAGGCAGAATTATGGAGTTAGTAAGGTTTTCAGTAGTGTCTATGAACACTAGCTGCCTTAAGGCTTGTGTGAAAACAGTGAAGACAACACCAAACCACTCCTTGTCTAGAAGACCTTATCTATCAAAGTGAATGTTGACAACCAACACTTTTATTTCTTTAAACTGTATCTGAATTTAAAGTAGAAAGAGCCTAGAGAATAATAAAGTAAAATTATATGATTTGGCTAAATGTCATTGGCTCATTGTCTTGAGAATATTTTTTGTTCTTTTTCCGATGAACTTGTGCCCTACTAACTACCTAAGAAAGAAAGGGAGCTATTATAAAATACTAATTGTTTTTGACACCCTTACACTGGAGCTTTCCAGCAGAATCAAATGCTACCTGGAACTGTCAAAAAAGACTTAAATATTTTTTAAGGAGATTTTTCTAGGCCAGGAGTGTAAAACAATTTGGGTGATTTCACATTTTATTCAAATATCAGTCTCTCCTATTTAAGATGTACTCAAGCAAAAGGAAGAATGGACTCAGCAGGGCTCCTCCTAGATAAGCATGCCCCGTGGGCAGAAGAGAATGGCCTTTCTAATTTATAGTCAAGGCAGGGACAACCTTCTGGCTTAGTCATTATCGTATACACTCTTAAGCACGAACAGGTTAAAAAATTCTCAAGCCGTGAGGACTTCAAGTTGCTTTAAAAGGACATTTATGCAAGAAATAGCAAATGCCTTTCATTTAATGAGCATTCACAAATGTGTGCTGAAGTCTGGAACTAAATTGAGTGAGAAGGGATAAAGGTCTACTGCTTAAGGAAAGTAATGTCCTTGACTTCCCTGAAATAGTTGTTATGATTAATGTCTTTTGTTCTGTTTGTGTTCCATGGTGGACTATAATTACATGATCTTTCAAAATTTCTGGCCCACTCTAAATTTCTCCCTTTTCTCATGATGAAGGTTCAGAATCTGAGTGTAGAAGGAGCCAGTGGACAGATTTTAGAAGCTCCTTGAACTCTGTCCTTTTGTTTCAGATTTTGTGTTTGGGCATATTTTCTTTTCCAGTGAGAGGATCTCTTGATTTAATCAAATTTCTGCCCACAACCCCCTCCCCCCCAAAAAATTAAAAGATAATTGATTTTGTTGTTTGATTACTGACTTGCGACAATTTTTCTCTATTTACACGTTATATTTTTCCATGTATATCCTTGAAAGGAAACCACTTTTACTGTAATTTTGTCATTTGAGAACTAAAGTTGCATTGACATAATCACAAATGTGAAAAACATGTCAAGTGGTTGGCAGATCTACAGTTTTAATGACAAAGAAATTGTTTAGGATAAACAGTTAAGACTGAGTGAAATGGTGCCACTGGGAAGCTTCCCCCAGGATACAGGGAGGAGAAAGGTATCATTTGTGCCTGGGACAGTCATCAGTTTTCCTGGGAAGGATAGTTTGCAGGGCTCATCTGAGCTTCACAACTTGGATGAAGCAGGCAAGGGAAAGAGGAGCTTGGGAAGGAGCTTGGGAAGGGCTTGAACCAAGCCCCAGGCTTCAGAAAGGCCAGGTAAGGAAAGGATGGGGGAGCCGCTGAACATGGCCTGGCCTGAGGACACAGGTGCTGTTAACCACCTCAGGAAGATCAGTTTCTAAAGAATAGAAGAAACTGAAGCCAGATGGCATTGGCTGGAGGAGTGGAGGCTGTTCTTTCTAAAAGCCTGGATATAGGGGCGCCCGCATGGCTCAGTCAGTTAAGTGTCCAACTTCGGCTCAGGTCATGATCTCCTGGTTCCTGAGTTCAAGCGCTGCGTTGGGCTCTGCGCTGACAGCTTGGAGCCTGCTTCCAGTTCTGTGTCTCCCTCTCTCTGCCCCTCCCTTGCTTGTGCGCTCACTCTCTCAAAAATAAACATTAAAAGTAATAAAAATAAAAAACTGGATATGAAAGAGGAAAAAGAAGAGACATAGCTAGGAACAGCTGGAACTAGAATGAGTCCTGGTGTTAGTAGGTTATGTTTCTTTGCCTTTTGTGTGTTGTTGACTTTATTATGGTCTTTGTATTGTGAAGGGAAGGAGCTCTGGAGGGGAGGGATGACTATTTAGTGGGGTAGTAGTTAGAGTGAGGCTCCTGGGGGATGGCATGGAGAAAACAGCTGTGGAGAACCTGGACAGTAGAAAGGAAGGATGTACAGAGAGAAGTGGATACAAATACTGAGTAAGGAGGAATCTGGAGGTCTTACCTGATGACATCTGTTTTCTCTGAGAACTAAGATATAGGGTCTCCAACAGAAAGCGAGTCTCTGGGTAGAAAGAGAGGCAAGGGTGCTAAAGGACCCACGGCAAATGTCCTTGCATGGACTGTGAAAGGTAACTGCTTGGGGAGACGAGATAGTATTTGCATCTGAAAAGGGAGACTATGACTTGTGCAATGATACCAGTCTATAAAGTCTGAGGGGGAAGAAAGGTGGCCAAGGTGCTTCCCAGGCCATGGGACAAAGGACAGTTTCCCTATAACCTAAAGGTTCTAAAAGTTCATCTCCAAATGTAACCATGGTGCTCAGTGTGGCAGAAGGCAGGCTGAGAGGGCTTCAGAGCACCCTTCAAGAGGAGTCATCCCATTTTGTAGAGGATATTTCCTACTTTCAAATGGGATGGAAATTATTTAGGAAAGCCGCGGAAACTGTGTTGGAACATGATGTGTGCTCCAGCATCTTTGGGGCGCTGCGTCATGTATGAAAAAGTCATCTAACGGGGATAGTGGGGACCCTCGTGCGGCGGGTCTCCTTCCTGGCATGTGTCAACTGTATTACATGTCTCAGATCCTTTCCTGTGAAAAGAGCTCTTGGTGCTAACCTTATTATTGCTAAGGTCCCATAGATTTATTTTGATATTTGTCCTCATTAAAGGTCAGTCTCGAGTGGCCGGATCCAGAAACCACTTTTCAAGACTGTTGTCAGTGTTAAAACTGAATGTTTTGCAAAGTGCCTGCCAGGCACATAGTAGTTACCTACAAAAAGAGCAGTGGTTCTTATTCACTGACCATTTGTGAAAGCATAAAACCAGTCAGATTTTTGAATTCTGTTTATAGAAGCCTTGAATGATCTAGCCGGTCTGACCTTGAAAGACAGCATGGGGTCAGGCTTGGGATTTAGAGACCGACTTCTTGGTTTGACTTGCTAACAGGGTGACTATAGCAGATTATTTAACCTTTGAATTTCCTCTTCCTCAGTGGTAAAACAGAAATGGCATGTTTCATAGACTACCAGGAAGATTAAATAAAAGTGTGTGAAAGTACCACAGTGCTTAGAATCGAGTGGACATTTAATAAATTCAATACGTTTGTTCCTCCTCATTCTTTCCCCTTCTCCACCTACCTTCTGTGGTGCATTTGTCACTAGAAAGTTATTATAAATTCTTAAGCCAAATGACAGCAGTAAGCAGAATGGGTATACTAATTAGATTGAAATTAACTTTCTTTCTGTGAATAGTTCCTATATTGCACTTAAAGTGCATTAATTGCTATGAACTAGTTTAGAAGGAGAAAAAGAAGAAAAATGAAAGGGCTAGGAACCTTTAATTTTAAAATAGAAAAGATGTTTTAACCTCCTTTTCTCCTTGGGATTCACTGCAAAGACACTGAGGGAAGGAGTAGTAAAAGGCAATCTCAACTCCTCTGAAATAAAGGCATCTTTAACTGGAAACAACATAGGAAGACAGAATAGAGAAGAAAAAGGTGCAGGAAGAAAAAACTGGAATCCAGGTGTACTCATTTCTAAGACCGCCATGACAAACTACCATAAAGTCGGGACCTTAAAGCAACAGGAAATTATTCTGTCACAATTCTGGAGACTCACAGTCTGAGGTGCTGGCAAAGGTTGGTTCTTTGTAGAGGTTCTGAGGGAGAATCTGTCTTCTTTCTCCTTCCATGCTTCTGGTGGTGGCTGACATGCCTTGGTGTTACTTGACTTACAGCTGAGTCACTTGAATCTCTATCTCCATCTTCGCATGGCCTTCTCCCTGTTGCCTTCTTCACGTGGCCTTCTTATGATGACATTCGTCATTTGGTGAGAGCCACACTAATCAAGTTTGAGCTCATCTTAACTTGATTACATCTGCAAAGACTCCTCACTAGTTAATAAACGCACTCAAAATTTTTGTCCTTAAACACTAATTTGAGCCAAGGATTCATCAGCTGACATTTGAGGAAATCATTCAACATGAAAAAAGAAGGAAAAAACAAATCCAAAGGACTCTTAGTAAACAGAGAAAATGTAGGGAATAACACCATATTTAATATAACACCATAATAATATATATATATATCATCCTCTTTTTTTCTTCATTGAAATATAAAAGATGTATGTAAAAAAAGCCTAAAAGTATCTTTCAATATGAAAAACATGCTAGCAGAAAGAAAGTAGTACATATTTGGAAAAGCATAAACAGTTCTGGTGAAGCTCAGGAGTAAATTGTAGGACTTACAGATAATCTGATCTGTTTGGCTATGTGTGCAACCGTATTAGTGTATATAATTGTATTTGTATAATTGTATATATTTATACAATTGGATATAATTGTGTTAAAAAGCTCTGGAGACAAGTATGGGACAAGTGGTAGGTGCTAAGAAAAAAAGTACAGGCAATTTTAACGGGTGGGGCAGGGGGAAGGATATATAATCATAGTACACTACTTGAATTTGACATAGCCTTGTGTGCAATTTTACAGTCTAACAATATAAACGCTATGGTAGCCAGACTCCCTAGATGACCCAAATGATTATTGCCTCCTGGTGTTCATATCCTTATGTAACGCACAACACTCTCATACAAATTTTCCAGGGTCAGTAACCTACCGAATACAGGAGAACTGATGGTATGTCACATCTGAGATTTGGTTATGAAAGACCCATGGCTTCCATCTTAGGTGCTCTGTTTTGCTTCCCTCTCTCAGTTCTGGGGGAAGCCATGTTGAGAGCAGCCCTTTTGAGACAACCTGTGAGGAAGTTAAGCTTTGGTCTGTCGTAATAGGAAACCAGTAACTATAGTCAAAAATTGGCTAATCAAGAGATAGCAGGGGAGGGAACACCTGGGTGGCTCAGTTGGTTAAGCATCTGACTCTTGATATCAGCCCAGATCATGATTTTAAGTTTGTGAGATTGAGCTCAGCAGTTTCTGACAGCACAGAGCCTACTTGGGATTCACTCCCTCCCTCTCTCTTTGCCCCTCCCCCGCTCATGTTTCCTTGCTTGCTCTCTCTCAAAATAAATAAACGTTTTTTGTTTTTTTTTTTTTAAAGAGAGAGAAATAGCAGGGGGAATATGTATAAGGCAGAGTCAGAGACAAGGAACTGCTATTTCACTGGAAGCATTTTGCATTTCTTTGTAAAGTAACCATGAACCTTAAAGAAAATTAAAATTAGGAATATTAAAGGTCATAATGGGCAACAGGCAGGCAATCGAGATAGGACGACATCTCCAAGAGTAACTTAGTTTGTCCCCATTAAAATATAGACAGAAGCCAAATCTCTTCTTTTATTCATTAGTTATCTAATATCCTTTTCTTCTAAAAAAAAAAAAAAAAAAAGAAAGAAAAAAAAGCTGATTGCACTTGTATTTTTCATTTTTCCTTTTCCTTTTTCCTCTTCCAGTGCTAAGAACCTAAAGGGGACTTCTGTCTGTCCTAGTGCTCAGCTTTTCATTTTTATGCTGTCCAGAAATGAAAAGCCTCTTTAAAGTGCATTCCTAAAGAGTGATAGGGCATGATTAAGAGTCAATAGTGTAGTGTCTCTAGCTCAAGATAATGAATGTGCCTCTCCATAGAAAACAGACATTCTCCCCACCTTTTCGTGTGTGTTCTGTAGATAACATAGGCCAGCGATTTTGCAGCACCAATCTGAATCTTCTTTTCCTTGTAATTCTTAATGTGAGCAAAAATAGTGATGGAAATGAGTAATAGAGAAAATCAAGTGCCACTCTAGTTTGTTTCTTAGAGCAAAAGTAGCCTTCCAGTGCTGCATTAAGAACTTGATGACTAATCTGTTCCCACTGAATCCGTAGAAAGCAAGAGACTAGGATGAAACCAGCATCTTGAAACAGTAGTGTGGTTATAGTCATTGGATCTTTGTAAATAAGTGTCTTGATACATTACCCGAACCTTAGGAAGACCAAGGAGCTAGCTAATATAACTAGAACTGTTGGTGATTTGGAGGCAAATGGTGGAATGACTGCCTGTTATGTAGTCTAGGTAAAGAGATAAATATTAAATATATATATATTTTTTTACTTTAAAAGGGCCTATAAATTTATTGAAGAAAGAATTGACATGCATTAAGAAAGCTGCATGTCCCATTGATTCCCAAGTAAATTAGAAATTATTAGCGTTAGCCATGATCTACATTATTGTGATGTGACAGCATTTGGCTTAAACAGTTTCACTATTTATTACCACTGATATTAGAATAAATGATAATGATCATTAAGTGCTATGTACATCATCATTTAACTAATCATGCTTGCAATCTCCTTCTATTAGTCAAACCTCCTTTGGTTAATTAGTCAGAAGAGCTGTCTAATCCCGATTTCTAGAGCAATAATGAAATAAGGGAATATTGAAATTGAGTAAAAAAAAAATGCATCACCATTTACCTCATATATCAATTTTATTTACCTTCACCTAGTCCTTTATAACAGCCTCAAGGTTAAAAGATTCTGGCTTTTTTTTTTTTATTTGAAATATGATGATTAGCCCTGTTACATGTGTATACTTTTCCCATTAAAACACTAATGCATCAGGAAAGTGCTAATATGCTATGCAAATAAAAACAAAATCCTCATTTACCAACATATCTATATTTGAAGATGGACCAATAAATACTGTTTAGATTTAGCATTAAAAATGTTAATAACATCTTGTAGATTAGTCCTGACAAGCCAATAACTCAGTTTGTAGAACTTCAATGCTACAAATATAAGACACAACTAAGAAACTTTTATCACCAGTCCTTTTATTACTTCTTATTAATACAGTTAGCCTGAGGAGTTCTTAAGCTGATGTTTGATAAACCATGCACTAGGTTTTATTTAATTCAAAGTGTATTTTATCACTGGGTTAAAAAAAAAAAAGTATATTTTCATATCTTTTCCTTGGTATTCCCCATGGCCCAAAGGAGGAGAAAAAAAGAGAAAAGGATCTTTTAAAATTCATTGTGATGTCATCAGGCAACTGCTTAGATAATGCTGATGATGCTCTGTGTTTGAATGTGCAGACACCAGTAAACAAAGGGCCCAGTGCATGCAGAGGTGCCCGGGACAGTCACACAGAGCAGGGGAAAGTGTTGCCCGAAGTTCCTGGGGTCTATGCTACCCTGGCCACCTGTGGCGGTAGCTTCACCTCCAGTAAGTCTCAGGTTTTTATCACTTCTTAAACATAGTTTGCCATTTGCTTAAACATCGTTTGCCACAGCAACATCACTTGCTGGAAACTGGAAGCAGCCCATTATCCTCTGTTCTGTTAACCTCTTCCGTCACTGATCCCTTTCACTCTGTCATTGAAACATAAAGAGACCTGATCTGCCCAGGGTGAGAAATAAATACATTCCGTCATGATACAAGGTAAGGAAAGTTAGTAACTCTAGATACTATGTTGCAGAAATTTGTGATATTTCCTGGAAATTAACCCCATGCCTCCTACATATTTGTTGTAAAGTCAGCCAAAGGGAGGGTTTTGAGAGTAATTTTTTAAATTGCTGTTTGGTAATGAGTTCTTGTATCCTGCTGGTATACTCTCCTTGTGGTAGTTTCTGTGCCCCTGCCCATGCCTATCTGTTCTAAAAAGTGTCATTTCTTTTTTCTCATTTTAGACGCATATGGTTCGTCTCACCTTCCTTTTCTCAACAGATCTCCAACCCTGTCTAGAATTTCTTTGTATTTTTTCACTAAGATCTTCTTTACCTGTTAGTAAACTAGCCTCTTTCTACAAATGCCAAACACTAACTCTACTGTGAAAATCAGGAATAAAAGACTGTAAATGTACAGATTCATGCCTCAGCAAAACCCTCTCTGTTTTACTTAAGTACTTGGTATAGTCCGGAGCTGGGAGGTTTTGTTTTGTTTTGTTTTGTTTTGCTTAAACTTTCCATATACTCTTTTGCTTCTTCCTTCATTTTAAATGTAAACTTTATATTGAAGAATAACATAAAGGTAAGAAAGTATACAGTTCCTAAGCATGTGGCTTGATGAACGCTCATAAAGCGAACAAATCTATATAACCAACACACAGATCAACAAATGATATTGTTAGGAAGGTAGGAGCCCTTTCCCGCTCCTCCTGTCCATAACCTCGCATCACACACATACCCTGTGACTGCATAGATTCGTCTTAACTTTGTTCTTTTTTTTAAACAGGTTCATACGCTTTGTATCCACGTTGTGTGCATTTGTAATTTTTCATTCTTATTATTTAGTACTCTACTGTGAATATACGGTATTTTCCCCTTTGTTGTTAGATATTTATGTTGTTTCTCGATTTGGCCTAGTACAAGTAGTCCTGCTACAAACATTCTTATACAAGTGTTTGGACTCTCTCAGATGTATACATAGGAGTGTAATTGCTCTTTCATTGGGTATACATGTATTCAGCTTTAGGAGATATTGCACAACAATCTTCCAAAATGATTGTACCAGTTTATACTTCCATCAGCAATGCCTGAGAGTTTCATTTCAACAACTCTGGTAGGGTATCTCATCGTAGTTTTAATTTGCATTTTCCTCATGAGTAACTTGAGCACCTTTTCATATGCTTATTGGATTCCTGGATATCTTGCTATGTGAAGTGCCTGTTCAAGAGTTTTTGTTTTTGTTTTTGTTTTGTTTCACCTCTTTTTCTATTGGCTCACAGATGTCTTTCATATTACAAATAGATTTTGACACAACTTAGAATTCCATCCTAAAACTGATGTCCTACTGGCCTATTATAGGAAAGATTGTGTCATTTTATAGTTTTATAAATTGTATAGATCCCTCAGATCTCCCACTAAGAAGCCTTAGAATGACAGGTCTGGTCAGCATTATCCATTGAAAGAGTAAGCATGTTGTAAACTGCTGGCAGCTTATCCTCTTCTGTTAACTTCCTTTGGTGCACCTGTCTTTGTTGTCATGTGATAGCAATCCAGGCCCTTCTAGTGTCTCTGAACTGCTGACACTCCAAGAACATTCTTCTAGAAAAGCTGACCAGGCATCTCAACTCTTCAGTCGATGTACGCTCCATCATATCTCAATATTTATTACTAACCAGGAAATACTGTGTGCATGTGGTGAACTATTGCCATAAAATCTTGTCCTCGACTGGTAGCTCACAAACGTATTGGGGGTGAAGTCTCCAAGTCACAAACTTAAAACACATGTAGGTTTAATTTATGATAAAATTTGAGTGGATTCTTTATAGACTAATTTTACTTTTTTTTGTTGTTTAAGTTTGTTTGTTTTTTTTTTTGAGAGAGAGAGGTGGGGAAAGAGAGAGGGAATCCCAAGCAGGCTCTGTGCTATGAGTGTGGAGCCCAACATGGGGCTCGATCCCTCAAACAGTGAGATCATGACCTGAGCCAAAACCAAGAGTCAGATGCCTGACCAACAAAGCCACCCAGACACCCCTATAGACTACTTTTATATACGTAGTCTATCACCAAAGAAAAAATCCTTCATATTTACTCCCAAACACATTGATTCTACTGTTCATGAGTTTGGTTTAAAATTAAGGGAATGAATGTTTAAGTTTCCCTAGGAAAGTACTCTTTATTTTTCTCGAAACAGTATATGCTGTATTCCAAGGCCAAATTTGCAGCGTATTAATTAAGATAGTTTTAAATTGAAAAAGAGTTCATATGAAGTAGAAACTGTTCTTTTTAAATGTTGACCCTATTCTATGGAAGTGGGAAAGGATAGGTGGTTTGCTAAGTATGTGTTCTAAAGTCTGTCACTTAACCATGTTTCTTCCTCAGTAAAATGTGGTATTTGACTAGTTATTATTCTTTTACAATTTACACCTCCCACTCATTTTCTTTAGACTGGTTATTTGTATTTGATTAACAGTTATGTCAGAATCTATATATCAGTATCTAGGCCATATTGATTACTACATTTGAACCAATTAAGCTGCCATCTGGGATCAAATATAAATATACTCACTAAGAGTAAGTGTTGAGTTCATTTAGAAACTAATTTATTTGGGTATTTTTAAGGAATTATCTATCAACAGTAGAATATTTTAAAAGTAGAGAAGAGTATGAAGGAGAAAATAAAATCTACCCATAACCTGACTCCTCACATATACATTATTAGCATTTTTGGCATCAGTCTTACTAATTTTTAATGTACATGTACTTTTTTAATTCAAACGTGTTGTGCAGAACTTGTGTTAGGAGTTTTTTCCATATAATGTGAATTCCTCTTTGAATAATTTTTAATGGTCGTGTAATATCCCCATAGTAAGTCTGGGCCATACATTATTTAACCAGCTTTCTTAGGGTTTGACCTTTTCATGGCGCTTAAATTCTCATCATTATAATAAATAGCACTATTTCTTTAGGATAAGTTAACAGGAACAATTTTAAGGCTTTTCATACATATTGCCATACTGACCTGTGTAGAGTGAAGGTATTATATTAAATGATACTCGTCCCAGCAGCCTATGACTATGTCCATTTCTCAACCTTTCAAAAGCTCTAGATGTGTTTCAATTTTTTTATAATTAGACAATATGGTATCTCATTTTTTTACATTTTTAATTAGCAGTGAAATTGTATATTTTTCTATCTTTTAATAAAGCTGACAAAATGGTGGGGAACGGGAGATAAGAAAGAGAGGGCAGGGGGTAAGAAACTTCCTGGGTATTTCTTAGCAAGCTATCATCCCCTAAGGAAAAATCATAAACTTTAATATTGTTATCTCCTAGGAGCAATTATTATTACTGTTTATCTGTGATGATTTTTCAATGCTGCCAGTCCAGGTATAGGTTTTATTTATACATTTTGGCCATAAATGCTAATATATGCCACTAATACTTGATTTATTAGAGTAATGAGGTGGGGATGGGGGATGGAAATCAGAGACCTAAATCCCAGAAGCACCTAACTGGTTAAGGAAAGGGTAGCTGGAATCTCACCAGGACTGGTATTTCTTTCCCAGGGGTTTTGGGCCATTAGGCAGCAGCTTAAGAAATGTGTAAGGACATCTGTGACTCACCTTTGTCCACGTGATGCCAGCAGAGCCAATTGAAAAGAAACTGACCCAATTAATTCATTAACTTTTCTTCTGGACTATTTTAACACCAATTTTAACAGACTTCCCCCCCCCACACACACACACACTAAATTTACCACTTGCCTCCATTTAATAAAACATATTTCAAAAAAGGTATTTGTGTATTATGGTGATTGCTAAAACATGATTCTTTAAATTTATAATTGATATATTGTATTTGCTCCTAGGAAGAGTTTGAGGTGACTTACAAAAGAAGGCATATAACATCCTGTAATTGTAAGGGAAAACAGATACTATAAGAAAACAGAAGAAAGTTGGCTCCTTAGCTTAGAGCTGTGGTTCTCACCTTTGGCGGGTATCAGAATCACCCAGGGGGCTTATCACAGCACAGGTGGCTGGGTCAAACCCAGAGTTAGTGATTCAGTAGGTTTGTGGTGGGCATGAGAATTTGCGTAGCTCATCAATTCCCAGAGACTGCTCATTCAAGAGCTGCACATTGAGAACCACAGATCTAGATTAGAATCTGGAATAGAATCTCTGGAATCATTATCATTGATATCAGTTGGGTTTTTTTTAATAGTTTGCAAACCATATATCCCACTATCTGATCATACATAATGATAGATATGTTATTAGTTTTATAGGGCTCTTCATATGGATATAAAAGCTATGATTGCTTATGTATTCTGGTGGTTCTGAAACATGGCCACATTAGAAACACCTAGAGAGTTTTTGATATGTATTTATTTATTTTGGGGAGAGCACAAGTCGGGGAGGGGTAGAGAGAGGGGGACAGAGGATCCGAAACAGGCTCTGCGGTGACAGGCAGATAGCAGCAAGCCTGATGTGGAGCTGTAACTCATGAAACTCAAGATCATGACCTGAGCTGAAGTCAGACGCTCAACTGACTGAGCCACCCAGGTGCCCCAATAGTTTTTAAATAACAGCAACCTGGAGCCTTATCTCCATGTATTCTGATTTCGTTGATCAAGGATAAGGCCCAAGCACTATATTTTTTAAACGCCCCTTATGATTCCATGGGCAGCCAGAATTAGAAGCCACTGATGGAGAGAAAAACAGCCCATATTGCCAACAGAAAGTCAGCTTGTTTCTTTGTGGCTTGGGTTTTTGTTGTTTTTCTCCATCAGTGTGCATAGCCACTCATTCCCATTTTTTGTCTGTGTGGTATGTTTTTGGTTTTGTTCTTCTTTTATTTGAACTTCATCTGGTTTCTATTGAACTATTTCTCTAATCTATCAAGGTCGTTTTAAATTCTACTTCTTTCTTCTAGAGTGTTTAACCCCTGCCCACCTAAGTATCATCTGCAAGTTTAATGAGATTTTCAATTTCCTAATTAAGACTGTGCTCATTAAGTTTTAATATTTTATAGTTTTATTGCAAATTATTTCTACCATGTGGGTGATGCTACCTTGACTTTGCCCCGGCCATGCACATTTTCTTCATTATCAGTGAACATTTATTTAGTGCTTTAGAAGTTATGTGTTATTGAATCAAGTGCTAGGACTTCTAAATAGTTGAAAATAAGTGCTGAATCTGGTTCCATGGTAGTTCTCTACAGAGAACATTCTCTACAGAGAATATGTATACAACATGACCTGCATGAGCAACACAGAACGTATAAGAATATACGTACAAAAATGGAACATTGAAAATACAGTTCATAGGTCAGATGAATGTAATGAGCCTATGACTGTGTAAAAGTTAAGAGTTCCAGCTGCTACTTCTTAGTTGTGTAACCTTAAGCAAGTTACTTGTTCTTTGTGCCTATGTCTTGTTACCCATAAAATGGGATCTTGTTAATTCCTGCCTTGGTTTGTTGCAAGGATTTAAATCAGGTAATACTTGGAAAATCCTCAACAGAGCCTAACACATAACAACAGTTCAAATAAATAGTAATGATTTAGAGTCTTAGTTGAAAATTGACAGCAGAAGGTATTTTAGGTTTGGTTTGACAAGACTGGTGACGTCAAGTGACGTAAGGATGATTGGTTTGGTATCTGCCTTCTTCATTGACAAATGTGACTGATCTGGAACCTTTGGTTTTTTTTTACAAGTTGAAGCATGTTTTTCTGTATGCAAACAGTTTATATTTTCATTCTCCATGTGCTATGTTTATTATTGGAAAGTGTGCTTTTCTAGGTAATTATAGCTACTCAGTGGCAGAGCCAAGATTCAAACTCAGGACTTCTGTCTACAAGTTGGTAATTGCTAACTGGTAGAAAAAGAGGGAATAGATTGCCCCCAACAGAAGGGGTGAGTGGAATGGAAACCTATCTTAGAAAAATAAGGTTCCAAAAAGAATAAAATAGCCAGTATTTGACCACTTGCTACGTGTCAGACATTGTTGACTGCATTATTTACATTGTCTCAAGCGGAGACTTAGAAAGGTTAAGTAACTTGCTCCAAATCGTAAAGCTGATAAATGACAGAGCCAGGAATTAAACCCGGTTCTGTGACAGCAAATTCCATCTCTAAATTACTTCAATAAATTGCCTATCTTTGGATGGAATCAGGAAATTACTTTTTCTGGAGAAGATGCACTCAAAAATATCAGAGTTAGACTGCAGAAAGATAAGGTGAAAAAAGGAGTTGTGTTTAACTTTCTAACTATTTTGTGACAGAGTAAATGGAGAAAATGAGCTAAGGGATTTTTCTCCTGAGTTTAGCATGTATTTAAATGAGCCAAAGAGCTAAAAAGTAAAAACGTCCCAGAAAAAGAAGGCTGAAAATGGACCAGATGAGGGTTTATAGATTAGAAAGGGGAGGGAGTGAATTAGAAAGATAGGTAATTTATATACTTTATCTTCCTTTCTCTATTGATTTACTTAAAGTAAGTAAACATCAAGGGTGATCTCTTTTGAGGCCATAAAAGCTAACACTTTTTCAGTGAAATACACATTTTTATAGCACTTTACAGTTTTCAGAGTGCTTTCACATGCATTACTTTGTTTAATCTTAACATATTGGTGAACACTTTTACAATTTTGCTTCTATTATCCTAAAATATCCATAAGTACAAGAAACGTGTCTATACCAAATTGAAAAGAAGCCACAACTGTACCAGAGTTTCTTTGCACATATATTTTTAATGGATTTATATCATTATAAGTGACAAGTTTAGTTATGATCAAAATTTAAATTTAGCCATTATTTGGAAAATACTGGCCATTAAGCAGTGTCATGAAAGATCTTTGCTTTTCTTCCCTCTCATTTTACACCTTCTTTTTCTATCACAAAAATCTCAATACTGCCACTGTTCAAACATGTTCAAAATGAAGTAATTTTCCCTGTGTAACACAGTTTTGAGTCCCAAAATATCAGTTTGATAAAAACTATTTTTCAGGCTTGTATTACTATAGCATTTGGAGTCATAAAAAAGCAAAACAAAACTTTGTACTGTACTGCATTTTATCTGAAGTTTGATTATTTTCAAAAACTCTTTTTTTCATAAATTAGAATTATATAAATAGATATCTAGTGATTCATGAAAGAGACCTCCAATGATGAATTGCCTGGAAAGTTTTCCAATCTTTGCCCTTTGTCATCAGATTACATTAAAATCAGACTGAGTCAAGTGTGCCTGTTTACAAAGACAGTTTTTAAAGAGCTGTAAAGTGGGATTATTTCTGCCAGTTAGTAAAATTCTTACCTCTCATTTAGTAGCTACTTACTAATAAAGTGGTTACAATTTAAAGTAATAGTTTATGAAATGAAAATAAATGTCTATAGAAGTTACTAAGGAATACAGTTTCTGTTCAGACTGTTTATATGTACCTTTCCAAGTGTTTTGCTCCGAAACCAGTGCTAAGTGGTCAGCAAAGAGTTCAATTCTCTCTCTCCACTCACCCATACCCCTGGATAATTCTTTAAGAAATTTGATCAAATTGATCAAGTGTCATTATGCTCATCATATCTACTTCCAGTTTTCTTTTCACATAGATTTTTCCCATTATAGAATCTGTACTTACTATTATTCTGAAAAGGCTGCCGCTTTAAAATTACTACATTATTAGTACTTGTAGTGTAATGCTGACAATATCCTTGAAGAGAATCCTAGAGGGTAGACTTGGTTTTGAATTCCAGCTGTGCTGCTTAGATGCTGGCAGTTACTGAATCTCCCTGCACCTTGGTTTCATCACGTGTCAATGGGCAGAAATCATATCTACTTTATAGCGAATCTGTGAAAACTAAATGCAACTAGCTATGCCAAGTACTATGCCTTCAGTAAGTGTGAACTATTACTACTGAGGATAACGTTTGGCCCCAGGCTGACAAAGATGTTGGCTGGGAAAAGGACTGTACTCTGGAAATATTTGAGTTTTAGAAATTTTAGAAAAGAAGGAAAAGGAGATCATCATCTCCCAAATTGTTCCAGCTAGCCCCGTTGCCCTGTTGTTGTCTGTTGTTACCTAATCCCCCTCTTCTTGGCTCATTAAGAAATGCTCCCAGCTCAGACCCACAGAATGGTTTATATGGCAAAAAATGGCAGTGATCCAATTATGTAGCTTGACTGCAGAGGGGTTTAATGGTAGCCAAGGTAGCTTATTTTTCTCATTTAGATTAATTTTTCCATTTTACTTATATTATCACCAGGCAAACTTCAAGATATTTTCAGTTTTCTGCTTTGAAAGTTTATTTCAAAAGCAGTATGATATTCTCCAGTTTGATTGAAACAATTCAGAAGACCTACAAGATTATAGTTCCTGATAAAAATTGCTTCGATATCATTGCTCCTTCCTTCATACAATTACAGACATCTAGAGTTTGGTTGAATATCCCAGTGTAAGCATGTGCATGTTAATTTTTCACAGGTTGTTTACCTTTGTATCATAGCAACCAATTGAGGCAAAAAAAAAAAAAAAACAAAAAAAATGGGCTTGTAAATCACACTGTTGTACAATAAAAGTAGGGGCTGTTTCTTAAGGTTGGTAATAGGAAAATCAAGTTAAGAAGAATCTAATTTAATCATTCTGATTATTTTACTGGATTTTAAAAGAATGGATCAATAATGGTATTTTGTTTCAGGCTATTAACAGCCAGAACCTTGGCTCACAAAATTAAGAAATCAGTTCTTGTTAATTAAACTTAAATATGATGGCAGGGATCTTTGTGCCGTGAAGCGAGAGCTTGATCTCTGGCTATTTTGTTCTGTTCTTGGTATAATGCAGTACACTGTTCCCAGCCAAAGCCCTGTGTTGTCTGGGCAACTCCTGTTGCCATAGCAATGAAATTCTTTTGCGGGAGCAGGGTGGATGCTAATTGTAGCCATTTGTTGTTCCTTCTGTCGATCCCTTAACTAGCACAGTTGTAGAGCAGCCAGAGACTCTGGGTGAACAGCACTGAGTGCCCCCAAAAGCATCGCTGCTGAAGGCAACCGGCTGCTCTGCTTAAAAAATCATTTGAGCAGCCAACAGTGCTGACAGTGCCACTATGTGGGCAGAAGCACAGCTTGACTCGGGCCCTGACAACTGTTGATCTGGGACTTAGAGGGAAAGAGAAGACTGTTTAAAACCTGTTGAGAAGGTACTGATGACATGGAGATTAATTTGACACCAGTCCCTCAGAGGTAGGTGCCAGGCATATCATAACAACTGTGTATCCAGGCTAAACTCAGTACTGGAATGCCCAGAGGCTGTAGGAGACATATCAATGGCTCTTCGTTTATTTCCATCTGAAACTACATCACTGTGGCCTAAGGTAAAAATACTCATTTAGTTGAAAGCAACCAATTGTAATTCACATAGGTATTAGAGTCAGTTAGTATTGGTAACTCTCTTCTCAAATGCCAGAAAGGAGTTGAAACTGAAAATCAACTCCGTGTGAGTGAGAACAGGTACCCTTTGAAAAATAGAAGACAAAGTGACAGTCTACCAATTGCGTGGTCTTGAGAAAATGTTCTTAAACCTGGTATGTAGTAATTCATTGTAAAACCTAATTGTTATACATCCTTGCGGGGGAAATTATAGTGGTAAGAAAATATGTTAGGTACTATTATATTATTACATCTTCCTTTAAAAGTATATTGACTCATAAAAATGGTCAAGTTCATGAGATTTTTAAAACCAGCTACTGTGTAAACATAGTAATAAATACCAAGGTACTTTTTTAAAGTATGAATTTAGTGTGTGTGTCCCTTAATTGAAAAGACTGAAGAAGGTGCATTCTGGCTGAAATGTCCTTAAACGTTAGAGGAACTAATATACACTTGTTGGATTGAGCTGTTCCTTGCTGTAGGTGTATGTTTGTATTGAGATAGTCAAAATTGGTATAAAAGTGGCCTTATCATAACTACAGATTCCTTTTTACTGGAGAGCAGGGAAAGAAGGCCTTCCAATTCGAAGTCATTTTTTTCTTTTCCTTGAAAGAACTCCATGTATTTTTACTGTTTTTATCACTTGTCCTGCTCTTTCCAGAGAGACAGCCACTAGAGTATCATTCAGTGCCCTGGAGAAATTAGTTTCTGATGATAGTGATCATGAGTCATTTGTGTGCTTCAAACACTAAACGAATTAGTCCCATTTCATTGATTAAAAGAGATACCCAATCCATAAATTCCAAGGAGAAGTCTTGAAATTGTTGAAATTTTGTAAGATCCATTTGTTTCTTTTTGTCCTAATTTTTAATTAAGACAAAGTATCTATAAACTATGTAGCAAATATTATTTTTTGTGTATTGTATATGTCTTGTTTGTGAATTCTATATGCAGGACATCTTGGATATTCCTTAATAAGCCCTATGGAATATATATGTATGTATGCATGTGTATATATATATATTTTTTTAATGTTTATTTTTGAGAGACAGAGTGTGAGCAGGGGAGGGGCAGAGAGAGAGGGAGACACAGAATCAAAGCAGGCTCCAGGCTCTGAGCTGTCAGCACAGAGCCCGATGTGGGGCTCAAACTCACAGACTGTAAGATCATGACCTGAGCCCCAGACGCTTAACTGACTGAGCCACCCAGGTGCCCCTGGAATATATTTTTAATAATTTATTTTTATTAAATTCTCAACTTTAAAATATTTGGCTATATTCCCTAAACACTATATTCCCAGCATAATAAATAAGGAAAAAGCTCTAGAAGGTAAGAAATACTCTTAATTCCTCAGCCAAAAGAGATCAAATTACTGTCAAATTTATCACCAGTCATGGCTTTCAGCCCCCTCAAATGATTAGGTCTCCCATACGGTTCTGAGAACAAACGAAGTCTGAAATATCCTTACAATGAGGCTGCACATTCATTTTTCCTTGGCAGGGAGAATTTGTGTTAACACAAAACTTAGCAGTAGACTGGATGATAACTGGCAGGATAAATTTCCATCATGATCAGGGCATAGTAGCCCTCTGGAGAAATAAGAGTAGACAGTCTATCTTCACTCTGCCAAAGTTCTTTTCCTTAATGGCCAAAGAGATGAAAGGGCTAAAACCTGAATATGGGGTGAGCAGTGCTCTAATGTCAAGGAGTGTCCTGAAAGCATATAATATTAACATTAAACCTCATCAGGAAGGCCAGCCCTTTGTGGTACCTAGGGCCCCCCTCCCCAACTTTCTTCCAGGGGCAGAATCCTTACCATTGCTGACTATGTTCTATATCCTTCCAGTATAAAAAGGTGCTGCCCAGTTTGTCTTACTGGATGGTTTGTAGACCTTTGCTTTTAGTGATGCAACATGCCCACCATCTGGCTATCAAAGGTCATCTGGGCCAAAACAAACCAAAGCCTCTCCAAACAATCTCTAGTGGAAGGTGGCAGTCCATAGGTTTTTAGAATCAGGTCACTTGATTGAAGTGGGACTTACCTGAGGACTGTGACCTGGGAAGGAAGAATTGAATATGAGGAAAAGGAATTCAGGGGTCAAACCGGCTCTCCTACCCTCAGTCTGGTGTGGATGGCAAGATAATCACTTTCTGAAATGAGAAGAATACAATCGTATATCATTCAAATGTGCATCCACAGTAGGACGTAACTCAAGAGATCCAAGAGGAGATGCTGTGTGTGTGCTCATGAAGTTAGATGGCCCTCTCTTTTAGCTTGAGATTCGTTCTGAGACAGACCCCAGACAGGACCTGATGTGGCTTAAAAGAATCACTCCACTGGGAAGATGAGACAATGAGTGACCTGAACTTTAAAATTCTATTTGAACTCCCATTCAGACTGCTTATTCCTTGTCCCTCCTTTTAAAGAAAGGAAGATTGAAGGAGCTATGTCCCTCTAGGTGGATGAACCATTCTAGCAATGCATAGATGGAAGCAGGCTGATTTTAAAATCTCGCTGCAAAATCTCTACCTCGTGTGGATGTGTCTTAGAAGACTCAATCCCTCTTGATCTTTGCCACAGTCAAGCTTTCCCAAGACATTATCTAGAAATCCCTCCCTAAGTACACATGCCTCAAAGACAGTCCTGACAGAATAATGGTGGTGATTTTTTCCTCACATATTGGTAATTGGTAATGTGGGTCACCTTGGCAACCTGTTAGGTATTTTTTAGTAATTTTGTGTTTTACAGTTCGGTTCACTTTTACAGTTATTTTCCCAAGTATTTTCAGCCAAGTGTGTTTTATATACAGTTTAGCAATATTATCTGATTTTTTTTTTTCACATCTCAGTATGATTGGATAACTTTTGGGTGATGATAGTTCAAGTTTTTTTTTTAATTTTTAAAACTTAGATTCATGTTTCCGTTTGTCAGTCATTGCATGAAATAAGTAGTCAAGCTAGGAACTAGCACTACTTAAAGTATAAGTTATACATAACAAGAAAAACTATATCAGTGGCTCCAAACCTTGCCTTGTGTCATAATCAGTGGGCAACTTCTTTCAGAAATCGTTTTATGTGCCTCATTAGAGACCTGCTGAATCAGAATTTCTGGGGCTAGGGAGTTTTTAAACAAATTTCTCAAAAGATTATTGTATGGACCTGAGATGTCCCTGGTTGGAAAAGGAGCATTTTGGAAACAATGATCCAGAGTAATATTTCTCATGTTTTAATATCAGGTTTCAATATGAAAACAAGGCTTAATACCTTGGTGTCAATTCCAGGGATATTAAAACCTAACTAGCTTATAGTTTTATTTTTGGTGCTTTTTTTGGTGTTTGTTTCCCTCTAAAGGGAAAATATTTCATGGATTTGAATATAAAAGATATCTACAGTAAGATGTATTAAATCGATAATGTATTAGTGACTAAAAATAAATTTGGAGTAAAAGTAATATAGAGCATGGACAGAATTGCTGTTAAATAAAATAAATTTGTTAAATTTTTTAACCCTATAGTGTAAAAAAAAAATTATTACATGAACTAGTTAGTGCTTGAAAAGATTTGTTTTCAATTCATATCCTTACAAATTATTTACTTAGAGCCTGAAACATAGTTTCCACATTAGTGAAAAGTACCAAACAAGCAGAGCCAACATAATTGGCTGAAATTTCATTAGAAAATTTGTTTTAGGGGTGCCTGAGTGGCTCAGACAGTTGCACGTCCAACTTGGGGCTCAGGTCATGATCTCACAGTTCATGAGTTTGAGTCCCACTGAAGATCTGTGCTGACAGCTCAGAGCCTGGAGCCTGCTTCAGATTCTGTGTCTCCCTCTGTCTGCCCCTCCCCCACTTATACTCTGTCTCTCGCTCTCTCAAAAATAAGTAAACATTAAAACAAATTTTTTTAATAAAATTTGTTTTTAAAATAATTTTTTAGAAAATCCTTAAGTGTTAAGTTGATTGTATGCTTTCATTTTTTCTCAGTTTGCTAGTGACAGTTCTCCTAGACCAGCCAACTCCGGGTCCAATCTGCTGTCCCCTCACTAACAGCAACTCATTGCTTCAATAAAGTCTGGACTGTTGGTTGGTGGGATTATAATTAATGACAATTTAATTTAACTTATACTTATCTGTGCAGCCTTGTTTCACCTCGTATGTTACATTCCCTTAGGAACTGGTAACCATTGGCTTACAGGTAATTAGTTGAGCAATGAATAGCTTTATCTCACACACCACCCATTAGTGACTATTTCTTCTCTCTATCCACTAAAATGATGACAGAACCCAACACCCTTGGCTCACTTGTCTGCAATATCTCTTCTAAGAGATTTTTCTCACTATTGGGAATACTGTCTCCAGATACACCAGAAGAAATTGTTAAACCTTTGGCATTCTCTTTGTAAAAGACAGCTAACCCCAGGTTAAACAATATCCACGGTTGAAATAGTGTTGGTTCCTGCCATGTTGGGTTTTGGTCTCCCTTCTTTTTTGCCTTCTCTTTCACTTTCTTAGCTTTGTTCTTGTTAAACGTGCTGACAAACCTCAGGCTGTGTGTTAAAGCTGGAGGAAAAAGAAAGACAAAAAAGTAACTAAGTTTTAAAATACTTCCTTCCTGGCAGGCTAAAGTTGTCAGTTCTTATGAGAGCAACTACCGCAAGAAACCTTTCTAGAACAAAAAGGCTCTGAGTTTTACAAGTTGTCCATAAACTCCACATTCGTCATTCCTAACTAAAATGCTTTAGTCGTTCCACATCTTAGGTCATTCCATCTGATTTAGATTCTTCTCCTTCCATGTTCCAGGCACACTCTGGTTTCAAAGTTTCCCTTTTAGATGTCACCTTCCAGCCCATTCCTGCCCTACTCCTGGTCAAAGAACAATCCTCCCCGTTACTCGGTGTGTTCTGTCTCCTTTATCACTTGGTTAGTTGTTGCTGTAGTTGTCTCTCTCACTGGAATATGAGCTTAAGGCAGAAGCCACCTTTACCTATGGTTCCTTGATACCTAGCACAGTGCCCAGCAGGTAATAGGTATTAAATGAGTTTGGTGGTTATAATTTCTGACCCACAATGTCGTCTGTCTCTAATGTCAGGGATGAGAGTGTCTGTCTGTGTTGTGTGAATGGAGGTCTTCCTCTTTGCATTCCCCAGGAGATTTATGTGGGCATCTGCACTGGAATAAAGATAGCCAGGAGGGGGGTGCCTGCGTGGCTCAGTCGGTTGGGTGTCCTACTTCGGCCCAGGTCATCATCTCACAGTTCGTGGGTTCAAGCCTCCTACCGGGGTCTCTGCTGTCAACGTAGAGCCTCCTCCAGATGCTCTGTCTCCCTCTCTCCACCCATTCTCTGCTCCTGCTCTCTCTGAAATAAATAAAAAACGTTAAAAAAAAAAAAAAAAAAAAGATAGCCAGAAGGAACATAGCAAGCGCAAAGCAGTTTATTAAAGTGAAAGTACACTCTCAAGGTGGGACAGCGGGCAGGTTCTGAGAAGTGCAACTGACCCTACGTTGTTTGGGGATTGGATATTTATGGGTCTTTCTGGGCTGGGAGGAGCTGGGAAGTACAGTGGGGTGGTATCTTATGGAGGCTGCTCCCAGTCCTTTGGGAAAGTCCCCCTGCAGGTTGGGAAAGGAAGTTTTGGACCCTACAACGTTTGTACTGGAACCTTCATGGCAAGCCTTTCTCAGTGGGGGGTGGGGGTGGGGGGTTCTCATTGTCCCTGCCTCCAGCTCCTGTCTCTATCATTCCCCTCGTCCTTCAAGGACTTGGCACGCCCCTCAGGGCGTTCTTTCCACTGCTTGTGTCTAGCTTCTACCTAACACTAAGATCATATTTTTTTCAGATAATTGACAGATATCCGTCTAAGTACTTGATGTTACATCTTCATCTGGTATCTAACTTACTCATAATCATCTTTAAAAGTTGGGTTTTTACTTTTGGGTTTTTTAATTGAATTATTACATACATTTAGAAAATGCAGTAATCATCAGTGTATATATAGTTCAATGTATTTTCACATGTGACCAGCACCCAGTGGTATTTTAGCAGTATAGAATTTACCAGAAAAAAAAATAAAGAAATTGATCCTAACATAAATTTAGTGTAAGAATAGCATGGTCTTACTTGTGTGTGTACATGTCCGTGTATATCTTGAGACAAGGAAGTGACAGTAATGCCTTTGGTATATGGACCTTTTCCTTCTATTAAAGTGCTTTTTTGTTCTCCCTGTTGCAGTCCCTTGGCAATTTCAAAGGAAATTGAATTTAAATATGCTTTTCTAGCTGCATTTAAAAGTATGTAAATGGATAGTAAATAAAAACTTTAAAGGAAATGAAAATGCTTTACAAATCTCCCATTAATTCCCCAAGCATCCCTATATGACTGTGAAAAAGGCAGTTGTCATAGAATCAAAAGGCTAGAAGGAACCCTTCAGTAGATCTATGAATAACCATTACAGAAAGATAATTGGCCATTTTTTCTAAAATGTGCAGAAAAGAATACTTCATACCTTTTTTTGACAGTCCTCAGGTTGGACTGGTCATACAGACCTCAGAAGGAGTAAGGCAAAGGTGTGTGTGTTCTCTCCCTGGGTGATCATCCCTCGGGCACCCTCACCAGGATGTTTCTGGATCCTCTGGTCTCACGTCCTAACTCCAACCCAGCCCGCTGTTTATTTGTTCCCCACCCTGGAAACCTCACCACGGCTACCACATACACACCACATCGATCACCAAGTACAATTTTCCTATCTCCATAAGGTTGGTTATATCTGGCCTTCTATCTGAGTGCCGCTGCCTTCTTTCAGTCCATACTCCTTTTTAGATACTTTTACTGTGTTAGTTATCCTGCTCATACTCCCTTCCTCCAGCTTTCCTCCCATCCAATTCATCCCTTCATAGTGCTACTACTAGAGCGATCATTCAAAAATACAAATGTTTCCATGCTCTGTGTAAATTTCAGTAGTTTCCAATGTAAATTCCCCCACATGACCCTGCATGGCCCTCCCCAGGGTCATCTTTGGGCACACCATCACCAGATTCCACCACTTAGCCGAACTTGGCCATTTGCAGTTCCCAGTGTGACTCACAACTTTTCAACATGTACAATGTTTTGATCTTTTAGGAATGTTGCCCCTGTATGTCACATTCCAACATTTCATTAAGATTAAGAATGTTCATCTCAATCAATATTATAATAACTAGCATTAAGATTTATGAATGCTCTCTCTGAGAACCTCCCCCCCCACATCTGCATTTCTTCAATTCTGAGGAGTCTTGTCATAATTCATGAAGGGCGACTTGTCAAAGCTGCTTAAATGTAAACATAAAATATGGTAGAATAGAGTAGAAACATGACCTACTGTGTACACTAGACAGGTCTTGAATTTTTTTCTTTCTACACATTCCTTTTCTCTTTTTTTTCCCCCTCCTTTTAGAGACTTCTATGCTTAGATCACATGCTGGTCTTTTGAGATTACTCTTCCTCCGTGGATTGCTGAAAATAACATGGGGAGGAATTGAGGTGGGTGGGTGGTGAGAGCCAGTTTGTATGATCTCAAACTGAGATTCAAATTTCTTCAAATATTTTCATTCTGTTGCCCTGGGTCTTCTCTTTTTCTTTTTCTTTTTCTTTTTTTTTTTTTTAATGTTATTTATTATTTCTGAGAGAGAGAGAGAGAGAGAGAGCGAGCGAGCAGGAGAGGAGCAGAGAGAAAGAGAGGGAGACAGAATCCCAAGCAGACTGTGTGCTGTCAGCGCAGAGCTAGGTGTGAGGCTCGAACCCACAAGTCGTGAGGTCATGACCTGAGCTGAAACCAAGAGTCAAGTGCTTAACCGACTAAGCCCCTCAGGCACCTTCTTACTTTTCAATGTCCAAGCAGTTGTGGCACTTAGTAGTGCCTGTTAGTCACAGACTTTCTGTGATGGAGCCTAGTGGTCTCACTTCTTTACCTGTAGCTTCCTCCCTTGGCTGGGGGCGTGCATGTCACTGTTATTTCTCCTTCAACCCCACATCCGGTTCCGTACTGCAGTGTGGCTCTGCTCTCCCTTGCCCCAGCCCTTCCTTCTCTTGCTTATCTAATCACATGCCTGCCAGACTCTGAAAGCTTTAGGAAGTCTGTATTTTTCTGAAAATCCACAGAGGCATGTGTCAGCAACTAGCATCCTCCACTTCAGTGTTTCGCAGACATGCCTCTCAATGCATCATGACCCTTTCCATTTTGCATTGCAAATTGAGGCTTTTTTACATTTCCACTTAACCCGTTTTCTGATTTTAGTGTTAATAGTTACATATTTGCTCTTTCATTGATGAGCACTTTACTGAAATATTACATACATGCAGAGAAACCCATTGAGTGTAAAGGTAGATCATTCAGTGCATTTTCTCAAAATGCACACACCACATAACCCCACGTATACCAAGGAATAGCACCTCACCAGTACCCCCGGGGATACCATTTTCTGTCCCCTCCCAATCACTAACTCCTCTCACTCCCTACATCACCTCCCAAGGATAATGATTCTGTGCATTTTAGGACCATCAGTACTTTTGTGGGTTTGGGAACTTCATACAAATGGAGTATCACAGTCTGTTCTCTTTGGAATTTGCCGCCTTTCACTCAACCTGTTAGATTCAATCATAATGTTACACATAACAATTGTTTGCTAATCCTTTCTGGTGTCTAATATTCCATTGTTCAAACTGCGCGATTTACCTAACCTGCTGCTGCAGTGCATCTGGTTTGTTTCCAGTTCGGAGCTGTTCTGAACACTGCTTCTGTGAACATTTTTAAACCTGTCTTTCCGTGAACATAACTGTGCATTTCTGTTGAGTGTACGCCTAGGAATGGAATTAATTGTTGGATCATAGTGTGTACTTACGTTTCACTTACAAGAACATTATTGGAAGATGTTCCAAGGAGAACTCACCAATTTTTGCTTCCATCAGCAGTAAATGAGATTACAGTTGTTACATGTTCTCAGTAACACTTGAGAACAATCTTTTAAAATTATCAATCTTTTAAAATTCTTTTTTAAACCATTTTGCTGGTGTGTATTGGTATTATAATGGGGATTTAATTTATAATCCCTTTAATTTGTAACCTTTTTTACGAAGTGTCATGATTAAGTCTTTTTCCAGTTTTCTATTGAGTTGTCTTTTTCTTATCCATTTGAGGAGTCCTTGATATACTCTGGATCCAAGTACTTTGGTGGGTATATGTAGTGCAAATAACTTCTCTCTCTCCGTAACTTTCCTTTTCACGTTTTCAGCAGTGCTTTTATAAACAGAACACCTTAATTTTAATGTAGTTCAGTTAGTCAGCCCTCCTTTTTATGGTTAACACTTGGAGTGTCCTATTTAAGAAATCTTTGCCTACCTCAAGGTCATGAATATGTTCTGTTTTCTTCTAAAGCTTTTTTTTTTTTTTTTGAACCTTCCGTATTTAGTATTGCTATCAGGAATATGGGGTTTTTAATCTTCTATCATTTATTTTTATTTGTATCTTTATCCTATATTTTTCATCTTTGTTTACGTATTTTTTTATTTCGGTAAAATGTACATAACACAGAGTTTATCATTTTTACCGTTTCTAAGTGGACATATCTGTGGCATTGTATTCACACTATTTCATAGCCATCACCACCATCCACCTCCAGAACTTCTTCATCTTCCTCCTTAAACACGCTCCCCACCTTACGGAAATATCTTTAAAGAATATTTCTAAAACTTCCCACTTTTCTTGTAACAAAGTTAATTCCAGATCTGGATTAAAAACAACAACAACATTTTGAATTCTTAATTACTATACTTTTTTGAAGTTTGAAGTACAAGCTGTCAGAAAAGAATATAGCTTAAATATTTGAAAATGTTTTACTTTGTTTTCTGTGTTTTTAATTTACTTTACATAATTTTGATTTAGCACTGTTTTGTTGAAACTGCATAAAGGAGGCAGAAAAATATTTTTATGTCAACTTGAGGCCATGCCCATGACAGAAAAAAAAACTGTGAACGTGATTGTGATATAAGTCATTCCCACGCATGGTTTTTCTAGTTTAAAATTGTGTTATGGTGAGTAATATTCAAATAGGTTAAATTTTGGAATTTAAGAGATGAATTTGTCAATGTTTACTATAAATATATTAGTTTTACTTGAATTGGGCCATAGATTTTGTTCTTGCATGAAGCCTTTATTATCCGTCTCCCTAATCATTTTTAGTTTATTTAAGATTATATAAATAATTTAGCATTAGAGAGTGGAATATACCTCTGGAGAAACAGCATTTTGTAACCCTTTCACTCACTGCTAGCGATACTTACAGCTTTGCCCTTCCATTGGTATTCTTCTGTCTGAAATATGCTTAAATCTGTAATATTTTTATTATGTAGAGATGAGACACTCAAATAAGTACAACAGAATAAGTGCTATTAGAATATATATTTTCTCTCCCCTTTGTACATATTTACTCACATTTTCTCTTTGTATATTTGTCTCCCCTGCATGCACCACCCCAAATATCCCTGTAATGAGAAGAAATTCAAGAAATAAAACCTCCCTATGTATTTCTTCTTTCTTAACTACCCCATCCCTTGTACCTTGTACCCATTCTCTTTCTTTAAAACAGCACCTGCTCATTGTAAAATTTCCTCTTTTTTTTTTTAATGTTTATTGTTGTCAGCGATCACAAGTGGGGGAGGGGCAGAGAGAGGGGGACAGACGATCTAAAGTGGGCTCTGAGCTGTCAGCACAAAGCCTGATGTGGGGCTCAAATTCACAAACTGTGAGATGATGACCTGAGCCAAAGTCACATGCTCAACTGACTAAACCACCCAGAAGCCCCATAAAGTTTCCTTTAAGTTGATCGTGTTTGTCTTGTCAGGGATGGCAGCTAATTCAACTGTAAAAATGACCTGCTCACTGCTGGTGTAGGGCACAGGGAATAACTAACCATCTTGCTTTCCTACAATTCCAGGTTAGCACCTGACCTCACCCCTACTTGCTCCTCATCCTCAAGGCTTATTTTGCCTTCCAGCCTGGGGTATGGATTCCTTGAGCTACTCTGCGGATGTCTGACTCTGTCTGAGAAAATGCCTCCATGCTTTCAGGCTACACCTTCTCTGTTCATCTTCTTACTCCCTCATCCCCTGTTTCTCATCTTCTTACTATAGTGTGAAGGATAGGAGAGGAGTAACTGTGTTGTGTTTCAAATTTATATCAAATGATTTTAACTTGTAAAAGAAAGGTAGATAACATATTTAATTCTAGCATGTTATAAGTTTCTTGAGCCTTCGCATGCATCTTGTTGTTTTTCTCAAGATACCTATGCTAGAATTTAACTTGGTTTCATTCTTCTCCAAGGCATTTTTATCCACTGCTTAAATGTCCACCGTTTACTAATTTTGCATGTTGTGGAAGGCCTTGGTGTATGATGCTACATTTAGCATGTGAGAAATCCCAGCACACGGGCTAATTAAATGTCATTAGGACAATCATTGCAGTTAGTATTAGAAGGCGTCGTTCACAGAGTGCTGTCTACGTGGCAGACACTGTGTAGTTAATTCTTGGAATGGTCCAATGAAGCAAGTCAAATTACTCCCATTTCCAGAGTAAAGAGAGAGGAAATCCTTTGTGTTTGGCCTCATATGTAGAGCGCAGTGAAGGTGAATTGGAACTCAGATCTTTCTGACTCCAAAACCTGTATTTCCTAAATTTTGTGCTTAACATGTTCCTGAATTATTCTTAGACAAGAATATATTTTCCAAGGAATTAAGGAGTGTTCTGAAATAATTCTGCCACCTACCCTTGAGTAAGTAGGTAAGATGGGCATATATGTGGTATCAGAAATGTAAATGGTGCGTGTCTGCTGAAGTGTCATGATTGGTATGTAAGTACACCCTTGTGTACTTTCTGGTGTTCTGCATTGCATTTTGCAGTGCTTAACAGGAGTCACTGTAGCCCTGTGGTAAGAGCATATGCATTGGGATAAGCAGACCTGGGTTCAAATGCCAGGTTTGGTATTAATACTCAGTCTTGCTATATCTGTTTCCTTTTCTTTAAACTCCATAAAATAAAGGTACTTTGTAGATTGCTGTAGGTACCAAGTACGTTCTGTGTTTAGTAGCTTTCTACAGAATGCCCGACCTAGAGTAATATTTACAAACATTAATGACCATGGAATCTATCATACTTCTGATGACACCAGTACAGGGGGTATTGTCATTGATGCTCGGAACAACAGTGTGAGGTCCATATGTTGATGTTGGTATTCCCAATTAACAAATGAAGAAAAAGTACTTAACAGTAGTTAACTGACCAGCTCACACTGCCACATACTGCGTAAAGAAGTTTTTGATTCCTGCATCTGATGTGGTTTTTCTACTATATCATGCCACCTCCAACAATTGAATATTAGAATGCTGAATAGATTCAAGATTCAAATTACAATTCAGTAGGCAAAATGTGGTTAGTTTCTTTTATACAGCACGTTATTCTGCAGGATCACATTCTTAACGAAATGCAAATTCAAAACTTCAAATCCCTATATTAATCCCTCTACTAACAGTTGTTAATTTTGATACTTTGGACCTGAGCACGAGGGATAGATCTTTACGGCATGGTCAGGAGAGACAGCAGGCCAGTAAGGAGATCTTAACCTCTGAAACATTCTTAATACATGAAATCGTATTACTTCACTGCTGGTTGAAAAAAAAAGTGAGAAAGCCGTTGGTTGTAAACATGTAAACACAGTCGGGTTTTTGGGGACAGATCTATAATCTATATATTATCTATTGATAGATATCTAGATAGATAATCTATAGAGTGGATAATCTATAGATAATCTATAGATAGATAATATAGAGAGTGGTCAAACCAAGTATTTGAAATTTAGAAAGGTAGGCTTTCAAGTCAATCTGTAACTGCTATTGGAAGAGAGGCGGACCCGACTTGATCTACAGAATTCCCTTATGGGTGCAAGGTTTTACATGAAGGACCAGATTTTTAAAGTGGGGCCACTTAAACATATCTTCATGGATTAATGGGCTTAAAGGTTTTAAGCATATAATGTTGATGAATGTATTCTCTTGTGCATATTTTCTTCTTGGTAGTCTTAGTATTTGATAGTAGGTTAAATCTGGGCTGGGGCCTGCCTCGCACAATAGCCCCCTCCTTCCCCAGCACACGGAAGGGAAGAAGCAACCTAAAGGGAATCTGACATCTCTTCAGCAACATAGGCACTGCTTTGGCTAGTCTGTGGCGTGCTCTGGGTCTGGACAAAGCGGAAAGCTCAGTCCCTCTGGAGGCTGCTCTGATGAGCATCCTTCTCCTTCAGCTGGCCACCCCAGTTTCCCCAGCCCCAGTCACCTGCACCCTCTTACTACAATGATGCCCTCACTATAGCACACTGGCTTCTTGGCCAGGATCTTTATTAAAATGACCTCAGACCATTTTTGCCAGGATTCCAGTTTGGGCAGGGAGTTCTATAAATCAGGTAAGTTTATATTTTAAATGAAGAAGATAGATCTTGTATATTTCGGAGAATGGCAACTAAACTTGGAAGGTGTTTTGAAGGTGACGATTTATGTATAAAGGGGAAGAGACACTAATATTTAACAATCAACTACCATATGCCCAGTGTTTTCTCATATAGGTTAATTCATTTTGAACTCGAATCAACCTTTTTGAGGTACATGCATTTTTTTCAGATGAGAAAAAGGTGAAGTTAAGAGATAGCTTAACCCAAGGTCATACAACTAGTTAGCTGAATTGAGATTTAAATCAAGCTTTTAAGCACACACATGTTGGGGTTTGGAGCCGGTAGCATGGTTACTGCCTTAGTCCCTGACATGTTCTCTTCTTATATTCCATGGCTGGTATGACCTCCTCAGTTTTGCGTCTCCATTGGTTACCTGTAGTCGTACTGTATAAGATCCCTGCAAGGGTCATTCATTCCTGCGTAAGTTAGCATGCTACCTAATATGATGGCAAATGTACCCAGATTTTTTTATTCGCTGTTTTTTGATGTTGAAAATTACATGGTAAGGTTATATAGATTCTCAAAAGTGTGCTCCAAATTCTACAAACTAGATGAAATGACTAAGGTGTTACTCAGCTCCACAAATTAAAGTATACTGGTCTCAGTCCATAAGTAACTTTTTCAGGAAATTGTAGATTTCCCTATCTACAAAGCACAGCCTTCTACATGCAGCTAATGTTAAATGCTTGTTGACTAATATTTGCTTATAATATTGCATTGATGTTTTTCCTTAATTTTTATAATGACTTTCCCAAATAGTAAAATCCCCGTTTTTGAGATATTTTGAAACAGTCAGTTAAAAAAACATGACATCAGATCTGAAATATTCAGAAAGGAAATGTCGTTTTTCTCTACTAAATGTAAAATCACAGGATTCCAGAGTGTACAATTTTCTCTTTCCAAGTTTTAATGGTGTTTTAGTCACTTGGAAATTGAATTAAAGAATAGAAACTTTATGCGGTATTAAATTATGTGATTACTTACATGTAATATCAGATATTTGAAGAAATAAACTTTTGGCATTAATCTGGTTTAATAGTACATTTTTAACACTTGACAATTAAATGAGACTAAACGGGCTAAAGACAGTGGCCGGCACCTTTCTGCAGGGTGGAATTGCCATTGATTTATGATAAATGCCAGTAAGAGCAGGCGGGGACTCATGTGTTGCTGTCAGATGAGAACTGAGAGCAGATAGGTTTTGTTATCAATCACTGGTTGTCGGTGTAAGACAGCAGGGGCTGTTATAATTGATTTGATGGCTTCGAATGACTTGAGCTTTAGTGGCCAAAGCGGATTGTGGCAACTCAGCCATGCAAGACATTGACATGAAGAGGAAGTGACATGACTCCTTGGAGGCAAAGTCAGGTGGTTTCAAGGGGCAGAGTATTCTCACTGATTCAATAATTCATAAGCATTAACTTTTGATAGGAGATAATGTTGATGAGCCAAAAAGAAAAGTAGGTATTTGTTTGTAACAGTTAGGCTTCATGATGCTTTTTGTTGAATTAAACTAGGCTTGCATGTTTTTTTTTTGACCCCCAAGATTCTGTTGTCCATAGATAATACTTACTGCATTTATTTTCGTGCAGCACATGATGTATTATGTATTATTTCCATTACTAAGCCGTTCAATGGGAATGTGGGTTTTAATGGGGAACAAAGAAAGGGAGATCGGAAGAACCAGATATCTGCCTTCATCTATTATCTTGACTCCTGAGTTTGAAGAATATGAATAAGTTGGGTTTTATTAAATCAAGCAGCCTTAGGAATAAATACAGTATAAGGTTAGAGGTAACAGATTATGTCATGACTTGGTGTTACCTAAATCAAACTAGATTTCTGAATCCATGCATGTATCAGTCAGTTGAACGTACAAGGCTAGGAGTATCTGTGTAATGGCAATTTGGTCTCCATGTCAGAGTTTTCTGACATAAATGGATTCTGATTTGGCCAGAAAAGGAAAATATTTCCTCTCAACAGCTTACTGACTCACATTCACTTCCTGGAGTACTGGCTTGGGAAAGGTTCAAGCAGAAAGAACTCTGTGCTCATTTAGTGATGTCTGTGCTGGTGCTGGATAGGGAAATGACATGCGTTGTGCCACACATTGGTCCTCTCTGAATAGCTCTTCAACCTGCTAAGAGTGATAGTGAAAGAGATTGGCATGAATATGTGCTTGGGGTTTTCTTCTGAGCAAATGTATGACTGAAACCTAAGGACCATGGTACTGAAGGTATAAAAGGCAAATATAATTAAACCTTCATATCTTGACTACCATTCTTCAAATGTTATCTGCAATGAATTCATCAAAATTTATATATTTTCCTTTTATAAGGACTTCTTCCAGAAAGCTTCCAGGATATTTTTATTTCAAACATTAGAATAAAATGATAGGACACACTAGTTACACTACTTTTTCAATAGGAGATTTTATTATTATCTTCTCAGTAGTTATAGTTAGATTAAGGTGTTTCAAATTAAAATTTTTAATGAAAATTAAGCTCTGGCTTTGCTTGTTTTTGAGAAAAAGAAATTGCTAGAAATCTATTTCTTTCAAGTTTTACTCCATAATGAATATTTTCTTACCATTAATGTGCTTATGTATTAGAATTTTTCTTAATAGTCTTTTTCGGATAAAATTGCATGTGATTCAGTAGTAGTCCTTAACGAGCAGTGATCTAAGAAGAAAGGTTAACACCTATGTGAATGCCTTTAGCAATTATGGAATGTAGATATTGAAGGAACCTCAAGATCTTGTATCCCCAGTGTCTTTCAAACTTTTTTGACTTCAGCCCACATTTAAAAAAACATACTACATAAGACCCAGTACATATATATCTGCACACACACCTACCAAAAAATCTGAAGACAAAAATTTCACAGTTTTTACCTTTATGTGATGTAGTTGATTTGCTAATCCAATCTGCTCTGATCTACTGCATTCCATTTACAAAAGAATATAGAATGCCAGCCTTGGTAGATAGGCACCTGAAACTGAGAAAATGCTGTCATATTGTAATTCTTTCACTTTACTTATTAAGAAACTAAAGCCAAAACTGAAAGATAGCCTCTGTTACAGAAGAAGAGGAGGAGGAGGAGGAGGAGGAGGAGCAGGAGGAGGAAGAGGAAGAGGAGGAAAATAATGCAAATGCCACAGTCTCCTATTAAGAAAGAACAGAGGGGCCCCTGGGTGGCTCAGTCGGTTAAGCGTCTGACTTTGGCTCAGGTCATGATCTCGCGGTCCGTGAGTTCGAGCCCCGCGTCGGGCTCCGTGCCAACAGCTCGGAGCCTGGAGCCTGTTTCAGATTCTGTGTCTCCCTCTCTCTCTGCCCCTCCCCTGCTCGTGCCCTGTCTGTCTCTCTGTCTCAGAAATAAATAAACGCTAAAAAAAAATTTAAAAAAAATTAAAAAAAAAAAGAACAGAAATTAAGTTTCAGCCTGAGGAATTTATAGACTGAAATGTAAATAGGACAGACAGTTAAATATATTAGATCATAAACAACCAACTCTGTTAATACCAGCTTACGGCAAATGGTATTGCAAATCAATACTTAGATTATACTAATGAAAAAAATATGGACAGACTAAAAAGACTTTAAACAAAATATGTGAACTAAATTTTGGAGAAATGAAACAGCAAACTATATTTTTCAGAAAAGGACCTCTTTAGAAAGGTGTTTTAATAGTATTCTGTACAGATATGAAAACTTGACAAATCAGGTTTTGCAGAACAGTGAAGGTCAAGGTTGGAGATTAACACACTTTGGCAATATCAAGAACTTTATGCTGTTGTTCTAAATTAATCTAATATCCTACAAAGATTCAGTGTAGTCTAGCACAGCAAATAAGTTTTTGTAATAACGGACTTTTAAATATTTTCACCAGGATTCTGACAGATGATCAGTAAAGACCATCTAGATGTTAAAAATCTTTAAATTAAAGTGAAACCAGCAGAAACTAGGCTAGAAATCTTCCTAAATTTAGCTTACAAAAATTTTCATTTCAGCTGGAAAAAGCTAAACAACCTGACTTTTTGGTTCTTCTTGCTGTTTTTACATATATAACTATATAGAAAGCTATATAACTATATTGGACTGTAGATAACAAGCAGCCTTGAATGGTCTTCGAATATGGCAATTATGGCAATTATGTCTTTTACCTTGATTTACTGGCTCATTCTCTTACTAAGCTTTTTAACTGTTGTGATCGGTGTAATTACAGAGCTGCCTCCACTGTGTGAAGGCACAATTTGCAGGTCAAAAATGTCATACAGAAATAGGTATGGCGGCTGTCTAATTAGATTGCTTAATATTTATCAAAATGGCGTTCTTTTTTGTTGTGCTTTGCTTGTCTTGGTATTCTGAATATTCTTTCTTAATATAATTATATGATTGGATTTTCTTTTTCACTTTATGAGACATTAATCAGTTAAACATTTAAGCTCAAATATGATTTGTTGTGGGACATCAAATCTGTTTCTTCAAAAAAAATTTTTTTTAATGTTTATTTTTGAGAGAGACAGAGACAGAGCTTGAGCGGGGGAGGGGCAGAGAGAGAGGGAGACACAGAATCCGAAGCAGGCTCCAGGCTCTGAGCTTTCAGCACACAGCCCGACGCGGGTCTCGAACTCAAGATCATGACCTGAGCTGAAGTCGGATGCCCAACCGACTGAGCCATCCAGGTGCCCCAAATCTACTGTTTCTTCACCAGTGTTTTGTAGGTTAATTCTGAGACATTCACTCAGTAGATGTTCATTGTGTAGCTCCCAGAATTGTCTCTTCTAGATGCTGGAGTTCTACTATTCCTGTTCTTATGGACCTTACAAGTTCCACCCTCGTCTTGCTACCGCAAGAAATATCAGCTTATTGTAAGTGCTGTGAAGAAAATACATGAAATAATCAGCTGAAGCCTTTCTTAGGTGACATTTGGGCTATAGTGTGAATGGAGGCCCCAGAAGGTGACAGCTAATCAAAGCACCAGGAAGGAGAAATACTGAATGCACAGAGGCAGGAGAAAGATCTGGGCTTGTTAGAGGAATCAACAAGAGTGGTGTTGATGAAAAGGTGATCATTGAGCTTTGAGGATGAATGAATGGAGGAGTCAGAGAGGAAGGCTGGGACTGAGGGCAGGGGTCTTTTTGTAGGTAAGATAAGGAGAAAAGGAGCTTAGTTTTATGCTGACAGTAATAGCATGATCTGATTTTTATCTAGTGGCTACCAGGTGCCAAGAACTGTGCTGTTTTACATATGCATCCCATTTAACCATCGCTACATCCCTGTAAAGTAAGCGTTCATATCTCTGCTGTATAGATGGCAGAAGTAAGGCTCAAAGTGATTATGTGACTTGCCAATGTAACCTCTAGTATGAGGAGGAATCCTAGAGGTCAGGTTTAATTTTATTTATTTATTTATTTATTTATTTATTTATTTATTTATTTATTTATTTTTAAATATAATTTATTATCAAATTGGTTTCCATACACCACCCAGTGCTCATCCCAACAGGTGCCCTCCTCAATGCCCATCACCCACTTTCCCCTCTCCCCTACCCCCCATCAACCCTCAGTTTGTTCTCAGTATTTATGACTTTCTTATGGTTTGCTTCCCTCCCTCTCTGTAACTCTTTTTGCCCCTTCCCCCCCCCATGGTTTTCTGTTCTCAAGTTTCTCAAGATCCACATATGAATGAAAACATATGGTATCTGTAGTAAACTTTTCATACCAACTTCATTTTACCTTTAACTAAGACTATTTTCTCTCCTTTTGATATCTTTTAATACTTCACTGGAGTTGCTACGTGTAACAAGTGTAACAAAACAAACCGATTTTGCCTTCCTGCATTTCTGCCCCCAATTTTTCTTTTATTAAAAATAACTTCACTCTTGGGGTGCCTGGGTGGCTCAGTCGGTTAAGCAGCCGACTTAGGCTTAGGTCATGATTTTGCGGTCCGTGAGTTCGAGCCCCGCGTCGGGCTCTGTGCTGACAGCTCAGAGCCTGGAGCCTGTTTCAGATTCTGTGTCTCCCTCTCTCTGACCCTCCCCTGTTCATGCTCTGTCTCTGTCTCAAAAATAAATAAATGTTAAAAAAAAATAAAAAAATAATAACTTCACTCTTAAAAACTGAGAACAAACTGAAGGCTGATGGGGGGTGGGAGGGAGGAGAGGGTGGGTGATGGGTATTGAAGAGGGCATCTTTTGGGATGAGCACTGGATGTTGTATGGAAACCAATTTGACAATAAATTTCATATATTAAAAAAAATAACTTCAAGGGTTTTAATTCTCCCAGTTAATCATATTTATTTTTGTTTTATTTGCCCCTTATGTAGTCAAATGCAATGTTTTCCCTTTCTAATTTTTTCAAGCACTTCTAGATTTATGAAACATGAGGATGTAAAATTGTCCTACTACTAGAATAGGGATAAAAACAAAAATACCACTAGAGACTGGAAATGGACGGCTAAGCAGGAGCTGAGGGGAATTGGAGACTGTGCCCAGTCTGAAGAGGGTGCTGTCGCTCAGTTCAGCCACATTGTACTAAATTTTAGCTCTTTTTTAAAGCACTCTGACCACATAAAATTTGTCTGCAGTTCTGTGTGCCCCATGGGCTGGTCCCTTTCAACTGCTTCTTAAGAGCCCAGCTAAATTTTCCTCTCATTTTTAAGAAGTTTTGGAAATAATTATATCCACAAGAAGTTGCTTCAATAGTATAGAGGGAATCCATGGACCCTTCACCCAGTGACCCCCCAATGGTAATGTTTTGTATAATTTTGCTTTTTTACCAGCTTTTTATTTTTATTTTTCGCCTTTTTTAAATTTAATTTTTTGTTAATATACACTGCAATACTGGTTTCAAAAGTAGAATTCAGTGATTCATCACTTCTATAACACCCAGTGCTCATCACAAGTGCCCTCCTTAGTACCCATCACCCATCTAACCCATCTCATACCTACCTCCCTCCATCAACCCATAGTTTGTTCTTTAAGAGTCTCTTGTGGTTTGTTGCCCTCTCTTCTCTTCCACTTCTTCCATATGTTCATCCGTCTTGTTTCTTCAATTCCATATATGAGTGAAATCATATATTTGTCTTTATCTGATTGACTTATCTTGCTTAGCATGGTGCATTATATCTCCATCCACATCATTGCAAATGGCAAGATTTCATTCTTTTTGATTGCTGAATAATATTCCATTATATGTAAATACTGCATCTTCTTTATCCATTCATCAGTCAGTGGACATTTGGGCTCTCTCCATAGTTTGGCTATTATTGATAATGCTGTTATAAATATTGTGGTACATGTGCAACTTCAAATCTGTATTGTTGTATCCTTTGGGTAAATACCTCATAGTCCAATTGCTAGATTGTAGGGTATGTCTATTTTTAGTTTCTTGAGGAACCTCCATGTTGTTTTCCAGAGTGGCTGCACCAGTTTGCATGCCTACCAACAGTGCAAAACGGTTCCCCTTTCTCTGTATCCTCACCAATATCTGTTGTTTCCTGTGTTGTTAATTGTAGCCATTCCGACAGGTGTGAGGTGGTATCTCATTGGGGTTTTGATTTGTATTTCCCTGATGATGAATGATGTTGAGCATGTTTTCATGTGTCTGTTGACCATCTGAATGTCTTCTTTGGAAAAGTGTCTATTCATGTCTTCTGTCCATTTCTTCACTGGGTTATTTGTTTTTTGGGTGTTGAGTTTGATAAGTTCTTTCATTTGCAAATATCTTCTTCCATTCTGTAGGCTGCCTTTTAGTTTTATTGATTGCTTCCTTGACTGGACAGAGCTTTTTATCTTGATGAAGTCCCAGTAGTTCATGTTTGCTTTTGTTTCCCTTGCCTTCAGCCACCTGTCTAGTAAGCAGTTGCTCTAGCTGAGATCAAAGAGGTTGCTACCTGTGTTCTCCTCTAGGATTTTGATGGTTTCCTGTCTCACATTTAGGTCTTTATCCATTTTTAATTTGTTTTTGTGTATGGTGTAAGAAAATGGTCCAGTTTCATTCTTCTGCTTGTCACCGTCCAGTTTTCCCAACACCATTTGTTTAAGAGACTGCCTTTTTTCCACTGGATATTCTTTCCTGCTTTGTCAGAGATGAGTTGGCCATATAATTGGGGGTCCATTTCTGGGTTTTCTATTCTGTTCCATTGATCTATGTGGCTGTTTTTGTTCTACTACCATATTGTTTATATCACTATAGCTTTATAAGATAGCTTGAAATTTGAAATCATGATGCCTCCAGTTTTATTTTTATTTTTCAGGATTGCTTTGGCTATTCAGGGTCTTTTGTGGTTCCATACAAGTTTTGTGATTGTTTGTTCTAGCTCTGTGAAAATGCTGGTGGTATTTTGATAGGGATTGCATTAAATACATAGATTGCTTTGGATAGTATAGACATTTTAACAGTGTTTATTCTTCCAATCCATGAGCATGGAATGCTTTTCCATTTTGTGTGTGTGTGTGTCCTCCTCAATTTCTTTCATAAGTATTTTATGGTTTTGAGAGTATACTTCTTTTACCTCCTTAGTTAGGTTTATTCCTATGTATCTTATTGTTTCTGGTGCAGTTGCAAATCAATTCCTTGATTTCTTTTTCTGCTGCTTCATTATTGGTGTATAGAAATGCAACAGATTTCTGTATGTTGATTTTATATCCTGTGACTTTGCTGAAGTCATGTATTGGTTCTAGCATTTTTTTTGGTGGAGTCTTTTGAGTTTTCCATATAGAGTACCCTGTCATCTGCAAAGAGTGAAAGTTGGACTTCTTCCTTGTCGATTTGGATGCTTTTTATTCTTTTTGTTGTTTGATTGCTGAGGCTAAGACTTCCTGAACTATGTTAAATAGTGATAATGAGTATAGACATGCCTGTCTTGTTTCTGACTATAAGGAAAAGGCTCTCAGTTTTTCCCCATTGAAGATGATATTAGCTGTGGGTCATTTGTATATGACCTTTATGATGTTGAGGTATGTTTCGTCTATCCCTAATTTGTTGAGGGTTTTTATCAAGAATGGATGCTTGTCCATGTCTTCCAGATTGCCCAGTTTGTTGGCATATAGTTTTTCATAGTATTCTCTTATAATTTTTTTTATTTCTGTGGTGTTGGTTATGCTCTCTCCTCTTTCATTCGTGATTTTATCTCTTTGGGTCCCTTCTCTTCTCTTTTCAATGTGTCTGGATAGGGGTTTATCAGTTTGTTAATTCTTTCAGAGAACCAGCTCTTAGTTTTATCGATCTGTTCTACTGGGATTTTTTGTTCCTATACCATTTATTTATGCTCTAATCTTTATTATTTCTCTCCTGCTGCTGGCTTTAGGCTTTTTGCTGTTTTTAGCTCCTTTAGGTGTAGGGTTAAGTTGTGTATTTGGGACCTTTCTTGCTTCTTGAGATGAGCCTTAATGCAGTATACTTCCCTCTTAGGACTCCCTTTGCTGCATCCAAAGGTTTTGGACTGTTGTGTTTTCATTTTCATTTGCTTCTATGTATTTTTTTTAATTTGTTCTTTAATTTCTTCAGTAGTGTATAACTTTAGCACATATCCAAGAAATCGGTAAAGTTGACATGGGTACATTACACAGACCTTATTCAGATTTCACCAGTTTTCGTACATTCATTTATGTGTGCGTGTTGTGTGTGTGTATAAATGTGCAATTTGGTCATGTGTAAATTTGCGTAACTACTACCACAATCAGGACATAGATCCCATCACTACAAAGATCTCATGCTACCGTTTTATGGTCCACTGTTCTTTGTCCCTCCTCACACACACATGTGTGCACATACCCAGAGAAAACTGCCAGGAACCATCATAGTGTGCATTACTCAATAATTCCTTTCTAATCTCTATTTAACTACTGATTGCTTCTATATTAGAGTTTTTCTGGCTTATATTAGAGTTCCAACACTTATTTCTCTACCTGTTCAGCATTACTGTGATCTTACCAGACAAAAAGATACTATGATCTCAGACCAGCTGTTCCAAGTACTTGTCTGACTGATTTTTACATAGAATCTTGTTCCTTCGAAGATAAGCCTGCCCTGGGCCATGTTTATTGAGTTGATTCACCGGCCACAGTCAAGCTTCCCATTCTGCATTGGCGGAACTTTTAAAGTCCGCACCTTGCCAGGAAACTTGATGCTTCTTTTCTTCACTACGTGAACATTTCAGTCACACGCTGTTGACCTGTGTGTATTACTATGCCTTCTGAATATTGTGTAATAAGTGAAGTCATTCAGAGATTTCAACTCAGTGTAGCTGGGGGCAGGAAAAGTTTAGGGCGCATAGTCAACTCTCCCCTCAAGAAATTGGTTTATTCCACCTCTTACATCCCTTCTTGGTACTCTTCCTACTTCTTACAATATATCGTATCTTTCTGAAACTATGTTCCTTATTTATTCTCCAGGTGTGCACTTTTTTGCTTATACAGATAGAGAAAAATAATCTACATAGTGTATTGTTTTTTTCCCCTTAAGGATCAATACATCGCTAGGTAGTAGTAAAAAATCGAACATTCTTCTATTCACCTTTTTTTATATTCATATCTTATATATTAATTTAACTTTTTTTAAAAAAATGGCATTTATGCCATAATTAACTAGTTTTATATATATTTCACTTGGTTCCAGTAAGCCATGATTATATTCATTTTATAAGTTACTTTTAACAGGTAATATATTTTTATGATTCATAATTTAAAATTTACAAAAATTTGATCCCACCCCTGTCCGTTATTCTGTTTTCAGAGTCAACTAATGTTATCAGTATCCTTTCTATCTTTTCTTTTTTATCTATCTTATGTCTCTTTACATTCTTTTTCTATGTTTGTGTTATTTGGTCTTTTTCTTAATTGTTTCCAGGAATTCTTTATGTATTGATCCATAAAGTTATCAGTCAACATTAAGTCATTTACAATAAAATTATCTACAGAATTTTACCTAAAAGTAGATAGGCTAGGGGCTCCTGGGTGACTCAGTAAGTTAAAGGTTTGACTATTTTCCCTCAGGTCACGATACCTGGGTGCTGGGATCGAGCCCCATGTCAGGCTCCAAGCTGAGGATGGACCCTGCTTAATATTCTCTCTCACTGCCCCTCTGCCCTTCCCCATTCTTGTTCTCTTTCTCTCTCGAAAAAATAAATAAATAAATAAATAAATAAATAAATAAATAAATAAATAAATAAATAAATAATAAAAGTAGATAGGCTATTTTAAAAATTCAAATGGAAAAACAAGCAAAAACTCAGAAAAGTAAAAAGAAAAGAAAAAAAAAAAGAGTGACTGGTGGGGGTCTACCCTTAACAGATATTACAACATGCAGCAACAAACAAGAAACTAGGAGAATATATCTCAACTCAAAGGACAAATTTCTCTTTTTCTCATTCCTCAGTTGTCTGACTTATCCAGTAAGAACTTTCTTCAAGTTTCTTTGTCCTTATAACACCATCCCAGGCGTTTTTAATGTGTCATTACATTTTGGCAACAAGATGTCCCAGGCTTCTTTTGACTATGTTTTTTTCTTGTTTTTTGCTTTTCCCTCTGCTGTAGGACTTGGAATCAGTTACCCTCCACAGACACTTTTCTTAATGGAGAAGTGCTTAGAGACCGAAATGCAAGCATTAGGGCTGCATGTCAAATTGTGTATGAGGTGGTAGGCTGGGTGTGTAAGGGTAGCCAGATCCCTTTAATAACAACTAGACAAATTCCTTTTAATAAGTTCCTACATTTATAATGATTTATTTCCTCTACATCATCTTCCTAACAGAAGAAACAGCCAGCATTTATGTAGCTCCTATCATATTTAGGTAGTGTTTTGCGCTTATATGTAGTAACTCATTCCGTCATCACAAAAATCCCATAAGGCATATGTATTTTATATATATGTAGGTATTTTTATTATATTTATATATAAGTAAGAAACTGTAGGTACAGAAAGGTTAAATAACTAGCCCAAGGTTAAATAGCTAGTGAATATGGCATAGTGGGATTCAAACCCATGCATTTGTCCATATTCTTTATTTAAGATGGATGGATGAGGACAAGGACTCCTATGAGAGTTTCCAAATTCCTCGGTTCATTTCAGGCAGACGTTTGGGAAGGAGGCCAACTGTGTTTCAGCCCCAGACAAGTTCTAATAGTCCTTTTCCCTGGATTTCAAATAATTGTTTACTATGCTCTATGTGACCTCATGGATATAGGACCTAATTATCATCCCAGTTTCCTAACAACAACCTATACCCCTAAGAAACTGTAGCCTGGATTTGACCACCTAGCTGTTGCTAGGGGAGAATAAACACCCCTTTGTTCCTTCAGGTCATACTGACCTTGTACAAAATCCCAGAAGTTGGCTTTGTTTTTGAAGAGATTTCTTCAGATAGAACTAATTCACTGTCTCCGTCCACTAAGAGACATAGTAAGGAATAAAACATTTAATGTAAAAGAAAAGGTCTTTGATCTTTTTATACAAAAAATAACTTGCATAAAAGGCCTTTATCAACTGAGTATATTTTATTCTCATCATTGATTACTGACTTTTACTCTCTCCTGCATTTTCTGAGAGCCCTTAGCCAACAATCTTTACATGCTATTATTTTTCATATGTTTGTATTTACTTCTTTGTACCTAAGGCTGATTATTATTGTTGTTGTTATATTTCATTTCAATATCTACTTGCCTGTTTTTCTCAAATATCTAATGAGAATAGTTAACTACTAGTTGACAACTGAAATACTGAGACAGGAAAAGTCCTATAGATCACCTCTCTTGTGAGTGAAAGATCAGCCATCTGGAGATTCACGCTGGTTCACTGACTACATGGAAACAGAAGTTATATGTAAAGAGTTGGGGATTGCTGAGTTGGTTAACTGGACAGGGAGTGTCAACTATCAAAAGGTCCTGAAGGATGTATCAGGATCTATCTACATGGCACAGAGCCCAGTGATGGAAAGGTCAGGGAAGTAAGAGCAGACATATGGAAGCTTCTATTGCCTAGGGGGCTGATAGTTATCCTATCCTGAGCCATTATTTTCAGATTAACTTGTTTTTTCTGGGAACACCATCATCAAACAAATTCAGAATTATTTGATTCATTGATTCCTGTCTTGTTATATGTGTGTGCTGGAGAAAACATCAGTTTTATATAAAGAATTACTTATGTGTCTGCATGTGTAGGTCCATACTCCCACCCCCGTATACACACACATTTTTTTTTTTTTTGGGTAGGCTTCACGGCCAGCACAGAGCCCATTGTGGGGCTCAAACTCAGAACTCTGAGATCAAGACCTGAACTGAGATAGAGTCAGACACTTAACTGAATGAGCCTCCCGGACACCTCCACGTTATTTATATAGGGATGGAAATAACTGGCTTTGTAAATTTGGTTATGTAAATAATAATATATGCAAATCTATATATTTAATTCTAGAATACTCTAAAGTTCTAATTTGCGTAATAGAATAGGCTTTACAGTCTGTTAAATGTGGCAGCTATGTTTTCAAAAGAAATACTTTCTCACCAAGTTAATAATCAGATTTGAGTTTTAATAAGTAATTATAAACTTTTAGCAGAGAAAGGCATCGGTCAGCAAAGCATATGATGCTATTTTTTTTCCATCTTTTACCTTTGTAATAAAGCTTTTTCTTAAATTGCTTTTTGCCTTTCAAAATGGTAGCATTCGTGTTCTAGCAATAATTGTAAAGGTTTGAGTTATTATAAACTTTGAATATCATTTCCTCCCATTCTGTGACAGTTCTACCACTAGGGAAGTCAGGCTTGCAAGGTCTAATTACTGCAGCGTTTTGATATCCCCAGCTACAGTATTGGCAGGAATTTAAGCTATGGTAGAATTCATTGGTGACACTGTTGTAACTAAAAACACAGAATCTGTTTTCAAGCTTGTTCAGGATGGAATCAAGTATTGGATGATGTCAAATAGTCTTGCTGTAAGTTCAGAAGTGCCTTGGATGATTCTAATATGAGATGCTAATTATTTGCAATAGAATGTAAATAAGGTGGCACTGAGTCTTATTTGCAGTGACTAATGAAAGCTGTTGTACTATAATCAGTGAGATACAGAGCAACAGGGCAATTCATTAGGAAAACCATAGTTGACAAGCAGTTAATGCATGCCAGTCTGGACCTTTCCTCTTGCTTCTGTTTGCCTCTATTATTTCTTCTTGTTGATAATAATAAGTCCCATATGGAAAACGTATAACAAGGATAAGAAGAAACTAGCGGCTAAATTTTGCCAAGCTATGCCGAATATCCACAGACTGTAAGTTTTTCTTAGCTTTTCTTTGCCTATGAAAAACAACTGCCATATTAGGCTGATTGAAAATACAGTGATTTTCTAGTCAGCAAATTGCTAGTCTGAGAGTTTTTCATGTTATCTCTCCAGACTTGAGCAAAACTTAACTATGCTGCAAATTATTTTATTTTCCAGATATATATTACATTTCAAAGTTTAGCCACATTTTCACTTCTCATACTTTAGCAGCAGAACACTTTTAACAAATAAAAACACGACATTGCTTGATATTGCTCTCTCCTCTCTGTGTTATAGAGTACATGCCTTGGTAAATAAAAGTTGAAACTCTAGAATAGCTTCTCTGCTCTGGGGCATACATTCATCACAACAACAGTAGTGCGGGATACTACACTGCTTTTAAACTTGTATAGCCAAATTTCTAACTTCTATAACTATTAAAGTAGCACAGTCATCATGTTTTATTGCCCACGGATGGAAAAAATTAGGAAGGTGATTTCTGTTGTGTATAATTTGTAGAACAGATTCTTTCACTAGTTATCTGTGGCTACCATTGAGGAAAGCCATTTGATTCAGTCAATATTTTATGATCCATCTCGTTTTAAAAGAATCTGAGGTGGCTTGTCTATTTAAAGGATGGAGAAAGGGGCGCCTGGGTGGCTCAGTCAGTTAAGCGTCAGACTTCAGCTCAGGTCATGGTCTCGCAGTTTTTGAGTTCGAGCCCCGTGTCGGGCTCTGGGCTGACAGCTCAGAGCCTGGAGCCTGCTTCGGATTCTCTGTCTCCCTCTCTCACTCTGCCCCTCTCCTGCTTGTGCTCTGCCTCTGTCTCTCAAAAATAAATAAATGTCAAAAAAAAATTTAAATAAATAAATAAAGGATGGAGAAGAAACTGGAAAGTCAACACTGTGATTTATTTTTGAGCTTCCAGACAGCCAGGGAGAGAAAAGGAAGCAGGGTGCTTATAGAATGCCAGAACATGGGCTTGCATCCCCTGGGCAAGAGCATATTTGAATCTGAGGTCAAGAAAACAAAACCCGGGAAACAGCAAGAATCTGAGGCCAATTAAGAGTTTCATTTATTCTTTATCTCCTATTATATAAAGTGCCAAATATTACCCACATTGAGCTCTTTGCTTCTGTCTGAAGTTGGGTATCCTAAAATCCCTCAGATATTCTCAGACACCTAAGATCACTCTGCCATGGTAGTGCTTGCCACGGGTTTTCCATAATTTAGTTTGTTAGTTAAACACAAGGTGGTCAGTTAAATTTGAATTTCAATTAACAATGAATACTTTTTTTTTAATCACAGTAGGTCCCCTAAATACTTTTTAAATATAACTGTCCCAAATATTACACAGATTATACCGATACTAAAAAAAAAAAAATTGCTCACTGGGGCGCCTGGGTGGCGCAGTCGGTTAAGCGTCCGACTGCAGCCAAGTCACGATCTCGCGGTCCGTGAGTTCGAGCCCCGCGTCAGGCTCTGGGCTGATGGCTCAGAGCCTGGAGCTTGTTTCCGATTCTGTGTCTCCCTCTCTCTCTGCCCCTCCCCCGTTCATGCTCTGTCTCTCTCTGTCCCAAAAATAAATAAACGTTGAAAAAAAAAATTAAAAAAAAAATTGCTCACTGTTTTTCTGAAACAGTTTTCAATCTGAAATTCAAATTTAAGTGTTTTCATTGTTTTGTTTTGCTAAATCTGGCAACCTTACCCACAGCCTGCAGGTAAACCTTATAAACTATAGGGGATTGCCCCTTTATCACAAAAACCGAGGACCCAGAGTGACAGTCAATCATAGGCGTGTGGTTTTTTTTTTTTTTTTTTCTTTTTCTCTTCTCTTTGTTTCTCTTCTCTAACTTTTGTTAAAAGGTTAACAGGGATAGATAGGTCATTATTTTCTGGCAAAGAGAGACTTAAAGAATCTTTAGACAGTGCATAATAATAAAACCAAAAAAGAAACTTTTACCAAAGGACTTGAATATTTCAAGTGAGCTATGGTTTGGTTGGGAAAGTGCACACACACACACACACACACACACACACACACTCTAATTCAGTTTCCAGAAATAGCCATAAAGATAGTGATATAATACTGGAAGTCAGTTGTCTGCATGGTCAGAGTGGATGCAGCATATCTCAGAACCCCATTGCCTCTAGGAACCAATGGAGGCCTGTGGCTTCCAGAACACTGCCTGAGAAAAGTAGGGTCTCACTGACTCTGAGAAGCTTGGTTCTTACTGTACTTAGTGTTCTTTTATCCTTGGGGCTTTAAATCTTGGATATTACTTCTACTAACACCTTGGACACTGTGTGTCAAGGGAATATTTTAAACACTGGCCTCCCCTAATCCTTGAGCACAGCTCAGTGTCACCTCATTTTGAGTTAGCACCCATTAGTCCCTGAACATTATTTTGGAGAACGCCATTCCCTATAGACCTTTAAACCTTGCATTGTTCTTTCTCTCCACTAAAAACTGGAGATCCATGTCTTGGAACGGTTATGTTCTGGCATATGTAGAGATCAGGGTTCAGCTGCAAAGACCAGAATCCAGTTTAAGCAGAAAAGTCTTTATAACTGCATGGTAAATGAAATACAGTGTCATTGGGTTAAACGAAGAAGCCATCTAAATTGAGCTTTGATAAGTAACATCCAAAGCCATAACACAAGCACCAGGGCCACAGCTGCCTCCTCTTTGATGCAGTACTGCCTGCTGAACGGGGAAGCTGCCTCTTCAGCTGCTGGCCCCCGAACCTCACTGCCGCTCCCTCACAAGAAGTCCCTGTGGGTGATCAGGAAGGTACCGTCATTCCTGTCAGCTACAGAACCGGGCCGTGCATGTTATCTACACCAGCATAACAGATATCCATCTTCCTGCCTCTCAGCACCCACAAAGCTAATAAGAAGATACTGGGAGTTCTGCTGGTGCTATAATAGAGCTCCAAACGCTTCCAAAGTCATACTTGCAAGCAAAACCAGCAAAAACATGGCCTCTACTTCACTTCCAACTTACTAACCTTGAGCAATCTGGAGACTGGCCAAGGCAAATCAAATTCAAATTGCAAGAGGATCCTTAATGTGGATTTTAGCTTTTCAGCCAATACAGTACAAGGCACTCCAGTGACTGGTTAAAATGGACGTTGAATGTCAGTGCACCATAACCAGGACATGGAACCTTGTTTATAAGTAATAGTCACATCACCCTACAGAAGGGAAAAATCAATAAAGACCATGTCATAAGGATCTCAGATGCCTTTGGGAAAACACTTCTGAGGTCCTTCCATAAGACTGTTATAATTTCCATCTCTGAGGTCATATACCAATTCTTGAACGATAGCAAGCTTTTTTTTTCTGGCCGTAAATTCCTAAGCACTTTGAATGCAGAACCTTTGACAGAGATAATTTGATGTCTTAACGACAGTGTTTCCCAATAGTTTTATATACAATCTGAAAGCTTCTATATATGGTTCTATCTTTATTCAGAAGCTTTTGCCTTGCTTTTGCTGTCAAGTGAAACCTGACTCCTGAGAGGACACAAGCAGGCAGTGCCATTGTGGCCATTACTTTGAGTGGGGCTCAGAAACTGATTTCAGAATTAATCTACATTGATTGTTTCTACTTTGGCTCCTCCAGACACAAATAACTGATGGGACCGGACTTCCTTCCCTTTTTCACCTAGTTTTATGGCTGGATTGATGCCAAGTGAGTCATACTCAGATCCGTCCTGTTTGGTTTTGTTTATGGTACAGCCATCTTTCTCACTGTCATTACTGTTATTTTGTCAGATGGGTACAAAGGTTCCTAAGACAATGGTAAGAGACAAGGTAGAATTAGTGGTAGTCCAGAGTTCTTTATAGGGTTATTACACCTATTTCTTTTTCCCTTGGGATTCATTTGCTAGGGCAGAGAGAAACCCACATCAGCAGTTTACCTAGTTTTTACACAGATGTTGAGATGTTCACAAATAATTTTAAAAGAAAGATGGGTTAACAGCTTGAGTACTGAAGCACCGTTCCTCCTTTTATATTACGTGAGGAACCATTGTTGTATAAAAGTCACAGTGCAATAAATGCAATAAAAATCATCTTTATTTATCCAAATAACATTTATTACCAAGACATGAAAAATGAAACTGACAAAGTAAGTCACACATTCCTATCAATCTTTTTGAAATTTTCATGGATTTGCTCAATAAAAAGGCCTTACTTGCAAATTCCATTTGAGCCATTCTAATCAAATTTTCATATAAGCTGGTTATAATTGTTAACAGTCCCTTTTGGGAAGATGGGTGATTTTTTTGTTGTTGTTTTCTATCTAGAACAACAAAAAAGGTATTATAGTGTAAATGTAAATCAAAATTCTTGATTTATGTAATGTTTAGAGAGTTATTTATGGAATTTTTCAGTTTGAAAATTTTGCCAAGTATACATTTAGTTAAGTTGTATTTTTTTTAATTGTGATAGAATAAAAATATTAGAAAAATAAAAATCATCAGAATTGGGGCTAAGTTCCTACTCTCCTTCTTTAATAGCAGTTCTGTGCCCCACCCCACGTAAATATTTTTTAAACTTTCACTTAGGATCATTGCATATGCTAGTCAGTCAATGAATACGTGCAGAGGAAAATGAGTTATTGGAGCAGATAAATGAATTGGCTGATAATGTTTGCTTACTAAAATAACTATCATCAACTGTTCTACTAAGCTTCTACTCAAAAGTTCTAGTCTTTTTTCTCTGTGTTTGCCTCAAGTCTTCCTCGCACATTCAGTTTTATAGGTAACTGTCAGGTCTGTATAGAGGAGAGTACTTGGAATGCTAAATGTATTTTCTGGCATTTTATTCATTCAACCAGAGTTTTTGAACACCGGCCACATGTAGAACCCCTAACTGGTTGCTCTTGTTGCAAGGGTGAACAGAACAGTTCCTGTCTTAATATACTTAAAAGTTTTGAGAAGAATCTCTTGAGATTTGTATCACATTGCCCACATTGACTAAAAATAAATATGTCCAGACTTTTTTGAACTATTTTCACAGAATAAAGTTAAATGCTTTCTTTAAACAAAATAATTTCTAAGATTTCAAAGTTGTCTTAAGTTTTTAGAATTTTTTCTAATTAAGCATAATTTAATTTAATGTTGACCAAGCATGGTTCAGAATGAGACTTTTTAAAGAAAACTTAATGGAAAATCCCTCTCTCTTTCCCTCTGTCCTCCTACCAGCCAGTTTCCCCTCCCCAGCAAAAGTGAATGTTGGGTAGGGTTACATTCAATTGCATATAAAAGAAGGCTGACATTGACTTAAACAGAGAAATTCAAAGTGACTCTGATACTTGCATGGTAGTTCTGCAATGTCATCAGGACTTGCATTTTTTTTCTTTTTTGTTTGTAATTTGTTATAAAATTTTATTTGATAATCAGTGGTTGGTTCTCATCCATACTGTAGATCTTTGAAGGTGATGGCAAGTAAACTACTTAGCCAACATATAGAGCTTGTTTGGTGAACCTTCCTCCTCACTGCCTCTTCTGGACAAATCACACATGGATCCAGGTTAGGACATTCCTCTTCCTTTGGTCCAGACAGCTTTGTTGAGCCTGGTGTCAGTGCGCACGTCTGGAGTTACCATCTCCTTCCCGGCCAGTTTCCAAGCTGTTTGAGTGCCCAGGATGCACGCTTGCGAATGTCGATGACATGATCTCCAGTCACCACCTCACTGATGGTGGCACAACACCTCTCGCCATCCTTCTTTGTGGGGCCATTCTGTCAGGGCCAGGTTAGAAAGGATGAAAATGGGGGATTACCCCTTTCTGTCTTTATGCTTCATCTTTGTTCTTCAGCCTCTAATCTCAAAGCTGCCTCTTGGTGCGGTTTGACAACTGGAATGCCGTCTGTCATTTCTATATTCCAGGGAGGAGAAAGTGGTCAACAAGACCCAACAGGCATGGCTCTATAAAGAGCTTTTTCGAACACCAAGAAGAGGAAATATAGGGGCGCCTGGGCCCCTCAATCAGTTGAACGGCCGACTTGGGCTCAGGTCATGATCTCACACGATTTGTGAGTTTGAGCCCCGCATCGGGCTCTGTGCTGACAGCCTGGAGCCTGTTTCAGATCCTCCGTCTCCCTCTCTCCCTGCCCCTCCCCTGCTCACACACTCTCTCTGTTCAAAATGAATAAATATTAAAATCAAAAAAAAAAAAAAAAGAGGGGATGTAGAGAGAAGTTCAGATCACAGGGGATGCTATATGACAGGACTGCCTGTAGCAGGTGGGCCATGAGCAGCTTGAGAGGAAGTCGTACCTGGGTCAGACAGACTGTCACCAGGGACAGCAGTAGCCAAAGACAGGCTTCACTAAGTTAACCATTTTACCTAGGGTCCACTTTTTTCATAACTTCCATGTGTCAGAGCTTGCAAGTTAATCCATTCTTCATTAAATCATAGTGTCTTATTAAGTAAAATTTTACCTAAAAATATGAAATAGGACTAATATCAAACACTATGTTTGATAGGTGTCTTCCCTAAGTTAAAAGGTAGCTCTTTATATATGCTTCATTGCAGCTCGGATTACACAAGTACATGTGTCCTGCTTCCCTAATACACCTTTTCAAGCAAGACATTTTATTTTATGGCTAATTTCAAGGGGAAAAAATATTCCAAAAAGAAGGAATACTGTGAGGCATCATAGAGAAAAGAGCAGTCCGCTGTTGATTTGTGCTAAAAACTGTGAGGGCTTTTTAGAGACATGCATTTCTTTCCATAGGCTCCATGAGCTGAACCTCAGGAACAGAAACGGACTATCAGTGGTCATTACAGTGCACTTATTTCAGGGCTGGATTCTGAATATATTTTTTTATAAATTGTAAGTAGAGTTGAAGGAAAAGAGCTTTTTTTGAGGTGGCAATCTCAGTAAAATAAATGAATGAATGAATGTGAGGTATCTGTTACTTCTCACAGAAGCCATAATAAAACATACAGAAAAATTTCTCTAATTTTTTTTTCAGCTTTATTAAGGGACAATTGACAAAATTGTAAGACTTTTACACGGCCTGCCAGGCCTCACCCCCAGAGTTTCTGATTCAATAGGTCTGGTGTGTGGCCTGAGAATTCACATTTCTTTTTTTTTTTTTTTAAGTTTATTTATTTATTTTGAGAGAGTGTATATGCTTGAATGAGAAGCGGAGGGGCAGAGAGAGAGAGGGGGGAGAGAAAGAATCCCAAGCAGGCTCCACGCTGTCTGCACAGAGCTCAACGTGGGACTCAAACTCAAGAACCCTGAGATCAAGACCTGAGCCAAAATCAAGAGTCCGATGCTTAACCAACTGAGCCACCCAGGGACCCCAAATGATAAGACCTTTAAAGTATACAATGTGATGATTTGATATCTATACATTAGGACAGAATTCCCCCCCCCCCCCACTGAATTCATTGAAATATGCATCACCTCACATATTTACCTTCTTTTCTCCCCTTTTTTGGTGAATACTTTTTTTTTTTAATGTTTTATTTCTGACAGAGAGAGAGGGGGGTGGCCACAGGGACCTAAGCTGAAGTAGGACACTTAACCAACTGAACCACCCAGGCCCCCTGGTGAATACTTTTAAGATTTACTCTGTTAGCATATTTCAATTCTACAGTTCTATAGTGTTATCAACTTTAGTCACCATGTCATACATTAGATTCTCAGACCATATTCATTCTCAAATTGAAAGTTTGTATCCTTTTACCAACCATGCCCTATTTCCCACACCCTCCAGCTCCTGGAAACCACTTTTCTATTCTTTGTTTCTATATAAGTGACATCATTCAGTATTTATCTTTTCTATCTGACTTATTTCTCTTAGCATAATGCCTTCCAGGTAGTTCACCCATATTGCAAATGACAGGATTTCCTTAATTTTTTTAAGGCTGAATAATAGTCCCATGTATGTGTGTGTGTGTGTGTGTGTGTGTGTGTGTGTGTGTATACACACATGTACAAGGGACTATTATTCATATATAACATATGTATATCACACTGATCCATTCATTCATTGATGGACACTTACATTTTTTCCATTCCTTGTCTGTTGTGAATGGTGCTGCCATGAGCATGGGAGTACAGATATCTTTTCAAGATAATGGTTTCATTTCCTCTCTAATCTTCCTGATAATTGAAAACCAGCTCAAGATGTTACTCTTCCGGAATGCAGCCTACAAAAAGGATTTAACAAATAACATTACTATAAAAATACCTTTTACTGCCTTTTTCAACATCTCACTATCAAAAATGTCTCAATTACATATACATATGATATTAATAAGTGTTTTTTTTAATTTTTTTTTAATGTTTATTTTTGAGAGAGAGAGGCAGAGTGCAAGAGGGGGAGGGGCAGAGAGAGAGAGAGGGAGACACAGAATCTGAAGCAGGCTCCAGGCTCTGAACTGTTCACACAAAGCCCAATGCAGGGCTGGAACCCACAAGCTATGAGATCATGACCTGCGCTGAAGTTGGACGCTCAACCAGTTGAGTCACCCAGGTACTCCAATGTGTGTTTATTTTTAAGAGATATTATTGGAAGACATTACTGTTTGACTTTGGAAACTTGCTTATGGTAGTCTCCTTTCTGCCTAGTATCATCTTAACAGGTACATCACATTAAGCTAATTTATTAAGCACTTAACATTGAGTAGCTACAAATAGAATTAAGTAGTCTGTTTTATTTGGGTCACTTTGGTGTTTATAATTTATAGTGCTTTTTCCTTGAATTAAACACTTTCACTATTTCTGAAAGTTTGAATAGCACTTCGTCAAGTGCTGAACAGATTTCACTTTTTTTTTTTTTTTTTTTTTTTTTTTTTTTTTTTTTTTTTTTTTTTTTTTTTTTTGCTATACAGATAGATTTCAGAACAAAAGGAAATAGCTTTGCAATTACAAGGACATCCCTTAATACCTTCTCTAAAGGTTTAGGGCCTTATTAGGATTGTTTATGTTCTGTGATACTCTTTTTAAATGGAGGCAAGTTAGGTGGATTTTTTTCCCCCTACCATACACAGCATGGTATCAGGAAGGTGGCCAAGAGCATGACCTTGGCCTTTAAGCCTGTTTCCTCACTGTAAAATTGTAATGACAGTTCCAAGCATGAATGGTTGTTGGGAGTTTGAAAATGAATCGACATACAAAAGGACCTGGCTAAGGTGTGGCATACAGCAGTTCAGTAACTATTGATTTCTCTTTCTTTCTGTTGTTAAAATTTCATGTTGTGTGTTTAGTGATCTCTGTAGAGACGATTAGAGAGAAAAAGTTCAACAGTGACATAGAAGATTGTCCATTTTAATAACTGTCTTTTTTTTTTTTAATTTGGAACTTCAAAGGCAGCATTTTAGAAGATTTATCCTCCCATACCTGTAACTCTCTTGGTTGCTACCATGTCATTGGTGGCAATGTTGAGGTAGGCTGGTGGTTATGTGGGGAAGTCACCAATGTTTTCTTGCATAGAGAGCAGAAAACATAATAATTATGCGTTTTTTTAGTCCTGTAAATATATTTTTATTATATAATACTCATTTGTAACCTAATAATAAGCACATGGCTAGAAAGTAAGATTTCTTTCAAAGAGTCTGAGTAACTAGTTAGAGTATAGACACTTGGCCTTGGTTAGACCAAGACGAGTGGGCTGTTGGGTGACATATGTAATTTTTTTAAATGTTTATTTATTTTTGAGAGAGAGACAGAATGCAAGTGGGTGAGGTGCAGAGAGAGAGGGAGACACATAATCCGAAGAAGGCTCCAGGCTCTGAGCTGTCAGCACAGAGCCCAACGCGGGGCTCGAACCCACGAGCTACAAGATCATGACCTGAGCCGAAGTCGGACGCTCAACCGACTGAGCCACCCAGGCGCCCCTGTTGGGTGACATATTAATGCAGGACTTGGAACTAGACAATGCAGTAGAGACCACAGATTCCTGCCACCATGGATCCCTAGATGACATTGAAGGTGACTGGCTGACAGATGTCTCTCCTCTATGCAGATTGTTAAGTAGGCCCCTGATAAAGTACTTCAAAATACCTAAAGTATTTACAGCTTAAATCAATGCATATAGATTAAATTTTTTTTAATTTAAACGTTGTACCCATATATTATAAATTCTTAACATTTTAGAGATAAGATTTTTTTACCTTTTTCATAAACCCAGAGCAGATTTAAGATCATTGTAAACTTACTGGGTTTTATTTTATTTTTTTCCTAACATTATACTAGTCCTCATCAGTCCTGTATTTCAATTCCTATTTAAAATATCAACTCTCCTGGGGTGCCTCTGTGATTCAGTCAGTTAAGCATCCCACCCTTGCTTTCAGCTCAGGTAATGTTCCCAGGTCATGGGATCGAGGCCCACCTCAGGCTCTGTACTGAGCATGGAGCCTGCTTAAGATTTTCTCTCTCTCTCTCCCTGTCCTTCTCCCTCTCCCCAGCTTACATGCTGTTTAGTTAAAATTAAATTAAATCAAATAACTAAATAAATAAATAATCCTGGACTGTTCCATTACAGATCTTTTGATATATTTTGTCAGTGTTTTAAAGATAGTGTATGTACAGGCTTGATACACACTGTTCTGTGTTTCTGTTGCACCTTGTGATTGTTACCATAGTGTACAAAAATTTAAAGATAAACGTTAAATGACAATGTTTTTTGTTATTATTACCTTTTATTTTTTAGTAGGCTCACCTGTCGCTGTAGTCACGAAGGAATGCTGACACAATAACGTGCATTGCAAAATAGTCCAGCATTCTCCTGTTGGTGGATAGTTAATCTCATTTAAAGGAGAATTCATGGGGTGAATATATTTTATAATAACTTTGTCAGACTCACTCATTCTATGTGTAAAGGAACCTAATAGCGGGAGTATAAAATCAAAGAGCAGGTTTCAAATCCAGCCCCAGTCACTTATAGTGTGACCTTTTCTGAGTTATTTAAGCTAGCTTAAGTTCAGTTTCATATTTGTAAAATGGAGATAATAACTATAATATCTACTTCAAACAGCTTTTCTGAGCACTCGAAGCTATTCAGATGTGAAGGGTTTAGGATGTCGCCAGGCACCAGGCGCATCCCCAGGAGAGGCACCTGTATTTTTGTTCTCGACATCATCTTCATTATCATTTCTTCTGAATTAACATTTCTTGTATGTCCAGGCCCAGCATTATTCCTCTGAATATAAAAAAGATGGAATCATGAATATGTATGCATTTTATTATAAAAATTTTCATCAAAAGATTAATATGTCCACAACCAACTTCTTGTAATATATAACCGGGGATATTCGTTAAATGACATATTTGTGCATTTAGATTTTAATTCTAATTGGCACTCATATGGCTGGTCCACTTTAAAATGGACCTTTCGCAAAGGTCCTTTTTGCAAAGAGTAGTCTTTATCCTTTTATCCTTTTGCAAAGAGTAGTCTTTAGAAGTGCTCAGTGATAGCATTATATTTTTGCACACCTGGAAATATGTATGTTTATGTGCGAGCACATTCCGTGTACTTCTACTTATTTACTTCTCATGATCAGTGCAGCAGGTGAAAATTATCATTGTCATCTTCGAGAAAGAGAATCTGAGTCTTAGCTTATAGGACTTGTTCAAAGTTCCACCTGGTCTTGTGTCACCAGGTCACTATTAATTTCATTAAACTGCCACTACTTTCTGAAAGTACTATAATTGGTACAAACTGGGAATTTCCTCTCCTTTGTTAACTGGGAAACAGATTTTGCCTCACTCTAAAGAACATTCTAGGGGCACCTGAGTGGCTCAGTCTGTTAAAAGTGTCCAACTCCAGCTCAGGTAATGATCTCACAGTTCATGGGTTCAAGCCCTACATCAGGAGGGCTTCAGATTTTCTGTCTCCCTCTCTGTCTGCCCCTCCCCTGCTTGCACTTGTGCTCACACGCTCTTGCTCTCTCTCTCTCTCTCTCTCTCTCTCTCAAAAATGAATAAATAGTGGCGCCTGGGTGGCTAAGTCGGTTAAGTGTCCGACTTTGGCTCAGGTCATGATCTCACGGTTCATGGGTTTGGGTCCCACATCAGGTTCTGTGCTGACAGCTCAGAGCCTGGAGCCTGCTTTGGATTCTGTGTCTCCCTCTCTCTCTGCTCCTTCCCCACTCATGTTCTGTCTCTCTCTCTCTCTCTCTCTCAAAAATAAATAAACATTAAAAAAAATAAAATTAAAAAAATGAATAAGTAAACATCTTTTTAAAAAGAATATTCTAACTTGACTGTGCAATGATAGGCTGACCTCCCTTAGGGCAAAATGACCTCCTTACTAGTTACAAGATGGCAGACAGAATTGTTGGCCTTACAGGACTGTTATGAAGAATTTGAGATTTATATGAATGACTGAGTTTTGTGTCTAAAGACTTCCAAAGCTCAAAATTAGGACTTGCTAATGATTTGTTTTCTCATACCCTCCTCTAATCACATGCCATATCCAGAAGATTTCGCCTTCACAAGGTTTCTTTAGAATCCTCAAAAACATAATACTATAGAACAGATGCATTAAACAAATATTTGATCACCCACCATGTGCTGGGAATTTTGCTAAGCAGGTAATTTGTGATTTCTTCTTGAGGTGAATTCTGAAGAAGAATTCTTTGAGGGCAGAGAAAATGATGTGCCCTCATTAACTTCTAGATAATAGATGGTTCTGTAAAAACGGTAACAAATGTTTGCTCACCAAAAACATTTTTCTTATAAAATTGAGCTGTGTATTACTTGCCAGCAAATGGAATCGCATCCTCTCCACTCCCCTGCCAGCTCCCTCAGCACCCCACTCAGGCCCTTGAAAGACAAAGAAGCTTAGATTTCTTGATACATGATATAATAAACACATCTTTCATTTAAGGCACTTATATCATAATCTGTTCCTTAATGTTGGAGGTTCCTCACTGGTGGAGATGGGAGGAGCAGAAAAAACACTCTGAAGGTAAAGTTGAGGATGTGTCACAGTGTTAGAAGAGGAGGGAGGAGAAAAAAGTAAGCAGAAACAGAGGTTTCAGATCCTTAAGTTTGTTTTAGGTAATACTTGTTTTCACTTTTGATTGAGGGGGCAACAGCCTCATCAAAGGTTTGGACTCTTTTTAACCTTACTCATTGACCATCAGGGCCATTGTCCTCGGGCTCACAGACTCCTGCTTGCAAGGTAATTGGTATCATATCCATACTCAGCTGTGTCCAGAGACATCTGGGTCTGGGGAAGGGCTGTCTTTTCTTGAGTCTGTGGTTTTAGGAAGGAAAATCTTTCTCAGAGGTCCTTTAACAAACTTTTTAACTCTTAGTGGCCAGAACAAGGTCAGATGGCCATTGGACACTGGCTCTTCGATCAAAGTAGCCTCTCATCTAGAGTATTCTAATAGCCCTCCAACTACTCTTTCTTCTTTAAGACTTAACACCCTTGCGCCCACCCACTGCCACCACAGTTTTCTATCCAAGAAACAGATCCAATCATGTCATCCCATTGTTGGGGACTTCCCTTTGCATACTGTGCCCCCACCCTTCCCCATCCCAGATCACCTAGCACAGTGCATGCATAATGGCAGTCCTTAATGGAAGCGGGCTGGATTCTAGTTCCATTAATTGTGAAATATTCATAAATACATTTCAGATCAGATATTGATATTGATGATCTTTTTTTTTTAAGTTTCAAAAAAAATAGATCTTCAAGTTACTACAGATGATGTGTAACACAAATAGAATTTATTAAGCAAATATTTATTATACACTTCTTATAGGCCACACACTATACTTGGAGTATAGGATTAAACAAAACAAACACGATATTGACGTCAAAGAGTCTAGAAAGAAAGATTTATTAAAATGAACAAGTAATAGAAGTGTGGTAAGTGTGAAGAAAGAAGATGGTGACAAAAGACCCAACAACAGAAAGACTTTGAGCTTCCCCAAAGAAATGATGTGTCAAATGAGAACCAGATATGTCTGCATGCAGAAGGTGGGTGTGTGGAGCAGGGATTGGGAGACACAAGAGTAGACTGACTAGAGACCATTTAGGAGGAAACTGCCATGATCCTGACAAGACATGGCGGTCACTTGGACCAGAATTGAAGCAGTGAGGATAGAGAGAAAGTATAGAACATGGTAAGAGGTTGTGCAGAATAAACCTTGCACTCATGAGTTATTGACTTGAGCAGATGGATAAGACTGTTGCTTCCTAAGGAAAAGATCACTGCTTGGTTAGAGAAAGAGGAGCCCAAAAACATTTGAAAAAAGCATGTTGGCCGCTACCCAGTCAACTGCTTGGAGAACTAGAATGCTATTCAGGATATTGCCATTGCCATTGCCACGAGGGTGCCGTGTCATCCTGATGATGTACCTACCCTCTTTGTGTCTCTGCCTCTATCTGTTTCTGTTGTCATTGACAGCAGATGTAATGCCCATACCTTTCTGGAATATGTTGACACTGTTTTTCTTGACATTATGGCTCTGACCCACTGTCTTCTCTCTGTTTCTTGACTTTAATGTCCCCATACTATTTGTGCCCTTCTGTGTGTTTGTTTGTCCTGTAAGTGGAGTTTATAGGGCGAGTTAGAGAATCTAACTATAGGATGCAGAATGTCCTATAGCACAGCATCTCCTGCCCATTGTCCAGTGAGCCCTCACCACAGCTGCAGGATGCGAAGCATGGCAACTTTCTGTTTGTTTGTTTTTGGCATTAACACTGTCCACGTGATACACTAGGCCATGGAAAGAACACACGCATTGTAGTCATTAAAACTTTGATCTAACTTCTGGCTTTGCTGTCCACCAAATATATGAACATAGGCCGAGAATTATCAAGTTCCCTGTGCCTTGATTTTCTCATCCATAAAGGAGATACAGCAGGTCTCAAGTTGTTCTGAGAATTAGAGACCCATTACCTGTATGGGTTTAGTGTATTCGTATCTATCATTAGCGGTGGTGGAAGGAATGATGGCAGTGGTTGTAACAGTGATGGAGGGAATCATTGAGGCAATGGGGATAGTGTGGGAGGAACGGAGGTAATGGAGTTTTGGGACATGGCAGTTGTGGGGGTGGTGATGTAGATTATATGCACAAAAAACTGCCGTTGGCTTGGAACAGCTACAGATAAGAAAGGCACTCAAAGCTTCAAGGACTGTCCAGCACAAAGGAGTTTTTAAATTTAGTTGGGCTCTATTGTTAGGAAACAAATCACTATGCTCACTTAAACTTGGACCTTGGAGAGTATATTTTATGAGTTCAACGCTGAATTACTTTCACAGTTCAAGAACACTGACAAAGTGACTTAAAAGTGTACAACAATTATCTAACTATTTCAGAAAGTCAATTTAGAGGTGGAAAGTCTATATTAAAATGGAAAGAACAATGCTCACTTGCATGTACTTTAAAGAGCAAGTTAAAGCCTTGTTTCTTGGCCAGGGTGCGTTATAGTCATTCAATTACATCCTTTGAGCCTTTTTTTTTTTTTTTTTTTTGTCTTTTTGTCGGAACAAACTGATTTCAAAGTCTAGCTTTGTTCTCTGTAATAAACTGTTTTGTATAAAAAACTTGCAGGCAGAATTCAGACACAGTGTGAATATTCTCTTTGTTTTAATTATTTTTGATACTTGTTCATTTGAATAGCTTTAGTGAAAAAAACTTCTTAGGAAAAAACAACACGTAGTAAACATGTTTAAGAAATTAAATGTAAGGGTAATAATAACTAACACTTGTTAAGCCATTAGTTTATATATCAGCCACTATGCCAAGATATTTACATATATTAACTCAGTAATTATAACAGTCACAAGGTGGAAGCGTATATAATCTTTATTTTACAGGTAAAGAAACTAAAACTTAGACTTCCCCAGGCTCACACACCTTGGGAGAGACAAAGCCAGAATTCAACCTCTTGTTTTTAACCACATTATTGATTGAGCAAGTTCTTTATTATTCCCTCTTCCTTGATTGTTTAGCAATAATTGCATTGGTAAGGATTGAGTTCAAGTTCAATGGAAATTCTACTTTTTTGAGAGTCAGATCACCATTTTATTAATATACCCCTAATGTAGTCCCATATTTTTAACTGCATACTATTCTCCAATTGCAGTTTGGGTTGTCATTTGATGTGTCATTTTTATTTTTTTATTTTTTTTTTCAACGTTTATTTTTTTTGGGGACAGAGAGACACAGAGCATGAACAGGGGAGGGGCAGAGAGAGAGGGAGACACAGAATCGGAAACAAGCTCCAGGCTCTGAGCCATCAGCCCAGAGCCTGACGCGGGGCTCGAACTCCCGGACCGCGAAATCGTGACCTGGCTGAAGTCGGACGCTTAACTGACTGCGCCACCCAGGAGCCCCTGATGTGTCATTTTTAAACTAAGATTGAAGGCACAGAATACATTTGAAATAACAATAATGAAGGTTGGCTTTTTTACTCGAAGTCTGTAATAATAAGATGTTTGACTTTTTTTTTTAATGTTTTTAATATTTATTTTTGAGAGAAACAGAGCACAAGGGGGAGAGGGGCAGAGAGAGAGAGAGATAGACAGACACAGAATCCAAAGCAGGCTCCAGGCTCTGAGCTGTCAGCATAGAGCCCTATGCAGGACTCAAACTCACGAACCGTCATGGTATATTTGTTTTTTTTAGCACAACCCCAGGTGTCAACAATCTGTTATTCAAAAAGACCGATTTAATAAAAGTAAATCATGTTAAATTAGTAATTCTATAAAATTACAGGCTCACTTAAAAATAAAAGCTATTCATTAAAAATATGAAAGAGTACAAGACATGTGCCCATTTAGAAACTTTAATCAGGTACTGTTTCATTTCAAATATATCTTTTGCATTGTTTAATAGATTCTAATGAGTTTCTATGTGTCTGAATATAGTTATCCTAGGTTATGGGAGGACAGATGATTTTGAAATTGCTTTATTCATTTTTATATCTCTCATACCTAGCAATTAAGAAAAATCTTGCCAATAATGTTTTTTTTAATAAATTCATTTTTAAATTAGTTTTGATTGTCCAAAACAGAGTTGTGTTTTATTTTTTTTTTTTAATCCAGAAGAAAAGCAGCATTTTGTTTTGTTTTCTGAGTGGAGGAGATAATTATAAAAACAATACATCTTACTTAAAATATTCAAGAAACGCCTTCCAAAAACAGGTCAGAGCTATGGAATATAAATTTGGGAATTCTCAGTATACAAATGGTGAGTAATGTGAGTACAGTACATTGCTTTGGAAATAAGTGTGAATAGAAGGGAGACAGTTTTCAAAGACTGAGCCCTGAGACTCACTAACATTTAGGGCTCAGGATGGTGAGGAGGACACATCAGAGCACTAGAAGGAAAGCCACACAAGGCTGATGTCCTGGAAGCTAGAAAGAAGGAAATTTCAGGAAGGAGAGAGGGACAGCTGTGCCCAGTACTGCTGAGCGGTCAAGTGAGCTGAGGCCTGAGGAAGGACTATTGGATTCGAGAATGAGGAGACTGGTGACTGAGGAGACCAGTTTGGGTGCCGTGGGTAAGACAAATACTGACTGAAATGCATTCAAGAAGGAACAGGAGAAATTAGAAACTGAGGTTCTAGATAATTCTTTCAAGGCAGTTTGCTATAAAACAAGGGAAAGAAATGGTTTAGTAGAAGGAGTCGGGGTCAAGATAGGGAAATAGCCTGTTTGTTTGCTAAAGGCAACAGTGACATAGGGAGAAATTGATGAAGTTAGAAAAAAGATGAGTGGATTGTTGTAGCACTGGCCTTGGATGAGAGATTGAGGTCTGGGTTGCAAGTGGAGGGGTTGACCTTGTTAGTGCACAGTTCATAGGTAGAAATGGGAGGGAAGGTAGCGAATGTGGGCTACAGTGAGGCAGTTGGGAAATGTCACCAGTGAAGGGGGTTTGTGGAAGGTCTTGTCTCACTTGATGAGTAACTGATTTTCATTTCTCCTCCTATAGTTTAAGAATTTCATAAAAACCTTTTCCCAAATTGTACAGTTTATTTAAACCATCTTCACAGAAATATTAAACCTTGCTATGAGATGTATCATCCACTCTTGTGAGTTATAAACTTGGGGGAATTTAAACTTTCCAGAAATACCAGATTTTCTACTTCAGTCCCTTTGATTCCAATTGCCTTTAATATGTTCACTCAATTTTAACTTTCTAAAACCTTATTCTGCAGTTTTCTTCCTGATACGTTGTAACTGTGAGAAAGTCCATTTTATTTCTCTGAGCTTTCACATTTAACTTGAGAAAGCCCTGTTTTCCAGATATTTAACCAGTTTCTAAATTACTTAACCAGGTGCCAGCGTAGTGCATTTAATGTACCAAGTAATGATTACTGATTGCTGGTCAATCCATATTCTAATTGCTTTTCCCCTCAAGGTATTGTTCTCTTGGGGGAAATTGTCAGCTGTTCAATGTTTTGAGACCAGAAACATTTAAAAATGCATTAAAACTTAAACTTGGAGCTTGCTGGAAACACATTTAGCTGGCTTTACTACTAGGTTCTAATCACTTCTTTCATGTAATGAATATGACTTCATTTTGTGTTAAAGTCTGTTTTCTCAGACAGATGGATATAACCATTTTCTGAAATTATTGCCACAATAACTGCTAATAATACAATCATAATTACTTCCTTGCATTTATATGTATGTGTCAATTCTACTCAATCAATATTCCCATGGAAATTATGTTACTAATATAAAATATTAACATATTTTTGTTGGTCGTTTCAGTGTGAGGATATCAATTTAACTCTATTGCCCAAAAATGCTAATATAACTAATCTAACTTATCAATAGTAATCTGAGAATGACAACAGGAGAGAAAAAGGAAAAGGAAACAAGGCGACCTCTCGGGGCCTACTTTATTTCCTGTTATTCGTAGCAGACCTGCCATAGTTGAAGCTTATTTTGTTCAGGACTCTCGATAACAAAAGAAATAGTATCTTAAAGTGGTGGCTTATGGCTTTTGGACACGTTCGAGAGTCTCTTCATCTTGGGTGTTCTAAGAGTTTATAAATAAAAATGTCAGCCTTTTCCAAACTATATTAAGAAAATGTATTGAAGTAACTTAATCACCATTATTTGCAGCTAACGTTGAATTTTGTAGTTTGTATTTTATTCAGGTTTGTAATGCTTCTCTTTTCTTTCTTCTTTGCTGCTTGACCTAGTAGCTCCTCACCTGGAAATGGGGAAAGGTGGCCTTCTTCTTGACTGCTGTCTCTTATTATACACATCATAAAGTTTAAGTTTGCAGGTGATTCAGAATCGGAAGATGCAAAAAATATATGCACTCGTGTATCTTAAGTGGGTAATAACATCGTAGGAGGAAAACTGAAGCATTTATGGGCATGGCTCAGTATTAGGAAACACAAATAGAATTGTTAAGACCTTTCTAAGATGAGCACAGGAAAGCATTGCCTCAGCTGTGAAATACTGGCTTTGTAAAATGTAGAAATTTCCTTCACCATAACAATTCCTAATCTACTTCTGTATTCTTACTATACTAGTTGTTTTTCCACGTATTCATATCTCACCTTTCATTAGCATTGTAAATCCTGTAAATTAAGTATTTCACCATAGACTAAAATACCGAAACAAAATACTAAAATACTTCAACAATATTTCCACTCTCGCAAATACTCCATTTTCTTGAAATTACCTTCAGAGCTAGTTTACAAGCCGCACAAGAAAAGGCCTGTTACTTCATAGTCTTCCCTCATTGATCAGAAGTGATTTTATGAGTTTCTATTGTTTTTCTTTCTTTTTTTTCTTTCTTCTTTTTCTTTTTTTAATCAAACCTCGCTCCAAAGGGCTGATTTTTTTGGTCAGGTCACATCTACTCTCAGGGGGAAAATTTTTTGACATCCTTGAAAACAAAGACGCTGTGGGCCTTGAAGGCAATTATAGACAAGTTGGCATATTGTTCTGAGCAGAATGAGAAGGACACCAATGGGAGTACGAGAAACCTCCCAGAGAAACTTTTGATGGGGTTTCTTGATAATTAGGGTCCTCAAATGTTTAAAAATCCATTGTTGCTCTCTTGTCACGAGTCAAGAAAGAACATTTTGGTTTTTTGTGTTTTGGTTTTTGTTTTGTTTTTTAATCTCTGCTTTCTGGCCGATCTGTTTCTTTGGGGGTAGGGAATGTGCCGCATTCATTTCTGAATGCCCAACCCTTCACATACCGTTTGGCACATAGCAAGGGCCCAGTAAATGATGGCAGAATAAATATCTATTTCTTGGCAAGGCAGATCAGTTCATCTTTACTTAAGAGTCAGTTTTATTCAGGTTTTTCTTATCTTAGCAGCACAGTGGTTATAAATTCATTCTTTTATCCTTTCCATATTTTTTGAGAACTGAGGATACAGATGTGAAAAAGAGACAAAACCCCTAGCCCTCCCGGAGGATAAATTCTGAGGAAAGAACATGATAAACTAAATAAATAAAACATAGTATGTTAGATGGTGAAGTGGAAAAAAAAAAAAAGCATCTGCTTTGGGGTGGGAGTGGAGCTGGTGGCAGATCAGGAGCCCCGCCAGATAATGAAAGCGACTACCATTCCCAGAGGGGTCCACCTTTCCTTGTACTTGGAGCTGAGATGTGTATACTGCCCCTGTGAGGTAATACCTACAGCTGCTAAGGCTGGACACTGGGAATCGGGCCTTGGCCCCAGCAGTGGGGTGTCAACTTCAGAGGAGTGAAACCAGCCAAGTTTTGGCAGTTGTGTGTAGCGGGACCAGCAGGAAGCGAGACTGGGAGGGCCTCAGCAAAGCGTCAGTTTCCCCAGTTACAGTAGAAAGTCTGTTTACTGTATTCGGAAGTTGTGGACCCTGAGTTGCTGCACAAGATGAAAAGTAAACAGAGGACATCTTGTTGAGGAAATAACCTGCCAGGAGGTCTCTTGTAACTCTAGAGAGCTATATCCTAGGAACCAGGAACTGGGACAAATCAGACTAGACTAAGTCTTACTAAATCTGCAACTTAGCCTAGAGTCAGTTCAGCCTGTGCTTAGATTAAAGTAGTCATTCATTCTTCCTGGGAGAGGAAAGTGTGAACCCTCAGGTAGAAGACAGTATCATATGGAGCATCCTGGGTCTTGTTGTTTTGTTGTTATTTGTTTTTTAATATGTATATAACGTCCAGATTTTAGTACAACATTCCTTGGCACATCAGGAGACAGGACGTATGAACATGTGCACATACACAAAATAGTGATACACCGATGATCCACAAATTAGAGTTATTAGACAAGGACTTTAATTGAGATTAAAATAGCCAAGAAGATAAAAATAAAATAGATGAGAAGATGGAGTGTTTTACCAGAAAATTAGAGTCTCAAAAAAGAATCATGGAATTCTAGAATTGAAAGATATAAAATCTGAAATTAAGTGGATCTGATAAAATTATGATTAAATGTCAGTTTAGACAAACAGAAAACAGATTTGGTGAACTGGAAGACAGCTGGAAAATATCCAGTCAGAAGCACAGAGAGGAAAAAGAAGAAACAAAAAAAAAAAAAAAAAAAAAAACCGTGTAATAGACATGAGACACACGAAAAGATTTAATAGCCCTGTCCTGCAGTGGCTGGACACATATGTAACTTAAGCAGTTGAAATTAATTTATATAACCCAATGTATTCAAGTATTATTTCAACCTATAATTAGCATGTAAATACTAATCAGCTACTTTGTTTTTATTCACTGCAAAGTCTTTGAAATTGATGTATATTTTATACCTCACGACATCTCGTTTTTGGGTTTTCCATTCCAAGTGCTCCATAGTCATATGTGGCTATGGCTACCATATTGGACAGTTCAGATCTACATGCTTACAATTAGAATCCCAGAAGGAAAAGAGGAATGGAGTCAGAAGCAGTATATTTTTTTTAAAAAATTAGGTAGGAAAGGGGATAGAGAATGTTAAATATTGGCAGTGTGGGACATGAGGAGGTATAGTTTTAAATGAAGACATGAGGGAAGGCCTCCCCCACAGGTCGATAGCTGAGGATAGACATGAAGGAGATGGCGGAGTAAGCGAGCCGTGCAGGCGGATGAGGGAAGAAGGCTAAAGGCAAGAACCTGAGACATTTTGAAAAAACATCAAGGAGCCTGGTGTATGATGGAGGGATTAATGGGAGACAAGAAGGAGATTAGATCAGAGGAGCATAGAGAGCTAGATCACATACAACCTGGACAGATTTCTTAAAGTTTATCTAAAAGTAAACAATATGTCTATATATTTCCATGTTTTGTTTACTCACTTTATATTAAGAGGAGGGGGGGACTCAAGGTTTAAAAATTAGCTCTGTTTCCTCTGCTGTTGCTAATTTAAAAAAAAAAACAAAAAACCTGAAAGTGACTCGTAAAGTCATATAATGCCTTCATAAGTGCATCACTAAATATGCAGTGTGAAGAGTCAGGGAAGGTGTGTGTTTGAGTTTGGTTTTTAGAAATCCTTTTCCACGAGTCCCTAGAATACGATCAAACTGTGTTAGCATACACTTTTTAAATAACACCTTTTCCACACTGTGAATTTAATATCTAGTAAGAAAATCAATGCAGTTATTCATTTCCAAATTTTTACATTTAGGTTTTTTTTTTTAAGATTGAAAATAACTACATTCAATTAGTTAAGCATGGATTTTCTTTTTTTAATTATAAATGGCTCAGTCTGCAGTATATTATATATTAGGAAACAGAAAAATATCTGGTTAGAAAGATAAGACACTTTCTTATCTGACAAATGAAGGTTTTAAAACTGAAGATGTCTAGGTGTTACATGTTGTCTTCCTGCTCAGAGGTATGTAAAAATGTAACTCCTATAGCCAACTTGGGAAAATAAATATGGATCTTCATTTTCTGAGGTTAGATGAGATGATTGATTATGGTAAAGGATCTCTCTTAGAAAAAGAAAACAGAATAAAAGGTTGACAAGTGTGAGGACTAGGTTTCTTCAAGGATTGATATTAGCTCTAGGCTTACCTAACACTTTTACAAATAATCTGGAAAAAGGCAGGACTTGGTCAAATATCAGAGGTTTTAGGGAATGCACAACTTTCTTGTAGAAAGTCAATAAATTGGTGAGTATCCTCAGGAAACAGCATGCTGCTCTGTGCAGGTGGGCAGTTGAGTGTTAAAAGGGGCAAATGCAACGCTGTATAGCTGGTCATTGAAAATCCAGTACATGTATGTGACTTTGAAACAGTGGCTTTTTTTTTTTTTTTTTTGGCCTCTTTGAAGAGTACCCAAATTCCTTTGAAAATCCAGTTAAGGTTTGAACCTTTTCCCTAAGAAAAAGGTCATAATCCCGACAATAAGAAGTCATATTTTAAGATGGTGGTCTTGAATTAGCTAAAAAGTTACAGTGATTTTCTTCAATCCACTTATTGAGTGAGTGAACGAATATTTATTGAGCTTCAGTTATAAACTCAGTCCTAAATTAAGTACTAGAAATACACAGTGACCAAGACAAACTTGGCAGCTGACCTCACATAAGTTACAGTTTGGGGAAGGAGACAGATAATAAAGCATTTTATGCTGTAATGTGATAACTGCCTCCACACACATGCCAAAATGCTTTGGGAGACTGGAGGGGCACCTAATTTAGACTGTAGGGTGGACAAAGGGATTTCAGAGATAGCTGTAGAGTGACATCTAATTAACATCCAATGGTTACTTTCAGTCAAATTTTTAAAAATTCACAGACACAGAATGTTGTTGTATCTGTATTTCAAAGATTTAGTATCGATAGATGTGATATCCCTCAAAATGGGTAAATGGACTAAAGCACTAAAATGAACAGAAGAGGAAAAGCAGTTTCTAAATGTATGATTTTTCTGGATCGAAGACAGGCTGAGAGAGAACATAATGTGTGTGTGTTTGTATATATATATATATATATATATATATATATATATATATATATATGTATGTATGTGTGTATGTATACATATGCATATATGAAATAAATAAGTAAATATATATGTATATATTTTCTAACTGGGTCAGAGAAAGAGATGATTTTGTGTTAACCAAGACTTATTTACCAGATCCCCCAATACTAGAAAAAAAAATATCTGTATCCTTGGAATTTGATACAAGTAATTTCCTTTATAAAGTAAATGTTTTTGGACTCATTATCCTAATGATGGTACTAGAAGGGATTATTAATGGAAATGAAGATTTCTGATAAATTTTAGAATGAGAGGAATACCAAGATGCTGTATTTAGGGTTGATCTCGCAAGGAGAACCAACCAATCGTTATTAGTCAGGGTAACAAAGATTTCCTGTCAAAGCAGGCGAGCCCTGGCACCTCCACTGATGGAACACAGTAGAGGTTTATCTCCCTCCCCCATGGGGTCCAGTCTAGATCAGGCAGCCTTCCTCTATCTTGTAGCTAAATCCTCTGAAAGCCCACTGTCTCCTCTGAAGGGAAAGAAGGGTGGAAGAGACACTTTAGCTCTTAAGTGCCTGATCCCAAATGTGACACATGTCACTTCAACCCCTAAGAGATCTGAGGTAGTCACATGATCCCACCTAATTGCAGAGTAGTCCAGGAAATGTAGGGAAGCCCAGGGAGTGTTTGCTGAGCACCGTGTCTGCCACACCCTTCAGCGTTACATTCCTTTGGGGACCCTTGTCAGCAAAAGTATTGTGGCCTGACAAAGGAATGTATATGTGCCTGTCTTATGCACCCCACACATCCTTCTTTTCCAGGGTCCTCCAAAACAGGAAGTTACCACCAGAGAACTATTTGACTAGTGTTACAAAGCTTTCTGGCCAAGCGATTGCAGGATAAAAGGGAAGGGGGCAGTTTCTAGAGAGATACACTATTATTAGAATTGCTATTTCCTCCCCTTTATCCTTCCCCGGGAGAGAAATAACGGGCTAAGGAGGAAAATGGTGACACCCTTAAGCAAAAGAGGGAAGGTAAGGAAGAGGAGCTGGTTTTTCTCCCCTGGAGAAAAGAAGTCTGCATTTAGACATGAGGAAGAGGAGACATTCTGCACACAGATAGAAAGTGAAACCTGCAACTCACAAAAGTGTGTAGCATGGAGGTGTACAGTTTGGATCCAAAAACCTAAGGCTCAAGCCATGGAGTCAGGTGCGCTCTCTAAGGGAAATGCCTATGTTTAGGGTTGACAGTACGTGAGGGTGGAGAGTAAGAGGATCCCAGGGGCAAAAGAAGTGAATGAGCGCTATGACTTCAGGGCCAGCTGGGCTCTCCCAAGACGTTTGGAAGGAGATGGAAGAAAAAGAGCAGTTCTTTTCGCCCGATTTAGAGATTAGAATGTCCAAGAATTAGAATCCAATCATTCTAATTCCGTTCCAACCGCCCGGGCAAGGTCGCTAACATTGGCCTCTGCTTCCAAGTACCAAACTGCTCCCAATCCCTGAACCATCGGGAAGTCCTGGAGAAAGTCCAGCTACAAATTAAGATGGAGTGAAAGACAGAAGGCCCTTTCTAAGCAAAACCTGGAATTAAGACCAGTTTCTGTAGAGAGTGGGATGTAGGAAAATAAGAAGTCTGGATTCAAATGATCATGGTGGAATTAACATCTCATGATCTCTCTGGATCTCTGAAGGAGGAGAACAAATCTAGTCACATCATCTCTCCTGTAGATTATTGGAGTTGTTTCTTCACTGGTCCCCTTGCTTCTATCCTGTCCTCCTCTGGTCTGTTCTGAACATGGCAGTCAGGATGAGCTTGTTCAAGTGTAGGTCGGATTAGGTTGCTCTTCTCAAAACCCTCCGGTGGGATACGAATTGTACACGGTCAAACCACCTGTCCCCCTCACTTCTCTGACCTCGCTTCAGCCGCTACTGCTCCGGCCTACTCCTTTTTAGCTGTCCAGCTTCTTTGCTGGCCCTAGAACACACCGATCTGTACTTGCTGTTCCTGCTGCCCAGAACATTTTTCCTTTCTAAATGTATGCATGCTCCCCCCGTCCATCCCTGCGGATCTCTGCTCCATTTTCACTTTATCAGAGAGGCTTATTCCCTCCATCCTTTGTAAAATAGCAAACCCAGCCCTCAGCATGCTTACCCTGCCTCCTTCTCTTTTATGCTCGTCATCCTCTGACATATGTTTGTATTTGCTTCTGTGGGAGCCCCCTCCTGCCTTTCCCCCAGAATGCAGGCTCCAGGAGGGCAGGCACCCTTGCAGTTTGCCCTCCCCTGTTCCTAGAACAGAGCTTGGCCTGTGATAGGAGTTCAGGAACTAATTATTGAATGAAAGAATGCATATAAAAGGCATGCTTTGCAATCACCTATTTTTCTCATTTTTTAACTAGAAAAATATGTATTTATATCTATATTTCACTTTCAAAAAAAGATTTTAAGTAACCTCTATACCCAACGTGGGGCTTGGGCTCACGACCTTGAGATTAAGAATCTCATGCTTTACTAACTGAGCCAGCCAGGTGCCCCTATGTTTCACTTTTATTATTTTTTAATTTTTTTTAGGTTTATTTACTTATTGAGAGAGAGGAGAGAGAGAATGAGCAGGGGAGGGGCAGAGAGAGAGGGGGACAGAGGATCCGAAGCAGGTTCTGGGCCGATAGCTGTGAGCCTGATGTGGAGCTCAAACTCATGAACTGTGAGATCACAACCTGACCTGAAGTAGGACAGTTAACCGACTGAGCCACCCAGGTGCCCCCTATGTATCACTTTTAATAAGAATATTTTAACACCCCCCCCCAAAAAAAGAGAACGCAATGTTAATTTAAATTTGTATAAATTTAGCTTAGGAATCATTTTTTTCATTTTCCCTCAGCGAACATTTGCAAGCGGCTGTTGGAGACTGTAACACTATGCCATCTAAGTTCTCTAAGGCCTATTAATCCTTGCCATGTAGTACTTGTGTTGTTCATAGGAAATAAATTACTTCAAGCTGATTTCAGGAAATAAGAATACTGCTTACTTTCTGTTTTTTAAGAAAGCAGGAATATGGCTTATTGCGTTACTCCATTTGTCAAGATACACAATTGCAACACTTTCTCATGCAGTAAGTTAACAACACTGTTTTTTTGCACATTTGCTCCATAATGTTTGTACAACAGAGATTTTTAAAAAAATGGATGAGACGAATATTCACTGGTGCTTTGTTATTTTTCGTTTCATTAAAATTATTTTCGTAACCAAGTTGCTTTAGCCACTGCTATGTTCTAAAGTTCTGACTTCCACATGTAGCAGGTTGTCATAGACGGCTTCTTGTTACTACTTTTATTTTTCCCCCTTTTATTAGTTGTTTTGAGGCAGTAAAATCGTCTTGTGTTTCTTCACTAGAAAGACGTTTTAAGTTATTTTAAGTCCTTGAGAAGAGCATTTACCACAGGGAATCAGGGGTAGCAGACAGGAAAAGACTTTAAAACCCCATATTAAGCTCAGAGTGAAATTGTAATCAGACAACCAATTATTTAATTTTCTTAACGATGCACTTTATAAATGTCAGTGCAATAACTTGTCATTGGGAGAAATAAAAAGAGCGTGAAATGTATTGATAAATATAAAAAGCAAGAAGACAGATCTTTGAAAAGGTATTTATAGCTATTTCAATAGCTATAAAAGAGGCATTCTTTGGATTATGAACATTTGGGCTTATATATTTTATTGGACTTTCCTGAGCGTTTAATTCTTATCAATACATAACAGAGTTCTCCTTTCTTTGACTGCTATAATTGAAGATATTAGTTGTTTTTTTTTTTTTGTTTTTGTTTTTTTTTTCAAAAAGGCCGGATCATTATTTACTTCTAAACAAAATTTTATGTAGAACCAACCATTGTTTACAAGCACAATTAACATGTTAGAATGAAAGCATAATTATCCACTACTTCTAATCCCTTTCATGGAAATATAAAACCATTAGCACAATAAACAAGTAGCTGTTAATCAGTTGGATGATTTAAGGTTGTTTTTAAACATCATGAACACTTGTTGTTCTTTGCTTTTATCAATAGGTAGTCTTTATTCACAGCTTGTGTAGACATGAAAACCCAGCTTTCAGTTCTCAGATTCAAGGTTGTTCCTATTATCAAATGGGAGTCACATTCACTAAAGGGAGAAATGATTCTTAGATCTGTCACATGTTTACAATCATACATCTGTCACAGCCAGAGAAGCAATACAGTCTCCTGGTAGCTGTGATGACTAGTGAGCCTTCACACGTACACACACTTCCAGAGAGAGGAAGGGAGGGAGGGAGAGCAGAGAGAGAGGGAGAGAGAGAGAGAGAGAAAATAATTATAGATACTGCTACATGGGCCTCAATTCCTTCTTTGAAAAACCTTTCTACTTTCTTACTTACCTTTCGGGCAGCATGTATAGTACTTTGAGGAGGTATTATTATTATTTCATATTGATGTGTCTAAATTTTTTCAACTATCGTTAGGTTATACAACCCTCAACGTATCACATGTTAGTCAAGTGAAATGATTCAGTGGTTTGGAACAGAGATAATCGTACTCATCCCTTGGGAACATGTGATTCCTTAATTCATGTGAAATAGAATTAAAAGTCTATTTTACAAGTGACTAGAATTACAAGTTTACTTTGACTTTCTTTCAGGAAGTAAAGGCAAATACATCTCAATTGATACAATGAGAGTCTGGGTTTTTTTTTGTTTGTTTGTTTGTTTTGGTTTCTTTATTAATGATTTACACAAAATCAGGAGCCTCATCATATACAAACAGAGAAAATATAAAGTGCTGTAGAAAATTCACTTTAGCACTACGGAGATGACTCAGCATAGCAGCTCTTTATCTTACCAGTATATAAAAGCACGCCTAAGAGTGCATCAATTTTCACGGCCATTTAGTAGATTAGAAAGCAATTGTAAACAGAGTAAAACCCACATTAACTCCTGTCAACATCCTGCCTTTTGCTCAGTTATGGATTTGTTTGAAATAACAGTGAGATCTAAAGTGATGGCATCGACATCACAGATTGTATTATAAATATGAATGAACCTGTCGTAATGAGATGCGTGGCACTAGATGGCAGGAGTTTGTCCTCCCTGTCATGGTAACAGGTTTGTGACATAAGGGAATATGGCATTGTCTCTAAGAAATAACTCCACATGTTCTCAAATGCTAATCGTATCAGCTGACATGTTTTCAGATTGCCCCAAATTCTACATTCTAATATTGTACCATTAATAACCATCTGCTGTTTAATGTTCAAAAGTCAGTCCAGATGATGTGAAATCCGTTGAGCTATTTCTAAAAAGTGATTGTTAATTTAAATAATATTTTTGACTTCTAGTGGATTATCTTGACTAATCTCTGCCTAAAAGCGTAAGATCCAGAAACCATCTCATCTGAATGGAAACTAGTGAATGGGATTGGGTACAGTTAAAATGGAAATTCTTTTGAACGAAGCACAGTAGCTGTATCCTTACCTTCTAGGCTTTTTCAGGAAGGATTCAGTAAGCTGTTGTTTTCTTCTATTTAGAAGACAAGGGTGTATATCTTTCTGATATTTGTTTTCTTTTTAAAGATAACCACATTGAGAGGTTTTGGTGGTGGAACAAAGAATTATTTTAGAAGACATCTTTTCATACTATTAGATTAGAAGAAAGGGTACCAGTGCATATCTTTTTAATTGCTTGATTCAGCTTGAATTGTCATTCTTTTTTAGATAAGGGTCATTTTATTCTTCTGCGTAACGTCTTTTTGTTGGAATACTTGTATTCTGGAAAAATTTAGTACTAACTTTTTAACTACATCTTTTAGTCTTCAGAAGGAGTAACTGTACATTTTAGTATCAAAACTGTGAATCCAATTGGATTGTGATAGTTCACCTATTAGGTGATTTACCCGATAGTCAACCTCTCTTTGTTACAGACTTTGCGGTTACAATTTTCTGATGCTTAAAAGGGGGGGAAGTAGTCACCTAAGGGAACTAATATTTAGCCAGTGAGTTACTTGTTAAGTACTGTGCTTGGTGCTCTACATACATTGTATTATCTCATTTAATACAGTCTCCTTTTAACTTGTAAATATTCGAAGTGGGAAATCATCTGGATGTATTGGGATAGTGGCTCTTTGCAAATACACAGTTTACTTGCAAAAGTAAATCCCTGGAGAATATAGGATTAGTGTTCCCTTGGCTTTTCTATTTTATTTTAGAGATAATGGGTGGGGGGGAGACCAAGTTAGTGGGGGTGGGGGCTAGAGAGAGAGACATGGACCGAATGAGAATGAGAATGTTAAGCTGGCTCCACACTCAACATAAAGCCCAACACAGGGTTCAATCCCACAACCCTCGTGTCATGACCTGAGCCAAAGTCAAGAATCAGATGCTCAACCGACTGAGCCACCCAGGCATCCCCCACCCTGGCTTTTCTGGTTCTGACTGTAGCCATCACCCACGGTCTGGTATTGGGGAAGAGGAGGAAAGTACCATGGTGCACATCTCTGAGAAAAAGACAAGCGTGCTTGCCTTCAAGTAAATATCAGCGGCACCCAGGAATATTTGCTGTCACCCATTTTTTCCTAAAAGAAGGCATTTATGGGATTGGTCATATTATACATATGGGAATCCTGTTTTTCAAGTTGAAACCACAAGGACAATGAAACCTAGCTAGTAACCTACAAGATGTATTCACTAGTAGCTTGTGGCAGTGGTTTCAAGTTAGATGATTAGTGGATTCATTTTTATCAACTGTAACACTTTATGATGCTTATGGAAATATTCTTAGTAAATTATTCAATCAAATAAATTTTACATGAGGGTTTTACTAACAAGTCTAAAAAATTACTTTCAACTAAATTCAGTCAGACAGATGGATTTTGTTCTCCAGGTGGTTGCGTATTTTTTGCTTGATAACCTATTTGGCATTACTCTTTTGAACCTGTGAATATTTATATTTCAGGTCCCTCTCAATAATTAAGAAATCCGCATTCGGTACCAGATGTTTCAAATGACTAAACAACTTTTTCTCATTCTAGAACTGTAACATTTTTTACTCTGTTTTTGTTTTTAGTAACATTTTCCCAAGAATTAGAAACACAGCAAGTATTTCCTAAAGTCTTAGATTCACTAAGAAGCTGTGTTAAGGTTAATTTACTTTATTAAGCAGAAGTATAGGCATCCCAAGAGCATTGTGTTGTTGTTGTTTTACAAGTATTTTAGAAGCTATAAAATTAGCTGTTTTATAATGTTCTCAGTTACTTTTCTTCTTAGGTTGTTTCCTGCAGTGTATTATCTTTTTGACAGAGTTTTACATTTTTAAGAATTATGCAATGAAGACTGGCATAGCTTCATTTCTAGCAAACTAGACCAAAATCAAAGTGTATCAACCTCATCTACTCTCAGCATAAACCCTGGTCTGAGAAGAGCTGCTTGATTTCTGTAGTCAGGAAATCTTGAGTATCCTGTGGAGGTTCAGGTTTAGGTACAATTCTCTGATTTTTTTTTTTTTTGGAGTCCCCTATTTTGTTTTACCTTGGTAGGATCCATTCCAAAAATTATTTTTCTAGTATAATTGAGGTTGGTTATTGGTTAATAATACTAATTCAAAGCCAAAAACGTATTTAATAGGATCTCATATCTGTGCTTTCTCTGTAACCATAGGCAAATCACAGGTGGAGTCTTTAAATGCTTTGGCTCATAAGTAACACCACACAAAAAATTCAAGGTCACAAAAATTACATCACCTGTTTCAAAAACCACATTTCAGGCTATTACTAAGGATGCTTCTTTATGATGACTTTAGATTGTTATATATTAAATCATTTCATCTTTTATTTCGGAAACTATTTCCTTGAAAATTCACATTGGGCATTTTAGAATGAGGATTATAAAGATCATTTGAAATTCAGATTAGAAAGCATAATTTCCAATATAAATTGTGACTCTGATTTGGCAAGTAAGAAACTCAAATTTGTTGTATAATTTTGTAACAATCTCCTTTGTGTTTCCATGAAAACACTATATTGTTTTCACTATTTTGAAGATATCACATGCTTCATGAATTTTGCACAAACTTTGTTACTTTTTTCTAAGTTTGGGAAATAAGCTATTGCACTGCAATTTGATCTCCTGTTGGATTATAATACTAGCATTCCATGTATTACACGGTGCTGTGATACGACATAAAGACTGTCAAAGAGCATTTGCTTTGAATTGTTTTTACAAGTAGGAGAGAAGGATTTGCACTGATGATTCTCTTCATTCTTTAGACTAATGACATATCCTTTTAAAACTGAGACACCGTTAGGGAGACACCTATGACAAAGACCATCAGGGAGACACCTATCTGGCCAGGTCACTCCCCCCTCCGCCCCCCACTTAACATCTTTTAAGGGCTTCCCATGGTTCTTGGAATAAAGTTTCAGACCTTTCCAGTCTTAGTCTAGTCACTCTTAACTTTGGTCACTATGTTACAACCAAAAGAGCCTTCCACCCATGGGCTTCATGCTGTTCCTTCTGCCTGGAATGCTGTTCTCCCACTAAAACTATCTCACTAACTCTTGGGGTATCTTTCTGATCTCAAATACTATTTTCTCATAAAAGCTTTCCTCTAACTGCCTTGCCTCCAAAACTTAAATCAGGTTTCCCATTACACTTCATAATTGCATCCTTTACTTTTCCTTCATTGCACTTACAAGTTATAATTACATATTTGTTTGATTATTTGTTTAATGCCTGCCTCTCCCAATAGAGTATAAGCTATATGATTAAAGAAAGAGTTGGAGTCAGAGGAAAGACTTTATTATAATCAGTATTTCACACATTGACAGGTAAATTAGACCAAAATAACTCCCAGGGAGCAATACACAGCCTGATAACCATGAAATCAAGGAGAAGGCTATATGGTACAGTATAGGAGGTACACAGACTGATTTTTAGAGACCTCAAAGAAGAGGAGAGTAGTGATGGGGGGGGGGGGTTGGTTTTACATAGAAAGAGTATGCCCTTACTAGTCATTTGGGCATGTCTTTTGACCTCTCTGGGCCTTGGTTTCCTTGTCAGTAAAAGGAAACCTAAAGTTCTATACCTACAATATTGTCAACCACAAATAGAATAGAATGAGGGCTGGACTCCGGCATTCTTTCAGAAAATAAGTTATAGTTGTGAATCATACCAAGGATTCTAGACACAGGCAGGAATATGAAGCTTCTGGGGGGTTTGGGGGGATGTCAAATGGCTAAAGGGAGGGACATAACTAGAAACTAATTGTGACTGCTTTGGCTCCAAATCTACACTCCTTCTTGACCCCCTAGTCTTAAACCTCAATCCTTTTTCCTACCAAATTTCATAAATAAATCCCCAGTATTCAGAAAAATAGCTAAAAATTCAACTATGAAAGCTGGTATTTCCTTTAAAAAAAAAAAAGAAGAAGAAGAAGAAGAAGAAAAACCAACCAATAATTTCTCAAAGCTATGAAGACTCCGTACCAAGTAAGATTGGGGGAAAAAAAAGATTTATACTATTTTTAGTTATCAAAAGCATAGAACAAAAAATACCATCAACTACAGTTGTGGTAGTCTACATGCTAAATTCTCTTCTTGGCTTTTTAAATTCCTTTTTAACTTGGCTTAGGCTGAATGAGGTATTTTAGTCCTAACATGTACATTGCATAAGCTTTACACAGAAGGGTCAGGATTATTTGTAACTAATGTTTACAAAGGATCAATGGACTGTATCCTTTTGTTTTTGTTACACATGAAAGGAATACAGTTTACTTAGTCCTAAACACCCTCAGTCAGCCACCTGCAAATGGATTATGTACTTGAATATAAAAGTTACTTGTACATTTAAAATGTACTTGAGCTGAAAACATTCTTTCCTCTATTTCCTTTGTTTACTTTATTAATTCTACACGTATTAATGAAAATTGATCTGTACACAGATTGACATGTCAGATTAACTTTTCTGACTTTTTCTGAAGCAGGCATTTCCAGTGAGGCAGTTTCTTGAAGTCAGAAGGATTATAACTTTGCAAATATAAAGCATAGTAGTTTAACAGAAGTGTAAAAAAAAAAAAATGGTTAAAATAAGCCAGATTTTAAGTTCTGCTCCTTTACTATATTTTCTAAAACACTAAATGTCACTAGGCAAGCTTTATAATCTTGGATTTGATGTAGTTCAGCAAAAAGATTGATGAAGGTTGATTATACAACCTGAGGAGACAAAAACAATACTAATGACATGAAAAGCAGAAATTCCAATCGTTCATTCAGGGCAGGGGTTTGTATAATTTCCTCAATCTAATCATCGTCTTTCCTTTGGAAAATCCAAGGAGATGAGCTCATTTAAGGTGCCCCATATGAACCGATTTTACTTATACACTAATTTCGATCCTTTCTTTATTAGTCCTTCCTCCAACAATTAAGTTTTTTATGACTAAAAAACACCTGACAGTTCACAGCACAGCCCCCTTCCCCAGTACTCCTGCCCGTTTTTTCCCCATACCCACCAGACCCTTTCACATCCAAGTACAGATCTTCCTCATCTTAACAATGGAGTTACATCCCGATTTAACACATTTTATACACCTAATGCATTTAATACACCTAACCTACCGAACATCATAGCTTAAACTTAGACCTTACCTTACACCTGCTCAGAACACTTACATTAGCCTACAGTTGGGCCAAGCTCTTGAACGCAAAGCCTACTTCATAACAAATTGTTGAATATCTCATGTAAGTTCTCGAATACTGACCTGAAAGTGAAGAACAGTGGCTGAATGGGTACAGAATGGTTGTAAGTGTATTGGTTGTTGACCCTTATGATACCGTGGCCGGCTGGGAACTACCCCTCCCTGCTGCTCCCCAGCACCATGACGTAGCATCATACCGTATATTGTTATCCCAGGAGAAGACAATGAATCAAAATTCAAAGTACAGTTACTATTTGAATGGGTAGTACTCCCATACTATCATATAGTTGAAAAATCCTAAATCCAACCATCGTAAGTCAGGGACCATCTATATGTTGTATCTGCTCCTACTTCTACCTAAGATGTCCTTCTACCCTGCTTTATTTGATAGGCTTAGACTTACTTGTCAAGACTCAATACAAATGTGATTTATAACATCAGTGCTTTGCAGGCTTAATTCTTTTGTCCTCTATATTCCTTCATCATTTTTTTTTTTATTTCGTAGCTGTTTTAGCACTTACTTACAATTTATTTGTTTTAGTAATATGCTTTTTTCTCTGCTAGATATGAGTGCCTTAAGGTCTAAGACCTCCTTCATCTTTGCATCCCCAGCACAATGGCTGGTAGGTACATAGTAGGCAGTCCATTATTGTTGCTTCAATGCGTGAATTAAGTAACCAATTATATGAAATGTCTGACAGACAATCTTCTACTTTGAAACCAGTGGTATTCCCAAAGTTAATTTTTAAATCCTTTGTTTTGGAACTCACCAAGCAATTTCCCACAGAAACAATGTTATAAATGTTATAAATGGTGGTTAGGTTCCCAGGCTAGCCCTCAAGAGTCTATTTAACCCATAATGTAGCTGAAACACAATGCAGTTGTAATGAAAAATAGCAGAAAACAGCACTGTTACAAATGTGCAGTGTTTTCATTACATTAAGTAAATACAATTCCTCTTCTCTTTAGAAACTGCAATCCAGGGTAAATTATACCAATGGGCAGGCATAACATGACCTAGTGATAAGAGCATGAATGCTTAATATAGGCCAAGCTCTTTGACTAACTTGCCTTGGAAATCATTTAACTTTACTATGCCTGAGTTTCTACATCTCTCCCCCCATCTTGGTAGTTCTTGCCTGCTCCCATTATCTGAAGAAAAAGCAAGATAATGAATGTAAAGTACACACTGAAACATTTAGAGCCGTATGCACATGCAATGCGTATCGTAGTATAAAGTGCTCACAAATGAAATTAACCTGAATTATGAACATTTGATGGAGTGAAAAATAAAGTAACACATGGAGTTTAAACTTCCACTGGCCTGACCCCCAAAGTCTGGGAGCTGGATAACCATCGTGTTGTCTTTCTTCCACCATGACCAGCTAGAAGACATGAGTTGCTCTCTCAAGGCCTTAGTTTCTGCTTGGGCAAAATGGCATTGGGATTAGATGACTTTCTAGTTCTTTTAACCTGATTGTATTTAACATTATTTGGACAGAGTGGTAGCTTTGGTGGAATCAAAAATATCCTGGAGGGGTCATAAATATGGACTGAATTTCTTCCTTTTCTCTTGTGTGATTAGCTTGCTTCAAGTGCCACTTAGATACATTGTATCTTTACTGCTTGATACAGTTTCTTCTTTAGTCTGCTGATACATGGACCTTCAAACCAATTTGTTCCCCAACATCTGCCATCAAAGTCTACATAGAAACTAACTCCTGTCATGTAGTGTCTCCATCCAAACTTGCAGAATAAGCAGTCCTCTTATTCCCTACTCAGAATTCTGGTTTCTCCTACAAAGCATAAAGTTTTCCTTATGATTTGTGTGAGAGATTCTCTGAGAGTTGATTCTAGTGCAATAGATACATGTTCCAGCTAACTGTCTAATCAGACTTTATCCTCTATTAGGAGCCATCTGTTGGCTGATGACGACTGTTTTTTATTTTAGTGCAATCCATTTTTATTTGTTTGTTTGTTTTTTACCATACCACCTGCAGTTGCCACTTTCCTAGCTCTTCCTTCTTTCTGTGGGAGTGCGGGAGGGGACCGAATGTGGCCAGCAGGGGTCTGCTGACCTCCAAACAAAATGCTTGAGGTTCAACCCTTTCTCTCTGACCAGAATGCCTCCTACCTCAGCTGTCAAGCCCTCCTTATATTCTGTCCTGTATTTAAGCTTCCCCAGAAATCTTATGACCTTTGAGACTATGAGACTTTTCTGGAACAAAAAGAACGAAGTCGGTAAATTTTTACAATCTTTAACGTTTTGTAACAAGAAATTCACATTTATCTCTTCCCCAATCATTGCTTTCCTTCTGTGCCTGAGGATTGAGTAGTACATAATAAATATGTAACCCCTTCTATATAAACAATTGTTATTGGGTCAAACCGCATTACAAAAACATGTTCTGTGTGAAATTTCCAACGCGATTTAATGTTAAAAATGTTAGGATTAGATGACCCACGTAATACGTTTTCTTCACTGTCTTCATATGTTCATCAGCATGGGTGTCACTTGCTCTAAGTCCTAACATCTATGAGATGGGACATTTGTAGCATTTTTAGTAGATTTCCCCTCAGGTAGTGTTGCCTGCACATTGTTTCAGGTGTATCTTAAGTTCTATTACTGCAAAGCTCAACTGGGGGCTTGCCATTGTGAAGCCTGTCTTCAGGTCAACTATCCTGGTTTGGACTTCACCCCTCTGAGATCCTGTTGCATTTACTGTGGGCACATCTCATTTGGCATTCCCATAACACTAAAGATGAGCCAACATAAGCTCTTCTTTTGTCGATGGTGCTTTTCCAATCAGCAAGAGTGCCTTAGACTTTTTGGTAGTATCCAGCTCTTATAGCTTACACATATAGGTGCTCAATAAACATTTATTGATTCATTATTCAATTACACATTGACTTATTTGTTAAGTGGAAGTTTTCAACTGATCTATTTTTTGACCTTTTCAGTTATTAGTTTTTTGGCAGTGTTTTGATTACCCAGTTGCATTTTTACCATCAATAGGTTATGTCTATGAATAGAAGTCTAGAGACATTTTTAATGTGTTTGGGAAAATAAATTGAATAAAGAAGTTCAGATTTTAAAATTGCAGATGAATATTGTGTTAGTGATTAACTGTAGCAAACATATTTTGAGACAGTTTATCTAGCTGAGGAAAAGACAACAATAGAGCCATCCCTTGTGACCATTTTCAGTGGCTTCCTTCAAAAATAGTCATTTTAAAGTTTTTGTTTCCTTCTTCCTTTAATCTCTCATGTTATGAATAATATTTAGTTGAACTCCCAAAGCAACTGGGGGAAGAAAATCTTTGGTGTTGATTTTGGATAAAATATGAGACATTTACTTTTGTGAATTTTAATCTCAGAAGACTTTAACACAGCCTTTTGTTCTCTGGGCTCTCGTATCATTCAAAGATTCAAATTTAAACACCAATGTGTTTTTGACCACAAGAAAGCCCACTGAAACACCTAAGTATGAAATTTTTAGTTATTAATATCTATAGAATGTCATTATTCTTTTAATTACCATTTCAGCAATTCTCAAATGGGTAATAATGCATTTGGTTGTCCTGCCTGTCCTCTAAAGAAGGCCCATAGAATAATCACCTTAATGTTATATCACTTCATAGTTTATTATTTCTCTAAGCTTTTTACTTAACCCATAGTTGCTTGGCAATCAAGCTGATTGATTAAAAATTATATTCAAATTAATTATTCTCTAAATCCTTTTGATCATTTCAAAGCACTAAGAAATGTCAGACTTTGCCCTGATTTGGGGTCAAGAATTGAAACTCTACTTCCTATATTTTTGACCTTATAAAATTCTTTCTACCTATAAATATCAAAATCTGATTAATCACAAAGCACATTAATCTGAAAATTCATGTATCCTTTTATATATATATAGAGAGAGAGAGAGAGAAGAGAGAGAGAGGATACATATTTGTATTAGTTCAAAAGTCTTTACAGCCATAATCCCTCATATATACGAAGTTATTTCTCTCTGGCTTAAACATCTTGGCTGATTTTTAGACTTGGATGAATTTCACTGTAAATTGCCGGTCGATGTGACTCGAGTACCCAGGAGCTGTCAGGATGGCTCAGTGATTTAGCGTTGGTGTCCTGCAGCTTTGACTGTAATCAGCAGATGCTGTGGTATTACCATAAATGTTTTCCTAACTGCTTCTGTCAAAAAGAGAAAATTCTTCCTGCACTGAGTCTGCTGCTTCTGATTAAATTCAGTTTGCCTTCTTTTGCATAATTAATGTCCCATGATGATCTCTAACCTTTTGTTTTTAATATCGCCTCTTGGTCTAGACTCACTCTTGATGGGGAAGCTCAACTAGGAGCAGACAAAGAGAAATGGATGGTGCTTTTACATGAACCCCCAGCACCTCCCTGGCTCTGAAGTTGTTACAGTTTTATATACCATCACTTGTCAAAGATCATGAGAGGTTCTGGTCTTTGCGGTGTTTTTCATTGTTGTGCCACTGCTCTGTTCTACTTCTGAAGGCTGTTTCTGCAACGCTTTGGTGCACATGGTTTTGCCTGAGGATGTGGGATGATAGGATCTGCTTTAGAATGTGCTTACCCCGGGTGTGTAAACTGTGATAAACCTCTGGCACAGGCCAGGCAAAGGGCTTCCTATTCTTCTGCTAAACTTTCTGTACCTGTAGCCCAAAGTAAATCAGACACTACATTGGCGGCAACAAAGCCAATGTATAAAAAAACATAAATATGTTAAAAATAAATGCCCTATTTGTCAGCGAAAACATTTTTTACATTTTCCCAATGGGGAGAGATCTTTGAATTTGTTCAATAGCAGTACCTTTTTCCTGAAAAGCCCAAAGTGCTTCATCATTTTCCTATTTATCCTTTTAGAACCTAGGAGTACTCCTGCCTGGTAACCACCTGTGAGTTGATTTTTTTTTTTTTCCCTTTTCAAGTGGAACATTGATGTGAATAGATAGCCTTTGTGATTTCATTCTTATAGTTTAATTTTTTTTTTAAAGTATACATGATGTCTCCTAAGGCACTAAATCAGGCCAGCAGTAACTGGCAAATTTACAGCTGAGAACTGCTCAGGGATCGCATTTTCTGAAATTAGGATTCTGTCTCTTCCCTTTGTTTCAGAAGAAAGGACAAATTGCTGAGCCTTCACACTTTCTGCAGCTTACCTACTTCTTTCTCCTGTAGGAAATTCTACTCACAAATATTTATCACATTATTTTTAGTATTATTTTATTTTCTTCCTAGATTCAAAGAAGAACTTCAGAATGAAAGAAGATTTTAGAAAAGTGGTAATTTCATGACCGAGGCAGCTAGGCTTAAAATGAGGAAAAGCCACGTACAGTGCATATTTAGTCAGAGGGTTTCCAAACTACTAAAATGTTAACTGTGAGTATAAGTTTAGTTTATGTCAGGTTAAAACCAAATGGAAAGAAACAGGAATTTTGAAATAAATATGTGACTCCCTGTGGGGTTTCCTATTGGATTGGGGCTGGCTGCATGGCAGGTCAAAGAATTCACCCAAAGCAGACAAAGGAGAAGCTTCTTGAATACACTGCAAGGGAGCCACGGGCAGGACAGCAAAGGAGAGACTGCACCTTGAGGTGGGGCGGGGTGGGGGGTGGGGTGCTGTCATTACAGGGTGGAGTGAGAGAGTATGGGAATGTGTGGAATTTTCCCTTGTTTGTTAACTGTGGTTGTAAGTAGCCCATTGGTCGGTTAGGACCTATGGCTATTTGCGGGTGGGTCACCTAATGAGCCTGTTTGATTTCAGCTATGTGGCCACCTGTGGGCCCTTTTGCCTTGCTCAAGTTTTCCATCCCTCAAGCCTGTGGCCTAAAAGTGGCCTCTACAGTCCACAAATAGATTCCGCGTAAAAGCAAGAGTTATGATCAACATTAACTTTATTTTTTCTTACTCAGACTCTGTTACTACCAACTCTTTGAGCTTTTGGTTGCTTAGCTCTCCTGCAGGTCCAGTATGTATGTGTGCATGTATGTATGTGTGTGTGTGTATGTGTGTATGTGTGTGTGTGTGTGTGTACATAGGCGTGTATGTGTGTATGTCTGAATTTTTCCCCACACAACCACTCTACCGCTTTTCCATATCTGTTCATCATCTCTTCATATTAGCCAACCACTTCTACAAGAGAGAGTACTCCCTCCAGCGAAACAGCTAGTTTGTGACCTGGGAGACAACGGCAGTGTGCCAGGTAAAACAGAAAGGCTGTTAAGTCTTCATTCTGCATCCGCCTTTCCCTAGCTCTGTCACTGAAATTATCCACTTAACTTCTGGTCTCAATTTTTTTTGTCAATAAATGGAGATAAACAATAACCACCTCATAAGAGGACTAAATGTCTGCTAATGTGTCCACATACCTGCTTCTCTGAGACCTGTATCTGATGGCCAAAGAGAACCAGGAAGACATTTGGAAAAGGCAAGGCTACAAGAACAAGAGGTTCAATTGTTCTTTTTAGTCTGTTTCTGCATTTTCTTTTTTCAAAAAAAAAAAAAATATTTATCTATTTGGAGAGAGACAGAGTGCACAAGCAGAAAGGGAGAGAAAGAGACTCCCAGGCAGGCTCTGCACTGACAGCACCGAGTCCGATGCAGGGCTGGATCCCATATTCAGGACCTGAGCCAAAATCAAGAGTCGGACGCTTAACCAACTGAGCCTCCCAGGTGCCCCAATCAATTTATTCATGAACACAATGTGTTATTAAAAAAAAAAAAAAGTCACATGTGTGTCTCCCTCAGTGATATTTGAACGTGAGAGTAGAAGTCACTTAGAAAAGCACCAATATCTTAGGAAAATGGGAAATGTTTCTCTGACTCTCAGAAGAGTCTCCTTCCCACCTTTTCCTCCCTCCCTCCAAAAGAAGGATTTTCATAATTTCCCTCTTAATAACTCTAGATGCCCTCAAATCCTCAAACTTGATTTTAAATGTATTATTGTTATCATGGTTTAAGGGGAAGCTGTCAGATTATTTTAAATGACAAAGAGCCGTAATGCATTCTCTCTCTATGCCATTCTCTTCGGATATACTCAGAATTTGGATATCCACACACTTTATCCCCAGCAAATTAACACATAAATATACATCACTGGATTTATTACTTTTCCCATGAATTTAATGATACTACAGGTAAGCATAAGCCAGTTTGCTGATGGATAGATTACATTGAAAGTATTAGAAATGATTTGTTTTTAACATCAAAAGACATGATTTGACCAGTTATTCCAAAAGCATCTATGGCTTTTAGATACATACATACATACATAGAACCCAGAGTTCTATGACTTCAGGAGTGTCTGTTACTAATGCATCTGCTGTAACCATTGAAAAGAGGCCCACACACAGCCACTTTCAAGATTTGTGATTAGACGACAACCCACAATGCCTTAGGGGTATATGATGATGTCTATGTATCAAAGAGCTCTTGCATATATGGTTTTTGTTGTAAAAATACTTGCAGAGTTGTTTTATTTCATCAGCTCCAGTAAACAAAGGTGCTAAAGTCTACAGAGATTGAGAGAATCATTCCAGGGTATAAAAAGTGAATGACATAGCTAAGAAGAAACTCTTACAATTTTTCCTTTTAAATATAAACTAACCCCAGGGCGCCTGGGTGGCTCAGTCAGTTAAGTGTCCGACTTCGGCTCAGGTCATGATCTCACTGTCCGTGGTTTCGAGCCCCATGTTGAACTCTGCTGCTGACAGCTCAGAACCTGGAGTCTACTTCAGATTCTGTGTTCCTTCTCTTTCTGCCCTTCCCCCACTCACACTCTGTCTCTCTCTCAAAAATAAATAAACATTGAAAATAAACTAATAAATAAATAAATAAATAAATAAATAAATAAATAAATAAATAAATAAAAACTAACCCCATAATAGAGCACCCTCTCTGATCTGCAGATGTAGAGTTTGCAACCAACCAGACGAACCAGGGAATATTGTTTTTGTTTCTCTCTCATGTAAATCCAAATAACAAATCAATGAGCATATACCCTGACAAAGGAAAAGGTTTTTCCCTGGCCGTAATAAGCTCAGTTAAAATCAAGTCTGTAGAGACAGCAGGGAAACTTGCCTCCCACTAAAGAGCCTTTAATGTGCTTGAGGACATCATCCCAGCACTCTGCAAGGAGACCCGGAAGAGAGCCACAGCAGCAAAACCAGAAATGGCATCATGGTGTGACACAGAGTAGCAGACGTCTTGGCCTTGATCTTTTTCCCTGTATAAGTGGGATATTAACAACAAATTCACAGAGTGTGTGGGAACTAACCGGGGAAATGGTATTAAAGCCTGTTGTCCTGTCTGAAGCCAGAGAGGCACCATTAATGGTACTATTTTCACCGCCATTCAGATAAAGACCCCATGAAAGGTTTCTTGTATAAAATGTAGTAAAAGAGACCAATGGAAAGTGTGGTGAAGGCAAAGAACGGGGTGCCCTGAGCGTGGACAATGGTAGCTGGAGGTGAGGGCTTCCTGGAAGTGACTTCCTGCACTGAAGCACTTTGACCTTGTTTCAGACTGGAGAGAAGGGAAGACCAGAACACTAGTCTCTTGAGAGGCCCAGATACAATGATGAAGGCAGATCATTCTCCTGCATTTACTATGGTGTAACAACAAGGGCAGTAACAGGCCGGCTGCTCTGAAAGAACAGTTCCCAGGGGAACGACCACCGTCAACCGCATCTGGTGCAAAACGTCTCAAATTCTGAATTTCTGATTACAAGTGCACTTCCTTCGTCGTGTGTTCTTTAAATCCTGTCCAGTTCACCTTTCAGAAACTGGGCCTGATTTGATCGACTCCATGCCCACCCCTCTACATAGCCTCCTTTTCCCTCTCCCTGTCTCTTTCCTCTCAGTGCCCCAAACTGCCGAGTTCACTAGTTCTCCTTAGACTTTTCTTGGACGAAGCCCTGTTACCCCCACATTGCTTGTGTTCCCTTCATTCACCATCCACTGCTACAAATGATACCCCCTCCAGGCCCTAAGCATTTTCTTTTGCAATCAAACACACCCATAGGACTCACTGCATGTTCATGTTTTGTACTGACGAGGCATGGATCCTAATTTTGCCAAAAGCCATAACAGAAAGCAGGTTCAGTAACGCATTTTTAAAAAGGCATAATTGAGTATTTCAAACACTTGGAGCAATTCTTGCCATTTCTCCTTGTTACATAAGAAAGGTGATAAGCCAGTGTCTTTGTGGATATCAATACATCCATGTGATTAGATTGTAGGTCTCCTGTAGGCAGGAACCATGTCTGCCCATTCTTTGCTATACCCCTGACACACAACATGGCCTCCTGTACACGCTCAGCATTTTTCAACTTAAGGAATGACGGCTGCGTGCTGTTCCTCTTGTATCCTCTTTGGCAGTGTGCCAAAGAAATGTGAAACATGGCCTGTGCCCCCTGGCATGTAGAATCTTATGATGAAATGCCCCCCATGTGCCTGTGAAGCACTTTTCACACCACAAGGGACGAAAAGAACAGAGACCCTTCTCCAAGTAGTTTGTGATCTTATCGCTGGGCTCTCACACGTGGCAAGGGCCGCAGAAAACTGTAACACCAAGCAGACCAGGATATACAGTATATGAGAGAAGTACAGCGGATGTTCTTTGGAAAGTGACATCAACAACCTTTTTGAATCAGGAGGTAGCATTTGGTGAGACTTGAGGGATCACAGGTTATTATAGACAATGGTTAGGACAGAGGAATAGAGAGGGGGTAGTATTACAGAAAAGTTCACTGCCTTAAGCACGGCTAAAAGAAGTTAAAAAAATGTGTGTCTTAGTTTTAGGAATTGCACTGTTTCCTAAAATAATGGTGGTTTCCTCAAGCACAGATTCCTAGTGAGAGAAAACTAGATGCTAAAACTTTCACATTTCAGATAGATTGAGGCATTTGTTGTTAGTTCATTTTTTAAATTGTGTTTAAAAAATAATTATATAACTCTGGGCTCTATTTGGCACAAATCGGTTTAGTATTAAAAGACACAGTGTTTTTGTTTTTGTTTTTGTTTTTAACATGTAATAATATCAAAGTAACTAGCTGTGAGTATTTTCTAATGTACTGGCGAATCTGGGTCTTACATTTTGCTTCCTTGTGAATAACTAGTTGCAGTTATAAACATAGGCCGTACTTTATACCATACACACAAAAGCCCTGGAAAAAATATTCCTGGTCTATTTAACTAGAGAGCTCAACAGATTTTTAAGGCATTAGTCACAAACAATATTGGTAAAGATGAAGTGTCTCATAAGTTACCTTTGGTTCCTTGTGCTAATATAGGAACACTATTTGCTGCTTCCTCAGCATTTATAGTTTCTTTTTCAAAAGTTAACTGTAACAGGGGTACCTGGGTGGCTCAGTCGGTTGAGTGTCCAACTTTGGCTCAGGTCATGATCTCGTGGTTCTTGAGTTCCACCCCCACATCGGGCTCTGGGCTGACAGCTCAGGACCTGGAGCCTGCTTCAGATTCTGTGTCTCCCTCTCTGTCTGCCCCTCCCTGTTTGTGCTCCATGTCTCAAAAATAAACTTTTTTTTTTTTTTTTTTAATTCAAAAGTTAAATACAGCAGCTATAGTTTGAAGTCTGGAGCTGAAATGGGAGATTTTGGGCTTGACTCTGAGCTCTGCCCCAATCTGCCTCCTGCCTTGTAGCCAGTTTCTTAAACCCTCAAAGCTTCTCTTCCTCATCTGTGTAATGGAGAGAAAAAAATCATCCTTCACTAGGCTGTATGGCGGTTCTTATAAAGCATCTCCTGCAGGTGGGGTGTTTGGTAAATGCTCGGACACATTCATATTGCTTTTATTATTAGTCTTTTCTAAAATGCAGCCTGAAATCAGGGGATAAAAGACTTGCAAACAATTATTTTCTTAATAAGATGGGCAAAAAGTGAATTATATTTGTTAGAACTGAATTTGAGTTCCACCTCTTTGTGGATTGTACTGAAAATTTTGTTATTTTTGTAACAAAGTACTTTTAGTTTGTCACATAGTAAACTTACTGGACAGAATTATAAGTAATCTTTACTCTGTTAAGTAAGGCCATAAACATATAAGATCATAGGACTTGTATATTCCTGGAGAAAATAGGTACAAGGTAGTACATTAGAGAAATACAATGATTCGTGTTGGAATTCCCATGAATGTTGGGGTGACCAAATGGTGAAACTGCAGAACACATTGCTTCTATTTCTACTCCAGAAGGGGCCTTCTCAGATCATAGGATTCTTTCCTCTTCCAATTAAATAAGAACCAGTATAGAGAGGTATTGCAAAACCTAGGACCTTTAGGAATAAGATGAATTAGCAAACATATTGATATTGCACTGTAATAAAAGAATGTATTATGTTCCATATTTTTAAGTCACTAAAAGTTAAAGGTACTACAGTGCCCACTTGAATTTAGATTGGTGACAGGTATAACCGTCTGACCTCTAGTGGCTGTAGCTTGTACATGCATCTCAGTTGATAGGGTTTTAAAAATAAATAACTAAGGCTGTGGGAAGATTCTAAGATTCTAATGATTGAGCTCTTAGCCTTCTCAGATTCTAATGATTGAGTTCTACAAGTGAGCGTACTACTACCTTCCCTGAAGTTATGCTAGTCTAATTGTTGAGGTAATGACTCAAAGAACAGTGTTCAGAACCAAGTTTGTCCATCTGTGAGTTTGGGTGCTAAAAATGTATCAGCAGCTCCTGCCCCGAGACCCAATAACCAAGTAATCTCTACAGTACTTTGAGTTGAAATTCCGAGGTTCAAAGCAAGCTTCCAGCATCAACATTCAGCATTATTTTATTGGCTTGCCTGAAATATTTTTAAAATATCAACAGACCAGCTATGTATATTTTTATTCAATGCCTGTATAAGTAATGTCTTTCATAATGTGTAGATGTGTGGGTTTTTATAAATATTTTCAGATTCAAATTGAACCGGCTTGCCATTCGTCATGTACTCCGTCACGAGTTAAGGATGCTATTTGTGACCAGGGAACAGATTGGAATTAAACTCTGATTATCCTGAACCACTGAGCTAAATGGACATAGATTCTACATTTAATATGATGCCCTGAATTGAAAAAGACTTAAAAAAAATTTATATTGAGGTTGAAGAATTAAAAAAAAGCATTCTGCCATGTGATAGTAATATATTTTCCTGTGTGTTTGACATACACCATATTGGAATATTTGATTTAATTTTTTCTTTTTATACTTTATATCTCAATTAACCAAGAACTTTTATCTCAATAGTTGAATGAACCATAAATTACTACACGTTTATAGCTAATGTGGATCTCCAATAATTTTTTTATTTCAGACACTATGTGGATTATAAAGTTCCATATATTTTAAGGCTTCTTCTATGCTGACACTTGTAGCTCTTTAAAGAGAATATATGAGAAATGGAACTACTAACAATTGCTACATCTTGTCCTCTGTCCATTTTCCTGCAGTCAGCACCTTCTTGAGCTTACCAAGAGTACTGCACTCTAATTTCTTTCTTTTCTGCCTGCTGTATGGTACATTTCCAGTGCTTTGTGTTTCATGTTGCCATAGAGACAGGCGGTGCTCCAAAGCCCCGGGAAGAGGAACAGAAGCAGGTCTTTGAGGAAACAGTCCCCGCTGGCGAGAGAAGCCTGAGGCAGGAATCTATAGCAGTAAATGGAAAGAGGGAATTGTGTGGTCAGATCTGACTGTGTCCAGAGGGTCTTAGGAAGCGCACAGGCCCAGCCATGCTGCATTCAAAATGAGTTGTTTACAGAAACCAATTTTTCAAAGATCTCAGGGTAGTCTGGGGTTTCTTAGGAACTAAACTTGGTGTTTTATTTGCAAGAAAATAACTGAAGTGACATCGACCTCTTCCTTTTCCCTGTTTCCTCATTAAAAGGGAGCAGCTTCTAAGAAAAGTCCTCTTTGCCTGACTTATTTTGCCGATCAAAAATCTCACCTTTAAAACACAGATCGATGTTCTTTGACTCAGCCGAAGCCATCAGAAGTCAAATTTCAGTCTGAGCACAAGAGACTCTATAACCAGCACCCAAATCATTGATCCAAATATGCTAGTTCTAGAACTGAGTAGTCTATATTTACCCTAATTGGTCATGTACTCCTTCTATGTTTTAGATACATAACAAAGCTTTTAAACATTTTTCTGATTTAATGAATTGTTATACCTCCTACTATATTAACTCATAACTGTTAATATTTTTTTCTTTAGAGAAAGCTGTTAAAAGACTTTAAAATAATATAGATTTTTTTTCTCTTCCCTTTTCCAAACAGATATCTATGTGGTAAGGCTTTATAAAGAAAAAAAAAAAAAGGAAGAAGAGAAAAATTAAAAACTTAAGGAAAAAAATGTGAAACAGATTTTTAAAAATATTATTTTGTGAGTTACCTTTAAGATCTTTTTTTTTTTTTTAATTTAAATAAAATCCATACTCGGGGTGTTTGCTGGATTTTGTCACAGATCTAGTATCTAAGCAGAGAAAGAATTCGGAGGAATTCAAAAACAAAACATCAACATATATTCCCAGGTTACTGGTCCAAGGGCATAGTATGCAAAATTGTACTGTGGAGCAAGAAGGCCAGTGATGTGTAAATCTGAAAATGGAATAAGGCTGAGTAAAGATCTCTGAGGCCCTCATTTTCCTCAAACTGACAGTAGGAGGCAGTAGTGTACCAGCCTGAGCTACTTTCTTTAAGGTATTGCCTATGACTCATGCCAGATTTCTTTTTTTACTCCTTTTCTAGAAATACATGAAACCAAAATCTTAGAGGTAGTGTCAGATTTCATAACGAATCTTAGTACCATCAATCCAGTACAAGATAATGCTGCTGGGCTATGAATAGAACTATCAAAAAAAGGCCAGTCTACCAGTTTCTGAGTGGCAATTCTGTGCACCTCGGCCCCAGTACAGGCTCTGTTCCAATTTGAATAGAAGAATGGCAAGAAATAAAGGTCAGTCTCGTTTTGGAAAGGAAAGTCACATTTAATAAGTTAGATCCTTCTAATTTTCACTGATTTACTAAAATGTATACAGGACTATGCAGTCAAAGTAGAGGAGTCTGAATGGTAACCTGGTCTCCCTATGGTTAGATGGCTGGATAAACACATCAGAACATGGGCAATAGCAATGAGAAGCATTGCCATTATTAGCATTCAACTTTCATGATTGTATTCTACATGTCTAGCCATTTTCTACTCTACCATTTGCAGCAGTTACATAAATCCAGATTACCTATGTTCCTTCTTTATGTAAAACAAAATCACAATGAAGTGCTAAATTTTGGAACGTTGAATTCTTTTGCTTGTTTTTCATGTAGCTACAAAATGATGTTGGAAAGCATTTTCTTTCTTTAATAACAGATTTCAAAAATAGGCTATCTTTTATTCATTGACCTAATCTTAATAGATTATATATTTTGTGGGTTTTTTTCATCAACATTAGGAATCTATTTATATCTGCAATTTATTTCCTTATGTAATTCAAATGGCACTCTTTATCTGATAACCACAATTAGTGCACAATCTGTGACCACAGAACAAAGCCAAGTTTGCTAGTCTATACAGGGTGCAGCTTATGATTTTGAATTTTTTTTTTTTTGTAACTTTTCTTCTAGCCAAGTGAACTACATACACATCTTTATACGGTGACTTGTAAATAATTTATATGAGTATTTTTAGTAAATATGGAGACATGAACATGTTAATTTCCATTAGGGTATGGATTATTCCAATTTGAACTTTAAGTTTTGACTAGAGTTTAAGAAGCTTTATTTTTGCCATAATTCCTACACCATTTTTAATAATAATTTTCAGCTTTCAAATAGTAGAAAATCCAATTTGAGATAAAGTCATAGAATTTTCTATAAAGATCTGACTAAAAATTGTTACAGATAATAGCATTGGTAGAAAATACAGGTTCTTGACTTGTCTTGTCCAGTATAGTAGTAACCCAATAGCCTTATGTGGCTCTTGAGCTCTTGAAATGTGACGAATCTGAATTGAGATGTGTTGTAAGTATAAAATATATATTTGATTTTGAAGACTCAGTACCTAAAAAAAGAAAAAACGCCAAGGATTCCATTAATATATTTTAAATTTGCTTACTTGTTGAAATGATAATATTTGACATTTGGTTAAGTAAAATACATTATTAATGTATTTCCCGCCATTTAACATAACTTCTAGAAAATGTTAAGTTGCAGGTGATTATTTCCCACTATTTAATGTAACTTCTAGAAAATGTTAAATTGCATATGTAGTCCACTTGTGTGACTCTCATGTTCTATTTCTATTGGACTCAATGCTAGATTCTCAAAGGGCCAGAAAGCACAAAAATGATATGTCCCCAGTTTGTTATCCAGGTGGTATTATTCCAAAGTGTTTTCTTTGGAAAGGACTAATATAAAACATTAAGTGAAACTGGATATGATTTTATTATATTATTTATTATCATGAAATTATGCTATGCTTAGGTTCAGTCATGAAATAATGTTTTAAACACTCATAAGCAAAACATTGTTCTAAGTACTTAGGATATACCAGCGAATGAAACAAAGATCCTTGCCTTCATGGAGCTTATGTTTTAGCAAGTCAGGTCAGACTTGCATGGATGTGAGTTTGTTGTTCTTATTCTTTGAACATATTACTATCTTTTAGATATGCTAATATGCATTTAATGAAGGCTAAGGAGAAGTAAAAGAACGTATCTATGTATACAATCATACATAAAATTATTTAAGTTTAAAATGGTCTTCAACACAAATGTTTCTCAGTATGGAATTCTCCAGTGAATAAAACCAGATTGTTTTAAGCAGACTTTTGTTAGGTACATACTGACAGCCAACTCCAGTTATCAAGTCTACATTGAAATTTTTTAAAATCTGTTTTCAAAATGATTCTGTGGAGCATAGAATTATATTGTTTTATAGTACTGGGTATGGTAGTTGTGTTTGGTTTGGGGATTTTGTTTTGTTTTCAGAATTTTGAACTATTAAATGAATATGATTTTGTATGTTTATAATAGAAATGGCAGAATCCTAAGTGTTTCAAGGATGCATCACATAGCATGGTGGCTAAAGACTTATTGAATTAACTAATACAGTGACACAGTCATAGCTTCAACTCATGATCTCTGGAAGAACAGTTGAACTTGTGGCTATTAGGCTTGGCAGAGAGGCTGGGGTATGTGATATGTGTCTTTAAATAGTGGAAGGGCGGGTGGGTGGAGGAGGAATTGGACTCACTTACTACATCTCTAAGGGAAAAAATCAGTAGGGCCAGTGATGAAGATCTCAGGGAAACAAGCATTAGATAAGCATAAGGTAAAACATTTAATTATTAGAGCTGTCCAAAAGAGGAATTTATTGTCTTGTGAGGACATGACTGGAGGTCTTCAAACTTAAGACGACTGCTTGACGGGATGCTGAATAAATTGAATGTAAGCACTGGATAGATGGCTCTACCAAGTAACTCAGGGTCTTTCAAATCCTGAGATTATATGACTCTGAATCAAAGTGAAATGGAGTCAAAATAGTATAAGTTACTTGTTCAGAAGGAAGATCTGTATAATGGAAATATCTAAAAATGTTGAATTAGGAAAGATAAAAAGTAAAGGAAAATACTTGAGAAAACACACTATAAGATACTAAGTATTTAAGTAGTCTTAGAAATGGCTTCGGGAATTTAGGTCCCGTAGTATTTATTTAGCTGGTTGTTTTCCAAGATAGCTTCCAAGTTATTAGCACTGGAAATCAGCCTTTCCTCAACCCCTCATCTTAGTGAAGTGCTCTTTATTTCACTATAGGTCTATTTTCCATAGTCTAATCACATGCCCCAGAGCCTTAGGGGTTTAAGATTTGGACTGAGTTTGCCAGAGGTAAGTAGCAAAGTCTCTGTGGCCTTAGCAGTTTATGGACTTCTCAAAACCTCGGTTTCCTCATTTATTAAAACCAGGTGGTTAATACCTATCTTTTAGAGTTGTTGCAAATTTTTTTAAATAACATGTAAAGGGCTTATCAGATATATAGTACATGTTCAATAACTATAACGTCAAACCATATCCCTGTAATATTTCTCCACCCTCTTCCTTATGAAACACCAGATCAACTGATCAAATTATTTACTATCTGGTATTACCTGACAGGCAATTGCATACTTGAGACATATTTACTTAAGAGCTGCTAAGTAGCCTCAAACTGACCACAAGTGTAGAGTAGCATGGGTACTATGGAACAAATAGCAGAAGTGGTAAACAGATACTATGGTTGATTCTAGTATGACTTTATTATGATTTTAGTATGTTCGTATGAAGAGGAAGCTGCTTTGGACATGAGTTTGGTTTGAAAATGTGGTGTTTGAGTTAATGATAGGGCATTTAAGGCAGAAATGCTTCAGGGGCCTAAGAGGAACACAGGATTGCGGCTTTGCCTAGAGGGTTGCAGATGCAGATGTGGGAGTTGTCTTCTTAGCAGAGATGGCTGGAGCTGTGACATCTTGGTGAAGAGAATGTAGAATGGACAGAAAAGTGGACCAAACATCTAACCATGAGAAATGGCTAAGAGGTAGAATTGTGTTTGGGGGTGGGGGGTAGAAGGTAGAAGAAGTTACCAAAGAAGATTAAAAATGAATCCTCAAAGTGTGGGAGAGTAAGCATGGTAAAGGGCATTACCGTGAGAGAACATGCTAACCAGCAGTCTGAGGACTTGAGTTTTGTCTCCGACTCTGCCTGAAACTTATGTCTGCTTCTTCAACTTTATGTAAGACAAGGTAAATAGACTCATATCACCTCTCTCACAGAGGTGTTACAGGAACCAAATGAGTGAAGTATGGGGACAGTGAACTGCAACTACCCCATGTATCAAGGTAACATAATGATATTGATATTATTGATTGTATAGTATTAAAAGTTATAAATAACATCCTATAATGATTTGTGACACCAACTACCCAGAGTTACATCAAGCTTTATAGGTCACAGTCCTCTGAAAAACTGCCCTCACTTAAGACACCAGCTGTAAGTTTGGGGGTCTCCGGGCCACCTTCACTTCTGACCAGCTGGCTATAAAGTCACTGGTTTTCACTACCCTCTCTGGGTTCAGTAATTTATTACAATGTCCTAGAATTCGGGAGCTTACTATTCGGCTCAGCATACTACTCAGATTACTTTTACAGCTTTATTATAGTGAAAAGACACAGCACCAGCCAAAGAAAGAGAACACATGGAGTGAGCTCTAGGAGGGTCCCAAACATGAAGCTTCTATTGTCCTGAGGCATATTATCTCCCCTCAGCACATCAGTATGCATCATATTGCCAACCAAGAAGGCTCAGTCTCAGTGTCTATCTAGTCTTTGTATTAAAGCTTCATTACTTAAGCATGATTGACTGAATCATTGGCCACGTGATTGAACTCAGTCTCTACCCTTCTCCCCTCCTTGAAGATCAGGCTTACATTGCTTGATTCAAAACCCCAACATTCTAATCACATGGTTGGTCTTTTGGAGGTAGCCACCCCTCATCCTGAATCACAATTACCATAAACCATATTAGGGATCTACCATGAATAACAAAAACATTCTTATCACTCTGGAAATTCCAAGGGTTTAGAGGCTACCTCCCAGGAACCCAGATAAAAGCAAACAAATTCTTTATTATACATATTCTAAAGTGTTGCGAATGTAACAAAAAATGACGCATGAAGAAATTCCATTGAGTTTAGGAATTTTGAGGCTCTTAGGTTTCAATAGATATAGATTAAAAGCCAAATTAAAATTTGTTAAGAATTGAGTAGAGTGTGGACAAAGGAGAGCAAATATAGAGAGGGACATTCAACTCAAGTAATATGTTACAAACATCGCATGTCAGATAAGCAAGTAAATGGAAAGGTTTTTACATTACCATTCACTGTAGAAAACAAAAAAAGTCTGGACTTATCCTGGATGCTCTGTGCTCAGGATCCTGCAGCATTTTCAGTTCCATCCAGCCTTATGAGTACTCAGGAAGGCCCAGGATAGGAAATTGCGAACTGGAAGTGCTGTTTTGAATTTTTATTTAAAGGGCAACGATAACAAACAAGACTGAAAAGAAGTGTATATGTATGATGTTTCTGAAAAGAAAAAACAAAAACGTTATAGTTAAATTATGTTAAACAATTCAACTAAGTAAATTTGAAGATGAAACTGGCTTTATTCATCAGTTTATGAATCAGGCAGCATCCCATCTAGCACAGAGAAAGGAGCTTTGAGGAGCCATACAAAACGGAAGACTTCTAGGCAGAAAAGGGGAGAGACAAGGAACCAGTGTGTTGTTTCAAGGAAGGTCACCTTCTTTTGAAAGGGAACGGGAGGGGTCTGTTGAAATGATTATCTCATTAGTGCTGATCAGGTCATTCCAGATTGATTGGTTGGAGGTAATATTCCCGAGCGAGGCTAGATAGTAAGTTTTGATTTGCTGGCATGGGACTCAGCATAAGTGACTCCATTTTGGACCTGTTGTTTCCTTTTTAAACAGTTCTTCCCTTTTGATTAGACTTTCAGCTTCACTGAGAGATATTGATGAGGAGAACAAAGGTATGAGAAATGTAGATAAAATTAAATTTCCTTATAACTTGCAGCTCACCGATAAATACCTGAGACACACAGAGCGTGACATTGCTCAAGGGACTCAAGTGTTAATGTTAATGCTTTGCCAGAGATTAAAAGTAACTGTATCTTGGCAATAGCCAGACCTTCAGGATCCCACAAGTCTTCTTTAACATACAGAAATCCCTTTAGAGACTTCTGTTATCTCTACCTCCCCAAACTTAAAAATATGTATCAGTCACTCCTCACAGCACAAGTGCAGCTCTTTCTGCCTGCAAAGTCCTGTCCCTGTGATACAACACAAGCACCGTAAAACATCTCAAAAATTCTTTCTTGACTGTTGTGCTCCACAGCCCCATATCAATGCAATCAAAATTTAAGGCATCAGTACCACTCTCATCTACCTCTCTGTAGTTCTTGCAGCTTTTGATGATCCTCTGTGTGGTATTCACAGGTCATGATGGATTTTGCTTAATCTCTGTGATAGTCACAGACCATTACTTCAGATTCACAATTTTTAAGTTGGTCATTTGTTCCTTTTCTTACATTCCAGTCTTAGGTAGATCATTTGCTTGGTGGGTAGTGGCTGGGAACATACGCTGAAAGCTTTTGAGAGAATAGAGCACTCCAGGGAAATTACAGTGATTATTTTAAGTAGAATAATTCCCAGTGTTTGGAGTGTACATAGGAGACATGGTCCCCAAGACCCAAACCAATAAAAATCAAATGAATCTAAGAAAGAATCAACTGGGGGGGTCACCTTTTTAAGCCAAGTGGCTTTCTCAGTGATCTTATGTAACTGAGTTTCACCTTCCCCGGAGGTGTTAATCAAGGTGCAGCAAGTGGTGGCCCCAGCATAGATACCTCCTTCTTCGGAGATAATCGAGGGCTATCCCATAATCAAGATCAACTTTGACCAGAGTCTAGAACTCTATTGCTTTAGCAGGAGATTCTGCAATACTTCTCAAGAATTAAGGAGAAGTTCCATGGGGCGCCTGGGTGGCGCAGTCAGTTAAGCGTCCGACTTCAGCCAGGTCACGATCTCCCAGTCCGGGAGTTCGAGCCCCGCATCAGGCTCTGGGCTGATGGCTCAGAGCCTGGAGCCTGTTTCCAATTCTGTGACTCCCTCTCTCTCTGTCCCTCCCCCGTTCATGCTCTGTCTCTCTCTGTCCCAAAAATAAATAAAACGTTGAAAAAAAAAAATTAAAAAAAAAAAAAAAAGAATTAAGGAGAAGTTCCAGATAATAGCCTCATTTGAATTCACTCCTAACCAGGGAAGTAGGGGGCCTGCCAAAAGAAGCAAATTCTGAATTTGAACTCCTCCTGGTAGATCTTTCTAACTTGACAGTGTAAATTCAGGGGAGTTGAGCAATGAGGTGTCTCACTCTGTGAACAGTTAAGAGCACAGTTCAGTAACCTAAGAGGAGACATTGCCCAGTTTGTGTCAGCTGTCTAGGAAGTCATAGGCCCAAGGAGAATGATAACCACAACAGTCAAATGTACATTCTGTTGGAGCACAAACTATTTCTGCTAAGGTGGCGCATTGTTCAGGTATTTTAGCATCATAGACAAACTGGAGTTTTTGAGGACAAATCTAGCAGTCTGAAAAGTTACTCCTTAGCAATGGCCAAGGAAGATGTGGGCGATGGTGTTGTCTTTCAAGGCTATTGCCAGAGCAAGGGAAAGAAAGAAAAGAGGACAGTGTTTTATGTTTACAGTAGGAAGTATTGTTTGGTGGAAGCCGTCTACCTCCATGTGAGCTACTGTTCTTCATCATCAGTTTGATTCAGAGGCCTCCAGAATCTGCACAGAACCACACGTCATGTGGAGCCACCTTTGGCTGTGAGATGTGTCTCTAAAGTTCAAGTGCCTAAAGTTTGGCTGCCACCTAGGTAGTGAGGAGGACCTGTTATAATCCCTTCCAATGAGATTCAAGGACAGTCTTTGTTCTTAGTTATTACAAATGAAAAGGATGGGAGAAAATCGGAAACATTAGTTTGGAGTCACAGCCAGATATTTGAGGAAACTAGAAGAATTTGGGATCTAGGCTAGTTTACAGGTACATAACAAAACTGCAAAGATAACAGGATTAGAATCGAATATCTACAAAGGTATAAACATAATTTTTCTCTCTACAATTAGCCCCATTTTTTTAACCAAAAATAATCAGAGTAAAGCTGATTTATTTGCATTAGACTTGGCCTGATTATTTTCTTAAGTGGAGCAAGAATAATGATTGGTCATCTAAGCTCTTTTTAAGACTGCTTTGGTGGAACATTTCATAAGCAATCTCAGATTGACCTCTTAAAAGCTATTAGATTTTACCTGCAAAATCTATGGTTTGAGTGAATTTGTCTCTTCTCAAGGTCGCTGAAAATATCCTGAGGTCCGTGGGACTGCCAGGCAGTGACCACCCTTATTTACCTGGTAAGACTGCCAGGAACCCTAATAGTAGATACCAGGTCGATCCTTCCTGGCTTTTCCTTAAAGCTGTCTGGTCATATCTGAGTCTATACACATGTCTCTTAAATATGGCATTCCGTATTTGGTTTAGCCAGTTTTCAGTGGTGTTGTGTTATGAACAGAACAGATTGTTATTGAATTTATGCAAATAACCAGGTATATTGCCATGAAAAGAATATTCAAGAGTTTTCAAATTCTGGAGGAATCAGAGAAAAAGTAAATGTTCAATCTTCATTCAGAAAGGTACACTTTAATAAATTGCTAGAAGTCATAGATCACTTAAGAAAAAGTTTCCTTAAATTTGAAAAAGCAAAACATAAAAGAACCAGCAATGTTTCAAATAAAACCTCATAAAGAATTATAATCATTCGGGTCACCTGGGTGGCTCAGTCGGTTAAGCATCCAACTTCAGCTCAGGTCATAATATCACAGTTCATGGGTTCAAGCCCCTCAGATTTTCTCTCCCCCTCTCTCTGCCCCTCCCCTACGTGTGCGCTCACTCTCTCTCTCTCTCAAAATTAAATTAAAAAAAAAAAAAAAAAAAAGAGGGGCACCTGGGTGGCTCAGTCAGCTAAGCATCCAACTCTAGCTCAGGTCATGTTCTCATGGTTCCTGAGTTTGAGCCCTCTGCATCAGACTCTGAACGGACAGTGCAGAGCCTGCTTGGGATCCTCCTTCTCTTCCTCTCTTTGCCTCTTCCCTGTTCTCACTCTCCCTCTCAAAATAAATAAGCTTTAAAAATAATAAATTAAAAATTAAAAATTATGATCATCCTTCTGAGTTCATTCAGTCTTGTGTATTAATTACTTGTTCTGCTTGAATCTTGTTTTTCTAGTAGTTTTAGAAGTTCTTATCCACCTCAATTCTTATGATCTGAAAGTTATCAGAAACCTGTACTTGTCAAAATGCTTTAAATGAGTCACCTTGAAATACAATGCACTTTTGCAAGAGCACTTTTTGAAAAGCATCTGAGTAAAACAATAACTATCTGCAAATGCCAAAATACTTTAAAAATTCCTATTGTTAAAGATGTGATGAGAGTTGATTATAATGAAATTGACAAGGAATTTGGTTATTTCTGTGACACATTTTAAAATGATAACTGGAATTATAATATCATAGCAGGACACAGGAACTTAGAAAACTTTAGGAATTTAGAAGGCTGGGTTTTTCTTTTTTTTTTTTTTTAATTTTTTTAAAGTTCATTTATTTTTGAGAGAGAGAGAGAGAGAGAATGAGTGGGGTGGGGGGTGGGCAGAGATAAAGGAAGACAGAATCTAAAGCAGGCTCCAGGCTCTGAGCTGTCAGCACAGAGCCCAACACGGGGGGGGGGGGGGGGGGGGGGGGCTAGAACCCACAGACTGCGAGGAGATCATGACCTGAGGCAAAGTTGGCCGCTTAACCAGCTGAGCTACCCAAGAGCCCGCTAAGGCTCAGTTTTTCTTAAATAATCAAAGACCCAAAGATAAAGTTTAACATGATGCACAGTTAATTATTTTCTTAAGACACAAAGTCTTTGCTTCCAGTACAGATTATTTAAAAGGTAAAGAAACTTTCACTATCTGTTACCAAAAGGAGACCTAAAGTCCAGGAAAACTTTGTCCTTGTAACAGAGGAAAAACCAATTGTAATTTTGTACCAATGATATTAAAACTCATCTTTTTAAATTTAAATTAAATTATTCTGATCTTAACCAGCTTGACTGCCATAAAATTCCTTTCCCAAGGTTGCATTTTCCCAAAATTCAAACCTTCTACAATTTTGTCCAGTTTTTTTACTCTTATTCTGAAATAACCGGTTTTAACTTGAAGACAAAATTACTTCATTTTTCCTTAATAAAAATACATCTCCAGCTCTCATACCTTCTTTTACCAAAAACACATATCCTACTTTCGTTACATATGGAGATGTTTCCCTTATTATTTCTAGCAGCTTTAATTACATGTATTGGTATTTCTAACACTAAAAAATGTAATTTTTAGTGAAAATAAAGAAGTAAGCAATTGAGCACTTTTACATGAGCATTTTGTGACTTAACAAATTATGAATTTTTTTTAATTTGTAGAAACATGTACTTTCTCACAGTAATTCTTTATTTGTGGCACAAAACATGATTACTAATAAATTCAAATATCTTTAGTGTCTCTGTAAAAGGAAGCCAAAAGTGGGTAAACCTGTGTTCAGTAATTTTTTCAATATTTAGTGTTTTGGGAAATAATGTAGATATTTAATTTAACTTAGCAAAACTTTAAGGTTTCAGGCTACCAAAAAGATTTGGGGACACTATTTAAAAAGTTGACCTAAACCTTTTTTCTCTTTTACATCTATTTAATTCACTGTTCTTAATGATTATGTTTAGATTACCCACAAAAACTTCATGAGACAAACTCAGCTATCAGCCCTCACTCTTTCTCGCTGACAAATTTTGAAATGTAAATAACATGACCTAATTTGACTAATAAACCCAAGTAGAATAAAGTTACACATCTACATTAATTTTAATGCTGATAATTCTGAAGACATATCTATTTTAATCGATCCAAATTTCAACTAGCTTCTATTTACCAAAGATTATTTCAGATCGCATGAACTTAAAAAGCATTTGTGTTAGTTTCTATTATAATTCTGAGAGTTTTAGGAATCCTTAATGCATATAAGTGCTTAATTCTCTTCAAGCCAATTACATAGAACCCTTTTATAAGTTAATTTTAGCAATACTATCCAGAGGTAGAAAATACCACATCTCTACAACATATAGAGAGAGAAACAAATAAACATAAAGACAGACGCAAAGACCTTGTGCCTTCCATTTATAACCATTAGTTATAAAAGAGATTGGATCTAAATTGCATTTCTGGCAGATAGAATGATTTGACATTATCTTCTTAGATGGCAAAATCCTTCTATTAATATTTATGGGTAAGATACAAGTTTTTCATTTGCCTAAGTTTTGGGCTTTTTTCAAAATTTTAACTAAATTCTAGTTAGTTAACATATAGTGTAATATTGTTTTCAGGAATAGAATTTAGTGATTCATCATTTACATATAACACTCAGTGCTCATCACAAGTGCCCTCCTTAAAACCCATCACCCATTTATCCCATTCCCCACCCACCACCCTCCATCAATGCTCATTTTGTTCCCTATTGTAGTCTCTTATTATTTGTTTCCCTCTTTTGTCCCCTTCCCATATGCTCATCTGTTTTGTTTCTTAAAATTCCACATATGAGTGAAATCATATGATGATGATATTTGTCTTTCTCTGACTGACTTATTTCGCTTAGCATAATATACTCTAGCTCCATCCACATCATTGCAAATAGCAAGATTTTATTCCTTTTGATGGAATGAAATATATATGGATATATCATGTATATGTACATGTATATGTATATACATGTATATGTATATCATATGATATATATATATATATATGAATGACATCTTCTTTATTCATTTATGAGTCATTGAACATTTGGGCTCTTTCCATAGTTTGGCTATTGTTGATAATGCTGCTATAAACAAAAGGGTGCATGTACCTATTCAAATCTGTATTTTTGTGTCTTTTGGGTAAACAGCTAGTATAATTGCTGGGTCATAGGGTACTTCTATTTTTAACTTCTTTAGGAACCCCCATACTGTTTTCCAGAGTGGCTGCACCAGTTTCCATTCCCACCAACAGTGCAAAAGGGTTCTCCTTTCTCCTCATTCTCACCAATACCTGTTATTTCCTGTGCTGTTAATTTTAGCCATTCTGACAAGTATGAGGTGGTATCTCATTGTGGTTTTGATTTGTATTTCCCTGATGATGAGTGATGTTGAGCATCTTTTCATATGTCTGTTAGCCATCTGGATGTCTTCTTTGGAAAACTGTTTATTCATGTCTTCTGCCCATTTCTTAATTGGATTATTTGATTTTTGGTGTTGAGTTTCATAAATTCTTTATAGATTTTAGATGCCAACCCTTTATCAGATATATTATTTACAAATATCTTCTCCCATTTCATAGGCTGCCTTTTAGTTTCGTTGTTTCCTTCACTGTGCAGAAGCTTTTTATCTTGATGAAGTCCCAATAGTTCATGTTTTTGCTTTTATTTCCCTTGCCTCCAGAGACATGTCTAGTAAGAAGTTGCTGCAGCTGAGGTCAAAAAGGTTGCTGCCTGTGTTCTCCTCTAGGATTTGATGGTTTCCTATCTCACATTTAGGTCTTTCATTCACTTTGAATTTATTTTGTGTATAGTGTAAGAAAGTGGTCTGGTTTCATTCTTTTGCATATTGCTATCCTATTTTCCCAACACCATTTGTTCAAGAAACTGTCTCTTTTCCATTGGATATTTTTTCCTACTTTGTCGAAGAATAGTTGACCATATAGTTGTGGGTCCGCTTCTGGGTTCTGTATTCTGTTCCATAGATCTGTTTTTGTGCCAGTACGGTACTGTCTTGATGACTACAGCTTTGTAATATAGCTTGAAGTCCAGAACCATGATGCCTCCAGCTTTACTTTTCTTTTTCAAGATTGCTTTGGCTCTTCAGTGTCTTTGTCGTTCCATACAAATTTTAGGATTATTTGCTCTAGTGCTGTGAAAAATGCTGATGGTATTTTGATAGGGATTGCATTAAATGTGTAGATTGTTTGGGGTATTATAAACGTTTAAACAGTGGTTGTTCTTCCAGTCCATGAGCATGGAATATTTTTCCATTTCTCTGTGTCCTCTTCAATTTCATTCATAAGTGTTCTATAGTTTTCAGAGTACAGATTTTCTACGTCTTTGGTTAGCTTTATCCCTAGGAATCTTATGGGTTTTAGTGCAATTATAAATGGGATCAATTCCTTCATTTCTTTTTCTGCTGCTTCATTACTGGTGTATAGAAATGCAACAGATTTATGTACATTGATTTTATATTTTGCAACTTTTCTGAATTCATGTATCAGTTGTAGCAATTCTTTGGTGGAATCTTTTGGGTTTTCTACATTGAGTACCATGTTGTCTGCAAATAGTGAAAGTTTCACTTCTTCCTTTCCAATTTAGATGCCTTTATTTCTTTTGGTTGTCTGATTGCTGAGGCTAAGACTTCCAGTACTATGTTAAATAGTAATGGTGAGTGTAGACATCCCTGTCTTGTTCCTGACCTTAGGGAAAAGGTCTCATTTTTTTCCCCATTGAGGGTGATATTAGCTGTGTGTCTTTTGTATATTGCCTTTATGATATTGAGGTATTTTCCATCTATCCCTACTTTGATGAGGGTTTTTATCAAGAATGGATGCTGTATTTTGTCAAATGCTTCTTTTCTGAATCTATTGACAGGATTATGTGGTTTTTATCCTTTCTTTTATTAACGTGGTGTATCATGTTGATTGATTTACAAATATTGAACCATAACTGCATCCCAGGAATAAATCCCCCTTGATCATGATGAATAATTCCTTTAATACACTGTTGAATTTGACCTCCTAGTATCTTGTTGAGAATTTTTGCATCCATGTCCATCAGGAATATTGGCCTGTAATTCTTCTTTTTAGTGGGGTCTTGTCTGGTTTTGGAATCAGGGTAATGCTGGTCTCATAGAATGAGTTTGGAAGTTTTTCTTCCCTTTCTTTCTTTTCTTTCTTTTCTTTCTTTTTTTCTTTTTGAACAGTTTGAGAAGAACAGGTATTTTAAATGTCTGATAGAATTCCCCTGAGAAGCCATCTGGGCCTAGATTTGTGTTTGTTGGGAAAATTTTGATTACCTATTCAATCTTTGCTTACTATGAATCTGTTCAAATTTTCTATTTCTTCCTATTTCATTTTTGGTAGTTTTTATGTTTCTAGGTATTTGTCCATTTCTTGCAGATTGTCCAGTTTGTTGGCATATAATTTTTCATAATCTGTTATAATTGTATTTCTGTGGTGTTGGTTGTGATCTCTCCTCTTTCATTCATGATTTTATTTTGGGGGGTCCTTTGTCCTTTCTTTTTGATAAGTCTGGATAGGGGTTCATCAATTTTATTAATTCTTTTAAAGAACCAGCTCTTAGTTTTGTTGATCTGTTCTACTGGGGTTTTTTGTTTCTTTGTTTGTATATCATTTATTTCTGCTCTAATGTTTATTATTTCCCTTCTTATGCTGGCTTTAGGCTCTATTTGCTGCTTCTTTTCTAGCTCCTTTTGGTGTAATTTTAGGTTGTGTACTTGAGACATGCTTCCTGAGGTAGGCCTGTATTGCATTATACTTTCGTCTTAGGAACACCTTTGCTGCATCCCAAAGTTTTTGGACTGTTGTGTTTTTATTTTCATTTGCTTCCATATACTTTTTTATTTTGCCTTTAATTTCCCATTTAACCCATTCATTCTTTAGTAATTCTGTACTCCCACGTATTTTGGTCTGTCCAAATTTTTTTCTTGTGGTTAACTCCAAGTTTAATAGTGTTGTGATCTGAAAATATTCATGGGTATGATCTCAATCTTTTTTACTTGCTGAGGGCTGATTTGTGGCCCAGTATGTGATCTATTCTGGAGCATGTTCCATATGCACTGAAAAAGAATGTGTATTCTGTGGCTTTAGGATAGAATGTTCTGAATACATCTGTTAGGTCCATCTGGTCCAGTGTGTCATTCAAAGCCATTGTTTCCTTGTTGATTTTCTGCTTAGATTATCTGTCCATTGTTATAAATGAGATGTTAAAGTCCCCTACTATTATCAATGAGTTTCTTTATGTTTGTTATTCACTGATTTATATATTTGGGTGCTACAATTTGGGAGCATAAATACTTACAATTGTAAGATCTTGTTGGATTGATCCCTTAATTATGATGTAATGCCCTTCTTCATCTCTTGGTACAGTCTTTGATGTAAAACCTAGTTTGTTGGGGGGCCTGGGTGGCTAGTCGGTTAAGCATCTGACTTCAGCTCAGGTCATGATCTCGCAGTTCATGAGTTAGAGCCCCACGTCGGGCTCTGTGCTGACAGCTCAGAGCCTGGAACTGCTTCAGATTGTGTGTCTCCCTTTTTCTCTGCCCCTCCCCTGCTCACGCTCTCTCAAAATTAAATAAATGTTGAAAGAAAGAAAGAAAGAAAGAAAGAAAGAAAGAAAGAAAGAAAGAAAGAAAGAGGAAGAAGGAGAAAAGAAAAGAAAAGAAAGAAAAGAAAAGAAAAGAAAAGAAAAGAAAAGAAAAGAAAAGAAAAGAAAAGAAAAGAAAAGAAAAGAAAAGAAAAGAAAAGAAAAGAAACCAAACCTAGTTTGTCTGATATAAGCATGGCTACTCCGGCTTTCTTTTGACATCCACTGGCATGATGGATGCTTTTCCATCCCTTCACTTTTAACCTGCAGGTGTCTTTAGGTCTAAAATGAGTCTTGTAGACAGCATATAAATAAGTCTTGTTTTTTTTTATCCATTCTGATACTCTGTGTCTTTAGATTAGAGCATTTATTCCATTTATATTCAAAATAATTATTGATAGATATGAATTAAGTGCCTTTGTGTTACCTGTAAACTTGGGATTTCTGGTGATGTTCTCTGTTCCTTTCTAGTCTGTGTTGCTTTTGATCTCCCCCCTCCACCCCACCCCAAAGAGTTGCCTTTAATATTTCTTGCAGGGCTGGTTTAGTGGTCTCGAATTCCTTTAGTTTTTGTTTGTCTGGGAGACTCTCTCTCCTTCTATTTTGAATGACAGCCTTGCTGGATAAAGTATTCTTAGCTGCATATTTTTCCCATTCAGCACATTGAATATATCCTGCCACTCCTTCTGGCCTGACAAGTTTCTGTGGGCAGATCTGTTGTGAATCTGATCTGTCTTCCCTCTTAAGTTAAAGATTTTTTTCCTTTGCTGCTTTCAAGATTATTTTCTTGTCTGTGTATCTTGTGAATATGACTATGATACATCTTGGTGATGGCCACCTTTTGTTGAATTTAGTGGCAGTTCTCTTTGCTTCTTGGATTTCAATGCCGGTTTCCTTTCCCAGATTAGGGGATTTTTCAGCTATAATTTGCTTAAACAAACCTTCTCCTTTTTATCTCTCCTCATCTTCTGGGACTCCTATGATATGGATATTATTATACTTTAAGGAGTCACTGAGTTCCCTAAGTCTACATTCGTCATCCAATACCTTTCTTTCCCTCTTCTTTTCATTATTTTCCATATTTATCTTCTGTATCACTGATTCATTCCTCTGCTTTATCCATCCTCGTTGTCATGGTATCCATTCAGATTTGCATTTCAGTTACAACATTTTTAATTTTGGCCTGACTAGTTTTTAGTTCTTTTATCTCTGCAGTAAGGAATTCTCTGATGTTTTCTATGCTTTTTAGAAACCCAGCTAATGTCCTTAAAATTGTTGTTTTAAATTCTAGTTCAGACATCTTACCTATATCTGCATTGATTAAATTCTTGGCCATTATTCCCCCCTGTTTGTTCTTTTGGGGTGAATTCCTCCTTCTTGTCATATTTTTTGTGTGTCATTGTTAGGAAAGCCTGTTATATCCCTCCTTCTAAGAGTAATAGCTATATTAAGAAGAGGTACAAAAAAGACAAAAGGAAGGTAAAACCTAGGTATGTTTTGGTCTGCTTGTTAAAAGAAGCTAGATCCACAAAATAATAAATAAATTTTTAAAATAATTAAATTAAAAATTAAAAAAAAATAAAGATTGCTTTTTCTTTATCCTATTAAACAACAACAACATGAAAGGAAGCTAGATACCTCTTTCTCCTAGAGCTGAAGCTTTACAACACTCTGTGATTAATAGACTGTGCATGAGATGGGTTTATGCTGGTCTTCTGGGGGTGGGGCCTACTGTGCTGATTCTCAGGCAGACTTGTCCTAGTGGAGATGCACCTGCAGGGTGCAAGGGGGTGGGGCTTGGTGTAAGTGGCTCTGGCCTCCACTAGGTGGCACTGTTTTGCTCACTGAAGTCAGTCTGTGCTGATGGGTCGAAGAGGGAAGGGGAGATGGTCTACTCCACTCTTTAATCCTGTCAGCAGGAAGCTTGCAGTGCCACTGTTCAGGAAGCCTTCACAGAAGAGCAAACAATAAAACAACCTCTTGTGTCCCCAGTTTCCACCAGATCCCTGCCTTCACCCTGTCTGCATCCAAGCTATCTGCCTGCCAGGTGGCACAGCACTCCTGTGTTTTATCTCAGGTGTATGGCTGGGTTTCAAAACTCCAAATTTTAGAGATTAGTGCGGCACAGACACACACTGATCCTCTAGGGGAGGGTCTTGCTGTGCTGTGGCCATGCTGGCTTGTCTCAGAAGTAAGTTGTGTAACAGGGCAGCAGTTTAGAGGTTAGGGTAAAGCTCAGGAGAAAGCCGACACCAAGGCTTGTTGCCCTCAGCCGGTATCCCCATTCCTATGTTAGTGTATGGGACAGCTCAGTGGCACAAGCCAAGTCTTTTGCCCACCAGAGAGGCCTTGCCACATCTCCCAAATGCACTCCAAGCAGGGGAACTGCTTCTCCCCATGCGACCCAAGGGATCCTGAGACCACACTACCTGCTTCTGGTTCTCTTCCCTCCTTTCCCACCAGAGCACCACTAAGCCCACCAGGCACAGACCCTGGTGATGGTGTTGACCTTTGAAACTTGAGACTCTGCACTCTGCTATTTGTAAAAACTTGCAGTATTCAGCCCCTCTCTCTTTCCCAGTCAATAGTTTTATGGAAGTTTTCTTGTGCATTTCTCTTCTCGTGCTTTCACTCATTCTCTCTTTTTCTTTCACTCCTCTATTTGTGATCGGGGTCCCTCCCCATGGTAGCACCCACAGATCTTCTCTCTCCCAAGTCAACTCTCTTCATCTCCTACCTTCCATGCTGTGGCCATTTTTTCTGTCTCTAGTTATGCGGATTTTCTCGCTCAGCCCTCAGTTTGATATCTTGTGTGTTTAGAATGATTATCTAGCTGTACTCAAGGGATAAGGCGAGCCTAGGGTCCCCCTACTCCTCGATCATCTTAACTGTGTTTCTCTTTAATCAACTATCTATTTGCCTAAGTTTTAAAATAATACTTTCTCCTTTGTTTTTGTTTCTTTGTTTTCTGATAAGATTTTTTTCCCTGAGGGGCACCTGGGTGGCTCAGTCGGTTAAACTTCTGACTTTGGCTCAGGTGTTAATCTCCAAGTTCATGAGTTTGAGCCCCGCATCGAGCTCTCTGCTGTCAGTGGAGGATCCCACTTGGGATCCTCTGTCCCCCTCTCTGCCCCTCCCCTACATGCATGCATGTGCAATCTCTTTCACAAATAAATGAACATTTAAAAACAAAAAAGAATTTCCTCCCTGAAATTGGTGTTTCATTTTTATTGAAGGATAGTTGGCATACAATCTTTATTAGTTTAAGCTGTACAACAATTTGACAACTCTACAGGTTATGCCGTGCTCATTGTAAGTTACCTACCAGCTGTCACCGTACAACATTCATACAACACAATTACAATACCACTAGCTGTATTCCCCATGATGTGCCTTTTATCCCTGTGACCTATTCATTCCATAACTGGAAGCTTCTCTCTCTTACTCCCCTTAACACATTTTGCTCATCTCCCTAACCTCTCCCCTCTGGCCACTGTCAGGTTTTTTTCTTTGTATTTATGGGTCTGTTAATGCATTTTTTTTTTTGTTTGTGCATTTGTCTTCTAAATTCAACATGTTGGTAAAATCATATGATATTTATCTTTCTCTGACTGATTTCACTTAGCATAATACCCTCCTGGTCCATCTTTGTTTTCCCAAATATCAATATCTCATTTTTTTATGGCTGAATAATATTCTATTGCATATATAAACCACATCTTCTTTATCCATTCTTCTGTCAGTTAACACTTTGCAAATAATGCTGCAATAAAGATAGGGATGCATAGATCTTTTAAAATTAGCATTTTTGTTTTCTTTGGCTAAATACTCCATAGTGGGAGTACTAGATTATATGGTATTTCTATTTTAACTTTTTGAAGAACCTCCATATTACTTTCCATAGTAGCTATACCAATTTATATTCCAACCAACAGTGCACAACTTTGCCAGTGCTTGTTGTGTCTTGTTTTTGGTATGAGGTAACATCTCAGTGTGGTTTTGATTTACACTTCCCTGATGATTAGTGATGTTGGCCATCTGCGTGTCTTCTTTCAAAAAATGTCTATTCAGATCCCATGCCCATTTTTTATCTGATTATTTGGCTTTTTGGTGTTGAGTTGTATAAGGTCTCATTTACAAATATCTTCTCCCATTCAATAGCCGTCTTACCATTTTGTTGATGGTTTCCTTTGCTGTGCAAAAGGTTTTTATTTTGGTGTAGTCCCAATAGTTTATTTTTGCTTTTGTTTCCTTTGTCTGAGGAGACATATTTAGATAAATGTTGCTAAGGCCAATGCAAGAGATTACTGCCCATGTTTATTTATGAGAGTGTTACGGTTTCAGGTCTCGCCTTTAGGTCTTTAATTTACTCTTAATTTATTTTTGTCCATGATGTAAGAAAGTGGTCCAGTTTCATTCTTTTGCATACAGCTCTTCGGTGTTCCCAACACCATTTACTGAACAGACTGTCTTTTCCCCACTGCATATTCTTGCCGCTTTTGTCATGAATGAACTTACCACATATGCATGGGTTTATATGCATGGTTTTATTCCAAGGCTTTCTATTCTATTCCATTGATATGTGTATCTATTTCTGCCCAGTGCCATACTATTTGATTGTTACGGCTTTGTAGTATATCTTGAAATCTAGGATTGTGATACTTTCTTTCTCAAGATTGCTTTGGCTATTTGGAGTCTTTGGCAGATTCATGCAAATTTTAGGATTATTTGTTCTAGTTCTATGAAAAATGCTATTGGTATATTGATAGGGATTACATTGAATATGTAGATTGCTTTAAGAGGTATGGACATTTTAGGGGTGCCTGGGTGGCTCAGTCAGTTAAGCATCTGACTTCAGCTCAGGTCATGATCTCATAGCTCATGGGTTCGAGCCCCGTGTCGGGCTCTGTGCTGACAGCTCAGAGCCTGGAGCCTGCTTCGGATTCTGTGTCTCCCTCTCTCTCTCTACCCCTCCTCTGCTCATGCTCTGTCTCTCTCTGTCTCAAAAATAAACAAACGTTAAAAAAATTTAAGAGGTATGGACATTTTAACAATAATTCTTCGAATTTGTGAGCATGTATGTCTTTCCATTTGTGTCATCTTTAGTTTCTTTTATTTTTGAGAGAGAGAGAGAGAGGGAGACAGAGCATGAGCAGGGGAGGGAGAGAGAGAGGAAGACACAGAATCTGAAGCAGGCTCCAGGCTCTGAGCTGTCAGCACAGAGCCCAGCATGGGGCTTGAACTCACGAACTGTGAGATCATGACCTGAGGTGAAGTCGGATGCTTGGGTGACTGAGCCACCCAGGCACCCCACTTTAGTTTCTTCCATCAGTGTTTTACAATATTCAAAGTACAGGGTTTTTTTACCTCCTTGGTTAAGTTTATTCCTATGAATTTTATTTCTGGTGCAATTGTAAATAGGATTGTTTTCTTAATTTCTCTTTCTGCAATGTTATTATTAGTGTACAGAAACAACAGATTTCTATATATTAACTTTGTATTCTGCAACTTTACTAGATTTATTACTGCCAGTAGTTTTTGGTTGGAGTCTTTAGAGTTTTCTATGTATCATGTCATGTCACCTACAAATAGTGACAATTTTACTTTTTTCATACCAGTTTGGACCCTTCAGTTTTTCTTGTCTGATTGCTATTGCTAGAACTTCCAGTACTAGATTGAGTAAAAGTGGAGACAGTGAACATCCTCTTTCCTGATCCTAGAGGAAAAGCTCTCAGTTTCCCACCATTGAGTATGATGTTAGCTGTGTTTTTGTCAAAAATTGTTTTTATTATGTTAAGGTATGTTCTTTAAGGCCATTTCATTGAAAGTTTATATCGTGAACAGATGTTGAATATTGTTAAATGCATTTTCTGTATTGTTTATTCTTTTTCTAGTTCCTTTAGGCTTAAGGTTAGGTTATTTGAGCTTTTTCTCATTTCTTGAAATTGGCCTCCTGGAACTATTTTTGTTGTGTCTTAAAGATTTTGAAGCGTTGTGTTTTCATTTTTATTGGTCTCCATGTATTTTTATTTCCTCTTTGGTTTTTTTCATTGACACATGGGTTGTTCAGTAGTATATTGTTTCACCTGCAATGTTTCCCATTTTTTTCTTCTAATTGATTACTAATTTCATACCATTGTTGTTGGGAAAGATGCTTAATAGGATTTTAACCTTTTTGAATTCATTGAGACTTGTTTTGTGGCCTAACGTGATCTATCCTGGAAAATGTTCCATGTGCATTGAGTTTTCTGCGTGGATGATCTATCCATTGATGTAAATGGGGTGTTAAAGTCGCCTAGTATTATTTTACTATTGTCAATTTCTCCCTTTTTGTCTGCTAATATTCGCTATATTTTTTTAGATGCTCCAATGTTGGATGCTTCTAAAATTATGGGCCTGGGATGTTCCGGGGTGTTTTGTACCTCTGTCATCTGGGCAGGAGGGCTGAAGCTGTAGTGAGCGCTGACCAGGGATTTACCAACGTGTTCCGTGTTGGGTGGCCTTGGTGGGATGTCTGGGGCTAGTGTGGACCTTTGAGCCCAGGGCTCACTGAGGTCATAGATCAGCTAGGCTGCCTGGACCCTGCTCCTATCCACACTATCAAGGTGGAGGGGAAATGAAAACCATACCACTTGCCAACCCTTTTAACCCAGAAAGCTCTCCTGACATTTGGCCAAGTTCTAGGGTAGATCCTTTATATTCTACTTGTTCTTTTAAACCACGCCATCTGGGGCTGGTATGGGCTAGGTCCCCAGGGCTCCCAAAGGTGGCAGGATGGCTATTGAGCCTGGACACTCTTCCCATCTATACTATCAAGGTAGAAGAGGAACATAAACAGTGGCACTTGCCAGCCCCTCTGAGCTGGAGAGAGTCCAGTAGCTCTGCTGCCATTTGGCAGGGCTCAGGGCTGGTTCCTTTATATCCTAGTTGCCTTTTTTAAACTTCAGGGTTTGTTTCGTTTTGATGTTTTTTCTGTACTCCAGGGCAGATGAATCCGCACAAGGTCCCTTTGCCTCCATCTCTTGCATTATGTATCTGGTCTTGTGCAGAAGCTGTCCATTCAGGCCTCAGGTCTTCAGGAGGAATAAACAGGTGTAAATTTGGTGTGCCCAGGGAGGAGATGAATTCTGGGTCTTCCTACACCCACCATCCATAACCATGGCAGTTCTTATTCCTGAAATTGGCATTTTAAAGAGACCTAGGTAAGAATTCCTGGAGGGATCAAGTAGAACATTTACATTTCAAAGGCACAGAGAAAGAATGTAAGTTCCTCTGTGCCCAACTTTTGTTTTTTAGGGCCAAAACTTTTACAATATTTACAAAAATTCTTTCAGGATAAATAGAGGAGGTTTGGGGATTGGTAAAAAGAATAGGTGGGCTTTAAATTGTTTCTGGAGCTGCTTTTCTGGTTTTGTAAAGATTTGTAAAGTAGTTTTTATTCAATTTGAGAGAGAGAGTGAGTGGTCGGGAGGCAGAGAAAGAGAGAGAACCCCAAGTAGGCTCTGCACTGTCATTGTGAGCCCGATGCATGGCTTGATGTCAAGAACCATGAGATCATGACCTGAGCCAAAAGCAAGAGTCTGAAGCTTAACCAACTGAGCCAGCCGGGCTCCCAAAGGACAGTTGCTTTTAATTCCTCAAGGAATTAGGTTGTAACTAAAATGACATCATAGATTGATCCACCTATTAATCCTTTTATGAGAGCTTTAGAAAGTTTTTCTTGCCTTCTGGGTACATAGTTTCATTTCAGTTAAGGGGAGAAGGCCTTAAAAATATTCCCATTAGGCTCCAATTAACAGCTTCTGACCTAAGAGCTACTTCATTCGAGTTGGTATTTAAGAATTTGCATGGCCCAGGGGTGCCTGGCTGGCTCAGTTAAGCTCCTGACTTCAGCTCAGGTCATGATCTCACAGTTCATGAGTTCAAGCCCCATGTTCGGCTCTGTGCTGACAGCTCTGTTCCTGAAGCCTGCTTCAGATTCTGTCTCCCTCTGTCTCTGCTCCTCCTCCACTCATGCTCTTGCTTTCTCTCAAAAATAAACATTAAATTTTTTTTTTTTAATTTGCATAACTTGGAGCCTGCTTCAGATTCTGTCTCCTCTCTCTGCCCTCCCCTGCTCTCACTCTCTCTCTCAAAAATAAATATTTAAAAAAAAATTTTTTTAAGAATTTGCATAGGACCTTTGAGTACACTTCTTTTTCCAGTGTCCAGATGATTACAAATGAAACATTCACCCTTGGACCATCATTCTGATGGTGGATACCTAGAGGGTGTAATGTGGGCAGCCAAGCAGTATCTCAGGTGCGTGGCTCTGGGTCTGTTGTAGCTGTAAGGCCAGTAGTGTGGCCGACTTTTGTTTGCAGTTGTGTTCCAAAGACCTTTCAGTGTTCAGCTGAGGTTGTAAGTTCAGATACTAAAAGATTTGTTGCTATTTTGTGAGTTTCTACGGGTTCATGAGGGGACCATGCTGAAAATCAAACATCTCAAAAACTGTCCTCAGTGTTTTGCCATTTTGCTTCCCACATCCATTCTTGGACTTTGCCAGGTCCCACCATCATTTGCACAAGCTGATAAGGATCTGGCAGACTGGGGTTGTAGGCCCTAATAATGACTAAATTCTTCAGAACACTTTTGGGGATCCTCCCCTTAGGAAATTCTATAATTATGACCCTTATTTCGTTGTTGACCAAGGAGTTAAGGATACCCGAGAAGGATCACCCAGGACCTTGGGTGGTTTATTGTAAAGGTAACTGTTTAATAGTCTCTTCAGAGTGGAAAGGCAGTTCAGACAGAGTTAGAACATGAGTACTCAGGTAAAGAAAGGTAGAGGAGAGTGATAGGAGTCATGTCAGCTTTATTGTCATTCATTTTAGGTACCTCTTATGTCTTTAATTTTTCATGAGCCTTTAACAACAAATTTTTTAATGAAATAGTTTAGAATCTTGAAGCCTTTTAGGAGTTTTTGCACACCAATTAAAGTAGGTATCCCATTCTGTTTAATTCAGGAACCCTTGCTTTCAAGTGTACTTTTTAAGTGAACGATCTTGTCTAATTGAGATGCTCCCCATAATGGCTATTTTAATTCTAGGTTGCCTTTAGTAAGATTTTGCCACTTTCGTAGATATTTATACATTCCATAACCATAGTCTTAGACATGAAATAAGCAGGTATGCTGTAAGGTGACACACTCAACTTTTTTGTAATTTAAAGATCTCATTTTTTTTTTTTTTTTTTAAGCTAAGCCTTTGGGTCTCTTGAAGTCAAACTAATCCTTAAAAGGGATGTGCCTCTGGGTTGGGGGTTGTGTGGTGTTTGCCATATACCTCATTGCGTAGATATTGAGGTTGGCAGGTGACCTAGGGTCAATCTAACCTGTCCCATGACTAACTTATCCTAACATGAGTCTTGGGTTAGGTGGCAAGAGCTTTAACAGATTTTAAATGCTAGACTTTTGTCCACCAGTTTCGTAGCTGCTTCCCAGATTCCTTTAGCAATAGCTTTTCTCTACACAAAACAAGACCAACAAACCTGTGCACCTTAACACACCAGCAGTAACCAAAAGATGTTGCTGCAGCCTGGACAAGAAAAGACCCTGTGTGGCCCACTACTAATTCCCACCATGGAATCTTGGGCTGGGGGAAGTACTGAACCAGCAGACCTCAACAAATGGGGACTGGGGACTCCACATAACTGGGGAATTGCAGACTGCCACGAACAGTTCCCATGTGGATTTGGGAACAGAAACAAGGGCTGGGGGTATCCAGCAATTCAACAAGAATTGTGGCCTGAACTACCAGCAGCTCCCAATGTCGAATTGACAGGAAAGTCAATTAGATCAGAAGCTCAGCACCAGAGCTGAAGTCAGAACCAAGAGGAACTTACAGCCCTCAGAAATGGCAAGAAAGGACTCAGAAATGTTCATGGGTACTGCTCTTGTGTTTCTGGTTGTTTCCAAAGCCCCCAGAAGTTCACTTCAGAACCCACTGCTGCCACCAAATCTATTAGAAAGCAAAATTCGACTGAGTAAATTTGAAGATCAAACTGGCTTTAGTCAACAGTTAATCAGGCAGCATCCCATCTAGAACGTAGAAAGGAGCTTCGATGAGTTATAAGAAGACTATGGAAGCTATGGAAGACTTTTACAGGCTGAAAGAGGGTGACAAAGGAAAGGGTGTTTTGTTTCAGGCGAGGCCTCCTTCCTTTGAAAGGGGACAGAAAGGGTCGATTGGGCAGATTACCTCACTAGTGCTAACCAGAAAATTCCAGATTGATCGGTAACCTTTAGCTACATTCATAGGTGAAGCTTAAACTGCAATCAGGTTAGGTATAAGTCTTGGTTTGCTGATGTGCGGCTCAGCACAAGTGACTCCAGTTTGGACATGTTTTGTTAACAGGTGTCAATTATTTTCTCAATCCAGAGACATCCTTTATTTATCATTGTCTTTGTCTGTTTTGTGAATTGGGGGAGTATCTTTTTTGTTGTTTTTGTTTCTACATAATCGGTTTCAGTAAGAGTGTCTTGGCACTCCCAAAAGATTTTGACTGTATACAAAATGCCCTTTTGCTCTTTTTGTCACTTTTACACGTTTTCAATACAAAAGGTAAAATGAACAGCAAAATGAAACTAAGGGAAGACAATTATTTATAGCATCAGTAAATCAACGGTAAGAAACACCACAGGGATATGGGCTGCTGGCGGCCAGCACTAACTTCAGTTATTGCATAGATTAAAAACATATATTTGTCACACACTTTACTATCATGTACACCCAGTAGTGCTTTAAAAATTATATTTATGGGTTATTTTTTTCTCTCACCAAAGTAAAGCCATTTCTGGGGTGAAACAAACAGCTACTTAGTAGGTCAAAGTAATAGTTAGGAGCAAAAGGTAAAGAACTGTGAAGAGAAACCAAACTTCAGGAAGACTAAACAGATGCAGTCAATTTAGGACACCAGAGTTTTGTATTCTTCCTCCTGTCAAAGCTGCCACAGGCTCACCAGTGACCACAAAAGGCAGGAGCTCAATTTTATATTTCATCTGAGAGTTGGCACTTCTAAGAAGCCAGTGCCCATTAGAACCACAATGTGATGGGGGATCAATACCGACTTAAAGGGAATAATACCTCTTTCTAAACCATAACTGATATTTCCTGCAGCTGAGAGGGTTTTCCCCAAGGGCCATCAGCCAGGACTCAGCCTCGCCTCAGCATAAGCAGCATAACAACTGTTGGCTGAAACATTTCCTCCTTTGAAGGCCACGTTGCATATATTTATGTTCAGTCTCTTGTCAGCAACTTTCCTAGTTTCCCATGTCTTTTGTGTTACTGGAGAAACAATGGAAAAATTAGCTCAGGAATGGTGGGTGTTTTTTGTTTTGGGCTTGTTTAGCTTTGTCTTCTGAATCTGTAGTCCACCAAAAGTCATGTGAGATCCACCCCTAAATGTAGTTTAGGGCTTTTATTCTCCTGTTTAAGTCCAGTGGGTTCTCTGTATTTAACTTTTCATTCAGTTTCAGGAAAAAAAAAAAAAAAAATCCATGGTCAAACTCCAGAATCAATTCTTACGGTGAGAATCATATCGAAATAAGTGAGTTTTGTCTTAAAGGAAAATAGCATGTATTCTCACACTGTTTATTTCCACAGAAACATAAAAACAAGGTGTGTGGATTAGACTCCCTTACTGACCTACTACTAAGAATAGCAGCTGGTCCCTGCCATCTGTACTATAATCACCAATGGCCCTGGATGTTGGCCATAGTCCTAGATATATCATACTTCCCTTCACAAACATCAATTGTAACATCTTGTAAGCCCTGGATTTGATTCATAAAATAATAGCACAAGCTCCCTCTCTCTGGGGAGTTAAGCAATCATTCTGCTTTGCTTTCATATTTTTAGTTTCTGTTTAAAAATGTGTACTCGTAAGGACTTGAGTTGATGGGATAGAGAAAAGACTTCTTTTTTTCTTGATACCCCAGCCCTGTCTTTCGTTGAAAGAGTCCAAGTGCATTATCTTGTATTTGAAAGAGTCTAATTTCATAGGAAAAGGATATGAGCCCACCAGCTTCAAATTACAATTTATTTTATGTCTCTGATCACCTATATAGAGCTCTCTCCAAATTAAAGGGTTGTGGCATGCCCCTGATGTTCAAAGCGAACCATGTAGAAATGAAGTGCATGTTTTTGTGTGGAATTTGTATCTGTGGTTCAGCCCACATGAAGCCACCAATAGTAGTAGACTTTAAAATAATAGTAATGTCAAAAGACACCTGGCTTTGAACCAACATTATAACAAAAGTGAACGTCCAATTCGGTGGCTTCCTCTACCTGTTAACATTTTCTCTAGTTGCAGTGGGATGGGAGACTTCTCCGTCTCAACTTTATCAGCTTTGTGATTTCAGATGAGACTCCCTCAGTTCCACAGTTTGGACCTCCCATGACTGGGGACAAAGCAAAAAGAAAGAAACTCTGGTCCCACATGAAGGCTCTTGAGGTACTAGGATATAAATGTGAGGGCTGGGGTGAAGAGTTGTTATCTACGAGCATAAACTCATTCTTAAAGAAGCCCTTGTGCACTTTCTTTTTTATTTCTTTGGTGGTTTCAGGAATGGTCACTTTTTGTTTTGTATCATCTTGTCTGTTGCTTCTCATAAAAGATTCTCCTCCTGAAACCACAGAGGAGTTAAATGCCAGCTTGGTTTTTCTCTTACCTATGGGTGTGCTGCAGGAACAAAATAATATTTGGGGTTTTCTTAAAGGGGTGGAAATGCTCTTGCCTGCATTGACCCACCCAGTGTTATCCACCTAAGCCTCCGAAGAAGTTCAAAGAGCAAACAGTTAAAGAGAAGCCCAGGCTCTGCTAGGCATTTCATCCTTGGATCTGGCATAGATGGAGTCAAAGAGGACCAAAATATCCAAGAGGATATACAGTCCTTGCTGTTAGCAACACGCAGTTTATTAGTGACCTTGACAAGAGCTGTTTCAGAAGAGGAAAGGGTCAAAAGCATGATTGGAGTGGGTTCAAGAGAAAAATAGGAAGAGAGGAAGTGAGACAGTAAGAATGGGCAATTCTGTTGAGATATTTTGCTATAAAGGCAGTCAACAATTGAGGTAGTAAATGGAGACTGTGGAGTCAAACATATATATTTTTTCTCTAAAGATTGGGTTTAATACAGCATACTTGTATGCTGAGGGGAATGATCACGTGAAGAAGGTAACGTTTCCAATATGGTAGAGAGAGGACAAGCTGCAGGGAGGAATGTCGGTGAATAGACAAGTGACAGTAGTATGTGGTGTTCACTGTGAAGATTTGTCCTCAGAGGGGGGCAGAGAAGATCCTAAGGAGAGAAGGAGTGCATGTGCGTGAAGTAGGTAGATCGTAGGGGTAGGCAGAAGCTTATGGGAGTTCTCTTCTGATTGCTTCTATGAATGAGTTAAATGGCAGCGAAGGAGAACATGTTGGACAGTTGATAAGAAAGGAGAAGGCGTAAAATATTTGTCTAGGAGAATGGAAGAGTAAATGGACTAGGGAACTGCAGTGGTATTAAGGTCATACTTGAAATTCATGGTCATGAATTTCAGCAAGACCCAGAAAGCAAAGGAGTACATGTGTGACCTTGGACATACTGCTCTGAGGTAGTTTACATGGGTCTACTATCTGCTGTACAAAGTTGTTGAGAGAATTAAATGTGACAGAAAGCATTTTGAAGTATAAGTACAGGATATGATTATTATGAAACTTAGCTTTGAATTACTTAGCACTTTTCCTTGGCAAAAAGCTTTTCAAATTTGTTTAAGACAGCCTTAGTATCTCTAGAGACAGCATTTGGCTTCTGCCACTGATTTACTCCGTAACTCAGTCTAAGCAAATGACTTAACTTCCTTTTGCTTTTACCTCTCAATCTATAAAACTAGGGTGGTTATGTTTAAAGCACAACAAATGCTTTATAAATAAAGGTGCTATGTAAACGCAAGCTGGTAATAAAATGGTATTTCAAGCCTCACTGGTATGGTCACTGGAAACTCAGGTCAGCCTTGGGGGGTAGGTGCATCCCTTAAGAAGCTTTTATAGAAGGGAAACACGAGTATCTTGAAATTGGTGTCACCCACGTTATTTCCATTAACATTCACAACTACTCTTTAAGGTTGATTCATAGAACCTGAGACACAAAAAGTTCCATTGTTAAAGCCAAGCAGAAGCTTGGATTTCAATCCAGATTTCTCTTAAAACCCTATGCCCCTTTTTCATTTTGCCACATATAGAATTGGGCTTGATACATTGTAGCCAGAGAAGGTATGGGATATTTTGTGTTTATTACACACCCATATTTTAGCCAACTTAATCTCTTGTTTGCCATCAAAAATGGAGCTAGAGTTGCCCAGCAGCAGGATACCAGCTACTTCACCGGAGATATCATCATGATGGAGTCGTTTACAAGAAACCAAATGACAAGAAAAGATAGGAACATCTGGAGAAAGGAGCGTAAGCTGACCAAAGATTTACACTTAGCTACAAATGCAGTTTTCAGACATTCTGGGACAGGAGGGTGGATACTATAAAAATAAATAAATTTGTGTGATCATGGGAACTGCAGGAATAGTATGTCCTCTGTCCTCTTGACTACAAACACAATATGTACATTATATATTTAATTATATAATTAAAGAACTATATAATTTATAAATTACAAAGCATAAATAGCTCTAGGAAAATCAGTGCTCTGTTAGATTTTTATTTTTGAGTAACGATTGCCCAGCTGATAGAGAAGGTGATAGGAAAGCTGTATTTATTTTCTTCCAACAGCTAAAAGGTGATCATACTTCTAAAATTTGTTGAGATTGTCCAAGAAAGTGTGTAAAATACTCATCCATCACTGGAAGCCCCTGGTCAGGAAATGACAGTGCAGTAAATATCTTCAGCAGCCACCTTTTAATGTACAAGCTGTTTTCGGTTGGAATTTTCAGCACTCACATAAAACACACTGTCATGAGTGACTGCTTGTGCTCCAAAGTCATTACTATTGGGATAATGGAACATCTCTCAGCGAATAACCAAAAAACTTTAAATGTCATGTCAAGTTTGTTGAAGCCATTTTCAAGCCCCGTTCAAGGTTACATGAATATTGAGGGTGTCTGTTTTTTAGAAGTGTTGAGGTCTGTGAGAGCTAACTCATAAGGTTGTACAATAGGAGAGTCAGTTAATTAAAAGAAAATCTCGTGTTCCTTGCAAAAGTCAATCAGCCAGAGCCTTTTAGTCATTAGCTACTGCAGCTCTCTCCTTATAGCCTTCTACGTCAGGCTCACTTACCAATAAAAGAATATGTATGTGTGTATGTATACATGTCTGTATAAATATATGTGTGTGTATTTGACAGATTATGATGTAGATTTGCTAGGAAGTTTTAACAATTTGCCTCCCAAATGCAATATTTCTTTTGAGGGAAGTCGTTGACTTTTTACAGTCCTATTATAAACTTTCCTTTTTGTTTTTTTTTAAAAATAATAATTCTCATTATTATTCCAACTAAGGTATATCTTGGGTCATAGAGTTGGAGATAATTTCTTTACCCAGCGCATATTTATTGAGCATCACTTTGCTCCAGAGCCATTTTAGGCACTGACATTAAAGCAGTATTTCGAACCACCTCCCTGCTGTCTTGGAGCTTATATTCTAGTAAAGAGACAGAGAATGGACGAGTAAACAGATATATGATGTGTCTGGTGGTTAGGAGTTCAGTGAAGGAAAAAATGAGGAAGGATGCGTGATGGAAAGGGGCAGCGCTATTTCAGTTGTATGGTCAGAAGAGTCCTCTCTATTTAGATAGCATTTGAGCAGAGACCAGAAGGAAATCGGCATTTGTGCTAATGAAATGGTTGTCTATTTACATTTTAGTTTCTTCTTAAACTATGTGTATTTATTTTCAATCTACCTGTCTCTGCTGAATATTTTAATTTAGTCTATCTAAGAGGACTTGTCTGAGAATAATTATTTTAAGTTAATGTGCACAGTCCTTGCTTACCACAGTGATAAGTTTAATGTTTCTTTCTTCCTTACTGTAGAAAATCAGAAAGTGCAGTTGACAGAAGGGTCACGTTCACACTACAATATCAATTGCAACTCAACGAGGACTCCAGTCGCCAAGGAGCTTAATTATAATCTAGACACTCATACGTCTACAGAGAGGATCAAGGCAGTTGAGAAGAAGGAAGCCTGTAATGTAGAAAGCAACAGAAAAAAGGAAATGGAACTTCTTGGCTCTGTTTCTAAAAACGAATCTGTTCCCGAAGTTGAAGCCCTGCTGGCAAGATTACGAGCTTTATAAATTAAACTGGTAAAAAATGATTAAGCCAAATATAAAGCCATGCTCTAAGCTATAACACTTGAAAAAAATGCTTTTTATATAAGTGACTTTATATAGTTTAAATTATGATATATATTAGAAAAATAAAGCTAACTACATGATTGCAATGCTTTTTCTATGTACTTGAGGATTTGGCTTATTCAAGATTATAATGGGTTTTAATGCTTTTCTTGTCTCCTGGTATTCATGTGTTCTATATTTGGTGGCTAAATTATACATAATGCTTTAGAGAACAGGTAGGTAGCCATGTGTTCAGCAATGTGTCCTGAAGAGAATACATTTTATTAAGTCACTGTAATTTTTACCTTACTGTTTTTAGCATTAATGAATATCAAATTATAATGTCAACTCTTGGTGTGTGTGTGTATGCATGTATATATGGTGTGTGTGTATATGTATAATATATATATATATTTATATATTATATACATACACATAAATGTGTATAATATATATATATATATATATATATTTCCCATGCATGTCATTTAACATAGGCCCAAGTTTCTCCTTAGTTGGGATCTACATGCTATCAATGTAACATCAGAAACATGAAATTGAATGTAACAGAGCCGTAAGGAAATGAATGTAAGCTCATTATTATCATTGTTGAATTCGTGTTAATTAGAGCCTGCAGGAGACTATAAGGCCGTTGAGCACATTTCCAAAAATGATGTACTAGCAATGTATGCACTCTTCGTGAAATGCACATGCTTTTGTATAAAGTAGATGTAATACGGTGTTAGAGTGCTGCCGAAACTCTTAACTGCGAGAGCATTTTTTCCCCTTGGTTATTATGACTCTCAGGAAGTAGCATCTTGAAACTTCCCAAGTAATGAAGTTTTTTGTTTTTTTTTTTTCGGTGAACAAACTTGAAATTACAGTCTCTTTGATCTGACAATCAATAAGTTTAACGAAGATCTAAAGTGTTTCAAGGAAAGTTTCCTATGCATATGTTGCAATTTTCCCTCATTTGGGGCACTGAATTAACTCTTAATCCTATACAAAAGAAAATAAACTTGCTACTCGCACTAAATGAAAAAATCGGGTGTTTTTGTAGTTAGCATATTCTGTGCAAACAGCCTGTGCTATGCAGTCTATCTAAGCATCTATTTTGCTTTATTATGTGCAGTAAATAAATGACTGCTCTTTTACCTTCAGTTAAAAAGCAGTTATGTGGAACCAGTCTGGCGAGGTCCACTGCTTTTTATTTCCTTGTTTAAGTTGCCACCTCCTTTCAGCTCCAAGTTAATAAAGTTAATTAATTAGAACTATGAACCAGGCCCTGTTTATAGACATTGGGGAACAGAGTGTTATCCACAGCCTATGCAGGAATAAATTGTTCTCCTATGTATGGCTGAAATAGAAATTGCACCCAGAGGGCAAAATGCATATTTTCCTGAAAACAAATCTTAACAATGAAGAAAGGTGAAGGACATTTACACATTTTAGCAGACAGGACCCTAACAGCAAGAAAAGAAGTGAAAGAAAAGAATTCTGACGATCAGTTCTTAACATGATTTTGCAAACACTTGGGCTTTTCAGAAGCAAAACTGAAATTCAGCCAGATAGTTCGGACATACCAGGTGGCATGCAAACACTCTGGAAACTTGGGTCAGGGAGCAGCCACAAGGGAGAAGCAGCCTGGCAAGTAAAGGGAAGTGAAGATGACATAGACCCCCAAGGGCCGAGAAATGCAGGCAAGTCCTAAACAGACGCAGTCAGCCCCCCAGCACCTGTCTGCAGGAGTGGAAGGACAGCCAGCTAGTGGGAGGACCAGCAGGGGCCGGCCTCCTGCAGGTCAGGGGCCCCACTCCCTCCGCCTCCCTGGCGGGAGTCTGTTCTGATCAGGCCTGGATAGGGGACTATGTTTTGTGTTTCCCTCTCCACACCGAAAGAGTAGACAGAGGTAAGAGCCAACCAAGAAACAGCTCATTTTCTGCTGCAGATTTCAGTGATAAATGCTCCTTCAACAATGGGCAGGGGGGTATGATTAGGGTTTTTAAATCCATATTATTCCTTTAGCCAACTTCAGATGAAAACTAGACATCGAGGTACAAGTTCATGTTTCTGAGCAAACAGTTTATTCTTTTGAATTTGCAGGTAAATGTGAAGCCAAAACACAGCTCAGCACCCTTGACAAGGATGCTCGTCCAGGCTAGTGACAAACCCCAACTGAGTTCCCACCCCCTCTCAGGTCAGCGTAAAGAATTTGGCAAAAACACACAGACAAGTAAGCACTCAAATACAACGAGTTGTCCAAAAGCAAAGACCTGCTGCTAACAAGTTTTCCCATATATTTGATATTTGAAGTGATTTATAAATAAGGGAGGCAATCCAATCATACAGCAGCCCCCCTCCCCCCCCACCACTGCCTTATCCTCAGGGGATTCATTCAAAGACATCCTCCCCAGGGGATGCCTGAAAATGCAAGTAGTACCAAACCCTAAATAGACTATGCTTTTTCCTATACAAAGTTTAATGTCTAATTAGGCACAGTAAGAGATGAACAGAAATACTAATACTAAAATAGAATAATTGTAACCATACACTATAATAAAAGGCTATATGAATGAATGTAGCTTCTATCAGAATAACTTCATGTACTATACTCCTCCTTTTTGTGATGACGGGAGATGATAAAATGCCTCCGTGATGAAAGAAGGTGAGGTGAACACTGCAGGTGTAGTTTTAAGGTACTATAACCTTCTGACAGTATGTCAGACTGAGGATTATCTGCTTCCAGACTATGGCTGAGCACAGGTAACAGAAACCATGGAAAGTTAAACCAGAAATGAAGGCATGGAGGGACCACTCTATATGCATGTATGTCCTTCGTTAACATTTAGATATTTAAACAAAATGTATCAAAGTTTATATGAGGAAGTAGATGGTTCAATAATTTATGTCATACATTTTCTGGTAAATCTAGAAAATGCAATTATTTATACCAAGTTGCTCAAAAACTCTAGTTATTACCACACTATTTAGTCAAAAAGAGGACTCAGTAATGACTTTAAAATGTTAGTTTAGGCACAAATGATTATTGCCTGGGTTGATCCGTTCTTATTTTAAAATACAATCCAATGTGGATCTGAGTTTCCTAGTTAAAAACAAAACCCTCCTTTATGGTTAAGCACAGGTGGGCCAGGAGCACATTTCGAGGTTACTTTTGTGCCAACTTTTTGTACAGACTATGTAACTTTTGGAAAGTAATAGGTCCTAATAAATAAACTGCTAATTTGGTTGAACCTCAAAAAGTGGCATTTGTGTTCTTCTTCTTCGTATTAATTGTTAAAATTTTTGAAATCCAGGAATCATAAGCTGGCAGTGTAACCATATTCAGTTTTGTCTAGTCAGTTGTTAAAAGTAGCTCTTCTATGTCCTTGCCAGGCCTGAGTGTTCTTAAAATATGTCCTGGGGCCAAACTGTTAAGTCATTTTGCTCTAAGAGCTACTCTTTAGCAAAACACATGAAGTTGCCAAAGAACCACAAAGTCTGGATGGTATTTCAAAATTGAATCCAAATCTCCCCATAAAAGTTCATTATTCCTAAACAGACCTTTGCCTTTGAGAATGGGTACAAGAAGACGGTGTCTTGGGATTTGGAAAGATGGCAGAGTAGGAGGGTACTGAACTCACCTCCTCCTACAGAAGCATCAAGGCTACAACTACATATGGTGCGACTCACTCTGAGAACAACCTGAGCCTAGTGGAATAGCTATTCCACAGCCAAAGGCATAAAGAGCGACACTGAGAAGGGCAGGTGAGGCAGAGACACAGTTGTGAACCAACACCCCCTCCCCCCACCGCCAGCACATGGACCCACAGGCAGGAGGGCCTTCCTGAGGATCAGAGGGATCAAATCCCACATCAGGGACACATACCTCCACTTCACCCACCCCCACCACCTCCATGAGGGTCTGAACTAGGAAGAGGAGCCCTCCTAATTTCTGGCTTTGAAAATCAGCAAGGCTTAACTCTGGGACAGCCTGAAGGCTGTAGGAAACTGAAAATCTGCTCTTAAAGAGTCAGGGCACTCTATCATGCACTCTAAAACCCAGCACAGGGGCAGCAATTTGAAAAGTTCCTGGGTTATTCCTCAAAGAAATTTATTGGCTAATTTTCGGTCATGTGCTAGACAGATGGGTGTGTTTTTTTTGTTTTTTTGTTTTTTTTTCTTCCTATCCTCCTTCAGCCTAGCAGCCTGACAGTGGAAAGAGCAGCCCTAATACTCTCCAGTCTCCACATTCCCCTGTGGACCAAACCTCACCACAATCAACCGCCCTTCTCCAAAACAGTTCCTGCCTTGCCGTACCCAGCTAGCAGCCTTGCTTAGGAATGGTGTTCCCCAAAAGCAACTACCACCCACCACACTGATAAGCAGCCCAAGCCAGAAGCAGCACCCCTCCAAAGCAGCTCCTGCCCCAGGAAAGTAAGGAGCCAGCCCCACCAACCAGCACACCAACAGCTGCATCCAGGCCTCTCAGTCGTCCACACTGAGGGCTACCCCTGCCCAACAGGGTGCCTGCGGTAGTTACAGCTGGTCATTGCAGTCAGCTGGGCTGGGGGTGAGCCCCACTCACCAGGGCACCTACAGTAGTCATGGCCCAGTCATGAAAGGAAGGCACACACAGCCCACACAAGAGACACCCCTGAAGAGCCTGGTTCTGATGACCAGAGGGATTATCTACTGGGTCCACAGACACTTTGTTACACAAGACCACTCCTTGCAAGACCAGGAGATACAGCTGATATACATAATACATACAAACAAACACAGAGAGCCAGACAAATGAGACACAGAAATATGTTCCAAACAAAGGAATGACAAAACCTCCGAGAAAGAACTAAACAAAGATAAGCCATCTACCTAATAAAGAATTCAAAGTAATGATCACAGAGATACTCACCAGACTTGAGAGAAGAGGGATGAATTAAGGGAAAACTTCAAAAAGATAGGAAGTAAGAAAGGAATCAGAGGCAAAAAATTAGTAGCTGAAATGAAAAATACAAGGCAACCCACAGCAAATCAGAGGATACCAAAGGATGGGTCAGTGATGTGGTAGACATCATCTAAACTGAACAGTGAAAACGATGAAAAAATATGTTAAGAGACTACTTATACACTATCAAGTGCTCTAAGATTAGCATTATAGGTATCCCACAAGGAGAAGAGGAATAGGGGCAGAAAACTTATTTGAAAAAATAGCTGCAAACTTCCCTAACCTAGGAAAGGAAACAAACATGCTTCAGGAAGCATGTGCTTCAGGAAGCACAGAGAGCTCCAAACAAGATGAACTCAAAGAAGTCTACACCACGACATAATAATTAAGTTATCAAAAATTAAAGATAACCTTAAAAACAACAAGAGAAAAGGAAATAATTTCATACAAGGGAAAAATCCACAAAGCTATCAATTGGTTTAACTGAAACTTTGCAGGCAAGAGGGAGTGGCATGATATGTTCAAAGTACCAGAAAGAAAAAAACAACCAAGGATATTCTACCTGGCAAGGTTTTCATTCAGTATTGAATAAGAGAGAGTTTCCCAGGCAAACAAAAGTTAAAGGAGGTCATCAATAATAAACTGGCTTAGGGGCGCCTGGGTGGCTTAGTTGGTTAAGCGTCCGACTTCAGCCAGGTCACGATCTCGCGGTCCGTGAGTTCGAGCCCCGCATCAGGCTCTGGGCTGATGGCTCAGAGCCTGGAGCCTGTTTCCGATTCTGTGTCTCCCTCTCTCTCTGCCCCTCCCCCGTTCATGCTCTGTCTCTCTCTGTCCCAAAAATAAATAAACGTTGAAAAAAATAATAATAATAATAAACTGGCTTTACAAAAAATGTTAAAGGTACTTCTTTAAGTAGAAAAGAAAAGAACATTACTAGAAGTAAGAAAATTGTGAAAGGGAAACAATTCACTGATAAAAGCAAACATAGCAAAGATAGATCAATCACCTATAAAGCTAGCATGAAGGTTAAAAGACAAGGTAGTAAAATCAATTGTATCTATAATAATTAAAGGTCAAATACATCTACAATTAAGGATACATAAAATAAAAAGATGTAAAATACATTATACACATAAAATCTATACATGGGGGAAGTAAAAATGTAGTGCCTTTATAATGTGTTCAAATTTAAGTGACCATTTACTTAATATAGACTGCTATATACATAAGATTTTATATATGACCTTTTTTTTTTTAATTTTTTTAAAGTAAGCTCTAAGCTCAATGTGGGGCTTGAACTCACAACCCCAAGATCAAGAGTCCCATGCTCTACCAGCTGAGCCAGCCAGGCACCACAAGATTTTATGTATGAACTCTATGGTAACCACAAACCAAAAACTTAAAATAGATACACAAAAAATAAAGAGAATGAATTTAAGCATAACACTACAGAAAGTAATCAAACCGCAGGAAAAGACAACAAGAAGAAAGGAACAGAGGAAAACTACAAAAACAACCGGAAAATAAGTAACAAAATGACAATATATATCAATTATTTTAAATGTAATAGATGGCATGTTCCAATCAAAAGACTAAATGGATGACTAAATGGATAAAAAATAAGACCCATCTAGAGCTGTTTATAAGAGACTCACTTCATATCTATGGGCATATACAGACTAAAAGTGAGAGATGAAAAAGATTCCATGCAAATGGAAGTGGGGGGGGTGGGGAGAGCTGGGGTAGCAATATTTTATCAGACAAAAGAGACTTTAAAACAAAAAACCGTAGCAAGAGACAAAGAAGGGTATTACATAATAATAAAAGGGATCAACCCAACAAAAGAATGTAACAATTGTAAATATCCATACACCCAAAATAGGAGCATCTAAATATGTAAAGCAAATATTAACAGATAAAAAGGGAAATCTTGCCAGTAATACAATAGTAGGAATCTTTGACACACATACCCCTCCCTTACATCAATGGACAGATCATCCAGGCAAAAATATCAATAAGGAAAATGTCTTTAAAGGACATATTAGACAAGATGGACTTCACAGATGATATATACAAAATATTTCATTCAAAATCCAGAGAATACACATTCTTTTCAGGTGCACATGGAACACTGTCCAGGATAGATCACATGTTAGGCCACAAAAACAGTCTAATAAATTTAAGAAGATTAAAATCATATCAAGTATCTTTTCTGACCATGATGTATGTAACTACAAATTCATTAGAAGAAATAAAACTGGAAAAAAACAAACACATGAAGACTAAACAAAATGCTACTAAACAACCAATAGATCAACCAAGAAATCAAGAGGAAATAAAAAAAACACATAGAGAAAAATGAAAATGGAAACACAGTGGACCAAAATCTTTGAGATGGAGAAAAAGCAGTGCTAAGAGGGAAGTTTATAGGTACACAGGCGTACCTCCCAAAGCATGAAAAATTTCAAGCAACCTAACCTTACACCTAAACAAACTAGGAAAAGAACAAATGAAGCCCAAAGTTAGTAGAAGAAAGGCAATAATACAGATCAGCATGGAAATAAATGAAATAGACACTAAAAAACAATAGAAAAGATCAATAAAACTAAGAGCTGGTTCTTTGAAAAATAAACAAAATTGATTAAACCTTTAACCAAATGCATCAAGAAAAAAAAAAAGGACTCAAAATCAGAAATGAAAGAGCAGTACAATCAACTCAAACAAAACCAAAGTACAACCAACATCACAGAATTCAAAGAATCATGAGACTACTATGAAAAATTACAAACCAACAAATTGGACAACCCAGAATAAATGGACAAATTCCTGGAAATAATTTCTAAGGTTGAAGAAGAAATAGAAAGTCTGAACAAATAATTATTAGTAATGAGATTGAATCAGTAATCAAAAAACTCCCGACAAAAAAAAGTTCAGGACCAGATGACTTCCCATGTGAATCCTACCAAACATTTAAAGACGATTGATGCCCTACTCTTCTTGAACTATGAGAAGAGGAAGAAGTGATTCCAAATTCATTCTATGAGGCCATCAACACCCTGATCTCCAAACCAGACAAAGACATTGCATAAAAAGAGCACTATAGGCCAATATCTCTGATGAACATAGATGCATAAATCCTCAACAAAATTTTTGCAAACCAAATTCAACAATACATTAACGTTCACCACAAACAAGTGGGATTTATTCCAGGGATGCTAGAATGGTTCAATATTTGCAAATCAGTGGGATACATCACATTAACAACAAGAAAGATAACCATATAATCATCTCAATAGATGCAGGAAAAAGCAGTTAACAAACTACAACGTCCACTCATAATAAAAACTCAACAAAGTAGTTTTAGTGGTAACACAATAAAGGCCATATATATACAAACCCACAGCTAACATCATATTCAATGGGGAAGAGCTGAAAGATTTTCCCTAAAATCAGGGTTAAGACAAGGCGGTCCACTCTCATCACTCTCATTCAGCATAGTACTGGAAGTCCTAGCCCAGCAATCAGACAAAGAGAAATACAAGTGTCCAAAGTGGTAAGAAAAAAATTAAACTCTTACTTTTTGCAAATGACATACTATACATAGAAACCCTAAAGACTATAAAAAAAAAAAACTATTAGAACTAATAAATGAATTCAGTAGAGTTGTAGGATACAAAATCAACATACAGAAATATTTTGCATTTCTATACACTAATAACAAAAGAGAGAAATTTTTTAAAATCTCATTTACAATTGCACAAAACAAATAAAATACCTAAGAATAAATTTGACCAAAGAGAACAGACTTATACTTTAAAAGCTGTAAGACATTGACAAAAGAAATTGAAGACAATACAAATGGAAAGATACATCATGCTTATAAAATAGAAGAATTATGGGCTGCCTGGGTGGCTCAGTCGGTTAAGTGTTCAACTTCAACCCAGGTCATGATCTGCGCTTCATGGGTTTGAGCCCCACATAGGGCTCTGTGCTGACAGCTCGGAACCTGGAGCCTGCTTCAGATTCTGTCTCTCTCTCTCTCTCTCTGCTTGTACTCTGTCTCTCTGTCTCCCAAAAATAAATAAATATTTAAAAGAAAATTAAAAAAATAAAATGGAAGAATATTGTTAAAATGTTCATAGTACCCACAGCAACTTACAGATTCAATCCAATCCCTATCAAAATATGAATAGTATTTTTCACAAAACCAGAACAGATACTCCTAAAATTTGTGTGGAACCAAAAAAGACCCCAAATAGCCAAAGCAATCTTTTTTTTTTTTTTTTTCTGAGAGAGAGACAGTGCGAGTGGGGGAGGGGCAGAGAGAGAGGGAGACACAGAATCCAAAGTAGGCTCCAGGCTGGGAGCTGTCAGCACAGAGCCTGATGCAGAACTAGAACAGAATAGAGAATCCATAAATAAATCTACACTTATGGGGTCAATTAATCTATGACAAAGGAGGCACAAATATACATGAGGAAAGACAATTTTTTTCAATAAACAGTGCTGCTGGGAAAACAGAACAGCTACATGCAAAATATTAAAACCGGACCACTTTCTTACACCTTATATAAAAATAAACTCAAATGGATTAGAGACCTAAATGTGAGACCCAAACCATAAAACTCTTAAAAGAAAATAGGGAGTAATTTCTTGAATATCAGCCTTAGCAAAAGGGAAAGCAAGGATAACAAAAGCAAAAATATGCAATATAGACTATATCAAACTAAAAAGCTGCACAGTGAAGGAAATAAAACAATAAAACAAAATGGTGACCTTCTGAATTGAAGAATATATTTGCAAATGTTATATCTGATAAGGAGTATCCAAAAATCTCTGAAGAACTCCTATAACTCAACACCAAAAGGACAAACCAACTTCAAAAATAGGCAGAAGATCCGAATAGATATTTTTTTAAGAATATTTACAGATGGCCAACAGACACATGAAAAGATGCTCGACATCACTCATCATCAGGGAGATGCAAATCAAAACCAAAATGAGGTATCGCCTCACTTATGTTAAGATGGCTAGTATCAAAAAGATGAGAAATAACAAGTGTTGGTGAGTATGTAGAGAAAAGGGAACCCTTGTGCACTGTTAGTGGGAATGTAAATTGGTGCAGCCAATGTGGAAAACACTGGACATTCCTCAAGAAATTAAAAATAGAAATACTATACAATCCAGTAATTCCACTCCTGGGTATTTGCCTGAATAAAATAAAAACATTAATTCGAAAAGATCTATTTGTCCCTACACTTATTGCAGCATGACTTACAATAGCAAAGATATGGAAGTGTCCATTCATAGATGATTAGACAAAGAATATGTGGAATATTACGCAGCCATAAAAAGGAATGCGATCTCACCAACAGAACAACATGGAGAGATCTAGAAAGTATTATGCTAAATGAAATAAGTTAGAGAAAGAAAAATACCATATGATTTCACTTTTATGTGGAATCTTAAAAACAAAACAAATCAAAGAACAAACAAAAAACTGAATCGGTCCTGTAGATACAGAGAACAAACTGGTGATTGCCAGAGGCAATACAGAGGTACAAACTTCTAGTTACCAAATAAAGAAGTCACAAGCATGAAAAGTACAGCATACGGAATATTGTCAATATTATAATAATTCTGCATAGTGACAGTAACTACACTTACGATACGCATTTGATAATTATGTAAATGTATAATCAGTGTGTTGTACACCTAAAACTAATATAATATTGTATGTCAATTATACGTCTATTAAAATTTAAAAAATAAAATGGGTATAAGAATGTTGTAACTAGTATGCTGGATGGGGTGTGAGGTAGAATGAAATTTAGCTGGGTCCTCTAATTAGGATTTGACTGTAGATGCCTCTTTGTCTTCTATTCACCTAATTACATTTGACACTTCAACAGTACCCTCTCTTTATTTATTTATTTTTATTATCTTTAAAGGCTTTATTTTTTTAAAAGCAATTTCAGTTTTACAACAAAATTGACAGGAAAGTACAGATTTCTTAAATATCTCCTGTTCCCACACATGCATAGTCTCCCCCATTACCATCATTGTTGACCGGCCTGAGCCCCCTCCCTGTAGGCATCTTCAAGATACAAGAACTTCAAAGGAATCTTGGATTCTTTCATCAAACCTTACAATGATAGATTTTGTTCTCCTTCACTATCCACTTTGAAATCCCAACCATTAGACAAAACGATGTTTTAAAATTTCCAGATATTTCCTCCTTACAATTAATACCACTAACATTCTCCATGTTCTCATAAATCTACATTATTATTAATATATATTTTTTAATTGTATCTAAAGTTGGTGGATATCCATTTTTCTCCTGGCATTTTTATTCCTTGTTATATTTCGATTAGAAACTGATTTTCAAAAATTGCTCTTTCCTCCTTGCTTTCTAATTATGGGTTACTAAAAGCTTATTTTAAACATGGATCTCTAATTGCTATCAAGCTTGCCTTAATATTTTACATATAATCTGACTAGATATGATTGGTGGTCAAACATGAAATTATAAAAAATTAAACAGATTGAGGGCATCTGGTTGTCTCAGTCCATAGAGCATGTGACTCTTGATCTCAGGGTTGTGAGTTCAAAGCCCTATATTGGACATAGAGCTTATAAAAATAAATAAATTCATAAATAAAAATAAAATAAACATATTGAAACAAGTGTTCTGGTGAATTACTTACTTCTCAAGGGCAGGACCAATCCTCAGAGGGAGATTGTAGTTAATCTCTCCCCAGAATGTCTGTTTTCAGACATGGCTGGGTTCTGGTGGAACAGGCATATCTTTGCATCAAAAAGCCCCCAGTAGATTAAATATAAATATTTAATAATATATATTTTTAATTTAAAACACTTAACATGTATAAGGGCAAATGCTGTTATGAATATACATCAATGATCTGGAAATGTCTATTTGTAACCTCGGTAATAATTTCAAGACTCAATATGTGTAAAGCATTCCCTATTAAAATACACTCACGAAAGTTAGGCAACAAAAGTTTAGACTTCATAACTACAAGTACTCAACCTCTGAGGGAAGCTTGATTTGAAAATGAGACATTTCTTTCCTTCCCTTGAATCAAGCACAAATGCTTGGCCCTTATATTGCAAAACCAACTAGTTAAAAGCAAACAGGTGCCTTTCCACAGGGGGACTAGTGGAGGGTGGGGAGGGGAGGCATTTTCTTTGGAGGTTCTCATCTCGATTCCTTTCCCTTCATTAATGACCTAACAAGAGCCATTCTGATGATTGTAAGCCATGACTGACAGCCCGCATCTGTGGCCTACCCAGAGCATAAGAGTCCAATTTGACTGGGATAATAAATAAAAATCTTGTCGTACTATTATAGGATGTTTGGCAAGGACAAGAATTAAGGCACCTTTATAACTCCCGAAGGAATCTGGTGATATTTCTGACGTGATCTCACACATCATTCTGTCCTGCCTGACCTTCCTTGTATCACCCTCCTGAATTATAGCTTGTATCTGTTACTCTCTCCTCCTTCCATAGCCTCTCCCCAAAATAAAGGATTACTGACCTGAAGAAAACAAATCTGATTTTTTTTTTTTTAAATCTTTATAAGAAAGTCAGTTAAAATGTCCTGGAAGTCACTCCATATGTTTTCTGCAGAACATTTACTGCATCCATTAGATTAAATGTCTCACTTTATGAAATGAGTCCTGAAGGTCTTTTGGGGATGAAAGGACCTCTTTCAGAAGGGTCCAGCTTCATCCCTTAATAATTTCTGGGGTCCTAGGATGTTATAGGACACATTATATATTCATCAAGTTCACCAGTTTACCACCCACTTTTTCAATGATTAGTTCCTTTATCCTGGCAGTCAGTGAGAGTTGCCTCTTAAGCACTTCCTCATGAATCCACCTAAAAAGGGAGGTTTTGATATGTTGTAATAGCTTTTCTCACACTCTCCAGAGAAGCTTAACAGCTTCTGTGTGATGAGCCAAAGGAGAGTACACTTATATAAGAACAGACACACTTCAAGGACACCGCTAAGCACGAAGACAGTAGCGGCACATGGGAATGGCGGGCATGCCTATGGAGGCCCGATGCCCCGTTCGAGTAGAAAGACCTCATTTAGGGTGACGGTTCTTTGGGCGTGTCCCAGCAACCACATGAGGAAGGCAGAGCTTGATTTCGATCAGCCTCAGTATTCCCAAGAAACTAGCCTTTTGTTATCCTTATAGCTTCTCTTTATATCTGAGCCTCCTTTGAGTTCCTTAAATGGATGGTAACAGCAAAGTGTTAGCCTTTCATGAGAGTATTTGCATTTTAACTTACATCTAATCTAAAAGGATTGAAAGTGCGCTAATGGAGAATTGAGAAGCCACAAACTGAGGGAATTTATATTCCTTTATTAAACTGAACCCTGAGCTGAAACTCCCCCTCGTTCTTTCTGAATACGCTTGTTGCTAAGACCTTGACTTCAAGGGGAGCTACTTCCACTTTAATGACAAAAACCCTTTTCTTCCATGCTCTTTTGCAGCAGCGTTGAGACAAGGTGGGACTTTTTAAAAGACTTTACAAAGCTCTGAGTAGAAAAGCAAAGGGACAGATAGAAGCCACAAGAAACATAAAGATACCATGCTAATAAACAACAGTCCTCACCCTCCACAGTAAACACACCCCTCCCATGTTGAGAAGCTGGTAAGTGTGGTACTCTGGTAAGACAGCAGGGGATGAACGGGTCTAGTGCATTCCTGAGCAACAATTCTGAGCTTTTACAACTTTACGTATCCTACAGAATGGCAACCATTGATTCAGTCTCAGAACATTATCCTACATATCCATAAGAATTGTCTGGGTACTCTGGCCTTTCCTGAACCTCAGAAATGAGACACCAGCCTTGCCTAAACTACATAGCGTTGTCAGCCACACCAGAGTCGGTTGAATTTGTGTGTCTCTAGAGACCAAGGCATACAGTATATATGAGACAGCAAGTTTACTGTAGAGCAGTCCAATGATGAGAGGCCAGGCTCCAAGATTATGACATCACTGGGTCCTAGAACACAAGCAAGTCCTCAAGAGGGATGCCAGAGGTCATCTAATTCATACTGTTGGTTCTCCATCTGAAGGGTAAAGTGACTTGCACACCATTGGAGACCACACCTTCTTGCTGTCTGCACTCCCTCCCTCCAACTTACCTCGACAAGCAGAGGCCAGGCTCTGCTTGATTGGGAGATAATAAAGGAATCGATTACTCAGGTAGCATGTTGGCATATATGAGCCCTGAAGGACTTTATCTCCCTTAGAATCTGTGTTCTGTGATGTTTATAGATTCATAAGTGGGCACCCTTGCCTTGGGGCTTATCACCTTCCACACACCATCCCATATTCTGTTTGCTTATCTCTTTGAGGGACATAATAACTGTCTTAGTTTATTCATGTTCTGGCACCAGGTCTTACAACTGAAATAAATCAGCCCTACCCTAGAAAGAAGTGGTCTGAAAAGGCAAAAATCCCCGTGGGAAAGAATCCCTGCTAAGGATCTGGGCTGGTGTACTGCCTCAGTCTGAGTGATAAAGCGGCTCTTTTCCAACATGTAGAAATGTAGCGAGTAATGAAAACATTAACTCATGCAGGTTCCACGTTTGCAACAGGCATCGTTCTAAGCATGTTGTGTCTTATTTCGCTTTATGTGTGTAACAACCTCATGAAAAGGAAATGCTGTTGGAGCCCAGTTTACCAGTGAAGAAACCAAGTCAAGAAGTAATTTACCCATAGTCCCGTAGCTAGTAAGTAATGAGCTCAAGATTAAAATCTAAGCATTCTCAAACTCTCGACCTCATGATCTTAAGCTATACTGTCTGCCTGCACAATTCTAAACCACCGTCTGGAAAAACACCAGGGATAAGAATCAAACACTTTGCATCCCTTGCAAAACTTGCTGACAGTTTTTATAGTTACCCTATAGAAGACTCATCATCGCTCAGCTTCATTATTTTGTACCAAAATGCTATGATTTCCGAGAATCTCCGATACCTATACACCGAAGATGAAAATGGATATATTTTATAAAGTATTTCTCATCTAAATTTCCTGTCATTGCTGCTTCTCTTTGAGTATGATATTGTCAAATAATCGCTCGTATAAATTTAACGTGACGAAGTTTAGACATGAACATTTGCTGCCAAAGTTGGTCAGAATGACCACGAGTTGTCAGGAATTTAGGGTCCTCTGAGATTAGTCAACTTTCCATGCACTGCTCCCACTAGGAATGCTTTTCCTGCACAGATGAGCAGCTTGTCAAACCCTCTGTGTTTGGGAGACTCATGAGATTTCTGTAAGTATGGTATGTACAAGAGATGAGTTCTTCCCAAACCGTTAGCCTCTCTGCAAAATAACAACGTTCATCATTTTTGTTTTTCCCTTGGCTTCCTTATTTCTTTCCCTCCTTTCTTTCTGAGTTTAGTGGGAAATAGAAGCACAATACATAAGCAGTAACTTGACAAGACTTATTTTCTTTTGCTAAAATAATTACTTTGTTTTAAAATAGGCCCTTTAATATCTAGAAATTTGAGTGCATCAGAGTTTTGTTTCTTGAAAAAAATAAATTCAGAAGTGTCAAGTTTTTAGACTTGACCCGTCAAGGTGTTTCTTTGATTAGCAGTAAGCCATACATTTTGCAATAACATATTTTAGGAGATTTCTGAATTCCGTCATTTGGATAAGAAGCAATTTATGTTCCAATCATATTGAAGTTAAGACATTTTTGTGGATGAACCAAACTTGGTATTGGCCTCCCATAGGTATGCCTTTTCCATTCCATAGCCAGTAATACTGACAAATAAATAATTGAATTTTTTAAGACAGCCTAAATGAAATACAAATTTGCCTGTTATTACTAAAGCATTCCAGAGTAAGTTTCCTATTAGTCCTTCCTCTTCCTTTCCATAGTTTAATCCTTCTAAAGTTAGAAGTTGCTGACATTATCTTTAGCACACAGATCTAGCAACATATGTATCCATTATCTGACTTGCTTACAGGGAACAAGGACAATGTTTTGTTAATCACCATATCATCAGTGTCCTATATGATACCTGCCATAAAGCTCAATAAAATTTACTTCAGCTGTGTTGAAAATAATTAATGAACAATCTGTTTAACGAAAGAAGACCAAAGGATCCAGTAGGGAATGATCTTGGTTTATTCTGAGACAACTCTTATTCTTTTGCTAAAAAGTCCATGTACAAAAGCAAAATAGCAATTACATGTAAGAGTCTATCATAACTGTTCAGATGTCAATCCTTAATTCAATAATGCCAGGGACTATGTACAATCCTGGAGATACAAAGCTTGACAAATAAATATAGTGCCTGATCTAGAGGGGTGTATAATACACCAGGGAAGATGAACACAGAATGAGTGTGCTTGCTATAGGAATACAGGCTGTCAGAGGAGAATATAGTGGAAGGCTGAGTTGATGGGGTGGGAGGGGGGATTAGGACAGCTCTCCTAGGTAGCGACTCAAGTTGAAGCAGGGATGATGGGCAAAACTAGGCAGGCAGAGAGAATGCCAGGTAGAGGGAGCTGCATGGATGGAGCCTTTAAAGAGTGAAACAGCTTGAAATGTTCATTTGGGGGTACAAAACAGATCTAAGTTTGAAGGGAAGCTAATCAAGCTAGAATACTGCTTCCTGTATTACACACATTATTTTTCCTAAACCATTGGGGAAAAAATTTTAATCTGACAGGGTTGTATACATTTTGCTAAGTCACCTGCAAAAGGAAAATAACTAACAATTACTCGTGCTATCAATGTCCTTCAGTTTTGTTTCATAAAAGCAAAATATGATTAAATTAGGAGGCTTCAAATTTTCATTAATTTAATATGCATCAAGATTTCTTTATTTAAGGTATTCCATGGTAAACATCTGTTATATTAATTATTGCAAAGATTATTCTGCACTAGATAGCTTGGTATTTAAGGAGAGTATATCACCTTCCTACTTGATACATTTTCAATATATGCTTTCATGTGTTTATTTTAGAAAATAACTATAGAGTTTGAGATTAAGTATGTCACTCTAATTTTTAACACCACTGGTACAAAATGCCATTAGATCACCTACCATCACTGTGGGATGTACATTCTTTAGAAATGATTTTTCAGAGGACTCTTTTTTTTTTTTCTCCATAGACACAAAGTTTTCTCACAAATACTAACAGTGGTATTTTTTCTAGGATCCATGCAGGCAAGGTTGTAACCACTAGGGATTTTCCTGGAGACAGTAATTTTCAAACAATAGAGCAAAAATGCATACATCAGCCAACTAATTTATGCTACATCAATTTTACACACCCAGAAAGCATGAAACTTTAAAATGATCTCACCAAAGTCAAATAAGCCACACAGAAGCTACCAAAACAGGCCTGGCCCTTTCATCTAAACAAGCTTATGTCATGCCGCCTTTGAGAACACAATGTATTCTGAAAGGGCAGGAAGGCCATGCTTCTAAATGCATGTTCTATTAGACAGCAAAGAACTACAAAAGACGCTCAAAGCAAAGTGTCTGGGAACCCAAGGTGATTAATGTGCAGCTTTATTTCACTTCATGGGTAAAGGACTGGAGGGATAAAAGACCATAAGCTCGCTTGACAACTGGAAAGGTCACAAAGGAAATGATGGTAGGTAACATGAAGTTGTCAGGGAGACCAGAGACCCCAGTACTCAGAAATGGGTGGCAGAGGCTCCAGCAGTGAGGTGACAGGTGAGCTGCCAATCATCCAAGGGTTCAGCCCAAATGAAAAGACCAAAGGGAATACAAGCCCCTGGAACCCCAAGTTGAAGTTCAGGGCCCTCTTCCCCAATAAGTGAAATGAAGCAGATCAGGGAGTAGGATTCTCGATGACTAGCTGAGAGGACTTTGGGTCCTCACTATGGTCAGATAGCTCCCATTCTACTCTCACTGGCTCATGGCGGTCACTCTGACACAGGTTTCTGGGTCCACTGAGATACGGAAACAGCTAGGCCCGGTAGTCACCATCACTGCTGATTATAGAGCAAGGATGTGGACAGAGCCACAGCCATCCTAGGGCTGGGGCAGGTGCTCCCACTGGTATGCTTTAGGGAAAGCTCTAGGCAGCCGACCTGAAGGAGTGCCTATCTTCAAAGATCATACAAAGGACAAGCATTCCTAACAGAACTGCTCTTTTATGAACTCCATAGAATTAGAGTCCTGGGTGATATGAATGTAAACTGAGCAGTTCTCAACTGTTTATGTCAATGGATGGGAGCACTAGCCTCCATCCTTCCCCCCAGAAAACCCTGATAAGAATTATAATGGACACTGGAAGAGACCAAAGGCCTCACCTTCCCTAAAACGTTCCCGATTCACTTAGTTAAAGGCTACAGAGCTTCTTTTTAAAAAGTTGAAAAAGCAGGGCCACCTTGGTGGCTCAGTTGGTTAATCATCCGAGTTTGGCTCAGGTCATGATCTCCCAGCTCATGGGTTCGAGCCCCACGTCAGGCTCTGTGCCAACAGCTCAGAGCCTGGAGCCTGCTTTGTATTCTGTGTCTCCCTCTCTCTGTGCTCCTCCCCTGCTCATGCTCTGTCTCTCCTTCTCTCCAAAAAAAAATAAATAAATAAACATTAAGAAAATTAAGTTGAAAAAGCATAAAAGAAATCATATGATCAGTAAAATCTCATCAAGTGGACCTAATGTTATGATAGGGACAAAGACAAATTATGTAAGAATTCCCAACCTCTTTCCAAGCTTGCATCCCTTTCACTGGATCTCTCCGTGGAGGTGAGGCTATGACTGAAGAGTGGGGTATGAGGGGGTACTGGAAAAGAGAGCACCAGGATTTACAATGAAAACAACAAACAGGGACTAACAAAAGGAGTGAGAGGAAGGGGGAGAAAAGCATCACGTGGTTTTCATGGGAAGAAATGGGTTTTTTTGCAGCCACGGAAGGGATTTGGTGGAGAGGGATCAGTGAAGAGGAATCTGAAGACGTTTTTCCATGAGGCTCATGTGTGAAGGCCTGTGGTACTTCTTCCACAGCACCTTCAAAAATCGTATTATTTCTTAAGGGTTCCAGAGTCAGATTTGTGGGATTCGTATAAACGGCTCTTCTATACTTGGGTAACATCTGAGACAGGCTCCAGGAAATTGACCAAAGCAGGGGCTTATTCTAGAAGGAGAAGCTCTCCTGAAAATTCTGCAGACCATCCCAGGAACAGCACATGTTAGTTTTTGTTATAGCTGTTGTTTCAAACCCTTTGTTTCCTCTAAATATAAGACTTGTTGCTGCTATTTTTGCACTTTGAAAACTGCAGTTTCAGCTTCCAGATCACATTCCCTTCTGTAATTGTAACAAACCAAATGGCTCTAGTGGAAAACGCGGCTCGGCTTAACTTTTGGCATCTGAGATGTACCCTACAGAGTGTGCCTCTGTATCACACTGAGCGAAAAGACGAACAGTTTCGCACCCAGGAGATCAAATTAACTAATGAGGTAAATCTGACATTCATGGGTGAAACAACACACAGTGTTTAAGGATGCGTCTGAAAAGAACTTTACAAAAAGTCATTAAAGAAATTTCATTCTTAGGCCATTATGAGCAGCTCTTGAGAATTTGCCACTATTTCAGTTACTTAGGGGAGACAAGACAATGGAAACAAATAGACCCGAAGACTCATGACTCAACAGGATAGCAGTTACCTTCTTGCTCACCCAATAATCTAGAAAGGTTTGAGGCTGGTGTGATCCACATAGCCATGCAGAACCCAGGTGAATTGTAGCTTTGCATTTCAGCCTGTGGCTTTTTTTTTTTTTTTTTTTGAGAGGGTAAAGGATGGAGAGGAGCAGAGGGAGAGAGAGAGAGAGTCTCTTAAGCAGGCTCCTCATTCAGTGTAGAGCCTGACACAGGGCTTGATCCCACCACCCTGCGATTAAGACCCAAGCCCAAATTAAGTCAGGCATTCTATAAAGCCTGTGGCTTTATAGTTACTATGGGTACAAGAAGAGACAGAGAGCTTGAAGGAAAAAGAACATGAATGAAGAGATATGGAGGTTTTCCTGGGTCATACCTGGGAGTAGCAGACACCATTTGTGATCATGCTCTGCTGATGACAACAGTGCCCTCACTATAAGAAAAGCTGAGAACTGAACTCTGGCTATGTGTCCAAAGAGGAGAGAACAGAGGAAAAACTGATAATCTCTAACACAGACATTTCTCTGAATTCTATTTTCTGCCTTAAGAATATAATTTACATCTCCCAACAAACAAGAGTCTGGGGCCAGATGGTTTTCCAGGGAATTCTACCAAACATTTAAAGAAGAGTTAACACCTATTCTTTTGAAGCTGTTCCAAAAAATAGAAATGGAAGGAAAACTTTCAAACTCATTCTATGCAGCCAGTATTACCTTGATTCCAAAACTAGACAAAGACCCCACTGAAAAGGAGAATTGCAGACCAATTTCCCTGGATGCAAAAATTCTCAACAAGATACTAGCAAACTGGATCCAACAATACATTAAAAGAATTATTCACCATAATCAAGTGGGATTTATTTCTTAGATGCAGAGCTGGTTCAGTATCCACAAATCAGTGTGATACATCACATTAATAAAAGAAAGGATAAGAACCACATGAACCTCTTAATAGATGCTAACAAAGCATTTGAGAAAACACAGCAGCTTTCTTGACAAAAACCCTCAAGAAAATAGGGATAGAAGGATCATACATCAAGATCATTAAGGCCATATATAGCCTTAGGGCCACTAATATCATCTTCAATGGGGAAAAACTGAGAGCTTTCCCCCTAAGGTCAAGAACATGACAAGGATGTCCACTCTCAGCACTGTTATTCAACATAGTGTCGTAAGTCCTAGCCTCAGCAATCAGACAACACAAAGAAATAAAAGGCATCCAAATCGGCAAGGAGGAGGTCACACTTCCACTCATCCACATGACATGAAACTCTGTGGAAAACCCAAAAGACTCTACCAAAAAAACTGCTAGAACTGATCCATGAATTCAGCATAGTCGCAGGATATAAAATCAATGTACAGAAATCAGTTGCATTTCTATGCACCAATAATAAAACAGCAGAAAGAGTAATCAAGGAATCGATCCCATTTACAACTGCACCAAAAACCATAAAATACCTAAGAATAAACCTAACCAAAGAGGTGAAAAATCTATACACTTAAAACTATAGAAAGCTTGGGGCATCTGGGTGGCTCAGCCCAGGGTTCGAGCCCTGGGTTGTGCTCTGTACTGACAGCTCAGAGCCTGGAGCCTGCTTCGGTTTCTGTCTCCTCCTCTCTCTGCCCCCCACTGCTCGTGCTCTGTCTCCCTCTCTCAAAAATAAACATTAAAAAAGAAAAACTATAGAAAACTCATGAAAGAAATTGAAGAAGACACAAAAAATGGAAAAACATTCCATGCTCCTGGATAGGAAGCATGTGTATTAAAATGTTGATACTACCAAAGAAATCTACATATTCAATGCAATCCCTATTAAAATTATACCAGCATTCTGCACAGAGCTAGAACAAATAATGCTAAAATTTGTATGGAACCAGAAAAGACCCCGAATAGCCAAAGCGATCCTGAAAAAGAAAACCAAAGCTAGAGGCATCACAATCTGAGACTTCAAGATGTATTACAAAGCTGTAATCATCAAGACAATATGGTACTGGCACAAAAACAGACACTCAGATCCATGGAACAGAATAGAGAACCCAGAAATGGACCCACAAACGTATGACCAACTAATCTTTGACAAAGCAGGGAAGAATATCCAATGGAATAAAGACAGCCTCTTCAGCAAGTGGTGCTGGGAAAACTGGACAGCGACATGCAGAAGAATGAACCTGAACCTTTCCTTACACCATACACAAAAATAAACTCAAAATGGATGAAATACCTAAATGTAAGACAGGAAGCCATCAAAATCCTCAAGGAGAAAGCAGGCAAAAACCTCTTTGACCTTGGCTGCAGCAACTTCTTTAACACATCTCTGGAGGCAAGGGGAAAAAAAGTGAAAATGAACTCTTGGAACCTCATCAAAATAAAAAGCTTCTGCGCAGCAAAGGAAATGATCAGCAAAACTAAAAGGCAACCGACAGAATGGGAGAAGATATTTGCAAATGACATATCACATAAAGGGTTAGTATCCAAAATCTGTAAAGAACTTATCAAACTCAACACCCAAAAACTAAGTAATCCAGTGAAGAAATGGGCAAAAGACATAGACACTTCTCCAAAGAATACATCCAGATGGCCAACCGACACATGAAAAAATGCTCAACATCACTCATCAGGGAAATACAGATCAAAACCACAACCTCACACCTGTCAGAATGGCTAAATTTACAATGCAGGAAACAAAAGATGTTGGCAAGTATGTGGAGAAACAGGAACTCTTGTGCACTGTTGTTGGGAATGCAAACTGGTGCAGCCACTCTGGAAAACAGTATGGGGGTTCCTCAAAAATAGAACTACCCTACGATCCAGTAAGCGCACCTTTAGGTATTTATCCAAAGGATACAAAAATACTGATTCGAAGGGGCACATGCACCCCAATGTTTATAGAGCACTATGAATAATAGCCAAATTATGGAAAGAGCCCAGATGTCCATCGACTGGCAAATGGATAGAGAAAATGTGGTGTGTATGTGTATATCTACACACACACACACACACACACACACACACACACACACACACACTGGAATATTATTCGGCCATCAAAGAGAAAGAAATCTTGGGGCACCTGGGTGGCTCAGTTGGTTAAGTGTCTGACTTTGGCTCAGGTCATGAACTGGGTTTGAGCCCCACGTGGGGCTCTGTGCTGATGGCTTAGAGCCTGGAGCCTGCTTCGGATTCTGTCTGTCTGTCTGTCTGTCTGTCTCTCTCGCTCTCTCTCTCCCTCCCCCTCCCCCACTTGCACTCTGTCACTCTCTCTCAAAGATAAACTTTTTTTTTAAAAAGAATGAAATCTTACCATTTGCAACAATGTGGATGGAACTAGAGTGTATTATGCTAAGCGAAATAAGTCCATCAGAGAAAGATAAATATCATTTCACTCATATGTGGAATTTATGATATAAAACAAATAAACATAAGGGAAGGGAAGCAAAAATAATATCAAAGTGGAAAGAGAGACAAACCATAATAGACTCTTTAATACAGAGAACAAACTGAGGCTTGTTGGTGGGGTGCTAGGTTGGGGGAAGGGCTACAAGGGTAAGGGGCATTAAGGAGGACACTTGTTGTGATGAGCACTGGGCGTTATATGTAAGTGATGAATCACTAAATTCTACTCCTGAAATTATTATTACACTATATGTTAACTAACTTGGATTTAAATAAAAAAAAAAAAGAATATAATTTATATGTACTGTCAATGGCCATACCACTCTGAATGTGCCACTCTTGTCTGATCTTGGAAACTAAGCAGGGTTGGGCCTGGTTAGTACTTGGGTGGAAAATACTATTTACATGTACTAAGAGTTATAGGGGGCCCACAATATGTGGGTCCTCTGTTATAAGGCGACAGAGCATTTGGTAACAATATGACTTAACAGATGTGTTTTATTAAAATGATCTCTTGAGGGAAGAATTATTGCTAAATACTATCAAAACAGTATGGTACTGGTACAAAAATAGAGACATAGATCAATAGAACAGAATAGAAAGCCCCAAAATAAACCTACAGAGATATGATCAATTAATCAACAACAAAGGAAGCAAGAATATACGACAGGGAAAAGAGTTTTTTCAATAAATGGTGCTGGGAAAACTGGACAGCTATACGCAAAACAATGAAACATCTTCTTATACCATATATAAAAGACCATACAGAAGACCACCTTCTAAGACCATACAGAAGACCACCTTCTTATACCATACATAAAAAAAAAAAAAACTGAAAATGTATTAAAACCTAAATGTGAGACCTGAAACCATAAAAATCCCAAAAGAAAACATGGGCAATAATCTCTTAGACATCAGCCTTAGCAACATTTATCTAAATATGTCTCCTCAGAGAAGGCAAACAAAAGGAAAAATAGACTATTGGGACTACACCAAAATAAAAAGCTTTAGTACAGCAAAGGAAAGCATCAACAAAACAGAAATGCAACCTACTGAATGGGAGAAGATATTTGTAAATGGTATACCCAATAAAGATTTAACATTCAAAATATATAAAGAATTCATACACCTCAACACCAAACAAGTAAATAATCTGATTAAAAATGGGCAGAGGATCTGAATAGACATTTTTCCAAAAAGATGGCCAGCAGACCATAAAATGATGCTCAACATCACTATCATCAGGGAAATGTAAACCAAAACCACAATGAAATATCACTTCATGTTTCGCAGAATGGTTAATATCAAAAAGAAATAACAAGTGCTGCTGAAGAACCCTCCTGCACCGTTGGAGGGAATGTAAATTGGTGCAGCCATTGTGGAAAATGGTATGGAGGTTCCTCAAAAAATTAAAACTAGAAATAGCATAAAACCCAGTAATTCAACTACTGAGTATTTACCCGAAGAAAAGAAAAACACTAATTCAAAAAGATATATGCACTCCCTATTTATTGTGGCAATATTTACAATAGCTAAGATATGTAGGCAAACTAAGTATCCATTGATAGATGAATGGATAAAGATGTGATACACACACACATACACACACACATAGTGGAACATTACTCAGCCTTAAAAAACAATGAGATATTGGGGTGCCTAGGTGGCTCAGTTGGTTGAGCGTCCGACTTCAGCTCAGGTCATGATCTCATAGTCCATGAGTTTGAGCCCCGCGTCAGGCTCATGTGCTGACAGCTCAGAGCCTGAAGACTGCTTCAGATTCTGTGTGTGTGTCTCTCTCTGCCCCTCCCCTGCTCATGCTTTGTCTCTGTCTCAGAACTAAAGAAAAACATTAAAAAAAAAACAAAAAACAAAAAAAAACCCGCAATGAGATCTTACCATTTGCAACAATATGGATGGGCCCGGAGGCTATTATGCTAAGCAAAATAGGTCAGAGAAAGAAAAATACCATATGATTTCACTTACATTCAGAATCTAAGAAATGAAACAAATGAACAAACAAAAAAGCAGAAACAAACCTATAAATCGAGAGAAGAAACTGATGGTTGTCAGAGGGAGGTGAGTAGAGGCATGGGCAAAATGGGTGAAGGGGAGTGGGAGATACAGGCTTCCAGTTATGGAATGAATAAGTCACAGGAATGAAAGGTACAGCATAGGGAATACAGCCAATGGTATTATAATAGTGTTGTATGGAAAAAATACACATAGGGAAGATAATAAGGATAGCATAGATGAGGCTCCACAGTTTTTATGGCACAGACTACTTAGGAAATTCAGTTAGAGCATTTAGAAACTATAAAAAAAATATTTTCAGAGCAACTTCTAGAGAATTACAACCATTAGCCTTTTCAAATCACAGAAAATTCCATTTGTTATGCCCTGCAGTCAAATAAACTTGGTTTTATACAGATCTTGGTTTTTTTTTAATGTAAACATTATAAATACAAAAATAAAGAAAGTGAAGAACACCTGAAATTTCACTAAAGATCATTACCACTAATATTTTGGAAATGAAATGAGTTTTCTTGTTTTCAAAGAACTACCCTCTTCCTCTATCTAACTCAAGCGTGGTATTAGGAGTCTCCACCTCTTGGCCATGGGGACTTCCATCACAGACACACCTAGAACACTGAGACTCCCTCTCAATGTTCTAGATCATATGATTCCCAGGCTAAAATGATACCAGAGAAAACAGGGAGGGTCTCTGGATTCTTATTCCACATCTTTCTCCGTCTTTGCTATTGACATTCAGCTCCCAAAGGCACTGCTAAGAACTGGACCTCAAGTGCCCCCATGGTCTCAGTGCTCAGAGATGCCCTTCTCAGTCCATCCTGCTGGTGACTCCCTGACCCCAGACTATCGGGGACCATACAGAGCAGCCACATTCTATGTCCAGTCGCCACAGACTTGCTGAATCTTGTGCTTATTGTTCCCTTACTTTGTATTTTTTCCATCTGTGTATACATGTATATATGAATATATATATGAATATATGTATATATGAATATACATATTTGTGAACAATGCATTTTAGTGCCACTCCATCCCACCCTTCTCACTTCATTTCTTTCCTCTGTAAATTGGGAAGTTATACTCTATTCTTTTAGTAGTTTCTCTAGCTATTTTGATAGTTAAGCTTTAAAAGTCTAAACTTAGTTAATTACTTATATCACTCTTTGTAAGTGAAAAAGTCAGGTTTTTTTTTTTTCCTCTTCTGATGTAAGGAAAAACCAAGTTCTTCCTCACTGTGTTTTTATCCTGCTTGTCTCCTTTGCTTCTCACACAGAACACTTCACCTCTGTTACTTCTGGTCACCAAATGTGTGGAATTTCCCCCCCACAACAACATCAGCTAAATTTAACTCAATTCTGTCACTATTTACCCAGAGATAGCATCAGATCCCACAGGATAGAGCTCAGTCCCACAAAACTGCTCTCCCCCACATGCACATATTTCAGACACCAGTCACAAACCCAAGTTATCACTTGTGCTTCTGACCAACAAGCTACAGATCAGAGGTTCCAACACCCCTCTCTCCTTTGGGTTTAATTTGCTAGAGTGGCTAATAGAACCCAGGGAAACACATTTACCAGTTTATTAAAAGCTATGATAAAGGATGTAGATGAACAGCCAGAGGAAGAGACATGTACGGCAAGATGTGGGAGTGTCCAGGTACAGAAGCTTCTACTCCCCATGGAGTCCGGCTGCATCCCCCTACTGGTGTGGATATCTTTGCCCATCTAGAAGCTCCTTGAACCCCCTACCGTTGGGATTTTATGAAGGCTTCCTCAAGAGGGCATGATCAATTATTAACTCTATTTTGAGCCCCTCTCCCATCTCCAGAGATGGCAGGTGGGGTTAAAATCCCAAGCTTATAATTATGGTTTGACCTTTTGGATGACCACCCCCCATCCTAAAGCTATCCAGGACCCCCACCCCACCCCACCCCAACTTGTCTAATTAGAACAAAATATGTTCCCAGTGCTCTTATCACTTAGGAATTTACAAGAGTTTTAGAAGCTGTGTCAGGGCCAAGGTCAAAGACCAAATTATTAGAACAAGTGGTGTTCCTAGTATTCTTATAACTTAGGGAATTACAAAGGTCTTAGAAGCTCTGTGCCAGGAGCTGGGAACAGAGACAAATGTATGCATATTCTCTGTTATTTCACATTTTCTCCAAATAATGAAAGTCTTTAAATACTTGAACATCAACCCTTCAAAACTATATGCTTAAGGTGTCCAATATTTTACTGCATTTTTCTTTTAACTCCATAAATTTGGCGTTATCGCTGTTTAACACATTTTTTCTTTTCATTTATCTTATATTTACTAGTATGTTTGCTTATGATTTCTTTTTTATATCATACCCTTCTGGAATCATTTTGCTTTAGAATTTCCCTTGGTAAGGGATTATTGATGGTTAAGTCTTTTAATTTTTGTTTAATTGAGAAATTCTCTTTGACTCTCATTTTTGAACAGTAGATCTTTATTTGCATATTTTCATTTAGCATGGTGATATTATTCCACAAGTTACATTGTTGCTGTTGAGACCTCAGTTCATTGGTTGTCAGTCTAAGTGCTGATCTTTATAGGCAATCTTGCTTTTCTCACTGAGTGCTTTTAAATTTACCTTTGTGGGCCCTGTAGTTTCGCTGGGACTTACCTAGGTATGGATTTGTCTTTATTTGTTCTCCCTAAGATTCATTGAATTTCCTGAATTTGAACTTTGGTGTTTCCACAATTTTGAAGAATTCAGTACCTATTCTCATTGAGTACTGCTTCTTTTCTGTTCTATAATCTTCTGGAACTCCTATTAGATATGTACAAGACTTTGTCTACCTTCTAGGTCTCTTAACTGTGCTTTTAAATGTGCTGTTTGACACTCTATGTGGTGCTGGGTAATTTCTTCCACTCTATCTTCTGGGACACTAATTTCTCCCCAGCTGTGTCTAATCTTCCATTTAACCCACCCACTGAGTTTTTAATATTAACTATTATATGGCTCATTTTAGAAATCCGTTTGCTCTTTTTCAAGTCTGTTTGGTTGCTCTTAAAAACCTCTTCTTCCTTTCTCCTATTTCCAAACTTCTCTTGTATTTACCTACACCTATTCAATGTGTCGCTCGCTGTATAGTTTGTGCCTGATAGTTCTGATACCTAGACACTTTGCTAGTTTGTATCTGCTGGCTCTTGCTTCTAGTGCCTTACTTCCTTTATTTTTGACTCCTAGCTCATTTTCTTTGGAACATTACCCCTAAGAATTCTTGGAGCCTTGGGTTGAACTTGCATGTTCTCAGAGAGGATCTGCACTAGCTCCTGTCAGTTGCCTGGTGCCTCTGCCGGCTGGAAGTTTCTTGGACTATGACAGATAATGAGAACACCCATCGAAGAGCCCTAAAGGTTTGGCAAATTCTCAGGGGAGGATTTTCCAGTCAGTGGAAATGGACCCTCCTTCAGCATCGAGAAGGTCGAGGGCAAATTTCCTTGCTCTCCTCTCCCGTGCAACAGGGCTTGGTTCTTATGCATCCTTACAATAAAAGTGTAGCCTTAGCAGCCCCGAGTATAGCCCTTCCTTTATCTTGTCCCCCTTTCCCTATAGAACCCCCTAAAAGAGAAGATCCAGGTCTGCAGTGATGGCAGATACCCAGAGCGAAAACTGTTTCAGTCCTTATTTATCTCACAGGGTCCTACTTTAATTTCTCTTTAACCTCTACAAACTCCTTGTTTTAAAATTTGTTTAATGTTTATTTATTTTGAGAGAGAGTGAGAGAGCAAGCAGGGAAGGGCAGAAAGAGGGAGAGAGGATCCCAAGCAGGCTCTGCGTGGTCAGCACAGAGCCTGACGTGGGCTTGAACTCATGAACTGTGAGATCATGACCTGAGCCAAAATCAGGAGTGGGACGCTTAACTGACTGAGCCTTCAGGCACCCCTACAAACTCCTTATTTTTATCCCAGCTCCACAGTATATTTAAAGAGCTTTAAATTTTTTTTTAATCCAACATTTTTAGTTGTTTTTAACAGAAAAAATTTCAGGCTATCTATTCCACAGTAAGTGCTGGTAACCAAAGTTTTGTTAGTATTTTTTCCTCATATATGTCCTCTTTTTTAAGTATACAGAATTTTATATTACTTAACAATAACGCATCCTTTATTATCCTTTGTTATCCTATGTTTTCTTGACCCACTTAGAAGCACTCATCCACACTTGTTCCAAGATTACAAAAATGTTTAAATATGTGTTCTTCAAGTATCCTTTTTGTTTTTTTCCCCCATAAAAATATCTGATTCCTTTGCAATTTGTTGGGATGTAAATAATGAGGTTGAAGACACAGCCTTTTTTTTTTTTAAACAAATGGCTAGCCAGTTACCCTAATTGCTAAACAAATGGTTAGCCAGTTACCCTAACACCTTTTATTAAATAATCATTTTCCCTAATGATTAGAAATATTACCATTTTCATAAACTACATTCCTGAGTAGCATTCCCATTTCTTCCTGTGTGGATTTCTAGGCTCTCTTTTCTTTTTAACTGATCCTTCTGTTCTTGCACAAGTGTTAATTTGTTTCAATTAGTGAAGTTTTATAACCAATTGTAATGTCTGCTAAATTGAGAGCTCTGTCATCACTTTTGCTTTAAATTTTTTTCCCCAGAATTATCTTGACTGCATTCTTGAGTATTTTTTTCTTGCAGATGAAACTTAGAATTATTCCATCAAATTTCCCAATACACCTGTTAAAATTTTGGCTAGGGTATGCATAGTTATTTCCATACTCCCCTTTACATTATTTTACAAATGGTATCATTAAAATATGGCTGTTGTTTCCTTCTGGGAGCAGTCAGAAAACAGATGGCACCTGTAAAGGGTTTCATTGAAGAGAGGTTAATGAAGAAACTCCTTCCAGAGGTACAGGCAGGTATGAAGAAAAGAGCAGGGGGTGGGGAAATACCCAGGGACAAACAATGGGAAGTCATTAGCATCCCCGAATCTGCAGGGGCAAAGGGAGAGACCCTGTGACTGGAGCCCCCAAGAAAGGCCATCTGGCAGAACACAGCTACTATCCACATCCCGGCAAGGAAGGGAGGGAGTAGAAAGGGGACAGGGGAATAGGTCCTCTGAGCTGCTGATGCCTTCCTTTGGATGAACCCAATAGGAACCCAGAGAACAAGGATCTTTGGTGAAATGGTTTATAAAGGTCAGCCTCCCGCAGCACAGACAAGGGTGGAAAATGGATCTGGAGGGGTAAATGGCAAATGACTAGCACAGCTCAATTTACGGCCTAGTAGCTTTTACACTTACAACACTATAGTGTTGTTAAAATTTGAAATGTATTCACAGAGAAACTCTATTGAAAGTCATTCCAGAGAAATAACTGACTCATTATCCTGTAGCCAGATGACTTTGTGAAAATCAGATGCATTGTTACCTGAATTGGTAACAGTTGTTTTTCACTTGAAGTATGACATGTTCCAGGCTGCAAACCTTCCTTGTCAGATGGTGAGGCTGAAATTTTTCTGGTGACAGAGAACAGCCGCAAGCCGATTGCCGGTCTCTTCCACCCCTTCATTCTGCAGACACAGAGCCTTATAGCCCATCCATTACGGGATGATCTCTCATTAGCTTCAACTTTGAAACACAATTTTCTACTTCCTGATTGTAAAATCCCCAAAGATGCCTCAGAAGTTTTTATTTTTTCTTTCAAGAAATGTGGAACGGTAAATCTTTCCACAAAGAAAATCCACAGAAAGTAATAAACAGTCGTGTGAATTCAAGAGCACTTGGAAAGAGTGCAGAAATCAGCAGGTAAGAACAAATTGGACCCTTTCCAGGAAAGGTTATTTGGGATCATTGCTCTCCTCCTTCTGCTAATTTCTCTGCTGGCCTAACCACATGAAATCTGTAGTCATATGCCTTTGACTCAGAGAGTGGGAAGTGAAAAACCCAGAGAAATCAGCCTTTGCAGTGCTCTAGTGGGTAGGCATTTTCCCTCCTGATTTTACCTGGGACCAAGGGGGAGTCCGAGTCTTTGTTCTAAAGAACAGACAAAGCACACTCTTCCTGGAACACAAGGACATGAGAATGCAGAGAAAACTAGCTTTTAATAGAAGGACAGATGTGGGCTGCAGTGAACTCTCAGTCTGGCGTTACCACCCATCACCTCCCCTATTATATGCCAACAGGGTGGTATTAACCACGAGCCATTGTTTTCCATGGCAAACAATGGCCTTCAGTCCTGATAATGTGCTTTGGCATCAGGGCGTCAAAGCCAAGGCAGAGAATGCCCCTGTGCTGCCCCTGGCTGCTCTGATAAATCACCCATCAATAGAGTCTCAGAGACTCTAGCAAACGAACAGATTATTGAATTTTTTCAGGTCATTTGAAGTATGGGAACCTGCCTAGGATAAAGAAAGCAAATAGGTCTGTCTCTTTTCTGTGTCACCTTCTTTGTGATGCAGTTTCTTAAATACAACAGGGCAATGCCAACCTTAAGACCTGGCTAATTTTAGTACATCATTTCTGGTTAACGCACAGTGCTATAGATAGAAGTGTTAATAATTCCAGAAACAGAATTGTTTCTTGTTTGCTTTCTAGAGATGGATTTGTCTGGGTCTGATTTCACTTTTTTTTCTTAAAAGTCTTGTTTGCCTCCCATGACCCTCTGCTATCCTGGGTCACTTTCAAATGCTTTCCTTCTTCCCCTCAGTGTCTAAATGGAGATCATCTCCAAGGTCTACCCTTGGGTACTGTGCCTTCTCTCTGTTCGCTCTCTCAGCCTTTCACCAAAGTCTGCATGCACAGCAAGAATCCTTCATCTGGGCCCTAAATTATCTCTCACCTTTTGGATACCCCATTCTTATTCCTCCACATACCTTCCGTTGCACATATGGGAGCTCGCTTGTCCATTTTCCCCTAACACCAAAGCTTTTCTTCCTCTTCACATCCCAGTTTCTTTCCTACCACCCCTGTACCCAGGATGAACACAAAATTAATTTGCATTTTCCTCATCTCTTTACATTCAATCTTTTCAGGTGAAACTCTTACTTCTTACCTAGATTAATGTAATAGACTCCTAAGTGCTCCTCTCTGTATCTTTAATCTTTTCTGATTCACTTCATCAGATTAATGCTGCCAGATTAATGATGCTAAAGAACTACTTAATCACATACCTTCTTTTCCCAAAGATTTGCTATGGCTCCCTATTACTGTCTGGAAAGTTATTGACTCCACACTTAGCAATAAGGGTGCTGACCAACCTCCATTTTTTTGTTTGTTTGTTTTTGTTTTTGTTTTTGTTTTTGTTTTTTAGAAAGAGAGAAAGAGAGCACTCACATGCTTGTGTGTGAGCAGGGGAGGGGTAGAGGAAGAAGAGAGAATGTTAAGCAGGCTCCACACTCAGCATGGAGCCCAACATGGGACTAGATCTCATGACCTTGAGATCATGACCGGAGCCGAAATTAAGGGTCAGACCCTTAGCCAACCGAGCAAGCCCCCTCGTGCCCCCCTCCAATTACCCTTAGCTCTCTCATTATTCCCTGAACCAGGGGGCAGTAAATTGTAAACCATGAGCCAAATTTGGGTTACCAACATTTTTTGCAAATAATGTTTTGTTAGAACAAGCACACCCATGTGTTCACTTGATCTTTGTCAGCTCTCACACTTCAAAGGCAGAACTGAATAGCTGCAAGAAACCACATGACTGACAAAACCTAAGATATTTACTATGTGGCCCTTTACAGAAGGTTAGCTGATCCCTGCCTTAGACATGTCCTTATATTAAAACCAAACTCTATTTTTTGACGCTTTCCAAATAGTAAGCTCTGAACTTCCTGTTTATACATTCTTCACTTTCCTGGAATATTTTTCCTGCCCCGTCCCTACAACTGCCTCAAAATTCTTCTCAAATGTCACCTCCCTCAGGAGTACTTTTAACCAATTGCTCTCATTCATTCATCACTCAATCATTTGTTCAGCAAAAGTCTTTGTTGAACATCTAACGTCCAGGTACTGTGATAGGCCATGTGGATATTGCGGAAAACAATGGCCCTCATGAACTCGCTGTCCAAAGGCAAAGAACTACGCCCAACAGATAATCACACACCCAGGCGTGTGATTGCAAACTATAGTAAATGGTATGATGGAAAGTCAAGGTACATTGAGAGAATATGACAGGGGACTTGATTTAAATCAAAGAATCGAGAGTCTTTAAGGCTGAGATACAAATGGCGAGCAAGCAAAGAATTGGGGGTGAGAAAGTTCCATGCTCAAGGAGCAACTGAGGAGACAGCTGTGGGGCAGAGCAGAGCTTGGCACATCTGAAGAACTGATCGTGGGCTCCTGTGGCTGGTCCAGAAAGCAAGGAGGAATGTGGATGTGTGCACAGGTGTACAAGGCTGGGAGGAAGACAGGCACCTAATCAGGAGGAGCTTTGGAGGTGATTCTAAGAGTCTGATTTTATTTCGTTTTGAACCTGAAGTACATGTTCAGTTTTGTTTTGTCTTAAACTTGTTTTGGCTCCTGTGTAGAGAACAGACTGGAGGTGAATGGCAAAGTGCACCCTCTATCATCTCGGTCCCTCTGTATTTTGTCAATACTCTTATGAGCTCCATCACCTTCTACCTGTGTTATAGTTATTTGTATAATATTGAACATTTCAGTCATGCATGAACATGCCCTATTTCCCTGCTAGATGGTAGCTTACTAGATGTCTAGATCCTGGACTCTTATCAATTTTAGAATCTTCTGCATGGCCCATTGCACAAAGTAAACATGACGAATTAAGTTGAATTAGTTGTTCAGATTGCCCTGATTCACAAACTTCCACATCTCTTTGACCAATAATATTTAGGCTCAGCTTTATTCATTACTCTCATTGGAGAGAAATTGAATGTCCCCTGGGTATCTTTAGAGGCAGAAGCAGGACTTATAGGGGGAAAGTTACAGTCAGTTTGAACACAATATTGGGTACAACATGAAGTCTATATTTTATGAAATTAGAGTTTAGTGAAGATGGAATCACCTGTCCTGTGAGGGAAGGAGTTGCAGATCATTGCAAGTTTGAGTTGTGATGGCCAGAGATGCTATGAATGATATTGTGGGTTGAATGATGGCTCCCCTAAAGAGAGACTTATGTCCTCACCCCAAAAACATGTGAATAAGACCTTATTTAGAAAAGGATCTCTGCAGATATAATTAAGGATCCCAAGACGAGGTCTTCTTGGATTATGTGGGTGGCCCTGAATCTAATATAAATCTACATAAAGGACAAAAGGTGAGAAGACACGAACACAGTGAAAAAGTAACATGAAGACCGAGGCAGAGATTGCAGCTGTCCCGCCATGTGCCAGGGAGCACCTGGAGCCACCAGAAACAGGGAGAGGCGATGAGAGATTCTCCTATAGAGACCTTGGAGTGAGCATGGCCATGCCAACACCTTGATTTTGGACTTTTGGCCCCAAGATCTCTGAGAGAATAAATGTCTGGGTTTTTTATTTTGACATTTATTTATTTTTGAAAGGGAGAGAGAGAGCAAGGGAGGGGCAGAGACAGAGGGAGACACAGAATCCAAAGCAGGCTCCAGGCTCTGAGCTGTCAGCACAGAGCGCAACGCGAGGCTCGAACTCATGAACTGCGAGATCATGACCCAAGCGAAGCCAGATGCTTAACCGACTGAGCCACCCAGGCACCCCATAAATGTCTGTTGTTTTTAAGTGTGTGGCAATTTCTTACAGCAGCAATAGGAAACTAACACAGATGGGGTTCCTGCATGGGGAAATAAGTTGGCCGAGATCCATGTTTTTTAAGCAGTTTTTTAAAGGTTTAAATCCCTCAGACTCCATAGTTCAAATGGAAGATTACTGATAAAACACACAAATTTCTCCTGCTCTTGTTGGAGGGAGTGGCCAGAGTCCTACCTACTTGCCCTTCCCTCCACCCTGAGGTCTATGAGGAGCTAGATGACGTGGAAAGTCCGGTCCAACTGTCATTCAATGGGTCCGTTTTTTGTGTGACAAGAGAAAACAGAGTCCAGGAAACATGGCTGTGTTAAGCTGTTTCCCCAAAAGCTGACGCTGAGTTTATCTGAAACACTGGCAGGGAGAGAGGGAGTGAGACAGGGAAGTGAAGACAGGGTGTGTTAATAAGCAGGTTACTTCTGTGGGTGACTAAGTTAAATCCTGTGAGGGCCAATGGGAGGTGGTGTAGAATATGCCTCAGAAAGGTTCTGAGAGGCAAGGAGGATGGGATACTGATCTGCTCATTACAATTCATCACTGGTTAGGGCTGCTCCGAGGGTGGTTGGTAATGACCCCGTGTTTCTGACCTACCCTACTCTCAGGCTGAGCATGCACATGGCCAGTGGATACTCTTAGAGCCCTGAGTGCTGGCAACAGGAGGCCACTCCCATGTATCGGAAAGGTGTGAAGTGACTGGACATGACCGGGGCTCTGCTGGCATGTCTGGGAAGTACTCTGGTTGGCTGCAGATACCCTAACGACCAACACCGTGTAAGAGCAGGTACACTGTCCTTGAGGAGACAGGCTGAATAAGCCCTGTGTTTCCTGCCCCCCACCCTCCATTGTTAATCTAAATCCTGGAATGGAAACTATACTCCACAATGTGCTTCTGTCCATCTAGTCAATTAACTATCTGCGTAAATAAATCAGAGAACAACCGAGCATTTGCAGAACACTAGTGACACATAAAACATATGGGTATAGGAAGGAAAGGAACAGAAAATGTTAATTATCCAAATAAATTGACCATATTTGTTTTAAATAAGTTCTCAGGAAAAAGAACTAGGGACCATGTTCCTAATATTTAATGGAGGGTGTTAAGGACAAGAAGCCCTTAAATTAAAAGAGAAATGGGCATGCTTCTTAGGCTCAGTGGTGGGATACCAAAGACACAAACAGCAAACAATGCTGAGCAGATGACACGTGCCAAGAGGACAGCCTTGTTGGCAGAGTCCAGGTGTCACGGAGCACTTGGAAACCTCACACAGCCCAGAATATCAGAGGGAGCATTGTGTGCTAGTTATAAGCAGGTAGCTGAGTCCTGTCAGACCCGGGACAGAGTCCCAGCCCCACCCCTTACTGGTTGTTTGGCCTTGAACAAATGACATTTCCTCTTGCGTAACAACAGGGGCAGCCTAAATCCCAATGAGGCCACAGGAAGGACACATTGAGACTAATGCCTATGTGGCCCGTGCTCCAAACATCATTTTATTCACCTGTGTTGTATGCAAGGCGCTCAAGCCTTTGGCTTCTGTGTCACTAAGGGACACACAACCAAGGGAACAAGCAGAGAGAATGAGATTTTAAGCTTCCCACTCCTGCAAGGACACAGGGCAGGGATAAAGACTTTAAGTTACTGCACGCTTCTATCAAGAGAGTCAAACCTGGGGTGTACCAGTTGGTTGAAAGCATGTTACACAGAAGCTTAAGAGCCAGGGTAAAATCTAAATCTGTGGAAAAGGGGAGTAACCTCTGTGCCAAGGAACGGGACTTCCTAAAAGGCCCAGAATTTCCTTGAGCTAAGGGGGAGATGTGCGGTTTCTGGTGCCCAGGCTCCTGTTGGCAGCTTCTGGCTTTCCTGCCAGCCTTGCTTCGCCTCCTTAACCTTGTTCCTTTTGGCTTTCCCTAAAGCATCCATGTTTCCTACTAACTTTGCAAAAATGCCCCCACTCTGAACCCTTCTCTCCAACCCACCAACTGTTCCTAAGTATGTTAAGCAGATGTAGTGGAATTAACAAAATCTATTTATAGGATTTTTTTTCTTGAAGAACTTGAAGATAAAATTTGAGTGATGCAGAAGTCCTCCTGGAGCTATTTCGGTACCTGCAGAAAGGTAGATTAGAAGGATGACTGTCATCTGATGAACGGTAGGAATCGTCTTCAGGCTAAGAGCCTGAGTTTCAGCACAAGCCGGGCTGCTAAGCCACTGGCAGCCAAGGCAAATTGCTGACACTTGCTGTGCCTCAGTTTTCCCATATGCAAAGTGGAGATAAAAACATACCTCCCCATCGGGGATGTTCTAAGGATTAACAAAACAATATCAGTGAAGCACTTTGTGGTGTTACATACCCCAAAAGGTATTACCATTATAAAAATGCACAATGTAAAACTCTATTTTTTACTTTGTGACTTTGATGGCATGAACAAACTTTACCCTCCAGCTTTTTAATATGATTATAAGCCCTTTACAAGAATACAGCTTTCACTTTGCACAGCAGGATACATAATATTTCTTATAAATTTAATTTAGAAAACGGCAGGAAAATAATGTTAAGGATTTGCCTTAAACCCACGAAAGCAAGGCAATTCCATTAATATTGCTACTCTATCTTTAACTCGACACATTGTGCTTTAAGATGACAGTCTTTTAAGATCCCTGCTTTTCTTTGGAACAATAAAGGTAAACTTGAGATACAGAACACACTGTCTCTGCATTTTTTCCCCTAATGCTGCCTACTCAGATCCCTAACAAACCCCTTAATGTTTCTTTCTTCTTTTGAAGTAGTCGTCTGAAAAGTTTTGAGGTAAGTTTCATGTTGACGTCCAATGATGGATGCTCTTCCCTTAGCATTCTGCTGTTCACCTAGAACTTCTGAACGCCTGCAGTCACAGGCGATGCGTACGCCATAAGGGAACATGAGACTAGAAAGCTTTTAGCTTGTGGTTAAAGAGAAGAAGATCCCCCCTTCTAGGACTGAAAAAAAAAAAAAAAGATTCACTACTTTGGACAAACTGTCCCTGGTGGGAGGGTCCCTGCATCTCCATATACAGGTCCCTTCTGAGGTGTTCTCTATGACTACTGTAATAAATTATCACAAGCTTAGTGGTTTAAAACAGCACACATTTATTATCTCATACTTCTGTAGATTACAAGCCCAACATGGGTCTCACTGGGCTAAAATCGAGGTATCGCAGGGCTGTGCTCCTTCTGGGGGCTATAGGGGAGAATCTGTCCTTGACTTTCCCTTCACTTCTTGCCTCATAGCCCTTTTCCTCCCTTTTCAAAGCCAGCAATGATACAAGAAGGACTTGCGCTGCTATCACTGACATAGCCTGCTTCCTTCTTCTACATTTAAGGATCTTTGTGATGACATTTGGCTCACCCAATCATCCAGGAGAATCTCACCCACCTCCGGGTGATCAATAAATGACCGTAATTCTCCTTTACCATGTCATTTAACGTATTCACAGTTCCCAGGGATTAGACATAGACATCTTTGAAGGCAGCAGCTGTTATTCTGCCTGCCTCAGGATGCACATATACTCCCCAACTTTTGCCACAACGAACAGCCTAGGTCCCACCAACTCCAGTGATAGTGTGATGGGATGTTGTTCCTTGTGTTGGAAAGCATGCTGGACCATTGACCTTCCCTATCCCTCAAGTTTCTTGTTCCATTAGCAATGACTTTTTCCTTATCAGGCCTCATACTCCCCAAGTCTGTCTCCACTCTATTTGTGGATGAGAAGCTCATCAAATCCATGTCAGTCAGTGCCAACCTGAGCATCTCATGTAGACAACAGTTACCTTCCTACAGTGATCTGAATGCATTTCGAATGTTCTAAATACTGAACAGCTAAAGCTGAATCCTCATTATAGACCTCTGCCCTACATTTGTTGAAACTGCAACTGATTTGTGTTTTTGTGACCTTGACTGAAGCCACGTCTGGCCACAGTTAAATTAGACAATGAGTGATATTTGTATTATCACACACCTACATGGCACTATGGTAAGCCCTTTGCATATGGGGAATCATTTATCTTTTGGATGTATATATCCTCAGAGAAACAACATAACTTACCCAGGTCACACAGTTTCATTAACTTAAACCCAGATTATCCTGATTCTAGAATCATGTTGTCCCCTCACCTGGGCACCTGCTACTCATAGGTACCAAGTGCCCTCAGACATCTCAAGACACTAATTCCTCCTTCAGTGCTCTTTCTCATCCTTACCCTTATCCTTGCATGGAATCTGTCTTAGGACAGACTCCTTGGTTGGATACGAGTGGTTAATTATTCTAGGAATTCCTTATCCTTGGAGAGAAGCCCCAAGGAGCAACAGAGAGGGATGGGAGTTCCCATGCCCTGACACGCTGACAAGAAGACACCTTTGGTCATCAGGGGTCCTTGAATCATTCCACAGGGCAGCTGTCTATGTTTCCGCCACAGTTCATCCTATGTGGAAGCAAATGAAGCCAAAAGCATCCCCTCTGTGAGATTCTATAGTATTCAAGGAGGGAAGTGAGTTAGACTGACTGGCAACCAAAGATTAATTGGGTCTGTGTGGGTAAGTGGTTGATGGGACAAGGTCAGCCTCTGCTCTGTGTCAGCTTGAAAGAGGATGTTGGGAGTGGAGTCAGAAGGCTGTGAAGGGCAGCCTCAGGGTCAGAATGACAGCAGCTCGGGGAAGGCTCTGGGCTGTGAAGTAAAACAACCACAAGTGTAAATGACCCGGGGCTCTGATGATGTGCAGCAGAGATGTTCGTGCTTTTAGACTGACATTCAAATGACTGAAATATCACCCGCCTCAGAGGCCTGATCTACACCAAGGGAAAGTGAACTTAGATCATCAACCAAGGGTTTACCGTTTACTAAACAGAGTGTTAAAAGGTTTCTCAGTCCCTAAGGTCTAAGGCCTTTGTGATAATGTCACAGTAAGGTACAGTTAATGCACCGCATGGGTGGCCCATTTAAAATATTTACCTCCAAATGAGCCTATTAAATTTCTAAAAATATTAAGTCTCTAACAGATATAGCTCTTCCCCCCAAAGACAGATTAAAAGAAAAACACATCAAATGCATAGGCGGGCATCACTCCTGATGCATTTGAAGCTCAGCACTGTAAAACGGCCCTCGCTATTTCTTATTCTATGTGGATATTCATCTTCCAGGAAAGATATGGGGGAGGGTGGTAAAAGAAAAAAAAAGGAAATTTTAAGTAGTGGAAGAATTATCATGTAGAAGAACGTTACATTCCAAGCACACAACTCCACGTGGCACAACCGGGACCGGCTGTCTGGAACAACCTGGTAGGCACTCTCCTGGGGGTAAGCCTCCTTTGTGCAGCCCCTGGTCCAGCGCCTGCATTTCAGTCTTCCAGACCCTACATCTCACTCTTTGGTTTTGGTTTTTTGTGTTTTTGTTTTTTTCCAGAGATCAGTAAGTTCAGGGGACTCATTCGAACTAACCAAACTGGAAACAGACTAGATATAAATCCAGGGTTCTCTGAGAAATATGGGGTGTTTTTGACAGCCAGGATATGCAGGAGTTCCTCAGGTATATAGGAAGATAAGGTAATAATCAGTTTCCCGGTGTGATTTGCCAAGAATCACACCAAAAGAGGGGAAGGCTATTGGGGCACGGTTCATCCAGGCCACAAAGGGACTTAGTAGATTTAACCAGGCCCCTAACACAGTGCAACTAATAATGTGACAGAACTAACATGTATTTAGCACCCATACCACATCAGGCAGAGGACTAGGCAGTTTACATGCTCACCATTATTATTCCTACTTTACAGAGAAAATTGTGGCTTAGAATTGATAACTTGTGCTAGACCACATAAACTACAGAGTGATAGATTTGAGGTTACACCCAGGTCTGTCTGACTCCAAGCCCAGATGCTTAACCGCCATTATATACTTCCTCTGCACTCACTGGAATGCTCAGATTCTCAGATTTACTGCCTCTTCCCTGACAGTGTTGGAAAAACACTGCCAAATCCTCGCTTTCTGACTCCTCTTTGTTTAAGCTGCCACACTGACCATTCCTTTCTGTTAACATAATTTTTCTCCTGTCTTCCCTCTTCTAATTCATGCTTTACACCACAGCCACAGTGATCTTTCTAAAACACAAATCTGATCCTATCACTCCCCTGCTTAAAACTCTTAATTGGGTTCCAGAGGATAAAGCGCAAACACTGATGCTTGGATTTCAGACTTCTTGATGCTCTGTCTGCTGCTCGCCTCTCCATCTTCACCTTTCCACCCTCTTCCCCACCCCACTTTATATACCTGCCATATTTAACTTTCTGTTCTTGGAGTCTCAGTCTTAAACTCAGTCTATTCCTCTCACAATCTCTCAGGCTCTTGTACTTCTTCCTGCTTGGCCAACATCTTTCCAGCTTTCTTCTTCTTCTTCTTCTTCTTCTTCTTCTTCTTCTTCTTCTTCTTCTTCTTCTTCTTCTTCTCAATTTTTCTCTCTCCAGCTCCACCCCCTACTCCTTTTCTGGCTGACATCATTCATCCATTCATTGCACAGATATTTGTTGAGCATCCAATATGCTGTCATGCATGGTTTCAGGAACCATAGTTACACAACAGACCAGATAAACACGGAGCTTCCACTTTAGTGGTGGTAGACAAACCATCCAATAAGCTAATAGAGAAGGAAACCCCCAGGTTGTGGTAAGTGGTATGTGGAGTTGCTAGTGATATGATGGTGAAGGGAGAGAACAAGTGTTGAGGATGTGACTCTATGTGGTGGTCTGAATGATGAGGGCATCATCTATATAAAGATAAGAATGAACCTGTACAAAGGCTCAAGTTTGGGATGTAAGTTGGTGAATTTAAAGCACACTAAGGCCAGTATGGCTTGAGGTGAGCCATAATGGGAGAGGTTGAGCTTGGAGAAAAAGACAGAGGCTAGCTCATATGTGCCTCGATAGCCCCCAAAAGAGTTTGGAATTTATTCCATATGTGGGGAAGCCACTTTACACTGGTAAGTAGCACATTCTCGTTTCATTTTGTTGTTGTTGTTGTTGTTGTTGTTGTTGTTCTGGTTTGGTTTTGATTGAGATATAATTGACATTTAACTGGTATCTATTTTTAAAATTCACTCTGGCTGCTGAGTTGAGAATGCATGCTGTGTGTGTTGGGGTTGAAAGGAAGAGTAGAAGTAGGGAGATGGTGAGGACTCCATTGTAGTGGGTCAGGTAAGAGACAGTGGGGCTGGACAAGGATAGAGACTATGGAGGTCGGAGGAAAGGGTAGACTCATGGTGCGTTTGGATTGGCAAAGTTTGTTTCTGGATTGTGTTGGGGTTGAGAGGCTGGGGAAGAAAGAAGAATGGAGACAGACTCCCACAATTTGGTTTAGGGAACTGAAAGATGTGGTGATATCTACACAGCCAGGAAAATCTGCGGGAGAAACTGGTGAATAAGCACTATGACTTTTGTGAGTGCAGGAAAAGGTATGTGAGCAATAAATATCTGGTCTGAGTAAATTAATTCGGGTAGTTATTTCAACTTCTTCCGTTTACTGTATTTGGGTTGGATAGTAGCTCCGACTCAATACCAGCACATGTGTTTATTGGCTGTGTTTGAACATCTTGGCTGTGTGCAGATTGTTTCATGAGACCAGTCATTTCTTGATCTATTTTGTCTCCTAGCTTTTGATTCTAATTTTACTTTTAGTAGCTGCTGAGGATCCTATAGAAGGCAGGGGCTATGCTTTGTTTTACCACCAGTACCTAGTAAAATATCTAGCACGTAGCAGATGTTCAATAATAATTTATTAAATGAATGAATTGACCAATGTCTAAAAACAATACATGGAGGCAGACTTCATCTCTATCAAACATTTTATAATAATTGAGGCATTAGGGATGCCAATTCATCATCCTCCAAATCTGAGGTTTTCACAATAGAGATGGCTTGGTGGGGTGACATATGTTCTTGCAAAGGAATATTATTTAAAGGAATGTATTATTTACAATGAAACAAAATGAAGTTTCAAACATTCCTATGACACTATTTATCATCATCTCTTTTCTTATGGGAAAACCATTTGGAAACTCCTCAATGGAAGTTTCCTCATTGGAAACTCCTTGTGTTGTAAGCTTAGATTTCCAAACCAATTCCAAGTAGCTCAGTTCTTCTGGTGTGAAGCAAAGGATAAGATAACTTCCTACCTTTCACCTACCTACTTAATGGAGACCTTGATGTGAGGACCGAGAAATGAGTGTAAAGTAAACAACTCTGCCTTAGCAAGTGTTAGTTGTTATGTCATACTACCAATTTCAGTGGCATCCATATTTATCCAATCAAACTTGCCTTCTAACAAGCATTCCGTTACTCTGTAATACGAGGGCTTGAGTCATTTTGGTTGCAAGTTCTAAGGTTGACGAAACACACAAAGCAGCTGTGAGATCTGGACTCCAGAACAGCTTCTGTCTCCATTTTGATAATCAGTCTCAAGAAAGACTTGGTTATTAAACTGTCATATGCTGAGGTTTGTTTTGGTTATAAAATATGTGACAAAAACTCAATAAACACTTGAAGATGCAGAATAAGCACTCCTCTGGGTGTGACAGAAGTTTAACTTCCTTCCAAGAGTAGTTAAAGGTTTTTAACATAAAGGACTGAGATTCTAGTCTTAACAAAATCTTCCCTGGGAGCAGTTATATCAGAATGGCTAAAAGATGCTGAAAATCAAGCAATTGGATTACAGCTAGCCCTGGACACTTATCTATCACTTCTTTCTTTCTTTTTTAAAAAAATTTTAAAAAATACTTATTTACTTTGAGAGAGAGAGAGAGAGAGAGAGACAGAGAACACACATAAGCGGGGCAGGGGCAGAGAGAGATAGAGAGGGAAACACAGAATCTGAAACAGGCTTTGAGTTGTCAACACAGAGCCCAATTCAGGACTTGAACTCGGGAATGGTGAGATCATGACCAGAGCCAAAGTCGGACTCTTAACCAACTGAGCCACCCAGGTGCCCCAAGATTGATCTATCATTTCTGAAGTTTTTATGTGTTTCCTGGAAAGAAGCCAAGATTCTCTTCTGAGTTAGAGAATGGATACCAAGACAGACTAACTGGGTAATTGGGGAATCATTTTTTTGCAGCAAAGGGAAAATAATAACAACAACAACAAAAAGCAGGACTTAGCTTGTTTTCCCACACAGGCAAACAAAACAAACTTCAGTGTGGCTAAGTCTTGATGATTTTGTCTTCCAACAAACCCCCAAACATAGATAAAGTGCTTCCAGTGCCAATTTGAAGTTGGCAGGCAAGTTGGGCTGCAAATGATCTAATTTATCTCAATTCAAATCAGCTTAGCAAATTTGGAAGATGCTACACGAAAATAGGTAACATGGGAGTCACAAACACATGAATTTTGAGGTCTTTAAGCAAAAGTGACTTCCCAGGACAAACTACTTCCTGTTATTCTCCCAGTAAACAGTGTACATAGAAACCAAACAGACAGGACAGGCTACTGGGTTAAAAGCTTGCCTATTTAAATGCTTGGCTCAAAACTAAGAATTACAAACCACCTGCCTCCTTTTCAGAAGGAAGGAAACTTTCAAAAGGCAACAATCTAGCTGAAACCCTAGGAAGAAGTGGGAGTACAAAGAGAGGGCACAGTGGGAGAACACAGTAATTATTCAATAATTATTGGCAGTGAATAAAATGCATGAAATGCAGGTGTAAATTATAATGCAAGAATGCCATCATACTCTAATGGCAGTGCTGTCTCAGTCCAGGAAAGAGCACCCCTATGGATTCCTTTTCCAAACCCTTTACTTTGCTTAGGGGAGCTTTAGAAAGGGCAGCAGACTGTGGGTTTATAAAAGGCACAGCAAATTTAGTAAGAGGATTGGGGCTCAGGTCACCTAAGAGTTTTCTCGTTTCACCTTCCCTTTTCTGAGTTTTGCAATTTTCATCTAAAACTTAAACAATAAATGGGTGATTTGGTTCCTTAACCTAAAAACAATAACAAAAGACAGACCAAAAGAGAAAATTGTACCAAAAAATGAGGCTTTCAGCATGGGCAAACTTATTGTTTTTATGTTATTTAAAGTACTGGAAACAATTAGTGTTCTATACCGCCTTATGTTGGCATATTGCTTTATGGTCTACAAAGTGCTTTTGGATCCGCCTCGTATGGGGTTCTCATCCAATCTTGTTCTAGGTGGGAATTATTAAATGAAACAAGAAGGATATAAGGTGTCCAGCACAGGCCTGGCACATAGTTGATGCTTTATAAGTGAAAACACGGGTGCAGAGAGGTTAAGTGAGGAATCCAAAGTCAGGTGTCCTATTTGTGCCCTAAGCACCTCAAGTCCAGGTCTTCAGATTCCCAGTACAAACCACTTTCCCACTACCTCATCCCAACTTTCTTGGGTTCTCTGGGCAAAGACACAACCTGAAAATGTCCTCTTATGCAACCGTTTCTATTACTTCTCTCTACAGAAGCTATTAATTTGTAGTAATGTCAAAAGATTTACATAGCACCTTCTTATTTCTTTGTCCTTTCCTAGAGGTGATGATGGGCCAGAAAACGAGTCATCAAAAGGGGGAAGGGGATTTCATCCTGCCAACTCATTAATGAGTCCTGCTGTACTGAAAAACTGCAGAAGATTCAAGACTTTTTTCCATGCATTCATTTCTCGGTATACAACCTCACTCAAGTAACGCATCTCACTGATCCGTGCATGGTAGAAACTTTGTCTTCTACTCTGCAGAACCTTGGTGCTCATCTAGCATAAAATGAGGATGTGATTCGGAAAACATGAGATTGATTCTGTCAATATATACAACTGAGAACTTCAGGACTCAGAGGGGATTTTTATAACTGGGTATCTCTGTCTGCCCTTCAATGTTCCCAGGGAGATCACCTCCAACTGGAGCCTGGGAGAGACTTCAATGTATTTCCTCCCCAAGAACAATGCCTTCCTCCACATGTCCCAACTAGACATTTTCTGAGCTCCGTATCCCAACCGGCTCCTGGTCATCTCTACTTTGATGTCTCATAGACAAATCATAGGCAACATTATAAATGAAATTCACCATCTTTCCCTGAAAAATGGCTCTCTCTCATCACTTGTATCTGGGAGGAAGACTGTACCATCCACACATTGTTCTAGCTGAAACCCAGGACGCCACAGCAGGATCTGCGTGGGCCTACAGAGATCCAAATGTCACACAGGAGAGTACCTGGCTCTCACTCCACTGGCAGGATGGAGAGCCCTAGAAGAACATGAATTTCCAGTGAGAACACCATCCTTATCACCCTTCTCCTGAACCACCTCTACCTGCTATATCCCTGCAACTGCCTGAATTATAGTCCCCAGAATTCATCAACCAACTACACCTAAGACAGGGGTCAGCTAACTGCCAGTTTATTGCAGTGAAGTGTTATTGGGACTCAGCCACCCCCATTCATTTATGCATTGTCAAAGGCTGCTTTTGCTCTGCAATGGCAGAGCTGAGTGATCGTGGCAGAGAACTTAATGTTCCACATAGCCTGCAGTGTTTACTATCTTTACAGAAAATGCTTACTGACCCTTGCCCTAAGATTAATCCCATGATTCCCTATATCCCTTGTGACCACAGTCCCCACAGAAAGCCCAAGCCTCCCAGGGCATTAACCCCATTACAGTTCTGTGTAGCTCTCTCCTGGCTTAAGCTCCTACTCCTCCAAGCCCCTAAATTTTACAGCTGTATTCTCTAGAACTCAGAGTGTCATCAGCAAAATCCCCTAAATCCTCAAAGTTCCTTTAATCTTCTTGCTCTTATGGAAATCTGGCTGTCCCTTGAAGCCAGTGCTTTTGCTGTAGCTCTCTTCAAATGATGGCTGTTTTCTTTCCCACCACCATACCTAGAGTGGTCACGCTTTTTTTTTATTTTTTTAACATTTTTATTCATTTTTTGAGAGACAGAGACAGGGTGTGAGCAGGGGAGAGAGGCAGAGAGAGAGGGAGACACAGAATCTAAAGCAGGCTCCAGGCTCTGAGCCATCAGCACAGAGCCAGACATGGGGCTCAAACTCACAAACAGTGAGATCATGACCTGAGCTGAAGTTGGATGCTTAACCGACAGCCACCCAGGCACCCCACAGAGTGGCCATGCTTTTTATTACCATCTATTACCATTATTTTCCCTGGTCACCTCAAATGTCTGTAATTGTACTATTTGGTAGCCCTCCTTTTAATAATCACCATTCTTCCAATCTTTTGTTTTTATTTGTTGAAGAATTTGGGCCTTGGATTACTGGAAATTTCTCCACCACTCTCTGTTATTATTCTTTATGTTTTTAAATATCTGTATGGATAATTCATTCAACACCTTGGCCTTGCATCTAATAATTTTATCTTCCATTGCCCCTTAGTTATACAAACCCCTGGTATGCTTACTTACCAGTACCTATATCACCTCAAAAATCTCAATTTGAGGCACCCTACTCTGATCACTATCTCCTATTTTTCCAGCTCACTTACTTTAACACCCTCATGCCAATAATTTTTTACCCACCTGGGACCTTCCATCCATTGACGCTACCTCCTTCTACTGTCCTTCACTGCCCCATGCCCTCAGTTCCCTCCTTTCTTCAACTTAGATGCCATAGCCAGACTTACAATTGCTCCCTTGCATCACCCTCAAATTCTGTCCCTTCTCTCTCCATTGTGTTCATATCCATTCAAACCTCTAACCCTGATTAAATCAAGCTTTTCACATTCTCCATTACTTTTTCTGAGCAGCTGATTGTGGCTGGGAAGAAGCATACACCATGCTGGCTTTAAATTAATGACTACCATCCTTGAGGGGCTTTCACTATTGCCCAGGACATTTTCATAGTCAATGCATTCTCTCACTCTCTTGGATAAATATGTCACACTTACTTTTCTTTCTTATGACTACTATTTCCTCTCCCACACTCATGTTTAACAATGCCTTTGCTGTTTATTTCACCAGGAAAACAGGTACAATGTACTGGTCTCCCTGTGTGTCTCTTCCCTCTTGTTCCACTCTCCCCTCCTTGTTAATGAAGAAAGAAAGGTCTCTCTGTTCCTATCAGAAATGAGCCCCTCTACTTGTACACTGTATCCTCCTGTCCTCTTTCCCAGTCCAGGACCTTGCCTCTGCTTTAACCCCTTTTCTTTGTGTGTCATGTGTTTCCCCTCTTTACTACACAATTCCCATCAGCACATTGACTTGCTAGTATCTCCAATTAAAAAACTAATAATAATAAAAGGAACAAAACAGAAACAAAAAACCACCTCCCTTGACCATACATTGCTCTTTAGTCCCTTTTTCCTGTTCCTCTTTGGAAATGAAATTCCTGGATGTTCTTCACACACAGCATCAAATGAACCTTCAAAACCAGATGCCAAATCATTCTACACCTTTAGTTTTCCTAACATCCCAAGAACAAAATCCCTAGTCTTTACATAATCAGATCCCCCTTTTGACCTCATCTTTAATTCTTTTCTTCCAAGTCACACTTTCTATCTGCTTGCCTTGCTTTATTTTTCTTCATAGCAATCAGTACTTGACTGCGGTTGGCTGAATGATGGTCCCCAAAGATGTCTGAATCCTAATCTTCAGAATCTACCAATATATGTGTTACCTTACATGGTGAAAGGGACTTTGCAGACATGATTAAGGTAAGAATATGGAGATGAAGAAATCATGCTGGATAATCTGGGAGGGATAAGAGTTCTTATAAAAGGGAGACAGGAGGATCAGGCCAGAGAATGAGATACGACAAGGGAAGATGAAGTCAGAGTGATTCCATTGTGGGAAGGGGGCTGTAGGCCAAGGAATGAAGGTAACCTTGAGAAGCTGGACAGGCAAGGAAATGGATTCTTAGAAGAAATACAGTCTTGCTGACACTTTGATTTTAACCCATAAGATCAATTTTCAGACTTCTGAACTCCAGAACTGTAATAGATGTATAGTGTTGTAAGCCGCTAAGTTTATGGTATTTTGTTATGACAGCAAAAGGAAGCTAATACATTGATACTATGTTGTTTCTTTACCAGTTTAATGATCTGTCCTCCTAAAAACAATATAAGCCCCATGAACTAAGGGATTTTCTTTCTCTTTTTCACTGTAACATGTCCAGCCGTCAGAATGATGGATATTTATTGAATCAATATGTGCGTGATTATAGAAAAATGAGTGAAAATCACTTCATTCCTGGCTAAAGTATATCATTCATGATTCCTTTTGCAATGTGCCATTGGTATCAGGGATCAAAGACCACAATAGACATCCTAGAGTACTCCTTGGACCCCATGGGTCTGGATTTCCATGTGGAGTCTAACAGTATCAAAAGTTCAAAAACATGTCTTGAATTTGCCCGAGTACCCAGATAATCTCCTTCATGGATCACAATTAGAATATTGAATTAAGGAGTTCATTTTACTTTCTGGAAAATTGTCCATTTCTCCTGTATACTTCATGACAAATGATAAGACAAATTAATAAGAAAGGCATTAACTGGAAATTGAGTCTTAAACTCACTTCAAACCATTTGTTTTTCTTTTGCACTAGAATATAAATTCATGAGAGCCCCAAATGTCTTATTCACCATTTTATCCTCAGGGCCCAGAAGTATGCTTAGTACTTAGTATGCTCTCAATCAGAATGTAATAAATTAATGAGTTTTAATTTCTCCTCCCCTCAGTCTCAAACCCGGACAATCTCCAAATCCTGTAGATTATCTCCATTAGCATGTTTAAATCTATCTTTGCCCCTTCATCTCCTCTGCTCTCACTTTATTTCAAGGCCCTCATCCTCTCCTGCTGGGAAGAACACAGTATTCTCTACAGGCCGAACCCTTCTGCACACTGCTGCTAGATGGGCTTCCCCAGATCTTATCCTATTAACCTCTCTTCCCCCACCAAGACCTCAATGGCTTCCTCATTGCCCCCATGATAGAATCCTTCCCCCTTGATATGGCATCAACAAGTGTCCATATCCTGCCCCTGATCCTGCAGCTTTATGCCAAGCTTTCCTTTTCCCTTTCCTCAATCTCTGGGAGAGCCTATGATGCCCAAAGTCACGCTCTTGTTCAGTGTCCCTGTCCCTTCCATTGGCTTCCTCCATTGTCTGTGTTCTAGTCTTCTATTGCTATGTAAGAAAGCATTCCAAAACATTATAACTGAAACCAACAATCATTTACTATTATTGTCTTTCATGGTAGTAGAGATTGATTGGACTCCATGAGGTGATTTTTTTTTTTTTTTTTTTTTTTTTTTGGTTCTCTCATGAGTTTGGGTCGGATGGTGGCTGGGGCTGGAGTCATCTCAAAGGTTTCCTCATTTACATGTTTGGCAATTAATAGTGGCTGTGGCCTGGGAGCTCGACCAGAGCTGACAGCTGGGGGCCCTTGGTTCCTCTCCGTATGGGTCCCTGTTTGTGGCCTGGGCTTCCTCACAACATGGTGCTTAGGTTTCAAGAGCAAGCGTCCCAAACAGACTGGGTAGAAGTGGCATGGTCCTCTCTTACCTAGTCTAGAAGTTGCACAGTATACTTCGGCCACATTTTACTAGTTAGAAGGAGTCACTAAGGTTAGTCCATATTCTAAGGTGGGGGAATTAGTTCCAGCTCTTGATGTGAGGAACATAGTGCATATACATGATACATGCATGAGGAGGGAAGGAATTGATGGTGACTGTCTTTGGAGACTAGCTACCAGTCAGGAATGCGCTCTTTTCTTCCACTCCACAACTGGAAGCAAACACATCATTTGCCTTTCAAGATCTACTTCACCCCTGACTCCCAAATTTCTAGGCAGAGCTATGCCCACCCTCCTTTGTGGGCCTGCTCTTCCCTTTTGAGGCTTCTCTCCTGGAATCTGACATATTATTTAAATTACTAATTTACATTTCTGCCTCTCCTAAACACGTGAGGACCTGAGTCTGTGTTTTCTCATCTGTGCCTAGGAAAGCATCAGATAGAAGGTGGGTCCTTAAAAACATTGGGGGGGGGGGGTGGGAAGTGTGCATGCGGATTAAGTTAACCAGAAATATACTTCACTCAATTGGTATTTGAGAGAAGGAAGTTTAGATGGAGATGCTGACGGATGAGTCCTAGGAAGCACATAGCTGAGGCGCACACACGTGGATCTCTATCCACGTATAATGGTAGGATTTCATAGGACTGTGGGCAGATTCAAGACAAAAGAGAAAAACGTTACGTCTGTCAGAAGGTATTTTCAACTCACTTGAAGAGGTCGAGGGTCACAGCTGTAAATGGAACCTTCAGCTGAAGGAAAGGGGAATTTTGAGTGTCGCTGAGCATTTCAAGTGCTCACAGGCTGGAAATGCCTTTGGAGGTAGAAGAAGCTTGAGTGCTTCCCCCATCCCCAGTGGACTCCAGGCGTCTGCGGTGAGTACCCACAGGGGGGCAGGGCACCTACCGAGATAATGGGCAGGCTCTGGAGCTCCAGCTGACAACGCCACTACAAATCATCCCCAAAGTTTACCGACTGATCGAGTGCGTAATACATGAAGAAAACGTTTAGCCACGAGTGATAGGAAAATCTACAATACTTCTCTGTTCAGATTTAATTTTCCAAGCAATAAAATTTCTAATATTAACAAAGGTTGTGGCTCTCCTAAATTATTTTTTAAAATCTTTAAAAATTTCTTTGAATATCTCATTTCAATGACTAATCAGGGGATGACACCAAAATAGCAGGTGACTTACATTTTTCCATCAGCGTTACAACGCCAACATTTTATGGATTCAGTCCTTTTGGATTTAATTTCCTAATTAGCTTTTAAAAGAGAAGTGCAAAGGTTAAAAGCTGCTGCCTTTCTAGAATTCAAGTATTTAAAATTCCACTGCCAACCTGGGACTTAATTTCAAAATTAAAGCAATCTGTACAGAGCATCTAAATAAATATCTAATGAAATCTGTTTATAGATTAACCAGACTGAGACTCATGGCAAATCTTGTTACGATCTGCTCCTTTCTAAATTCAACACTCTGTGGGCATAAATAGGGTCCTTCATTAACCCTATACTAAGCCTTATTTTATGATGCTGGCAAGGTGTGAAACAGCAATTTTATATATCTGTCTGATATTCTTTCAGCTGGTACTGTAGAACAGACTAACAAAAGGTGTTGAATTTTTCCAGCAGAGGTTGAAGAAGCAGAGAAGAGATGAATGGGAAAGGGCAGGTTTGGGGACCTAGTGATTCTTGCATTCCTTGAGTAATGGATCTATATAGTGCAGTTTTTTTATTAAGTTTGACTCACTTAATGTTAAATATTTGCATATCTCCTGTGTATTTATCTTTTCTTTGGGTTTCTTTCACGATTTTATATTTAGAAAACTTTTCCAAATTCAGATTTTGGAGGCTGTACACCCATATTTTTTCTGTAATTTTGTTCATTTACATTTTTATTGAGGTGCAATTCACATAACCAAATTACCAATTTTAAAGTGACTTTAGTATATCCACAATGTTGTATAACCATCATATCTAGTTCCAAACATTTCATCACCCTCAAAGGAGACCCCAATACCATTAAGCAACCATTCTTTACTTCCTACTCCCCCAGCCCCTGGCAACCACGAATCTACCTTTGGTCTCTATGGATTTACTTATTCTGGATATTTTGCATAAATGGAACCACACAATATGTGACCTTTTTCTGTCTGGCTCCTTTCACTTCATATAATGTTTCTGAGATTCATCCAGCTTGGAACATGTATAACCACTTCTATCCTTTATATGATTATTACATGATACATCATATTTTGTTTATCCATGCACCCACTGATAGACATTTGGGTCATTTTCACTTTTGACTATTGTGAATAGTGTTGTTATGAACATTTGTGTACAGTATTTGCTTGAATACCTGCTTTTAATTATTTTGAGTGTATACCTCAGAGTGTAGTTTCTGGGTCTTTAGGGCAATTCTATTTTAACTTTTTGAGGAACTTATTTTTATATTCAACTTTTAAAATTAACCTGTAGTTTTGAAATGGATTATTTTTAATTGTCAATTTTCCCCAAATCATTTATTGGCTAATCTATTCCTTTTCCTATAAATTTGTGTTGTGTTATTTTGCCTGTATCTTCTTTCAGAATCAGACACTTTAAAAATTACTACTGTAGCCCTGAAGACTTTAAATATCTGCTAAAGAAATACTTCCTTTAACATTCATGTTTTTCAAGATTTTTTTTTGGCTAGCCTTGCCTTTTATTTTTTTCAGATTAAATTTAGAATCACTTCTGTCAAGGTAAAAAAAAAATTCACTGCAATTTTAATTGAACTTGAATTCAAACTATATGTCATTTTGGAAGAAATTGAGATTGTATTCTGTTTAATTAGTATGCCTCTGCATTTAGTCATATTTTTGGGGGGGGGGTCTCTCTAAACTTTATGATTTCACTTTTAGACAGGGGGTGGGGGTGGGGGGCACCTCTCCTCTACCCCCGTAGGTCTAGTGGCTGGGGACTGAGAATCACACTAATAAAGACAGATTGACAAGAGAAAATACAATTTTAGTTACTTATAATAACTGATGATTGGGATTTTATGAAGAAATGAGACTCAAAGAAGTGGTCAGAGTAGAAATTTTGTAATATCTCACTCTATATGAAGGCCAAGGGATTTGGGACTTCTGTGCTGAGGAGGCAAGTTACAGGATGGAGAAGGGAGGAAATGGGTGGTCCATAAGTGTTGTCTGATGCAAATAAGAATCCCTGAGTTGGTAAGAATTATCTCAGGGCTAGCTCTCTTCCAGGTCTGGAGATGCCTATGAAGGGAAATTTTCTTTATCAAGGGGGACCTTTATGCTCTATTTTTAGGCAGTTAGGGAGAGGTAAATAGCTTTCCCTGCCTTTACCAGTCTCATTGGCCTTTAGCTCAGAAAAATCCATATGCCAAAGAGGCATAATTTGGGGCGGCTTATTCTGGTACCCTTCACATTCATCTGGTGTTGCGTGTTCCTTGGTAAGACGCCTAAGCTACTTTATCTTTTTCTTACTTTATTTTTTTAAATTTTTTATTTTTATTATTTTTTTTTTATTTTTGAGAGAGAGCGAGAGAGTGCACAACTGGACCCATGAGAGCCGAGAAGGGGCAGAGAGAGAGAGAGAGAGAGAGAGAGAGAGAGAGAGAGAGAGAGAGAGAAAGACCTAAGTGGGCTCTTCACTGACAGCAGGGAGTTGGAAACAGGGCTCAAATGAAGGAGCCACGAGATCATGACCTGAGCCAAAGTCAGATGCTTAACCCACTGAGCCATGCAGGCACCCCTCTTTTCATTACTTCTTAATAACATTTCTTCCCAATATTAATTTGGAGACATTTAAGTTTTTCATCTCACTTATTAATTCTAGTTTATTTTCAGTTTACTATCTGATATTTTCTATAGAAATTACTATCTACATAAATGTACATGGTCTGTCAGTAATGTCAACCTAAATAAAGAGGTAAACTGAGCCAAACTCAAAATTGTCAAAAAGATGAGTTTATTTGGGAATAGGAGAGGAATTTGCAGTTTGGGGCATGCAAACTGCAGCAAGCTACGGGCAACTCTGTGGAGGGCTTGGGGTGGGCTGTATTTATGGGCATGGAGTGTAAAAAGGAGAGAGTTGAGTTAGAACCAGTTAAAATCAAAAACAAGTGGAGACCAGCTTTAAAAATTCCCTGAGCAGAAAAAACCAATCCAGTCACACAAAGCTCAATTCAGCTTATTTGGTGAAACTAGCAGGACCCGGGTGGTTTCTTGTTCATTCCTCTGGAAACCATAAGTAAAAGTTCCCAAGGTTAATATAAGGCAACACCTGACCAACTCTCTATCATTTAAGAAAATTTCAATCTTATCACTTTTCTGTAAATCAGGTATGTAAAGGAAATCTTTCAGTCCTTAAGTTTTGTTTTCCTGAGGACAACAAATGCATGAGATTTTTTTTATTTTATATTCTCTGAATCCACTTGAGATTGAAATTCTTTCACAGTAACAATTTTCTTTCTCTTTTCCAGTAGCTATGTCTTTATATCTTCCTGTTGGGTGAGAACTTTCAAGACAATGGACTCTTTTGTTCATTTTTATACCCCCAGTGCCTGGAAAAATGTATGAGCTATATTTATATTTTTATATTTGTATTTATTTAGAAAAAGACAGAGACAGAGACAGAGCGAGTAGGGGAGGGACAGAGAGAGAAGGAGACAGAGAATCCCAAGCAGGTTCCATGCTGTCAGTGTGGAGACTCACAAGGCTGGAACTCATGAAATCGTGAGATCATGCTCTGAGCCAAAAACAAGAGTTGGCTTAACGGACTAAGCCACCCAGGCACCCGGGGTTTAATCTATATTTTTGAAGGAAGAAATGGATTCTGTGTAATAATTCTGTAGTAGGCCTTCTTGCTTCATGCAGATTTTAATACAAATGCTTACCGTATTTTACCAATATCTTTTTTTTTTTTTTTTTTTTTGGTTTGAGACAGGTACCCATCATTATAGGAAGGAAAATAGTCTTCTAAATTTTTACAGACCTTAGAATTAAGAATGGGAGTAAATTTTTATGAACTGTCTTTACAGAATGTACTATTATCTTACAACATTTCCTACTTACTTTGACTTTTTAAATGTATGCTAACAAATTTCCTGTAAAAAAATATGCTTGGTGAAGGTGGATTATTATTTTCATGTACTGTTGGATTTGATCGATTAACACTTTATTTAAAATATTCACATAAAGTATCAAAATTAGTTTGGAGGGTAGAAAGTTAAAACGCTTGCCTCTGAGTTCACTTCCTGACTCTCTTCTCTAGGGGTTGTGGCCATGTGTTCCTGGGTGGAATAGAACTGATATCAGAAAGTATAGGATTAGCACAGCCCCTTAAGGAAATGTGGCCCTGGTATTGCACGTTGGAAATCAATCCTCATTTTCTTCAAATTCTTGGAAGCGACAGACTGGCATCAGCTATAGTAAAGTCTGATTATTGTTAGGTCAAAGCACTTCCACCAAATCCCTAATTGCCTGCAGATTTTTCTTCTCTTTTCCATGGTCATGTCCTTGAAAGAGACTTGAGGTATAAAACTTGCTTTTTCCCATTTCCCTGGATAGTTTTATTATTGTTGCTACGTTGAGATAGGTTCAGCACTATTATTTACATACATTTTGTTGGACATTAGGAATCAAAACTCATTCATGAAAAGCCAGAATAACTGGTAGGAAGAAGATTAAACAATTCATTTGCAGAGCACAACCACACAGGGTAACCTGAGAAGAGTGCTACCTGGCCCACTGAACCATCTGGTGTCCCCAAACCACAAGTGCAGTGCCAAGAATGCATAGCACCAAGAGCGTATATTATAATTCACCACGCAAAGTTTTGCAGCCTCAGAGTACAGAATAGTGTTCAGGGCATGGGGAAAATCATCTAGTAACCACAAAAAAAAAAAAGTTTCTCCTATAGGCATACCATTTTTGTCATCTGCCCCTTCCTTCCTTCCCATAGCCAAATGCATATGTTGAAATTCTAATGCATAGTGTATCGTGTTAGGATGTGGGGTCTTTGAAAGTTGCGTAAGTCATGATAATGGAATTACTCAGGGAGCCCTCATGAATGGAATTAGAGCTCTTAGAAAAGAGATCACAAGGACCTCCCTCTCTCCTACCATTTGAGGGCTAAGATAGTTTCAGACGTAGTTTTTTGTGTAATCAGTGCTATTCATGGCAGCATTGAATGAAATATGCATATTTCAGAACATTCCCCAAAGACAAACAGAAATGATTGTTAATTGTATACTAACTTGAACTATAAAAAATATTATTATCTCCTGTAAATAATGTAAAGTTGACCATAATCTAGGTCCCTTTCCATATGAACAGTGGATTTGGAAGAGGCTAAAATAATTTTGCGTTGATAAAACTTATCTTTCAGCCATACCGTAGGTGGGGTTGTTGAAAACATTTCTCATATTCTCAGTCTGTTAGGACCTGCCCAGACAAGTTGTCCTGACCGAAAGTTAATGCCACATCCACTAGATATGGTATTCACAATGTCTGGCCTGTTCTAAATGTTCAAAAAATACTTGTAGACTAAGTAAATGGGTGTTTATTACCAAAAGATGCCGTTGATTATGTGTGAATAAGTATGAAGAAAGTGACCAATAGTTTGTACCCATTTATGGAATGCTATAATCTTTGAAATAAAAAACTGAGGGGAAAAAAATCACCAATTTCTATGACACTTCTTAAATATTGTGGCCACAGCCTCTGGCAGGAATAGCAAAAAGCTATGCATTCAAGGTTTTTGTTTAGCGCCTTCCCTTCCCCTCCTATCTCCTTATTAACTGAAGTGGGGACAGGAGTGGGTGGGGTGGAAATTCAAAATGGGCTTCAGGGAAGAATAATAAAAATGATGAATTGGTAGGAAAATTTGATTATAAGGAAAGGCTGAGGGAATCAGGACTCAGGTGAAAAGGAGGATGAGGAAAACCAAATCTTCTTCTTCAAGGGTATGAAAGGTTATAATGAGGAAGGTGCTGGCCAGCTGTTCCTTACTGTCACGAAAGACAGAATAAAAAGAGGGATACTTTATAGAGAATAGAGCTTCGAAGTGAGGCTCCATTACCAGAGCAGGTGGGGGAGGATAGGACAGAGAACAGTGGCTCTTAAGTGTTGCTAAAGGACCAACATCATTAGTACCACCTAAAACCTTGTTAGAAATGCAAATTATCCAACCTTGCCTCTGACACACTGAATCAGAAACTTTAGGGTTAGAGCTCAGCCATAGTTCTTTTTTTTTTTTTTTAAGCTTATTTTTATTTATTTTGAGAGAGGGAGAGAGAGAGTGTGTGAGCAAGTTGGGGAGGGGCAGAGGGAGAGGAAGACAGAATCCCAAGCAGGCTCTGTGCTGTCAGCCCAGAGACTGATGGGGGGTGCTGGATGGTTGGAACTCAGGAATTGTGAGATCATGACTTGAGCCGACATCAAGAGTCAGATGCTTAACCAACTGAGCCACCCAGGTGCACCTCAGCCACAGGTCTTTTAACAAACCTTTCAGGTGATCCTGATGGATATTAGGTTTGAGAATCATCAATAAATTCTTGTGGACACTTGGTTTCCAGATACAGCAGTTTTGAGAAGCAAGTGTCTTGAAAAAATGAGGACTTTAAGCCTCTTCCAGTTTAATATTGTCTGGCTTTTGTCAAGAAGTCACCCCCATCAATATACTTTATATCCATTATAAACCCCAAGGGATAAACCCTGTCTACCTTGGAAGATAAAGTTAGTGGATGTATTGGGGTATGTAACTTGTAATCAGCAGTAGTGAAAATTGCCCCAAAGTAAAAGAAAATTCTTTTTGCTCCATAAGTTATTAAAGATACTCCACAAAGAGTGCCACCTTAAAAAAAAAAAAAGGAAAAAAAAAAAAAAAAAAAAAAAAAAAAAAAAAAAAGAAAAAAAAAAGAAAAAAAAAAAAAAAAAAAAAAAAAAAGGACACTACCCATGACCCACTCAGTGTCAAGATTTTCAGGATCCAGCAAGAGAGGTGGACACACAGAGTGATGGATGTGGTTAAAGATGATCTTATGAAGTAGAGTTAATAAAGAAATAAGTACCAGAACATCTGTAGCAGTGAGGGTGTTCTCAAAAAAGGTCTCTCACATTCCTCTAGAAAGATTGAAAAGGTTGCAACCATAATCTTTCTGGAGAACAAGTTGGCAATGTGCATTAAGAATCTTAAAAATGTTCTAATTCATAATTTACCAATCTAACTTTAGGAATTTAACCTAATGAAACAATCAAAGATATAATCTGGAATGTTCATTGCAATTTTATTTGTAATACTGAAAAATTTTAAAGCAATCCCTAATTGCCTACAGATTTTTCCTTTGTAGTCAAAACAATAAAAGCACCAATATATAAAGGACATATGTAATAGGATACGTATTCATACATTGTTTGTAGTGCCCTCCTCCAAAAAACAAACAAACAAACAAACCTATAAACGATGTAAATGTCCATCATTACGGGGAGGATTAAATTCTGGTAATTGATACCCTGGAATATTATGTTATCATTAAAGAGAATGAAATTTAAACCTTTGGCTTGGAGGAATTTCCATAATGCATTGTTAAGTGATAAAAAGCAAGATGAAGGGAAGAATGTACACCACGTTTTTATTAGAAAACAAACATGACAACTCTCCCATATATGTGTACCTGTTTGTGTATGATTATATTAGAATGTATAAGTGTGGAAGCAAGCCAAAATATGTTAACAAAAAGAAACACAGCTGTGCTAAAACTAACATGTGTAATAAGGTCTTGCTTATGTAAAATTATGCACTTCTGTGTATTTATATGTAGCAAGATAATTAAAAGTTAGTTTGCTAACAGTAGTTCTCTTTGGGTTGTAAGATTTAAGATGATTATTGCTTTATTCCTTATTCCTTTACATATTGCTTGATTTCTTTGCATAATCAACATGCAAAACATAACTTTTTTATTGCAACAACAACAATGAAGACACACCAGTGGAAGTATAAAAATGAACAGAATCCATTAGTTGTCATCATTTAGGCAATAGGAAGCAGAGGAAATCTGTGTTGGAAGGTAAGAAGAGCCAGATATTGCTCCTCTAGAGAAGCCTTAGGTCACGCTGAATAGAGAGGAGGGGCTGGGAAGGACAACTGGTGGAGGAAGCAGTGGTGACAAGGCAGGTGAGAGCTGGTTAGTGAGAGGAAACAGGGCTCTTAGAATGTGACACTCCATGCACTCTGAGGAATCCATGTGTCTGAGGACCACTGAGACCACTAGAGGAGCTCTGCTGGTGACTGGGGAAGGTATAGGTTAGGGTGATTTCAGGAAGCTTCCCTGCTGATCCCTGTGTGAGAAGTGAGATGATTCATTTCCAGAAAGACCAAATAAAAGCTGTGCTGTCTAGTTACCAATAGGTTTACAACCTATTAGAACTATGTAAGAAACACCCCCTCCCCCCCACACACACCACAATGGAGTCCCTAACCCTTAGACCCTTCACTTCCCGGTTCTTCTTCCCCTCTCCATTTTGTGGGCTTATTTTTCATGGGCTATGCAATGAGCATGTGCCAAAGAACTGAAGTCTTTGCGTCACCTCAAAGAATGTACATTTGTTTCAATCAGACCACTTCTTGGCCTTACTTGGGCATAGGCAACTTCTGGGTAAGGCTGTAACTTCTACAGCACTCAGCCAATGAGGAACCAGTGGAGGGACTTGCACACTAGGAGATAAATTGCCTTCTGTAACTGCCCCGAGTGTGCCTATCAGACACCTGCTCTTGCAAGAACGTTGATTAAAGCCTTGCTTCACTGTGTTCCAAGTCTCTGCATCCCTCTTTTGACTGGGGCAGTGGGCTTATTTCTCAAACCCTGGCATTAAGGTTTTCTGTCCTCTCTTTCATGATTTTCTATTTTCCCCACCTGCCTGAACATTCTCTGCTCTGCAACTACTACTTGTACTTTTGAACAACTGAGGCAGTAAGACTAGAAGAGGAAAAGTAGGAGAGATGTTCTCTGACTCTCAAATCCCCCTTCCCTAGTCCCTTAGAGATGGGGAGGAGGGGGAGGGAAGGAGGGAAAGGACTCTGGTGAGAGGAAACTGGTTTGCTCTCTAATATTCTGCCAAAACACCCAGTAATGGGCTTCTTTTACAGCATTTACCATGGTTTCTGTTTTCTTATTTGTTGTTACAATGTTTGCAATTATCTTAAAGTTCTTTAACATTACAATATGATATTATAAAATGCAAAACTTAGATTAAACCAATACCTAGGAATTGATGTAGAAAGCAAGGTCAAGAAGTAGTCAGCTAGTGTGCTAATTAAGTACAACTGAGGGATGAGATAACATTCTATCAGAAAGGACTAACTCCAGAGGTAGCTATTGAGAGGCTAAGAAAAAAATTACCAGGTGTACTCACAATTGCAAAGAAAAGATCTTTCCCCTCCCCCCACCGTTCCTGAAACCAGCCATGGCGCGCTGGTTGTAGTCTGACCTAAAGGCGGGAACCAATCAAATTCTGCTGAGTGGTTTGAAATAAAGGCGGGAACCAAACAAGTTCTGCTGAGCGTTCAAATTTAAATGTCAACCAATAACAGCTCTGTAACCTCAAAAAAATCCCTAACTTGTTTGTGCCTGTCTATAAAAGAAGCTGTAAGATCCTTGCTTGGTGTCTCTTAGTGTCACCGGCAACGAGTGCGCTGAGGACCGGGTTCGAACCTGCAATAAACGACCCTTGCCGCTTGGCTTTGACTCTGGACTCTGGTCGTTTGTTTTCGGGGAAGGGGGGGGGGGGTCTCTCGAATCAGGGCATATCACTATCACTGGCCCTCATATTATCCACATCTCCATCAACAACAGAATGTTTTAATTGGCATATTTGATGTCAGAAACAGGCTTCTATTTATGTAAAATAGAGTCTATTGCTTAATGTGGGGAATATCAGAAATGAGGTGTTAGTTGTGATATTAAGGTATTTAATATACATTAAATGTTTAATAAAAAGCATGAATAGAATATAAGAATCCATCGAGGCTTATGACTATACCCCTAGGGTTTACATGTAAAGAGGTCTGGTTTGTAGCCATGAACTCTAGATTCTGTCAGGCTGTTGGAGTGACAGTATCCTGCCTCTGGAAACTTGCCATTAAACTAGAATGAAACTTTCATGCAAAGTTAATGGTTAAAGCAACTGAAAGGAAAGAGAGTAGAGGCTTTCTCCAGTCTACAGAAGTCATATGAATTGTTTTTTTGATACTTGCTTTGCTAATAAAACTTTAGTTGACAAATATCTATCTTCTGGCCTGAGACTTGCTTTTAGCATAACCTGCTGTAAGGAAACAGCCCACCCTATCCACTTCAAACTTCTTTGGTGGCAACCATAATCTATAAAAGACCCCAAGGATTGTGATATGATCAATAGTTCAGTTTGCAATAGTTGGCATTCTTATTTATTATTTTCCTCCTTCCTTAGACTGCAAACTCCTTATCTGGTTTATACACTGGCACCTAGCACAGAGACTTCTATAGTAAATGTGTGGAAATAATTTGGTGCACGTTGTAAATCAGTTGGCTGAGCTCTCCAGCTTCTTTTCTACTCTTTTCCAATCTTCCTCCTGAAAGTAATCAAAGAAGCAGAAACTACTGAAGCTTCCCAGAGTACAACACAAAGCTTCAGTGGGTTCTGACAGGAAGAAGGACTCTTTGCAGGCTGAGTTAAGAATTTGATTCTTGGGTACTTGGGAAACATGTATTGTGTCACATGTTTACCCAAACCTCTTTTCAGAAGTGGTGGTTGGTAGACAGGACAGATAGAACAAATGGAAACAGAATAAATGCAATGATAAAAAAGAGTGGTGTAGAATCAAACAGCCTGGCTAAACTCTCGTCCCTGACTCACTGGTATGACTGTGGGCAAGCTGGTGCCTCAGTTTCCCCATAAAGACAGCGATGACTTATAGATTTGTTGGGAGGATTAAAGGAAATAATACATGTAAACTACTTAGAAAAGAGCCTGCCAGACCTGAGTAAGCCCTAGGTGATGATTAGCATTTCTTATTACTATCATTATTTATACTCAGTAACACAAGAGTTGTGAATGAAGTGTTCAATACCAGGTGCTTATTTCTCTAAGTAAGTGTTTTCCAACTAGGAAGACCATTGACTTATCTGGAATGCCCGCTAAATATTTGGATTTCCAGCCCCTGCCCCTGGAGACTGATTCACAAAATCTGTGATCTCTAGAGAGTCCCCTGGGGTGATCCTTATGATAAGCCAAGATGGAGAAACACTGCTTTAAATGAGTAAAAAAAAAAAAAAAAAAAAAAGAATTTCTCAGGACCTGTAATCATCTATTTAAAGTTGGCTTCTGATTAAGAAACCTGCCTAAGGCAGTCTTTGGTGCCTCAGGGAACCTTTTGGTAGTAGGAGCTAATTTTCTTTCTTACAACAGTAAGACTATGGACTTTGGTCTCCTAAACATTTGGGTTTAGATCTGTTACCGAAGAAAGACCTGCATCTTTCTCACCTTTTATTGCCTTATCTGTAAAATGTAAACATTGACACTTCCTTCCCTCATGGGACTCTTGTAAGATTAAATAAGATAATCTACCTATATTTAAAGCACAGTTCCTGTGCAGAGCACAGTCTCAGTAATTAATTATAAATCATAATTAGGGCTGGTCAGGGGCACCTGGCTGGTTCAGTCAGAAGAGTATGTGACTCTTGATCTCAGGGTCATGAGTTTGAGACCCATGTTGGGTGTAGAGATTACTAACAAAAAAATAAATAAAAAATAAATAATAGTAATTAGGATCAGTTGTAATCAGACTTTTTCAATCAGAGAGTGAACAAAAGCAGGCAGATTCTGAAGAGGAGTTGACACTTTAAAAAAGGGAAGTGCATGAAAAATTACCCATTTTTCAATAATATTTATTTTCTGGGCAGGCCAAAGTTGGCATCAACATGTCACTAAAACTCTAAAGAAAATTCTCAATTTTTCTGACCTCAAGAACTACAGGACAATGTTGGGGAAAACCACAGCTATTGGCAAGTGTAAGGGAAATCCCAGAGATTTCGAGAGAGAGGCAAGTTTTATTATAAACTCTGCCTAAACCTCTGGCTGTCAGACCATGCATGCATTAGGCAACTTCAGCTAAAGATTAAAAAAACTGAAGTAACCTTTAAGGTGTTGTGCAGGAGGCAGTGTTTTCAGTTTGAGTGCAACCAAATAATTGCTTGCTAAAATAGAAAATCTACACTCCTCAGAGGAATATAAAAGAATTCAGCCTCTAAAACATAAGATTCACAATGTCGAGGATACAATCCCAAATGACTTGAAATTCAAAGAATCAGGAAAATATGACCCATTCTCAAGAAAAAAGACCAACTCTGAAGTTAGCAAGATTTTGAATTACCAAAAAACATTTTTTTTTTTAACTCATTTGAGAGAGAGCACACATATGCACATGAGCAGAGGGAGGAGCAGAGAGAGAGGAGAGGAGGAGAGAATCCCAAGCAGGCTCCACACTAACAGCCCCAGGCGGGGTTCAAACTCACAAACTGTGAGCTCATCACCTGAGCCACAATCAAGAGTGGGACACTTAACCAGCTGAGCCACCCAGGTGCCCCAGAATTAGAAAAGACTTTAAAGTAACCATTTAACTATGCTTAAGAACATAAAGAATAATACACTTGCAATGAATGAAAATAAGGGAAATCTCCGCTGACATAATGAAGAATCATTTGTATATTCTAGAATTGAAAAATAATATCTGAAATTAAAAAAAATTACTGAATGAACTTAATAGAACATAGATAATCAGTATGTTTGAAGATAGATTAATAAGAATTATCCAATCTGGATAACAGAAAAATGAAAAAATTGAATAGAGACTTAGGGACATATGGAATGATATAAAAAGACCTAATGTGTAAAATTGGAGTCTTGGAAGCAGAGGAGAGAATGGAATAACTCTTAATTCTAATCCTCATCTGAGTGAACATATAGGAGACAGCATGGAGAAATTTACCAGAACTTTGCCCTATGAGAAGAAACTTAGATGTCTTACTGTATCATCTGATAACACCCTTTAAACTTTCAAAGCACAAAAAGCATTTCCTATTTAAGTGATCTTTTTAAAGTTCTCTTTCTTTCTTCTTTCCTCCTTCCCTTGTTTCTTTCCTCCCATCCTCCTCCCATCTATTCTCCTCCTCCATCCTCTCTTTTCCTGTCAGAAAATGTTTCCTGAGTCCCTACTGTATTTTCTGAAGAATAAAAGTTTTATTGAGTTCCTATTGCTAGCCCTCCACTAGAGAATACATATAAATCTTTTTTTTTTTTTTTTTTTTTTTTTTTTTTTTGTCATCATTGTTGTTGCAAAGCCTCAATACTCCTTGGGTTGAATTGGGGGAGTGTGCTTCAGCAGTATTTTTCTCTTGCTTGATAGACCTAGTTAAGATGTGAAAGGTCAGATGCAAAGGACCACCACTGGCAATCCACTCAGGCACCAGATTTTCTCTACAGCCTCCATATACTCAGAACTGCAATAGAGATTGGGCTTCATGGCATCATGGATGTAGATGATGTAGATGCTGTTTTGGTTTTGTATAGGACTGCTAGGAGTTTTGCAGCTGTCTTAGCATCCACTCTATCGTCTTTGGTTTATTGCTCCCAGAAGCTTTCTTTCCTGTTTTCTGTACTCTCTAGCAATACATCCCTTAAACTTCTCCTGTATTGGGCAACTGGATAGTCTTCTGTTTTGTTTTGTTTTAACCATGCAACATTGTCTTTTATTAATTATGGGTTTTTAAAAGTATGTCCTCAATCTCTTCATAAACAGGCAAAAATAAGTATACTGTTTAACATATCAGAACTTGAAAATATTGATCATTACCTAGAGAAGGCAAAATAATCCCTAAAACATGCTTTACCAGAAGGCCAATTCATCTGCTGACTTCCAAGAACATGGAGATTAATGCGATAGACTGTCCCCCATCTGGACCTTCATTCACCACCATTTGATAACCCTTCTTCAGGCTCAGATCAACAGCACATTTCTTGCCAACAATCATTAAATGTCCAAGAAAATTTTCATCATCTCCTGTTACAGAAATCTGAAATATATCTTTCTTGGGTATCACCAGAAAAATGTGTTGGTGCTTGAAGGGAAATGTTATGGAAAGCAAGACACTGGTCATCCTCAGAAATTATTTTGGCTGGGATTTCCTTGCAAATGATCTTCCTGAGGACTGTGTTGCTAGCAGGTCTAGTGGCCTGAGCCTTTATAATCTCATCTGCCATTCCGGCCTCCCTTCCATGCAACTGCCCCAGACACTGGAGTGTTTTCTTTTTAATCAACCTAACAGTGCCTTAAAATTTTAATTACTCATAGGAGCGTGCCCCACAAAGTCTAAGCTTTTTTTTTTTTAATTCAAGTATAATTAGCATAGAATGTTACATTAGTTTCAGGTACAAATATAATAATTCGACAATTCTATCTATTTATCAGTATTATCAAAATAAATGTACTCTTATTCCCTTTTTTCTTGTTCACCTATCCCCTCACTCACCTCCCCTCTGGCAACCACCATTTTGCTCTCTGTACTTCACTGTCTGGTTTTTTTTTGTTTGTCTTTTTCTTTGTTCATTCGTTTTCTTTCTTAACTTCATATATGAGTGAAATCATGAGGTATCTGTCTTTCTCTGTCTGACTTATTTCACTTACCACTATGCCCTCTAGGTCCATCCATGTTTTTGCAAATGGCAAGATGTCATTCTTTTTTATGGCTGAGTAATCTTCCACTGAATGCATATGTGTGCACGTGCAGATATCCAGTCATCTACTAATTCTTTATCGAGTCATCTACTAATGGACACTTGGATTACTTCCATATCTTGGCTACTATAAATAATTCTTTAATAAACATATGAATGCATATACCAAGTTAGTATTTTCTTTTTCTTTGGGTAAATACCCAGTAGTTGAATATTGGATCATGTGGTAAATCTATCTTTAATTTTTTGAGGAACCTCTATACTATTTTCCACAATGGCTGCACCAGGGTACATTCCTACTAAAAATGCACAAGGGTTCCCTTTTCTCCACATCTTCACCAACATGTGTTATTTCTTGTTTTTTTTTTTTTTTTTTTTTTTTTTAATACTAGTCACTCTTACTTGTTTGAGATGATATTTCATTGTGGTTTTAATTTGCATTTCCCTGATGATTAGTGATGTTGAGCATGTTTTTCATGTACTTATTGGCCATTTATATTCTTTAGAAAAATATCTATTCAGGTCTTCTCTCTTTTTCTTTAACATTAATTTATTTTTGAGACAGAGAGAGACAGAGCATGAACGGGGGAGGGTCAGAGAGAGAGGGAGACACAGAATCTGAAACAGGCTCCAGCCTCTGAGCTGTCAGCACAGAGCCCAACGCGGAGCTTGAACTCATGGACTGCGAGATCATGACCTGAGCCGAACTCGAACGCCCAACTGACTGAGCCATCCAGGCACCTCGGGTCTTCTCATTTTTAAATAAGATTATCAGGGGGGTTCTTTTGGTTTTGTTTTGTTTTTAATGTGTGTTGAGTCACAGAAATTCTTTATACATTTTGCATATTAGTCCCTTAGCATATTAGCAATCTGGGATTGCTCTGTTCTTCTTTCTCAAGATTGCTTTGGCTATTTGGGGTCTTTTGTGGTTCCATACAAATTTTAGGACTTTTTGTACTATTTCTGTGAAAAATATTGTTGGTATTTTAATAGAGGTTGCATTAAATCTGTAAATTGCTTTAAGTAGTATGAACATTTTAACGATATTAACTGTTCCAATCCATGAGCATGAAATATCTTTCCATTTGTGTCATCTTCAATTTCTCTCATCAGTATTTTACAGTTTTCAGAGTACAGATTTTTCACCCCCTTAGTTAAGTTTATCTCTAGGTATTTCATTCATTGTGGTGCAATTGTAAATGAGATTGTTTTCTTAATTTCTCTCTCACTATTTTGTTATTAGTGTATAGAAACAGGATATTTTTGTATATTGATTTTGTATCCTGCAACTTTACTGAATTCATTTATCAGTTCTAGTGTTTTTTTGGTGGAGTTTTTAGAGTTTTCTGTGTATAGTATATGCCATCTGCAAATCGTGACAATTTCACTTCTTATCAATCAAGATGGACTTTATTTCTTTTTCTTATCTAATTGCTATGGCTAGGACTTTTGGTACTATGTTGAAGAAAAGTGGCAAGAGTGTGGCATCCTTACTTTGTTCCTGATCTTAAAGGAAACACTTTCAGTTGTTTGCCTTTGAAGATGATGTTAGCTGTGGGTTTTTCCATATATAGCCTTTATTATGTTGAGGTATGTTTCTTCTAAGCATACTTTGTTGATAGTTTTTAATTATAAATGAATGCTGTACACTGTCAATGCTTTTTATGCATTTATCATTCAGATGATCATATGGTTTTTATTGTTTCTCTTATTGATGTGATGTAACGCATTAATTGATTTGCATATATTGGACCACCCTAGCATTCCTAGAATAAATCCTACTTTATCACGGTGAATAACTTTTTTAATGTATTCTTGGATTCAGTTTGCTAATATTTTGTTGAGGATTTTTGTGTCTATGTTTACCATAGATATTGGCCTATAGTTTTTTTGTAGTGTCTTTATCTAGTTTTGATATCATGGCAATTATGGCCTTGTAGAATGAATTTGGAAGCTTTCTTTTCCTTTTTTTTGAATAGTTTGAGACAAATAAGTATTAACTCCTCTTTAATTGTTTGGTAGAATTCACCTTTGAAGCGGTTTGGGACAAATAATTTTTGTCCCCAAAAATTGTTTTTTGGGGACAATTTTGATTACTGATTACATTTCATTGTTAGTAATCATCCTGTTTATAGGAATTTATTATTATTTATCTAGGTTGTCCAATTTGTTAGCATATAATTTTTCATAATATTCTCTTATAATCCTTTTTTATTTCTGTGGTGTCAGGTGTTATTTCTCCTTCATTTCTGATTTTATTTACTTGAGTCTCTCTCTCCTTTTTTTATGAGTCTAACAGTTCATTAGTCTTGTTCATATTTTCAAAGAACCAGCTCCTGATTAGATTGATTTTTTCTATTGTATTTTAAGTCTCTATTTCATTAATTTCTGCTTTAATCTTTATTAATTCCTTTATTTTACTAGCTTTGGCTTTGTTTTTCTTTTTCTAGTTCCTTTAGGTGTAAAGTTAGGTTGTTTATTTAAGATTTTTCTTGCTTCTTGATGTAGACCTGTATCACTATTGCCTTTCCTCTTAGAACTGTTTTTGCTGCATCCCAAAGATTTTGGACCATTGTGTTTTTATTTTCATTTGTCTCCATGTATTTTTTATTTCCTTTTGATTTCTTGGTTGACCCGTTCAATGTTTAGTAGCATGTTGTTTAGTCTCCATATATTTGTGTTCTTTCCAGAATTTTCTTGTGATTCATTTCTAGTTTCATACTCTTGTGGTCTTAAAAGATGTTTGATATGATTTCAATCGTTTTGAATTTATTGCATTTTGTTTTGTGGCCTAACATATGATCTATTTAGGAGAATGTTCCATGTGCACTTAAAAAGAATGTAAATTCTTCTATTTTTAGATGGAACGTTTTTCATATATGTGTTAGGTCCTACTGGTCCAGTGTGTCATGCAAAGCTGCTGTTTCCTCGTTGATTTTCTGTCTGGACAGTGTATTCATTGATGTAAGTGGTGTGTTTAAATTTCCCTACTATTATTATATTACTTTCAATTACTTCCTTTATGAGCTTCCATGCTGGGTGCATATTTACAATTGTTATATTCTCTTGTAGGATTGGTTTTTTTATTATGTAGTACTCTTGTCTCTTGTTACATACAGTCTTCATTTTAAAGTCTATTTTGTTCATTATAAGTATTGATACCTCAGCTTTCTTTTTGCTTCCATTTGCACTGTAAATGTTTTTCCATCTCTTCATTTTCGACCTGCATGGGTCTTTGGGTCTGAAATGAGTCTTTTAGGCAGCATATAGATAGGTCTTATTTTTTATTCATTCAGTCCCTCTATGACTTTTGAGTGGAGCATTTAGTCTATTTACATTCAGATTAATTATTGATAGGTATTTCTTATGGCTAATTTGTTACTTATTATATGGTTCTTTTTGTTCTTTTCTGTTCTTTTCTTGTTCTTTTCCCTTGTGGTTTGAAGGCTTTCTTTAGTGTTATGCTTAGATTCTGTTCTCTTTATTTTTTTCCATATCAGCTGTAGGTTTTTGATTTGTGGTTACCATTAGTTTCAGATATAACATCTTACACATAGAGAAGTCTATATTAAGTTGATGGTTGCTTAAGTTTGAACTCATTCTAAAAGCACTAAATTTTTATTCCCCTCCAATTTTTATGTATATGATGTCATACTTTACATCCTTTTGTGAATGCCTTAGATGATTTTTTTGTGATGTTTATTTATTTTTGAGAGGTAGAGTGCAAGAAGGAGAGGTGCAGAGAGAGAGGGGGACAGAGGATCCAAAGTGGAGTCTGTACTGACATCAGGGAGCCCAGTGCAGGGCTTGAACCCACAAACCATGAGATCATGACCTGACAGGTACCCCTTGCCTGATTTTTTATAGATAGAATTGATTTTACTGCTTTAACTTCTGTACTGGTGTTATAAGGATTAATCTACTACATTTATTATGTTTGTACTTATCTGTGAAGTTTTTTCCTTTTATAATTTTCTTATTCCTGATTGTAGCCTCTTTTTTTCCACTTAAAGAATTCCCTTAAACATTTCTTGGAAGACTGGTTTAGTGGTTATGAACTCCTTTAACTTGTGTCTGTCTGGGAAACTCTTCATCTCTCCTATTTCAAAGGATAATTTTCCTGGATAGTGTTTGCTTTCAGCACTTTGAATATATCCTGCCACTCCCTTGTGGACTGTGAAGTTTCTGCTGAAAAATTAGTGGAGAGCCTTATGGGGTTTCCTTTGTGTGTAACTGTTTTGTATTTTCTCGCTCCTTCTAAAATTCTCTTTACCACTACTTTTTTTGAGGGGGGGCATTTTAATTATTATGTGTGTGGTGTGGACCAATCCCTGAGTTGATTTTGTTGGGGGGCTCTCTGTGCCTCCTGGATCTGGATGTCTATTTCCTTCCCCAAATTAGAAAACTTTTCTGCTATTATTTCTTCAAATAAATTTTCTGCTCCCTTTTCTCTTTGTTTTCCTTCTGAGATCCCAATACTGTGAATGTTATTATGCTGGATGATGTTGCTGAGTCCCATTAATCTATTCTCATCTTTTATTCTTTTTTAAAATTTCATTTATTTTTTTCTGTTCAGTTTGGTTGCTTGTCATTATACTGCCTTCCAGGTCACTGATTTGTTCTTCTGTCTCCTCCAATATGCTGTTGATTTCTTCCAGTGCAGTTTCTCTTTAAGTTATTGAGTTCTTCATCTCTGCATATATATATATATATATATATATATATATATATATATATATATATATATAAATATATATATAATCTCTTTGTTGAAGGTCTCACTGATGCCCTCCACTCTTTTCTCAAGTCCAGTGAGAATTTTTGTGACCATTACTTTGAATTATGTATCAGGCATACTGCATATCTATATTTCATTTAGCTCTTTTACCATGACTTTGTCCTGTTCTTTCATTTGGGACACATTCCTCTGTCTCCTCATTTTTGTCTATCCTTTTTTTTTTTAATGTGTTAGGAAATTCAGCTACATCTCCTGATCTTGAAAGTAGTGGCCTCGTATAGAAGAATGTTGTAATGGCCTGTAGCATGACAATGTGTCCTGTTGACCATAACCAGGTGCTTTAGAAGTATCTCTATGTGGCTTGCATGAACCTTACTGTTGTAGCTGAGCTATGTTTGCCTTTATTCCAGCTGCAATGGCTCACTTTTCCAGTTGCTGGCAGGGTTTGGTTCCTGTGCTGTTAATGGGTCAGTCTGGAACCGCCATGGGCTTATATTTGGGTGGTATCAGCAGTCAGATAGATGCCTGCCTTCAGCCCATTTGCTGAGGCTGCAGTAGCAACAATCAGCAGGGTGATCTCCCTGCCTTGTCTCCTGAGAGGATTTTGCTGGTGGGCAGGACCAGCATTCAGACCAGATGCCAGTCCCTATTCCATCTTTTAGGGCTGTGGTGACCCCAAATTACAGGTTTTTCTCCCTGTGCTGCCACTGTTTGGGGGTGGGCCAGCAGTCATATCATATGTCTGCCTCATCTATCTGCTGGGACTATAGCCAAACTGGTGTGTGTGATTATCTTCCTCTCTAAAGCAGGAGTCACTCTGGAGTGGCACTGGTCTTTGCTGGAGCTGCTTGCAGGATATGTCAGAACAGAGGCAGCTTTGGAATGATGCCTATTGAGTCAGGTGGGTTGGATGGGCAGGTCTGCAGAAGAATGTGGGAGATGGGTATGCAGTGTTATGAAGGTAGTTGGAGAATGTTCTTGCAACTCTCTGGCTATCGAGGGTGGTAGTGGTGGTAAGGATGTGGCACCTGCCAGCTCTTTTGTTCTTGAAGAATTCTCCTAAAGATCTCTGCCCCTCCAGCACATGTTTTGAGATTAGTAAATGAATCTCATTCACATGCCAGGCAGTTTTCAAACTGTTGCTATGCTGTATCTCAGCAGAGCTTTTTGTTGTATTGTCTCTTTAAGAGCAAGGATTCAGTTTCCTATCATCCTCTAGTTCTCCCAGAGCTAAGTGCACTAATTTTTAAAGTACCCGGAGTTAGGCCCTGCTGAATGCAAAAACTTGCATAGTTATGATCCTCTAGTTTTCAAAGCCAAATGCTATGGGGACTCATATTCCCAGTGCAGGTCCTGTGTCTGGGGTGGCTGGCACGGGGTCTGTTCCTTTCCTTTGTGGTTAGTCTCACCAGGAGTTTAGTTCCATATCCTGTCTCAGCCCTTCCTATCCTTTTCAATGTGGCTTCCTCTTTATGATTAACGTTGGAAAGTCTGTTCTGTCAGTCTTTGTCATTTTTTAGGTTAATTACTTTGATGTGGCTGTTCTCTAGGTGTGTCCATGGAATAGATGAACTTAAGATCCTCTTACTCAGCCATCTTTCCTGAGAACTTAAGCATCTTATTTTGAGATCTAGGGTCCTTGTAACTTCCAGGCTAATTTTAAGCTCACTAATTTATACACCAGTGTATTCTGTTGCTTCCTGTCTCCATTTTTCTCCTCCCCTTCCTTTTATTTGCTTGATGGAGACCTATCCCACAATAAAACAATAAGAAAACATTTTTAGGTATGATCTTGTTTGAGAGTCATCCGAGACTATCCTAGGGAAAATTAATCATTTCTTCATACTATTGTATCAAATCAAATCTAAAAAGTACTATTTGCCCCTAGGTTTTATCATTTCTCAAATCAGGATGCCTTTATCATTGTTAGTATTTTATGATCACTGATGGTCAGGCAGCAGTCATAGCATGCATGTTTTTACATGCACATACTCAGAGTTAGTTATGGTTTATGGACTTATGACTGAGCAATTGCAAACCCTCATTGTCAACAGACTATTTAAGGAAGGCTTTCAAAGAAGGATCACAAGTCTTAATTGTTTGAAATCTTTTGTTGACAACTTCTGTTTGAAATCTTTTGTTGTCATCATCAAAACTTACAGATACTTACAGAAAGTAAGAAAGAAAATCCAATATTGTGTTGAAGGACACATATATTAAATATTCTGATCCAAAAGGTGATATTAAAAAGATGAGCTCAGGGGGCACCAGGGTGGCTCAGTTGGTTACACGTCCAACTCTGGCTCAGATCATGATCTCATGGTTCGTGGGTTTGAGCTCCACATCCAGCTCTGTGCTCGTAGCTTGGAACCTGAAGCCTGCTTTGGATTCTGTCTCTCTCTCTCTCTCTCTGATCCTCCCCTGCTCACACTTTGTCTGTCTCTCTCTCTCAAAAATAAACAAACATTAAACAAATTAAAAAAAAAATAAACTGAATTGGAAGAAGGTTGAGGAACACCTTATTTTATATTTTCCTTTTAATGTATATATACTATAATAAAGCTCTACATCTAAACACATTTAAAAAGTTCTTTCAGTAAGTAAATATTCTAAGTGATAAGAAAGCATCGTGTCATAATTTGAGTGGCAGTAATTTTCCTTAATGATACATAGAATAATGGTACATTTTATAATCTATGGTATCTTAGATTTTGTAAAATATAGTGTTTCTATATATTCTATTACTGCACCTTTCCTTCAGTATTTCATCTATTTGTTTGTACTACTGAAATCTATTAGCTGTCAGCTTCTTAAAAGCCAAGTGATAATGGGACACCTGGGTGGCTCAGTCAAGTGAGCTTTGACTCTTGATTTCAGTTCAGGTCATGACATCAGGGTTGTGGGACTGAGCCCCAAATCGGGATCAATGCTGAGTGTGGAGCCTGCTTAAGATTCTCTCCCTCTCTCTCCCTCTGCCCCTCTCCCCCATGTGTGTGTATGTGTATGTGTAAAATCTTCCTGCATGAAGTACCATGTCTGGTGTATAAAAGACTTTTTATAACTATTTCTTAAAATTTGTAAAGGAGATCAAGAGCCGACAGTCAACATTAAAAATACAAAATGGGTCAAAGCTAGTCCTAGTTAAATGTGCTCTAGGCACAAAGCCTCCCTAACACCTTCCATTCACTCTTTGTTTAGATGACAATGAAAGTCTTTTTTCTCCACTTCCAGAATACCTGACTCTAAGACAGGTTCTAGGAAGGGTCTAGAAGCCACTATGACAGAAGTACATATAGGAGAGGAGTTGAATCTTAGAAATCCAGTGTGAATGGCTATGCAGTCATGTGGTAGTGATAGATGATTAGCATCCAGAGTGGTCTATGATCAGTGGGGAAGAAGGACAATTCTGAAAGATATTGAGCTTATTTACATATATGGTCTTTAAGCATTTTTTGCTTAATTGACCTCCCACACATTTTAAATTGACCTCAAAGATTTTTTATCACAAGTTTAAATAATTGCAAAGGATTACAATTATTTACAATAATTTAAATATGAAAGCTGCTACTTCACTATTTTAAATGTATCCAATGAGATTCAAATATCATAATGATTTAATATGTACTATCATCCAGTTTAAATATACAGTAAAACCTTGGATTGTGAGTATCTTGTTCTGCAAGTGTTCCACAATATGAGCAAGCATTTATAATAAATTTTAACCTGATAGATGGGTGATGTCTTGCAATATAAGTAGTATGTGACACCGAACATCACGTGATCAAAACTGAGCCATTGATTCTTCTCTCTCTCTCTCTCTCTCTCTCTCTCTCTCTCTCTCTCTCTTTCGCTGTGGGATTGTGGATGATTGTCAATCCAATGTCACATTTCTACAAAATACTCAAAAGGAGGCAAAAGCAAGTGTCATTGGATAGGTTCATTGTTAAAGTTGCATGAAAAGAAAAAGATTCCATTGAGCCAATAGATAGCAGTGATTTTGTTAGTGATAGTGAAATTCGTACTACACAATAACCCTCCTCTGTCTTGTCTCCCTCACACCATCCACGAAGGTTTTCAAAGGTAAAGGCAATTTGTGTGTGTGTGTGTGTATATTTGCATATGTGTATATATATAATTTTGCATTTTTATTATTTTGTATTATATTACAGTGTTGTAATCATTTTTATATGAATATTTTAGGGTTGTGGAATGAGTCATCTGAGTTTCCATTATTTCTTATGGGGAAATTTTCTTTGATATATAAGTGCTTTGGATTATAAGCATGTTTCCAGAATGAATTATGCTCAGAAACCAAGGTTTTACTGTATATCATTAAGCTCCTCTTTAAATTTGGAAACTTATAATTTTCCCTTGTCTTCCTGAACTTGAGTTTCCAATTTTGGGAAAGGAGAGTATACCAAAAAGACTCTATCATACTTAACAAATGACAGTTGTACCTATTATTTTAAAATTTATTGGTACTCTGTTTACCTAAATCCATTATATACTCAGCAAGGGTAGGAAAAAGAAATCCTATTTACACTATTTACAACTTTCTGATATTACACATTTGATAAAATACTATTATCTTGTGGCTTAAGTAGTTTTTCTATTCTAAAGCTTAGAGTAGAAAATTTAGCTCATTAATGAACAACATAGGGTTATTAAGAAAGCAACAGCACATTGTCAAACCAATCAACCAAATCAGACTTATTTAATCTCAGGAGATGTCTGATTTTATTTTCTCAATCTAAAGCTTATTTTGAGATAATAATAGATTCACGGCAAAATGCAAAACCAGTAGAAAGAGATCTCATGTACTCTTCACCCAGTTTTCCCCAATGGTTGCATCTTACACATCAAAACCAGGAACCTGAGTTGGTACAATGTGTGTGTAGTTCCAAGTCATTGATTACATGTATATATTTATGTAACCATGACTGCAATCAAGATACAGAACTGTTCTATCACCACAAAGATCTTCCACATGCTACCCTTTTCCCCGCTGCCATCCTTAACGTTTCTGGCTTAAGTCTGTTATTTTATTTTTTGTTTTTGTTTGATCTCTCTGTTTGTTTCTTTTTCTTATTTTTCTCCTGTCTCCCTGTGGGCTTCTTAATATATTTTAGAATTTCAATTTAATTTTTTTTGTTGGTTACCCTAGGTATTACATTATACATACATAAGTTATCACAATTTCCTGTGATTGATATTTGATCAGTTCGAGTAAATGATACAAACTGTATTTTTCATTTAAGCCTCTTTACCCTTTCTCACTTGTAATATAACTGTCTTACATGTTTCCTCTATGTATGTTGACAACTACTTCAGAGAATATTATAATTTTTGCCTCAACTATCAAACACAATTTAGAAAACTCAGAGCAGGGGAGTCTATTGTATTTACTCATATTTTTATTCTTCCCATTGTTCTTTCTTCTTTAATAATGTTCCAAAATTTCTCCTTTTAGCATTTCCATTCTGTTTCAGGAAGTTCCTTTAGCTATTCTTCTAGGGTAGGTTTACTGGTGACAAATTCTCTTACTCTTCCTCCTTTACAGAATGTCTTCATTTTCTTTCTTTCTCTTTCTTTCTTTCTTTCTTTCTTTCTTTCTTTCTTTCTTTCTTTCTTTCTTTCTTTCTTTCAGAGAGTATGAATGGGGGAGAGGGACAGAGAGACAGAGAATCTCAAGTAGGTTCTATGCTCTGTGTGGAGCCCCATGGGGAGCTGAATGCCACAATCCTGGGATCATGACCCAAGCCAAAATGAAGAGTTGGATGCTTGACTGACTGAGTCACCCAGGAGCCCCTTAATTTCATTTCATTCCTGAAAGATACCTTTGTTGGATATGATATGATTCTGGGTTGAAAATTCTTTTCTTTTAGCCCTGAAAAATATTTTACTATTTCTTTCTAGTCTCCATGTTTTCTGATGAGAGATCTTAGAAATTTCCCTTATAGGCAAGGTGTTTCTTTCTTGATGCTTTCAAATTTTTTTCTTTGTCTTTAGTGTTCAGAAATTTGATTATGTTGTGTCTGGCATGTTTAATCAGCGTAGGGTTTGCACAGCCTTTTGGGTATGTATATTTATATGTTTTTCCAGATTTGTAAAATTTTAGCCATTATTTTTTGAATACTTTTCCAGCACTGTTCTCTTTCTTCTCTTGTTCTGAGACATCAACATGAATGCTAGATCTTTTGTTTTTGTTTTAGGCACAAATCTCCAAGGCTCTGTTAATTTCTTTTTTCAGTCTTTTTTCTGTTTGTTGTTCAGGTTGGGTAATTTCTACCGCTCTATCTTCTAGTTCACTGATTCTTTTCTCTACCCTCTCCATTCTGCTGTTTTCCTATCCATTGGGATTTTTATTTCAGCTATATTTTTTAATTCTAAAATTTTCATTTGGTTCTTTTTCACATCTTTTTTTTTTTTTGCTGATATTTTCTATTTCTTTCCTGAGACTGCCTATTTTTTTTTTCATTTGTTTAAATCACGTTCATAATTGTTCAAATATTTTTATCAGAGCTGCTTTGGAATCTATCAGATATTTTTACCATCTGTGTTATCTCAGTGTTGGGGTATATTATCTTAACTCATTTAATATTTTTTTGGTTCTTGGTGTGATTAGTAATTTTTTATTATATCTTGGACATTTTGAGTATTGTGTGATGAGATTCTTGATTTTCTTTATATGTTTTGTTTTAGCAGATGTCCTCTGACACCATACTGGTTGGAAAAAAAGGACATCACTCAGTTGTTCTCAGGTGGGGGCTCCATTAAGACTCTGGTAGAGGGTGCCTCCCTATTGGGCAGGGGTGGACGTTTAGGCCCCTCATGTGGACTTCATTGACACCATGGAAAAGGGAGCTCTCCTTACCAATGGGTGTAGGTAAAAGTCTTGGTTCAATACTTGGCATTTTCTGACACCACCCTGGCCACAGGAAAGCACGAGTTGTTACGGCTTGATGAGATCGAAGTCTAAGCTCTCTACATCGCCTTTGCTGGTGGGAGTGGGAATATGGCCTCGTTTTTTCCCATGGTAGTTGGAATAGGGAACTTATTGTCTAGAAGTTTTTTCTCTTGATAGGCAGCCCTTTCTTGATCCTTGGCTAGAAAGAGCAGACTTTTTTCTTATATCTGTTGGTGTTTCTGACTTCATTAGTGCCCACTCCAGGGTAAGAGGGTGAACAGAAAAACCAGTGAACTCATTGCTCTGTTGTTCCATAGGTCCCAAGGTCCTTCACTAGTTTGCCTTTTCTCCACCTTTCAGCCTTGGTTTTTACATAATGTCTGGAGTTTTTAGTTGTACTTAATAGGAAGAATATAGAGAAGTGTGCCTACTCCATCATTTTCTAGAATTATAGGTCTCATTTATTTTTAAACTAAATAAATGTGCCAATAAGTAGATTTTGAGTTATATAATAGAAACTCTGAAGAAATAAATTATTGACTGCATTATATAAAAGTGATGAGTAAAACAGTTGTATCCATATTTAAATATTTTTAATCTAATAGATCTAATTCATCCTGTTTGTACTAACATATATAGATAAAATAATTCAATATGTAGTTTACCATTACTTAATTAATAACAAGTAGTGTAATGTATAGGTAAAATGATGAGTTACTGAAAAAGTAGAGATTATAATCAAAGTCATCGTATTTCTTAGGTAAGTAGGTGTGCATGTGCATATGCATCTGGCTTTTAGGCATATTTCAATAATACTCAGGTGTAAACAAAAATAATACCATAATTTTGTTTGACACTAAGATAGTTTGATACAATCAAAGTTCCTACATATGAAATAAAAGAGAAAAATATATTAACTGCTGAAAATCAGTTAGCACCTATTAATTTTATATTTTATTAATAAGGGGTAAAAATATTAAACTTTTTATAAGATAAAGATTGGAATATTTCAAGATATAGCTAGAGAATAGATTTAGCTGCCTTATTTAATAATAAAACAAATCAAATCCTAAAAGAAACCATCTAGAAGTTTTTCTGGGGGTTTTATCTAATGTACCTTAAAAAATTAGAAATCTCAGAAAACACTCTAGTTACATTTAAAAGATCTGTGATACCAACTCATACTATTTTGGCTGATGGAAGGTACTTTCTTTTTCCTTTTTCTTTTCTTTCTTTCTTTCTTTCTTTTTTTTTTTTTTTTTTTTGGCTGATGGAAGCTGCTTTTTTTTCCCCCCGCTAATAACATATCTTAAGGATGAGCATTGAGAATAGCTGAAAAGAAGTGCTTACATTTAAATACATAAAAAAGGGACCATTTTTGGTATCAAATATTTCCCACAGATGCTCCTTTTGCCTTGCTCTCAACAGATTCCACCTCATGAATAATAAATGCTTTGAAAATAGGGGATAGAAAAAGTGAAGTCATTAAATAAAAATTATCATTACTCCCACTTTATTTCATTTTTATTTTTACTATCAGCCCCATTTTATAGTGTCTGCATTTAGAACATCTAAACAGGGACTCCATTCTTCGTATATTTAATGCCCACCTTCATTCTTATCAGGAGTACAAAAAAGAGAAGGAGTGACTGGAGCCCTAACTTGCAGGGTCTTGAGTAGTCATGAAAGGAGGTACGTCTACTTTTTTTTTGTTTTGATACCCTGACAATTTTTACACTGCAGGTGGGGAGTCAGGTCATGGCTCACTGTTGGTAAAGTGAGAAAGGGGCTAGCGGTGAACACAGGCACATGATCAGGTGAATCCATTTTAGGAAAGGATATGAGTTGAGTTTGAGACCCTGGAAATTGATTTTCCAGAATTATAGGGGAATTCTGGTTCAAGATGGCAAAATAGGATCCTAACCTTACCCCTTCTCACAAACACACCAAATCCACAACTACATATGGAATAACTTCCTCTGGAAAAAAAAAAAAAAAACAACAAAGAAAAACCTAAAAACCAGCTGACTCACTCCTACTCATTCAGCAAACATAAGAAGGCCCACAATGAAGCAGGTTGGACAGGCTGGGACATAAACCCACCACAGCATAGTGACTATAGTTAATAATACTGTATTGCATATTTGCAAATAGCTAGGAGCATGGATCTTGAAAGTTCTAATCACAAGAAAAAAAATTGCAACTACTTATGGTGATGGATGTTAACTGGACTTAGTGCAGTGATCATTTTTCAGTATACGCAGATATCAAAACGTTACACTGTATACTTGAAACGATATGTTACGTCAATTCTATCTCAACTAAAAAAAAAAAGAATGCTTAAAAAAACTGTAGGGATTCCTATCCCCCCGAGGAGCATATTACGAGGACTGTGAATACCCCAGTTTGACTATCCCTGCACAGATCACTGCACTGGTGTATAGGCCTTGGGATGCGAGAAGGAATGAACGAATTGAGCTGCTATTAAGAACTGAGGAAGAATGGCTCTTTCAATAACTATAGGCATACCTTGTATTGCGCTTCACTTTATCATACTTGCAGATCCTGCGTTTTGTTTTGTTTTGTTTTTTGTTTTGTTTTGTTTTGTTTTGTTTTGTTTTACAAACTGAAGGTTTGCAGCAACCCTGCACAGAGCACACCTACTGGCTCCATTTTTCCAACACCATTTGCTCACTTCACGTCTTCATGTCACATTTTGGTAATTATCAAAAATATTTCCAACTTTTTCATTATTATTACATTATGGTGATCTGTGGTTTGTGATTGCAACTCACTGAAAGCTCAGATGATGCATGTTTAAGCTAATGTAATTTTTGATTAAGGTCTGCACATTTTTAAAGTCACTGTTATTCCACACTTACAGACTACAGTATATATATATACGGTGCGAATGTAACTTTTATATGCACTGGGAAACCAATAAATTCATTTCACTTACTTTATTGTGATGTTCACTTTATTGCGGTGGTCTAGAATCAAACCTGCAATAACTCCGTCTGTGTTACAGTATCAGTATATTTGGTGACAACACTAACACAGAGGCTGTGGGGGATGCCAGGACACTTGCTGAGTTTAAAAACTTAGAATTCGCTTTTTTTTTTTGAGTTGGGTAGAATAACTATCTATTCTCCTTTTGAGTACTCTTCCTTATTTCTGAAATTAAAGTTATATGGGGTAATCTCCCACTGATAGAGGTTTAAAATTAGCTGGGTATGTACAAGCGTCTCTAGTTGGATTAATCAAATTACATATAAAGCTCTCTCTGGGCTGAAAATACTTTGCTTCCTTTCTCATAAGGGTGGCAAGTTTGACCTTTATTGATAACATTGGCATTTGTGAAGAAAAAAGGTAAAAAAAAAAAAAAACCTTGCAGGTTGCTTGTGCAGCAGTTAGAGAAATCTTGAGAATTTTTGCAGTTGAAATTCAAATCTATTGGTTACGTATTATTAACATTGTAAAAATCAGAGACTGGAAGCTGATGGTGTATAACATCGTTGAGTCAGAAAGAGTGAATTGATGTCATCACTGTTTCCGAAAATCCAGAGTAAGAAACTTATGTGTCAGAACGTACAGGCATTTTATCAGCCTTCCAGTGTTCCAAAATCCCACTCATTACCCTGGTCCAGGCCCAGTGTGGTTAGTTTGCAACTTGTCATTTCCCTCCTTTGCAAAGTCTTGTGAGAAGCTTATCAAAACGTTTGAAGAGGATGTACGAATGAAATTAAATGGAGTAAAAACCAGGCAGCCAAGAGCTCTGGTGGTCACCACTAAATATGGACACTTTGGACAGAGTCAAAGTCTCTCCAGCTTCCTGAAGAGAAATCCCGTAGGATCTTCATGTATGGGAGTCATGTATTCACTTACTTTGTTCCATATCCAAAAAAAGGAAGATTAGTTGGGGAAGCAGTATTTTCACCCATTCTGGAAGAACCCCTCTGAAACAGGAAGTAGAATGCAGTACTTGATGCTTTTATTTGAGACATGACCAGGACTACACTTACAATTTTGTGAGATCCTTCATTAAAAATTCCTTTGAATAAACTAGAATTAATTCATGCCAGAAGAACAAGACAACAGAAAGTGTGCTGCTTTTCACATGTTATGGCTGAGTGAATTGCTTCTAATCAGTGAATCTGTAAATTTGGATTGTATTTTTGTGCTTTTCTCAGTACGCCCATAGTAGTGATGAGCTTGGGATGAAGGGTTTATAGAGATATCTTTTAATGGGTTTGATGTAAAGCACCAAGAAAGTTTATAATAATGTTAATTGATAATAAAGAAGCAGAGGAGCAGAACAGAAGATAGTGTCTTAGTGTTTAGAGACCTTGAATTTATTGTTTCCGTTTGCAAAATCTGTTAGTCCCCTCTGACAAGAAGCTGGCAATTTGAGGTGTTTGCAGCTGCCTGACCCTTGAAAGCTACTCTCTGTGGGCTCTTTATCTGGCCTGGCTGCTGGAGGCTCTTGCTGTTTTATATCTATTATTTGATTAAAGATTTAACAACTTTATTAAGGAGGTTTTTGCCTCATTTTGCATCTAGGAAGTATGAGGTTCAGAGAGGGTTTGCGCACGGGTCACAGTTGTAGTCACCATCAGAGTTAGGATTCACCCAGGTCTGCTGGACTCAGCCGGGCATTTTGTCCTACTGTGTTATTCTACCCACGATCCCCTGAAGCAAGGGGAAGAGTGAACCCAGTCAAAGGTTCTCAGGAGCTACCTGACAGCTACCTTTCTCAGGGCTGACAGCAGGCAAATCTCTAAGAATATTCCCCATGGAGCAGCTAGTCCAACTAGTTCCCATAGTCCTGGCTTGTAGAAGAGGGTTGATCTCTAAATTAGGATTCACAGCCCCAGCTCTATGCCTCCTGCCCATCCTTTGGAGGTCAGCCTAGACTTGATACCCTCAAGAAAACCTTCTCTGACTCCCCTCTAAAATAGGGTTCCAGGTCATAATGTTTATCAAGTCATGTTTACTTATCTGTGTCACCCATTAGACTACAAGATTTGTGAGTGTTTTGTCTATTGTTATTTTCTTGGTACCTAGCAAAATGTCTGGAGGTCAAATGTTTGTTGAATACATGAAGAATGTCACTAGCTTCCAGAGAGAAGTTGGAAAGATAGGTGTGTCCAGGTCTGTTTCCCCTAGACACAAAAATGAAGAGCTTTTCCTCTATGAGCTCTAAGATCATTTCAGATGTAGAGTTTGCAATGCTAGCTGCAGGCTATGCATTCCATTAGAGGATATTTTAACTCCTTCATCTAAATTCCTGGAGCCTTTTCTTGCTCATTCCTGCAGGGAGGGGAAGGTGCCCTGCCTCATTGCCATTGTTTCCCAGGACCTATGGTACATGCTCAATATATATCCATTGAATGGATGGATCCTTAGTCTTTAGTTCCCAGTGTCCAACGTACAAAGACAACAAACTCTACTTCATCAGCATGACCATGTGGCCTCATACAGGCAGGATTCTACATCTGGCTCTGAGATCAAGTCAAAATGCTCCACAGCTGTCTTCCATAAAGATATCTAGTTAGAGGTGGTGACCAAAGGCTCAGTCCCACTTTAATCCATAGAAGCTTAGGCTTCTAGTGACTTTGAATATTGGATTAACATTCACAGTTGAGGAACTCTGAGATCACTGCAACTGGAGTGATTTGTCTAGGGTCTTGTGCAGGACTAGCAGAGCTACAACTCAGCCCCAGACCTTCTGACACTAACCCTAACACATTTTTAATTTTCTATGTTGCTTACAGTAAGTCAATTATTTTGGCTCCCCAAGACTAGCCTTCTAAATATGTATGTCACTGATTATATACAAGAATGACTTGCTACAAACCCATTTCTATTCCTTTAAACCATGGCAAACGTGTGCCTTTTTTTAATGTTTATTTATTTTTGAGAGAGTCAGAGACAGAATGCGAGTGGGGGAGGGGCAGAGAGAGAGGGAGACACAGAATCGGAAGCAGGCTCCAAGCTCTGAGCTGTCAGCATAGAGCCTGACACAGGGCACGAACTCATGAGCCGTGAGATCATGACCTGAGCTGAAGCTGCAGTCCGACTGAGCCACCCAGGCGCCCCAAACGTGTGCCTCTTAAAAGGACATCTTCACAATGGTGAATTTGAGAGGAAAACATGCTCACTGGGATCCCCATGCATACACCTTTCTTTGATACTAAAATTCCCACTGGGAACCAGGAATTTCCTTCTTCTCTTTACCTCTTTCCAGAGGAACAATAACTAGTGTGTTCTATCTCTACACTTGAAACTCATATTACACCATATGTTAGCGAACTGGAACTTAAAAACTTCAAACTACAAAAAATAGTGTTTTCTATCAGTCAATATGTTGTGTACTTTCTCCAGACTGTTAGTTTCCTGAAGGCAGTGACCATGAGTATTCTCTCTGAAAATCTGTATTTGTCACAATAATTATCACACTGACACCTCTACCCATAGATGCTGAGAGTCCCGAAGAACTGAACTGACTTATCTATGCATTATCAGTGAGGAAGTTAAATGTCGCATTATTGAAACAAAGCAAACAGTTAAATAACTGCTTATTTAAGAAATGGCCGTCCCCTCCACTGTTAGGGGCCTCGTCCAGGCCCGTTGATTTGGCTCCCGAGCCTGCAGTTTCATCGGTTGCAATTCTGTGTATCAATCTCTCCCGCCCCACCAATTGTCACACTGCTTCTCTTTTAGTGCAGCATAACTATTTTAATAATGCATTTGTTATACAATGAGATCCTCTTAAATCTAGTTCCGACGGCCATTTGGAAACACAATATGCTTATATTCTCAAATTTTACTGTTGAAGAAAACTGAAATCTGAATATTTCCCTATCATTCTGATAAATTTTCATCATGGACCCTCATGTGAATAGTACAATTTAGCCAATGGCCTCTTATAGATAATAGACCAATATATCAGAATTAGAACTGAGTCCATGCATCTTTTAAAATCATCAAATACAAAGTCCTCCTGGTCACATAAATATAAATGAAAGCTTGATTATATCATAGTCTGCAGGCATACAGCGTGTGTGATGATAGCTGGCATGCCAGCATAAGCTATTGATTATTAAAGTCAGAATATAAATTTTTTCCAGAAGTGTCTCTCAGCTTGGACTCTTAGGTTTCCTTTTGTTGGCCACATTTTACAAATCTGTGTTTTTGCCCCTCGGTGTGCAGGAGGGAGAGATCATTCTTAAGAGGCCAGCACGGTGCTCTGGATGTCAGCACAAGGTCTGGTGCGAGGGAAAATGCATTCGCCCCTCAGACTGCTATGTGCTGGCACTGTGTCCTCAGCACATCATGACCCCTGTGGCTCTCAGTGGGAAGCTCCTGGGAAGCTAGAGGATTGCACACTACTGAGCTGATGCTGACACAAGCTATACTGCAGATGGCTTTTCTGTGGTCTTCTCCAAGAAAATCCTGACATTTTTCAGAATCCCTTTTTCACTTCTCCTTCAAACCCACACCTAGGGAGAATCCTCAGGTAGAGCAGGAGGCACTGGGGATTCACAGAGGTGAGCAACAGGTGACACTGGCGGAAAGAGTGGCTGAGTGTACCTTTCTCCCCTCTTATCTCAGGAAGGGACACGTGCTGGATAGGAGTTCAGCATTTCCACATGTTAATTTAAACCATGTGAAGTGATTTTCATTCGACCCTCTTGACATAGACACAGGGTTATTTAATATGGCTCAACCTGACAGAGAGGGCTTAGGAACTGCAAGTTGGAGGTGGGGACTTGTGGGACCTGCAATTTGGTGTGAAATAAATAAATAAAGTCTAGGGAACCAGTAATGGAGATTTTTGGGTGGGGGGTGCTGACACCTTGTCTGTGTGCCACCCCTTAACACCACCACCTCCTCTGGGCTTGATGAAGAAAAGGCAGGTGATGAAGAGCCCTGACAAAGCTATCGCTAGTTAACATTAGTACAGGGTACTTCCATGCACACACCCATTACTTCCTTTTCCTTTTCGGTCCTTCCTAACTTCCATTCGCCAGTGACTCAAAGAAGAAAGAAAGAAGGGATTCACCAGGAATTAGAAAATATCCTCAAAATATATCACCTATAAATAGAGTCAAAATTCAGTGAAGCAGAATCAGGCATCTGAGTCATAAGCTGTGATTTTCCTAGTGTAAGCAGTTACAGGATTAATTTTTCAGGAGGAAAGTATATATTTTGAAAATTAAAGAAAGCATACTTTAGGTACTTAGTGGCAGAGTTTTGTGTAGCACAAGAATCCTGGCTGAACAGATTGTACGTGCATGACCCTGATAGGGCATTCTCTCCTCTCCTGGGGTTCAGCGTGTGTGTGTGTGTGTGTGTGTGTGTGTGTGTGTGTGTGCACACGCGCACGTGTATGTATGTTTGTGTGTGACTTAGAAGACTACAAGGACATTTATAGTTATATAAACCCCTTTGTGAGTCAGTCCTTTTTCTTTGTCCCACCTCCCAAATATTTCTACTTCTGCTTTGGATGGCACTTTGTGGAAGGAAAAGTGCCCTCAGCACAAGACTACCTAAACCCCTCAGTGGGATGGTCCTGGAATGTTGAAGCTGTTCATTCGACAATTTAAATGCTCTGTAAAACATAAGCATCCTAGAAAGGCACACATGGAGTTTTTCATTTCCATCACTTCCAATCTCCACTCTGTTATCAAGTCCAACTCTTTTTTTCTTACATAATTTCCTACATGATTTTCAAATTTTTTTTTTCTTGCTGGGTCTACCATCACTGCCTTAGTTCAGTCTTCAATTATCTTTGTCCTGGACTCCTGAAACCACCTCTTAGTGGTGTCTCGGCCTCCAAGATTCTCGTCTTGTCCTCCTCAAATGCATTCTCCACACTTTGGCCAGGGTGACCATTCTAACATGCAAAGCTGACCAGTTACTAAACTGGTCAAAACCCTTTCTTCACAGAGTAAAATCTAAGTGCCAGTCATTACATACAATGGCTCCCCCTCCCCAGCCCCATGAAATTATCCCTTCTCTTATACTGCCCCTTCACACTGGTAATTTGCCATATCCAGCACGGGTCTTCACAGCTCCTGTTGCTCAGGCCCAGAATGACCTTCTCCAAACCCAGGTCAGTAGTATTTTTACATAGTCACACAAATGAGGAACTGTACTTCCATTAATTCACTTCTTTCCTCATTCATTTTTTCTCTGCTCCATGACCCCATTTACTCCATTTACTACTCCATTTACATGGGTAGACACCCATGTAAACCATGGGTGGTACTGACCTTCCACATCTACTCCAGGATGAATACTTGGTTTCACCAAGTGGGGCTTTGGGGCAGAAGGGAAGCCAGAGGGTACTTTGACTAGGATTAATTGTCTAATATTATTCCTTAGACATAGGTTTTAACTTAGAGTCCATGGACCTTATGTGTCAATGCATTTCTTTCTGAGGAGGAAGTCTGTAACTTTGTTTAGATTCTTTTTTTTTTTTTTTAATTTTTTTTTCAACGTTTATTTATTTTTGGGACAGAGAGAGACAGAGCATGAACGGGGGAGGGGCAGAGAGAGAGGGAGACACAGAATCGGAAACAGGCTCCAGGCTCTGAGCCATCAGCCCAGAGCCCGACGTGGGGCTCGAACTCACGGACCGCGAGATCGTGACCTGGCTGAAGTCGGACGCTTAACCGACTGCGCCACCCAGGCGCCCCTGTTTAGATTCTTAAAAGGATCCAAGACCTAACAAGATTAAGAATCACGACTGTAGAGAAAAGTGTGTGTGTGTGGGGGGGGGGGGGGTGGTGAGGGGGCATGTTCCAAATACTCCTTTATTCATTCTTGGAAAATTTCCTTCCATTTTCGACCATTTCTACTCACATGCTATTTGCAATAAATTGCTTTTTTTTGTACATTCCCATTTATGACTCAATTGAAAAATCCTTACTGAAATTTTAAGCCATTCTTTATCTTTTCCATAAAACCATATTATTAGTAAAAACAGATGTTTGACAGTCAATAGAGAACATTTATGCCTGGGCTTCAAAGTTTGTGAAAGATGTCAGATTATAGAAATAATGATTACTTTTACCACAGATCTATTACTAAAATCAAAGTCACAAAATAAAATTTGTCAACACAAGTTAGAAAAGGGTAAAACAACAATAACAGCAGCAACACAGATAGAAGAAAATACCCAGTGTGGTTAAAAGTACTGTTCTTGAAAATATATACTTAAATCTAACAGGATAAATCCCACAAAGAAGTATGCAGACAGATTAAAAGCCTATCAAATGCTCAGTTAAAATATAATTATCTGATAAGACTATGGATGTGAAAGAGGATTTTTATTTTGAAAGAAAAATTATCTTAGGGGTTGAAACTGAGAAAATTTGTAAAGATTGTATGACGGAATTTGTAAACATTTCCCTTGATATCTAAATGCATAAATTTTACAGTGAAAGAATGAAAGTTTAGGCTTTTAAACACAAATGGGAAAGCCTGATGTTTTTATGCTAAGAAGAATAAATTTGCCAGTCTCAAGGTTATTTTGTTGTTGTTACTGTATGTGCTAAGTTTCCTATGACCTATTATGCTTGGGGGTATAGTGGGATAAATGTTGCTCTGGGAGATTTAGGTAGGATTGGTCTTCTCCCAGTGTGGACAGGCATTAGATAGTTGAAACTACAAAAATGATGAAGAGTGTACAGGGTGAAGAAGGAGAAGAAAGAATTAGAAGGGGAAGGAAGAAGAAAAGAGAGAGTAAAGAAAGAATAACAGAAGAAAGGAGCTAGAAGTAAAGGGAAAGGTTGTGGACAGAGGAGATTGGCAACTGCTATAAACTTGGCCTCCCAGAACCTTACTGTGGGCTGGAATGCCTCCCTTGCCATTGATGTGGGATTCTGAGGAATCTTGGGAATCATGTTCTCTGGCCCCCTAAACTGTCTGACAAACTTAAGGAGAGAACTATATAAAGGCAGGATCCCAAAAGGCTGCCTATTTGAGAAATGTATGATAATCGCCTTTACATAAGGTCTGAGCCGGGCCAGAATTTACAGAACAGAAAATTTATCTCAGAGTAAAAGATAGGAGCTAATGTGCTTATGCCATGGGATTTCTGGTCCTACTGTGCACCCAGCCATTCAGAGGCAGCCAGCCTGATAGCTCAGTGGAGTGGTCCCTTGACAACTCAGTTACCACTCTGGTTGTGTAACAGCTCCTTGTGTAGGTTGTGTGCTATTCTACAAGATGTGGGTTCAACCACAATCAGTGCCCAATATCGGTGCTGCTTCCTCCACAGCCAGAACACAGGGGTCCTGAAACCAAGGAGTGAAAGTGGGCATGGAGCATCTTACAATTATAACTAAATCACTCTAAGGCCTTTATTTCCTTTCTTCGTATCTTGAAAATTCGGTTTGAGGGTGTTAATAACCCTAAGAGAAATGTTTCCTTCATCAAGTGATGCAATAATTTTGGAAGCTGAGATCCCTAGTTGGCCATCTAGCATTCCTCTTGCTTCTGGAAAACAGGCAAAAATAAGGGTTCTGTGTTCACTGAAGTGGTTGATTCCTACTATCAATGGAAAATAGGGTTGCTGTTGTACAATAGAGATGTGGAAGAATTTATGGGGAATTCAAGGGATATGTGGTTCCTAGTTTTTCTTTATCCAGTGATAATAAGAAAACTACAGTAAACCATTATAGGCAAGATCACTAAAGACTTATCTACCTTGAGAATAAAATTTGGATTATCCACTGGGCAAACAATACTGACCAGCTGAGGTACTGTTTGAGGACAATGGGGATATGTAACAGGTAAAAGAGAAAGGAAATAAAAAATAGTACTATGACCTTGCGACCAGTTCAGAAATAAGGACTGTTGGACTTACTCATATTTTCTTCCTTGCTGCTTCACGCATATAGTTGTATATTTTAACTAATTTTTCCTCCTCTCTTGTTCCTTTCTATATTGAGTGTGAGTGAAGTTTACAAAATAGTGCATAGCTTAGGACTCCAGACAAAATTGTGAAAGATGCAGAGGAAGAACATATCTGACTCAAAAAACTTGGATTTGGACCTAGAGGCAGTACCAGTTGAGACTTTGTCTCTCTTTTGGAAGATGCCTCATTGGAGGGTTTTATTAGGTGGCAGTATTTTGTGCTTCACAGTTGCTAAATCTGTTGCTGTTTAATTTTAAATATGGAAAAAGTATGTGTATGTTAATGTTTCAGAGCCAAATTCTTCAATAGACATTTGTCATGTTTTGGGGCTGCCCACCATCTCTTGAAATCTTGTTTGGAGGTTCTAGCATGGGAGAGAAACTACGCATATACCCTTGACCAAAGAACAGTCCTCCTCTATCAGGGAAGGTGGTCCTCTTCGACCAGGCGCACACCTTCGGTAGGGGTGCCTGTAGAGTGGTGAGGGAAGAAGGGGATAGTTGCCTAACCAGCCAGATCAACTGAAACAAGCCTGGTGATCAATAGGGTGACAGATGTCACAGCCAGATTGCCCTCACACCCTGCCCAGCATCTCTCGATACCCTTCCTATGTCTGGAGAAATATTCAGCCTCATGGGTCCTGCCTCCTCAATGAATTCACAACATCTCTTTTCCCATCCCTTGAAGTTAGGACACAGACAATTATCTAGGCCCTGTCAATCAGACATGGGAGACTTTGATTCAGAGCAGAACAGCACAAGGAAGCAGGCTATAAGTAGAATCCACTGGATAGGAGATGACCGCCCAGGTAGTGGGCTGTTGCTATAAGCAATGGTACTAGGTCATTTTGGGGGCACAGAAGTGGTGTCAGTGCTAATGACAGCCAGGGTTGCTGTCAAGTTGAGTTTCTGGCAGATGTGTGAATGACACCATCTCAAGATGGCCAGAGATATTATTATTGATGATGATGATAACCATATCTATGACAGACCAGGGGTTTTTGAGGTGAGATTTGAGCATTGCTCCAGAAGCTTAACCTTGAGCTCTTCTTACTACCATCATCCCCCACCTCCCAGTTTTAATGGGATATACTTGACATATATAATGTATTTGTTTAAAGTATACATCATAATGATTTGATATATGTAACATATTGTGAAACAATTACCACACTAAGTTGAATTAACATTACCCCACATAGTTACATTTTTTAAATGAGAGCTTTAAAGATTTATTTTCGGGGCGCCTGGGTGGCTCAGTCGGTTAAGCGTCCGACTTCAGCTCAGGTCATGATCTCACGGTCCGTGAGTTCGAGCCCCGCGTCGGGCTCTGGGCTGATGGCTCAGAGCCTGGAGCCTGCTTCCGATTCTGTGTCTCCCTCTCTCTCTGCCCCTCCCCCGTTCATGCTCTGTCTCTCTCTGTCTCAAAAAATAAACGTTAAAAAATAAATAAATAAATAAAGATTTATTCTCTTAGCACCTTTCACATATAAAATACAGTATTGTAAATTATAATCATCATGCTGCACATTATGTCCCCAGAACTTATTTATCTTAGAGCTAGAAATTTGACAGCATTTACTGTTTTTAATTTTTTGAGGAACCTCCATATTATTCTCCACAGTAGCGTACCAATTTACAGTCTTACCAACAGTGCACAAGGAATCCTTTTCCTTCACATTGTCACCAACACTTGTTACCTCTTGTATTTTTGATAACAGTTGTTCTAACAGGTACGAGGTGATCGGTCACAGTGGTTTTGAATTTCCCTGATAATTAGTGATGTTGAACACCTCTTCCTGCACTTGTTAGCCATGCGACTATCTTTTTTGGACAAATGTCTGTTGGGGTCCTTTGTCTATTTTTAAATCAGATTTTGTTTTGTTATTGAGTTGTAAGAGTTCCTTATATATCTTGGATATTAGTCTTTTATCAGATATGCAGTTTACAAATATTTTCTCCCATTCTGTATTCACTTTATTGATCATTTTCTTTGTTGTGCAGAGGGTTCTTAGTTTGATGTAGTCACGTTTGTTTATTTTTGCTTTTGTTGCTTGTGATTGAGGCGTTATCCAAAAAATCATTGCCAAGGCTTATGCCAAGGAGTTTACCACCTATGTTTTCTCTAGGTGTGTTATGGTTTTAGGTCTTACATTTTGGTCTATGATCTGTTTCAAGTTAATGTTTCTGAGTGGTGTCTGAGAAAAGTCTAGTTTCATTCTTTTGCCTGTGAATATCCAATTTTCCCATACCATCTCTGCCTCTTTTAAATATTCCTTTAAAAACTCACCGGAGCTGGCTTTTGTTGCATGTGATTAAGAACTCTGCCTAAGGTGCCATCCCTTGTCCACCTCCTACATTAGGAAACTAAATTATTTACAAAATTAGTAATTTATGAAACTAATCTATGTAGGTAATTAGGAAGGTTCCTGACTCTTGGGAATTATAGGTAAATGGTAGTTTCTAAATGTAATTATGATGCCTGTTTTGATAGATGGGCAAACTGAGGCTCACAAAGTCAGGTAACTTAATCAAGATATACTACTCTGTGGCAGAGGTGAGGTTTGCCCACAATTTCGGGCTGCTCTACAGTGTAACTCTTTTACCTATCCAGAAGAAATGGGAGGAGAAGTGGTCACATCTCATAGTATGTCCCAACTGCATTGTAAGTTCATTGTTGTCAGAATGTATCAATATTCTCTGGGCAGATTTGTCTGTTCTTAGTATACTTGCTGCTGTGATGGTTAAGCTCCTTGCCATCACAGGAGAATTAATTCTTAGAGGACACAAATAATATGCGTCAGAGATCTAAGCATTTCATATAAAATATGAATGGAGTCTTTCTAAGACTGGAAAGGAGGGGTGCTGGAAACCATGAGTCTTCCTTTTTGTAATGCTTTCCCTTGGCTGTGTAAGCCCAGGTACATACATAGCTCCTCATCTCAAAGCCTCCAGGGACTCGTTGGTTCTCCTGGGCCCAGGTCTTTGCTTTCCCTGCTCTTTGCTCATTGATGGGCTAATGTTTTTCCTTAAACTACCTTACAATCCTTTCCATTACTTCTCCCCTCCCCCACAGAATGAAAAGTCCTGAAAGAATGGTCTTTGCACCTATTACCTAGATGTTACAGGTTTTTGTGGCTGGGAAAAAGTTTCCTGATATTTCTGAAATCGTGCCATCCTTAACGTCATTATTTCTAGTTACAGACGCTTTCCCCAGGCTAAATAATTGCTCTTTTTTGTAGTGTTAGTACCTTTCAAATCATTGCAGACTTTTTTAGTCTTGAAATTGTAAATATTTATTCCCATTAACCTTTTTATTTGCATCACACTTGGTGATTCTCGGTTCAGTTTTGTCCTCTTTCCTGTCTTTTTCAGGTTGAATACAGGCCTCCAAATTAAACAAGCGGTTCCAAGTTCAGTTCCATTGCAGTTGAGAGGAAGGGACATGGAATTCCTTCTTATCATAAGGCGATGACTTCATATTTACCCTAATACAGGTCTCCTTTGTGGGGGCAGTGTAGCTTTCATATAACATTACAAAATGTGCATATCCTGTATCTTTCCCCCTTTTTCTTCTTTATATTTTTAACCATCACAAGTTTATTTATTACTGTGTTGTCTTTACTGGTATTAGCAACAGCTCTTGATTTAGCATCATCTGCAAACTTCATTTAAGTACCATGTGCCGTCTTTGCAAGATCATTAATAAAGATGTCAACCATAGCATCTTGGAAACTTGCTACCACACTTCTTCATCTTCGAGAAAAAGTGAAGATGTAGAGAAAGTTTTCCCTGACATAAAATATTGAGATCCTCCTTGTTTGTTTGGCTTTCGAGGCCCTACAAGTGTCTGCTGAGAGGCAGCCTGCGCCTTCAGCAGAGACTTGGCTGCACGCTGCTTCTTGTCATGTTTTCACTGTGTTAAAGTGAGTTTTCTTAAATAAAAAAAATCACTGGTTTGTGTTAAATCGACAGGAAAAAATGTCAAATATTTCTAAAAATTTGAAATGTTGATGTTTGGGAAGTCAGATAGGCAAAGAACTGAGAAATAAGAGATTTGATTCTTGAAAAACTGACTTTGAGAGAGAGAGTTTTATTCTCTCAAGGGGTGGGTGTGGGTAGAAAACTGCCTAAAGAAAGGAGCCCATTTACCTGCCCTGGTTGTGATTTGGGTGAAATTTATATTTTTTTCCACTGTATCTCTTATCTGTTCTGCTCAGGTCTCTCGATGCTATTCCACATCCACCTGGTGACCTACATTTTGGTAATAAATAAATGCTTCCCAAGCTTTATGAAAGCCTCCAGATTCTTTATTTTAAACCACAGGCAAACTTTGTAGTTACATTAGTTAAGTAAATAATCTTTTTCTCTCTCACATTTTCCTCTTGCTGCTCTCCCATTTTTATCCACCCAAAACTCAGACACTGATACATCACTTACACGCAGGTTACCTTTTCAATTCTCTAAAATCTGACCAATAACTAGGAACCAAACACAATGGAAAAATCTCTATGCATCTACGTTAGTTAGTTCATACATAGACCTGTACACAGCCACAAATGAACGCATGTTAAAGCTGGTGAAATTGAACAAATTCTATAGTCTAGGGGCACCCGGGTGGCTCAGTTGGTTAAGTGTCTCACTTTGGCTCAGGTCATGATCTCACGGCTTGTGAGTTCAAGCCCTGCATCAGGCTCTGTGCTGACAGCTCAGAGCCCAGATCCTGGGGCCTGCATTGGATTCTCTCTCTCTCTCTCTCTCTCTCTCTCTCTCTCTCTGCCCGTCCCCTACTCACTCTCTGTCTCTCAAAAGTAAATAAAAATATTTTTAAAAATTAAAAAAAGTCTAGTTAGCAGTACTTTGCTGTTGTCAGTACATTGGTTTTGAAGTTGTACTATAGTCTGAGATCTTACCACTGGAGGGAAGTGGGTAAAGGGCATATGGGAGTCACTATACTATTTTTGCAACTTCCTGTAAATCTATAATTATTGTGAAATAAAAAGTTAGAAGTATTAAATAAGAAAAAAATAGTTCATATACTGAAGTACATTGGTTCAGACTTTACATGCAATTCCAGAAATTGGGGACTGAATCATTTTAATAGGTGATTATTTGTGGTTTGTTTGCTATATTTTACCCTCCTTTCTCATTTTAAGCCACTAGAAACTTTGCAGGGTGGAAAGCAGTCCTGCTTAAGAGCTAAAGCATTTTCTGTCATGTGTAATGTTAGTCTGGACTTCAGGCTCTCACAATATTTCCTTAATCATTACTAAGGGAGAAAAGAAAGTTTTACATAAAACTGAGAAGGTCCAAAGAGATCTATAAATTGGGAGGGTAGTGAGGAAGATGGTGGAATAGGAGGACCCTGAGCTCACTTCATCCTATGGATACCCAGAGATAACAGCTGCATCTGGTATAACTACCTCTGAAAATGACCCAAAGATGTGAAGACAAGACCTTCCACAGTTAACATAAACAAGAGGCCACATTGAAAAAAGTAGGATGGCCAGACATTCAGTTGGGAACCAAACTCCTGGCAAGACTAACCACAAACAGGAGGAGCACCACATGTATGGAGAAGCAAGAGGATCAGACCTCACCCCAGGCTCTGGGGACTCACGCTGGGAAGATGAGTCCCCAGAATATTTGGTTTTTGAAAACCAGTAAGCTTAATTTCACAAGTTCTAAAAATCAGTGGGCTTAGTTCCAGGAGAGCCAGAGGGCAATTGGAAACTGAGTCCCCATCCTTAAAGAGCCAGTTAATAAATAAGGAGAAGGGCAGAGATCTTTAGGAGAATTCTCCAGGAACAAAAGTACTGGCAAGTACTAGATAGCCAGACATTTGTGGTGACCTGTGTAAACATTCTCCACCTATCTTGTTAGTACTATGTGCCCCACCCTCACACACCCCTGTGGACTTACCCCACCCAACATGTCCATCTCCCTGAAAAGCAGCTCCTGTCCTACCACATCATGCAAGCAACCTTAGCAGAGACAGTTGTCATTCCAAAGTGACTCCTTCCCTGGGGAGTGGGGGAGATAACCACACACACCAGTGTGCCTGCAATTCCAGGAGCAAGCCTTTCAGCTGGCCATGCAGGGAGAAAACCCTGCCATTCAGTGCACCTGCAGCCCTAACACAGAGATGCAGCACAGACATCAAGATTGACAGCTGGCCCTGCTCATCTACAAGCCCACAGTGGCCTCGGACAGGTCTCTCAACAGTGTCCAGTGCACTGATAACAGGCAAAGCAGGTGACTGCACCTAACTGAAGGCAAATGCAACTCATCCACAATAGAACATACACAGCCCACAGAAGACACACTCCTGGAATGCCTGGTTCTGATGACCAGGAGACATTGTGCTATGAGGCACCATAGGGCCTCTTTTATATAAGGCCACTATTTGCAAAACTAGGAGAAATAGCTGACCTTCCTAATACATGGAAACAAACACAGAGAGTTAGATAAAATGAGACAGAGGAATATGTCCCAAATGAAAGAACAGGACAAATAATAGCAAAACAGCTAAGTGAAATGAAAATAAACAATATGCTTCATAAAGAATTGAAAGTAATTGTCATAAAGATACTTACTGGGTTTGAAAAAAGAGTGGAGGATCTTAGTGAGAACTTTAATAGTTAGAAAATATAAAAAAGAACCAATCAGAGATGAAGAACTCAATAACTGAAAGAAAAAAGTACACTAGAGAGAATCAACAGCATATTAGAGGATGCAGAAGAATACATCAGTGACTTGGAAGATAGATAGAGAAATGGAAAGCACACAAGAAGAGCAGAAAAAAGAAAAAAAGAATAAAAAATGAGAATAGGTTAATGGAACTCAGACATCATCAAGCACAGTAACATTCATATTAAAAGGATCCCAGAAGAAGAGAGAAGGGGGCACAAAACTTATATGAAGAAATAATAGCTGCTAAGTTCCTCAATCTGAGGGAGGAAACATATATCCAGATACAGAAGACACAATAACCCTCCCAAATTTGACCCAAAGAGTCCACACCATACCACACCACACTACATAATAATATAAGTGGCAAAAAAGTAGTGATAAAAAGAGAATTTTTAAAGTAGCAGGAAAAAAAAAGTTACATACAGGGGAAACCCTATAAGGTTATTAGTAGATTTTTCACCAAAACTCTGCAAGCCAGAAGGTAGTTGCAGAATATATTCAAAGTACTGAAATCAAAAAGCCTTCAACCAAAAATACTCTACCCAGCAAAGTTATCATTTTAAATAGAATGAGATGAAGAATTTTCCAGACAAACAAAGTTAAAGGAGTTTGTTGCCAGCCTTACAAGAAGAAATGTTTAAGGAAGTTGAGTAGAAGAAAATGCTATAACTAGAAGTAAGAAAATTATAAGAGGGAAAAATTTCACAGGTAATTGCAAGCATATAAAGGTAGTAGATGAATCACTAATAAAACCATTATGGAGGTTAAAACACAAAAGTATTAAGTCAATTATATTGACAAAGATAAGGGATACACAAAATAAAAAAGATGCAAAATGTGACATCATCTAGGTAAAATATGGAAAAGGGAGTAAAAAATTAGTGCTTTTAGAATGAATTCAAACTTAAGCAACCATCAACTTAATATAGACTGAAAAACACATAAGATGTTATATATAAACCTATGGTAACCACAAATAAAAAATCTGTAACAGATATGCAAAAATAAAGAGAAAGGAATCCAAGCATAACACTAAAGAAAATCATGAAACCACAAGAAAAGAAAGTAAAGAAGACAGCGATAGAGAAGAACTATAAAAACTGGAAAAGTGGCAGAATGGCAACACATACATACCTATCATTAATTACTTTAAATATAAATGGACTAAATACTTCAAAGGACATAGGGACACTGAATGAATTAAAAAAAACAACAAAACAAAAAAACATGACCCATCTATATAAGCCTGCTTATAAGCCTCTCCTTCAGACTTAAAGATACATGCAGATTGCAAGTAGAAGTATGTAAAAACATACATCATACAAATAAAAGTGAAAAACCAAAAAAAAAAAATTCTAGGGTAGCAATACCTATGTCAGAAATAATAGACTTTAAAACAAAAACTGTAGCAAGAGACAAAGAAAGGTACTACTTAATGATAAAGGGAACAATCCAACAAGGGGATATAACAATTATAAATATCTATGTATTAAACATAGGAATACCTAAATACATAAAGCAATTATTAACAGATATAAAGGGAGAAAATGACAGGAATATAGTAATAGTAGGGGAATTTAACATTCTACCTACATCAGTGTATTGGTATTCTAGACAGATTATCAAGAAAGAAACAGTGGCTTTGAATGACATATTAAACCAGATGGACATAACAGATATATACAGAACACTGTATCCAAAAAGAGTAGAATACACATTATTTTCAAATCACTTGGAACACCCTCTAGAGTAGAATCACATGTTAGGCCACAAAACAAGTGTCAATAAATTTAAAAAAGTTAAATCATATCAAGTATCTTTTAGGACCCCAACAGTATAGGGGCGCCTGGGTGGCTCAGTTGGTTAAGTGTTAGACTTCAGCTCAGGTCATGATTTCGTGGTCTGTGAGTTCGAGTTCTATCTCAGGCTCTGTGCTGACAGCTCAGAGCCTGGGGCCTGCTTCTGAATCTGTGTGTGTGTCTCTCTCTGTCCCTCCCCCACTCACACTCTGTCTCTCTCTCCTTCAAAAATTAAATAAACATTAAAAAAAATTAAAACCATATTAAATTAGAAATCAGTTACAAGAAAAATTCTGGAAAGAACACAAATACATGGAGGCTAAACAACATGCTACTAAACATTGAATGGGTCAACCAAGAAATCAAAGAGGAAATTAAAAAATACATGCAGACAAATAAAAATGAAAATGCAACAATCCAAAATCTTTGGGATGCAGCAAAAGCAGTTCTAAGAGGCAAGTTAATAGTAATGCAGGCCTACCTTGAGAACCAAGAAAAATATCAAAGTAACCTTACACTTAAAAGAGATAGAAAACAGATCCCAAAGCTAGAAGAAAGGAATTAATAAAGATTAGAACAGAAATAAATGAAACAGAGACTAAAAAGCAATAGGATAGATCAATTCAACCAGGAGTTGATACTTCGAAAAAATATACAAAATTGATAAATCTTCAGCCAGACTTATCAAGAAGAGAGGACTCAAAAAAATAAATTCAGAAATGAAGGAAGAGAAATAACAACCAATACCACAGAAATAAAGAGGATTACAGGAGAATATTATGAAAAATTATATGCCAACAAATTGGACAACCCAGAAAAATGGGTGAATTGCTAGAAGCGTATAATCTTCCAAGAATGAATTAGGAAGAAACAGAAAATTTGAAGATACCAATTACTAACAATGAAATTGATTCAGTAATTAAAAAAAAAAAGAATCTCCCAACAAACTAAAGTCTAGGATCAGATGGCTTCAAAAGTGAATACTATCAAACATTTAAAGAAGAGTCAGTAAGTAGTCTTCTCAAACTATTCCAAAAAATAGAAGAGGAAGGAAAACTTCCAAATACATTTTAGGATGACTACATTACCCTAATACCAAAACCAAACACAATACAAAAAAAGAAAAACTAGAGGCCAAGATCTCTGAAGAACATAGATGTGAAAATCCTCAACAAAATATTAGCAAGCCAAATTCAACAATACATTAGAAAAAGTCATTCACCACTATCAAGTAGGATTTATTCCAGGGATGCAAGGGTAGTTCAATATTCACAAATCAATGACCATGATGCATCACCTTAACAAGAGAAAGGAGAAAACCATATGATCATCTCAATAGATGCAGAAAAAAAACATTTGACAAAATAAAACATACATTCATGATAAAAACTCTCAAGAAAATAGGTTTAGAAGAAACAAGCCTCAATATAGTAAAGGTCATACATGAAAATTATAGCTAATAGCATACTCACTGGTGAAAAACTAAGAACTTTTCCTCTAAATTCAGGAATAAGACAAGGATGCCTACTCTCACCACTTTTATTTAATGTAGTACTGGAAGTCTTGGCCACAGCAATCGGACAAGAAAAAGAAATACAGTAATAACCCTCCAAATTGTTAAGGTAGAAAGAAAATTGTCATTATTCGCAGATTACATGATACTATATATAAAAAATCCTAAAGACCACCAAAAACTACTAGAACTGATAAATGAATTCAGTTGCAGGATACAAAATTAATATACATAAATATGTTGCATGTGTATACATAATAATGAAGTAGCAAAAAAAGAAATCAAGAAAACAATTCCATTTACAATTGTACCAAAAAGAATAAAATACCTAGAAACAAACTTAACCAAGGAGGTGAAAGACCTGTATTTTGAAAACTACAAAGCATTGATGAAAGAAATTGAAGATGACACAAACGAATAGAAAGATAGTCCATGCTAATGGCTTAGAAGAATATTGTTAAAATGTCCAAACTACCCAAGGCTATCTACAGATTCAATGTAATCCCCATGAAAATACTAATAGCATTTTTCACAGAACTAGAATAATCCAAAAATTTATATGAAACCACAAAAGACCCTAAATAGCCAAAGCAATCTTGAGAAAGAACAAAGCTGGAGGTATCACAATCCCAGATTTCAAGGTATACTACAAAGCTGTAGCAATCAAAACAATATGGTACTGGCACAAAAATAGACATAGAGATCAGGAGAACAGAATAGAGAGCCCAGGAATAAACCCATGCTTATATGGTCAATTAATTTGTGACAAAGGAGGCAAGAATGTAAATGTAAAATGTAAAGATGTAAATGAGGGATGTAAAATGAGGAAAATCCATTCAATAAATGGCTCTGCGAAAACTGGACAGCTCCATGCAAAAGAACAAAACTGAACCACTTTCTTACACTGTACAGAAAAGCTAACTCACAGTGGATTAAATACTAAATGTGAGACATGAAAGTATAAAATTCCCAGAAGAAAACGTAGGCAGTAATCACTTTGACATCAGCCATAGCAACATTTTTCTAGATATGTCTCCCCTGGCAAGCAAAACTAAAGCAAAAATAAACTATTGGGACTACACCAAAATAAAAAGGCTTTTGCACAGTTAAGGAAGCATCAACAAAACAAAAATGCAACCTACTGTATGACAGAAGATGTTTGCAAATGCTATATCCAGTAAGGGGCTAATATCTAAAATATATAAAGAATTCCTACAACTCAACATCAAAACAAACAATCACAGTTAAAAATGGGCTGAGGACCTGAACAGATATTTTTCCAAAGAAGACATACACATGGCCAACAGATGCATGAAAAAGATGCTCAACATCAGTAATCATCAGAGAAATGCAAATCAAAGCCACAATGAGATCACCTTACATCTGTCAGAATGGCTAGAATCTAAAAGACAAGAAACAACAAATGGTGGCAAGGATGTGGAGAAAAAGAAAAACTTGTGCACTGTTGGTGCCAATGTAAATTGGTGCAGCCACTGTGAAAAACAGTCTGGAGACTCCTCAAAAAATTAAAAATAGAACTACCATATGATCCAGTAATTTAACTACTGGGTATTTACCCAATTAAATGAAAATACTAACTGAAAAAGATACATATGTATTTTTTAATGTTTATTGTAATACTATTTACAATAGCCAATATATGGAAGCAACCTGAGTGTCCATCAACAGCTGAATAAGAAAGATGTAACATACACACATGTATATATACGTACAATGGAATATTACTCAGTCTTCAAAAAGAATGAGATATTGCCAATTGCAACAACATGGATGGACATAGAAGGTATATTCTAAGGGAAATAAGTCAGGCAAGCAAAGACCAATACCATATGGTTTCACTTATATGGGGAATCTAAAAACCAACAAACCAAAAACCAAAAACCAAAAAACAGATTCTTAAACACAGAGAACAAACTGGTGGTTGCCCAGAAGGAAGGTGGTTGAGGGAATGAGTGAAATAGATAAAGGGGATTAAGAGGTACAAACTTTCGGTTATAAAATAACTCACAGAGATGAAAAATACAGCATGGGGAATATAGTCAATAACATTGTAATAATGTTGTTTGGTGACAGATGGTGACTACACTTATAATGGTGAGCACCTAGCTATGTACAAAATTGTTGAATCATTATGTTGTGCAGCTGAAACTAATGTAACATTGTTATGTTAATTATAGTTTCAAAAAAAAAAATAAGAGAGAGAGAGAGAGAGAGAGAGAGAGAGAGAGAGAGAGAGAGAGAGAAAACAGATCCTGAGGGCCTGCCTAACAGGGTTTTGGAACCTGTTCCCTGACAGTGCTAGGGTTGGGGTGGGAATTGATGGCAGAAAGAAACCTATGTCTTTTTGTTTGTTTGTTTTAATTTTTTTAATGTTTATTTTTGAGAGAGAGAGTATGAGAGACAGAGTGTAAGCAGGGGAGGGACGGAGACAGAGGGAGACACAGAATCCAAAGCAGGCTCCAGGCTCTGAGCCATTAGCACAGAGCTCGACATGGGGCTCAAACTCATGATCTGTGAGACCTGAGCTGAAGTCAGATGCTTAACTAACTGAGCCACCCAGGCATCCTGAAAGACACCTGTGTCTTACCCACATATAAGACATATGTTATGCACCTATGGTCTCAAAAATACTCCTGTCTTCTGTGCAGAGTCCAGTGCTTGGAGAAACACACACCTAATGCTCATTGACAGCTGATGGCCAGGGGGGCTTGGTGGAAATCCTTGACACAAACCCAGGAGAAGAGTCCAGTAATATCTAAGAGTGAATTTCTTTCCGACCAGATGGAATGGGGCTAAATCTAGAGATTTAAATAGATTTAAAGAAAATAAAGGAATGTGGTTACCTTTTCCTAAGTTTTTGATCTGAGATTTATCCTTGCTATATTTGATTATCTAATTGCTCAATTAATAGGAAACTAAAGTAGGTCGCTGATTTACTGACTATCACAGTTTCCACTACTGACATAAAGACAAAAAAAAACACCTTAGATTTTTGAGGAACAGTTAATAAAGGTTTCTTGAATAGCCATTGTATTCTAGCAGATGTGGAAGATGTTATGGTCCTTAATTATCCCCTCTCTTCTCCTTTTAAGTCATAGAGCACATTCCTCTCACCATATCTCCTAGCCTCCCTTATAGTTAGGTATGACTATGTGATCACATTTTGGCTAATGAGATATGAACAGAAGTCATGTGAGCAAATTTTGCTACACAACCTTAAAAATAAAGTTGCTTGCACTTGTGCTTTTTTTCCTCCTCCCTTTAGGCTAGAACAGGGACACGGCACCAACTCAGGTTTCAGGAGGAAAGAAAAATAACCCAGGGGAAGGTGGAGAAGAAGACAAAAGAAATCTGGCTCCCCACAATACTTTGCAAAGTGGGGCTACTCAACAAGCCTATACCAGCCAGACGTGAGAGAGAAAGAAACCTCTGTCTTATTGAAGGCATATTTTTGGGTATCTTTTTGTTATAAAAACTTAGCACTTACCTTAACATTTATAGTAGATACCAAGATTTGCTTGCTGTAATAAATCTTTGTCAAGAATGTAAACAATAATAAAAGAATGTAAACAGTAATGTTAATATCCTCTGTTTAAGAAATAGAGATTGAATTATCAAAACTTTGAAAGATTTAAGTTTTTGGAAATATCATATACATAAACATTAGCTTTGTCCTTGAATTTTGCATTTAATAAATGATGAGTAGCTTCACCTCCCTTCCCCCCATATCATCAAATATTCTTTGGAAACATTCTTTTTAATGATACAACATCTGGGTATACATAATTTATTAATGAATCTCCATGTTTTTGGGTATTTAAATCATTTCCAGAATTTTGTTTTATTTATAGTGCTGCCATAAATATCTTGGTACATAAATATTGGTCTTTATCTTTTATAATTTCCTAAGGATGGAGTCTTAGAGGTAGAATATGCTATATTACCTTTTCTCTTTTTTTCCAATACTGAACCACCCAAGTCTCATCTTCAAACAGTCCCAATATCAAAACTTCTCCCCATGTATTCAACATAGAAAATATTTTACAATTCAAGTCTTATCCAAATTTGCTTCTAGAATCAAAACCATTCTCTATAATATGCACCACAGTATCCTCCCCAATTAGCACACAATTTACCTTTTACAACCTCATCTTTTGTTATAACTGTTTATGGACATTCTACTCCAATTCAAATACTTTACTCTTTGTACCTTAACGTTTCCTACCTTCATGCCCTTTTGCCTGAGTGCAATACCTTTTTATCTTCTTTCCAAATAATCATACTCTACCCATTCTTCAAGATATCATTTCACATCTACATCCTTTGTTTGGACTTCCTGGAGCTTCAGTGCAGATGGATATCTGCTACTGTGGAACGATTGAAGAACTTCTGTTTTTACTACATATTTGGCATATATTTCATGTGACACCTCGAGAATAGCCCTAAATGGCCACCCTTGTATGGTTCTTGAACGTTACACGAGTATATGTGTAAAGGATATGTTTGGAGGTACTTACTTTCCCACAGCCTTGTAAGGGTCAGCTGTAGATTCCAGATGTCCACAAACCTCCATCCAAACTGATTAATGACAGATGAACTTCTGTGCCGACAGAAAACAATGCGGATGGACTATAATGGTAAGGAGGATGCTGCCTGAAAGAAAAGAGAGACACAATGCTGGTCATCACAAAGTGATGAACTCTAGAGTTAAGAGTCAGGCTGTGTTGGCTATGTTCATGTACGCCAGGAGAGAAAACCAGGCAAGACAGAAAGGAATTCAAAGCAAAGAATTCTCAGATTAGAGAATTTGTCACCACGAGAGGAAGAGATTATGTGCCTGTCTCAATTCTTAATATCATTCCACTTTCCAGTTCTAGTTTACCTGAAATGCATCCATATTACTTTTTCTTCTTTGATAGAGTCTTACAATAAATCACCATTTTATGTGAGTTATCTTGAATGGGTTTCTATTTCATGTGGTTTAAAGAAACTCAAACAGGACAAGTACAACTAGGGGTCTAAGTTCTTTAACAGTAGGAAAAATATCTTATATTGCCTCTCCTGCAGCACGGTCATATGAATTAGTTTGAACAATTTCTTAAAATTATGTTTGTCTCTTTATAATCTCATATGTCTATCACAAATGATATCCTCTCCAGAAATATACCGTATCATCTATATATTCTTACAACTTCAACATTTATATGGGTCTGATTGGATTGGAGTCCCAGTTCTATCATTTACTAGCTGTGAAATCTCACTATAAAGTGAGAGGATTATGCCAGAAGGCTGCCAGAAAGCCGTTTATACCACTGGGATTAGAAACCATGATTAACCACCAGGGGAAGAATTTGAGTTAGCGGCCTAACAACTACATCCATAATTTTCCCACTGAGCAAGAGCCACGCATAGAATATATAGAGCATATGAAAATATTATTCCATTTAGAGCTAGAAGATCTAGCACTCTACTCAGATACAGGGTGCATTCATATAAAATATCATTTAAAGGAAAACAAAATAGATGTAAAGTTGGAAGGTAATTGAGATAATGCCACTAAATGAAATAAAATAAAATCTGAGACAGATAATGATATCTTTAAGGTAATGCATTATCCAGTTTGTTATAAATGTTCATATTTAACACATATACTTAGCTGGGCAGTATGTAACAAGAGCTCATACTTACAGAGTTCTTCCTACACTATCATCATTGTACGTACTTACCACATGTATTGTATAAATCAACCCTCAAGCAATCCTATGATTGGAATTCTGCAATATTTCCCATTATATAGAAGAAAAAAAAGGAGGTTTAGGCAATAAAATTATCTTTACAAGGATTCGAACACAAATAATCTCTGATTTATATTCATATCAAACTATATCATTCCATTTGTAACTTCCATTTGGCATGTAAGGGTGAAGAACAACGGCAAAGTCTTATTTATATATATATATATATGGATGTTTCTTGCTCACATCTGCTGGTGTGGGACCTCCAGAGCCTTGTAAAGTTCAATCTAGTTACTTCTAGGAGCGTCAGGAGGGTATTTCGTATGTGTTAATGACCAAATCTGATGGGCCACCATGGGGTACGGCAATTACTCGGGGTCAGATAATTGAAAGGACTCTCAGGATTCTAACAAGATATACTCATGAAAGATTTATTACAAGCAAAGGATACACGGCACCAGGAGCAAGAAAGCACAAAGCAACATTACAGAGGTCTGGAACACCTGGGCACAGCTTCCAAAGTCTTCTCTCAATTGTGCAGAACATGCTCCATCTGGGAGTCATGGCTACCAATAGGAGAACAAGGTATCTGTTTTAGGGAAGATGAGGCACAAGTTTGCTTGGAAGTTTTTATGCTACACTGATCTCACGGTCAGAACCAGGCTGAGTGACCAGGTAAACCGGGGTGGGGGTGGGGGGGGACCATCAACCTACACGTTTTCACTAAATGCAGACTAGCTGACACTGGGTGCCTCCGTGGGAATTTTGGGCTTTAAACAGCAGGTTATAAATCATTAGCTAGTAAATTTCGTTCCTATCTTGACCAAAAGTTTGTACCATGACTTCCTGGGGATCCTTGGAGATGAGGTGTAATGTAATCTTATTTCTACATATGTGGATTTGTCCCGTGAGAAGTTCTTCCCTTGCTCTGCTCCAGTACTGTCCAATAAACTTTCTGTAAAGATGGAAATATTCTTTACCTGTGATGCATCATATGGTAGCAACTAGGTGTAGTTACTAGTGGGTGTTTCACACTTGAAATGTAGGCAGTGTGAAGAACTGAATTTCAAATTTTATTTCAGTTTGAAGCACCACAGGTGGATATTGGTGATTATATTGAACAATGAAGCTACAGTCTCTCCCAGGGCTGAACTTGGCTAATGTCTGTCGGACACACTGTGCCCACTGGCACCACTGAGGCTTCCATTTGGTACTGCCTTTCCTTCTCGGTAGTGCCGCTTCTGGTAGGCATTGCTGCTACATCTGATAGGTATGGCTCTGTCTGCTGGGCACCTCTATGCCCTCCACGGGGTATGGTGGTGGATGTTCTAAGGCATCCAAGGACAGTTGTAGGCACTGTGGGTCACCTAGCCAACGGAGATGTCATACCCCCACTTGCTTGCTGGCAGAACCTCCCTCTCATTGTAGAAGTTGAAAATCCTAGATTCTCATTTTTTTCCACCCTCCTTTGCATGTGGCCCAACGCTGGTGAATGCAACATGAAAGACTGTCCGCTTTGGTTGCTAAGAAAGATTTCCTCAGTAATGCAACAGAGATGCATGGTATGAAACAACCTTCTTCGAGCACACATTGGGACTGTGGCGATCCCCATAGCACTGCAAGGGGTAAATCTGAAAACTGAGTCAATGCTTTGAGGATGGCAGTGTAGAAGGAGCCTGGCTTCTGATGAGTTTGCATGACTGAACCAATCCAGGCAGTAGCTACTTCCTGTTTTCTCAATATGCTTAATGACACAATTGTGTTTCAAATAGCACCCTGGTTTTAGTTAAAGCTGGTACTCTCCAAAGACATGACTACATGGTGGGCTGGGGTAGAAAACAAGTTTAATTGGTAACACTGTATTTTACTCAGAATTACTCCTACTGAGGCCTTGTTACTTAAAAACACCACCACGATTAACTTTAAAAGCTGATGGGAGGTAAGAAAATTTAGACCCTCTCAAGAGGCACGACAGTACAGAACTGTCACCGGAGAGAGGTACAGTCTTTGCAACCGCATGTTGGAACACTGATGGAAACCCAAACACAGTGCACAAAACAACAAAAGCAAAACAAAACAGAGAGAAAAGGAAGTGAAAGAAAAATGGAGGGACTATATGGAGTGACAAAGTGTTGTCAGAAAGAGGAACCCATCTCCGATTTTAATGTTATTGTTGCTGTTCACGTTACCCTTCTCTTCCTTGCCTCTTTGCTTCCTGCTTTGTCTAAATGTATTACTTCACCTCATTTGCTTAGGAGAAACAAAATACTCTAGAGGGGAGGCACTTCTGGGACCATTCTCTGCTCTCACTGTCCTCCTTCCAAGAGGCCATGACATTCTGCATTGTTTTTCCCTGAGCAAGTCATTCTTCTTTAGCACGTATATATGTAGAAATACAACGTAGTATTGCTTTCAGGTTTTTGACCTTTATCCACCTTAAAACATAAACGTTTCACCTGGATTAAGAGTTAATACAAAATCCATTGATTAAATATACTATTGGCTGATTTTCTTATCGATGGAAAACTACTTACTATTCTTAACAAAATAACAAAAAAATCAAAGTGTTATACATACACAGAGTTTACAAGAGTCAAATTGTTCTACAAGTCTTGTTAAATGATTCTTGCCCTGGTCCAGAATACTCAGACAACCATATTCAACTCTTGTAGCTGATTTGTTTGGTATTTACCTCCAAAATTCTAAATGTTTATAACACTGCTTATTTTTATAATTTAGATTTTATTACCTTGATTTTACACTAATGGGAGACAAAGTTTTAACTCCTTGTTCCACAAACACCTGCCTCTACTGCACACTGCCATTCCTTCCATCTGTTCGATACAGTTCTATCGTAATTTTGATCGGATCAATATTTATTAGGACTCTGAGACCTCTATCAGTGTTGGATTATATAGTGATCAATGATTTTTTTCCTGTGCAACTTTTTGTTTCCTTTGGAGTTAATATTAGTTGTTATGTTTAGTTTTGCATGTGTCTATAATTAATGTACACCTAGAACTTCTCCTAACCATATAAATACCCTCTGAATCCATATAGACAATTGATATTCTCTCAATTTCATTTTAAAGCAGTTTCCATCAAAACCCTGTGAGGGGCACCTGGGTGGTTCAGTCAGTTAGATGTCCAACTCTTGATTTCGGCTTAGTTTGTGATCTTATCATGGTTGGTGGGATCGAGCCCTGCCTCGGGCTTCATGCTGACAGTGTGGATCCTGCTCGGGATTCTCTCTCCCTCTCTCTCTGCCCCTCCTCCATGCACATGCACAGTTGCGCATTCTCTCTTTAAAAATGTAAACAAACATTAAAAAAAAAAAAAACAAAAAAACCCTGTGATCTGCTCCAAAGTAGAGTGGTTGCCTTTCATGCTGAATGACTTACAGGCATGGTCTTTTGCTTTCTTATAATCTGAGTTCCAAGAAATGGAACCTAATTCCTGGTTTCAGGATCCCATGTCTTTCTCTTTCTTAATTTTCTTTCTCATTTTGATGAAGCCCCCTGTTGGTTTGTTTCCTGAGTCAAGTTTAATGGAAGGTAACATTTTTGAGAATTTATTCACACCTCACATTTGATAATTTCCTGGGAACAGGATTCTAGGTGAAAAATAATTTTCCTTCAGAATTTTACCAACAGTGAGGAACTGTCATCTAGTCCTCAGTCTGTTTACTGCAGTCTAATGCCATTTTGAGTCTTGATTTCTTACGTAAGTCAGAGGTTAGTAAATTATAGTCTGTGGCTAAATCTAGCACACAGCCTGTTTTTGTTAATAAAGTTTTATTGCAACACAACCATGCTCATTTATTTACATAGTGTTTATGTCTGCTTTCACACTATAACAGCAGAGTTGGATAGTTTTGACACTTACTGTACAGCCCTCAAATTCTAAAACATTTATGTTCTGACTCTTTATAGGAAAGTGTGCCAATCCCAGATATAAGTGCTGGGTTAGTTCCCTCTTTAAAATTTTGTAAGGTTTTTGTCCCCAGTGTTTTAAGTATCTTGGTTTATGTTCATTCATTGTGTTGAGCAGTGTCCTTCATTTCTGATATATCATCTTGAGTTACTCTCCACTAAAATTTCTTCTTTTATACTTTCCTTGTGTCATTTTTGGAGCATCCATCATTTGAACCATTCTGTATCCTTTCTCTCCCTTTTTGTTTAAAACCTCTGAGCTTTTTACTCTAATTTCTGGGATAGTAACTTCTTTTTTTTTATTTTTTAAATGTTTATTCTTGAGAGAGAGAGAGAGAGAGAGAGAGCGAGCCTGAGCACGGGAGGGTGAGAGAGAGAGAGAGAGAGAGAGAGAGAGAGAGAGAGAGAGAGAGAGGAAGACACAGAATCTGAAGCTGGCTCCAGGCTCTGAGCTATCAGGGCCTTGTTCCACAAACACCTGCCATTCCTTCCACCTGCACAGCTTCCATCTGATAGCTCAGAGCCTGATGCAGGTCTGGAACTCAGGAACTGTGAGATCATAACCTGAGCCAAAGTCAGACACTTACTTGACTGAGCAACCCAGGCACCCCAGTAACTACTTTCTAAAGTTACTATTAAGGTTTTTAGTTCTGCTATCATGTTTTTTTTTTTTAAGTTTTTTTTCAACGTTTATTTATTTTTGGGACAGAGAGAGACAGAGCATGAACGGGGTAGGGGCAGAGAGAGAGGGAGACACAGAATCGCAAACAGGCTCCAGGCTCTGAGCCATCAGCCCAGAGCCTGACGTGGGGCTCGAACTCATGGACCGCGAGATCGTGACCTGGCTGAAGTCGGACGGTTAACCGACTGCGCCACCCAGGCACCCCTCTGCTATCATGTTTTAATTTAAAAAGTTAAAAAAAAAAAAGCTTTCTGTTCCCACTTCAATATATTCTCCTTCCTCTCCAAGGATAATTATTGTTAGTTTTCTTTTTCTCTTTCCTTCATAGCCTCTGTCTTCCATGTGTTTTGTTTTCTAATTTTTATTTTGGGCTCTGATTTTCATGTGTGTTGCCTTCCTCAAGTGTTGATGATCCTTGGTTCATATTTAATGTGGGGAACTAAATAGTTGTTTAAAGCTTATGCTTGTGCATTGGCTTACCATTGTGGAGTCACTATTGTGATTTGAAAGGGACTTTTCAAATATGAGATTTTACAGCAGCCTAAGAACATTTCCTTGTGAATCACTTGCTATGATGCTTCAGATAGTTGTGATATCTTTGGCAGTTTCCTGAATTTCCCGCACTGCTTGATTCTTTGAAAACTGACAGCAAATCTAAGTAGCAGCCATGTCTCTCTCTGACCTGCACTTTTCTAGTTCTTCCAACTGTTTCATAAGCAGCTCATTCTCTGTATTGAATCCCCTCCTGACTGGCACAGAGTCTAAGTGCTCCTTGCATGGACTTTCAGCTACTCCTTCTGTGTTTATCCTCTACCCCAATTCTAGAGGAAACTTGGTAAATTGGGTTGCTTCTCAGTTTTCCTCCACTTCAGACTTCCTCAGATTTGATAAACCAATCATCACTTGTTCACATGCTTTGCAGACTCAAACATTTTGATGCCAAGGACTCCTCTGCATCGCTTTGTTCTTGGGGGCCGCCTTTTATAACAATTTCATTTTCTGTCTGTCATTCTATAGTGGGTTTTGGGAGGAAGCAGAGGAATTCCATCCTGCATTCAGTCCACCTCTGTTCTACATCAACTCTCCCATTCACTCTTGAACTGCTCCAAGTTGAACACTGGCTTCCTCTCCAGACTTATTTTGTACCACTTTTTCCTTTATTCCAGCTACACTGACCTTGGTAACAGTCCTTGAACCTACCAAGGTCTTCCCTGATTCAGGATCCTTGGCATATGCTGTTGTTTTAGCCTAATCCCTCTTCACATCCTCTATAAGCCTAAATATGCATCTCTTCTTTACATCTCTCAGAGAGGACTTCTCTGGCTACCCTCCCATATAAATTAGGTTATCTCCTTTTTTCTCTCATAGAACTTAATTCTTTTCCTTTATGGAACTTCTATTTAAAGTCATATTTGTTTATTTGTTTGATATCTATCTCTCCTACAAGAGTTTAAGCTTTATACCTACTATACATAATAATATCTCCATCGATAATGGAGTAAAGAAAAAATTATTTGTAAGAAAACTTAACAACAGTATTACACGTTGCCTGGTCTGGCTGCTGGGATAGCAGCAATGTTGTTCAAACAGAAAGGACACCACAAAAGATCAATTTCTTAAAAGACTCACCCTCAAAATATAATTTTTCCCATCCTCTTTAAATCCACACACTATTATCGAGGAAAAAGAACAGGACCAATTTATAGGCTAGGAAGCTTAGTATCCTCATAAGCCTTTTCTTCCTTTTTTTTCTTTTTTCTTTTTTCTTTTTTTTAAACTGAAGAAACCCATTCATTTGCTCTTTCATCCCCTTAGGCTTAAGCCTGTTGAAAAAACTTCCTTAATAATGTTGAAATAAAAAAAAAAAAAAAAGAAAAAGGGAAAGTGATGAGAAAATTAATATAATGAAATAATCAATGCAAATGACATTCTATTGTCCAGGAAAAAACCCTCAATCAACTCTCTTAGAATTACTGAATCTGATGGGTAATTGTGGCTTAATTTCTAATTGTAAGATCAAGGCACGCTGTCAAAAGCACTGCCAACATTAAAGAGACATTTTATGGTGCTCATTTTAAGGTGGAACTTTAAAGAAATCGAAAACCATTAATCAAACACATAAATCATCCACACCAAGTATTAATTGAAAACCCCTAAATCTGGTAAAACTAAAATTTATATTCAGCATCAAAGAACATGTATCAATGCTTTATTTTTCTCAAGTTTTCAAAAGCATGAGAAGTTTGGGACAAATTTTTTATGATTTCACACTATATCCATATGAGTAGTTTGTATGTCACACAGCTAAAGGATCAGTTTTTGTAGGGAGGTGGAGAAGAAATTAATTTATATTATTTGTTCTATGAAAATATAGAACAATGTACCCATCGTTTAAATTCTCCTATGTTGTTTGGGGAAAACAATCTGACACTATTTTCTATATGTGCACACATAGCAGATTACAGTTTATAAAGTGCTTTCCCATGTATCCCTCATTTGACAGTAAATTTTATTTTTATCATAATTCCTCAACCTCATTAGACCTTATAAAATCATGTGAATGGGTGAAACAATCATTAAGGTTCTTTCCAGCTTTGATTCTATTATGTTTTCAAACAGTGGCTCTGCCTAATGGCAAACACAGCTCAGTAAATTCCTCTCCTCTGTGTGTTTCTGTTTGTCTCCGTCACTTTGGTGTTCTCCCAGTAGACACGTGGAGGGGCATGCTGATTAAATTAGTCAAATTAACTCTTTGCCTGACTCCATCCTCATTAGGCTAATGAGAAGACTCAGGAGTACATCTGTATGTCTCAGTCGTCTTAGGTCAGAAGTACTGTCACTAAGAGCACCAATGAAAAGTGGTAACTGTGACACTCTTTAGGAGTTTTTTTTTTCTTCTTCCTCTTCTGGCAGCTCATTTTCCATCCTATCTCAAGAGGGAGCATGTGGCTCTGCTGAATAGACGCTGTAATGTGTTGGGCAATCTCATTTTCTCTGCTGGATCATTGTAAAAGAAGGTGTAATTTTGTTTTCTCCCCCAGGAAAGAGTTTCGTGGGTAGGCAAGTGTGAGAGATGTTGAACAAGAATTAATCAAAGGCGGGGGGGGGGGCATCCTATTATAACCATAAGGTGCTGTAAAGTGATAGATCTTAATGATGGAGTAGCCATGTGAGTAGCTGCTCCACAGATTTGTTTTGATTAAGCATGTGTTTGTATGTACGGGATGAGAGAAGATGAATTTGGAGATAGATTTGGGGGAAAGACAGATGAGGAAGGGAGAGGCAACAACCAGTTTCAAAGGTTGAGTGCCCTTTGATTCTAAAAGGCATACTGCTCTCCCAATTACCCAGCAGAGTATGGGTTTCCCTTGCTATCTGGAATAGAGCCTTCCTATTAAAACTTTCATAAGCTGAAATGAAGCAGTCACCATTAATTTATATGGAAAAAATTTTGAGCATTCCCAGACCCCAAAAATAACCTCTCTAAGCCTCTTCTGATACCTTAGGACACATCTTGCTCACAGATGCACAGAACGAATCAAGATAAAGCACAGATGCTCACAAAGCTCAAAGCTATGACAGCTTGATGCTGAGACACTGAGTGTAGCTCCCAGGGAAGGAGCGTGGTGGGTCCCCCTTGCCACTCTGGGTACATGCTGCCTTCATAACTGCTCATTGCAAAACAAATGCTGAACATTATTTTTGCCTTTTCTTGCTTTCATGCTAGTGAAAATCTCAGTGGAATTCTTCCGGTTTGCGAAAACAGGTACAAGCGTAGGTCTTTCATAAAAGTGAAGTGGTGTGAGATAAACCTTTGAGAAGGAGGGGATACTTGTATCCATTTGACTGACATTTGAGACACACTAAGCATGAACCTTAAAGCTTCACACTGACCAAATGATTGTCTGTACTTGGATACACTTATAAAACGTAAAACACTGAGGGTTGATAGCAAAGTGGCCTGCAAATGGCAGGTGCCAAATGTATGTTTCTGAAAGGACAGAAGGACACTATGAGCAATAGCTGTGCTAAGATATTAGAGCTGGCTGAGTGCCAGTGGTTGATGGCAGTAACCTATACAGCAGCTTCCTCTGGATGAGCAAATAGTGTGGCTGAAAATATGGTCATATAACAAAGATTATGGTCCATTAATGATGAAAGCCCTTTATTGGTTTTCCAAAAGGAAGAAAAGTTTGCTATCTCTAACCCTGTGAATACTGGGTGAGGCAGAAGGTTCTTTCTTCAGGGCTCTCAGGGGTACAGCTTTATCACAACATAGGCTTTGGAGTAGAGAATGTGCATATATACAACCAATAGATGTCTAATATTTGGGAAATTATGACAAAATGGAGTCTTTGAAAAGTATTATTTTTTTTTTTGAATTGTGGCTTTATAGGGCACAAAAAAACAAAAACAAAACACACCTTTTTTTAGTTCAAATCTTAATACTTCCTTGTTGTGTGACATTCTCCTGGACAGCTCAGAGCACTGATCAGTGGATCCCAGAGCTGTGTTTATGGCTCTGTGGCAGCTGAGAAAGTTGTCTGTTGGGAGCTGTAGCTGATCCAAGGAGTACCTGGCACTATTCCTACATCAACAAAGTCTAAGTTTCTACACCTCCTGACTTTTTATTTGCCCACATCTTGCCAAGATGCTTAGCCATTGTGGAATGCCTAGATCTATCTTTGCAGTAGGGATCAGGGATAGTACAGGGACAATTTCCATGGGAAAACCAAGTGTTTTTGGTAATGGAACACTTGTTTGGTCACCACACTGTTTCAGATTTCACTGGATTTATGTCTTGGCTCTACCTCCTACCACTCGTCTGTTCTGTCATTCTCTCTATGTATAAATTAGAATAATCAAACAACCTACATTATAAGGTCACTGTGAAGACTACATCAAATAATCTATCCAAAATGTTTATCCTCTGCCTAGCATGTAGTAAGCACACAATAAGTGCTAGCTGCAATTAAAAATGTAATCCACTAGGGCTGGAGCTGTTCCTTGAATCTCAAAGTATTCTAGTGATTAATGATACAACTTTATTTGAGGAAATAAAATCCCCGTAGCCAAGAGGAGGCCTCATAACTACTGTGGGGCTATGGAACTAGAATGGTTCCTTGAAGATTGGGATTTCTACATTGTCACTCTTGCAAAATGAGGAGGATGATTTTTCTCCATTTTTCTCCATTGGGGGAAGGGATAAGCCAGAAAAGTGACTTAAGCCCTACAGTACAATGGAGTTTGGTACTGTAGTGAACACTAGCCCACGCCTCCCCTGTGGGCACAGAGGAATGGACTTTTAAAGTGGTACTGGAAGTTTTGTAGGAGTTTATTATTAGGTATGGCAAGCATTCCTGACCAAATCATGTTCAAAGGCCCAGAAGTTTACGAACATAGAACAAGCTCAGGGAAATGTGAGGAAGGATTGTTGGTGATATATTACCTGGGGCAAGAGTGAGGTGCAGCCTGAAAACTTGGAAAGATTACCCTCCAAGTATTTCTATGAAACAAACATTTAATATATCAGAGCAAAGATACAGGATTATCTTAAAGAGGCAGAATACCTCCCAAGCTAAACCTGAATGGAAAGTATTAATAAGACAAGAAAAAAAAAATGTCTTAATCTGAAAGTCAGTTGGCCAGCCAGAGGGCAGGTCAAAGGGGTCAAAGATGGACTTTGCAACTCTAGCTCTGTGCAAAAGACCGGATTTTCTGAACCATGAGCCCAGGACCTAGCCTGTGCAACACAGATGTCCCACAGGATTCTGGTGAATTGACCACCATTCAGGTTAGGCAGTAACCTATCCATCAAGTAACCTTCTGATGAGGATTGTTCTGCTCAGATCTATCCGTGAAGAGTTAGAGTTTTGATTATAAGTGAATAAATGGACATTCTGGAATTTTAATGTCGGACGTATGAGTTGCTCTGAGTTATGTGCCTGAGCCCAATAATCTCTGAATATACTGGCCCTGAATTTTCAACCTCCATATCCATGACCCAGACCCTTGATGACCATACCAATGTTTTCCCTCTCTACGGGAACCTGTCTGAGGCCAGATGGCTTTTCCCAGGAAGTATCATTCTGTCTTTTTCCATCTGTAGTATGCATATGACAGGACCATAAAGGGAAGTCAAGACCTTTACCTATGCAGGTAGTGCAAATATTGTTACCATTACCACTGAAATACCTGTGGAGATTTGAAACTTGCCTCTGAATTTGAACTTCTTTCCCAAGTCTTCCAAATACTAAAAATGAAAGTCTCTACAATAGAACTTTTCTACTTAGAGCAACTCAAGTATAAAAGACAAGTCTCCTTTACAAAAACAATCTCAGCTACTATATTCAAAATGGGAATGTGTTAAGATGAAGTTTGGGAAAAAAATAAAACTAATGTCAATGCTGTCAATTGCCATGAAAGCAGAGCCTTGAGCAGATTCCGGAATGATCTAGGGCACCACTGATCATAAATACTATCCAGGTCTTACATTTGTAAGTGCTTTTAATCGTTTCTAAGATTCTTTTATTTAACTCAAATCATTTCATATTCGTAAGAACCCAGTGAGGTAGTAGACAAGTGAATATTATTATTCCTATATGAATGTTGAGGAAACTAAAAAGGAGCTTATAGGGCTTCCCTATATAGGGCCTCAAATAAATGGCTCATTAGTGGAAGTGCAGAGAAGAGGGTAAAACCTCACCTCTATTCTCTGTGTGTTTCCCCCCAGGACACCATCCTGTTTGCTCATGTTTACTTTGGCTGTTGACAATAATCATGGCTGCAGAATTGATGGCAGAACAGAACAATCCGCATAGATAGCAACAATGAATAAGACTGTGCCATAATCTGTTTATTTCAGGTCTGTAGAGTTTCATAGAGCCTAGGTAAATTTCAGCTCTCATCATCATTCAGATTAGTTTGTGGGAACAGGTCTCAATTAACATGCTCACTCCGACCCTTAATTATGCATTGTTTTCCCACAAATTGACATGGAATCAACTTTGTATAATCAGTTCCCTATTCACACATTTTTCAAGATGTTTAGCCGGGGATGGAAGTCTAGTTTGTTGTCATGGAAAAGTTTGGTTCTCATAGAGGCATCAAATCTGTAATTCTGGTCTTTTCATTACAGTCTCAGATAAAAAAAAAAATATCACCTTATCCTTTCCAACACAAGTCTCAAAATGGCTATGTATTCTTTTATAAACCCTTTTTACTTTGTTGCAGCTTCCTTCTGAGACTTCTGTTTTTCACTGATTCCACTCTGGGCGGTTGAAAAATGCTAAAACATTTTTCTTTTTCATCAGATCTGTTCTCTTCAAATCCCTCTGCTGCCTTTCCAAACCACATTTAAACTTTGTGGATTTTTTTTTTCTTTGAGATTACTATCAAACTGAATTTTTAAACCAAAAGAAATAATGACTATAATGCAACTCCTCAATTTTCAGCAATAAATAATTCTGGCAATGAGCAGGAAAAGAAAATTAAACTCCTGAATTCATTTCCATACTACGCTGGGAAGAATAACTACAGATTCTCCTCTGTAAATGTCTTAGTATAGAACTTGGCATTTTGCTAAGTTTTATTTTCCCCCCAAGTGTGTGAATTATCTAGCCAAAAATTTCTATAAAGGTAAATGTGAACTAAATGGGGAAGGGGGAGGTGGAAGGGGAGGGAGGAGGAGGAGAAGGAAGAAGCCGCGCTCAGCATAAGATGGTGTTATGCAATCATCTGCCATGATACTGCCTAGTAGGGGATGAGGCAGGATTTTGTTTTTCTTTTTACATCCATAAAAGCAGGAAGCTCTGAAAGTTTCTGCCTTCTTTAGAATAGCATGTGATAGATCTGGCTCCTGCAGTTTCTGCATTTGTCCCAAGGAGTAGGAACTGGTATATAAGGAGCAACCACAGAACAGTTCACCAGAGACTTGTAATCAAATAAAAAAAAATTGAATTTTCATTCTTCCATTTTGTAAATGCACTGCTTACAGAACAAAATGATCAAGGCACTCCACGCACATGTTAAATATTTCTATAGGCAGTCATAAAGGATATTGCCTCTGGAGACAAATGCTTGTGGTATTTTCTATTAATATGCCTCAGGTCAAGACCTGTCCCTCATTGGTACTTTGAGCTATGTTACAGGAAGTCTAGGGCAGGTTGGATATGATCTAGTAAACATCAGCCCATGCTGAACTAAGGGCAATATGTAACCGGATATCTGAATACTCAGGGTAAAATGTTATTTAAATCCCTATCAGCCTCCCTTTAGCAGGAACTGAATGCAATAAGCTTTAAGTTTTCAGAATTACTTTATGGAAAATGACATAAATCAGAAGAAATTAAGATAAAGTACAACTTTTACCAAAGCACATTACAATTAGCATTAACTGTATTGACTGGTCTATAACACAGCACCATTTACCAGTGCAATCTAGACGCATCTGCTTTTCTGTAACTGCTTATTTAGGTGGAAGTTTATGAGTTTTCTATGCTAAGTGTCTTGCTTTAAATCTTTTTCATTCATGTTAGTAAATAGAAATAAGAAGGCTTTCCTTTACAAATTCTGACCAGAAGATCAATGGAATGCCAGTAATATGTTTTTCATGATTAACAGAGGTTAATAAAATGAAGGTGATAAAACTGCTAACTAAATTCAGAAGGCAGAATTGTGACAAGAAGTATTTTTCAGAGGGTTTTTTTTTTTTTTTTCAAAGGAGGTATATTGGAGGACAGCCCTAATGTTGGGATCTAGAATGGTCTAATTTTCCTTGGAAAATCTCCATTTATTGGTTGGTTGAACCCTGTATTCAAAACTTCCTTGGAGGAGGGTGTTTGGTTTTCTCTGCTGCAAAATGACCGGGCTCAAAATCACTTGATTTCAATTGATACTATTTTCTCTGTAAAGCTGCAGAGGCAGCAGGCAGCAATTATTTATGCATTTACTATTTCACTGTCACTGCCCTATACCTTCCAACTGGAACGGCTAAAAACAAACATTTCACATTCGCCAACCTTCACAATGATAGTGATTGGTAATGTTAACTACTGCTACCTTTGCAGATGTGCATGTATGTATCCATCTAGATCTCTCTCTGTGTATAATTGGAAAAAATTTAACTCAAATGGTTATAACTTTGATTTTCAGATAAAATGCAAAGAAATACATTGTTAGCTTTAGACCTGTTGAGATAATTTGAGGCCTAAACATTCACTAATATACTTATTTGCAGCAAAATTCTTCTCTGAATATTTAGTAGATTGAAAATTTGGGGACAGTGAAGGAGTCCTGTACCCATTTATTTGCCACAATATCTACTAAGAGTTCTGAGTACCTCACCTGGTATTGTCATCTTCTTGCTCCAAAAAACTATTTACGGTAGATTACCGCTGAAGACGCATGTAGAGCAGAATTGCTAAAAATAAAAGTAAAAAATTAAAATTTGATAGGCAGGAAGAGAATTATACCCCAAACCTGGGCTAATATTGAATCCTGCAATTTTAGCTCTAAGCTTCCTGAGACAAGAAATAAAACATGATGGATAAATATTTCTCATTATTGAATGCAAGTAAGTAAATCACTTTGACAAGAGCAGCAAGGTTTTACTGATAAAAAAAAACCTGAAGCTGATTCGTCACATGGATTAGTATAGGGAGAATATTGAGCTACATAAAGTCTATCTTGAAGAGGAATTTTTTTTTAAAGCAGAGATGTTCTCGGTATCATTATTTCGTGTATTAATACTTGAAAAAAATACACGTGCTTGCCTACTATTAAAGTGTAACTCAGCTGTGACCATGAACAAAAACGCTGCCTGGGAAGACTGTCACATCCTAGATGTGACACGTCTGCCCAGAGAGTTATATAAACAAAGAAGAGTTGGAAAGAGTTCAGTGTAATAGCAACAACAACGGAAATAAACTCAAGCTAACGGACACCAAACAAAAGCTTCATCTGGGCAAGCAGCTAAGGGAAGTTACTCAGACCAGGCAGAGCCTTATTCTGAGAGACCTCTGCTTCCTGATGGCAAAGGCTTTCCCCTCAAATCTGAAGGTTTTCTGGTCATTTTATCTAAAAATTCTGCCCAGAGCCACAGTTGTTAGCTTCCCCGTTGCTCACCTCAGCCCAAACACCAGGTAAAAGAGCTCTCTTTTACCTCAATTTCTTGGCTCATACAACAGCCTCCACGGAAAAGCCTCCACGGAAAAGCCTCCACGGAAAAGCCTCCACGGAAAAGCCTCCACTGTCCTCCACCCTGCCCTCACCCCCCAAAGCAGGGCAAAACCTACTAACCAGCATGCGCTTAAATACCATGTACTCCATGAGGTCTTCCCTGATTGCCCAAATCTGAGTCAGGTTTGAGTCAGAATCACTCAGTGATTCTCATCCCTGGCTACATATTAGAATCACCTGGTATACATTGCGAACCCACCAAGACCCAGTCTCCACTTTCAGAGATTAAAGCTGGGAGGTTCCTCTTGAATGGGCTGGGCGAAGAACAGGCATGGAGAGTTTTAAAGTTCCCCAGGTGATAACAATGAGCAGGAAATGGCACAAACCTCTGTTCCATATGCTCTATTAGCTCTCTGAAGGTCCTTATCATGACACTTATGAATTCAATTTAATCAAATATTAATTTATTGAGCAGTTACTGTGTGTAAAGGATAATTTAGTAAATAACTAGTGAATAAAGCAGAATCTCTATCTTTATGGAGCTTACCAAGGAGTAGGGAGACAAATACTGAACAAATTATTTATGAGGAATAATTTAAAGGGAAGCACTACAGGGTATGATGATCAGCTATAACAAAAACAGTGATCTAGTGTAGCAGATTGCATTATATTCTGCAATTCTTGACACCCACTCTATTGGAAGTATAAATCTCACCCTTTACCATGGAACTGTGCAGTGTCCCTGCACATGGGGACCTTTCCTGCCTCATTGTTGTTGGGCTTGGTCGTGAGACTTGTTTCGGCCAGTGAAAAGTCAATAAATATGGAACAGACGTTTCATCTGCTCCATGTATTTGACATTTTGTGCTCTAATGACCCACCATGAGGAGAGCATGATATGAGAAGGCTGTGCCCTAGGTTCAACGCAAATGTCTTAGACTTGAACCCAAATTACAGTGGGGAGCCAGGTCTAGCCATCCTTCAGCCTGAGGCAAAACCTCCCATAGGAGTCCAGCCTGGATTAACCAAACTATGCAGAACCTGAAGACCCATGTGCATGAGAACACATTCTTGTTATTGTGAGCCACTGAGTTCTGGAATGGTTTGTTATACAGCATTACTGTGGCAATGGCTGAGTAACATACCAGACTGGGGTTCGGACCACACTGTATTTACCTAAATAAGCCATGTTTATCTTGTTCATCACTATATTTCCTGTTCCTATCACACTGTGTGAGATGTAGCAGGTGCTCAAAAACTATGTGTTGAAGGAATGAAAATACAGTTCCTGACCTTGGTGATCTCATAGGCTAACATGTAAGGCAGTTCCGTGAACAAATAGTTACAGTGTAAAGTGATAAATGCAGTAATAGAGAAGCTATTATAGCATGGAGGTAGAAATCCTTCAAAAGTGTGTTACCTATACCAAGGAAAAGTGTCAAAAACCAAGCACTCAGATTTGAACATAATAAGAAGCACTTATTCTATCATCAGAAGCTCTTATTAAACTTGCTGATGTAAGCTGGGCTACTTTCAAAGTCATATAAATAGACTTATAGTTCCTACCATAACACAATAAATTGTGTGTTTAAAGATTTTCAGCATATTTACTGAAAAAAAAATTTATAATCTACATTGCATGCAAATAAAAGGGCAGTGGGCTTAGAGGTGTAGTGAAATGAAATACCAGAGAGTAGTAGATTGGAAAAGGTGTTTACCCAAAAAAAGGCAAGTTGTTGCTTTGTGAACCAAAATGAGAACTCATGAGAAACTGGACAGAGGAATGCAGAGTGAGAGTTGGAAAGGGGAGGGGAAGATCTCAATATAGGATGTGACTACACCCTATATCCTACTTCGTATTAAAAATAAAGGGCCTTCCCAAATAACCAGTGATCAACTAGAATATTCTCTCTTCTGATGAAGAGTTCTACTTGACCCACCCATCCCTCTTTGCAAGTGGCCCTTTGAGCGCTTATTGATTCTTGGTCAAGGACAAGAGTGTCATGTTTTTAAAGGGTGAAAGAAAACTAATTATCAGTCAATTATTAATTAAATTGAAATATAGTTGACTTATAACACTGTGTAAATTCAAAGTGTGTTGTCAATCTTGCATGGGTATTGCAGGGAGAGATGTTTAAGAAAGGTCATCTATAGGGAAGAAATAGCAAGATATTTCCAAGGGCTGAGCATCTCAGCATTTTCTGGGGTCAGTTGGTTGGCTTCTCATTGGAACCTTCCCCACAAGCCTTTGGGTCATCTCTTTGTCTTCTAAGCCAGTTACTCTCCTCTGTCCTCTTTCAATCTTCCATAGAATATATTATCTATAATTTGTTGAGTTCTCCTTTTCACTCTGTTTTGCCTTGTGGATTAATGCCCCTTTTTTGAAATTTTAGCAGGGTTTGGGGAAGCAGAAGGCTAAAGTGTGAATAGTCAATCTGCCATTTTTTACACCAGAAATCCACAACATTGTTCATTATGACTAACAATTGCAAACAACTTACATTTCCATAAACCAGAAAGTTGTTGAACAAATGAGGTGTATGTGTATGCTGAAATAAAATGTAGGCACTGAAAATCATGATTTTGAAGATTATTTAAGGACAAGGAGAAATGCTCAGAATAGAAAGTGATTACAAAAGCCAGAATGTAGAATTCTCCTTATTGTCTCACCCCAATTCTCTCAGTCACATCAAAATAATAATAGTTGGGAGCACCTGGATGGCTCAGTTGGTTGAGTGTCTGACTCTTGATTTCAGCTCAGGTCAGGATCCCAGGGTCGTGGGATCACTGTGTGGGGCTCTGTGCTGAGCTTGGAGCCTGCTTAAGATATTCTCTCTCTCTCTCTCTCTCTCTCTCTCTCTCTCTCTCTCTCTCTCTGCCCCTCTTCCCTGCTCACTCTAAAATTAAAATTTTTTTAGAAATGATAGCAGTTATTAGTATACTTGGATAGTGAGACTATAGCAAATTTACTTTATTTCATTCTTTTTGCAATTCAGCGTCTCATATTTTTTTTAAAAAATGTGTTCCTTTTATCATCAGAAAAAAAAAAGTAATTTAAAAGAAGCTTATGCCAGGTCACCTGGGTGGCTCAGTCAGTTAAGCATCCGACTTCAGCTCAGGTCATGATCTCAGGGTATGTGGGTTCAAGCCCCGAGTCAGGCTCTGTGCTGACAGCTCAGAGCCTGGAGCCTGCTTCGGATTCTGTGTCTCACTCTCTCCCTCTGCCCCTCCCCCGCTCATGCTCTGTCTCTCTCTTTGTCTCAAAAATAAATAAAACATTTTTAAAAAATTTTTAAATAAAAAAATAAAAATAAAAGAAGCTTATGCTAATTGTTTCTTCATATCTATTTTTTTTAGAGAGAAAAATGTCTCCAATCTTGATTATAGATACTTTTATCTGTTGGTGAGTAAAGCAATCACAATTTGATTATTTTACTGTCCAATTTTCAGATGAATTGATTATATTTTTTCTCAAGGCCTCAACTTCCTACAATATATGTGCTTTGAAGTCTCCAGGATACCTCTCCTTCTGGGACACGTTGCTGCTTCTCACCACTTTTTACATAAATAAGAGAAAGTGGTAGGGTCATGGAAAGGTCTTCAGAATTGAGCATTGCTAACACAAATACACTTTTTTCAGTCAGCTGCTCTTATGCATTTAGCTTTGCACAACTGGGTATGAAAAACATTCACATTTCATCTATATTAAATGTTGTAAATTACATTCTCAAAAGTCCCTGAGGTATAACTAACAGTCACACTAATACTTTAAAACAGCATGACCAAAGCAGGAAGTTGCATCCCTAAATCAGACAAGAGGTTGTGCTTAAAGACTCACCATGAGACATTTTATTTATTTTGAATCTGTGTGCAATGATTTGTTTATTTCGAGGTTTTCAGATTTCAAACAAGCTTTCCAAATTATAGAGGTAAAGGGGCTAATTTTTTTTGTCTAGGTTGTTACTTTTTGTAGCTCAAGAGAGAGGTATATCTATCATCAGTTACCTTAAATGTCACAATGGCTTTCTTTCTTTCTTTCTTTCTTTCCTTCCTTTTCTTTCTTTCTTTCTTTCCTTCCTTTTCTTTCTTTCTTTCTTTCTTTCTTTCTTTCTTTCTTTCTTTCTTTCCTTCCTTCTTTCTTTCTTTCTTTCTTTCTTTCTTTCTTTCTTTCTTTCCTTTCTTTCTTCTTTCTTTCTTTCTTTCTTTCTTTCTTTCTTTCTTTCCTTTCTTTCCTTCCTTCCTTTTCTTTCTTTCTTTCTTTCTTTCTTTCCTTTCTTTCTTCTTTCTTTCTTTCTTTCTTTCTTTCTTTCTTTCTTTCTTTCTTTCTTTCTTTCTTTCTTTCTTTCTTTCTTTCTTTCTTTCTTTCTTTCTTTCTTTCTTTCCCAGAGTCCTTAAACAAAAATCTAAGCTTCCTGCCATGTTCTTCAAGGTTCTATGTTTCAGACTGTAAAGGTAATGTTGAAGGAATGAACAGTGTGAGTGAGGGTCTTGGTGGGATGGTCAAAGATGTCCTTTTCGATGTGAAAGTTAAGAAGAGCATGCGGGTGCCTGGATGGCTCAGTTGGTAGAGCACACAACTCTCAATCTCAGGGTCATGGGTTCAAGTCCCAGGACAGAGCTTCCTGTAAAACCTTCCCTGCTGGCTGAAGACAACCTTAGACTTAGAGCCTCTTCTTTCAAGCCTGCAGAATCACCCTGCTCCAGACTCTGACAAGGAGAAATTTGGAGATTACCAGAAAAATAAGACTTAAGACTCATTCGGTAAGCATGCAATCCGATTTGTGAGAAATTCATGTACTTCACCACACTGGGATAGGATGAATGAGTGTAAGACATGGGGAAAGAATATTTTAATGTCCATATCATCCACTTAACTGTAAATTCCATTAAGAAAAGGATGATGACTAGATCTGCTTATCACCATATCTGTGAAGCCTGGAAGAGTGCCTGGTACGTGGCGGATACTAAAATAATGCTTGTGAGATGAATGAATAAATAGCTGTTCACAGGGCTGAGAAGGGTGAGATGAGTCTGGATCATCCTGCAAGACCAGTAAGTGTCATCCTGCAAGACCACTTCAGGAAGTGATCTGAAAATGCATGGACGTAACAAAAGCATACAGAAGCCAGCTTGAAGGGGCTTCTGCTGGCCAAATCAGAGACAACTTTAAGCATCAAAATAAATAAGGACAGTAACCCAGTGAATAAAATAGGAATCTATGAGACTACATTGATAATGATTAAATAGTAAAAAAAAAAAAAAAAAAAAAAAAAAAAAAAAAAAAAAAAATTGGTAAGACTGAGGGCTCTTCTTTAAAGTCTTATCCAGACAATAAATGTGGGTGGAGCAGTAGAATTGGAAACTCACCATTTTACAGTTATCATGGTAAAGATTGATTTGGGCAAAAATCATCAGTGGATACTAAATATAGGGGAAGAGAATAATGAAGAGCAGGATATTTTCATGTTCTTCACATGACTACTTCCAGAATGCTTATTAGGTGCAAAGTGCCAACTAAGGACATGACTTAGATTAAATGCAATCTAAATGCAATGGGTGATCTTAGACTGGATTCTGCACCAAAAAAATTTTTAAGGATTTTATGAGCACAAGAGACACGATTGGAACATGGACTCTTTAGATAAAAAGTATAGTATCAGTGTTAAATTTCCTGAAGTTGAATACTCTACCATGGTTACATAAAATAATAGCTTTGTTCTTAGGAAATACGTATTGAGATGTTAAGGGCTGAAGGGGCATGATAAATGCAACCTATCCTAAGGAAGTTCAGGAGGGAAATACTATACACAACACATGCATACAGAGAAAGAAAGAGATTTAACAAATATGGCAAATTTGTATATCCATGCAAGAGTATTATGCTCTGCATTATTTTTGAAACTTTTCTGTGAGTTCAAAAGTATTTCCAAATAAAAGTTTAAATACTATAGCAAATGCATAAACCAAACACAATAAGGTCAGAAAGGGTATAAGCCAAGTATTACTGCTGGTCAAATAATGGGAGAAATTTTGACCAGTGGAAATGAGAGAACAAGGAGGTCTTAAAGTCAGGAAAAAACAAACCAACAAATTAACAAAAACCCAAAAAGCTTCAGGAGCAAAGATGAGGAGGAGGGAAAGTAAAGGCATATGGGAGAAAAGAGTCCTGTTTAGCTTAAGTGTATGAAATTATAGAGATAAATCAACAAGAGTAACTTGGAGATATTTTAGGAGGGAATATCTTGAATATCCAAGTGCACATTATCAACTCAAATTCATGCAACTGTATTATTAATAATACATTCCATCTTAATATATGGTAAGTTTCAATAAAGGCCATAAAGGAATTTTTTTCTAGTATGATTTCAGAGAAGAAAAGATTATTTCTAGCCTTTTCTACATCTGAATACAAAGCAATCAAATAAAAAAGTCCAAATATGCTGCTCATGTATTTAGCTATGAAACTAAAACCCAAATATGCTGCTTAGAAAATTAACAACAACAACAACAACACAGAGACAAATTATTACAGTGAGCTTTGGAATTCAAATTCTTTCAAAAATTTCACTTTATACAACTATTTGTTAAACTCCTGAAAAATTATTTGAAAGAAGGTCTGCATTTTCTAATCATCGACAGCTCTTTTCTTTCCCTAAGTTACTCTAGCCCGCATGATCAATCCTTTATTCAGCTTTTAAATGAAAAACGAATTCTCATCTCAAGACTCCCCTCTTTTAGCTGAGAGCTACTTTGCAGCATGCAAAATGCTCTGGGCAGACAGCTGCATGCTGACTCCTCCACATTCTAGGCAAGGAACACATTCTGCTTGGCCCTTGTGGGAGTTGTCAACTGACCCAAGGAGAGAGTGTTTCACAAGATCAAAGGCAGCTGTGAGGTCAAGGGGGCTGAGGCTGGCACAGAGGCCAGGAGGCTTAGCCCCTGAGGAGGAGGTAATTGGGAGCTTTGTGTTTCAATGGAGTGAAGTGGGTAAAAGCCGGATTAGAGAAGGTCAAAGAGAGAATTGAAGGAAAGAAACTTGGGGGAACAGGTGTGAACTTTTGGCCAAGAAGAATTACTTAACCAAAAGAACAAGGTTAAGGGGAGAAGTAATCAAAGCCCAAGTTGTCGACAGGGGATATTGTACTCTCAGGATATAGTTCAGAGTCTAGGCAGAATGAATGTAAGGGAAAGGCAGTCCAACAAGATGAGCGGGTAGCAAATAAGGGCTACAGGAAAAGCTACCGATTATGAAACAGAGTTGGGAAAATCAGACCTGGAGAACTTGAATCCAACAGAGTGTAATAAGAAGGGCATTTAAATCCATATGTCAGAGTGGTTAATGGATTAGAAGCTGTGAAAAGTACAAGTGGGACAAGGATAAAAGAGGAAAGAGTGCTGCTAAAGAAAAAGGAATAGGCAGAGGCTTCCAAGAGGAAATATTTTATGTTAAAAACAGTGGCTAAGCCAGCAAAGGGAGCTCAGCACAATGTTCTTTTATATAGGGGCCTATAAGATTTGTTATTAAAAAATGTTTTAATCCTAGAATATTGGTCTCATAAAAAGACTGTTTAATATACATATAAAAATATAAGGTATAATAATAAAATGAATACTCATAAACCTACCACCCTACCTAAGAACTGGAACATTATCGACACCATGTAAAAGGAAAGTCTATGCTCCTCCCCCTGACTCCTTGCACAGAGATACCGTGAATTCATGCATGTGTGGAGTAACCATTCTTTTAAATATATATTTTTACCTATGTATACATCACTAAACATAATATTGTTTAGCCTTCCTTCTTTTTGGGCTCTATAGATATGACACTAAAGTACCACCGTATGTAGTTTTATATGCTTTATTATTGGTATTTATGTTTTGTATTAGTTAAGGTTCTCCACAGAGGCAGATCCAATAGGTTTTATTATACAGGTATAATATCTTCCATTGGGTAAAAAGGAGGTATAAGGTATAAGGTAAAAACATATATTTTATATTTATATTATGTTATATTTATACTATATATATATATGTTAACATATATATATATATATTATGTTATATTTAATTTATAGTAAGAAATATATACATTTAGGGGTGCCTGGCTGGCTCAGTCGCTTAAGCGTCCGACTTCAGTTCAGGTCATGATCTCACGGTTTGTGAGTTCAAGCCCCATGTAGGGCTCTGTGCTGACAGCTCGGAGCCTGGAGGCTGCTTCGGATTCTGTGTCTCCTTCTTTCTCTGCTCCACCCACACTTGTGCTCTGTCTCTCTCTGTCTATCGAAAATAAATAAATGTAAAAAAAAAATTAAAACAAAAAGAAATATATACATTTTAAGGAATTAACTATTTGACAGCAGGGGCTGGCAAGTCTAAAATTTATAAGCCAGGCTGGCAGGTGGGAAATAGAAACTCAGGCAGGGTTCCTATGTTTTAGCGTTGAAGCAGAATTCTTTCTTTAAGAAACCTCAGTCTTTGCTCTTAAGGCCTTCTACTGAATAGATGAGGCTCACACACATTATGAAGGGTAATCTGCTTAACTCAAAGTCTACTGATTAAAAATTTTCATCGTATCTAAAAAGTACTTCACAGCAACATCTAGACTAGTGTTTGGACCAGACAGTTGGGCACCAGGGCTTATCCAAGATGATATGTAAAACTAACCATCACATGTTTCTAAGATTCACCTTTATTGTGTATGTAGCTTGAGTTCATATCTGCTCAGTCACTATTTCATCATTTCCACACTCTCTTATCAATTGACACTTAGGTATAACACCATTTCTCTGGTGTTATAAAGAAAGCTGCAATAGACTTTTGTGCGCATGTTCTTTTGTGTATGTATGTATGTAGTGAGCAAGAATTCCTTAAGACCATAGGAATGGAATTACCAAATTGTGAATATAGGATGTAAATTCAACTTTAAAAGATAATGTTGGGGCCTTTGGATGGTTCAGTTGGTTGAATGTCAGACTCTTGATTTCAGCTCAGGGTCATAACTCCAGGGTCATGGGATCAAGTTCCATGCTAAGTGTGGAGCTTCCTTAGGATTCTCTTTGTCTCTCCTCTGCCCACCTCCCCTACTCTCTGTCTCTCTCTCTCTCTCTCTGTCTTAAAAAAAAAAGATAGTGTCAATCTGTTTGCTAAGGTGTTTATATCAACTTACATTTGTCTCAATACGTCTCAGAAGTTGCAGTTGTGTTTTTCAATAGTCAGCTCCAAAAATGGGTTTATGTACATGAAAAGAGTCAAATTCATTTGACAATTTGATCCATATCCACTCTGTCTCCTATTTATACACCCACACTTTCCCCTAGACTATTTACAAGCTGGAATGAGAAGTGAGGATAGCTTTGTGAGAAGATTTAATAAAGAAATTGTAAGTCAGTCCTTCATGCAGCAAGTATGTAGTCAGCATAGGCTATGTACCCAGATGCCCCATCTATGATTTCATAAGAGTCCGGAAGGGAGATAGATGTATTAATAGACAATTATAACCAGTGCTAAGATGGAGTAATATTTACATGTTAATATACAACAGGGTACTTATTGAAGATTGAAGGACATTCCATAGGATAATTTAAACACTTATAATAAACATGGGTAGATATATACATGGGTAGATAGGTGGCATTACATCTAATAAATATTTGAATTGCTGTATGTGTCCATTGAAGACTGTACTAAGCCTACTTCCCTTGGATTGTACATTACAAAATTTCTTACACATATGGAAAAGTTCAGTGAGGCAGCATTTCGGTTATTCACAGCAAGAAATCACTTACTCTCAGGGTGGGAGTGACTAGAAATAGGGACCCCAAGTCCCCCAGGTCACTCCAAAGCCATCTCTGAACACGCCTTCTGGATGTTTCTCCTTAACTCTTTGAGCAAAGTACCAAGGAAGGTGTGGAGTGAGTTTCGCCTAGATCCTGACATCAGCCTAACTTGAACCAAGAGTCCAGCAAGAGGGGCTGAAAAAACTTTTTTGGTTCTCTCCCAGTGGTGGCACAAGGTAAAACCCTCATGGGCTAAACACATTTCGTCTGCTCCAGCTGCAGGATGTCATTCACATGTGTTTGCCAAATGATACAGCTTATCTCTAAATGAACCTCTCCTTAGAATAATAAGCATTGATTTCTAGGGTAGTGGTTCTCAGCCTGTTGTTTCTTTGCTGCATATTTGTTAACAAGTATATTTATTAAGAATGCAAGGTCTTTCCTTTGCATAATTCATTTTCTGCAGCTACTCTTCATAATCAGGTCTTTGCAGTCTGTAATAAGCGTCTTTATAGGAATGCATGACTATAAAAATAGGCTAAAATTCAATACACAGAAACAGTGAGTTCCAGACCAGCTACCAAGAAGATTTATGTTAGCAATATAGCTCTATGTGAGGCTGCTGCCTGGTACTTTTTATCCAGCTTACAACATTTTATCTCCTTATGTTGGCCAGAGTTAGTCCTAAGAGTAGGATCCATCTTTAGAAAACCTTAAGTGTCAATAAACTACACTGGTCATGCAAAGGACTCCAGCCCCACGCACTTGAGGAGTAAGGCACACCATCTCAGTAACATAATGTTTCCTTCAGGCTCTACACTGGACTGTCAGTTTGTCTGCCTCCCTCTTGTAGTAACAGGAGGTTTCATAGTACTTGTACTGGCACCGCCACGGAAAGTGGGAGGAGCGAGTGGGTAGGGTACAGAGCTGAAGGCAGGGCATTAAAATGCATTAATCTTTGAGTCTTCAGCTGTGTTCCCCTGCCCTGCTTTTCAAGAACACTAATAGCCAGTTATACGGTGACTTTTCACTGATTCCCCTTGTTCCCACCAGGGGATGAGACAATTTTTGGAGAAACTTAACCCTTCCAGAGAAGAGATCTCGATATTGACATGTATGTCTCACTAAAAGCCATGTTTACTCCGGAGCTAAAAACCTTCGTTAGGCTCATGGGTGGGCAAGTCATACCCATGTGCATCACACTCATGAACGCTGAGCTTCTAATCAGCAACTTTGGAATTGCCAGCCTTAAATGTGAATGTTCAGCTAAGGATCACTATATATGTGAGGGACTCATCCAACATTAAAGAGAAAAACAAACAAACAAATTAAAAAAGGACCCATAAAAAAGAGACAATGCAGAAGAAAACAAACAAAAATCTATATTTAATATCTTCAGAGCAATAAAAGATACTACCTCCATAAAACAAACACAAGAGGCTATAAAAAAAAATCAAGGGATTAGAAAGAGCCCTTAAAATAGGAAATATGGTAGTAGAATAAACAATTCAATAAAAGGATTGGAGGATGAAATTGAGGAATCCTCAGAAAATACAACAAACAGAAAATGGAGGACAGTGTAAGAAATTAGAAAATCAATGCAGAATGTCCGAGAGCAAACTAATAAGAGAAAAACAAAAAAAGAGGAAATTATCTTAAATTATTATAAGAAGCCATAAAATATTTTTCAGATATTCAATTCTTTATAAAAAATGTTTATTTATTTTTGAGAGAGAGAGAAAGAGAAAGAGAGAGTGAGCACAAGCAAGGAGGGGCAGAGAGAGGGGGAAACAGAGACTCCCAAGTAGGCTCCATGCTATCAGCACAGAGCCTTATGTAGGGCTTGAACTCATGAACTATGAGATCATGACCTGAGCTGAAATCAAGAGCTGGGTGCTTAACCAACTGAGCCACCCAAGCACCCCCAGATATACAATTCTTTTTTTTTTTTAAAGGGGTCTTCCGTTTTTCCCTCCCAAGAGAAAGATACACACAAGCAAAGGATGGGGTACACAAAAAAAGAGGAAGATAAAAAAAAAATAAGTCTGTATTTAACATGAGAGAAACAGGAAAGAGAAACCCTAGGAAGTTCTTTGAGGAGGAGTTGACTGAAGAAGAGTTAAACATCTGGAAACATGGGGAAAATATTAGAAAGAGTTACATAGAAAAGGAAAAGCAGTGATTAACTTTAGAAAAAATACTGTACAAGCAAGGACATGTAATCATAGCTCACTTCTTGACTCAATCCAATACTTACAGAGTTACAATAATAGAGAAGAAAGATTGTGCTATAATAGGACTGAGAGGAAGAGAGGACAGGAAGTAAGGATGAGTGGGGATGATGATGCAGGAGAGCTGAAGTCTCAGCCACCATAGTAGAATCAATATGCTACACCTAAAACTGATGAACTGAGAAGTAGCAGGAAAATAGTGTAGTATCGAAAAACATGGAGTGACACATTCAAAGAAACCTACCAAAGATCGGAGGGGAGGCAGAATCTGAGGAATGGGCTTAGAGAGATCGGAAATGTTGGAGCAGGGCCTGCTGTGTTCACCATAAACGTTACAACCTACTTCATGTTTAAACCAAGTGCATGTATTTCATTGATAGAAATAAAAATTAACTTTACAAATAATGTGATAGGAGTTCTTTTATGTAAATTGCACTACAAGCTCTAATTTTTTTCCCTTAGAATTGATCACTAGAAATGGAATTACTCAAAGGATTTGATCATTTTTGAGCCTTTTGATATGTCTTAATAAGTTTTCTCCTGAGCTACTGACAATGCAAAGAGTACCCATTTCCTTACAACCCCCTCAGTTTGGGGTACCCACATTCAGAAGTTTTTTTCCCCCACCTGATGAGTGAAACCATTCTAAAATTAGTTAAAAAATTATTTTAGGCTAAATATTTTATTTTGTTTCATTTTATTTTACTTATTGGTAGTGCCTTAGATAAATATAATAATACATCTGTGATAAATGATTCAAGACTTACATAAGTATACAGATTGAAACATCACGGTGACCTTTTGCTCTCTTTCTATTTTCCATTCCCTTGCCCAGGAGTGACCAGAGGTAACAGATTCCAGTTCATTTTCTTTAGGATGGATAGATAGATAGATAGATAGATTTTTCCATTATACATACGTATAATATCATATATATATATATAAACATACATTATATGTAATACTTATTTTTACATAAATGGAATCATACAACCGATGTTGTTTTGCAAATTGCTTTCTAAGCTTGAGATACACCCTGGAAATCTCCCCAGGTCGTTTTTAAAACAATATTTGCTCTTATGCATTTTAAACAATGTGCTCCGGTCAATCCACAAAGGTAGGGTGAACTCCTACCTCATATTTGGTTATGATAATTTCATATGCACCAAGAGGGTGTGAAAAAGTTTATTGTACACACAGTGAGCATCTCTGGGGAAAAAGGGACAGGCTCCCAAGCTGGCCTAGCAATGGCTTGAGAAGGCAGAGAAAGATTTTGTAGTGGTCAGTGGGGTGTGGCTAGGCTAAGGTTTTCCACACCCAGCCTGTGGCTTGTGTAGTTTGAATTTGCTGCTGGTGCCGAAAGAGGGAGCACTGGACTTTCTTATTCCCTTGCTCAGCCATGGGGCAGGGGGGCGGGGAGTGGTGGGCCTTGAAAACTGTCAGCAAACATCAAAAATGGAGTCAGAATCTTTATTACACAATGTTTGCTATTCCTCGAGAGCTTAGTTACACAGATCCTCTTTACTCTTGGAAAATGATCTTTACGATTTCGAAAAAGTAGATAGAGCTAAGTGACAGTCTAAGGTAATGAATTTGTGTTTTTTCTTGGTTTAGTAACCTCCCATGCATGACGACCGTGCTCCTGATGGCAAATGAATGGCAGTGACAAGCCACCGTCAAGCTGGCATGCACAGCAGCATACAGCACCACTGAGAGTCTCCATCTGGAGAGGCCAATGCCCTCATGCTCCTCTGGCTCTGGTCTCATTTTATAGCTTTGTGCAAACCAACCCACCTCATTCCTGAGAGTCCATGTTGCCAGCCCGGTTGTCCCAGCTTCCTAATGTGACCGGTGTTGCTTCAAGCCTGTTTTCCATGTGCCTCTGCAGGGCTTTCTCTGTCTCTTTTATGGAAGTGAGCTATATTCTGCTTTGGTCCCAGGAGGAGGATTCATCTTTGGTCTTCCCCCCTCCGAGTTCTATAGGCACAGAGATTAAAGGTGGAAGGAGGCCTTCTATTTTTCCAATCTCAGAACCACAGGACTGACTATTGTCTACTCAGCAAATGTGAAGGGCTAAGTGAGAGTATCCAGAAGGCATGCCGACTGAGGCCTAATCACTGAATTTTGGGTAAAAGCTTGAAAATGGCCTGTTGATAGTACATAATAGCCAGAACAATTATTCTCTCCTTTGCAAAGAATTGTAATTAATGTGGAAATGTAAAAGAAAAGGCTGAGTTGTGAGCAGAAGGACTAAGGCATCAAGAACTTGGCTTCTCCAGCAGCACTAAGAGCACTAGGAAGTGTTTAGGCCCAATTTGACATTTCAGATCAAGCAGATTAAAGCCCATGGTTTTTTCCACCTGGCATAATCCTAGCCGTGGAAACCACAGTTAATAATTATTTCCCTGAGCCTAGAGAGACTTCCACAATAGAATCCCTTTTATCCTGGCAAACCGAGGATGTATTGTGGCCAGCATTTTCAAAGCTGGCAGAAAAAGGTTTGGCCTGCTCTGGGTGAAAATGTCTTCAGCATGACAAGTGCTGTTGTTCTCTTGTCCTCTACCACTGTTTGACCACCTTTGCATCACTAATGTCTCAATTCCACTGTGCTCTTTGCACTTCAGGGTGACTTTGCACTTGGAGGAACTCATGGGCCTATGGAGGAGAAATAAGGAGAGTTTTCATGGCTGAACAGGTTTAGGACATACAGCCAAAGGTCCACAGTGGGACTTGTCTGGCCATGTTTGGGCAAGCATTTTGGGAACTTGAACTGCTGATAAACTGAAGGGTAAGGATTTGGTCACTTACTAATGACAACAATGCAGGGTCACTCCTCATGCAAGAAGTTACAATCCAAGGCAGACCAACAAATGAATATGGGTCACCTGCTCTCTCCAAGGTGCTGAGCCAGGTATTAGAGGACATTCAAAGCAAAGCTGATAAAATGGGAGATAACGTCCCTAGAGTAGGGGCTATAAGACAGAGTTTCTGTCACTGACGCACTGTTATCAAGTCACAGGCATTAGCTTGGCTTTGTCATCCTGAAATGATGAACCTTTGCTCAGTTACTTTTCCTAGAGGTAAGTCTTTGATGACAGGTAGTAACCCACTGATTATTGCATTTTCTTCCTGGAGTTGTAAAAAAAAAGTCACAAATACCATCAAATAAGATAATGTGTATAAACCACAGCATTGTTCTGGGAACACAGTGCTTAATCATTGTTATCACGTACTTAAAGATATATGTCTTATTCTTTCTACTTTATCCATTTATATCTTTCTTTCCTACTCATGCCTCTCATCCATTTCCTTCCTTTCCCCTTTCCTCTCATTGATGGCTCTTGATATAATTGTTGGCTATCTCTCTACACAGATGTTCTCCCTCCTTTTCTGGGTCCAAGCTCTTGAGGATAAGGCCCATGTTTCTTCTCTCTACTCTCATTGCCTAGCACACTACCTTGCTGGTGGGCTGATTGAGACACACCAGAAAGTGACCTGTAAATATAGTATCTTATTCCAAGAAGATTATATTTTTACTCAGTTTAAAGTGGGGTTAGATACTGAGACCAGAGTCCCTTAAGTGTCACCAGCTTGCCCAGCCTAGTATGCGTAAGGTATGGAGGTAGAGAAAAGTGGAGGGAGGCAGAGGTGTTCCTAGGCAATTTCTATAGCTCTTGTCCTGCATTTTATGGACTTCAAAACTGACCATAGCCTTCTTGAGGAAGCTCGTAGCAAACAGATGGGAGGAGGATTATTTGTTTGGGAGCTTTCTCTCTGTTGCTTGAACTCAGAAGAAGATTTTCTAAAATCATGGACCTTCTGGCTAAAGGATTGACCACCTGCAGGTAATACATGCCCAGAGAAAAATCTTAGGCACGAGTGCCTAAGAAAGATGCAGAAATGTTCTTCCCTTTGTATGAGAAAGAGGTAAAAAAGTAAAATGCTACATGGGGATAGAATTCTTCTCTGGAAAAGAAAATACTGGTCATTGGTTCCTGGGTTTTGGTATGTGGGTATTAGTTACCCACTCCAATGCTCTTTTATCAGAGTCTCTTTCCCTTCATTTCCTAACCTGTCACTGATGCCTCTCTGAAGCTTGCTTCCTATCTAGACCTTTGGATTTCAGGTACCCATCATGGCTCCACACCATGTGCAATGTCGCCTCCCTCACTCTACTGAATCAGTTATGTCCATCAAATATTATCTGTCTCTTGTGCCATTTGTTCAGGCTCTGATTGCTGACTTGAAATTCATGCAAAGGATTCTTTGAGCCATTTCAGGGGATAGCCTCTGTTGCATAATATGTTTTTTCCATTTCATTAAGTTTCTCCTAGGAACCCAATGATTTAAATCTAAAAAACAACTCCTAATTGTGAAGATTCCAGGCATAAAGCCAGATTAGTGGGGATGATCTATCTGGATGGGGAAGGAGACAAAATTTAAGCTTTTGGTGTTCCATTTCTCAGGTAGGGGCAAAGTTTCAGTCTTTACTTTACAACACTCAGCAACCATTACTGAGATGTGCTCTAGTGCATGCTATTTCCTGTCTTGGGCATCAGGAAACCTGAGTTCCAGTTCCTGTCTATTGCTATATAGCTGTGACATTAGGGAAGTCTTTTTTCATCTTCAAAATGACTGTAAGAGATCAGGTAATCTGCAAAGTTCCTTTTAGCTGTGAGTCTATGACCTTCTGATATGGAGCTTCATAGGATTTGATTCAATTTTTAAAGTTTATTTATTGTGAGAGAGAGAGAGACAGTGGGGGTGGGGGAGGGTCAGAGAGAGAGGGAGAGAGAGAATCCCAAGCAGGCTCCAAGCTATCAGTGCAAAGCCCAATGCAGGGCTTGACCATGAGACCAGGACCTGAGCTGAAACCAAGAACTGGATTCTTAACTGACTGAGCCATCCAGTGCCCCCATAGGATTTGATTTAAACATGGTAGTAGGGGATAATCAAGTGGTACTTAGGAAGGATGAGTGAATATGAAATGCCACTGTAAATCCGGTAGTTTTGTCAGCTCTGTAAAAGGCAACTATAGAGGAACTCCTTCCCTAAGCAGCTCTAATTTGTATGGAACTTCTGTGGCTGAAGTAGAAAAACTCAGTGCTAACACTTTCAATTAAGTTAAATGACTTCATGTTCTGTTAAGTTCAGGCTAGCTAGGAATTTCATGACTTTTCCCTGACTTTATTACAGTAATGCTTAGCACCAGGTTCACATGGGTGATGTCTACTCGACAGTATTTTCATAATTGCACAGCTATCATCAAATTATGTTGATTCATGGCTGAATGAAAAATGACAGTGAATAGCATAATTGTGAAATTTCACAAGGCACTGACATTTGTGTTTAAAGCACAGAGAATTTAGCAAGTATGACTACTACAATGTAAGTGCAATTGTGAAGACTTCACGGAAAAGTTCACGGATTCAAATGTAATTAAGCATGAATTAAACATGATGAGCTACAGGGCTAATTCCTGCACGGCCGAAGATACATTATGGAAATCTGCTTCAGAAATATGACCAGCTCTTTTTTTTAACATATGTCAGATGCCTAACATATGGTCTCCTAAGGCCTCCAGCATACCTTGGGTGATCCAGGGCAGTCAGCGTATGCTTGGCACTGTTGAAGGTCTAGCTTATTGAGCCAAGAAACTAGGGAACATAATGGGAAATCAACCCATGCCTGTCAGAATCTCTCTTCTCCTTTAGAACAAGTATTATAAATTTAAAAAGAGATTTGAGCCTTCGTAGGGTATAGTACTTTGTTCTGACTTTTCATGCTGGTGCAATAAACAGCAAATCATGAATGCAGGCTTATGCCTATTTACAATCAATTATGAAGATGACAAAGTAAAGAGATGCATTTCATAAGCCACACCCATAAACAAAATAAACTGTTTGACACCAATATACTTTGCATAGGCTGAGGAACACAGAAAACCTCGAGAAGAGCTTCCTGTACTCTTTCTCATCCCCTGACTTCTCTTGCATCATTGTCTCTCAACCTCCTTTGCACCCTCCTCTCAACTTCAAAGAGTAAGAAGGTAAGAGTGTGAAAGACAGAATTACAGGCCCAAATCTTTCACTGACTGCCGTGATCTGCTTCTTTTGGTGTCAGTTCCCTTATATGTATCATTAGGAGAATTATATTACCTTTCCTGACTGACAGGGCTTCTAAGTGAATGTGATGTGATAAATGCAGAAGTCTTTCATCTATGTCCATATATTCTTCTATCTCTATCTCTATCCACATCTACCTAAATTGAAGACACACTTGTGGTTGGCTCTGTTTTCTGGTCTTATCCCCAATGGACTATGGGTGATGATAGAATAATGAAAATAACATCAACGATGACCATTTATTACATTTACTCTGTGCCAAGCACTATATTAAACACCTTATATTTGCTTTGTGTGTTTATGTAGAGCATTTAATTATAGGATATGATTCTTTCTGAATTCTAGAACAATGGAGTCAGAAGACTAAAAATGTCTAAAATCTAATAGCTAGTTTTCTTCTTAAAATAACGTACTTTTCTGGCCATAATTACTAAAGTAAAATATGTTTCTTTATTATCAGCAGTAGTTTATGGTCTTTGTGTTAAAAGTTGTGGCTGTATCCTGCCCCGGTGAAAGATCTGCGGGAATATTAAGTCTTTTGTTGTCATATCTCATAGTACTACAAAGCTTCCCCATTCGGACCTTTTTGTTCCTCCTTAAACCCAAGTACACCAGAGTGACCCCTTTCAATCTGAAAGAGACAAGTTTGGAACTTGAAAAGCTCACTGCCCACAAATGGTGAAGGAGACTAATAACATAAACAGCTTGTAGGCCTGGTTTAGATAAATAACAATGACAGATCATTAATGGAAGTTCAGGCATGTCTTGGAGGTTAATGTGAATGAGCACAGAGATGTCCTTTTGCAGCATAAATTTCAGTGCCTCTGATAGAGACAGGATCTGCCACCTGTGACCCTGCAAGATGACTGTATTTTAAGTAAAATCTTCCTTAAGGTTATAAGGATTAGACACCTCTTTTGGCAGCTTTATGTAATATAGTTGGGTGGGAAAGGGGATCCTGTTGACCAGTATCTTCATGGTCATCCTTTGAGCATGTTCTCATCATCGTGTACCCAGGGAACATCAGTTAGAACTTTAGTTTCTACTGTGTGCAATATAGTCCTCACCATGTATGTGTCTAGGCTCAAAGATTTCAAACAGGTGAAAAAGCAAAGAAGAAAATGGAAATGAATCATTCCCAACAGAAATAAAAATAAGAAGCAAAGAAAGATATCTGGTAGTTAATATACTCTTTTTTAAGTTTACTTATTAGGAGAGCAGGAGAGAGAGGGAGCACTAGTGGGGGAGGGGCAGAGGGAGAGGGAGAGAGAGAATCCCAAGCAGCTCCATGCTATAAGCAGAGAGCCTGATGTGGGGCTTGAACTCACAAACCATGAGATCATGACCTGATCCAAAATCAGGAGTCAGGTACTCAACTGACTGAGCCACCCAGGTGCCCTTAATGTGCTTTTCAATTCTAAATTGCTCTGTCCTGAGGTGGATTGCAAAAAACCAGAAAGACAGTTTTGCACCAGTGAGGGCCTTAACCTGGCATCATGTTAGTAGTTTTTCCTCATTGGCTTGGATTCTAAAGCCCACTGTGTCCAAATGTCTCTTTCTGTGTGCCTGCATGGCACTAGGATACAAATCATGAACTCCTCTGCCTATTATCTCAGTTATCATTTATTTATTGAAGATTGGTTAAGTTCCTACTAGAATATTATCTAATTTTTCTGAGCATTTGCTTTGTAAGAGACATACTTCTAAGCATTTTATATGTATTAACTCATGTATGCCTCAAAAAAAATCTTATGAAATAGGTATTATTAATATCCAAATAATACATTTTCATAAAAATTGTGTTCTTAAGACTGCAAATCATTTGTTTGACATGCTAGGAAGTTTTATTATTTTCTTTTTTTAATGTTTATTTATTTATTTTTGAGAGAGAGAGAGAGAGCAACAAACAGGAGACGGGCAGAGAGAGAGGGAGACAGAATTCCAAGCTGTCAGCACAGAGCCCAATGCAGGGCTAGAACTCACAAACTGTGAGATCATGACCTGAGCCAAAATCAAGAGTCAGATGCTTAACTGAGCCACATACCTGCCCCTATTTTCTTTATGGTATGTCATTTAAGGAATAAAAGTGGAGAAGAACTCCGGAGGATGTGCTTAAGAATGAGAGACAATGAGATAAGTTAGGAGTTCAGTGCTATATGTCAGGAAAGTAATGATGAGAATCTGCCACAGTGATAAAATTGGAGACAGATAAGAATAGAGCTGTTAAATATTTAAGAGGCAGAATCAACAGTGTTTGGTGACCAGTTGGACGTGAAGGGCAAATGATAGTCAGGTAACTAAGTGGACTCTCAGGCTCCTGCTTTGGGTTACTACGGGTGACCCAAGGAGCAATCAGGGACAGGTTTATCAAAATAAGCATTTTTGTGAGAAAGCACATTCATTCAGCTTGGGATGGGCTGAGTTAGAGATAGTTCTGGGAAATCCAAGTAGAAATGTTTACTAGAATCTTGGGCAGAGCAATCTGGAACTAAAGAGGGTTGCTATTTGAAAGTTCTCTGCATATGGATGGTCTGTGATGGCTAGTGTGGGTGAGATTTTGTAAGTAATATGCATACTATGAGAAAAGAAAGGGAGAAGAAGGAGAGATATCAGCAAAGGACACTATAAGGTAATGGAGAGAGGAAAGAATAAGATCAGGAAAAATTGGTTTCACAGAAGCAAAGAGAAAAGAGAAGGTGGCCAACAGTGTCCAATGCAGTGAGGTAAATAAAGAGAGAAAAGTGTCCATTGGGTTTGATCATGAACAAGTTGTTGTTGATCTGGTGACAGCTGGTTCAGCTATGCCAGGTGAATAGGAGGTGACAAAGTAGAAGTATTTGAACACAATTTTTTTAGCTTTGATTTATTGCACTTCGCAGATTTTGCATTTTTTTACAAATTGAAGGTTTGTGACAACCCTGTACTGAGCAAATCCATTGGCACCATTGTTCCAATAGCATTTGCCCACTTTGTGTCTCTGCGTCACACTTTGGTAATGCTCACATTTCAAGGTTTTTCATTATCATTATATTTGTTATGGTGATCCATAATCAGTGACCTTTGATGCAACTTTATACTTCTTTTGGGGAGCCACAAATCGCACCCATTTAAGATGGCAACTTAATCGATAAATGTTGTATGTGTTCTGACTGCTCCACTCACCTGCTGTTCTCCCATTTCTCTCCCTCTCTTCAGGCCTCCCTATTCCCTGAGACACAATGATATTGCAATTAGGCCAATTAATAACCCTACAGGGCCTCTAAGTGTTCCAGTGAAAGGAAAAGCCACACGTTTCTCACTTTAAATCAAAAGCTAGAAATAATTAAGCCTAGTGAGGAAGGCATGGTGACATCCAGGAGAGGCCAAAACCTAGTCCCCTTGCACTAAATAGTTGGCCAAGTTGAGAATTAAGAAAAAAAAAAAAGTTCTTGAAAAAGTTAAAAGTGTGACTCCAGTGAACACATGAATGATAGGGAAGAGAAACAAGCTTATTGCTGATATGGAGAAAGTTTTAGTGCTCTGTATAGAAGATCACACAAACCATAATATCCCCTTAAACCAAAGCCTAACCCAGAGAAGGGCCTCAACCTTTTTCAATTCTGTGAAGACTGAGAGAGGTGAAGAAGCTTCAGGAGAAAAGCTGGAAGCCAGCAGAGGTTGGCTCATGAGGTTTAAGGAAAGAAGCCATCTCCATAACGTAGAAGTGCAAGGTGAAGCAGCAAGTGCTAATGTAGAAGCTGCAGTAAGTTATTTAGAAGATCTTCATAGGATCATTAATGAAGGTGGCTACACTAAACAACATATTTTCAGGGTAGACAAAACACCTTTTTTTAGAAGAAGATGACATCTAGAACTTTCACAGCTACAGAGAAGTCAATGCCTGGCTTCAAAGGTTCAAAGGAAAGACTGACACTCTTATTAGGGGCTAATGCAGCTGGTTATTCCAGTTGAAGTCAGTGGTTATTACCATTCCAAAAATCCTAGGGTCTTTAAGAATTATGTTAAATCTACTCTACCTATGCTCTCGAAATGGAACAACAAAGCCTAGATGATAGCACATCTGTTTACAACACGTTTTACTAAATATTTTAAGCCCACTGTTGAGACCTACTTTCAGAAAAAAAAAATATGGCTTTCAAAATATTACTGGTCATTGCCAATGCCCCTGGTCACCCAAGAGCTCTTATGGAGATGTACAATGAAATTTATGTTCTTTTCATACCGGTTAATACAACATCCATTCTGCAGCTCATGTATCAAAGAGTAAGTTAGACTTTAGAGTCTTATTATTCAAGAAATATAGTTCATAAAGCTATAGCTGCCATAGAGAGTGATTCCTCTGATGGATCTGGGCAAAGTAAATTGAAAACCTTTTGGAAAGGATTCACCACTCTAGGTGTCATTAAGAACATTCATAATTCATGGGAAGAGGTCAAAGTATTAATGTGAACAGGAGTTTGGAAGAAGTTGATTCCAACCCTCAAGGATGACTTTGAGGGATTTAAGATTTCAGTAGAGGAAATAGCTGCAGCTGTGGTACAAATAGCAAAAAACAAACAAACAAACAAACAAACAAACAAACTAGAATTGGAAATAGAGCCTGAAGATGTAATTGAATTGCTGTAATCTCAGGATAAAACTTTAATACATGAGAAGTTTCTTCTTATGGAAAAGAAAAGGTGGAATCAACTCCTGGTGAAGATGCTGTGCAGCTTGTTGAAATGACAACAGAAGATTTAGAATATTATGTAACTTTAAATGATGAATCAGTGGCAGGGTTGGGAAGATGGACTCCAATTTTGAAAGGCGTCCTACTGTGGGTAAAATGCTATCAAACAACATTACATGCTACAGAAAAATCATTCATGAAAGTAAAAGTCAATTTATGTGGCAAATTTTGTTGTCTCATTTTAAAAAATTGCCACAGCCATACCAACCTCCAGCAACCACCACTCTGACCATCCAACAGCCATCAACATCAAGGCAAGACCCTCCACCAGAAAAAAATTTTTTTCAACTGCTAAAAGCTCAGATGATGGCTAGCATTTTTTTTAATCAATAAAGTATTTTTAAATAAAGGCATGTACATTATTTTTTTAGACATAATGCTATTGCACAATAATAGTATAAACATAACTTTTATATGCCCTGGGAAACCCAAAAAATCATTTGAGTCACTGTATTGCGATATTTGCTTTATTGCAGCTGTCTGGAACTGAACCCGTGATGTCTCCAAGGTGTGCCTGCATAAAAGAGCCTTTTAGGTCACCTGGGAAAGTAGGGAATAAAAAGTTAAAGAGATAACTTAATTCTTTTAAATATGGAGAGATTTATTTGCCAAGAGTATGTAGCAAGGAAGAAGTTGAAGATACAGAAAAGGAAGGGAAAACCTTTGATGGAACAAATTCTCTGAGGACTTGGACAGAATATGATCCTGAGTGTATGTGGGGGGCTTAACTTGAAGCAGCAGAAGAGCCACCTCTTCTTCTAAGGTAGAAAAAAGAAAGCAAAGATCTAGGCACTTTTTCAGGTCAAATGGAAGGGGCAAGATATTGAGGTATTTCTTGCTTTATGGCTTTTATTTTTCTCCATAAGATAGAAGCGCACTTAGCTGACAGTCAGAGTGGGGATGAGGCCCAATGGGAGCAGAGACAGTGTGAAAGAGCCTACTTGGATGTGAACATTTTTGAATGGAATCTTGAGAAAGATGACTGCACACACTGGGGGTTCAGATGAGGGGGGAGTCATTAACTAGTAATTGTGCCATTCTGCAGAGTTAGGAGAATTCTCTCCTGAGGTACATGATTGCCAGACCAGGTATATGAATGGAAAGGTAGGTGGTTGAAATGATCCAGAGTTGGGGGTTTTCCCATCAGGTTCATTAGAGAGTCAAAGATCAGAAAATCATCCATTTAGAGCCTGTAATCTTATAGAATCTCACAAAGATTCAAGGACAAGTGAGTGTGGTAGGGAGGGGGAGAGTCCGCCTAGCTGACTTTCCATCTTCTGTTTCTCATTCGCCCTTTGCCTCCATTTACCAACCATTTGCTTGGCCACGGACCTTGATTTTACTTGCCTAGTTTCCAATATCCTTTGTTTTAACATTGAATTCTGCTTCTGGTACCTTTCACAGTCTGTGCTTCAGGAAACCCCTGATACACAGAACTTCTGCTACCTGGAAATCCCTTGTGATGTTCAGCCAGCTCCCTGAGAAGAAATGTCTGCATATTGATTCCATTCCAGAGCAGGCAAGCATTCATTGCACACCCTGTGTCCAGTGTTTGGCCTCTTGGCTCTTTCCTGGAGGTGGTGTGTCCCCTCTCCAGGTGGGTCACTCTTCTGCCACCCATATTCCACATGGTCAGGATGTGATATTTTCATGAGAATTAGAAAAGAGAGGATGAGAAAGCATTATCCTGATTTTTGTGTCGTTAAATATGTCACCGGAAAATGGCAGAAAGAAGAAAAATCACTGTTGAAGCATTTAGTCTCCTACTCTTTGAGATTGAAAAGATGATAACAAATTATTAGGTAGTACTGAATGGCTGATAAATGGTTATATATTAAAAATTGGTCATATACTCAAGTTTTCTGGAATAATTCCAAGAAATTAGCCCATCCCTTCTCTACATCTTTACCATGTTTTACTGGACCTGAGAGTGTCAAAGCCAGAGCTAGCCTTGTATTTTATGGATGTCAACAGGCTGCTGGCTCTCTGCCTGCAGTGTTGTGCTCTCTGTTTTGTATGCAGGTCATATCTGAGAGCCATTCTGTGAGGATGCTGCAGGGTTTCCATCTGTCTTGAGCTCAGCAGAACTTCAGGGATCGCAATAGGAGATTCACGTGCACTGACAGGATTTTTATTCTACCTGCTGTTGATGGTTGATAAAGAAGACAAAAGTGAAAATTCCATATAGTTAGGCTATTCTTTTTTTCAACCAGTGTTTGTTCAATAAGTATTTATTGATCACCTACTAAGTGCCAGGTACTTACTCTCCTTGGTGCTAAGAATACTATACAGAACTCAAATAGATATAATTTTTTATAGTCCAGTAGGGGTAGAAAGACATAAGTTAAATAATTTTTCCAGATAACTGCAGAATTTCAACTATAATGAGTGCTATGAAGAAAAAGTCCATTGTGTTTTGAGAATATGTGAGAGGTACTCTGCCTTATAATGTGAGGGTTTGAGAGGATTTCATAGAGGAGGTGAGTAGTAGAGTTGAGATATGAATGATTGGTAGGAGTTAACCAGGTTCAGCAGAATGAGAGGGATGGGCAAAGGACCTGAGCAGAAAGAACTGAAGGATGGTTGTGGGCTTGAGTTTAGAGAGTGAGGTGAAGTGTCAGGTAAGACGAGTCCCTCTGGGGAGTCATCTTACATGGTCTTTCATCGACAAGGAAAGGGGAGGCATTTAACATTCTTTAAGAAAAATTAGTAATATAATCAGCTTATGTTTGTTAAAGATCAGTCACGCTGGCTGCAGTACAAAGAATGGATTCAAGGTGGGAAAAATGGATATTGGGGGAAAGAGTCAAGGGGCAATTGCAGTGGTATAGCTAATTAATGATAGTAGGCTGGATTAGGGTTGTGTCAGTAAGATAAATTCATGCTACATTTTGTAGATAGAACTAATAGGATTTATTGATTGATTAAGGTGCCCCAGGGCAGAGAGACAGTGAGGAATGATGGATGATTTCGAGGCTCTGGTCTGGGTGACTATGTGGATGGTAGTGACAGTTTGATTAGAAGAGTAGGGGAGAAGCAACTTTGGTTAATTAGATCCTAAAATTAATATAATACAATAATGTGGACTCCTCCTACTCTTATTTCATGTAAAATTCAGAACTCCTAATTACTGTTAATTTTTAGAATTAGAAACAAGTTTGTTTGTGAAAAGTGTATTTGTTGGTCATTTGATATCATCTTTGGAAATACTTATAGTCAAAAGCAAAACAACTCCATTTGCTGCAAGAGACATAATATTTATATAGAAATGTATAGAAAAAAACTCAAAAGAAAGTGGGAATTTAAGGCTCCCATTAAGTAAGTGTGTATGTGTGTGTGTGCATTTTTTTTTTCTGTGTGTAGGGGTATACGTGGGCAGATTATAGTCAAAAGATGAGCTTATTTCCTTAGCTACTACATCCATAAATTTGCTATAGTCTTCCCCCACCTTAGTGTGTCAGGAATACAGTAGACCTTATCCTCCTGTGTAATGATAAATAGAGACAGATTTTCTCCTTATTGGTTTTATGGATATTTCTTCTCCCTAAAACCTGGAATAATGTTTTTTCTTTAAGTTACTGTAAATAACTATTCAACTTCAATGCTGAGTATTTCAGCTCTTCTTTTTTCTTCCCCCTAGTTCATTGCTATTGCTATTTCATGTTAGATGGGGCACTGGGTCCAATTATAGCTTTGCATTTAATTACAAACTTTGCATATGTGTGCATTAATTAGAAGATTTTATTGCTTTGTATTTTATGGCTGGAGGTTGTGAACTATAGCAATCCAATACACCACTTAAGGGGATAATACAAATTTAGAATAATAAAAAGAAATTTATAATGATCATCTCAGGCATCCAAAGTATTGTATAGAAAAATAATAAAGCATAAATACAATATACACAAGTCAAGCCCATTCGCCTTCTTTAATTAAGAGGTTTTATCTTGCAAAGAAGATGGTTTAAAAAAACTGGCACAATATATATTTGACACTTATTTAGGCTAAGGATCTTAGCCAAAAAGTAGGACCTTAAAAGTGTGTTTAGGTGTGTCTCACGTCCATGAAATACAGCCAGACCAACACTAAACCATCCTAACACCTAGAAAACTGATTGGAGGATTAACACAACAACCAACACAACCTGAACCACAGAATTCAGCAGGTATGCAGCGCAGAGAGCTGAACTTGGGGAGCTAGAGGCCGCAAAAAGTAGGGAACTGCTTTTGCGGGCAGACAGAGGATGGAGACTGGGGAAGGGGGGAAGAAAGATCTCAGATACACAACCTAACCTTACGCCTTAAAGAGCTGGGAAAAGAACAGCAAATAAAACCCCAAACCAGCAGAAGACAGGAAATAATAAAGATTAGAGCAGCAATTAATGCTATCGAAACCAAAAAAACAGTAGAACAGATCAATAAAACCAGAAGCTGGTTCTTTGAAAGAATTAGCAAAATTGATAAACCACTAGCCAGTTTGATCAAAAAGAAAAAGGAAAGGACCCAAATACATAAAATCAAGAATGAAAGAGGAGAGATCACAACCAACACAGCAGAAATAAAAACAATAATAAGAGATTATGAGCAATTATATGCTAATAAAATGGGCCATCTGGAAGAAATGGACAAATTCGTAGAAACATATACACTACCAAAACTGAAACAGGAAGAAATAAAAAATTTGAACAGACCCATAACCAGTAAGGAAGTTGAATTAGTAATCAAAAATCTCCCAAAAAACAAGAGTCCAGGGCCAGATGGCTTTCCAGGGGAATTCTACCAAATATTTAAAGAAGAGTTAACACCTATTCTCTTGAAGCTGTTCCAAAAAATAGAAATGGAAGGAAAATTCTAAACTCTTTCTATTAAGCCAGCATTACCTTGACTCCAAAACCAGACAGAGACTCCACTAAAAAGGAGAACTATAGACCAATTTCCCTGATGAACATGGATGCAAAAATCCTCAACAAGATATTTGCCAACTGGATCCAACAATACATTAAACAAATTATTCACCACAACCAAGTGGGATTTATACCTGGGATGCAGGACTGGTTCAATATCCGCAAAACAATTAACGTGATTCATCACATTAATAAAAGAAAGGACAAGAACCATATGATCCTCTCAATAGATACAGAGAAAGCATTTGACAAAATATAGCATCCTTTCTTGATGAAAACCCTCAAGAAAGTAGGGATAGAAGGAGCATACCTCGAGATCATAAAAGCCATATATGAATGACCCAACACTAATATCATCCTCAATGGGACCCCTAAGGTCAGGAACAAGACAGGGATGTCCACTCTCACCACTGTTATTCAACATAGTATTGGAAGCCTTAGCCTCTGCAATCAGACAACACAAAGAAATAAAAGGCATCCAAATTGGCCAGGAGGAGGTCAAACTTTCACTCTTCACAGATGACATGATACTCTGTATGGAAAACTCAAAAGATTCCACAAAAAAACTGCTAGAATTGATACATTAATTCAGCAAAGTTGCAGGGCATAAAATCAATGCACAGAAATCGGTTGCATTCCTATACACCAACAATGAAGTGACAGAAAGAGAAATCAAGGAATCAATCCCATTTACAGTTGCACAAAACACCATAAAATACCTAGGAATAAATCTAACCAAAGAGGTGAAAAATCTATACATTGAAAACTATAGAAAGCTTATGAAAGAAATTGAAGAAGTCACAAAAAAATGGAAAAAGATTCCATGCTCTTGGATAGGAAGAACAAATATTGTTAAAATGTCAATAATACCCAAAGCAATCTACATATTCAATACAATCCCTATCAAAGTAACACCAGCATTCTTTACAGTTAGAACAAATAATCCTAAAATTTGTATGGAACCAGAAAAGACCCTGAATAGCCAAAGCAATCTTGAAAAAGAAAACCAAAGCAAGAGGCATCACAATCCCAGACTTCAGGCTGTACTACAAAGCTGTAATCATCAAGACAGTATGGTCCTGGAACAAGAACACACACTCAGATCAATGGAACAGGATAGAGAACCCAGAAATGGACCCACAAACATATGGCCAACTCATCTTTGACGAAGCAGGAATGAATATCTAATGGAATAAAGACAGTCTCTTTAACAAGTGCTGCTGGGAAAACTGGACAGAGACATGCAGAAGAATGAACCTGGACCACTTGCTTACACCATACACAAAAATAAACTCAAAATGGATGAAAGACCTAAATGTAAGACAGGAAACCATCAAAATCCCTGAGGAGAAAGCAGGCAAAAACCTCTTTGATCTTGCCCACAGCAGCTTCTTACTCAACACGTCTCTGGAGGCAAGGGAAACAAAAGCAAAAATGAACTACTGGCACTTTATCAAAATAAAAAGCTTCTGCACAGCAAAGGAAACAATTCGCAAAACTAAAAGGCAACTGACAGAATGGGAGAAGATATTTGCAAATGACATATCAGATAAAGGGTTAGTATCCAAAATCTATAAAGAACTTATCAAACTCAACACCCAAAAAACAAATAATCCAGTGAAGAAATGGGTGAACGACATGAATAGACACTTCTCCAAGGAAGCTATCCAGATGGCCAACCGACACATGAAAAAATGCTCAACATCACTCATCATCAGGGAAATACAAATCAAAACAAAATGAAATACCACCTTACACCTGTCAGAATGACTAACATTAACAGCTCAGGCAAGAACAGATGTTGGCGAGGATGCGGAGAAAGAGGATCTCTTTTGCATTATTGGTGGGAATGCAAGCTGGTGCAGCCACTCTGGAAAACAGTATGGAGGTTCCTCAAAAAACTAAAAATAGAACTACCCTACGACCCAGCAATTGCACTCCTAGGCACTTATCCACGGGATACAGGTGTGCTGTTTTGAAGGGACACATGCACCCCATGCTTATAGCAGCACTATCAAGAATAGCCAAAGTATGAAAAGAGCCCAAATGTCCATCGATGGATGAATGGAGAAAGAAGATGTGGTATATATACACAATTGAGTATTACTTGGCAAATCAAAAAGAATGAAATCTTGTGATTTGCACTACGTGGATGGAACTGGAGGGTATTATGCTAAGTGAAATTAGTCAGAGAAAGACAAAAATCATATGACTTCACTCATATGAGGACTTTAGGAGACAAAACAGATGAACATAAGGGAAGGGAAACAAAAATAATATAAAAACAGGGAGGGGGACAAACAGAAGAGACTCATAAATATGGAGAACAAACTGAGGGTTGCTGGAGGGGTTGTGGGAGGGGGGATGCACTAAATGGGTAAGGGGCATTAAGGAATCTATTCCTGAAATCATTGTTTCACTATATGCTAACTAATTTGGATGTAATTTAAAAAAAAAATAAAAAATTAAATTTAAAAAAAAGTGTGTTTAAATGTGCCTGCCTTCTAGAAAAAAAGAAATCATGATGTTAAAACCCAAAGCTTTATGGTCATTTGCATATGGATAAAGTGGGTCACATGATTATGAGGAGGCCTACAGGTTGCTTGAAAAAGGCTTCAGAGTCAAGAATCCTACTGCTAACAAAGAATGAACCTAAGTAACTTTGGAAAACAGTATTTTAACTGAATACTGTAATACTAAATACAAAATAACTGTATACAAATGCTATAATCTAGTTAGTAAATGTGTTTCTCACAGTGCATGGGTTAGAAATTCTGAAGTACTTTATGTTTTTATTAGAGGTGAGCAAATGAGATCATAAATTTACTTATATAATAAATAATAAGGTAGATAATAACCCAAGTTTTGCATTATTGGAGAAAAACATTACAGATAAGGAAAGGCAGAAGACCCAAATAAGACCTCTGGTGTTGGGCTGAAATTAGAGCTATTACTATAAACCCATAGACTTTGATATATGTATATATATATATATATATATATATATATATCAAACTGTCATGTCAGTTGCCTTGTGTTAGGAGGGGTTTGGAACTTTTATTTATTTACTTAAAACAATGCCTGACGCATAGTAAGTTTCTCTCATTTTTTTTTAACTAAATGGTAAGTGATATTCCTCGAACACAAAATGTAGATGTGTGTGTATGTATGGGTTAGTATACACATAGGTATTTCATAGCTCTGTTTGCCATGAGGGCCCAGGAGCAACAACACTGCCGGAGCAGTGACTACATTTGGTGCCCAAGTCTTGGTTCCTAAACACCATTCTTTGAAAAAAGGAATCAGCAATTCATAAATAAATGATTCATTCCCGGGGTGGTGCAGGAAAATATAAGATTAACCTGGATTGTCTTGTGGTATAGAAAAGTGCTCAAAAAAGGAAGGGCACTTGTAAGGATACAGGAGTCAACCTGAAGGAACTCTTCATGACCAAAGCTGGAAGAATTTGAGAAAGAAAGAAAGAAAGAAAGAAAGAAAGAAAGAAAGAAAGAAAGAAAGAAAGGTAACAAAAACATTGGATTATAACTAGGGTTTCCTCAGTGCCTAAAAAGGGTCGGGCTTCACTGAGAGGAGCTGGTTCTAGAAGCCATAAGGAATTCCAAACAGGAACTTGGGATTCAGGGAAAGAACTTGGGCAGAAGTTGTCTTTGGTTCCCTGGGGAAAAGGGGAGGGAAGCAGCCCCTGAAGAAGCAGAGCCTAGAAAGGATGGTGATGACAATGGCTAAGTGGAAAGCCTAGCCTTGAAAAAAAATTCTGAGGAAAGCCCAGCATTATGAGGACAGAACGGGTTCAAAATGGGAAGACTCTGGGTTAAGTGGTTATAGTAAGAGTGTCCCAGTCTTATGATTTGGGATGTATAGGCCAAACAACCCCCTTTTGTCTTCTCAAGGATAAAGAAAGGTTCTTTGGAAGGAGAGTGGGAAGGATTTTCTAGGACTGGTATAAACTGGGTGTCAGGCACTCTCTACTGTAAATATATTGGCTCCTCTCTAAAGACCTGATGTTATCCTACATTGGGGCTCTCAAGAACGCCGAGGGCAGAACATGAGGAGGAGCATTATGAATTATGCTACAGAAGTCTGATGTTAGTCATGAGGAATATGGTCACCTGCTGTCTTTCTTCAAGTTCAACTAGGGCTTCCCCAGGTGGGGTAGTTTGAATAGCCAGCCATCAGACTAATGGCTTTCCTTAAGTTCCTTTTATTGCTTCAACTCATTGCTTTAGGTTATCCTGATTATTTTCAGGATATACCCCCTTATTACTATGTAAGCTTTAGGAAAATTGTTTCTTTAGAAGTATAAGGGTACATTATATTAAAATATTACAACTACTGGAAGAACAAAGGATTGTATAAAATCATTCGACTTGATAGCATCAGTAACTTCTTAGATGACAAATGGTGATAGGATAGTAGGATGTATGAATCCATGAAGAGAAGTTTCTAGAAGTCTTGGACGAAGCAAGAAGAGCTGAGATCAGTAAACCCCTCTAAGACTCACTGTGACCAAGTCCCTATCTTTTCAAAGTTACCCCAGACTAAAATTGGTGACAGTGGTGGTGGGGAAATGGGGTTGAGTGAGGATGTTGGTTGCCTATTTAGCATTCACTTCCATGTCCCCCCACCCCATCTACTCTTAACATAAACTCAGTTTTGTTTAGTAACCCACCCTCCCCACTGCAGCCATATGGGGAAGTGGATCTTGCCTCTAGCTCCAAGGGTTCAAGGAGTATCACTTATTTACTTAAAAATATTGAGAGAAACTTATTATGTGCCAGGCATTGTTTTAGGTAAATAAAAAAGTTCCAAACCCCTAACACAATGAGGTTGACATTATAGTGTGTGTGTAAAGAAAATGTACAAATAAAGCAAAACATATGGAAATCAGAGCTAAGGAGGAAAACAAAGCCTTGGTGAATTCAGAAGGGAATGCTGGAAGACAAGCAGTGGGGAGTGGTTACGATTTTAAAAGAGTGATCAAGGAAGGGCTTGATGAAGTGACATGTTCTCCTTCCCTTGTCTTGCTTTAAAATTAGGTCAATTCTGCTGATCAAACCAGAGGGGAAGTCTACAAGGGAACTTGTAGGAAAACGTTTCCTCAAACAAAGATAGAGGCACAGGAAGAGACAATCTCTTTTCTTCCTCCAGATGTAGTTATAATTGGATGTGATGCCAGGAAGAGCTGTAGACACCTTGCTACCAGCTTGATGACACCAAAAAAGGCAGGGTGGAGAGAGAGAATGAAATTTGGACCTTGATTATTTTTCTGAGCCACAGAATTAATTACTCCTGAAGTCTGGTCTATGTCTGTACTCCTTGTGATGTGAAATAGTAATTTTTCATACTGTGGACGCCTGTTTGAATCAGGATTTCTTTGACTTGCAGCTGAAGGCATCCTAACTGATATAGATTGGGTCTTGTAATGAACTAGTTGGCAAAATTCTAAGTAGATGGGGGTAGGAACTTGTGACGTTGGTTGTAATACAACCTTTTCCCTGTATTAAGCTTAAGCTTGAAGACATTGGGCTTGAAAAATGATGGCTTGTAAGAGCTCATTTGCTCAAGACAATGACATAAGGGATTCCAGACCTAGTTCTTGAAAACCTCATATTCAGGGGATCATGGCCCACATACCTTACTTTACAACTAAGTATGGAGAAGAGCTATGTAGGTAGAGGGTAGAGGGGTACCTGGATGTAGGTGAAGACCACTCTGCCAGAAGTAAGAGTGGCAATTCCAGATGATGCAGAAGCACGTGAGTGGCTGTGGCCGTGGCTGTGGCGGGGAACAGCCACAATTAGAGCTGGCCGTTAGCTTTTCAAAAAAATTCTCAGTGTAACTGAGAGGCACTAAGAACTACAGCCTCTGATTTCACTGCCACAAGTTGCCACCTGTGGTAGGCAGAATAACTGGTTCCCTCCCCACAAGATGTCCACACCCTAATCCCTGGAGCCTGTGAATGTGTAATGTGAGATGGCAAAATAGACCTGTGGACATGATAAAGATTGTGGACCTTGAGTTGGGGAGATTATCCTAGCTTATCAGAGTTGGCCCAATCTAATCACATGAACGCTTTAAGACAGGGAAACTTAACTGGAGTCAGAGATAGATAATGAATAAAGATGCAGGAGAGATTCTAAGTGTGGAGGGGACTTGGACTACCTTTGCTGGCCTTGAAGACGGAGGAAGGGAACCATAAACCAAGATATGTAGGTGGCACCCAGAAGGTGACAATGGCGCTTAGCTGACAGCCAGCAAGGAGACAGGGATATCAGTCCTCTAGCAAGAAGGAACTAAATTCCAGTAACCATGTGAATGATCAAGGACACAGATTCCTCCATAGAGGTGCTAATAAAGGAATGCAGCCCTGTCAATGCCTTGATTTTCCTAGGAAATGTGTATTAAACTTCTGACCTGCACACTGTAATCTAATAAATGTGTGTTGTTATAAGCTACTAAATTGGAGGTAATTTGTTATCACAGTGATAGAAAATGAATACACCTGGCTGGTAGAGAGTTGTGTCCATAGTGGATGAAGTCCCTGATTGCATTACTGGATGATGTGGAGGGGTGGGAAAGGCTTGAAAAATGGAGTACAGCTTTGAAGAAGGAGACAGGAGACAAAGAGGTTGGTCTGAGTGTTGGGGTGGAGAAAACATGGAAAGTGGTGAGGAGGCATAGCAGTATCTATCTATTGTATATAACAAACTACCCCCAAACTCAGTGGCTTAAAGCCATTTTCTTGACTCAACAACTTGGACTATCTCATCAACTTTCTGGTTCTTCTGCTCATGTGGGCTCTTATATTATGGCTCTTACATTATATTTGTGGTAACAAATACCACAGTCTGGGTGGCTTAAAGAACAAAAACTTATTTTCTCATAGTTCTGGAGGCTGGAAGTTCAAGATCAAAGAGATGGTGGGCTTGGTTTCTTCTGAGGTTTCTTTCCTGGGCTTGCAGAGAGCCTCCCTCTTGCTCCCTCTTCACATGGCCTTTTCTGTCTGTGCATCCTTGGCACCTCTTCCTCTTCTTAGAAAGACATCAGTGATAGAGGATTAGGGCTCCGCCCTAAAGACCTCATTTTTTTTTTTTTTGTAATCACCTCTTTAGAGGAATTATCTCCAAATACAGATACATTCTGAGGCTAATTGGGACATTAATATATGAATTTTAGAGGGACATAATTCAGCCCATAACAGTCATTATGGGACTCCCAGAGGTATGGACAGTGAAAGGCATGAACAAATGGAAGGGGGGAACATTACTAAGGATCTACCACAGAAGGTTATCAAGATGGGGGAAGGGAACAGAAAAGTTACAAGATTTCCCGGGATTAATTTTGCTTAAGATACAGTATGTTACAGAAGGAGTCTACAACCATGTCTGTGGCCCCCCACCTATCTTTATACGTAAAGTTTTATTGGAACCCAGCCACCTCCTTTATTGTTTGTGGCTGGTTTCCTGCTATAAGGGCAGAGTTAAGTAGTTGTGGCAGAGAAGTATGGTCTGCAAACTTTCAGCCTATTCGTTATTCACAGAAAAAAAAATTGCTGACCCAGTGTTAGAGAATCATGTGAAAGGCATGAATTGGGTAGAGAAAGCATACGTAATCAGACACCAACAGCAGAAAACATAGAGTCCAGGGGAGGGAAGGAAGGTGGCAGGCACAATTTCTCTTGCTTACTTCAGGTAAACAAATTACCAGATAAACAACAGCTCTGGAATTGTTACAAGGATTCGTCCTAATGTGCTGCTTATGAAATGTGCTGAAATTCTTAAAAGTGTTGTTTTACACAAGCCTTGGCCACCCACCCATCTGCTGCCCACACATTAGTCCTTTCAAGTATTATCTGGAGATACCCAATTGTCATAGGCGGAGAACAAAGCAAGAGTCCCAGCTTTGATAGGGATTTCCCTTCCTATGATATTTCATACTAAGCCTCATTCACACCCAATAGGAAGGCAGTGCTGCTTCTAAAACCCATTTCACATTTTAAAACCAATTCTGTTAAGCATGACTTCAGCTGTCACTTCTTGTTATTTTTGGAGAAGCTTGATGCTCATAGGTTTGAAACATCCCATCCATTTGTTCAATGGGTTTCTGATAACTATCCCTGCCCATTGGGTATGAAGTCGACACCAATTATGCAGCTGACTGCCTTAACGATAGAGTATTTTAGAACAGGCCACGGTGTCTTTTAGTTCTTACCATGTCTGGATGTGTGGTGCTTAAAGGCCTTCAAAACCAGTGCAATTTTACTATTGCTGCAAGTGAAGAGCACAGGGGAACTGGGGAATGAAAGAAAGTTGACAGTAGGCTCAGGGCTGTCTGCACTGCAGATGTAGTCTAGTCTGTAACCCCGCTGGAAGCAAGAGAAGCAGGCTTTTCAAACCCTTGCTACATACATAAGCCTTGTTATCACTGAAATAGACCACTTGAGATGGAAGTACAGACGGATTGCTGCTGATGACAGCTCACCAGGACCCAGCTCTCCAGTCATGTACACTGATATGCATATTCACTCTACTGGGGGAAAAAAATCATCTCCTCTTCCACCCTGGGACACTACTCCTGTAGTCTCCGAATCTGCTATTTTATACCCACCTGCTGGTACAAGCAGCCGCAATGGGCATCAAGCGATGAAAAGCTCTGAGGAGTACTATTGCGGTGTGAATTGCTTCCTTGCTCTGTACTGTTTGGTGATTGTAAGATGGATTGCCAGATTAGCAGAGGCACAGTGTTTGCGTAAGGAACAGGGAGGGTGATTTTTCCCTGCTTCGCCTACCAGCTATTTCTTACCAGTCTCATTGCTTCCTATAAAAAGCAAAGTATTTGTTAATGTCGTTTCTTAGTGGAAATCCAAAGGACAGAACCACTGACTCAGTCCCAGAGTGAAACTACTCTGTTTCTTTCTGCCCTCCTGCTGCCAAGTAAGAGTGGCTGATGCGGCCGGCCAAAGAGGCTACTGGCCTACACAACTGCTGGCTCGTGAAAACTTCCAGTACGGCAGTTTGCAGTCCTCTGATGTTTTATATCATGAACTAAATAAACACAGCCTCCTTTCCCGAATGCACAAAGCTGTTTCCAAAACACAAAAACAAGTTGATAAACAGGTAGAACTACAGGCGGCTTGGAGGCTGCCGCACTCTTTGGAAGACTTCCTCGGTCTGTGTGGGTAATCTATGTTAACATCTTGTCTTTAAGACATTGACCTCACTTTGATTCAGATATTCTAGAAAAGGATTCATTTCTTCTCCATTTCAAAGCTGTTTATCTGGCTTAGAAAATAGCTGCTTTAAACAGAAGCCTTTACACTTGTCTGGGTAAATTCTGTTCCAATTTTTGTTTTGGCCACAAGTCAAAGATAACAGCTGTGCGCTTGTGGGTTCACTGAACTCTACGTGCTTGTTGGCTGCATCACCAACCAGAGGGAATAACCAATAATTAGAACATTTCGGGTCATCTTGGGAAGAACAGAGTTTTCTCATGTTTGGAAAGGTGACGCGACCTCCCTCTGATTTTCCCAAATGCGGATGTGTCAGTGAGGATGCGTGGTGCTGAATAGACGAGCCTGGACTTAGGGCCACTGTGTCCTCCCTTTCCTGAACTATCACCTGATAAACGGAGGCTTAAAACTATATTTAATGTTTTTCCACTTCACTCTGGCTCTGCAACAGGCCCGAGCCATGATAACAAGCCAAAGCACTTGTGTATTCCTAGCACTTCAGCATTTCTGATCATAATGATTTGTGACTCAGACCTTGAAAGCTGTGGGGTTTCTTCCTAGTTGAATCAATACAAGTTTACATAAATATATGTTTCTGTTTTCCTTTTGTTCTTCCTTCAGCATTTATGTTGACTTGCTGGCAACAACAGACCATGGAAGGGTGGGGAAAAGAGAAATGGAGCAGATAGAGAGATGATTCAGAAGAAATTACTTGGGTGGGTTCTAATTTTTTCCTGATGATGACTTTTTTGTTTGTTGTGTTTATGAAGGGTAATGTGTTGGAATTTTCATTTTGAAAATATAAAATGTATCCTATGTATTTAAAGACTATAACCATTTGTATATTAAATGTGATAAACGAAAGTAATTCTCGTAAAGTATAATGAATATTACCACCCATTTTTTATACTTGATCCCTACATGAATTTCTCGTGTATCAGGGTATTTGGTGTGCTAGAGCTTTTCGTATTGGGGATAGGTGTTCACAACCCACCACTGATGTCCTCATTGCACATGAAGGGCTTCCTGTCACTGTGCTGTTTGTGAAATGTACTGTACCCTGCTGAGGTCTCAGGTGGGGTCTGAAATTCACACCCCTCCCCTTCTGCTCAACACAAGTGGGTCTATAGGGCTGCACCTGTTTGGGGTTGGGGTTGAGATGCATCCACGTTTTCCTTTGGCTAGTGGCAATGCTGAGCATGTTTGTGCTTGAACCCAAGACCCACCCCTGAATTCCCTGTCTTTAAATCCCATCCCAATAAGAAAGTAAATGAATGACTGTCATTATTGGTTAATATAGATAAATTGTCTATGTCTAGCTTCGGTTAGGTAAAGTCCAGCTACATATAGATATTAGTATAGAATATACACATATTTCCCATTTATTTAAGAATACTTTCAATGACATTTTTGTACTCCAGAGAAAAATTAGAACTAATTTGAAGGCTATGTGAAAATATTATATGCACTCTATGAACCAGCATGTGATCATTGAGATAGATTCTTAAAGTGTAACCTAGACTAGGACTGATCATCTTGTTTGGCAACAAGAATAGTGTCTGAAAAGCCATGATAGTAAAACATCAGTAGTATATCCTGATCCCTGAAGATATATATTCAGAGCACAGAGCATTCCACCAAGCAGTTTATTGTCTTTGTGTCCCCAAGGGCTGTTTCTTAAAGTGGTCTTGAGAACAAAGGGCCAAGACTTCAAAACTTTCCTCAGAGATGGAATGTGTGAGTTCAACTGCACGAGACTGAGAAACACTCATCTTCCTGAAACAAGACACAAATGTGCTGCCACACTTCTGGGTCACATTTCCTGTCTGCTTGGAGCATCCCTCTAAGATTGAAGGAACAAAGAGAGGTGGTTGGGAAAATTTATTGAATCCCAGAGAAGCCTGTGCTTGCAAATTATTTCTGTGCGAAGATTTAGAATCTGGCGAAAGACAGGAAAGTGCGCGGCAGGGATTTTTTTCCCTCCTCAGCATTTCTAGCAATGGACTGATTGGTGTGAGAAATTAGCCGCCCTGCTGAGGGTGAGGTGTGGCATCCTAACAGTACTTCAAATAAGCCCTTGTTTCTAGTATTTTGATCTTGAAATGGTGTGTCCTCTCTAGTGGTTTCCCTCAGTATCTTTGTTATGTTGTCACACAGAGGATGCAGTAAACAGACTGTGGGGCTCTGTCTACTAATACACATCATCTGATTAATTTTTATGTTAGTGCCTTTTCTCTTTGATTCCTCAAAGTGCCCTTATCCCTTTCACTTCTGGCAGCACTACATAGGTGCTCATTTAATGATGGAAAAGGCCCTCCAGAACGTCTCCTTCTGTCGTGTGAGCATACATGAATTTAACAACTATGGCAGAACAGATCTCTTTCTAACACATAGGAATAAATGATGATTTGGTTTTCTAGGGACCAAAACAGAAAAATATAGACGTTTCTATTAAAGAAACAGAAGCCATTTTTTTTTATATATCAGAAGTTCGATATTTTTAATGATCATTATTATTATTTTCTTTATTTTATTCCTATGTTGAAGTCATTCTTTCTATCATATCTACATTATGAAAAACAAGCATTTGAGGAAGGACTAAATCAGTAGATATGGTATACACAGCAGTGTCTTAATGATAGAACCAATTCCCTGCTTCTCATGAGGCCTTTAACCTTCAATCATTAGTCCCCTAACACTGTTTAATAAGTGCTGTCTTTAGCTTAAGGAAAGAAAAGAGCAAATAGATATTTTTTAATGACCTATTATGTGTCAGGCACAGTGCTGGACAATTTTTATTTGCTATCTCATTTAATACTCATAATGATTCTGTGAGGTGGGTGATATTTTTATTTTACACATGTGGGAACTGAGCAAAATAGAAGTGGAGATAGAAAAAAGGGGAATTGGGTTTTCATTGTTAATCACTTAAGTTCTGACTTTAACAGGCTTTCTTATTTTGGATTTACAGTGGTCCCCGTGTTGCATTTGGAAATGGCAGAGAAGGGTTGTAGCAAAGTCACAACATGCTCCCACTGGGAAATCACAAGCATATCATTGGATCCTTCCAGAATGAGCTATTTCTGAGCCCTAACGGGAGGATCTGCTGATGCGAGCACAGACATGGGTGCAGACCATGACATAGACTTCCATTTTGGGCATAGGATGACATAGCTCCACCCAACTCAAGAGCTCTCAAATATTGTATAAATAATAACTAAGCTCATCCTCTGGGCCAGATATTATTCTAATGGCTTAACAGGTATCATTTAACCCTGAGAACCCTATAAGGTAGAATGCTAACATTATCCCCATTTTACAGAAGAGAAATCTGAGGTAGCAGGATAAAGGTTAAGCCACTTGTCAAAAGTCACAAAACTAGCAAGTAGTAGAATTGGGGTTTGATCCAAGGCAGGCTAGTTTCAGTTACAGATGTTTGATCGTCTTCCACCCAGGCCCTTTAGAGTTGTCCTTCTAGAAGCTGACTTCTGGGGATGAGGTTCCTGTCCCCATGACTCTTTTCTTACCTCCTCTTTCAAGTCACTTCCTTCTGACCGACTTTCATTCTGGGGGAAACCCTCCTCGTCCCTTAGAGGGACTTCAACGCTCTTGAAACCCTGGTTTCCTTTTCTTGCACAGTATATGGGCTCCTGTTGGCTTCAGCACCCTTAGAACCCAAATTGTTAGCAACTGATAAGCTACTTTCCCTTTCTTGGAGAGCAGAGAGGTCTCAATCCTCAAATTATCTAGGCAGTGAGTTAAAATGTTTGCATTCCATCTTTTTGACGTATAGAGAAAGAGAGGAACAACAAAAACAAGTGAATTTATAGAAGTCATTACATATCCTGCCACAGAGATAATCAAGGAGTAGTAGAGTAGTCCACACAACTATAGTAAAAGCTTAGGTTGTGATATTTGCCTGGGTTCACATCTTCACTCCTCTATATAAGTAGCTGGTTGAATATATAACCAGTTAATCCTGTGCTCATAAACTACAAAACAGGTTTAATTTCTAGTTCATCACATGGTTGTGAGAAGCAATGGATATGGTATATACAAAGTGCCCATCACAGCACCTGGCAGTGGTGAACTTTTAATAAAAGTCATTTTCATTAATCATGATTGTGAAAGTCCTGGATGATGAAAAACCTGGTTAAGTCTTTTGTATTTTAACTCTACAGATGCCTTGAACACACACACTGTGATTTGGAGTATCTAGAGTTGGTACTTCCCATACTCTGACAGCCCCTTTCATATTGAACACTTTGCTGCATGGGAAGCACTGCGCAGAGGGCTTTCCACACCCATTCTAATCTTTGAGAACGTCTTATGGGACACGTACCTTGCTAGCTTCATTTCATTCAATGTTCAGACACTTTTCCGAAGTGCCACAGCTGGGAAGGAGCAGAGGTGGGATTTGAACCCAGCCTTCAGATCTCGACCATTATATTTCACTTGTGGCCAGAAAGAGAAACAAGATGGCTCAGTTATTGAAATCCAGGTTTTGGATGCAGACAGTTTAGATCCCAATTCCTGACAGCTAAGTGGGCTTAACTCCTCTGAACCCTTCTGAGTCTCAGTTTCTTCAACTACAAAATAGCCATAAGATGACCAATCCTGTAGAGCTTGTTTTCAAGAAACAAATAAAGTCCCAAACAGAGTCTGGCATGGATGCTAAATGGGTCTGGTTGTAGAAGAAGACTCATTTCTCAGAACAGAAGGCACTTGAAGCCAGAATGGGTTGTGGTATTTGCTGTCATCCTGAATCAGGAGAACCGAGCAATGGATTTACTTGGTATTATGAAGCTACTTTAGGAAAAAGCGTTCTGCTTGCAAAATAGTAGGGCAGGCAATGTATTTACACAAAACCCACTTTTCAAATTATGGAATATGGCAAACAGAATATTCTAAGCATGGCAGACATAACCATCAATGACCAACCGTCTTCTTGAAGAGGTAAACCTGATCCTTTTATGATATGAAACTATAAATTACTTCTGGTTCAACAGTTAGAATAATGTGGTTCTGGAACTAAGGATGGGCTAGATCCTGAAGGCACGAGTCTAGGGTTAAAAGAAGTGAGTTTAGGGCAAGTGAAAACTTGGATAAATTTGTAAAATATTGCCAAAAGAGCCTGCATTTTCTACTTGTTCAGCCTTTTGATGCCATTAAATGCATCATTTTGACAACAGACATAAAAGGGTGAGTTGAGTAGGTGAAAATTTTGCTTCCTTGCAAGGAATTTTACTGGTTTGATTTCAAATATGTAGAGAAGGCTTATTCATGTAATATTTAAAATTTTAAATGTAACTAAGGTGGTAAATGAAAACAAATCACAATTCTTTAAATGTCACTTCATTCAGCAGCACACATTGTCTGTGTTTCTCCTCAGCAAGTGGGGAAATGAAAAATGTCATGTACACACAAGGTTGACAAATTGATTTTTCTTTGTGAGTACACATCTTTGCGTTAAGAATCAGAAAAAAAAATGTACTTTGTAGTTTTAAACGCTGAGTTTATGCCATTTGGCCCCCTTAAAAAATTGCTAAGAAGAGCATAGCAGTAAAACATCAATATTTCTGTGATGTTTTGATATTTACCGGTGATGCTTCCTTAAGTATCACCTGCTCCACTGAAGCTGAATTCAGAAGGTACATCATAATTTTCAGGTATTATTATTTATTTTCAGCATTTCTAGATAGAAAATACAAAATGTTAAAAATATTTCAAAAACGACTTGATATGTAATTTTTTGCTCTTTCAAAAATGGCTTGGTATGTAATTTTTGTTCTTTCTTCACTCAGAATTCCTCGATCCACACATGATTTTTGTTCTAAACTTTGCCCTTGTGAAAGCCCACAGCCCTCAGAATAAATATAAAATATATAATTTTTCCTCTGAGGCCATCTGTACGATGATTTCCCAAAAGAACAACCACAAAAAAATGCTTTTAAACAAAGGATAAACATGGAGTTTTGGAAACTCTGATTACACTTCTTTGAAAGTTTTAAGCCAAGGCAAAAGGGGGCAAGTGAGACTGTAATAGAATTCATCTTGCCAGCAGCATCATATAGCATTTGCTCTCCTGAACACTAACTTCAGCTGTGATTTATTAGGGGACCAAGTTCATGTCATCGCGCTTGATCTTCAGAGACCTGGCTTCAAATCCTGATTTTACTCACAATTGAAAATGAGGCTGGTGGTCAGGTCCTAGCCCCGTGTGACATGATTGTCAGCCTGCACTCGGGAGAATGGCCGTCTGGAAAAACAGGGAGTGTTAACTTGCAGGTCAGGGACTCAAGTACATATCAGTGGAGTTTTTATCTGCACCGAGTCTGGGAGGGGCTGCGGCTCCTGACCTGCTCAGTGGGACGCTTATTAAGCTGCCTGACAAAGTGGCTTAATACAATCCTAATGTCCTCCTAGGAAACTTTTTTTTTTTTTTTTGGTCACAGCTTAAGAAAATGACTAATTATTAAAATTTTGAAAAAGAAATAGGTCTGGGACTTGGAATGTCTGTGTAAAATCCTAAAGGCAGCCAATTTTGCTTCCTGGCATTTACTTGCCCTGTGCAGCTTATAAATAGTTTCCATGTGGAAACTGCTGCTTCAGTACAGACCTCTGATAAGAGGATGGGGAAATTAGTTTTGTAGAAGTCTGTCAGTTCAGGGGTAATGTGTATGCCTAAGCATAATCTTTTTTTTTTTTTTTTTTTTTTTTTAATGAATGGCCTAGAGAATGAGGGTTGTTTGCTAACTATTGTGGAGAACAATAGGAAAAGCAAGAGATTTATAAAAATTAATTTCATAATTGGAGGTAAGACAGAGCCAGTCAATGTAATTAAAAAAGAGGGGAGATGATGAGCTTCACCAAGGCAAGAGTCTCTTGGAAAAATGTATTCCATTCATTATGCCATAATTGGGGGAAAGGGGACCATGGAGTTATTTTACTTGAATGTAATCTGAGTGGATCTTTTTTGGCAGAGAGGGAGACTGCTTGGGATAAGTGGTCCCTTTCCCTCATGGAAAGATCATCTCATCCATAGAAAACAGATATTATCTGGAACAAATTATGGTTCAGCTACCCTATCTTGATAGACATTAAATGGGGGCATGTGTGTATCATGATGCCGACTTTTATTTAATACAACCCTTTCAAAACACTTTCTAAGGGCCAAGCATTATCCTAAAGACGATCCAAACATCAACTCGTTTGCTCCTCATAACAACCCTATGAAGTAGATAGTGTAATTTATCATCCCCCATTTCCCAGATGAGGAAACTATGGCACAGAGAGGTTGAGCTGAAGGTCAAATATCTAGTAAACAGGAGAGCCGGGATTTAAACCCAGGCAGTCCAGCTCTGGAGTCTTGCTCATTCTAAGCTGCTTGGTGGCAATGCACCCTTGACTAGTTTTTCCCGCTAACCCCACCACAGACTGCTTACCACATACTTGCTTCATGAGAACTTTCTCCAGTGCTGCAGGGGTCACCTTGTCTATAGGTTTTAACCCTTTCTGAATTTGGCATGTGGTGCTGGGATAACTCATCTTGTACACGTCCATGACTTTAAGCTCTTTAGTCAAGCTCTGAGAACTGGTTAATCCTGCCTGAACATCAACATTACCAAAAAGCTCCATCAGAATGGACTTCTACCAACAGTGCAAGATGAATGGCTAAAGAAGATGTGGTTTATATATTCAACGGAATACTACTTGGCAATGAAAAAGAATGAAATCATGCCATTTGCAGCAACGTGGGTGGAACTGGAAGGTATTATGCTGGTATTATTCTGGAAGTCAGTCATAGAAGGACAGATATCATATGTTATCACTCATATGTGGATCTTGAGAAACTGAACAGAAGACCATGGGGGAAGGGAAGGGGAAAACACAGTCACAGAGAGGGAGGGAGGCAAACCACAAGAGACTCTTAAATACAGAGAACAAACTAAGGGTGTATGGGGGTGGAGGAGAAGGAAAATGGGTGATGGGCATTGAGGAGGACACTTGTTGGGATGAGCACTGGGTGTTGTATGGAAGCCAATTTGACAAAAAAAAAAAAAAAAAAAAAAAAAAAGAATGGACTTCTAAGAACAGCTAGCTTTTGGAGGGATTTTCCCTCCATTTGGTCAGGAAGCTTTCCCTGATACTCTGTAGGTAGCTGTCCCTGTTATATTGATAAACCTGTATTTGAAGTACCCTTTTCCTTGGTTGTCTTTCTTGTAATATAGAAGTTTTGTGAGACAGGGTTTATGCCTTAGTTGTCTTCTCACAGCCTCTGCCTAGCAAAACCCCTGATCTGCAGTAGGTACGCAGAGAGGTTTGTTGACGGCGTGAGACCAGTTGACCTTTGCTGTGTGGTTTCCAAGCACTTCCAGGCTGTGCCAACGGACAAAGGCTCTCTCCTCTCTACCTCGGGGAATAGAGTTTGTGACTGATTTTACAAAGTTAGGAATCGCTTTAACCTGTGGCATTCCTTGTCAAACAAAATTTAATGATTATTAGAGATCCTGAAATAGAAAGGGGGCAAACAGAATTTTTATTTGGAGAAACTCCCCCCAAACACCAATTTCACAAAAGAAACTACAAGGATTTTTAATTGCCTCTGGCTTCATTTTGCCAGTGCCTTTAAAAATTAAAATAGTACCAAATAAGAGGTTATTCTGAAAGCAGAAGAAGTCATTTAAGAGGAAAAAATCTTCCCTCATATCTGTGCTATCTGTGACTCGTGATATCTAAATTATAGGACGTGGCACAGTAACAAAACTCCCTTGACCTAATGTCCAACATTTCCCAAGTAATCTAAGTATTCTAACCTCTCAGCCCTCACCCGACGACGTGCCTACTCACTCTAATCATCTCTGCTCCCGCGGTCTTCCAAGTCCTGTCTCCCTTACTGTCATCTGAGGTAATTTTCAATTTTTATGTGGTTGCCTGTCTCCCTCCTACATGACTGCCCATGGACGCACGCGCGTGCGCGCACACCACGAGATTTTATCTTCTTTTAGCTCTTTCTCTCCTCTCTGCAGTTTCACAGTAAAGATCAGAAGATAGCTGGGCTGTTTTGTGGATGTGGAAGGAGGAGATAATTGAGGATTAAAATTGGCTACTCCTCACCTTCTAGATGTGTGGCATTTTCTTATCTGCTTGTAGGAGACGGTTAAGGTTTACTCAGCCAGTAAGGAGTTATTTTCAGGAGTCCAGAGGATTTTCCAACAGGGGTGGGTTGGACTGTTTGCGGAAGCAGTGGAGATTACAAGCAACCTCCGGAGGGTGTTTGTAGCGCTGACCTCCAAGCAGGGAAGCGCATGTTAGCTGTGGCCTTGCTCTACGGTTTCTAAAGCTAAGCTATTTCTACATCTGGTGGGTACATCGCTGTTTAAAAAATAGGCTAAAAATTTGAGAATAACCGCATCCTTGACAAGATGTATCCTTTTCTAAGGAGAAATGCTGCAGCTGTCTAACAAAGAATCACAACACTCCACAGCTGTCTGGGCAGGAAATGAAGAAAATTATCCTGGCTATCTCAAAATGGGTGTTTGGGGGATGGAGGAGGGTAGAAGAGTTGCCATAGACTATTCTGGAATTAGGGCTCTGAGCCTGCCTGATTGATCTTATCTCATATTACAGGGTCCTTGGTGATCAGATTTCAAGTGGCATTAAAAATTTGAACCATCTAAAATCAAACAGCACGGTTATGTAGATTCCGGATAAAGAATTAAAGTGAAAAATATGTCTATTTTTTACAGCAAGCAGGTTTCCCGTCTTCCTCTTCCCATCCAGTGAATAAATTACATTAAAAAAATTAATCTGAGTTACCTCAAAGTCAAATGTGAGGAAGCTACGCCTATAGGAATATCATACAATAATCATCATTCCAGAAGACAACTGTTCATGTTTTTGCAAAGAGTCACTGGATAACTGCTTATTGCACGGCCATTTTTTGTGTCCTCCATACTACTTTACAAAGGTGCAATTCCCAAGCACAGCTAAGATCAGATTATTCTTCTCCCCTAGAAACCATCAGTGGCTCCCCATTGTCCACAGCAGTGCTTCTCAAACCATAATGCACATATGAATCACCTGTGATCATGTAAAAATGCAGATTCTGATGCTGTTGGTCTAAGGTGGGGCCTGGGCTTCTGCATGTCTAACAAGTTTTCAGGTGTTCCTGAGGCTTCTTTTCCTTTAACCACAGTCTGATTAGCAAGGGTCTCCAGGATAGACCTGGCAATGGCAGCAATGTGTACTTACTTTCCAACCATCTTTCCAGGCTGACTGACCTGTATTCTCTTGACTCTCCAAAGCCACTCTACTCTCTGGACCTTCCTGGGCTACTATTGTTTTTCCAGATATATCCATACCTTCTTTTATGCTTTGAGATGTTAGTCCTTATCAATGTCTTACTTCCCTTTATTAATCCAAAGAGCCCACATTTTCCACAAGCCCTTTTCAGACTCTCCCTGATTGTTCTTTCACTGTCCTGCTCTCCTCTTGCATTTTGGTTGAAATTTGATTTTCCAACATACTGCTGTCTGCCAGACTATCCTTATTGGTTGTGTATCTGTCTCTCCCAATGAACTATGAACATAGTGGCCAGCGATTTCTATACATCTCAGCCTCTTCTGCAGCATTTTGCACAATCCCTGCAGAGAACAGGTGTCAATAAAAGTTTGCTAGAATGGAATAAAATTCACAAATTGTGTAAAATCACTTCTCTAGATGGCTTTCTCTTGAATAGCTGAACCTCACCAGCATTCAGATAAAGCTCTTCACTGTTCTTTCCTGAGAGGATATGTCTTACTCCTTGGTAGTTAGGGATCACTCCTGGGTGTTTTTTGAAAAGGTTTTGATTTAGAGGATCTGTGTATGTGACTATGTGGGCTAAGCTTCTTAAAGGGGCAATCCAGCTGAGAATCACAAAAGAAAGCTGAGGCTGCTTCCTTTGCCAACCATACAAGCTGGTTTTTTATTGTTGCTAATGAGAGGCACTTGTGTTGACTGTCTAACAGGAAGTATCTTAATCCTTTCTCATTAGACTTCTAAAATTAGCCTTGTTTTGCCCTGCCTGAGGAATCATAAGATGTGCTACCTTTCCAGTTTTTTAGGTGGGATGACTGGAGAACTGAAGGTCCATACCTACGGTCTGGAAGGACATTTCTAGCTGGGCATATTAATCTATAAGCTTTCAGAGTGACCTGGGCTCCGATTTTGGTACTGCAGTGTGTTAACATTGCTGTCCTAAACACATTATTTAGCCAATTTGAGCCTCATTTTTCTCATCTCATAATGGGGTAAATTATACTCAACTGAGGAATTATTGATATTAAATGGAAGAACATGTAACAATTGCTATGTACATAGGCATGCAACAAATACTGGTGAGTGTTCTTATAATTAGCTTCCTACTGTATCATCAGTGCTTAAAGCCCTTCATCCATGTTTACTGAACACATCTCAACTATTACAAGTTGGGGATGAGACTGGGGCTCCTGAATTAAGTATCCAAGTTCTTCTTTTTATAGATTCCTGGACACTGTGTTGTACCCTATCACAGGCCCTTTCTAGTGGCAGAAGCAATACGTCATTGGTGACTTGATTACATTCCAAGTCAATTGAAATTGGGACTTTTTAATCTCCTCTGGATCATGGATTCATTTCAAAATCTCATGAAAGCTATTAACCTTCTCCTAAGAAAAAAATTGCATGTATTCATGTACCTTTGCTTTTATCTTCTGGGGGTTGATGAGTCCCAGGATAAAAACCACTGGTTGCTGGATCTGCTTATAAACTTCTGGTTCCTCATGAGGCAAGAAGCCAAGAATAGCATAACAAAGTTGTACTGGCACAATAGAAGACCAGGAAGTTTAGGGAAAAATCACCCGACCATCCCCCAATTCATTTTCCCTGCTCAGGACAACCTAGAACAGAGATGGCTACTTGAAGTGGGGAAGGGGGTGGTCTGATAACTTTTTTATTATATCTTGTTGAGAATTATTGTCAAACATATATGATATGAAAAGTTTCTGATATATATAAAACAACGATATCAAAAAGGTTTGCAATGAAAGTGAATATCCCAAGTTAGAAAGCCTCTTCTGTTTTAGCCATGGAAAGGAAGTTGCCCAAGCAGCAAGGTATACTGTTCACCATTTATCTTGGTCCAGGTGGTAGATCTGTGTGCAAGCTGACTTGCATTAATAAACATTAACACAGTGGATGTGGAAACATGTCCAGGCCTTGCTCATCAGTTCCCATTTTCATACTTCCTGAGTAGGTTGGGAAACGTGGAAGGACAGCATGAATTCAATTTAACAGTCCAGTAAGTGCCAAAGAAATGATCACATCTCTGAAACTAAGTGTTTCAAACAAGATTTTTCAGATGGTAAAGAAAAGACAAATCCCTTGTTTAGTAAACAGCAAACACTTTATACATTAATCATCTACCAGACATTAGGTATAATCAAAGGTTCCGTTTTAGCTCAAATACAACTTATGTTCCCTAATTAATTACTTACAGGACTATGTAGTTTGCATTTTTAAGTGAATTTTCTACTTCCCAGATGTCTTCCTACAGGGATACTGTGACCCTTAGTAGAGAGGCTGGTTCTCTTATCACAGTGTTTTCAAGGCCTCTTGGGGTGTAAAAAAACACAGTTTAAGTACCACCTGCCATGTTGGACCCAGTAAGGAATTTGTGAAGTTGGAATGCAGTTCCTGCATTTAAGTAGGTTATATTCTTGGCAAAGAGGCTGCAAGTTGAGATGATGTAATTCAAATTTGATTTTTTTCCAGAGAAACGTTATAATGGACTTATCTTCCTGACCAAGTGTCAAGTCTTAGTGGATTCACAGAAATGAGGCTATCCTACTAGTAAGGAACTTCAAAGATAATCTGGGTCAGTCCTTTTCTTGAGTCAGAAAAGCGTTATTCTCACTGTTCAGATGAGACAAGGGAAATTCATTTAGAAGCTAAGTGTTCTGCTAATATGCCAACTAGGGGTGGGGCTTTGGAGGGTGAGGGAAGGATCTACGACAGCACTGTCCAATAGAACTTTCTGCAATAATAGAAATGAGCTATATCTGGACTACTCACTTCAGTAGTCACTAGCCCCATGTGGCTATTGAGCTCTTAAAGGCAGCTAGTGTGATGAGGAAACTGAATTTTCAATTGTATATAATTTTAATTAATTTAAATTTAAATATAAGTACCATGTGTGAATAGCACAGGTACATTAAACTGAACTTCAGTTCTTTTGAAAGGCAAGAACTGGGTGGCAAAATGAAAAGTATAACCAAGAGAATAAAATCTGATGAGATAAGTACCTCTCTGACTGAATTGGTTATTTTATAATGAAGTTTAAGGATCATCAATCTGCTGGTCAATACCAAGGAATTTTAGTAGTTTATAGCATGATAAAGTCTCAGAGCCATTTAACACATTTTATAGTACAGGGAAGAAAAGATACATGACGAATCCTAAGGGCATGGCCAAGTACCAAATCAAACATTTAGACTTAGGACAAGAAACAAATGCTATATCTCATGATAGAGTTAGGAGCATTTTAAAGAAAAATTCCCTAAGGATAATGGAGGAAGTTACCATGAAAAATTGTGGAATATATTTGGAAAAACAAACCCCAAAATGTTTTTGACTATGCACCTGGCCACAGGTCTAGAAGCAAAAACTATGCTTCTTGTAATTCTTTCCGCTAATTTGATTTTACTTCCAATTTAACATATCTACTTAAAAAAAATCATAGTAAAAAGCATGAGACCAGTCTTCTTACAAACTTGTAAGTGTGCATCACAATATCGGTAACTATAAGCACAAAGCTCGCTAGAATTTTTCCATCTTACGTGATAAACTTTAGGCCCATGAAAGAGCAACTCCCAATTTTCCTCTCCTCCCAGCCCCTGGCAATCACCCTTCTACTTTCTGTTTTGATGAGTTTGACTACTTAGTTACCTCATATAAATGGAATCATGCAGTATTTATCCTTGTGGAACTTGCTTATTTTAGTTAGCACAATGTCCTCCAGGTTCATCCATTGTTGCTGCATATGACTATATTTCCTTACTTTTTAAAGCCTGAATAATATTCCATGGTGTGTACAAATCACATTATTTATTCATTAGTCAATGGACACTGAGGTTGCTTCCACCTCTTGGCTATTACAAGCAATGCTGTAATAAACATGGGAGTGCACGCACCTCTTGGAGATCCTCATTTCCATTTTTTTTTTTTTTTGATAAATACTCAGAAGTGGGATGGCAGGATCATATAGTTCTATTTTTACTTTTTAAAATTAATCCTCCATACTCTTCTCCATAGTGGCTGTGCCATTTTACACTCCTAACAATGTTAAGGCTCCAATTTCTTGACATCCTCACCAACACTTATTATTTTCTATTTTATTTACTTATTTTCATACGGCCAGTCTAATAGGTATAAGGTGATATCTTATTGTGGGTTTGATTTGCATTTCTCTTATGATTAGTGATGTGATGTTGAATGTCTTTTCACATACCTGTTGGTCCTCTGTATGTCTTCTTTGGAGAAATACCTATTTCAGTCTTTTGCCCATTTTTATATTATTTGTTTTCTGCTATTGAGTTGCGAGAATTCTTCAAATATTTTGACATGAAACCCTTGTGAGATCCACACTTTGCAAATATTTTCTCCCATTCTGTAAGTTGCCTTTTTACTCTGTTGTTTTCCTCACTGTACAGAGATTTTTCATTTGATATAGTCTTTCTTATTTATTTTTGCTTATGTTGCCTATGCTTTTGGTGTCATATCCAGTAAATCATTGTCAAGATCAAGGTCATAAAATTTCACCCTATGCTTTCTTCTAGAAGTTTTATAGTTTCGGTTCCTTGCATTTAAGACTTTAATCCATTTTGAGTTGATTTTTGTGTATGGTACAAAGTTCCAATTTCATTGTTTTGCTTGTGGATGTACAGTTTGCTCAATATCATTTGTTGACAAGATTACTCATTCTCTATTGTGTATTTTTAGTGCTCTTGTCAAAGATCAGTTGACCATATAGACAGGGGTTTATTTCTGGGCTTTTTGTTCTGTTCCATTGGTCTATATATCTGTCCTTATGCATTACCATGCTGTTTTAATTCATTTTATTGTAGCTTCGTAATATGTTTAGAAATGAGGAAGTGTGAGAACTTTAGCTTTGTTCTTTCCCAAGATTATTTTGGCTACTCAGAGTCCTTTGTGATTCTGTATGAATTATAGGATTGTTTTTCTTTTTTCTATTTCTGCAAAAAAAAAATACTGTTGGGATTTTTATAGAGATTGCATTCAATCTGTAGACCACTTTGGGTATTATGGGACATTTTATCAATATTGCCTTTCAGTCTACAAAAATGGAATGTCTTCCCATTTATTTACATCTTATTTCATTTCTTTCAGCAATATTTTATAAATTTAGTGTACAGGTCTTTCTCCTGATTGGTTAAGTTTAATCTTATGTATTTCATTCATTCTGATGCTACCGTAAATGTAGTTACTTTCTTTTTAAACATTTTTAAATGTTTACTTATTTTTGAGAGGAGAGAGAGACAGAGTGCGAGTGGGGGAGTGGCAGGGAGAGAGGGAGACACAGAATCCCTAGTAGGCTCCAGACTGAGCTGTCAGCATAGAGCCTGATGGAAGGCTTGAACTCACAAGTGGTGACATGATGACCTGAGCTAAAGTCAGATGCTTAACTTGAGCCACCCAGGTCCTCCTGTAATTGCTCTCTTAATTTCCTTTCGGGTTGTTCATTGTTAGTATAAAAACACAACAGATTTTTATTTGTTAATTTTGTAGTTTACAACTTTGGTGCATTCGTTTATTAGTTCTAACTTTGTGTGTGTGTAATCTATAGGGTTTTGTTTTTTTTTTTTAACGTGTAGATCATGTCATCTTTCTTTCTGATTGGGATGATATTTGTTTTTCTTGCTTCATTGCTCTGGTTTAGAACTTCCAGTACTTTACTGCATAGAAGCAGTGAGAGTGGGCATCCTTGTCCTATTCCTAATCTCAGGACAAGGAAAACTTTGAGTTTTCCTCAAACTCAATAGGAATAGGACAGAGAAAAAACTTTGAGTTTTTCACTGTTGGGTATGAAGTTAGCTATTCACTTTTGATACATGGCCTTTATTATGGAGAGGTACACTCCCTATATTCCTAGCTTATTGAATGTTTTTAAGATGAAGGGTGCTAAATTTTATCAAGTGTTTTTTCTGTTTTTTATCAAATGTGAATTTTATTCTTTGATTTTATGTGATTTTTATTCTTTCCTCTGTTAATATGATGTGTCACATTAACTAATTTTCCTTTGTTGAACCATACTTGCATCGCAGGGATAAATCTTAGTCATGGTATATGATGGGTTTTTTTAAAGGTGTATTGAATTTTGTTCGTTAGTATTTTGTTGAGGCTTAATATGTATATATTTTTAACTTGTATTCATCAGGGATATTGGCCTGTAGTTTTCTTTTCTTATAGGGTCTTTTATGGCTTTGGTATCAGGGTAATGCTGGCCTCATAAAATGAGTTTTCAATTTTTTGGAAGAATTTGAGAAGAATTGACATTCTTTAGCTGTTTGGTAAAATTTACCAGTGACGTCATCTGCTCTTGGGCTTGTCTTTTTTGGGGAGGGTTTTGATTACTGATTCAATCTCCTTACTAGTCACAGATTAGATTTTCTATTTCTCCATGAGTCAGTCTTGGTAAGTTGTGTGTTTCTAGGAAGTTATCAATTTATTCAAAGTTATCCAATTTGTTAGTTTGTAATTGGTTATAGTTGTCTCATAATCCTTTTTATTTCTATGGCATTAGTTATTAATGTCTTTTTTGTGTGTGTGTCTTTCCTCTTTTTCTGAGTCCAGCTAAAGATTTGTCAACTTTTTTGATCTTTAAAAAAAAAAAACAAACAACTCTTAGTTTTGTTAACTTTTTAAATTATTTTTCTCTTCTCTATTTCTGCTCTAATCTTTGGTATTACTTTCCTCCTGCATTTAGTTTGTTCTTTTTTTTTTTTTTTTTTTTTAATTTTTTGAGTTGTAAAGTTAGGTTGTTTACTTAAGACAATTTTTTTTAATGTAGGCCTTGTCACTACAAACTTTTTTAGTACTGCTTTTGCTGCATCCCATACCTGTTGGTGTGCTATATTTTTGTTTTCATTTGTCTCAAGGTATGTTCTAACTCCCCTTTTGATTTCTTCTTTGTCTTATTGGATGTGCAAGGTGTGTTTAATTTTCACATACTGTGAATTTTCCAGTATTCCTTCTGTAATTAGTTTTTAGTTTCATTCCATTGTGGCTGGAAAAGATGCTTGATATAATTTTAGTCTCTTTAAATTTGTTAACACCCAGGGCGCCTGGGTGGCTCAGTCGGTTAAGCGTCCGACTTCAGCCAGGTCACGATCTCGCGGTCCGTGAGTTCGAGCCCCGCGTCAGGCTCTGTGTTGATGGCTCAGAGCCTGGAGCCTGCTTCTGATTCTGTGTCTCCCTCTCTCTCTGCCCCTCCCTCGTTCATGCTCTGTCTCTCTTTGTCTCAAAAATAAATAAAACGTTAAAAAAAAAATTAAAAAAAAATAAATTTGTTAACACCTGCTTTGTGTTTTATGACCTAACATATGATCTATCCTGAAAATATTCCATGTGTGCTTAAAGAATATATAGTCTGTTGCATAGACCCACATCTCACATAGTTTTTGTTGCTTAAAAAGACAATGACATCATTATATTTAAAAATATATAAATTTTAGTTCTCACAAGAGCAATATCCTGTATTTGAATAAATGTTCATATAAACGTAAAAAAAAAAAGAATATATATTCTGTTGCTGTTGGGTGAAATGTTCTTTACATGTCTATTAGATCCACTTAGTGTTTAGTATTGTCCAAGTCCTCTGTTCCCTTATTGATCTTCTATTTGGATATTCTATTATTGAAAATAGAGTATTGACATCTCCTACTATTATTGTGTTGCCGTCTATTTCTCTCTTCAGTTCTGTCAATGTTTGCTTTATGTATTTAGTTACAGATACCCCTGATGTTGGGTGTGTATATAATTGTTATATATTCTTGTGAATTGACCCTTTTTTATTATAATATCTTATCTTTGTCTCTTTTGACAGTTTTGTCAAAAATAAGACAGAAAAGTCTGTTTTTTGTTGTTGTTGTTTTTGTTTGTTTCTGATATAACTATGGCCACTCTTTACTCTCTTTTTGGTTACCATTCACATATAAATGTTTTTTTATCCTATCACTATCAGCCTACATGTGTTTTTAAATCTATAATGAATCCTAGTAGACACCACGTAATTAGATTTTTGAAAAAATTCATTCAACCACTCTAGGTCTTTTTATTAGGGAATTTAATCCATTTATATTTAAAGTAATTATTGATATAGAAGGACTTACTATTACCATTTTGTTAATTGTTTTATGTCTATCTTATAGTTCTTTTGCCCCTTATCTTAGTTTGTTTAGGCTGCTATAACAAAATATCACAGACTGGGTGGCTAATAAACAACAGGAATTTATTTCTCACAGTTTTTTAAGGATCTACCTCACAAGACTATGGGATCTGGCAAGTCTGAAATCTGCTGGGCAGTCTGGTATACTGGAAACTAAGGTAAGAACTGATTTTGCCATTTTGAGTCCAAAATTAGTAGGGTAGGTTGGAAGGCTGAAAACTCTGGCAGGGTTTCTATATTACAGTCTTGAGGAAAATTACTTTTTCTTTATGGAACTTCAGTTTTTCTTTTAAGGCCTTGAAATGAATGAATAAGACCCACTCACATTATTGAGGATAATCTTTAACTAAAGTCAACTTATTGTTAATATTAATCACATCTAAAACTATCTTCACCATATCATCTAGTTTAGACCAAATAATTGTACACCATAGCCTAGCCAAGTTGACACATAAAATTAACCATCAGAATATTCTACATTATATAAAATGACTAACCTAATGTCAGAGAGAATCAAAGATTGTCAGGGCAGAAAAAGACATGGGAGACCATATTGCTGAAGTCTTCATTTCACAGTTGAGGAAACTGAGGAGCAACAAGGTAGAGTGCATTATTAGAGGTAATGTGGATTAGTAGATAGGACTTTGGAGTTGGAAAGATGTAAATATGAGGGTCATGTTCATCTTTTATCTTTTTTTATCCTTTGACAAGATATTAGCCTCTCTCTGCCTCAGTTTCAACATCTGTAAGATGGGAATTATCTACCATCCTTAACAGTAATATTTGGTAAGAACAGTCTGTAGTAGAGAGTGATTGCTTAATAATTGAAAATTAATTATTATCATTATTGACATATCATGGGGTGATGATGTAGCTTTTAACTTGCTTAAGAACTTCGCTAGAAAGTAAGAAAGAGTATTGCCATCTTAGTTCTTTGTTCCTTATCACAATGGTGCTTTCAGTAATAATGTGAAATTATGCTAAATGTGATAGACTATCTAATCAATGGTGTATACTTTTATTTTTTTTTTAATTTTTTTAACGTTTATTTATTTTTGAGACAGAGAGAGACAGAGCATGAACAGGGGAGGAGCAGAGAAAGAGGGAGACACAGAATCTGAAACAGGCTCCAGGCTCTGAGCTGTCAGCACAGAGCCTGACACGGGGCTCGAACTCACGGACCGTGAAATCATGACCTGAGCCGAAGTCGGACGCTTAACTGACCAAGCCACCCAGGCACCCCTCAACGGTGTATACTTTTAAATCCATGTATTCCTCACTTACAAATACTGAAATAAAATCAGCCAATGCAATGTTTTGTCAGTTGCAGATTCTTATCAGGGTTTGGAGATTCAGGAAAGTATTCCCAGGCAGATTTTGAAGAGTATGTTGAAGACTGTTCTCATGGGGAGGCCTGAGTCCATGTCGGATGAATTTCTGAGATATTGATCCAGGGCTGTTTGTTTTGTGGCTCTCTTTTTCTCATTATGAATGCACCTTTGCAAGCCTGGCCTTAGACGTCATGATACTGTCCTTTCTGCTTAGAATCAGAATGTCTGTTTTTGCTACCTTGAACCAATGGCTCACCAACTTAGCAGCTTCCCCGTGCTTGTGGATGCTGTATACAGAAACCTGAGCTGGCACAGACCGACCTAACTCTTACTTGCAAGAATTCTCCATTCTTTGATCCTTTACTGTGTTGTTGTTTTACAATGTCAAGAGCCTAAAAGCTTTGGCTTGAATGGTGGCCAAACACATAGACATTCAGGACTGAGTTTGATCCTTAATCCACAAAATCAAAGATTCCCCTCTCAGCCACAGGTCCTGCTTGTTGCCTTATAAAATTGGATTACTACTGTCACTAGAACTGTCTTTTCCTTTTATCAGTCATTCTAAAAGCTTGACTATGAGTGTGCCAATAAAATAATGAGACAGCCCCCACCTCCCAACAAACATAGCAGAAAAACTGCCAACTGAATTTATCTTTGAAAGTCATTTTTCCTCAAACATTTTTGAAACTCACTGTTTAGAACTGTTTTTAAAATGTCTTGTAGTGACAGTTTTCACAAAAGAAAAAAAATTAGTGTTGTTATATTGTAGTCATAGGACATTCTTCTAGGCTCTACTGTATTTTTCCCCCTTCATTATTTTTTCCTCTCTTTTCTCCATTTCTTTTTGTAGGGTGGGAAGTGGAAGAAAGAATGGGAGTCAAGGCTAAGGAGTCAAAGAGGAGATGGGGGACCTGAATGGAGGACACCTCAGGAGGACTCCATGGGGTAATGCTTCTCAAACTTAAATGTGCACTGAAATCTTTGGGGATCATGTCAAATTTCAGATTCTGATTCAGTCGGTTAGGGTACAGATTGAGGGTCTATATTTCTAATATGTTTCTGAGTTATGTCACTGCTGCTGGTCCACGCTCAGTATTCAGAGTAACAAAGACACAGAGAAAGAGGGAAGCCACAGTATAAGAGCCACTATAAATGAGACATCTTACATGTTCACTCGGGCACTTCTTATAACAGCTCTGTAAGGTTACTTTTCCTTTGTTACAAATATGGCTGTAGACTCAGAGAGGTTAGGTAACGCACTGAGCTAGATTCCAATCTGGTTTAGTGTGATATCCAGGATTCCAGTTGGCCTCTCAATGCTGCCTCTCATTTTTAATATGTGTGCTGCCCTCCTTGCTAGTGATGCTCAGGCCCCAGCAAGGTGCCCACATTCTGCTCCACAGAAGCTTCTCACAGCAGCTGCCCCTTTCCACTTTCACTTGTCCAGGACCGTTGGTTTGGTTACAGCCCCCTTCCTTGCCCCCAGTCTCTTTTTCTCCTCCAAACATTTTACACAGTGCTGCCAGAGTGATCTTTAAAGTGCAGCTCTCATCAAGTACTCCCCTGTTTGAAAGCCTTCTGCATATATGACACACTCTTTGGCTTGACATTCAAAGATTTTCATGATACCATCCTTGCTTCCCAGATCTCTCCCACATATCCATTGGGTTGCAACCAAATGGGCTACTCCTGTTTGCTTGAACAGACCCTGAACTTCCTTGGTTTCCCAACCTTTGCGTATTTAATCTTTCTCCTGCAATCCTCAACTCTTCCTCTCAGCCATGTTAAGATCTTTTCCATGCCTTGTCTACCCCCCTAAGCCAGATGCCAGTACTCCTTTTTTTGGAAATTCTCAGATCCCTTTCTTGACAGCATGCTTCTTATTCCATCTCAGGCAATATCAACCCCATTCTAAAGCATGATGTACAGGAGACTTTGTGGAAATTGCCATCTTTTAGTACTTGTGGAATCCTGCCCCCTGGGTATCAGGAGCCAAGAGAACAGAGCAAGCGCTAAGCAATATTTCATAAATTCAGTGATACTATAAAATTGAGAATCATGAATGAGATTAGATTGTAAGTAAACTGTAAGTTAAGTACTTTCAGAATATTAGCTCTTTAGTTTTTGTGGTTTTTCTTTTTTTGAGTTTTTAATGTGCTGACTAAAGCTCAGAATAAAACTATACGTTAAAACAGTATATAATGTGTCCAGTGCTCATTCTCATCATCACCTGTAAAATGCAACAAAGAAATCCCTTGTTCCTAGAATGGTAGGGGTATTTTCTGAATGTGCAGCCATGGGACAACTAGAACAGTGCCTGGCATATAGAAGAGGCTCACCAAATGTTGCTTTCCATCATTTTGTTCTCTAAATTAATTGTATAGGACTGCTGAAGGGATTTCTTTGATCTAGAAAGCTTACACAGCAGTGAGAAGAAAGCATTTGGTTTTAAGCATTTTTTTTTAACTACCAGGTGTAGAAATATCTTGTGAAATAGAAAGTGGGAAGCCACATCTCCCTGGAAACCTTTTTGATATTCTTAGACAAATCAGAAGAGCAATGAATAGCCACTGGTAATAACAATAACTCACTAGGCACCATGTTCCTTTGTCTTGGCAGAATGTTTTGGAAAGATTGCCAGTCTTTGTAGTTCTCCTATAAAGCAATCCTCTTGCAATGATTCAGTTTAAGGGAAGATTACCTCTTCTTCACCTATGGTGGACATTAAAGAAGGAAGACGAAATACAGTACAGAAGCCAACTTAATAAGAAAATTATTCAAATCGCCAGCCCTCTGTGTTACTAGATTTGACCTTCATGTCATTAGCATTGATATCAAGATAGAAAAAATTGTTTCCTATGTGCATTGACAACAGTGACCCTGAAATTAAAATGTGCCCAAGAGTCATCTGGGAAGGTTGTTAAAAATGTAACTCTCTGAGAAATTCTGATTCAGTAGGTATTCTGTATGACTTAAGAATCTAATATAAGTGGTTCTTGGATTACTTTACAGTTTTCATATACAGTTGAAGAAATTGAGGATCAGATTCTTAACCAGGAAAATAAAAATGAAAATGCCAAGTGATTTTTCAAAGTTTACACGGTTAGACATATAGAAGTGCCAGGATTCCAGCCTAGGTTTTTTATGTCAATCTGGCTATTTCCTCTAACTCACGGTTGCCTCTAATTATCTAGGGATGTGTGTCTCAAAATTAATGTACCTATAAATCAATTGGAAAATTTGTCAAAATGTAGATTCAGATACGGTAGGTCTGAGGAGGAGCCAGAGAGCCTGCATTTCTAACAGGCTCTCCTGGGTGATGCTCCTGCAGCTGTTCTGTGGACCACACTTTGAGTCGCCAAAATGTAGGACATCGTTGGTCCTGGATTGAAACGTGTAAAGAAATGAGAGCTGGCCATGAGCTAAAATAAATTGGCGCTTTCTTACTCTGTAGCCTCTATTGTAGATAACACAGGATTGAGAAAATAGAAGGAGACTAGATAAATAAGAATACAATTTAGTTGCTGAAAGGCCCAGGGGAATCAGGTGGTGGCCCTGGGTAAATCTCACTTTGCTTTTTTTTTTTTCCCCCTCTTTGGTGTAGTTTTCATGGTGATCTGTCTCCCCGGGAAGCTATTGAGTGAGTCTGATGAAAGCAGATGATTGTTCCTAGAAATATGAGTGAAGTAGCAGGAAATGAAGATGTATGAGAAGAAATAGAACAGAAAGCATGGTTGGAGTTAATGTGAATTTTTTTAGATGATGAAATGACCTAAAAACAAAAATGAAATGAAAAACATTTATGTGTGTTCATAAGTATAGTTAACAGGGTTTCAAAAAATATCATAAAATTAGGTTATGGAATTGAGATTATTAAGCAGGAAAATAAAAATGAACACATAAAATTACCTGCTTCTTTTTCTAAAGTCTTTGAGACTAGTTATTTTATACCTTTTCAGAGAAGGGAAAAGAAATAAAAATTGAAGTAGAATTACTTCTGCACTGAAGAAGAAGTATTTCATTTGGCATAAGAGAGAAATTCAGAGTCTCTAAAGTCTGAAAATAGTATATTGGGGGAGGATATAGACACAACATTTTTAGAAATTTTTAGAAAGTGATGCTTCTTTTCTGAAGAGCTTTAATCAATTAAGATTTGAGTTCCTATTATGTGCCAGACACCAGGCTGGGTACAGGAATACTGCGATGATAAGTTATGGTACCTCACATGAGACAGGAGACAGATTTGCAAATAGATAACTATAATGCAATGGAATGACTTACAATAGTGGAATTGTGAGCCAAATGTGGGAAGTCAGAAGAACTAATTTTGTCCGAGTGAGTTAGGGCAGTCTTCAAAGACATAATATTTAATATAAGCATTGAAGGATCGTAAGAGACGGCCTGAGGAAGCTTATTAATATTCACTTCAGCAAGTATTATTTATTATTACATAAAATGGTTAATAAAAGTCTCCCTATGAAAGCTGACAGTCTTGAGTTCAAATCCCAGTCCCACTGTTTCATGATTGTATAGCCTTGGGCATATTATGTAATCTCTTTGAACCTAGATTTTCTCTTTTGAATAACAATATGGTATGCTCACTGAGGAAATAAATGAGATAAATGAGGAAGCAGTAAGTGCATGACTTTCAGTCTTCTAGATATACCTGTATTCTGATGTCAAGAGATTTAGATCCTAACTAAATTCCTGAAGACACAATTCTCTGAATGAGGTTGTTTCTTTTATGAATGCCACATTTGTTGGTTAAATTCTCTGTTCTAAGATTTCCATTCATTTCCTGATCTAGATTTTCCCTCATGATACTTGTACTGGCTTTAATAGTGTTCCCTACAAAATTCATATCCACACAGAACCTCAGAGTGTGACTTTATTTAGAAACAAGATCTTTGCAGATATAATAGTTGCATTACAGCGAGATCATACTGAATTAGGATGGGCCCTAAATTCATTATGACTGGTGCTCCTATAAGAAGAGGAAAAGATGCACAGAGGCAAAGGAAGAAGGCCATGTGAAGACAGAGGCAGGGATTGGAGTCAGGCTGTCAAATGCCAAGGAACACTGAAAATTACTGGCAACCACCAGAAGCTAGAAGAGGCTAGGAAGGATCCTTCCCTAGGCTCTGAAGGGCCTTTGGAGAAAGCATGGCCCTGACATTTTGGAATCCTAGCCTCTAGTATTATGAGAGAATAAATTTCTGTTGCTTTATGCTAGCCAATTTGTGACGCTTTGTTACAGCAGCCCTAAGAAACTAACTTGACACCTATATGCCATCCGCCTTCCAGTTAGAGTCATGAGGTTAGTTCTAAAGTCACATTGTGGCTTTGCAGCATGGTGACTTGACCAGGCTGGGCTGCATTCCCTAGAATTCTCTTTCTTCCCTATATGTTTTTGGTTAAGGTGGGTCACATGAGACACCTTTGCACAAGTTTTGGGGGTCGCAGTTGAAACAGCAGTAGCCATATTGTTTCTGTGCTCAGAAGGTTAGGTCAGGGCCACCTGGTGCTCTTGTAGCCCATACACAGGGCTGTGGGGCAGCAGCCAACAGCTGCTCTACTTTCCCCTGGATGCTTCTTCAGCTTCTCTGACTCCTAGGCCAAGTACGTTTAACCCTGTGAGGAATGATCCATTTGTCTTGCAGGAGACTGTGAGAGACTCTACATGGGTTCTAGCTTGGCCTCTCTTCCCTTCTGAGCTGCCTGGCCTGCAGTCATCAAGCTCCAGCATCAGATGCAAAGACAACAGCCTTGCAGAAATGATTTCCCAGCTAGCTCAACTTTGTAAAGTCAAATCCTTATAATACATTACTTTTTTGATTGGGACCTCACAGATATAGGCACGCTGTGCCCCAAAGTTTAGTCCCAAGCTTTCAGGCAAGATAATCACTCCCTGTCCACAGATGAGAGGGTTGTATTTTAAAAATCTGTGCACCTGAGGTTCTTGAACATACTAGGTAAAATGCCAAAGAGTGTTTTACGTGAACTTACCTTTTGGAGCTCTCAGCCTATAGGAAATTTAGTGGCTCAGCATAAAGATCCCCCATTTCCTCTCCCTCATGTTTGTGACTTTTTTTTCTCCTTGCTTTGCTACCAGAGAAAAAGAAAATTACAGTCAGCTCCTACTGTTCCCTGCTTCTTCTCCTGCTGGGAGCAGTAGGCTCCAGGGTTCATATTCTGTTTTATAATGGCTTTTTCAGCCATCATTCGGGAAGACCTTGGCTCGACTGTCAGCATGGAGCGTGGCTGTCTGCAGCTGGAGCCTCAGAGGAGAGCCCCTGACTCTGCAGCGACAACCCCTTCTCTTCAACCTTGTGCTAGATCTCTTCCCTGAAAGCCGCACAATGTAATCAGAGACATCCTGATGCTGATGGGAAGATGAATCATGATAATGGGTGCTGCATTTTTTTAAGCTCCCATTCACTTTGTGCGTAAAAGCTGGCCATGACATTTGCAGCTGGCTCTACCAGGCAGTTCTTCTTGTGCCAGCACTGAGTATGCTCTCATAATATGGCCCACAATGAAAGCTTCATGCAATTATAATGAAGATCCTGTAGCCAGAATGAATGACTCCATTCACTGCAAACATGGAACTTGCTATGGATGTTCAATTGCATTTGATGCCTCCTGGATAGAGTAGAAAGGGAGGTGAATGGTGATGTCATCTTGGGAGAAAATGGGTTAGAATAAGCAAAAGAAGCCTTGCTATTCTCAATTTTAGTTCGCATGCCAGTAGAATGATGCCTGCAACCTGGCATTTTGCACCTCATAGGTCATGGATAACAGTCTTTCTTTCTTTCTTTCTTTCTTTCTTTCTTTCTTTCTTTCTTTCTTTTTCTTCTTCTTCCTTTTTTTTTTTTTTTTTTTTTTTTTTTTTTTTTTTTTACAGAATCATTCCATAGCTCCTTTTGGTCCATTGGGCAAAGCTCTAGTTCATTAACTTAGCATGTAGGCCCATTCTCAATCTAGCCCCAACTTAGTCTCTCTAAACCACTGACCATTTCTTTAGAATGCCATTTACCTGTATATTTCTGTGACTTTATTTACCTTAATTTTCTTGTCTCTTTTCTACCTTGGGTACTATTATTTAGGTTTTAAGAACTAGCTCAAACATTATTACCTTTGACATCCTCACATAAAATGAGGAATTATTTCTACTGTGTTCCCCATAGACTTTTCATAAACTTCTACTATAATCCACAGTACAAATCATGTAATTATTGATTTATCTAACTTTTAATTTTGTGTTTTGTTTTGTTTTTTGTTTGTTTGTTTGTTTTTTGTGGCCTTGATGGATTCATCAGAACCTAGAATAGTTCCTGGAGCCAATGTGGAATCAACAGCTTTTCTTTTTGAAGAGAATTGAATAGCATCGGAAAGAGAACAATTACCTTGGCCAAACATCGTTAAATTATGACTTTGGCTTCCTGGGTTCTAATCTCAATTGTTTATTTCCATTTGACCTTAAACTATCTTTAATGGCTGGTCAGAGCTGAGTGACACTACAAGTATGGGAAGTCTCAATTTCCTCTTGCCTTGATTTCTTCATTTGCTAATTGGTGACTGTTATATCCACTCTTGCTAACTCATATATATGTTCTGAGAATCAAGTGAAATAAGAAATATAAAAATGATAACACCCCCTACTTCATTCCGCATCAAGAGAGCATACAGCAATGCTAGCTATTTTGAATAATGTTTTCCTCATACCTTCAGGGCTCACTAACTCTCTGACAATGGACTGTTAAAACGGGCTGACCCAGACTGAGAGTCTATTCCTCTGCCACCCATGATTGGTAGGGAGGAGGTCCAGGAAGGCCAGCAGCTTCTGAAACTTAGAAGAATGAACTTTGGTGTGTGGTTTATTTGTCGTGGGCTTTTCCTGTTCATTCTCCAGGCTTGTGTCAGATACTTGGTCAAAATAGTGGTGATCAAGAGGAAGACATGAGTTTGAAATGCCAAGTCAGTTAATGGACTGCACTCCCTAAGAATAGTGGTACAATCAACAAACCTTTCTTGGGAGGCTCTGGAGATTACTAAGGGACAGTGGGGCTCTTCCTTGAAGACTTTATGAAGGAAGAGATTCTTATTGGTCCAAGATGGCCCAGTATTCTTCTTAGTTGAGGCCGGCTGCTTCTTTCTCCTCCTCAGGTATGAGCTGGCATAACCATTTTCTTTGGCAATTAGGTTCAAGATAACCCAGGGAAAACTTTAAAAAGCAGAGGAAAATGGTCTCTGGTGTCGACATCCCCCCTATGTACTTTCTCCAACATTCCTACAGCCTTTTACCCTGAACTTGTAGCATGCAAGGGGCCTCGTTTTGGCCCTTAGCTGTCCAAATATCACTCCTTCCTGTTTGCCTTTCCCCAAGTAGTAGAAAAAGAATTAGTAGCTTATTGTTTTAATTATGAAAGATGATCACTGCTTAATAGATTAAGGTGTCTTTATTTCCTGTGTTTCCAGGCTTTTACTGGGGTAAAATAGCAAAATTTCAAAGCAGACTATAGTGATATAAACCACAGAAGAATGTTTTTCTCTGATAATTTCAATACCTTTGCTCATTAATAATTGTGGACATCTGCACATTAGATTATGATGTGTACTGTCAGAGTTTTAGTGCTTTTTCTTGTGTCTACAGAGAAAAAATGAATTTCAAACACTCTTAAAATGGAGATTCTTAAAAGCAGGAAACAGTTCGTGCCTCTTGGGCAAGTCGAAATAAGATGATCTCTGGATTGGGGGAGGGGAGAGGCAGTGGAAGACATAAGATGAAGGGAACAGATTTTGTTTTCCTTTTGTATTAATAACCCAGATGGTCACACTACTGAAGACAATCACATCTTAATAAATTATTGTTACACTGGTAGTCATGAAGAAACTAAAAAAGAATACAAAGAGAAGCCATCATGCTTTCTCATGTAGTTTAGTAATAAGAGTTGCCATAACATGATGCGTTTTCAACCGGTCAGGTAAAAATAAAATTTGCTAATGAGATATGACAACCTTAAGTAAGGCACATGGAGAGAATTCACATATTAGATACAGAAAAAAAATGAGTGTTCTAGTTATAAACCCAAGATATTTGTATCTCATCAGCAAAAAACAAGCTTACCAATAGGTGATAGCCTTGTTATATCAGTGACATCAAGAGTGTCTTAATTGTCATAATTCTGTAGAAATGCCTTCTACGTATGTTAGCAAAATAGATTAAAAATATCCGCCTGTGAAAATGAATGATTTATTGCTATTCCCTAGACAAGGATGGTTTCATTTAAAGTAGTAATAAACACCTGGCATTTGCTCATCTCTGCTTTTTCTTTTGTCCAGCTTCTCTCTCTATTTCATAGACTCTTGGTTGGAAAGGAATAGTAAAATGGTCACCTTGTTCATCCACTCATCTGATGCTTGGATCTTTTCCAAAGAAGAACAAACAGAAGGGCTTGAACTGCTCTGGCAAGTGACCTCCTGAGGTCACCCATTCTGCCTTTAGATGCCCCTGACTGCTCAGGGTCTCTTTTCTGCATCTCCTTCTCACTGGCCCTGGCTCCGCTCCCTGGGACTTCACAGGATAGTGCCAACCCTTCATGAAAACAACAGCCCTTCAAGTATCCACCAGGTCATGTAAGCCTTTCTTTCCCCCCTCAGACTAAACATTCTGTGTCCTTCCATCATTCCTCTTATGACAAAGTTCAGAGTCTCTTCACCCTGGCAACTTTCTTCTGATTGACCACATGCTTCTTAAATGTGGTATCAAAAGGGGAATGCAACACTTTAGATGTCATCTAACAAAGCAGAACAGGGCTATAATTTTCCTTAATCTATTTGAAATGAACATGTATTATGCTGCTTGAACTCAAATTAACCCTTTCAAAGTCATATGAGATTTGATGGGCATCAGTGATTTTTTAAAATCACATAGCTGCTAAACAATGTCTTCACTCCATCCTATTCTTGTACAGTTGTTTATATAGATCCACACATCAGACCTTTCATTTATTCCTACTAAACTTAATTTTAGGTTTGATTCATTATTCTCGCCTATTACATTTTTAAAAAAAATACTTAAGACAATGAGATGTCCAGTCCAATCCGAGCAGAAGTTGTAAAGTTGTTGAACCAAAGGAATGACAGGGGCAGAGCTCTTGACATTTCACTGCATCCTCTTTCCTTTTGTGGTCCTTCATTCCTTATAACAATCTCTGTGCTCTCAGCAATGCTGCCTTTTCCCTTTGGGTTGTTGAATGATTGATTTTGAAAGCCTGCTAACTTTGGCTTGGACAACTATGATAGAGCATTATTATGAAAGATGCTTTCTCTTTTCCTTTATAGAAGAAGTCTTGAAATGACATACATTCCCTGTCTAAGATCTAGTCTATTCTTGACCTTTTGGGAGACAAAGTTAATGATCATGCTGATTGGTCACCACTTGGCTCAACTGCAGTTGCCTTTGTAACAACAACAACAACAACAACAACAACAACAAACAACCTGTTTATAGTGTTGAGATTCAAGAAATATTAGTTCTGACCCTGGCATCATCTCCTTGAACAAGTGAGATAATCTCTCTAGGCCTCAGTTGCTGAAACAAAAAAGGATAGAGTAGGTTTCTTGGCCTCATGATCAGTGCTTTGTCTATTTCCAGAAATGCCATAGCTTCCTTATTATGGAAACATGTTTAAAATCTCGCTCACTAAAAACTGAGTCCTCTATGCTAAGGTAAGAGTTCTCCATTTGAAACCAAATACTTCATGAGAAAGTTAATGCATTTAAATTAGCTACTAATACTTTAGAGTACAGCTTTTTGGAAGGTTGCCAATTAAATAGCTGAAGAAGCTTTGCATTGGATGAGAGTCATAAAATGAAAGTGTAGGTAGGAGATAGTGGAAAAGCCCCGCACCAGGGAATTGCCTGGAATCAAGAGGCATCATATGCTATATGGGGTATCTTGCCAGCTAGAGGTGGACTTAGAAGCTGTGAGTCTGAGTGGAAGGATGATGACAAATTATTGTAGGAACTGGAAGGGAATTAGGCAAGCAGCCAATTCAATCCCCTCATTTTACGGATGAGGAGACTGAGCCCTACGTGCCTTGCCCAAGGTCATACAGCTGGTTAGTGCTGGGGTCAGGTCCCTGATTCCTGCACCGTGCCTTTCCTCTATATCATGAAGACAAACTACACAATTTTGCTTAAAATGGCACGGCTCTCAGGTTCCAGCACCATGCAAAGTGAGCGAGATTGATGAGGTGGTTGAAGCAGTCTATTTGGGAGTAGAAAATGCCTCTCCCTGAGGCTGCACAGCCATTCTGTCAGTAATGTTTGGGTAAATGCATCAGTGTGGTTGGTCTCTGTAGAGATTGGCAGAGAACACGCAATATTCACACTCTTCTATTGTTCTTTGGTGGGAGCAGATCTTACTGATTAATTGGACTCAAAGTCCTGGTTGAGGGTATTCACAGAGTGATTTTCCTGCCAAACACGTAGTCCCAGATGAAGATAAATATCACCAGTCAAATGGATCCTAGATGAGTAGAGAATGTTCATGGAATGGTGTATGGAAGCTATTACCTGTGAAGTCTTTGCCACATCATCTTTGCTGTCTCTCAGGGCAGATGCAGAGTACTTTTGGTATTAGCATCTGTGGAACTTTTTTCTGAAGGATTGCCTTTTTAGAATTTCTCTTGCAGCATCAAACTTGCTCATTGTGGCTGAATAATCTTTGGTCATCACCTTGTATCTGCCTTGCTATCACTTTAAGGAAAGGCTCTCAAGGACAACTCCTACCCAGGCCTAGCTCTGCAGAACTTGGAGCCAAAGAGAGTCTTATTTCTTAAGCAGCCATCTAGAGAGGTGCTTCTCAAACACAAAAGTATATATGAATCACCTGAGCATCTTGTTCTACTGTAGATTCTAATTCAGTATGTCTGGGATGGGGCTTGAGATTCTGCCTTTCAGACAAGCTCTCAGAAGATGCCAATGTTGCCGATCTGCAGACCACACTTTGAGTAGCAAGGTTCCGGCTTAGCCTCAGCTTGACTTGCGGAGACACTCATAAGGTCTGTCTGCTTACACAGGCTCTTCCACACTCCACTCCTAGAAGAGTGTTTAACCAGGACCTTCCTGGGCCCAGAGGGAAAATTATTGAGCCTATTATGCACTAGCAGTGAACATGGATCTTTGCACCTAAGCCTTCTTAATCAAATCTGCAATATTTGTGGGTGGGACTGTTTGCTTGCACAAACACCCTACACTTGCCCACAGTAATTAGGTAATTGAATTGCAAACAGTAATTAGCTGCCTAACTGCCTGCTTGTTCATGCAGGTATCCAATTTGCTTTTGAAATGTGGGCTTATACTGGTGAAAATGGAAGCTGCCGTTAAAGACTGCAGACACAATTAGGAAGGCCCATTGAAAACCTGGCTCTGAGTGAGCCGGCTGTTGCATACTTCTCCCTTATTATTTTTTTCCCTCCCTATTTCAGTTACTCTGATTACATTTTTTCTCTGTGACTTGGAGAATCTCAGTTCCATTGTGTTACTTAAGAAAAATGAGAGGTGGTATTGGATGCCTGTTTTCATGTCTTCGGGATAAAATTAAAAACTAAGTGTTGTGTAATAGAGTGACAGCTGGTCTGCTGCTTTCTTAGTGAACTGACAAGCTTGTTTACTTCCTGAGAGCTTGTTTCTCTGCACAGCCCATCATGAAAACAGGTGAGGGCTCCTGATGCCGTCTCTCCCACACAAGTGGGATACGTGCTCCAAAACATGGCCCCCCAAACACAGTTCTTTTTTAACTTGTGTTCGTTTTCATGACAAAGAAGAAACAACTAGAAACCCGGAAAGTCTGCCTCTCTGAGGAAGCGAGTTTGTGTCCAGCCTTCCCAAGAAGCTTCAGGGAGGATATTGGGCAATTTCCTTCCACCTATTTGGAACTTTTAATTCTTTTAAAACATGACGCACAATCCACTCTACTCACTTACCTCTAATGTCTGAGATTCCAACTCTCCTGTATCCCGAGCTCTGGGTCCCTGAACATCAGCGTGCCAAGCTCTGCTGAGGGCAATATGGTTATCTAATTCACATCACACCCTGGGGTTCTTCTGAAGCTGCTTCTAAAGGGTGACCTTGAACCTGCTGACCTACAAAACAGTGTTCAGCTAAGCTGGCCCCTCCTTTAGAACAGGTGAAAAATCTTTGGAACACACAGTTATTCCTAATGTAGACAATGGAGCGTTTTAGTTAGCATACTGCAATCTTTGCAAGTTATATTGGGACAGTATTCATTTACTAATACTGCATGCTGAGTCATGGGTCTTTTCAGTTCTTTCATGTAACAATAGTTTTGACTCGACTTGAGTACGCAGACTAAATTTTTAGAAAAAAATATCTTGCAAAATCTCCCCCGCCTTTTCTTTTTTTAAAAAGTAATTGGCACGAAGGCCATTGTGTGGTCTCCAGCTTTAAAGGATGTCTATAAAAGAGGACTTAGAAACATTTAAACTAGATTGTTGAAATCCATTTAGTTTTAATTTCATTATGAAGTGTACTACAGGGCCAGTGGTCAAGGCTGTTACTAGAGCTTTCAGAGGTGGAAATCTGAGGCATCGTTAGGAAAAAATTAAAAGGAACAAAAATCAAGGGCATTTTTATATTCAGTGCAAAAGAAAACACTCAGATACGGAAAACCACTGACTATTAAAAATAATGACTTGGGGTGCCTGGCTGCTTCAGTCGGTTGAGCGTCTGACTTTGGCTTAGGTCATGGTCTCACAGCTTGTGGGTTTGAGCCCCGTGTCGGGCTCTGTGCTGGCAGTTCAGAGCCTGGAACCTGCTTCAGATTCTGTCTCCCTCTCTCTCTGCCCCTCCCTGCTCGTGCTCTCTCTCTCTCAAAAATAAATAAACATTAAAAAAATTTAAAAAATAATGAGTCAACTTAGATGTTAAGATGAGAAATCAGAACATTAATGACGATTGCTCCCATAAGATAAAGAAGTGTATAATTTTAAGACCCCTCCTCTTTTTTCACAATAATCTCCAACAAGCACACTAAAAGTCTCCTTAATACTGTTTCTTATATATTAGGGGCTGCAAAAATCCCGAGGGCTCCTCAGAGAGTTTCCTTTTGAATTGATTCTTTGAAGAGAGGGGAATAAGCTTTCCTAGTATATAAATCTGACCACAGAATTTAACCTGGTCCTTTCTCTTTATCATTCCTGGAGTCACTTTCATTTGGTGTTCATCAGTTCTCTGCTGGACCATGGCAGTCTCACCGAATCAGTCATCCCCTCATCTTTTTTTCTCCTCTCGTGCACACTATCCATACGGTCACCAGAATTATTTCTTTAAAACAAAAATCATCATGTTACTTGAAAGGTTTCCTGATGCTCAGAGATAAAATCCACATCATAGCATGGAAGGCCATTCACAACCTGGTTCCAATCTCTTTAGGCAGCTCTGTCTTGGCAACCCCCTACCTGGCCATGCACCTAGCACCCTCGTCATATTAGACCTCTCAACATTCCCTCAATGTCCTGTGTTCTCATTACACTAGTTTACTTGGTCCAGTGATCAGGGACTCAGACTGGGATAAAAATAGGGATCAGTTGTAGGGTATGGTCAAGACTCACAGGAAGGGAAGAACTTATGGGCAGATAATTGGGAGTGATGGTACTTTAATCCTTTCAAAGGTTTATTGAGTAGAAAGAACACTTGTCTAAATAAGCTCAGTGCATAGCAGTTATCCATATCACGTTGCTTTATAACCAACATTCAAGGAATTATATTAGCCTCTTGGCTACAGAGCATATGGAAGTCCAGATGGGTGTAGGTTTTTTTCCCTTTTCATTTTGTTTAACTTGTGCTGACGGTATCAGATTTTCCATCTCTAGAGTCATAGCTTGTACTTGTAAACACAGTGAGTTCAGTGAAAGAGGAGAGGGAAGGCAAAAAAAGTGTTTTATGAGGGGAGGACAGCATTCACCTTCCTTCTTAATGTCTAGTAATACACAGGTATCCGTGAAGATCAGCTCCTCTCTAGCAGGAAGAATTCAAGGTTTGGCGCTCTTTAGGAAAGAGACAGTTTATAACATCCACAACTTCATAGAGCTGAAAGAATATTTTGATTGAGTTAATTTTTTCTTTCAGATAATCTATAATCTGGAAACGAGAGTGAAACTTTTGGAACCAGCATCCAATCTTTCATTTTGCTGTTTATTCTGCCTTCTCTTTCCTGCTACCCTACAGGTCAGGGGCCCTTGGTCTCCTAGCAAAGAGAAGTGATCTTCATCTCCAGGAAGCTGGAGAGGAGAGGAAGGTAGGGATCATTGCTGACAGTGAGATCCTTCTTGTAGTTGAGAGATGTCTCTCACACTTGTTTCATGCTTCTTTCCTGGGGATCTAGGCAAACAACGGGAGAAGAGGAGTCCTTCCACAAGGAAATAGGACCCTGAAGGTACACAGACTTTATGTTTTCATAGACCACAATAAAAATGCACATGGAAAGTCTCCTTATGGCCACACAGTATAAGTGAGCACATGTTCACCCACCAATCAGAAGGGTACTTTGAGTCAGTTTCCTGAGAAATTTATTAAAATGGATACTGTCAGATATTTAATTAGAAGAAGCAAAAATTACCTGTACTATATAAAACAAACAAACAAACAAACAAACAAAACACATGTACCCTTACTGCCAGCTGCCATCTTGTGAGGGCCCTTTCATGATTGGCACTCAGAAGACTCAAAACAGAAGCAAATTCACTCAATAGAGAGTCAGTCATGTTTAGAGTTGTCTCCTTTGGCTAGATAAGAGTGTTGCAAGTAGACTGTATAGAGAAATGGGGGAAAAAGTAAAATATCCATGATTTATGATAAAATCAAACTGCCTTCTTCCAGCTAGAATGGGCAGAAAATCTGAATCAGATTACTCAGAAAAACCAAAGGCAGTGATTTTCAAAGCACACAACTTGCCTCACCTACAACGTTGCTAGCTCTAGAGTGGGCTCTAAAGGAGGGGAAATATTCACTTATTCGGTAGGTTCTAACTGACTGATTGCTGTGTATCCACCACCATGCCAGGAATTGGGAAAATCTAATGAATGTGCTAAATCTCTGTTCATATGGGGAGGGGGGTGGCGTTGTCTCTGGTGAGAGGTATAAACAAGGAGTATGATGGTGGCCAATCTACTTGGAGATACACTATTCAGGTGGCTCCTAACTGTACCAGACACTGTGCTAGTCAAGATTTTGAAATCTACCAGTAGGTCCTATATTCTAGTTTGAGATTTCAAAGGCTTTGACTCTCATAACCTATACTGCATTGATTTATATAGTCATTTCATTTTTATTTCAAGAACAGAAGGGAGATGCTGGCAACCTTCAAGTACTGAAGAAGGTTATGCTGCCTTAGCAGTCCATGTTTTGCTAATTTTTCCTCCATTCAGGCGGATCATAGAGTTGTAGCTTGTACAGTTGAATTAGATGCCATCTACATTTATCCTTCAAGCAGGAAGAATGTGAAAACTTAATAAACAGGGGAGTGATGATCTCTGAGACTAACAAATGATTCCCACTTTGCTTGCTGTTATGCCAGAATTATTCTCCCCCACCATAATTCCTATGTTGAAGTCCTAACCCCAGTGTCTCAGAATGTGACTGTGTTTGGAGAAAGCACATTAAAGTGGTAATTAAGTTAAAATGAGGGGGTTAGGGTGGGCCCTATTCAATCCAACTAGTGTCCTTATAAAAAGAGACGATTAGGACTCAGAGAGAAACATCAGGAGTGTGTGTGCACAAAGACCATGTGAGGACACAGTGAGAAGGTGGCCATCAGCAAGCCAAGGGTAGAGGCTTGGAATAGACTGTTACCTGATGGCTTTCAGGGGAGACCAACCTTGCTGACACCTTGATCTTGGACTTCCAGCCTCCAAAAGTGTGAGAAAATACATTTTTCTTCTTAAATCCACTCAGTCTATGGTATTTTGTTATGTCAGTTCTAGCAAAAACCAATATACTTGCCTTTGTATCTTTTGAATATTCTGTGGTTCAGTAATTTGATGGACTAATCTTTCAAAACAGAAGAACCATACATCTCCTTAATTCCCATTCAGACAAGGAAAGGTGCTTGAATTATTCTTCTAACATCTCTCATGGTCACTAAACTGGACACATCATGAACACTGTATTTACTATTTGGCAGTCTCCCAGTTCCAGGGGGCACTGTTAACTTTGTCTCACATGGATTGAGTTCTTTAAGAGTAGGACCTGAAAAATCTCCCAATATTTGATATTTTAATATTGACATGCTTGAAGAGAGGGCTCAGAAATAAATGACCACTTCAGATCTGTTCTGGCTCAGTGATCCACAAGTATATATACCTTGAAAGGATGTTGATCTTCTTCAAGGCTTTATATAAATTCAAAGTAGTTAGTATTTTTAAAATATCATCTGCCATTAAAATTATTTTTTCTATTGGATGCGGTTGAAAATCACATAGATAATACTTAATGATCAGGAGATTGACATGTAAATCACCATTGTTTGAGAAAGCTCACTGATGCAAAGATGTAATTTTCTCTCTCCTCCCCAAACCAGTAAGAAAGCAAATAACAACCTTCTTATAGTCCTGTGGTTAATAGATTGAAGATTTGTGTGTTTGTGTGTGGGGGGGGGGGGGGTATAAAAATGCTTTTTTTTCTTTTTTTCTGGTGCTTTCTGGTTGGTAAAGTGTTAGATAACCCAGGCTTTTTACCGAAATTCATTTCCTCTGCTTAATGACTAATTGCGGCAAAATAGACATGGCTTCAAAATCATGTCTTTTCTATTTGCATTTTTTTCCTTCTGATTCTTAGATTTAAAATTCCAGTTGTGCTAGAAATCATGATATGTCTAACACTTTTTGAAAATTATATAGATCAAAAGAGAAAGCATGTTCATAAAAAGCTTTGATAGTCTCCTTCTAATAAACCCCCCTTTTTAGACATTTTTAATTTATACAGAAAAGCAATGTTCAGCTGGGAAACGCTCAGATATTGTGCTTTAAAGCCTTAATTTATGTGATCAGCTTGATCCACATGGTGCACATTATCCCTAACTTGTTGGCAGAGGGAAAAATTTAGCTTGATAATATTTTCTACCCTTTGTGAAAAGAAAATATGCTTATTAAAGAACCTGGGAGGCAATGCTGGGCTGCTACTAGCACAGGGTCTAGCCTGGTGTGTGCAGAGTTGCTGTGGGGTGCTAAGGAGACCTTTACATGTCCAGTTTTCTGGCTGGTCTGGTCCCCGAGGGATCGCTAATTCCCTTCTTATGCTATAGCGAAATCCAATAGCAACAAGGACAACATCTATGTTTGATAGGTGTATTTTTGTCAGCTTACATTAAATAATTCATTATAAATGTTTGAAGGGCTGAAATTAGACTTTATTAAATATAGAAGTAGACATCATCCATGTTCCCTGATGAAAGCAATCCATCCCTTTAATGATTCCTCTCTCAAAGTAGTATTGTCAGTACTTTTAATTTTAATTTTTTTAAAGCATTTCTTATGGGTTATAGGTTATGGTTTGAATCATGTCTCCTCCCAAAGATGTTGAAGTCCTAAACCCCAGTACCTGTAAATGTGGCCTTATTTGGAAATAGGATCTTTATAATGATCAAGTTAAGATGAAGCCATTAGGGTGGGCCCTAATCCAATAATCCAACATGACTGGTGTCCTTATAGAAAGGGGAAATTTGAACACAGAGACAGACATGCACAGAGAGAAGATGATGTGAAGACACAGGGAGAATGCTATCTACAAGCTGAGAGGCTACCAGAACAAGATGAGAAGCACAGAACAGATTCTTTATCATAGCCTTTAGAGGGATCCAACCCTGTAGACACCTTGATTTCAGTTTTTTTAGCCTCCAGAGGTGTGAACCAATACATGTCTGTTTTTAAAGGCACCTCAGTTTTGGTACTTTGTTACAGCAGTTCCAGGAAACTAACACACCAACCGACTAGGTCTACTCCATCAGGGTTAGGGTATTTCCACAAATTTAAAGTCTTTGCATGGATCCCATGTGGTCCCACATTAAATGATCACTTCATTTAAAATGGCACCATGAGACATTTCTTATCTCTAATTTTTTTCACCTCAGCATTTACTGTTTAACACAATATATGTTACTTATTTATCTTTTTTTGTCATCTCTCCCCTCACTAGAATGTGAGATCCACAAGGGCAGTGATTGTTGACTATTTTGCTTCATAATTTCCCCAGAGTGTACAAAGCTAATGCTCAGATATTTGTGAAATGAATGAGTAAAACAATTCATTGCTTCCTCATCTCACTCCATCACAAGGAAACGTCAACACCTATGTTACTCTGAATACAACCATTCCATGAAGACCACTGCAAGGGGGAAATGAAAAGGAGGAATGAAAGTGTGTAGTTTATTTTCATGTATGATTTTTTTTTTGTTCGATGTGTATGTACTTTGTTGGCAAAGCATCAGATTCAATCAATGAGATTGTTTTTGCAAGGTACAAAAAAAGAAAAAAGAAAGAAAAGAAAAGAAATGGTGTTGCATTGGTGATGCTGGGAAATCTGCCTAATCTAGGATATAGTTCATTTGAAGTTACAAGTAATAGGAGAGTAAGACAGATCTTTTCATCGTTCATTTCTATTCATTCCTATACCTTGGTGTCAGCCCATTTCAAGTCTATGAGATTTCAGTAATTTTTGAATAAGTAACATTTAATTCAGAAAGGACAGCACAGCAATTTTGAATGTTCATGTTTTTCTCTGAAATCTCTGCTTTTAGATTAACTGCTCATAGGGAAAAGTCATGGATTTAGATTCTGCTTGGGTTCAGATTTTCATTCAGTACACTTCAGTAGGCACTATGTGTGAGTGGATGAGTGTTCGTTTTCCATGCCTGTGATGTAATGGTCTCTTGGGAGAGTGAGCAATGCTCCATAATCCTCATCCCTGGGGGCAGGATATTCTTATCCTTATTTGGATAAGGTTATGATATCCCTGGCTGAGCCCCTTCTTTAATCTTGTCTAACCTAGAATAGTATGTTCTGGGCTGCCAAGGGTTTTGTTTAATTTTTCTCAGGGTTGGTTCAATATAGTTATACCTATCTGGTCACCTTATTTTTTATGCTGCTTATGCTAAAATTTAAACCTTTTTATTTTATTTTTTTAAGTTTATTTATTTATCTTGAGAGAGAGAGAGAGAGAGAGAGAGAGAGAACACAAGTGGGGGAAGGGCAGAGAGAGAGGGAGAGAAACAATCCCAAGCAGGCTCCGCACTGTCAGCACAGAGCCTGATGAGGGGCCCAAACTCACAAACTGCGAGATATGACCTGAGCTCAAAGAGTTGGACATTTAACCAACTGAGCCACCAAGGTGTCCCTAAACTAAATTCTATAATTCACTTGTAGGTTATATTTCCAATCCCAGAACAGAGAAGTGCAATGGTCTGGGATCAGAAAGTCTTACTACTTGTATATATGGACTTGGGAAAACTGTCTAGTCGTTTGAAACCTATGAAAAGGAATAACAATCGCTAAACCCTACAAGATTATTATTCAGAGAAAAAATATATGTAGGGTTCTGGAATGTGATAGGTGTTCTACAAATGACAGAGATTGCTATTTTCCCTGTAGGCTGGCAAATTTGACAATATATTTACCTAATCTACAGGCCTTAGGCTGCTCAGATTTCAGCAGAAATATTCACAATGGAGCCTTTCCTCCCAGGTTCAGGCAGCAAGGTCATGCCTCTAATCTAATTTGAGTCTTCCACATTACAGATGTGGGTGTGATTCTGTGCAAGAAATTTAGCTGCAGGTGCCAAGGGGAGAAGAAAGTGTGTGTGTGAATGTTCAGAAAGAGGCTTGAGAACTCTTTGATAGAGTCTTCCAAAAAATCCCACTTGGAAAACTCCCCAATGACCACCACCACCACAACAACAACCCCCCCCCCCCCCCAACACACACACACAACACCTCTTGCTTTGATAGTTGTTGAGATTGTCCCAAATCCACAGGGGATTCGTGCATCCACTGCTGTATCACTTAGAAACACTTAGTACATCCTTGAGCAACAACCTCACGTGTTTTTCTCAAACTGCACTAACTCCCAATTCCACTGAGGTGGGAGGATGTTCATTAAAGCATTTTGCTAGCATACAGAGAAAAAGGAAATCAACTTGAAAGATAATTTATGAGCAACCTTTTGTAGTGTTTGAAAATATGCCAACACATCTAACAAAAGCTACTCAGGTTTTTATGGATTTTTTGTTATTGTTGTTTGTCATTTTGGTATGATAACCACCTGTAGTCATTAACTCTCCCCACTGCGAGCACAAGGTCTCAAACATCTGCCGCTGCAGCCAAAATGTCCCTCAACAGATTTAAACTTTATATCCCTGAAATTGGACTTTCATCTCCCATTGTTGGAATTATGCATATGTCTCCTTTAGCCTGCTGCCTGGCTATTCTCAACTCCAGTTCTGCATTTCCTTCTCATCCTTGTAACTGTGCTTTGTTTTTAGGTATTCCCAGAAGGGTCATATCTCTCCTGCTGTCAGACTTCAGGCTCACTGAGGGCAAATACGAAGTTTCCTCCAATTTTATGTCTCATTCTGCACCTAAGAGAGTGGGGACTCAGTAAATGCTTCCTGAATATATTCTGCATATAGTTCTATGGACACAGCAATATTGCACAATAACAGATACAGGAAGAAGGAGAGGGAAGAAACGAAAAGAAATGGTTGGTTGTCTCCTTCAATGAAATGATTTTATATCATCATGTGTCGGTCAAGGTCCTAAATTTTCACAGCTATCTGAACTATCCATACTTATACTAAAGGACGAAAACCCTATGTTTATATGTAGGAGTCTTTTTCTTCCACCCTAGACATAAGTTCTCAAAATAAAGGATTCTAGATTGAATTTTCCCCTCAAATGGTCTATCCTGGAAATCTTCTCTTTCCTAAGCACAACGCTGGGTATTTACAGCTGCTACAGCTCATCAGTCTCACCCCGGTAAATTATCCTGAGAGATGACAATATTGAGTCTCAGAGGTTTTGAAGATATTAACATTCTAGTATGATGCTTTTTTTTTTTTTTTTTTTTTTTCTGGAAGGAAACTGATGTAATTCGACCTTAAAATATGAAAATGTGATCTTCCATTCAGACCAAACAGAGGATCTGTATCTCATGGACCACATTTCCTGTAAATGTCCTATGTGTGTTCTAAAAGAGTATTTTTCATGGTCCCTAAGTGAAACTCAAATTGTGTGGGCTCAGAAACGTTGTTTTTCTTTCCAGAATATCCTAAAGGCTTAAAAAATATTTACAAGTATGAACCTCAATATGAATGTAATTTACCATCTGGGTGGCAGTTATTCTGACTAAAGAATAAATGTTTTTATTTTCTTTAGATACAGATATATTATTCACATAAATAATGACAATTATACTAGTATGTTTATAATATCAAAAAATGTAGAATATTAGACAAAAATACAATTGTATAATTAAACCCACGTATAGCTCTGTGGGAGACCCTGGCAGGCTGGAGTCACTGTCCACTGGCCTTGTCCAGGCTTAACACGGGCAATTTCTAAATAGGAAACCAGATGAAGCCGGGGAAACCAAAATTTATTGGTTTTTCTTAATTTAAGACATAAGTGATCAGGACATCATCTGCAGTCGCCAAGGACAATGCTGCCCAAGGCCCCTTTTTAGGCCTTTTGAGATAGCCCTCCTGGCACTCTTATTGAGCTTAGAAAAGATCCAAATTAATCTGGAGAATGAGGCGTGTTTCTAATGTCAGGTCATTAGAAACGGAAGGGAAAGGAGATCTGCACCATTCCTTTGCTGCAGGTTCAGGATTCCTGACAATGTCCACTTTGTGTTCAGAGAGGCAGAAAATAAAGAATGTAAAGAAATCTTAGTGAGCATTGTCTTTTCGAGCTCATTTAACCTTATGATTGAGTCCAGGGGATGAATGTATTTATGTGAGTGTGTAACAGTGCATGTGTTGTGAATGTGTGTGTGATATACACGCGGTATATATGTGTGTATGCCAACGTGTGTATGTGATGCTAGTTTGTGGCATGTTTGTGTGTATATATATGAGTGTATGTAGTACATGTGTGTGTCGAGTATGATGTGTATGATATATGTGCGAATGTGTATGTGTGGTATATGGGTCTGCGATGTGTGTATGTGTGGGTATGTGTGTGTGTGTGATGTGTGTGGTATATGTATTCGTGTGTGAGGGGTATGAGGTGTATGGGTGCTTATGTGCAGTGAATACATGTAAGTTTTGTGTGTGATATGTAAGTGTGTAGAGGATTACTTGTAAACATGTTTTTACTGAAAGTACCTCCAGTTTTTAGCCCCCAACCCCTAATCCATGCTCCTCTTGGCTCAGGGTTATCTTTCTAAAGCACAAAGCTGAATCATCCCTGCTAAAAGAGAGAGAGAGAGAGAGAGAGAGAGAGAGAGAAGGAAAAGAAAAAAAAAGTAGCTCCCCAAGGTCTAGGGATGGCAATTGAGGGCCCTTTCTCAGCCTGGCTGCAAGCTACTTTTCCAGCCTTCAGTGTCAGCACCATCCCACCCTCTGCATCTCATATGCAGTGTCTAGGGAGGCAGGCAAACCCTGGCTTCAGGGGAACTTAGGAGCACCGGCTGGGAGCCAGACTGCCTGAGTCCTATTTGCCATTTACAAGTTGCTTGACTTTGGGCAAGTTATTTGATCTCTCTGAGCCTTAGTTTCCTCCCTTATACAGTTGGAATGATGATAGTACACCTTCTCATTGGAATGAAGATGCCTTTGTGAGGATGAGAAAGTTAATACGCAGAAAGCACTTAGAATGGTGCTGGGCACCAAGTGAATGCCATGAAAGATTTAGCCATTATTTACATCCTCCCAGGACTCATGCATTGGCCTCCTTGCTCCTCTGGAATGCCTTTCCCCTCCATACACATATTAAAATCCTTCCTGGCCCAGCTCAAATATGATCATCAAAGCCAACTGTAACAGTTGAACTAAGGAAGTATCACAGGTTAGTGGTTTAGTGCTTGGGTAGGAATCAGGGAGTTCTGGGGTCAAATCCATTCTTTATTCTACATGAACAACTCCTTTTTAAAGTGTAGTCTTTTCATTAGTGAACCGGATGTACTACCAGGCCTTCCCTTTTGGGTATTGCCTGTGTTAAATGAGCTAATGTATGAAAAGCATGTAACCATCCTCTTCATTTTGCATTTCCCTGGCATTTATTTTTCTTCTGGACACACAGACACACAATTACCCACCTTGTGTTATACTTGCTTTGCGCATGTCTAGGTTATATCAATTATTTTTCCCCCCTATTGCCTAGTCCAGTGCTATGTTCACAATATGCCAGCAGAAAACATTTGTAGAAGAAACAAATAATGAGAATGAAAGCAGAATCAGAAAGTGAATCTTGAACTTGTAGGGTCAGCCTAAAAGCCATTACTGTAAGAATATATAACAATATTGATAAACATTCAAAGAGCTGCCTTTAAAAGTTTCATAGCTCAAAGATACCCTGAAATCTTTGGAAGGCAAAAAAGACTTTTAAGAACCTACTTTAATTTGTTTTCATCCCCCATTTCTTTTGTTGTCATGTGGTGAGGAAGGCTGATTCTCAGGGTCATTGCAAATTGATTTTGTGCTGTGCACTTAAAAGAACTGAAGTAGGTTCTTAGAGTTTTGTTCAGTATTATTGCTCCTAAGGATTCTCATTCTGATCATTGATTTAATTTTTTTTCTTTTGGTAATAGCTTTTTGAACTACAACAAAAAATTATTTTAGCAAAAATATTAGCCCTGTGGATAATTGCTATGGGATTTTTTGGTGTTGTAAATGTATGTGTAGATATGTTATAATTCATATGATTCTCAAAAATCAAATTTGTTGAGTGCAACAAATGTGATATGTTTCTGGTAGTTATGTTTTAAAATGCCTTTAAAGGTCTTTGTATAATTTGTTACAGAAATTTTTATAATCTGTAGTAGTAGTCAAAATGTGGAAGCTAAGAGGGATTGTGTATAAGATATTATATTTTATCATTTGTATACCTTAAAGAGAGTCTTTTAAAACTCTTATTTTCTTCTTAATTTTTCTCATTATACTTGGAAAGGGTTTTCAGTTTGCCTGTTAACAGTTTATAGCAAAATCCAACAATCGCCTTTGTAAATATCAGAACTGGTGCATAAAATCCAGAGGGACCCAATCTTTAGCAGGCCGAGTTGGTCACTGGGAGATTGATTTTATGAATTGGTATTCAAAGTATTTCTTGCCCTGATAAAATGTAGCCTCTTCCTCCACCTGAATAGGGTTCTATAATCCACCATTTTCTCAGATTCTTCAGCTGTTTTTTCAGATAATATTCTGCTGGGAGCCTGTGTCCAGCCATCCTATGAAACAGTAATAAATGGACTGTTTGCCCTTTGCTGTGGTTTTAGTCAGCACCTTGGAGAGTAGAGGTTAAACCTTAAAAAAGGAAGTGATGGAAAATAAAAAGGGAAATTTCACAAGGTGATAAAAAAATCATTCCAATTATAAGTGGGGGATGTATACAAATGGTCCATTGATGAAATGACTTTCCTTACTGTGTGAAAATTAAAGAATCCCTGGACCCAAACCCCTTTAATACCCACAAACAAGACTTCTGCCACGGCAGGAAGTCAATTATCTCCATAGCAACCAAAACAAATAGTGAATATTGCCTTAGCAGACAAGATGGATAAAAGGTGCATCTAAAATTAATTTATGTCTTGGGATCAGACACTTGAGATGAGAGAACTGGTCCATAAAGTACCCAAGAGGAGCTATTAAAAGAGAAACAAAATAAGTCCCTTGTTGGGTTCCCAAGGGAGCTGTGGTTGGAGCATATAAATCCTTTTTGCTCTGCCTTTAAGGGGAAAAGTTGTCAATATGTCCCCATTTACATGGCAACTTTGATGATGGCCCCCTGTAAATCTCAGGCCTGCCAAAGAATGTTTATTAAGAAGTGCCTTCAAGAGTGATCTCTTAATCCGTCCTCATGTACAGTTGGGGATTTTTTTTATTATTATTATATACCTCAATTCTGAGATGCACAGATGCCCCCAAAGATTAAAGTTCAGAAATTTTGAGCCTATAAAAATCTTATTAGAAAAACAGGAAGAGAAAAAAAAAGAAAACACCATCAACTGACACACAGAATCCTCAGAAGCAACCATGGAGCTGTAAATTTTTCATTAAGTGAAAAAATTAAAAACACTAATTAAACCACTGTTTGGAAAATAACTCCAAATATTAAAAGGAAATTTTCAGGAGAGAAAAAATGTATCTGCTCTTCTGTGCCTGGAGATGTGGCTTTTGAAGTCAGGGAGACTGAGGAGCCCTTTTTTTACCCTAAGTAGGAAGATGGTGGGACAGGAAGGCTGGGCAGGATGCAGGTCCAAACCATTCCCTGTTAGGGCAGAAATCTTCTCCCCAGGCTGGAATCACATTTAAGGTGTAAGCTGGTTTAGGCTTCCTCTTTCCAGTAGATCCATCCCTCCCCTTCTTCTAAAATCACACTTCCTTCCTTTACATGCAACATTTAGTCGATCCCACAGGAGCCCTGTCTTTCTTGGATCTCTTGCCAATTTCCCTTCCTTTCTCTTCCCCCTTATAATCACCTGGCTGGAAGATTATCACAGCTCCCTAATTCACCTGGTCACCTTCTTGCTCTCCTCACTTCTATCTTTGCTTTTGCACTCGGATTCACTTTTCCAGAAGATGAGTTTATTTTTCACTCCTTTACTAACGACACAAAGACAAAACAAAAACAAAAACAAAACAAAACAAAACACAGCGACTTCCTGTTGCCTGGAGCATAAAACCCAAATTCCTCTGTGTGACATTTATGGTTCTCCACGAGCTGACCTTAAAACCTGTACACTAACATATCTCTCCACCAATTGCTTCCACGAATCCATCATTCTAGTCATTATCACTTACCACAAATGCCTTATACTTTGCCACGTGTCCTTACTCCTGCAATTCTTGTTACTTACTGGAATAGCCTCCCCTATGGGCTTTTATTTCTTTCTTCCCAACACAAAGAGCACCTCTTATACATCTCTTAAAAGCCACCTCATATTTTATATTTCTGAATACTTCCTAACCTCCCAGCCCTCATGATCTCATTTTCCTCTGGATCCAGTGGTACTTAACATCTGTGGTAGGCAGAATAACCTCAAATCTCTGGAATCTGTGACACACTACCTTACAGAGCAATAGGGACTTGGTGGGTGTAATTAAAGTTGCAGACCTTAAAACACGGAGGTTATATAGATGATCTCAATCTAATCACACGACCCCTTAAAAGCAGGGATGGCTGCAGTCAGAGAGATATAATAGAAGGGAAACATAGATTCTAAGTGTGAGAAGGACTTGAGATGCTGCTGCTGACTTTGGAAATGAAGAGGTCCACATGCAAGAATTGGAGAATGCTCTCCCAAGAAGTTAGGAGCTATGGGTGGTCCGGAGTTGACAGCCAACAACAGACTGAGAGCTCAGCCCTTCAGCTTCAAGGAGGTGGATTCTGCCAACACCCTCGATATACTAGGAAGAAGATTCTTCCCAGAACTTCTCAATAAAATCCAGCCTTGATTTCAGCTTTGTGAACCCTGGGGCAGAGGAACCAGCCAAGCCAACCCCAGCTTCTGACCAACAGTACTGTGAAAGAATAAATTTGTGCTGTTTTAAGCCACTGGGTTTGTGGCAATGTGCTATGACAGCAATAGAAAATCAGTACAACATCCTTACTGTGTATTTCAAAAAGGGTAATGTTCAAGAGATTGGGATTTAGAATTTGACTACTGGGCCAGAAATCTGTTTGGGTTTTTTTTTTTTTTTTTCAATGTTTATCTATTTTTGAGAGAGACAGAGAGAAAGTGCAGGCAGGGGAGGGGCAGAGAGAGGCAGACAGAGGATCCTAAGTAGGCTCCGTGCTGACAGCAGAGAGCCCAACGCAGGGCTTGAACTCACAAACTGCAAGATCATGACCTGAGCCGAAGTCGGATGCTTAACCGACTGAGCCACCCAGGTGCCCCTCTGAATTCTGCTTCAGTATCCACAAACTGCATGATCTTAGGCAAGTTACTGACTCTTTTAGGTACTAACATACTAACATTCAACAATGCTATGTTGACAGGACAAATAGTCCTGTGGCTATTTGTATTAACGATGACTTTCTGCAAGTAGATTCTAAGTTCCTGAGATATGGGCAAGCAATGGGTTCAAAATAATCACAAACTCTTCACAGTTCTTCCCATGAGGTGATGAAGATGCTTTTTCTCTATCACTTGCATCTGGGCTGGTCTTTGACACTTGTTGTCCAAAAGAATATTATGGAATTGATGCTGTGAGAGTCTCAAGAGGACTTGCAGGTTTTGTTTCCCTGCAACACTTCTGCCATCGTGTGAAGAAGCCTGGGGTGAAAGTCAGACTGGAGAGAGGGCTGGCCATCTCTGTCACAGCAGACTTCCCCACTTAAGCTCCTAACCTTCAGAGCATCTGGCATCAGCCCAGCCCCAGCTTACTGCAGCCACAGAGTCCAGCCCAAGGAATGCCCAGTCTGCCCACAAGATCCCGAGATACAATAAATTGTTGCCTTAATCTGCTCAATTTCACTTTTGTTTTGTTTTATTTGGGCAACAATATATAGCCGATTCTGGAGATTGTCTTAAACATCTTTGCATTTTCCCCAGTAGCCTCCTCAGAACTTAGTTCAGGGCCTTATATGTTATAAATATTCAAGTGTTTGTTAATATAATTATTACCTGCTCTTTCCTTGATTTTTTTTCTTATTCAATTTGTTTATTAATTCAAATTTGGTTGTAAAGAAACCTAAACACGTATTTGCAGGCGAGTTTCACCATTTGGGTAAAAACAGACTTATCCTTAAACTGTGTAGTCAGGATAAGGCCAGTAAGAAAGGTGTCACTGACTATAATAACTGAATAAATGTGTGAGTAACATATCTTTGACTAATGCTGATTCTGTGCAAGTCATATAGCTTCTATGGGCCTCGGTTAACTCATCTGTAAGTTGGGAGGCTTGTATCAGAAGCTCTGCAGTCTTTTCTGAAGTCCACATTCCACCATGAAACCCTCTGTTTACAGATCTGGCATAGACAGCTGGCATAGACAGGGACAGAAGTGCTGAGTTTGTTCCAAGTTTAAAGCAGTTGTCAGAGAGGGGAGACTAGCCTTTGTGGTATAAGCAAAGACCCAGTGGTCACTGGCTTAAGCGATTCTGCTTCATGATCTATTTTGTCATTTGTTGGGAAGGAAATTAATTGGTGATCTTTGTCTAGCTTCCTCTGTCCATATCGTAAAATACATCACAATCGGCAGATGACTGGCAGCCTCATCAGGGAGAAGAGAACATAGAATCATTTTAAGAATGAATGGGCTGCTTATACCTTGCCTCACGGCACTTTCTTTCACACCCGTGTTGCCATAAACACATGTTGCAGCAATGCTAGAAGATGCTAACACTTGTTCTATGTTTGGTCATAGGGGAAAGAAGTAGATAATTTTTTTTTAATCTAAACTAATCTAAATAATGTCTTATGCCTCTAGGGAGATAGTTTATGAATACTCATTATTTTTTGTTATACAATTACCTTGCTCTCCTAGGAAGTGCATGTGGCTGATCACAACAGAATGAAAATGATCCGTCCCTCTGGACAAAGTAAGTGCCCACTAATGCAGAGGTATCCTGTCCACTCTCATACACAGCCACCGCCTCTGTCCTCCTGCTGTTTACTCTAGACCCTCTACCTGTGGCTGGTTTCTCTGGTCTCTACCCCAGAGCCATGAACATGAATTTTCATTCTTCCTCTTCATCATTCCCACCCCCTCTTCTATTTTTTTTTTTTTAACATTTATTTATTTTGTAAATAGAAAGACTGAGAACAAGTAGGGGAGGGGCAGAGAGAGAATGAGACACAGAATCTGAATCAGGCTCCAGGCTCTGAATTGTCAGCACAGAGCCCGACGTGGGGCTCAAACTCACAAACTGTGAGACCATGACCTGAGCTGAAGGGGGATACAATACTCAAGCAACTGAGCCACCCAAGCGTCCCTCCCACCCCATCTTCTGATTCTACCCTAGTGATGCACAGTCTGAGAGCAACTGACCTTCCATCTCTGAGTCGAGTCCAGGCTTCCAGAACATATACCTTATACATGAACTGGGAAGTAAACATAAAACGTCTTTTAAAGTTCATGTAGCAACAGAGAAAAGTAAACTAAATCTCTTAAAAGTTCTCCATATGTCTAGCATCCCTCATGCAAACAGAATATACCTCTACAAACCAAGGAGATGGAAACAATATTTTGTCATTCAAGGAACCCATCAATTCCCAGTATCTTTCGTCATGAATCGTTACAGTCATGTGACACACACTTGCACTTTGTATATGACTTCAGTGTACTTCCCATAGCATTCTTACAAGTAATGACCAAATATTTTTAGACTTTAAAAATACATCAGTGTGCTAAAATAAATGGACACCAGACCATTGTCAAAAGTTAACATAGATTTAAAATTATAATAATTTTAGAAAAATTTTGATGAACTTCTTCCAAACCAGTAAAAATTGGGGTAGAGTGAGGAGCTTGCCACGGTCACTGAACTTTAAAGGTACAAATGCTATAGACAAAAATACACTGCAAAACTCTTGCAAGTACTGGTGCTTCCAGCAATAATGGATTATAGGGACCTTAATTGCCCTCCCTCCTTAAACAACTAGATTACTGGATAAGATATATGAAACAATGAGAGTCAAGCATTCGACCACACCCAGAACATGAGAGTGACTCCTGAGAGAAGGAAAACAAATGAGGTGTTTTCTATAATTGTCCCAGTTTACTGGCTGGAAAGAGTTTTCAGGCTAAGAGCAGGGAGGGAGAACAAAAACAGGGCGTGTAGGTCCCACTGACTTCAGGATACACAGCTCAGAATTTAGGAAGGATCAGGGCCAGGACAGGTTGAGGAAAGTTAAGCATTTGCCTTCAGCACAAAATTTAGAGCAATGCCCCAAAACTGAGTAATCAAGATAAATGAGATAAATAATACTTTAATCCATTATTTTAAACATCTGCATTAATATTAAAAATTACAGTGGACAAAATATCAAACTTTTAAATAAAGACAGAATCTGACTCTGAACTTGCATGCCTTGGCTTTGCTTGCCTCGCCCTAATCCCAGCCCTGGCAGAGATTTTTAATTTTGATGAAGTCCAATTTATCAATTTTCTTTTTATCGTTAGTGCTTTTTGTGTGCTGTTTAAGAAATCTCTGCCAATCAAGTTTACAAAGATTTTCTTTTATATGTTCTTCTAAGAGATTTATTGTTTTCACTTTTAAATTTAGGTATGATTGCTATCAAATAAATTTGTGTTTATGGTGTGAGACAGAGGTCAAGATTCAGATTTTTCATAATGATACCTAGTGGTCAAGGACTCATGAGAAAGCCCATCTCAGCCCTGTGGAGCCCTCTGTCTGTGCAGCATCCACCTCTGGGGTCTCGGCCCTGTTGATTTCAACAGCTTCGGCTGCCCCAACCCTATCTCTGTCTTTCCAGCTCAGATGAACTGCTGTGAGCTGCTTGGACTCCAGCTCACTGCACTGTAGTCAAAAAATGTGTTCCCAATCGGACAGCGGAGTAATCATAAGACATGCATAGTGTGTTCTTTTTCTCAGGGATCCCAGCTGCACACTGCTGTGATCCAATGCCTGAACGAAGTTGTCTCATATGTTTGTCCCAGTGTTATGCTTGTTTATGATGGGAGTGCTACCTTTGTTACCAGTTACTCCAGCATTGTCAGAAATTACCTTTGCACAATATTAATGAAAAAGCTCTTGTATATTTATTTGACATAATATTTTTAATCATACTGATCATGCATCGTACATGATCATATATCACTCATTTGCATACATGACCAACAAAATGTAAGTGACATTGGATAAAGTATTCCTAAAATTTCAAGTTCTTTTGAATTACTTTAATTCAGGTTGTTGGTAGTTGTATTTTTCCATGCAATAGTGTTCTTTATGCCATGGAGATCACTGGTGATGCAGCATTCCTCAAAAGACTGATCTATTGATTCTGTGATTCTCTTCCAAGTTGCTGTCACTTTTGAATTTTGACGTTGGTACTTTTAAGGAGTGTAAATATGCAGGCAGTGTCACTGTGTTATGACTGCCACCTGGTCCCCTGTAATTATTAGATGTCACCGACAGTACGAAGGCATCCAGATTTCAAAGATATTAAAATGAAAAAAAAAGTGCTTATTAGAATCAGTGTTGTCCACCATTTGATGTTTAAACTATATGCATCTTAATAGTGAGAAAAGTAGAAGCCAGCTATTAAAAACATAAAAATAATTGTCTTATATCATTGGGAGTATATTTAGCATAACTCTAGAATTGATCACCAGTCTTTACTGTTGCAACAAACACTTATTCCACTGCTAATTTTTATTAGTGCAGCCAAATAGAGAGTAAAAGTGAATTTTGAATGTTAATGGGGAAAAAAAAATATGTAGAAGAAAAAAAATACATACGGGAATCTGTCTCCTGACAAGAAGTCAGGAAAAACGAGTTCTAAACTTGTATATTAATAGCTAACGTGTGTTGCCACTGTTCAGTGAGCTTTCAGTAAAAGCTTCCTTAACAACCTGCATTTAAACGACTACTTGGCTTTCTGCATTCTGTCTGTAAAGCACACTGCCACACTGATGGCACATCAACAGTTCCAGGGTACCCCCGTCTCCAGGAAGCTGATCACCATTGCTCCCTCAAGTTGAGGTGTATGCTATCAAGAGTCAGTGGTGTATGGAACCACATCTGACTCTAACAGTTGCACCTGTTAATGCACTTGCATATTTTCATTAAATACAACACAATTCAATGAAATAAGAATCTCAATTGATGAAAGGTTATTTTTTTTTTTAAAAACGAAGTTGAATGCACTGGAAGGATTCAATCAATATGATGTGTTTTTAACAAGGCTGTTGAGTTAGGTATAGGTGAGATGACCAATACAAATTTGGAAACTGTAAAAATCTAGAAGAACCCTGTGCTTGATTGACTCATAAATATCTTTAAAATTTTTGCTCTCCTTTAAAGGAATGAAAGCTTTATGGATGACTAGACACCCAATCAGAGGGTCCATACTCAAAGAAAAGACCTTGGTCCTACATGGAAGATGAGTAAATGAATACACATACACATATAGTATATATAATATATAATAATAAAATATACAACATACTAACATATAAAAAATATATTATATTTACAAATATATTCATAAAATATGATTTTATTAATATAATATATATTAGGTTTGCATTCATATATTAGATTAAATATATACATACACATACAAATATGAGATTAAATACATAATTTAGTGTTTATATTTATAGTGAATCACTGCTTATACTGACATTTTGATACACTTGTCTTTATTGCATTGAATAAGAGGGCTTCTACCCTATTATCATGTTAGTTTTACGGATGAAGAGATTGAAACCAAAACCAAGAACGTGATTTAGTCACATGACCACCAAGCGATGAAGCTAGGATGCCCACCAAGCAGTACAATTCCCGAGCCCTTCACCCTCAATCTTAACAGCCTCCCATAGACTTGCTACGTATACTTAGAAAATAAGTCCGCTTCTCCAAATTTGATTTTTTTCACCTGTAAAATAAGGGAGTTTTATCAGATATCTCAGGTCCCTTGTATGATATAATTCTAAAAAATTAATTTCTATGACATAATTCTCTGCCACCTAAGTATGACTCTGATGCTTATGTTCTTCATGAGTATTTTTACCAGCTAGGCCCCTATAAAGTGCAGGTGAGGAAAAACACCTTCAGTCTTTATTTGAGTTATCACTACCCCATACTGATAACAGCATGGCTAAATTGAAACAATCCTACTAAGAGATTGTGAGCTTTTCTTTGATGCTTTTTCACTTATTCCAAGTTTCAAAATCTCTTTTTAATAGCTCAAAAGTCAGGACAGTGATGGGGTAAATGAACTGGAGTCTTACCAATGATGAGTTTGAAATATGAATCTCTGAGCTAGAAAAAATGACTCCCACCCAGGATGGCCAGTATTAATCTTTGGCCTCTCCTTAGGATTTTTCTCATCCTAAAGCTTGCTTTAAAATTTCCCTTGTCAGATGTCCTATTCAAGTTTTTGGTACTTAAATTCAAATATCCTTTTTGAGTAATGGTCACACGCTGTTCCTTTTGTGGCCTTATTAATCTTTCCTGGCTTTGAATAATGAATGTCCTTTGGTAGATGTCTAAGACCACAGTCTGGTAGCACAGCACTTGTTACTGAACCTTCCAAAAATTTCCCTGTGTTGGTCAATATGTATTAGGTACTCCCATTCACTTTAATCATAACTAAAAAATTCACCATTATTTGTTTAACTTCTGAAAAGATTTAACATTGTCAGTCACTACTGGGCAGCACATGAAGATGAGAATTTTACATAGAACTGAATGTTTGGAATCCTAAGTGTCCTTATAAGTAAAATTGAACTAAACATGTATATAAAATAAATGCTGTTGATTAGTATAGAATATCATTAAAAATGTATATAACACTACATAATAAAACAGATATCACCAGGAAAGTACAATTTTGCAGTGTAGAAAAAATTCTATTTTCACATAATTTATCATTTGATTTAGGTCAGAGAATTTTCTAATTAATTCCCAATCAATTTTTGGCAAAGTGTGTTGCTTCTACTTTCAGAAGATAAAATGCATAGCAAGAATAAGCTACTTCTGAATTTTTTTTCATGTTCTTGTATTCTATTACCTTAGCCCTGCATTTATCTCTAGGTGTTCATGTACAATGATCTAAATGAAATTTTTGAGATGAATATTAGTTTCTCACAACATACCAACATCTGTTCCCAGTCGAGGTAATAGGGTTATGGTCAACGGGATACAAACAACTCATGGAAACATTCATGTTGAGAAAGAGCCTTCTGGGAAAATTGAAAGATAGATTGTCGTTTCCTAGGTGAGTGCCTTCCATTCGAGGCTGGGGAAGAAATGCTACTGGAAGGCAACACAGATTAGGGCTGATAGGAAGATAAATCTCAGGCACAATCTCAGATCAGCCACCCACAGAGCTTTGTTTATTTTTAGAATGGATTGTTCAGATATGGTGTTCCTTACGTGGAAAAATGCAGTAAGTGAAATGACAGAGGGAAAAGGGTGACTATTCTCAGATAAGCCTGAAAAATTTATTAACCATTGTTTATCTTAAACATTTCACTAGGGGAGTGTAAGTGTAACATAAGTGTAACATAGTCTTAATATCAGGATGGGGACTGAGTCAACTAAACAAGCATATATCAGAATTTTTATGTTTAAACAAATTTTTTAGGGTTTTTTTCTCTTTTTTTTTTAAGAAGACTTTGTTTTGATCCATGGGGAAGTCATAGGTTTGAGGAACAAAGAGAAGCATATTGGATAAGTTATTAGCAAAGGGAACTGAAATAATGATATACCATCTTACCTTTTTATGTTTATTAAGTTTGCTTAATTCTATTTTCAAGTGCTTTTGTGTCCAGTGGCATATTGCTTATCATTTTCAACGTAAAACCCAAGTAAGGGTGAGGCAGTGTATTCCCGGACGCTCTGGTCTCAGACACATCGTTTTCTTCTGTCCTGAGATAAACACCATCGGAATGTTTGCTGCATCACTTTTCCCCAAACTCCTCACTTTCTGACAGAGATCACAAACTATGCCAGAGGATATTGTAAGTCCTGCTTTCCCTCCTTATCCGTGGGGGATACGTTCGAAGACCTCCAGCCTGAAACCGCCGATAGTACTCAATCCTATATGTACTATGTTTTTTCCTATACATACCTCTTATAATGTTTAATTTACAAATTAGGCACGTAAGAGATTAACAATAACTAATAAGAAAACAGAACAATCATAAAAATTACTGTAATAAAAGCCATGTGAATATGGCCTCTCGATCAAAATATCTTACTGTACTGTACTCACCCTTCTTGTGATGATGTGAAATGATAAAATGCCTACGTGATGAGATGAAACGAGGGGAATGACATAGGCACTGTGACCGACATAGCATTACACTACTATTGACCTTCTGACGCTATGTAAAGGGAGGATCATCTGCTTCTGGGTCAAGGTCCTCGCGGGGAACTGAAACCTCTGATGAGGGTGACTGCTGTACTTGCTCACATCCTAGTGAGTTTCCTTTGTCACACAGCTCTTCCAACAGTGTGACTGGCTCAATTTCCTCTTTATGTGAAAGAAAAAAATGTTTAGTCTATACTCCTTGGAGCATGCATGGCCTCTGGAAATATTTTTGAATAAGCACTGTTTTTTTCTCTGATGACGTTTTCCCCTTTGGCTCTTTGTCATTCTAGGAGATGGATATCCCAGGAGCTTGGCTTTGAGGCTCTTCCTTCCCAGAATGCAAACAATGCCACCCACTTTAGGTAATCCTAGCCGGGATAACTACTGTTTTCTCAGGGAAAGTTCCTTGGCCACTTCTTTAAGATCAACCAATCCAGGCACTGCTGAGAATTTCTCCTCAAGTTTAAACGTATACAAGTCTGTAGAAAATAAACCCTCCTTCCTTCTGCCTTTAGTTATTTCTGTCTCTACCTATCCTAAATGAAAATAATCCATAGGTTCTGAGACAGCACCTCCTGATCTGTTCACCTTTGCATTCCTCTCTCTCTGCCTCAGACCAGAAAGCCCCTTCTGAAACTGGGATTGTCCTTCATCAGAAACCTCAAAAGTGAACTCTACAAAGGAAATGCGTATGTGTGTGTGTGCATGTTCAGGGATGGAAAGAGAATAATACCTTGTAAGAATTCCGTACAATAAACTGTTAATTAGAAAATTTCAGAGTTCACTTAGGTCCTAGGGGAAGTACATGGACAAAAGCGGGCCCAAAATAGATGGATTCTTCTAGGACCTAAATTATTCTTAGGGTTTTATCAAATGGCTTTATCCTTTAATTATATGAACAGTTTTTGAACATGGGGTAAATCCTGAGAGGCACCACTTAGTTCATTGTAATAGTAATTTCAAAAATGGCACCCGGGTGACTTGACAGATCTTACGCCATTTTTAAAAGTGCCAAGTTTATACTCAGGCACAGGAAAAATCTGGAATGTTATCTGCATATACTTTAAACAGTTACTTCTTCTCAAAGACACTACAATTACCAATGCACTACAAAACCAGGGTTTCCGAAGGTGTTGTCAATGCCTTTTCACTGAGCTCTCAGGAGCAGTGACCTTGGTTCACCTTAAAACTATTATGCCTTTGCTCTGTGTTTTACAAGGGTCTCACCTCTACTATGCTATTTCACTGCCAGGCTCTTATCTCAGTGGAGAGAGTCAGTGCCAGTGCCCCACTAACATTTCAGGAGGGTAAAGGAAAGAACTGTCAGCTCAGGTCAGAGGTGTCAGGATTCAGAGACCTTAACACCAGGCTCAAGGCCTGAAATCTGGTTTGAACAAGACAAGTCAAGACGAAATGGTCCAGTGTAGCAATACTTTTGCTTCCCAAGTCACTGTTATTCAAAAAGCCGTTTAGGGAACACATTGGCATAACATGGAACAGGAGGCTGTCGAGTTGAAGGACAAAGTATAGAGAAGGTAACTTGCATTTACAGAATTGTTGGCATGAGTTTAAAAAACTTAAAGATTTTGAGTTCTAATCCTACCCTCAAAGCTTTCTTATTCCTTACAATTTTGTTTCCCCATTTATTGTAACACCCTCTTTATGGGTACATGATGAGAAATAACAGAAATGCATTTACAGTTATTTTTTGTTTTGAAACCAAAACGTTGGCATTTAAATGTGAAATAAGAGTTTCGCGTTTCATAATTTATTTTTCTCCATCTAAGGTTGGAGATGTTGGAGAATGAAAGTATGAACCCATTGAAGATCTTACAGAATCACGTTCTCTGTTCAGCCTGGGCAGTAAGAAGAAGCATTCCAGAATGCTCAACAGATACCCAGTAGAACTGTTCATGCTTCAAACTCTGTAACACCTAGCTAGTGATTAAATGCCTAAAAAAAAAAAAACAAAAACAAAAACAAAAACTAACAAGAGGGGAGCCTGGGTGGCGTAGTGGGTTGAGTGTCCAACTTGGGCTCAGGTCATGATCTCGTGGCTCTGTGCATTTGATCCCCACCTCGGGCTCTCTGCTATCAGTAAGGAGCTCACTTCAGATCCTCTGTCCCCCTCTCTTTCTGCCCCTCTTTCAAAAATAAACATTTTTTTAAAAAGTGTAACTAAAAAGAATGTCAATTATAGCAGATATTTTATTCCTTTACATCGTATGTTCGGAGCAGATCTTTAGATCAGTAGATTTCTAGAGAGAATGAACTGTGTACTTAACTGCATGGAAATGAAACACACGCAGAATCAGAGTTCAGCCCTCAGTATAAATGATGCATCATATATTCTTCATACATTCTTTCCCCGACTCCCATTACTTAATTATACACAATAACTGTGTTTTGGAGATTTGATTTTCTTCCCTCCACCCCAAATAAAAAAGAGAGCACACATTTTGTAGAGTTATTAGCGTGCTTATAATCTTTCTGCACTTCTATTTATGGGGCTTTTGGGTTAGAGGACAGCCTCCATCCAAGTCCCTGTGGCCAAGAGCTTGATAATGAAATCTCAGAGGGAACCTGTTTTTGTCTGGGGCTTTGTCACAGGGCCATAGTCTAGGTATTCATGGTATCTAAATATCATTTGTTCATACCGACTAGACCTGTTTTCTTCCCTGGGAAAACAGACAGCTATTGTTTAGGGGGATATTTGAGTACTAGGCTTACAATTGAGCAAGATAATTCTTTTTTTTTTTTTTTAATTTTTCTTAACATTTATTTATTTTTGAGAGTCAGAGCAGGAGTTGGGGAGGGGCGGGGAGCGGGGGAGAGACACAGAATCCAAAGCATGCTCCAGGCTCTGAGCTGTCAGCACAGAGCGCAGGCGGGGCTTGAACTCACAGATCATGAGGTCATGACCTGCACCGAGGTCGGCCACTTAACTGACTGAGCTGCCCAGGCGCCCCTAGCAGGATAATTGTTTTTTGCCTAAGACTTGTCCTGCCTTCCAGGACATTTAGCAGCACCCCTGACCACTCTCCTGTAGATACCAGCAGCATTTCTCCGCCGCTGCTCCCAGTTGTAGCTATCAAAAATTTCTCCAGACATTGCCAAATATCTTAGGGGGTGCAGAATCACTCCCTGCCCCACCCCTCGATCCTCCACCCGAAAACCAATAGGTTTAAACGACTATTTCACAACATCCTGATGTTAGTGTTACGGAACCTGGCCTGGATCACCCAGCGGAAGAGCCAAGCGGCACCTGGGATTGGAAGGCAGGAGGGAGGGATCAGAGATCACTCTCCAGAGATCTGAGTCCCGGGCGGGCGCAAGCAGAGGCAACACTTTATAGTCTGTTACTTCCGCATTCTGCATTAGTAGTAATTTGGCGGGCTTGGCAAGCGGGGTAGGAACAAGAACCCGGAAGGGGAGTTTTTAGTCGGGGACTGGAAATTCCCTATCAGTCCTGTCAGCCATCTTATAAGATTTTTCCCTACCATTAGTATATTTGGGTTTTCAGTCTCATTGGAGTTAACACATAGTAACAGTGTATTGCATATATAATTTGCAAAATGCTTTTCACTTAGAGCAGTATATTCAGTCTCCCAACAGCTCAAGACACATTTGTTGATCTTCTTTTCAGACTGAGAGACTTGCTGGGGGCAGGTAAGTGACAAACTCTTGAAGTGACAGTTGACAACTTTAAGGTGGGATTTCTGGGGCACTCATTTTGGCTTTGGCCCCCAGTTCCTGTGGTTCAGTTTGGCTAACGAAACTGTGCACTGGATTGCCTCTCTTATGCTAGTGCTGGAAGGGATCTTAGAGCTTTTCTGGTCCATCTTCCATTTTAGGAGAAAATTGAGTTGTAGAGGAAGGAATTAGGTGACTTGCCCAGATAACGAATGTGGTAAAGTCAGGACTTAAAGCCAAGCCCTGAACTTCCTAACCAGTGTTCTTTACGTTAGGTACTGCTCGGTCAATAGTACAGAAATAAATGAAGAAACAAAGATACAAATAAATACATTTCAGGGTGTGTGTGTGTGTGTGTGTGTGTGTGTGTGTGCACGCTTTTGTGCTGATGAAGGTAGAGCTACTGGCTGTGTTATCCAGCGTTCAAAATGGTTGTGGCTGATCTCTGCCACTATTATTAGGCATCATATTTCTTCCTTGGAATGAATATCAGAGGGGGGCGGGTGGGAAGGTGATGGGAGAAGGGGAGTCCTTTAGGGAAAGACTAATTATTGTGCTTAGGAAGACAGCCTTTCTAGTAAACCTCTTTCCACACCCCAACTCCCTAACCCCTTTCCTTATTGTCGTTGAGAAATTGTCAAATCCTATAAACTCAAGGGGTGTGGTGAAGGTGCCGGATTGTTTGCCAGGCTGGGCTGTCTGAAAATCGGAATGCTCTATGCTAATAGCACTCTTGTCATGCACACTGATCCTTTGTTTCCGTGCCCCCAAAGTCTTTGCTATGCAAATCAAACCACAGGGGCACTTTAACATGTAAATCACATAATCTCCCTCACGTGGGATGAATTGACAGGATTTTAAGCTCCTTGACTGTTGGGAAGCAATGAACGGTACTTATTTAACTGGCGTTATTGCACTGGGCACATCTCCTACACTGGGCTTTACTCGGTGGTGCCACCATGCCAGGGGAAAACTGGCGTGATTATTAACATTGCTGTCAGAGGAACCAAAGGGTCTCAAACCTCAGAATTCTGACCCCCCCCCCCCAGGAGGAAAATAAGACACTCCTCAGAAACGGTGCTCAATTCTGTGTCCCCCTTGAGAACGGGTTTTTCTTCTTTGATTAGTGAATGAACACTGAATCTTCCTGGGAATGGCTGTTTCCAGCCTGTTTCACAGGTAAAAGAGCCAAGGAGAGTTATAGGGACATTTCAGGCCCCTCAGCTGGGAGAGAGTCCAGGCGGAGGTAGGAAGCCAAACCCGCCTGGAGGCTCGGGAAGGCCTTGAATTCATGAGCTGCCTGCTGCAGACTTGACCTCTCGTTTGGGGCTAAGTCACTTCCAAGCCTCTTGCCAGTTTCCTCCCCAGTAAAACAGGGATAATGCTAGGGATAGAAGGAGCGGTGACCAGATCCTGCTTGTAATGACAGCTGAGCTGCCTGGACAAGATGTGCTTGTTCCAGAAATGAAGTGTGATTCCATTAAAATGTGTGATCTGTGGAAACAGCCTACCTTGTTTTGGAGTGTGTGATACTGGATTTATTTGTTGGAGACAAATTGATGAGAACAGTATTTTGCCCTCCAGCGTCAGTTTGCACTAGGCACAGTTAAAAGGCAACTTCTGCTTTTAATGTTGTAATGCTCTCCCTATGTGTGTTTGAAGGGTTTGACAATTGTAACATGCTCATTGCAGCCATTACCTGTGTGGCCGGCCCCACCTGGGCACTGTTCCAAGACTTCTTTTGAGCTTTTGGAACTCAATATACATTTTCTCTTAGAAACAATGGCTGTAAGGCTTCTTGGATGGTGGACAAAAATCGATCGGAACCAAATGTAGCTGAAATACTGTGCATTTGCAATTAAAAGCTAGCAAGAAAAATTAGAGGCTAGTATTAGAAATTCCCTTTCTTTAAAAAGAAACCCACATAATCTAGTTAAACCTATCAAAGCACTGCGTTAAGTTTTGCAAACTGAACATCACAAGACCCTTGGCCTAAGACCTGCCTTAGACACTTTTGGAGGCGTGGAAACAGGAGTCTGTTGGAACAGTCCCCTAACGCACCACCAGAATTTAGGAAGGGCTGCTCCTCACATTTTTGGAGAGGGTATGGTAAATCTGTGTGGCACCATCCATGCCCCCCTTCTAGTCCAAGACACTCATTCCCCAGATTCTGGGGGTGTCACTGCTGAGGTCTTACAGTTGAGCCCTCCCAGGGATTGCCCTCTGCCTATGGAGCTGCATTCCCTAAGGTCATGACCCTTTCCTGGAGCAGCCATCACCCAATAGCATGTCAATTTCAGTCTAAAGCTTTGCCTCCCTGCCTTAATATGGGAAAACTCTGAAGGGTCATGCCAGCTCAGAGCTCCCTGTAGGTTCTGCCTCTTTAGCAATTCAATACCTGTTCAGCTTCTTCCTCCACCTTAAACCTGTCTGCTTTGCTTCCTTGCACACATCGGTGGAAGGGCTGATAACTCATCAAAAGGAAAGAGGAGACCCTGTAAGGATATTAGCAGAATGAATACAGCATTAGAAATGATAATAGCTATTCTGGCAGGGTATGCATTTAATATCATTTCTATGTGAAATAGATCCAATGACTTGGCCAAAGCAACCACAGATCCTTACACAAAGACTGGTAAAGAATCTGGGTGAGTTGGTCCTTCCCACCTGCACTGTCTGATTTTCCTCCAGAGTTTCAGATGGGTTGAATGACACAGCTCTATCTGTGAAGCAATTGGGGAGTCTCCTTGCTTTGTCACGAAGATTCTCTTGATGAGTTCCAAGCCTGATATTTCTGAATAGGATATTCCAAGATTATTGATCACAGAAACATCTTTTTTCCAAATGACTTCTCGCTGTCAGCTGCAATCAGTAATGGTGCCAGGTTAGGGTGGGGGTTTTCCCACCTTGTCAACCTGAGGTTGGAGTCAGCATTATTCATTCTGTAGCTCTAGTGTTCAGTTTTATCACTCTGAGCTTTTCCTTGTGCACCAGATGCACACCACAAGAAATGGACAGTAAGAAAAGTATTGTAAAGATTTCTGAGAGCTAGCCATCTTCCCCAAATACTGAGACTTAAGGTACGTCCGTCCAGTGAACAGTGGACTCCCGAAAGCTGTTGAGTTTATAGTGCTATGGGAGGACTTTGGAGGCGGGTCAAGGCTCCTGAAGTCAAAGTGTAACTATCTGGCATGCTTGGGTGGCTGGAAGGATACACCTAAGAAACTGGCTGTCAGGGTCCATCAACTCTTGTTTTCAAAGTCTGTTTTCCTGAAGACCAAATGTGATGCGATGCTATTATGGGAGTTCACAAAACAATTTGAAGGCCAAAAAAAAGGAGAATTTGACCTGACATGCTTGGCAGACCCCTGAACAAAACATTATTTCATGCTCTGATGTTTAGCTATTGTTTTCCGGAAGGATGAAAAATGTAAAACGGTAGTGGTAATACTCATCCAAGGATCAGCAGCTTGCAGAAGGTGCAGGAATACACAGAATTGTTCTGGAGGCCAGACTCGATGGTTTAAACTTGATCTTCACAAATCCAGCACTGTGTTGGCTGGTCTGCAAGGGCTCAGTTTTAGGCGGCAACCTGAACGTAAACCTGAATTTTAGCGCAGAGATATATGGATTGCTTTAGAGAAAGGCTCTTTTACCATGTCAATAACAGATCATTAAAAAAACCCTCTGACTTGGAACCGTGGGCACACTGTGACGGTAAGATGAGGATTATAATATCCTCAGAAAAGGCCTAAACCCATCATTTATTAAACAAATGTCACTGCAGGCTAACCATGTAGTGCTGAGCAAATGTTTGAAAAACTGCAAAAATGGAAATTTCGTTCGAGATAATTTGCAAATTACATAAAACAAGTGATTCCAGTTATTATTAAATTTTAATATCTTAGGAATATTATAGCATCTTATGGATATCAGGATAAAATCCAAACTTCTGATGAAAGTTTATGAAAAAGACCTATTGTGACTCTGCCCTGCTAGTCTTTTCATGTCCTGTGCCCTTCCCACTTTGTGGTCCACTCAGTGTGCACCCGCTCTTCTTGTCCCCCCCCCCCCCCCCCCGGAAACCATCTCCACTCAATACCTTCCCCCAGCCCCTCTACCACCTCTCCCTTTGACTAGCTAACTCTTACTCATCCTTTAGAACTCATAGTAAATTTTGTTTTCTCTTAGCGGGGGCTTCTATGAACTCCTGAGATTGGGTTAGATCCTCCTATAACGCTCTGTGTTATTCGTCTGCTTGGGCTGCCATAACAAAACACCACAGACTCCGGCTTAAAGAACAGACATTTATTTTCTTACAGTTATGGAGCCTGGAAGTTTCAAAATAAAGGTCTGCAGCCTTGGTTTCCAGTGATCTCTCTTACTGGCTTGTAGACAGCTGCCTTCTTGCTGTGTGCCCACATGGTAAAAAGAGAGTGTGAGCTCTCCCAGTTATGTCACTTCATATAAGGACACTAATCCTATCAGATTAAGGCTCTACTCTTTTGACCTCATTTGGCCTTAATCACTTTCATAAAGGTCCTATCCCTGAATATAGTCACATTTGGGGTTGAGGCCTCACATGTGAATTTGGGAGAGACACAAACATTCAGTCCATAATGCCCATTATATTTCTTATTCAGAGCGCCACTCACATTATAGTTTGTATTTCTGGGAAAATGTAAATGCCCACTGACATAGAAAACCATGTGCCCTCTAAATAGTGCACTCATCATACTGTATTGCAATAGATTGTTGACTTGTCTGTATCCTTCACTAGAACTTAAGCTTTAGGCAGGCAGGATGATGCTTATCCTTTTTATGGCCATCTTCCTAGTACTGATCAAAGAGCTTCATAAATATAGACAGTTGATGAACGTTTACTGAGTAAAGGGCCTTAATAACAAACACAACAGAATCACACCTGTTTGCAACATTCGATTCATTTATTTGGGGGCAGTTTCTTTAATTGGATCATGGGTTCTGGTGCAAAGTCTTTAGCTACGCCCTTTTGTCCTATTGTATTCCTTAAATAGATGTCTTTATCAGTTGCACTTTCTCTAAAATGTACTTTAACTACCTTCCTTCCTACAAGTTATTTCCTTTCAGATGTTATCTTCCTCCACCAGCTTTGTGCCTCACAGGTTCCAACTATCTTGACTTTTAATCCTGACTTTTCCAGATATTTCTGTGAAAGTTTTTATAGGTAGAAAGAGACCCATAGAGGTTGAGACTTCTCCAAGCCATTTGGTAATGCAGAGACAGTGCTAAAACTGGAAGCTGGGAGAGTTTTGAACATTGCAAGACAGAAGTATTCTCAATCCTTTGGAAATTTCTAGGCCTGTGTTTCTTACATGGGGAACCAGAAACAAAGTGGGCAGTACAGTGTACCAGAAAGAGCACTCAGTTAACTAGGGGCTATTTGAGTAATTACTGCATACAAAGCACAGAACTACATGGAGGAGAGCTATAAAAAAAAAAGAAAAAAAAATCATAAAACCAGGATTCCTGGAGATTATAACCATTTGGAAGATGCACATTTATGAAAAGTCCGTCTTTGGTGCAAAGCAGGATTTGTAAGACTGAATAATTATCCAGGGAGCTAGAATCTTAGGAGTTAAAAGGAGGAAGATCACCCTGGGTGGGGGCTGTCCAGAGAAGAGTCATGTGTGAGGTAGAGCTAGATCTTTTGCTTGAAGGTAACAGAAAACAGAACCCAAACTTGTTGAGGCAATAAATAGAATTTTATTGGTTCATGTAACTGAAGATCTCAAAGTAGGTGGACTTCAGGCAAAGTTAGACCCAGGGTTCAATATAGTCATTGGGAAGCTGGTTTCTTTCTCTCTTTTCAGTCTGCCTGCCACAGTGTCAACTTTATTCTAAGGCTGTCCCCCCTCTTAGCCACACATCTTCTTGTACAGTTGTTTTAGCATTATCAGTAACATTTTTGGGCTTCATTCTGTTTGTACAGTTCCTAGAGCTATGTATATCTACAAATGAAAACCGGGAGCTGATGGAAAGGAATGAAGGTATGTTAAGGCAACAATCACATATTTGGGCTAAAGCACCTTGTTATTTTAAGAGTAAAATGCAAATTCTCTGGCATGGTTTCCGAGGCCATTAACCATGTGGTCTCTGTTTATCTTTTCGATTTCATCTTTCTGTCTTATATACACAGTATCTACTATGGTACTGGTGGTTTTGCAGTTCCACATTCGTTTCATGCATTCTCATGAACTTCTCTTTTCTGGAATGACCTACATTCATTATCACCTCAATGAAGCCTTAATTAACCTTTTTTTCTGTTACTGGCAAGATTGCTGTGTATGGCTTCTCTGGTGGCACATTACACACCCCTAGGGTTGTCATCGCTCACATACACCGTGACATGAAGGTTGTCCCCTGGATTGTGGAGTGTAAAACCTTTAAAACTATATATGGTGGCCCTGGCCTGCTTTCCTTAATATCACACTGCATTCTAATGGTTTATTTAAGTGTCTACCTTCCTTCACATCTGTAAGCTTCATGAAGGTTGACACTGTATCTTAATAGGATACCTATATTCCTTGCTTCTTCTAGATCTATATTTTTCTTGTCTACCGCCTGCTAAAAACAGAAAAATATTTGTTGAATGAGTGAGTGAATAGTTATAATTTTTGAGTGCTAAGTTACTTCTTTTAAATTCATTTAACTATTACATCATTCTTAAGAGGTAGGTATTATTTCCCTTATTTTGCAGCTGAGGAAACTGAGGCTCAGAGAAGTTTGGTCATTTGTCCAGAGTCACACAGCTGGTAAAACAACAGAGCTGAGTCTCTCTCTGTTTCCCTGTTTCTCTTTCTCTCAAGGCAGTGTTTTCCAGTTGTGGTGAATGGTGGACATAAAGTTTCAGCACTGAGAATGATCATGTCTTGTTCAGGTGCTTTATGTGGTGGAAAGACTCATCACACAATTTACCTCATGGAGTTCCCAGGATTAAGTGAGATTATCTCTGTGTCTGTGCTCTGAAGCACAGAGGTACATAACACTATGCAAATATAAGGTATTATTTTATACTGATAGCTTGGTATTAATAGCTTCCAACTTCATAATTAGCTTAGGATGCATGTTTTAATATTTTTATGGATGCGCAAGTGGAATCTTGAAATGCATTTGCAGATCAGCATTGTGGCCCCAAAGGGAGGCAAGGCAGCCTAATTTTATGGCCCATATACAGGGCTAAGACCAAGAAGCCTTGCAAGAAGTCTTCCTTTGCTGTTAGTTCTCATTAGCTGAATTCAAATTCCAGTGGTGATAATACATAATTCTTCAGCTGCGTATAGATTCTGCCTCTATAAAAAAAAAAATCTATAAATGTAATCATCTCTCCCTTGTCAGCTAATGTAACACTATAGTAACTATAAAACAGTTTTCTTTAGGTTCTTTTGTGCGATTTGTTCCTCCTGGCATGGATGGGGATATGAGCAGCATTTTGTTTCAATAGAGCCTTTCTGTAGCTTTTAACCAGTTACAAAGGGTGTCTGTCTGTACCTGGATACAATTCGGCAACAGAAATCAAATAGGCTTTTAAGCCTTGAAAGAAAGAAAAGTAGAAGGCCAGTGGCAAATATTTCATCGTTTTGTGGGGCAAATATTATATATCTGGGAAAAAGATTTTTTTTAAGTATATAATTTAGGAGTGTCTAAAGGTGTTTTGTTAGGTCAATTGTGTATCAGAAATTTAGAGGGAAGGGCTTACAGATCTTTAAATGGCCCCCAGATAAGGTGAGCCTAATCTATTGTAAATTATACTTCCCACTCTCTGATCTGGGAGAAAAGGCTTTCTGTCTCCTTTTTAGTATTTAAAATCTGAAATAATATAGACCTGACTACTCAGGGGTCTGCCTCTTGGCCTGGTGCTTTGTCACCACAATTGAGATGGGCAGGTTGGAGGCGGCGTGTCCCCCAGCGTAATTCATGAGAGCAAGAGGCAGTGCTGTCTGCTTTTTTTCCAGAGGCTGGCTGTAACTATACTCCCCTTGAGTTTCTGCCAAGGCACATCACTAAATAAGAAGGAGGTAAAATAAGGATAAGATTTAACTGCTTCTTTCCAGGGAAGCTTGGAGACAGTCTCACTTCCTTTTTTAAAGTTGGAGGCAATTTTATTTGTTTAGGCAAATCCTATGGGAAATGAATAAATAAAGTACCAACTGACATGCTTCAGTGGGCTGAAAATAGATCCCAGTACATGATTTCTTTTTTATTTATCAGCCATATGTATTTATCCCAGGTTTCCTTCTCACAGGCTCCCAGATTGGGAGAATCAGAGAAAGTGATAGCTAGCAAGCACAGATCTTTTTTAGTTTGTTTGTTTTGGGGGTTACCTCCCAAACTTTTTACTTGGAAAAAATTTCAAGCCTACAGAATAGTTGAAAGACTAATACGAACGTTTTGCACATTTGCTTTTTCTCTCACTCTCTCTCCTTCTTTTTGCCTAAAGTACGAAAGTAAACTTCATGCAGAATCATGATAGCTCATCTCTAAATACCTCAGCATACACCCTGTCATGATCATACCCAAGGAACTTAACATTGATGCAATGATATGTTGTAACATACAGTCCACATGCAAATTTCCCCCAATTGTCCCAATAATGTCCTTTATAGCTATTCTTTTGTTGAATTCAAGATCTAGAGAAGGAGCACACAATATATTTAGTTATCTTGTCTCTCTGGTCTCTGTTCATGCAGAACAGCCCCCCTGCCTATTTTATCAATTACAACATTAATATTTTTGAAGATTCCAGGGCAAATGCCCTATAGAAAGTCACACAATTTGGAAGTATCTGGTAAATTCTCATCAAGTGTGTTGTCACACTACGGTGTTCAAAAACTACTTTTCTGCATGGTTATATAATCAAGTTGATATGTAGTTAAGTTCATTTGTTTCTGTCTGTCTGTATTCAATATTAGGCTTTGCCTTTGGTCTATTTTTTTAATTTAAATTTAATTCTTAGATATGTAAAACATTTACATGGCTCAAAAGGCAAAACTACATTAAAAATATCTACCAACAGAAGTCTTCTTCCTATTTCTATCTTTCTTCCTAATCCCCATCCACCTCTTATGAGTAACTATTTTCATTAGTTTCTGGTTTCTCTTTCCTATATTTCATTTTGTAAAAATAAGCAAATAAGTTGCATATATATGCATATGTTTATATGTATGTGTATATATGTGTGTGTGTGTGTGTGTGTGTATAGATATATATTTCTGATTTTCTGTCTTATGATAAAGGTTTTATATAAAATATAATGTGATATATATTACAATATTCTTTTGCATTTGCTTTTTTTCATTTAATGTATTATAAAAATCCTTCCATATCACTTCATAGAAGTACTTCTCATTCTTTTCATAAATGCATAGTACTTGATTATGTCAATGAGTTTTCTGTGATTTTTTGATATTTTGCTATTATAAATAAAGCTTTTTTTTTAAAAAAAAATTTTTTTTCCAACGTTTATTTATTTTTGGGACAGAGAGAGACAGAGCATGAACGGGGGAGGGGCAGAGAGAGAGGGAGACACAGAATCGGAAACAGGCTCCAGGCTCTGAGCCATCAGCCCAGAGCCTGACGCGGGGCTTGAACTCACGGACCGCGAGATCGTGACCTGGCTGAAGTCAGACGCTTAACCGACTGCGCCACCCAGGCACCCCATAAATAAAGCTTTGACAAGTAACCTTGAACCTATATTGTGTCATGCTTTTTGGAGGTATACTTATAGGTGTGATGTTGAATGCTCATGTAGTTTTGTTATATGTTTCAGATTTCTCTCCTAGGATTGCATTATTCTGCATGTTCACATAGAATGAATGAGCATATCTGGCACATTTTCTTACCATATCCTAATAACAACCTTCTCAGGAAGATGCTTTCATTCCCCCCATTTTATACTTAGGAGTGTAAGGCTCAAAGAGCTTGACAAACACCTCCAGGTTCACATGGCTAGGAAATGGCACAGCTAGGATTTATACCCAGGCTCATGCAACTAACTACCTCACTGTACCATGTGTTGCCTGCATTAAGCTACATGAATCTTAATTTTGTGACTTGATAAGATTAATAGGAAATCATTCATTTTATAAGTGGTGTTCTTGAAAATATCAAGGAATACTGGGGAATCAAGAGAACTTACAATCTCAAGGAATGTTGGAGAAGTAAGAGAATGATCTTCATGTTTCTTACGGAGGTTGGTGTTCAATCATAGTTTCTAGGTATGAGCTAAAAATTGTGACCTAGTGAGTTTAGCCATGATAGCAAGGGTCTCTTAAAGATTAGAAGCTTCAGGAAGGCCCCTCTGTGGAGACAAGGATCTATATCGATATCTGAGGCTATAGGATGCCATGTCTAATTTTGAGACAGAGGATTCTGGTAGGAGGAAGACAAGGGATCAGAGACAAACATAATCAGCTCAGGATTTCAGACAGGTTCCAGCAGAGAGTGAGAGAATAGACCAGAAACCTGAAGAGAATCTAGGGACCAAACTTAGATGATCAAGATGGGGGAGAAACCTCCCAAGGTAGGAAGAATGAGGCTAGCCAAGGACTCATCCCTAGGTAGATAACAAGCAAATAAATGATGTCAGGTACAGATCAAGGCTCTGATCCAGGGAAATGAAGTAGAGGGTAGTTAGCATGTTTAGAGAAGGCCTCTCCAAGGAGGTATCCTTTGAGGTCAGACATGAATGATGAGAAGCAGTTGGTCTTCTAAAGATTTGGGGGAAACCATCCTCCCAATAGAGGGAATAGCAAATGTAAGTGTTCTGAGGGGGAAATTAGCCTTGCAAGTCGTGGAACATAAAGACTGGTATGGCTATAATACATTAAATAAGACACTGACAACTTATGAAGTGGGGGCCTTGTCAGGGTAAAAGAGTTTGGATTTTTTTTCAGTGTATCCAGGCAGGATTAGGGGAGGCAAGTTCCAATAGACTTCTGGAATGAGTTGTATTTTAGTCATTAGAGAATGTATTTAAATTCAATTCTATGAGGTATGATGAGTTCCAAGGAGATAGAAACAGAAATAAGTGCTATTGATTGCCATTTATTTATTTATCTTTAACTCAGAGTTCTTTTTCTTAAAGCAGCCTATAAAATGAGGCTGAACATGAAGTTTGGCCAGCAGTGTGGGCTAAAGGACATTTACACAAACATAAATACATTGCTATTCACATTTACCACCTCCAGATGATTCATTAAGAGATGCATACTCTTCACATTCAAGTAGGAAAAACTATTTGTTTCAGGGATATATGCATAGTAAACATATTTCATTTCATGGAAAGAAGTAAGAATTTAAAAGGATCCTGTAATGTGCCACACGAGAAGCTCAGAATGTATGCCACTGATGAATTTGAATAGATAGTACCACATTTCCATCCTGTTCATCAAATCTTCATATTTTTGTGAAATCAGGTAACAGAAAACTTCTTTTGATTATATTCCTCATTTTGCACTCAGTATTTTTATAGATTCCTGAAATCAAGGAAGTTTGTAGCATTAAGAAATCAAACTAAGTTAAACACATAAATCCTTCAGAAATAAATAATGAAAAAAGTTAATGAAATGAATGACAGTAAATATACTTAAAAAGTCATGATAGGTACATCAAAACTAAAGATAATTTAGTACTAAGTCAACTTATATATAAAAAAACCATAATATTTAACATTAAAGCAAAATCGTAATTAGCCAAGTAAAAATTCAGCAAGCACACTAAAATATATAAATATGTTTTGCACATCCTAATTATCTTCTTTTCTTAGGCTGACCTATAAGATACATCAAAGATGCAAGTATTTAAAAATAGGTATTTGATATCATGTAGATGAAAATGCAGACATTTGACTGAATTTTCTATTTTTAGTTGGCTACTTAAAATCATGGAAATAGGCTGAGCCACCAGTAAATTAGGCACAGATAATTTTCCTTGTAAGTAACATATAATGTGATGAAACCTGAGGAGTGACCATACAATCAGGTAAAAATTGTAGCTATCATATGTAGATTATTTATTTATTTATTTATTTATTTATTTATTTTTAAAAAGTTTTTTTTTTTTTTAAGGTTTATTCATTTTCCAGAGACAGAACATGAGTGGGGAGGGACAGAGAGGGAGGGAGACACAGAATCCAAAGCAGGCTCCAGGCTCTGAGCTGTCAGCACAGAGGCCGATGCAGGGCTCGAACTCACCCACAGTGAGATCATGACCTGAGCCAAAGTCGGACGCTCAACCAACTGAGCCACCCAGGCGCCCCAGTCATAGATTTATTTAATAAGCAATTTTTAAAAGGTCTTTTTTGTGGCAGTGCATCTCGTAGGTAGGTGTGGTTGGTGGAAATATCCACTGAGACAAGAAAAATATTCCAAGTTATTTTCAAAGTATTTAAATGTAAGCAAAGGATACAGCTTATTGTATATCGATGGCCTTCTATATAGAAGTATAATAACCCTCAGGGTTAGAACGAATATTTGCTGCTCCTTGAATCCTCCTAAGGATGTTCAGTGGCTTCTGACAGCATGTAACTAGGGTAAGGATTAAGCTCTTCCAAGAAGCTTCCTCCATTTTTGGAGAGATTCCCTCTTGGCCTCTACTACATCTATGGAGACTCTGGCTCCCTGTCTTCTCTCTCCCCAGTGCAGCATATTCCAGAGTGTTGCTGTGAGATGGGCTGAACCATAGGTCAGCTTCCCAAATATCCCGTTCCCTTAATAGGTCTATTCCTACAGGCGGTTACTAGGTCTTTTGAAAAACAATGATCAGACCTACAAAATGGCAAAGTCAGTTCAAGACTATAAAATGCTGTCAGTCTAACTGGCTGAAGCCTAATGAAACCCAGGGTCTAAGTTACAAGTTTAGATCTGGTGTTTTGGTGGGCAATAGGTAATCATTCTTTTTTTTTTTTTTTTAATTTTATTTGTTTAATTTACATCCAAATTAGTTAGCATATAGTGCAACAATGACTTCAGGAGTAGATTCCTTAATGCCCCTTACCCATTTAGCCCATCCCCCCTCCCACAACCCCTCCAGTAACCCTCTGTTTGTTCTGTATGTTTAAGAGTCTCTTATGTTTTGTCCCCCTCCCTGTTTTTATATTATTTTTGCTTCCCATCCCTTATGTTCATCTGTTTTTTGTCTTAAAGTCCTCATATGAGTGAAGTCATATGATATTTGTCTTTCTGTGACTAATTTTGCTTAGCATAATACCCTCTAGTTCCATCCATGTAGTGCAAATAGCAAGATTTCATTCTTTTTGATTGCTGAGTAATACTCCATTTGTGTGTGTGTGTGTGTGTGTGTGTTACATATACATATACATTACGTATTACATTACATATACATATATATATGTATATTCTATCTATCTATCTATCTATCTATCTATCTATCTATCTATTTATACACACCACATCTTCTTTATCCATTCATCCATCAGTGGACATTTGGTCTCTTTCCATACTTTGGCCATTGTTGATAGTGCTGCTATAAACATTGGGGTGCATGTGTCGCTTCAGAGCAGCACACCTGTATCAGTAGGGAATCATTCTTGAGGAAGGCAGTGCTAAGATGAAAATGATATTTGGAAAAAAAAAATACAACCTCTGTAGAGTGACTTGGAGATGGGAGAAACAGAAGAGAGGGAGGATAAGTGATAATGATGATACATACAGTTCTGTCTACCTATCTCTACTATCTTTGGTTTCAACAATTTTCTCTGCTATGTTGTGAGGCTGACTCAAGAACATTTTATAGGTGTTGTTTCAGAGAGGTAAGAAGCTAGGAGAAACAGTTGGTAGCACCCAGATACAAGCATGTGTCTATTTCCAAAGGGCTAGCAGTCATGAGTGGAAAGATCAGATGTGGTGACAAGTGTTTCTTTGAAAGAGGGCTATGAACAGTAGTCATGGAGATCAAAGTTATTTGAGAAATGCCCATGTCTAATGGGATGGTAAAAAACATGTTTGTGGCACAAGATTATTCATAGAGGGGATCCTGGAATAGAGTCTGAAGAGGAATCCAAGAAGGCTGCATAATGTATACATATCACTCAGAGTTCAGTCTAGAGGTAAAATACACACTTGTTATTTTAATAGAACAAAAAATGGAAACAAAGAATTGTTTGAGATCTATTGTTAACAGGTACTGAAGAAAGGAAAAGACAAAACGAGAACAGTAAGCACAACCCTGGGGATGTAGAGAGAAGGAAGGGGTTGCCATTATTAAATGCTAAGTGGCTTGGAGGAAGGGCTGGGCAGAGCTGCTGTCTCTGAGGGTTGTGGCATGGCTGGGTGCTTTGAGTGTTGCAAACTGCAGTCAACTACTATACTGGGACAAACAGCTACTGTCAGGATGAAGAAGGGTTGCTAGAGTAACACAAAGAGGAAAGTAAAGCAATGACAGAAAACCAAAAGGGCAATAGGATGCAAACAGGAAGGAACAGTCTCCCTCTAGAGCCCCCTTGTGGCAGAGCTGAACAGGCAGCCACTGGCAAAGCAAAGGAATGTTTTTATTATTAAAAAAAAATTTTTTTACTGTTAATTTATGAAAAGAGAGACAAAGTGTGAGTGGGGGAGGGGCAGAGAGAGAGAGGGAGACACAGAATCTGAAGCAGGCTCCAGGCTCTGAGCTGTCAGCACAGAGCCAGATGTGGGGTTGGAACTCATGAGGGGTTAGACCATGACCTGAGCCAAAGTCGGACACTTAACTGATTGAGCCACCCAGGCACCCCAAAGGAACATTTTTAGAGTCTCAGCCTTAGTATTACCAAACAGTATAGAATAGGTTTTGATGTGGAGAGACAATAGTCTAATAACTAGGAAATTGGGCATAGATAGCAGTTTGTGGACAAAGTGTGATAAATACAGTGGAGTGATCAGAGAACATTTGATGGGCATTCTTTGACAGAGCATGATCAAGCCAAATGATGAGCTCAGGGCCTCTTCCAGAACAAAGACCTATAGATGAGAAGCTCATGGTGAATGATCAGAACATTGTCAATAGCACCATTTCATAAGCACCTTTTATGTGCTAGGGAAAGTTACTTACTTTTCACATCCATGCAGTGAAGATAGGTATTATTATTACAATTTGCCAATGAGGAAAGAGGAATCAGGAGGTACATCCAATATGATTGGTAGATTATGATTCAAACCCAAGCCTGTCTGATTCTAAAGCCTGGATAGTAAACTTAGGTTTGATTCATGATTTTCAGCTCTATCAAATCTGTTAAAAATAAAATTGCCTATTGCTTCAGTAAATTTCAACTATCAACATGGGAGAGTATGTCTAGAAGAACATGGGGAAAATCAAAATTTGTCTTGAAAATGGTAAAGCTCTTTCAAAAAAACAGTAACGATTGCGCGTGGGGACTTTGTGGCAAACCTGTGAATGCTCCATAATATGGTTAAAAAAAAATGAAATAATCCTTTCTTTTTCCTATGCATATTGTTTTCTTCTGAATTCTTTTGTCTTTTACTGGTTTATTTTGGCATGGTGTAATTCTTCCACAAAAGTTTGCTGACACATAGTTGATCAGTCATACTTCAGTGTGAGGCACTGAAAACCTGGCAAAACCTGTGTTTTGTTGATAGAGCTTGTTGACTGGGGTCGTGTGGCAATTTACTGATTTTTCGAGGAATATCTCTAGATAACAGTAGCTGTAGGTATTTTCTCTGAGTACTATAGTAGAAAAAGATTTAAATTTACAGAAAAAAAATAAGAATAGTGCAAATATACCTTTTTTTACCCTGTGCCATGTGAGAGTAAGTGACTGTCATATTTTTGTGTGTGTTTCCTATACAGAAGGGCTTCTTCCAGTATAACCAAATTGTATCCATCAAAATCAGGAAATGAGCATTGCTACTATCTCATCTTTAGACCCCATTTAAGTTTCTCCATTATGTCCATTATAGGAAGAGTCCAGGAAGAATTATGTATTGCCTTTTGCTGTTGTATCTTTTAGTCCCCTTCAGTCTAGAAAAGTTTGTCAGTTCTTCCTCAAGTTTTATGACCTACTATTTTTGAATGTCAGGAATTTTGTGAAATGTCGTTCAATTTTATGTTTTATAAATATTTCTGCATGATTTTTTTCATGAATATCATCTTCAGTAGGAATATCACCGTGGTAAAGTCTCTTATTGCATCCTCTCCTTTTGTATAAAATTTTGATTTGTTCCATTATTAATGTTATTAAGTTTGATCACTTGAGTAAGGTAGTGTCTGCCAAGGCTCTCCACAGCAATATTACTCTTTTTCTCTTTGTAATTAAGTGTTTTGTGTGGGAGGTACTTTAGGATTTTGTAAATATCCCATTTTTCATCAAATTTAATTAGTTAATATCTATATGAACTCACAGATTTATATTTTGTTCAACAGTTATAATTTGCTACTATAGTATTTCTTTCGATGCTTAAATCATCTCAGGTTTGACCAGTAGGAGCTCTTCCAGATGACCCCTGTCTCCTTTTTTGACACATTTCCATCATTCCTTGACCACTTCATCCTGGCCACAAGATTTTCTTGAAGTTTTCCAGCCTCAATGATGGAATCAGCCCTGGTTCCTTTTACAACAAATAGTATTTAGAAACAATAATCTGCATGCTAGATATGTTCTACATGGGTTCCAACTTGCCATTCTAGACCACCTCCCCCAGTCCTTCAGCTGTTCTCATCTTACTTATGTTCTAAATGCCCATGTGCTGCTGTTTTGGCTTCCCTCCTTTCCCATGCAAAGCTACCTGCATCATCTGGCCTCAGCTACCGCTCTGAGGTGAAGTTTTTTCAAGAAGGGAAGAGAAGAGGAAGATCTAAGACCCATATTCTACATGAAACTTTTAGAGGAACGGAGAAACTTCTGGAAGTTGGAATGGGAAGGCAGAACCACACTGTTGAGCTCCACTATGGTTTCAACTCTAAGAATACATACACACATACATGTATACACGTGTATATCGTATATAATCTTTAAACCAAGTCAATTGTATTACCAAGTTCCCAACCAAAGAGGAATAATTTGTTTCCATATTCATTGAATGAAAACGTGGCTATAATGGATTTATCTAAAGATGTCTTGGTTTGGGTTCCCCAGAAGCTGATTCTGAGATAAGGGTTCAAGTCTAACTAATGAATTTGGGAGGTCATCCCTTGAAATACTGGGAAAGTGGAGACATAAATCAGGAAAGAGAATGAAGACAATAAAAAATATACCCTGTGCTGGTTATCTCTGAGGATATCTAGAGCTCAGCCCCTCAAGGGAACTCCAGAAGACAATGAGAACATGTCTCATTTATCCCAACTGATGGCCAAGGAAGCAGTGATATTTCCCGTTCAACTCCTTGTTTGTCGTTGTTTGAGGATTCAGAGAGACATTAACCTCCGGACTTCTTGTTGACCCCAACCAAAGACTGAGGGTGCTCCCATTGCCAGATGAAAAATCCTTATCAGAGAGTTGCAGGTGTCTGCATGCAGTAAGTGACCTAAGACACACAGAAAAGATATCAATAGGGGCGGTGACAGTTTCCTGCAGATGATGTCTTTTCAAGACTCTGCACCTAAAAGAATACATACTACTTTAGAGAGATTTTCAAGATACAATTTGTGTTACACCCTGATGAGACTCCAGTGAACCAGAAAAAACTAATAATATATATATATTAATATACATAATAATAGCTTATAATATCTGCTATTTTGAGTGCTGTACTCAATATTTTAGTGTTGTCATGTTTTATCCAGATTATTTAATCATTAAAGGAAATCCTTAAAGTCAGTACAATTAAGTATTTATATTTAATGCATAAGGAATCTAAGATTTTGAAAAGATTAGCAACTCGCTCAAGGTGACACTTGGTAAGTGATATTGTTGGGTTATAAATCGAGGCAGGGTAGCTCCAGAGCTCACACTCATAGGCATTTTCTTGGTTTGCTAAAGCAAAACCCTTAGAGTTTCCCCCAAAGCAATAGAAGACCTCTAAGGAGGAACCATGGAAATGTTCCTACAATTAATCATCTAGTGAAGAAACATCGACCCAGTGATGAAGAGAGCTAGGATTTAGACAGGAGACCTATAAACGCAAGTAATCAGCCTTAGGTTCTAATTGGAGCCCTGGTGTAAAATTTTACCCTGAAGAAACCTATTGAGTTCAAAGCATCAGTCCCTTCTGTGGAACTCACTTCTAGCTTCTGGGAACTGCTAATGAGAGAAACCACACAAATGCAACAGGGAACAAGAAGCTGGGGAGACACTGTTTGCTGGTCTAGGACTCTGAATTGAAAGTTGATAAGTACAAGCCATACATTTGGGATCATTCACTCAGTTTTCGGTTAAAAAAATGTTACCATGCCTGTGCCTTTTGATCTGGATTCTGACAGAGTAGAAATTCTTAATGCAAGTAAGAGTCTTTCAACATAGAGAAATAATTCTTGTCTCTAAAAAATCTAAAAAAGAATGGAAGATGAGTATTGATTGTAAAGCCAATCTAAGTTTCATTCTGAATGGAAGTGATTGAAATACATGTTAAGAGGCTATAGAAAAACATGTTGCGTTTTAAATGTGTTTAAGAAATTAGCGAACTGTCCTTGGAACATAGGTGTGGTATGATGTGAATATATTTTTGGTTGAAACTAGGTCACTTCCTATTTTAACTAGGAAACTTTTGTTTCAGCTTTAGTGTATTTTTAAATACTGTATTGAAAAATACAGTTGTTCACAGTCATTATTTATATCTGAGCTGATGATCGCTTCAAGTATGTGCCTAAGAAAATGAGTACAGCTATGAATCTGATAAATGTGGATCTTAACTGAAAAGGTTTAAGGAGTTTATTAGTCTATCTTTAGAGGAAGCATTTAACAAGGGGGAGTAGATAAAAATTACCAGAGAGTCATGAGGAAAAAAAAAAAAAAAACTGTGGGAAGGATGATAGTAGTTTGACATCAAAGAATGATTTCTAACAGGGCCACCTGGGTGGCTCAGTCAGTTAAGCCTCCAACTCTGGTCATGATCTCACACTCTGTGAGTTCAAGCCCAGCATTGGGCTAGCTGCTGTCAGCACAGAGCTCGCTTCAGATACTCTGTCCCCCCCCCCTCTGCTCCTTCCCCATTCACACACACTCTCTCTCAAACATGAATAAACATTAAAAAAAAATAGATTCCTTAAAAAAACAAAACATGATTTCTAACATCCATCCCACTGTCCACCAGACTTTTCACATTGCAAAGATACCAATTATCTACATTTCCAGGCCTTGACTGGACTAGTGCATAAGTCATTCAGCATGGTCACAGCTAGAATCCAAATGGATCAGGAAGATATTTTTTGCTTGTATTCAATCCTATGAAAAACAATGTTGAACCAAAAAAAAAAAAAAATTCAAAATGCCTGCCTTTCCTTCATGTGGAAGATGGATACATTTCGGAAGAGCAGATCTTGGCTTTACTGAGATGTATACTCCAGTGATCTAAGTGAGTAAATGCCCAAGCTTTCCCACTTCTCTTCATAGATTTTGAGCAATTGTCTTAGCTTCTTTCTTAACCCTATACAAGGAAACTTTCAAATAGTAACCACTAACATCCCAGTAAAGTAAAGAGATAATAATAAAAAAAAGAAAACATTTCCATCTGGAATCTCTTCAGATTTCAGGGTGAATAAATTGGCAGATACCTGGTAGAGCCCTGGGGCCAAAAACTGAGCTTATTTTGTTTCTGTTTTCATTTCTTCCTTTTTTGCCTTGTCAGTTGAATAACGTCTCTGCTGATTTCCTGGAGACTCAAGTCTTCCCGACGGCCATTTGTCACTCCCTCAGCTTCCATGGCCGCTGGCTATGGGTACTAAAAAAACACCAAGGTGAAGAAGAAAAAATCAGGAAATAATGTTTATCTGAATTCGCTTCCAGAATTTCGACTCAATTTGGAAACTGAAGCCAAGTGGCAAAGTAAAGATTTTCTTTCCATGGATCGTCTAATTGCCCCAAAAAGGCAGCCCTTGGGAGTGTTGCAGATTTTAAGCATTCAAGGTGTGTTGACTGTAGACTGGGAGTCATAAGGCAGATGGCAGGGAATCTGCTGGAAGGCTGAATTTTCACTGGTGCCAAATAGGGCTGACTGCACAGTAGTTAAGTGGGGTAGCTGTCAAGGAAAGAGACACTTTGCTTTCCCTCCCCTACAGGGACAGTTGAACCACACACTTCCCTCCTTCTCTGGTTCCCAGTTGCCCTGGGCATTTTTCTCTGTTACAGCATTTCACTCCTGAAATGAATGGCACTTAGCAGGGAAGGTGTCTTTGGTAAGTATTTTACAACAGTGCAGGAGTTAACAGTTTCTTTTTTCATTAAAAGTGAGTTTTTGGTGGCTTTGTGACTGGCAGCCCAGAAACTTCTTACTTCCCTTTGATGCAGTGATCTCATAAAGAGTCTCCTTTTCCCAGACATCTGCCAAAGGGAAGGTTACGCTCCTTTCCTCCCTTCCTTCTGCCTTTGTTCCCTGCTTCCTTTCCCTCCCAAGAGTCATAAGAGAGATTTTTGCAAAATCCCTGTGAATATGCATTGGTGATAGATGCCAGATATTGCCACCAACAACTACTATACCGAATGATTTATTTACTAAGGGGAGTGTGTGTGGGGGGGTGGCGGGCGGAAGGGGGTGAGTTTCTAAAAAAGCTTGGGTGACATGGGAGGTAGTTATAGCTCATTTAAAAAGGTAGCACGCAGAAGAGAAGAGAAAAATCGTATTTAGTCACCTTTACAACATCAGTGGACATACCAGTGGTAATTTTTTAAAATGTAGATCTGCTGCTGTTAATATTCCACTTACAGCCAATTAAATATTGACAAGGTAATTCTATTGCAAGGGGGATAATGGAGTGTTCCAAAGTCAGAATGTGTCCTCCTTAAGGACGGGCATTATATCACGCTTATTACTGCTGCCCAGAGCTTACCACAGGGCTTGGCACAGAGAAAGCACTAGATAAAGATTTGTTAACTTGAATTGAAAAAAAGTTAGTAGATCACTACATCATGAACTCTGCAAAAGTATTTATGAGAATTAGGATAGTGATTATGTGTAAGTGGAAGCTGATTTATCTGTTATTCTTTTGACCTACACTTCATTAGCACAATCACTCTTCTGTAGGATGATGCACCTGAGACATTACCAGGGCTTAACGTATCATCTGAAACATCCAAGAAAAATTTGATTATATTCTGTATAATTTTAGTACTTTTAGTCTTAAGGGTCTTTTCCTGGACTTTAATTCTTTGAAAATTAGCAATCCATTAATGATATATAGGATAAATTGCTATAATCAGAGTCTATAATTAACCAGAATGCCGAATGTGCAGAGATTAAAAAGTGTTTTTAGGTGGACAGAGCTGGGCTGGAATGCGGATTTGGCTGTGGCTAGCTTTGTGATCTTGGGCAGGCCCATTAGCATCTCTAAACTTTGGATTCCTCATCTCTGAAAATGGGAAGAATAACACCTTCTCCCTCCAGGGCTGTTGGAAGATTAAAGGAGATAATGTATGCGCTCTGCATAGTGACAGCTACTTGGCAATCCTTCACTAAGTGGTTGGAATAGGAGCAGCGGCCACCCTGGAGTCTGTCCTGTGTTCCCCACTTGTGGTGCCTTGTGATTATTGTGCGGACCATGTACTGGGAGGGAGGAATCCCTGGGTGTGTGCCATTGGGCATCCTGTATTTCTCTCTAGGGCTCACAGCCTTATACTAAAAAGGGAAGTGCTAGGTACAGAAAGAGCTTTTCCAGTGTTTGGCAGCATGTTATTAGTATCGCAGGTGGAATTAGTCTAGATGTCTATTTTCCAAATATAATTTGTTACTTTCTAAGGTGGATCTATACACATACCTGTATTTTTTCCTCCAGTCCCACAGGCAATTTTAGATCAGTTCCCTGAAAATGCCATCTGTTCTTTGTAGTCAGAAATGAAAAGAAACTGAGTTTTCAGCTAGACTAGGAGATTTGCATTTGAATAATAGGTGTCAGATACCTTGGTACCCATTTCTTTTAAGTGTGAAGTTAAATGCTTGTGACTCCACTAAGTGTTGGGAGGCAAGATGTTAATATGGTAATTATCTTTTTCCTTAATGAGATGATATTGAGAAGCAGGTTTAGAAAAAATTACAGAATAAGACGCTGAGCAGGAAAGAAAGAGGAGCTGGCTGGCTTTCCTTTCTTTCTCTTGGTAGGGCCAAGGTCGGGGGAGATGGAGAAGAATCCATGTGTTGTTGCTTAGAAATTTGGGCTAGCTTTCATGGATGCCTAGACCCCTTTCTGTGAGCTGGATAAGGACTCAAAGTCTGAGGACACTCTGTCTTCTGACAACAGTGGGATTCTGTAAGGATAAAGCCCTCAGAAATTCACTGCAGACATGCTGGAGACATAATAGATTCTTCCCTAATCCTTCCACCCCTCTCCACCAGCAGTTTCAGGAGTTCCCCAAGATCACCCTCACTTCTGACACCAAGTGCAAGTTCTGAGTTCCCCAAGATCATCCTCAAGTTCAATAATTCACTAGAAGGACTCACAGAACTCAGAAAAGCTGTTATACTTACGGTTTGTTACAGCGAAAGGATGCAAATAAAATTTAACAGAAGGAAGAGTCCAATAGGGCAGGATCCAGGATATAAGGCATGGTGCTCCCTGTGGTCTCCCAGTGGAGTTGTGCGGACAGCCTCTGTTTCTCTCAACAACACTGTGTGGCAATACACATGGAGTATTGCCAACCAGCTTACTTGATCCTTGGTGGCCAGAGTTTTATTGGGGCTTGATCACAAAGACATGGTTGATCATCCATGTAGCTAAACTTAGTCTCCAGCCCCTGCAGAGGTTCAGCTGATACCGTATGGAACAAAGCTGTCCGCCAGAAATCACTTTGTTACCATAGTCTATCTCTCATGGCTCAAATCCCAATGGTGAACAAAGACATTCTTATCAGAAACGACATTTCAGAGGTTCAGAGATTACTTTCCAAGAGCTGATGGCAAACACCAAACCTTGGTCTGGACAAGGTTAATCCTGTACTGCACACCACCCTGTCCTCTTTCAAACTAGAAACATAATTTAAGATCCTGATACAGAATTCAAGTGAGATGGCTACACAGAGCAAGTAAAGAAGTATCATATCCAGTCTGGGTTCAACTTACTTCTGGCCCTTGATTTCCTCGAAGCATTTGCAATTGTCAGTGACACTTTCTAGATAGGTAGGATCTTGCCAAAATTGAGGAAATGGACAAATTCTTGTAATTCCACTGCCATTTTACTCAGACATTACCTTACCAAACCATAAAAGACAGTCTAAAGAATCCATGCAATTTGATTTAAGAGATTAATTATAAATACTATTTTCCTGATCCTGAGCCAAGTTGAAAGCAACATCTTCATCTTTAAGGGAATGTGCATATCCCTACTAGTGTCTACTAAAGGAGAGAATTCTTCTAGGTATGCAGGCTTACTCATCCCAAACATTGCAGAAGGCTCTCCTGTGAATTATCAAGAAAATAGGATGGCTTCCTTCCATCAGGTCACCCTATTCATTCATCCATGTGAAGGTGTGGGAGAATGAGCCTTAATCAAGCTTTTCATCTTCTTACTCCATTTTAAGCAAACCTATTGTTAGGATGCTTTGAGCTATTATCGAAAGCTCATGTCCCTCCAAATCTCACTCCCATTTTGTCCAACTTTACTTAGGAACCATAAATCCAAATGCCTGTGGAACAGGTGAGTATGTAAATGTATGAAGTATAACATGAATGTAACAATAGATATTACTGGAGAGTGTGGCAGAATGGGGATTATCAGACTGCAAGAGAATTCATATACAAATCTAAAAATATTTTACAGGCAAATAAAACACATCTTTTGGCAGCCATGGCCCATGAATCACTGGTTTGAGATTCTTATAACAGAGGGATAGAAGAGAAAATACCCAAATATTAGTAGGATAAAAGACAGAGTTTACCCTTTGGCTCAACATTTCAAATATTTTCAGATTACGCAATCTGGTTTAGTGTTGACTATAAAGATTCGGTTTTCCAATTTTCCTAAGAAATTTTTGTTAAAGAAGAGAAACACAGAAGTGTACTTGGTATTGGATGGAAACATCAAGCAAAAAGAATTACTTTTGCCATTCCATTCATCTTTTATTCTGTATGGTATGGATTTGACCCAGAAAGGGAGAGTCCATGAAAACTTTTGATTTAAAAGCACCTAAGATGCCCTGTGATAGGAATAATAGAAATACACATTTTAAAGTGACAGGAAGTAAGTAATAATATCCAATCTTTAAATTAAAATCTAGACAGTGGAACAAGAATGGTAGACTTATGAAGTAACATTTTTTACATCTCCAATCTAAGGTCACACAAAGTATCCAATCTGTAAAGTATGTTTATGGAAAGTAAATCTAGAAGTATCTCGTGGAGATTGAAGTAAAGTCCAGCTTTCTGCATTTCCAGCACATAGTAGGCATCAAGTAAGTCTTTACTGAATGAATCAAAAATGGTTGTTTGCATCCCTTCTCAGGGTCCTGCTGTGTTTTCTAATCATGCATAGCCCACGTCAATTGAAAGAAGATAAACTGTGCAGAGTGAACAATAGCCATTGTCTTTTCACCTTCCCTCAAATAAGAAGCAGAAAGACCAGGGTTTGAGGGGAAATTATTCTCTTGATAAAACTCCAAATACTTGAACTTTTATAAGGCTGGCCTTCCCAGCGAGATTTTAGATCCAAAGAGTTTCAGTAAAGAATTGGCATACGCACTCACAAGTTTGGGTGCTTATCCAAACTGAAATTAATCTCTGAACCTTATGAGGTTTGCTGAGTTCTAAAGAAAGCTGAGAGAGCCAGAGAGGGCAGAGAAATCACAGAGAAAAACTGAGGAGAGTGATCATAGGAAAAGCTGCAGAGACCAGAAAGATCACAAGGGTGAGGTGGGGAGCGGAGGAGGGCACTGAAAGGGGTTACTGAAATGGAGGAAGAGGATAAGGGAGGAGCAGAGGTAGCTTGGCGGGAGCCAACAAGGCCAGAGCAATCACAGCAGAGATGCTGAGGGCAGAGGGAGCGCTAAGAAAACAGAACTGAGTGGGGAGATTACAGAGGTGCAATCAGTACAGAGGAGGAGGGCAAGAAACATGCCCTCGAGAAGGGCTTGACTCCAAACTCCGACTGCTTAAAAGGCAAGAATGGCAAGACCTTTCATTTGGATTGTGATAGTTTGAAATCTGGAAAAGATTTTCCTCTCCCTTCCTTTCGTCTCCTTTCTTCTCCCTTCCCTTGTCCCATCTCCTCTAAAAAAGAGGTAGGAGAGGAGAAAAAGGAGGTGATTTGATTTTTTTCCTAGATATTTTGCAGTTTGATTACCAATATGTCCTGCAAGACTTAAAATGCAATGGTGAAGCTTAAAATATGAATCTGACTTGAAACAGAATATAGGCTTTCTTTCTTCCTTTGGAAAATTCCCCATCCTTCTTCTGAAAATTCCATGTGAACAAACTATTACATTTGAGAAGAAGCAGAAAAGCAGAATTTTCAATAAACAAAATGCTAGTAATACTACACCAAACTAAGTGTTTGGGTCTTTAAATATTAAACAGAAATACTGTTTACTGGACCAACTGCCTTTATTACATGATGAGACAATAGCTTGAGTGAATCACGTCACTGACATGCAAGATACTGTGGACTATTTAGTCATGCCGCAGTGCCTGGCATCACAGAGTTTTAGCTCATCTCCTTGGAGCAGATATCTTTCCCAATTCAATCCAGTCTTTTGCAGGTGAAGAAACAGACATCCAGAGAAATTGGCATGCTGTCTTAAGGCCACTAGTGAATAGTAAGACTTTAAACTCCACGTGTACTAAACAAAATTCTGACAAGATGCGTAACTTTTTACACCTTCTCAGTTTCTGGATCATTATTCATTTGTAGGCTGCGCTGAGGTAGGCTGTCATAGGTAATTGAAATTAAAAGCAGAAAAGCAGCTATTTTAGTCTGACCCCTGAAATAACCCCCTTGGCCTAGAATCTGGGTACTCTTGGTGGGATGTCTGTTCCATTGTAATGTGTTGATAAAAGCCCGCTCTCTTTCTTTTCCCCAGATGGGTCTCACATGTATGCCCTAACCCAGTCTATCAGGGCTTGTTTTGTTCTTTTCTGTGATTGTAAATGTGTGATGTTTAGTGAGACTTGGAGTGGGAGGAAGGGGTCAAGTATGAGAGTGCATGAATAAGCCATACCTATCACCCGTATAAAAACATGCGACTAAGATCATAACAGGGAAAGGCAGTTATCTTCATATTCAAAATACCATGGGGAAGTTTTATCATTAAAAAATCTTCCTCTTCTCTACCTTGCTTTACTGCTAAATAAGAAACCAAGGCGGCACAGTCCTTACTCTTCCTGATTTCTTAGACTTGCTGGGTAAGCACATGCCTCTCTCAAACTCCATCACTAGTTTTCATTTCAGACCTTGGTCCTGAGTTAACACAGTGGAAACTTTTTAAATGGCTTCCAACTTCCAGCAGCGACTGGATTACAACAGCTCCTCAAACTACAGTGTTATTGTATTCATGAAAACAAAGCTTTTTCCATCTGTTTCAAGATTCTTCCAGTGACTTTATTATTATGCTATTTATTCTTTTCTCAATAACAATTCAATCCTTTAAAATTTCTTTAGTAATAATCACGTGTGTGTCATCTGTTGGAGTGAAAGTGTTCACAACATTGGAAGGCAGTGAGAGTTTGCAGGCATCTCTCCCTGGCACATAAGATGCAGCTATGTGAAATCTTGTTCTTATTTATATTGACTTACAGGGGCGCCTGGGTGGCTCAGTCGGTTGAAGTCCGACTTCAGCTCAGGTCATGATCTCTCGGTCCGTGAGTTTGAGACCCGCATCGGGCTCTGTGCTGACAGCTCGGAGCCTGGAGCCTGTTTTGGATTCTGGGTCTCCCTCTCTCTCTGACCCTCCCCCGTTCATGCTCTGTCTCTCTCTGTCTCAAAAATAAATAAACGTTAAAAAAAATTATATTGACTTACATACATCTGTCTCTTTTTCAAACTGGAAGCTCTTCAAGTTTAGAGAGTTTGGTTTCTCCTCCTGAGCTAACTCCCCCTAGCCCATGGTATGACATACAGAACACAATCACTGTGATTTTTTGGCTAATAGGCATCTCCAGGAAAAACCATCCTTTGCACTTGACTTGGTATGGGCAAGCTAGCTTAACTTTTTTCAGTTACTGGTTCCGTGATATTTCTTCTTCTTGTATTTTCCAGAACAGATACTGGTGACTACTGTCTTTGATTTTCCCATGCCTACTCCTTTGTCCCTTCGTTCTGAGAAAATAACACCTACGTCACTTCATTGACTTGCTGGGAGGACCAAATGCAATGCTGTACACCATTCGAAAGGTAGGTATAGAAAACTTTACAAACAGGTGTTATTTTTATAGAGCTGTTTCCTTTAGTGTGAAAGTAGAGAATACAAGCAATGTACTTGTGAAACTGGATACAAATATATCATTCATAAATTTGGGACATAGAAATGTTAGCAATTCTATACATTCAATAACAATTAGAAACACATTTTTATCAGGCCAACTATCAGTAATGGTAATCATGGAAAGCAATAGGTAAGAGAAAAGCAATTTTGTTTTACTGTTCAGTGGACCAGAGATATGCAATTAGATGCAAGCACCACTTAAATGTGCACGATGCACAATCATATGCACACTCAGTTATCCTTACAGTCTCAGTAAATATCATCAGGTAGGAGTGTGGACTCTGGTGCAAGATTGCCTAGGTCAGAATCTGGCTCTTTGAACTTAGTAGCTGAGAGATTTGTCTGCCCCTTTGCTCCTTATCTGTAAGAAAGGGAGGATGGAAATAAGAGTACTTAACTTTCCAGGTTGTTGAGATGATTAAATGAGCTATCTATACAATAATAATCTTAGAAAAGGGCCTGGCATATAGAAAGCACTCTGTAGTTATTAGCTGGAGTTATTCTATTATTTCAAATCATCTCAATGAATGGTCAGAAGTGTAGTTAACCATTCTAGGTTTTGTTCTCCAAGACATTTAACATCAGGCCAGGTGAACATGTAGGTGGTAGGTGGTGCTGTTCACTCACTTCCAGCCCTGGCTGAGCTTTCATGGTGAAGAGGTCAGATCCTGGATTCTGCTGAATGAAAATGTAAGAAGCAGGAAACAGTAGACTGATGCAATAAGTGAATGTTGTACAAGACGAAATCAAACTAGATAGCCTGCCATTGCCAAATGGCCAAAAGCAGAGGCATTGGGTCCTTATCCCAGCTCTGTCCTTGACCAGCTATATGGGTGACATGTTCCAAACTGGCAGTTTAGGGGTCGTGGTGGCACAGCACCAACCACGGAGCATGGCTGCTAAGGTGCCCTGCGTGGATGTTAGTTTCTGTTCAGTTTGGCCAACCATATGCGGTTCTGTTTTGTTTCAACTCTCTGGCTTTGCTTTAATGACTTGAGAGAAACAGCAGATTTTCATTCCTTTTTGCAAATATTTTAGCACTTAAAGATTGTCATTCGCACGGTTGTTACATCGATAACAAAGCGAGCCTGAGCCCTGCTTGAGCAGGGTCTGTTTCTGGGGAAATAGCCTGTCTGTTTCTGCTTTGCCTCATCTGCCATGTAGATTTTAGTTGTTAATTGGGGATGGAAACGTTTCCAAGTTTTCTTCTTCCCTAGGTATTGATCTTTGGGTGAACGTAAAGTCTTAACCCCTTAAGCTTTATCACCATGCTTCCTCTACCTTATCAATTCAAATGGATTTAGCATGTATTATCAGTATTTAGATCTTGACTTCCTTTTTACTTCTTTCTCCTTTAAAGCAATCTGTCTAGCTGTAAACCTCTTGTTAGAAGAGATTATATGATTGTTTTGTGGTTTTATAATCTGTTTGAAGGAGAAATGGCTGCACACTTGAGGATTTAAAATGATGTCTCAACAGGAAACAGCTTCTCTGTTGAAAACCTGATTTCTCACAGAGCTGCTTTTTCTTTCTTTATAACAAAATTTTCAGATTTGATCACACTGCTACCAGGACATTTCATTTTATTTAAATGCAGCAACACAAACATTACTAATCTGGTTTCCCCAAGTTCATTTGCGCGCTCCCTGTCAACAATGGTTTTATCAGCCATCGAAATCTAATGGAAACGGCAGTGCTGCATGTAATCATCCAATAATTATAAAATAAACAGACTGAAAACTCAGACGTGTTTGAACAAAAGCCATCAAAGTAACAGAAACAGGAGAAAAGGTAATTAAAGAGCTTTCTCTATTCAGCTTTCAACATTACAGGTTTATTTAAATGCAGCTCTAGCCAGAGACTTGAGGTGGATTGATTGGCCAAATTTGTTGGCTGACACTATTCTGAAATGTGTGCCATTAAAAATGCGGTAAAGAAATGGAAAAAGCACGATAATCATGGCACCTCAAAAGCTTGCTTTATTTCTCCTCTGAGAACTTCTGTGGTCACGTGAACAGGTGACAGTTAATAGTAGATGACAAAAGGTACTGCCCTTTATCATTTAAACACCGAATCTTCAGAGGTCTGGGCAAATAGAGCAGTCTGGTCCCCGACTATAAAACTGTGACGTCAAAGGGTGGCTCAACCTAGGCTGCAAACCTCCACTTGAGTTTGTCACCTGCTCGGGAAAAGGAAGCTGCCTCTCGGAGGCTGTGATGCTTGAATGCAAGCAGTTTAGCAATAGGAGATTCAAACTTTTGAAAGAGAGGTAACAAAGCCCTAAGAATAAGCCCCGGTCATGAATGTATATATAGTCCTAGGGCTGGTTGGCATAGCAACTATTTCTGAGAACCCCGGTGCTGCTTAAGTAAACAGCTGAAGCACAGAGCGTGCCTCAGCTAAGCTGGGTCCATCTGTAGTATCAGCATGTGAGGATCAGAACGGGAACATTTTCTCCAGTGAATCAATGATATTTTGCTATCTCCTCCTAATAACTCCATTGTTCCTAGCACTTCGTGGCAGTCCTCTGGTTCTCTCTCTTTTTCCGTATGGCCATTTTGTTGAGTAATCTCCACACAGGTGAATCTGACTGTGTGGGTTTTGGGATAACTAGAAAGAATCTTAAGCTCAGTATCTTTCCTCTGTTATTTGCCAAGAACGTCCAAGGAAAACACATGGATGATTCAACAACAGCTCATTATGATGATCCAACAGAAATGATAGCTGCTGAAGCTTTTACTTCAAAGTTCAACACACTGGGTAACTGCAAAGGTTTTGGTATCAGACAAACCTAGCTATGGTTTCTGGTTCCGCTAAAAAAAGTGGCGTGACGTCGAGCATATTACTGATCCATTGGAAATGTTATTGATCCTTTCTGCAACTGTTTTCTCAAATGTAAAATGAGGATAGTAATGAATACCCCATGGGCATTTGAGAACTAAATAAGATATTGTATTTAAGATACTACATGCCGTACTCAAGAAATGGTAGTGCTAACAGACCTTTCTGGGTTCCTACCCAATGGCATTTTAGAACTTGATGTGTCCAGTGCTTTTTCACGTGATTCAGCAATAACTCCTGATTTGTCTAAGCCACGTATTGTGGTCTCATTCCGCTCATTAGTGACTGATTTGTGGTGGATATGTGGGCCTAGTTCTTGCCACCGATATAGGGAGTTCTTGGAAGACAGGTTAGTGGTAAGAGATTAGATCCACTCAGACTATGATAGTAAGGGACTCCCACAGGTTTCAAGGTTACAGAGTAGATGAGAAAACACATTATGAGAGCTTTTATGTATTTTTAGTGGATGTCCTTAGATACCCAGGATTCGTAAGTAACAATTGGAAATTTTTGTTTGGGCTGGGCTTCATTATATGTGATACTCTTCTGGAACTGAACTCTGCAAACCATTTTTTTTTTTTTGTAAGCATTTTAAAAGTATATGCTATAATGCTTTGAAAAAAATATATAGCTGAATAATTTACCCGTATCTTATTTTTGTGGCAAAAGGATAAAAAGCAAAACAAGACAAAAGAAAACACAACACCTTAATCTCTTAGAAACTTTTGAGTTCTTCTCAGAAAGTTCTTTTGAGAGAAGGTAAGGGTTATAACTAATAGGTCTTTTCCTTCCCTACTACCCACTTCTGATGAGGGAAGAATGGGAAAGAATCCATGGTGAGCCCAATCGGAGTCACTTTTATTAGTATCAAAACATCTGTGATTCCTGAGAAAAATGAACTGAGTATCATTGTAATTCTGAATGTCTGGAAAAGAATTCTGAATGTTTTATATCCACACTCCCCTACCTTGATCTTCCTTATAAATCTTTTCCCCAAAAATAGTTCTTCTAAGTCCAAAATGATTTATTTTTATCTTGCTGTTACCCCTGATAATTTTAAAGTTTTGTGTTTCCAAAAATTTGTATTGTTTTCATGAGTCATATCTTTTTTTCTGATTATTGTAAGTTAAGGTTTTTCTTACTCTGTAAAACTCAGGACTCTCTAAAGAAGAATGAGATAACAAAGGATGAAAGCTAGTGTCTGTGAGCCGTGAGTTCTGTTCCTTGGGAGTTTCACTGAATAATCTGCTACTAATATGATGCATGATATTGTCTTGGCAGTTTATTATATTGAGGCAATAGAACATAACAGATTGGAAGGACTATCTTGATCTATTATATCAAGAATCCACAATTTATAGCTCTGTCTATTTGTTGGTAAAAAGACACTCCCCGAGAGAAGGCTTGTACATATATGTAGTGATAAGAATGTGGTCCTTTAAAAATGTTTTGGATATCCTTACATTTGTACGGGGCCCGTGATTAGGACAAAAATTCCTTGTGTTTTATGTAAACACACAAAATACATGTATTTGTTAAATACACCTTATTAAGTTTATCCTCCACAATAACCCAGTGAGGTAAGTTATGTGAAATCTCAATGCAGAGATGAAAAGCCTGAGGTACAGAGGAAGTTAGATAACTTGCCTAAAGTCACATAGCAAATGAGTGGCAGAGGGACTCCACCTCAGGTCTTTTGATTCTTAATGGTATTGTTTAATTTATTTTTTCTTCACAGCTGCTTCTCCGGGTATGTGTGGTTTAGCCTAGGGCTAACACTTTATTCATAACCACTTGTAATACAAATTTTTGGAGATGTTGTTGTTTGTCTTCAGGCTACGGTTGAAGGCTGGTCAGTTTCTGTTCTCAAAGAAAAACAACTAGGTAAGGCCAACATCTTCACCTTTCCCTTATGGATCTCCCACCCTCCAGGCCTACTCTGCATCCACCCTAATTGCGGACCAGACACCAAACAACAAGGGAACACCCATACCCTCAGAACTGAGGAATTATTCAAATGATCCGATCCATAGGAGGCGCAAAAAACCTAGCTAACCCCAACCTACCTGCGTTACTTAAGCCGCATCCTCCGTCTCCAGCCTGACTTTACTTGGTCCAATCACTTATGTGGCCCTGCCTGGCAGCCTTCTCTCACTTGGAGTTGAAGTAATAGAGTTTTGCCTTTCATCTCTCTGAGTTTCAGTGGGTTGTGTCTTGTCCTGAAAAGAATCTTCAAATCTTACACACCACCACTTTGGAGTTTAAATATGTCTCTAACCTTTTCAGACAAACTGTGATATAACTGGAAAAGCTTTGGATAGAGAGACAGGTATCTGAGCTTCTACTATAGGCTTTGTGTGGCCTTAAGCAGTTTATTAAACCTCTCTGATTCTCAGCTTTCTCACCTATGAGATGAGCAATCCTCTTCAAAGCAATGGTTCCTGTTTTGGGTTGGAATTCTATCATTTTTGTGGTATAAATTGGTTTTGCCAAAGTACAAGGGTATCTGAGGACAAATTGAAAGAGGAATAATCAAGGGGCACCTGAGTGGCTCAGTTGGTTGAGTGTCCGACTTCAGCTTAGTCATGATCTCGCGATTTGTGAGTTCGAGCCCCACATCATGCTCACTGCTGTCAGCACAGAGCCCACTTCAGATCCTCTGTCCCCCTCTCTCTCTGCCCGTTTTCCACTCATGCTCTCTCTCCCTCAGAAATAAAGAAAACATAAGAAAGAAAGAAAGAAAGAAAGAAAGATTCAACTGGAAGTCAGTGCCTACATTCTATACATGTGAATCTTTCAGTATGGTTTATATACATTGAAGTCATGATAACATTATAAGACGTATCATGAAGAAGCCCCTTTGTCAAAATGATAGAATAGCACACAAAACTGGACTCTAGCTAATAAAACAATAATGACTGGTATCTATCTAGGCTGGTTGGTAGCCCATCATTATAGCACCAGAAACTTGCTTGTTAAGGGTTTTGAAAGTCTCCTTTCCAGGATGTAACCTATGAATTCCGAGACCATTTGTTAAAGTTCCTTTGAGATTGTATGGTTTTTTATTTTCCCATTCTCTCTCTCTCTCTTTCTTTCTTTATTTTATTTTTTCTAGTCAGAGACTTCTGAAGCTGCTGAAGGTGCAGATTTTGGTGTCATTGACCTGCCTTCCTCTTTGTTTGGCGGTTGATGAATCCTTGGGGAGAGATGTCTGCAACCCTGATGGAGGGCCAGAAAATAGAGCTTCTCTAAATGGCCGTTCCTGGACGCCTGATTTTTCTGAAAGATAGGCTCTTGATCGGGCAAGCAGGGACTTAATGATTTATGCTCTTATGCTCAACTCCAGATAAAGTTAGATTATGTCCTAAAGCGTATATAGGAGGAAAAATTATTAAAGCACTAGGATTGTCAGTGATAAATTAAAAAAAAGGGGGGGGGCAGATGAGAAAGAGAGGGAGAGAAAGAGAGACATTATTAAATGGCTTGTATTTGAAATGGTTTCCAAATTTTAGCAAACTGGGAGCAATAATAGAAGAGAGAGTCTTAAAACACTTGTGTGGCCTCATCCTCTTCCACCAGGCGTTCTTTTTACTCAAGGTTGAGCTCAGGGTTTTATGCTGTATTTATATTTTAGAACTGGAATGGATAAAAAATAGCATTGCTAAGGCTTGAAAGAAGCATGAGATTTTTTGTTTTTAACCTCTCGCTACCTCTTTTCTAAAGACAAATGATTGTGAATTAATAAGTTAAATAAGAGATGGGTTCAAGATCCCTCCTTGGGATTAGAAACAGAATTAAGAGTCTAAGTTATAATACCAAATCATTCTAGAGTGCCTGAGAGGTTCTGCTCATTTTGTAATTGGTTAGTTCTCTCATGTAAATTCTTTAAAATACTTTCTCCTTCATGTCTATCCTAATTTACCCAGTCTGGTAAGGGTCAGTACAGGTGAAGAGCCATCTCCTTGAATGGAAGTTTCTCTAACGGAGCAGAACTTTGCAGATGGCCTCACATCTCTTTACAATTTCTGTGTGTTCTCCTTGTTTTCACTGTGCTCCTCCTTCTGACCACAGTCACCTTTTTTCTTTGGAGGACTTTCCTCGGGCTACTGTAACCACTTGGCCTGAATGTTCAAGAGGCCCTATAGACAGCTGGAGTGCCTGGGCACTTATGTATCCTACAGAGGCCTGTGGCCAATGGGTGACTGGTGTAGAAGTACGGAAGCTCATCTCCTCTGCCTCAGTGCATTCCAGACTTCTGATGCAGGATCAGGTTGAAACCATCATCTGTGAGACTTTGAAATATTACCCTGGCTTGGCTTCTGCCCCTTCCCTGTCCCACTTTCCTCATTCCCTCAGCAGTTCATTTTGAGAGTATTTTCATAATGCAAATCTTATCTCAAGGTCGGCTTCTGGGAAAATTGACTTAAAACACAACTCTTCTGGTATTCCTTTTCTTTGAATTCTATTAGCAACCTTTATGTGGTTAAATACTAGTAATAGACTGTGTCCTATGACTCACTCTCTTTTCATTCCAAGGGGATTATGGTTTCTCTGATGGTGGATGGGCTCCTATCTAATGCCTACTATCTTTACTTAGTGGTTTTATCCTGCATCTATTTCCAAAAAAGCTTTACAACAATGAGTAGGTAAAATAAAACCGAAATTAGTGGGAAGAAGGTAAAGGATGGGAACCAAAATATAAAGGGATCGACAAAGAGGAAAAGTCAACAACTACAGATTGAGAAAGGCAACTAAAATTAAGAATAATACTTAGCTTGTATTTCTTAGCAGCTAGGATAGAGAAGGAACCATGATTTTTTGGGTAGTTTTCAATGTTTAATCACATGAGGGTGTTATAGTTACCCATTGCTCAGTAACAAATTACCCCAAAGGTAAGCAGTTTGAAACAACAAACATTTATTGTCTCTCACAGTTTCTAAGGCACAGGAAATGGGAAGTGCTGTAGCTGGGTGGTTCTAACTCATGGTCTCCTAGGCTGCAGTCAAGCTGTCCTAACAGCTGCAGTCACATCAAGCCTTGACTGGGGGTAGAAAATCCGTTTCAAAGCTCACTCATGTGGTTGTTGGCAGGCGTCAGTTCCTCACTGGTTGTTGTCCAGAGGTCTGTCTTCTTCACCGCATGTGTCTCTTCATAGGTGGCATGAATGACCTCAAGACATAGCAGCTGGCTTTCCACGGAATGAGTGATCTGAGAGAAAGCCAAAACAGAACATGCTATATAATGTACTTGGGGCGATGATAAACCATCACTTCTTCTCTATGCCCCTGGTATCACAGACAAACCTTCATACAACGTGGGAGGGACTACATGGTGTAGGAATGCCGGGGGAGCAGACATCCCTGGGGCCATCTTGGAGGATGATGACCATCAAGTATGTCACATATATTCATTTCTCCTGAAAGCTGAAAAAGTGAAAAAAAGAAGACCATGTGTGTACAATTTTTTGGTATGCTCTACATACTTGTCATATAAAGGTTTTTGAATGAATATTTATGGATATTCAAAATATACTAGCCTTCTAGGATGTTTTCTCCATAACAAAGAGTAAGTCAACTAAAAACTATTGAGGACAAAGTATCTGTACGAGATACTACATTGGATACTGATTGGGCACTTATAAATCAATCTTTTCAAAAGTGTTGTAGATATGCCACTTCCTCTATGTTTCTAATGTTTAGCAGGTGCTTAGATTGCTTCAGCAGCCTCTCCAATGCACCTTTCTTTGTCTAAATTCTCTTCATTCTATATTTCACTTTCATCATGTCATTATTGCTTAATGGCTCATTACTAGTATAATAAAATCCAATCTCCTTGACTTTTCAAAGCAGAACTTATCTACCCAAGTTGCTATTCTACTACTTCCATCATGAGACCTTGACCTCAACCTGGAAGTATTTTCACTGTATTCCAAGTGTCCATGCTAATTTTTAACTTATAACTTGTTCTTGTTGCCATCTCACCTACTGAGAATTTCTTATTTCTTATTCTATTCTTTGTTATCTACAAGTCCTTGTTGAATCCTCCTCCTCAATATTTCCTTTGGTTCAAGTCCTAGTATTTCTTAGGTGGATTATTATCTGTTTTTTTTTTTCTTTCAATTTTTAGGTTCTTTCTGCTCCAATCCACTCTCCATATTGCTACATTATTTTTACGTGTCACATTGATCATATCACTTCCTTGCTTAAAATGAAAAAAAAAAAAAACCACTTTAAGGGCTTGACACTTAGTAGGTGCTCAATAATTGTTAATTGCATGAATAAAAGATCCAGGTAAAATGCCACTCTCTATTGCCATGAAGTCTTTCCATAATTCTATCTCTCACTTTGATCTTTTTCTCTTTTGAAGTCCTGTGATTGTCTATATTGTCTGTATCACTCATTTTGATGTTCTATGATGTGTTTTTCCCGTTATCACTTAATTTATCTCTTTCCTTATTCTTCATTTGTTGATTAATTTAATACATTTTTTGAGTACCTACTATGTGCCACACAACATACTAAATCTTGGGGGTACAATGATTAGGAAAAACAGACAGGCCTTATACCGTCATGGCCCTTAGAGTGTCGTTGCAAATAGGGTTGGAATTAAATAATTAAGGAGGGTATAATGATAGATTGAAGAAAGTGCTACAAAGGAGTGATTGTATGAAGGCTTATCACACAGAAACCAGCCTTAGACTCAGACTTCAGAGAGGCTCCTATGAGAAAGTGACTTTTTTTTTAAGAGAGAGAGAGAACAAGAGAGAGCAAGCAAACAGGGGAGGGGCAGAGGGAGAAGGGAGAGAGAGAATCTTAAGTAGCCTCCATGCCCAGCTTGTGGAGCTCAATGCAGTCTATATCTCAGGACCTGAGATGAAATCAAGAGTTGGACACTTAAGTTACTGAGCTACCTAGGTGCCCCAAGAAAGTGGGGCTGAGCTTTTGAGCTCAGATTTGAACCACATACCAAAGAGGGCCAGAGCAAGGAGTGAGGGTAAAAGACCCTGTTTTAAGCAATGCAGTGGAATATATAAGGACTGCATAATGGGATACAAAGTTAAAAAGAAGGCCAGGGTGGCTGGATTCAGAAAGAGAACCAGGACATTAAAGGAAAAAAATGGTGAAATCTGAACAACGAATGGAGTTTAGTTAATAAGAATGTACTCATGTTAATGTTAATGGCTTTTGGGGTACCTGGGTGGCTCAGTAGTTAAATATTCGACTTCAGCTCAGGTCATGATCTTGCCGTCCATGGGTTTAAGCCCCATGTCGGGCTCTGTGCTAACAGCCTAGAGCCTGGAGCCTGCTTTGGATTCTGTCTCCCTCTCTTTCTCTGACCCTCCCCCATTCACTCTTGCTCTCTCTCTCTCTCTCTCTCAAAAATAAATAAGCATTTTTAAAAAAGAATAATTTAATGTTAACGGTTTCTAAGTTTGACAAACATTGCAGTAATGGATGATGGTAACATTAGGGGAAACTGAAACTGAATGAGCAGTATATAAGAACTCTCTATTATCTATGCAACTTTTATGCAAATCTAAGATTATTCCAAATTAAAGATTTATTAAAAAAAATAAGGCCAGAATGAAAAAGTTCAGTGCATAAAGGAAGAAGGGTGCAAGATAAGGGTGTAAAATTAAGACCAGACCAAGATTCTCAGGCATCTTGTACACCATCTTAAAAATGTTGGTCTTCAGGGATGCCTGGGCAGCTCCATCAGTTAAGTGTCTGACTTCAGCTCATGATCTTGTGGTTTGTGAGTTCGAGCCCTCTGTTAGGCTCTGTGCTGACAGCTCAGTGCCTGGAGACTGCTTCAGATTCTGTGTGTCCCTCTATCTCTGCCCTCCCCTGCTTGCTCTCTGTCTCTCTCTAAAGTAAATAAACCTTAAAAAAATTTTTTTTAAATCCTATATTAAAAGAATGTTGGGCTTCATCTTGTAGTAAGGGGAAAGCTGTAATAGTTGTCACAACAGAACTGCATTTGAACATATCACTAGTCTGGGGTAGGTGTGGAGAGTGGGTTAGGGAGATACTTGGGTGGGATGCTTTTGCAGTTAATCAGACAAGAAATGAGTTAAACTAAGGTGAGCCTGACTCTTCTTGGCAACATATATTTTTTGGAGTGCATTTGCCTTTTATTTGTCTTTAATGTCGATCATAGAATTCTGCACGTAATATCTGCATGACACATTTATTGAATGAATAAATGAATAGGTAAATCGATGAATTAATGAAAAAAGATCAGATTGGGTTAAGCAGCCCCTTGGCAATACCATGGTGACCCTGTCCAAAACGCAAGGGCTGGACTGCTGATTTCTGACAGAATCAATAGACTTTCCCTCATAGTTTCCCCTCTTACTTTCAAGGACCCTTACTTATTCCAGAAATGAGTGATTTCTTGTCTTACATTTGGAACACCCAGGGCTTGTGCAAAGGTTTAGGGAGGAACACTGAGGGAAAAGCAGAGGTCCAAGAATGCTTTAAAAGAAAACTTGAAAGCGTTTGATACCTGGAAGTGCAAGAAACAAGTCAAGATGTGGTGAGTCATTGGCACAATGGCTTCTTTTCTTGAGCATATTCATCCTGCCTATAATTTGTATTTTCCCCTTTTGGCAATAGAAGTAATCTTAGCTTTCTTAGAGTCATCCTTAATTAGGAGTTCTTCCCCTCCTGGGGGAAAGTTTCTAATTTCCCAATAGATAAAGGAAGCCCGGGGAAGGGCTGCAGCGTGTAGGAGGAAGGTGCCCTAGCAAGAGTTGTTTGCTCACTTCAGTTGAGACCCAGCAGATTAGGCAGTGGCAGGTCTGAGTTTTCTGCAAGCCTTTCTCATTTGAAAAGACACTGCAGGTTTGTGAAGAACCATTCTTGAGCTAATTGGTTTGAAGATCAGGTGACTGATAGTTTACTTTCAACCTAGAGGAAGGAGAAACTAAGAATGATTAACATTCCAAGATTATTTCAGTCAGGCAACCCTGAAGATCCATTTCTCTCCTGGAATCTTTGTTCTAACATTTGCACTCACTGTTTGGAGACGGCTATCCCTACCCATGTTTGTTTTCTAACATATGACCAATTTTAGCCAATGGAGTGTATATCATGGATCTCAGAGGTTAATCTTTTCCCTTTCTTGTCTCCTCTCCTTCCCAGACATGCATTCATTTGACTGGCAGCCTGGAAAATTGAAAAATGCCACAGGGGTTATTAAGGTTGAAATCGTTTCTGCTCTTTGAAGCTCTGCAAGCTAGTTATTGCTGCACCTATAATATCCAGGCATCAGAATAACACGTATTGTTCTTAAGCTTGCTTGACACAGGCCCATATCAGCTGTAACACCCAGATAGAATGAAGGGGTCTCAAGATGTCATTTCTCCACTCTGAAGTATATCCCTTTAGTCGATTAAAACAGAGTCCCTGAAGTTATTAGAATATATTCTGTGTCTTTCTGCACACACGTTTGATTTACTTTTGTTCTTATTAAAAGGGTAAGCCTAGAGAAAAGGAGAAAAGAGAATCTTCCATAATCCATATTTTAATAATTGCCTGAGTGCACATTTGCTCTACAGAGACTTTCCTGTTTCTGTAACTATTTACTTGGCTCTTCTGCAAAATGTGTATTACTTACCTGGCCTGGTAGACCATGACATAGCTTCTGGACTATCATGTAATCCCGCATTTGGCTCCCCCTGAGCCATTAGGATGTTTTGGGTCTGTCTGTAGGATGGAGATATTATTTTAATGGGTCTTTTTTTTCACAATAATGGCTCCATATTGTATAAATTGTATTGAGTCATTATGATGTTAATACATAAATATTAAGAAAACCATTGGGAAAAAGTAACTGTGTAATCGAGATAGCCTATTTTCCAATGTTAATAACTTCTTTAATTTTTTCTCCATAAAAATATTGAGGGAGTTTAATCCACATTAAAAACTTACAAACATTTATTAAAAAAGAGAGAGAGAGAGAGAGAGAGAAATCATTTCACATCCCACCTCAATAACAGGAAACAATACCACCTCATCTGCACTGGAAAACTTCTATGAATCATTTAAACAAAACAAAGAAAGAGAAGAAAAACACCTGAAAGCCTAAGTACCTTATGGCAACTAGAAACTTCAGAAATTCTTCAGGAGAGAGAATTTGTTTCAACTTAGCTTCAGGGCAATAATCTTTTTTACTATGTTGCTTCAGGCAAATGATTCAATATTAGCAGTAATACCTGCCTACAACTAAGAATGGGAGGATGTAAAATAATCTACAATAATTGAAAACCCTGATCATGAAAGTGAACTTAAATTCCTGTTTTTCAAAAATTCCATGCATGTAGTTGGCCTACTACTATGTTGGTATACCAATCAGGGTCCCGGTAGGAAACAGGACTCATTCCAGATGGTTCAAATAAGACTTTAATAAAAAGATAATTTACAGAGGTATGGGGGTGGGGATCCAATGGGAATGCATGAAAGATGGTGAAGTGTTCCACTCAGGGATTGGAAGTAGGAAGCCATTACCACACCCAGTACTGTGGGGTGGAGGGGAGGAACTGGTGTGATTGGAACCCCGTAAGCACTGGAACTGTGGAGGGAGGGCCGCTGTCATAGTGGATTGGCAGAGTGGCCACCATAGCTGTGTTGAAAATGGAATGAATCCTTCTGCCAACCATCTCCTGCTGTACCTCTGTTGGCCAGCCCCACCAAGCAAGAGAACACAGGAGATGTAGACTGTAGGGGCCACCCCCCAGACATCAAAGTAAGGCAGAGCAAAGAAGGAAGGGGGCACCAAAATGAAAAATATTCAGAACGATTTGTTTTTGGATCACTAGAGTTAGCATTATTGAGGTCTACAGAACTAAATTACTACTAAGGGATTATACTTTTTACCCTTCTTGAGAAAGAAATTAAAAATTCCATATTTTGTTTCAGATGAGATAATTTTTTTTCTGGCTTTGTGAAAATATTCAAAAATGTATCTAATGATCTAATTAATATCCGTCTAGGAAATTAACATTTTCAAAGGATTTTATCACAGACAGTATTTTGTTTAACCCTAACTGAAGCCCTAAGAGGTAGGTATTATTTGATTTATTTTCCAGATGAGGAGACTGGAGCTCAGAGCATCAGATGACTCTCCCAATATCTTAAGTCAGAATGAACAGCATCAAGATGCAAACCCAGGTCTCCCGACACCAGCCACCAGGTTCTTGGCATTATACCACTCTGCCTTTCTTAAAATAAGAATGTCATATGCTTGTGACAGCACATCTGTTGAAAGAACAGAACTGTCTGTACCTTGCAGGAAATTGCGTTTGCAGGGGAACTAGTGTCTTCAAATCAGGCAAGCTCGGTTTCAGGAAGTCAAGGACAGTCTGAAGCATCAAGGCCAGTGGAAGGAAATGATGCAGGGAGAGATGCAAGATTTGAGGCAGACACTGGAGGTAAATCCTGAGGAAACAGTAAGAAGTAGGGAGGAGTCTTTTATGAGGAGTGTGCCTTCCTGAGAGTAGTTGGGAAGAGAATAATAAGGATGTAAAGCAAGACTTCTCAAGTGTTAAACAGGCGGCTGCAACATTTCTCAAAATATCATTCATGGGCCACTTCCATCAGAATCACCGGGGTCACTTATTAAAAAGGTCTACACCGAATCCCCCTCTGACTTACAGGGTCAGAGTCTATTTGAGAGGAAGTACACGATATGACATTTTGACATGTCCTCTCCATTAGCCCCCTACTCGCCCCCACCCCCCGCACCCTCCCCCCACATCCCCCCCCCCCCCCCCCCCCCCCCCCCCCCGGTTACACACATACACAGGTTGAGAACAACTGAGAACAAATTCAGGCAGCTTGATAAAAAGAGCTCTGTACCAGAACTGTAAATATTTGGCCCTAGTTCAGTTTTCTGGTATGGCTGAAAATAAGCCATCTGATTACCCATCTATCATATCAACTTCTGTTTCTTTGCTTCAATCATACCTTTTGAATAAGCTTTTGAAAATGTGCTTTCTAATTTTATGCTTTAATGAGCAAGGTATATTAAACACAGAATGACTTTTCAGACTTTTATGGGGCCTTAAGTTAAATATTTTAAACATCAATTATGGTAAACGTTGAAGATATTTACATCTTTAGGAAATCTGTAGTAAATTATAAATTTGGCTGAAATAGTATGGATGCTAAGATTGCTTTTAAAAAGGAATCCCTAAGACAGGCATGTGTTATTGTTATTTAATCTCATGTTCATAAAAGTGATGTGAAAAATAATTGCAAGACCTCTAAGGTGAGATAATATGGCTGCCTTTTTTTTTTTTGAAAATTAATTATCAACAACAGATGAAGTCATCTGCAAGGTGTTTTCTAACCAAAACTAAAAGCTTCTTTTCTGTTTCTATCATCATCCTTTTGCAGGATTCAAAACATTATGTATAGTTCTGGCATCAATAACATTTCAACTTACTGTCAGTTTTCTTGAAGACTCAGGTTTTTGGACGCCAGATATTTGGGGTTATAATGTGTATGATATGGAATGGAATATCGATTTTCATTGTTCTCAGTAAAGGTTTTGTTGTCATTTGGAACTTCGTTCTGTAGAATCTGGGTGCTCTACCTTCCTATGCTATTAGAACACTATAATCTGGGTATAATCTTGTCAGTTGGAACCCTATAATCTGAGCAGTGTCTCGAACAAATGGCATTTCAAATCCTGTTTAATAACAGTATTAAAACAGGGACTGAGGCTGGCTCTAACTTAATTGTGAATCTATAGGCCACATATACAATCAGCCTTGCTGATTTATAGAGAGGCATAGATACTTTATAACTAGAAATATTGGGTTGATTTTGAGCCAATTGTAGAGTTTTCCTTTTTTATTGCATTTCAGAATGGCAAACATTGTTGTGTTTTTTTTTTTTTTCCTCTAAATGATGGTAGCATTATTGATCAGCCAGAAGAACAAGATATTCTGGTTGATTTTTTTCCCCCATTATGGATCATTAGGGAAGGGCTATATATTTGGAGTTGTTTTTAGGGAGGGTCTATATACTTGGAATTGTTTTTCCAGTAATAATCATGGGTTTGAGTTGCTCCATTTATACTACAGAATAGTCCCTCTTGGACTAACACCTGTGGTTTTGAGTTGGCTGGCCCGGGTTGAAGCTGCAATTTACCATCATGGAAGCAGACCAAAATAAACAGCTTATTCCAGAACTAACTCAAGAGTTTGACCTCATTTGCAACATGCTCTACATGACAGTTTATTGGTTTTCACCTAATGGCTATTTTTAAAATGAAAGTCCTTATCTTTGGGGACTTTTCCAGAAAATCCAGCAATTACTTTTTCAAATACCCATTATTTCTCCAGGGACATATTTGATAAGAGACAGAAGAAAATATAAGCATCATACATTTTGGTATAAAGATAACACAGTACAATCTCTATAGTAATTTCCTATAAGTTCTTATCAAAGCAATTTAAAGCAAACAATTGGAAAGTGAAAATTAAATGTGATCATCTTTTTTGGAGAAGTGTGTTCACAATGCCAAATAATCAATTTTATTGATTTCTCCCCCCTTCTGTGCTGACCAATTGTTTTGGTTCTCAATAGCATCACCTTGGCGTGTATATCTGAGAGCTCTCTATAAACTGAGAGATCTTAACGGGTGTTACCACTGGACCAGGCCAGTATAGTTAGAATAGCACTTTTATAAGACAGGACACTTACTTGAGTATTATTAATTCTTAGACTGGTACCAAAAAAAAAAAAAATCATTCAGCTATTCTTTTAAGGTTTAATTACATATATGCATGAGTATATGTTGCTTCTCACACCCAATTTTCTTTGCCGTCTGTTATGCTATTACAGGAAAGCAGATGTTTATTATAAATTATATTTCTTTAATATATAGCAAAGTAAAGATACGGGGTTGAATTATTTATTTTTTGAACTTCTGCCTAAAACATTAAACCATACTAATATCAACTCTGCAGAATCTGTTTAAAAATAGGAGCAACTGGGGTGCTGTATTTCATGACTGAATGCCAAAGCTTTCATACTGAAAGAAAGCCGAGAGATAGGAACAATTGAAAGTCTCCAAATGCATCATGTCTAAAAAAGCCAAAAGACAAGCTAAGTCTATAAAGGCTTCTTGTCATATTCATTTCCTTTTTCCATCCATACAGTAAGGGTAGTGTAAGCCTATTGAGTTATTTCAAAACCCTTGGCTTGAAATTTATTTTTGAATTATAACAATTTTTTTAAATGTTATAAATAGTGATCCTTTATTCTTAATTTGGTAATATCCTGAAATTAAGTAAAATTAAAGTACAGTCCAAGTCTATCTTCCAAAGTTATCTTTCCTTGCACTATGGCACAGAAAAGTAACAAAGAACTGCCGATTACCATCCCCTCAAGTTGACAGTCATTGCTATTTTCCCTTTTTCTGTTTACTGTTTGAAATTTTGGCATTTTTTCCCTTTATATTGATATGAAACAGAAGAGCTTGACATGACAGGAAATTGAAACTATTTATATATTTCTTTCCTTGTGGTTTAAAACACACACGGGTCTCTGCATTCTAAAGCAAGGGCTTTCAACAGAGAGCGATTTTGTGGTACATTCCCCTCTCTCTAGCCTGCCCCCCAAAGACTTTGGGCAATGTCTGGAGACATTTTTTATTGTGACTCGGGGGTGCAAGGGTCTACTGGCATCCAGTGAGTAGAGGTCAAGGATGCTGCTAATCATTCTTCAGTGCACAGAAGAGCTCCCAAACAAAGAATTATCTAGCCCAAAACATCAAAGAGCACCCAGGCTGAGAAACCCTGTTTTAATGCAACCCCTCCAGAACCTTGCTTGACCTTTGTCCTCAACTCTGGCTTTCAGCTGCCAAGCTTTCACTGCCTATTCAGCCATTTCGTGGTCATCACTGGCAGTTCCATTCCACTCCACTCTCGGGAGTAACAGTTTTGTGACATTCAGAGGCTTTATTATTATTATTATTATTTAAACCTCACCTTCTTTAATTAGTGGAGCATTTGATTTTTCCCACAGATCTTTCTCTGGGTGTGTTTTTTTCTGATTTTCTTCAGGCCTCCCTTACAGCTCCATTTTTGTGTCCTTTTGGGTCTATCTCCCTTTATCCTTCCATTCTCTAAACTGTTGGAATCTTTGACATCTTCTCTCTACGGCATGTCTTGTGTGCTTGAACACTCCTAACACTATATTATGTTCTTATTAGGCAGAACTGAAACCTCGATTGCCCTCATCTGAGTTGCCAGGGACCTGGGGGACTGTGCTGACTCTATTTCCTTCATCACACTTTGGTGTCACACCTTTGGAGGTTCTAGACCCACAGAGTATCAATCTGTGGAGACAATGGTGGTAACAGAGGGCTCACCCTACTAATGTTTGGTCTCCTTCATAGAGCACCAACCATATGAGTAGGCGTTGTACAAAGTGTTCTTCGTACATTGTCTCCACTGGGTAGACATTATCATCCCTAACTGTACACACGAGGAGAAGAAGACGCAGAGAACTTCAGCAAGAAGCTGAAGGCATTGGTAGCCATTGGTACAACTAACAGTTGTACCCAGGATTGTTTGGTTTAAAGCTCCCACTCTGTCTGTAGTGTCCTGCTGCCTCCATGTCCTATAAATAGTCAGGGACATCCTGACATGCTTAGGTTTGTTTAAGGTAGAGCTTGGTGACTTTCTCTGGACTATAAAAAGGCTTTCAGATGACCACGATAGTTTGAATCAAACTGACTTGGTATTCTCAGAACTGGAAAATATTTCATCGGTTTTACTCTCTTTTTTGAGGTGAGGCCAGAGTGGAATTGGCTTCATTCACTTATTCAACATCTGGCGTAATTCAGCAATTATGCTAGTTGCTGCAGTCCTTGGCAAGTCCCTCGGAATTCCAGAGTCAGGGTGGGGCCTGGAAGAACCAAGGGCTCTGAAGTCTGGCTGGTTCGTGCACCAGGCTGGCCCGCCATGATGTGCTCTTCCTCAGCCACCTAACTTTACTTCTCTAACCCTTAGCCTGCTCACCTTTCAAATCAGTATATTAATATTTCACATCACAGCATTGTAGGGAGCCTCAAAAGACCCAATGCGTACAGACTCCATTGACAGAGGAGTAAATAAGCAGAGAGTAGAACTCCCATCTTTCCCCCCTTGTTCAAGGTAACACAACGTAGGTCCCCAGCAGGGTGCACCTGTGAATAAATAAAACATCACAAATAAGACAAAGAGCCTTGGTGCTACGTGAAACAGATGTCACTTGTTTGATGACAGGGCAGAGAAGAGGTAGGGTGAAATGTGGAACTTGAGCAGGAGACTTTTTTTTAAGTAGATACAGTCTATTCTTATAACCCATTTTTGTAGTTTTGCTCTGGTGAAAGTGGCTTCCGTTTCTCCTTCTTAACCTGTGTCAGAGAATTCTTGTGTGTAGCATGGCGAATTACTGCCATATTTTGTTTCAGAGATGGCTGCTCTTCTGTCACGGGTGGAAAATTTTCCAGTGCATAAAAGTGTGAAAGTGTATTATAAGGGTGTGAATGTTTTTGTAAACAACATATTCTAGGTGTTATTTCTCCCACAATTTACTTTTGGACTTTTTGTGTATTTGTGTGTGCTTTGCAAAAATCTTTCGAAATACCATCCAGATAGTTTCAGTCCCTCAAATTAATATCTAATCTCACCACCTCCAATATCATTTATCTGCCCATTTATAGCAGGCATTGATCCTTGGTATATCATCAGGCATTCCCAACCTCTTCCTGCCAGCCATTCTGGAGACTGGAAAAACTCAAGGCTCATCTTAACAGACTCCCTGTGTGGCCACGAGAAATAATAGTTCTGGCCAATTAAATACAAGTGGTAGCCTACTGAGGGAATGGGAGCTCTGGGAATTCGCTTACTTTTCCCAACAAAAATAGCAGATATTACATATACCTTGATTACTATTCATTCATCCTTTCCACACTCCCATTTCTTGTCCTCCCTTTATTCTTTCTTTGCTTTTGTTGTTGCCTTGAATGAAGTTATGATGACTAGAACTGCAGTAGCCATCTTGTGATCAAGAGGAAGGATCAAGGAAATCACAGAAATTCCAGCTATTATCTTTTGAGACTGCAAAACGAATACCAGCAGTTGCCTATCTCCAGACTTTTTGTTTTGAGAGACAAAGGAATTGCCATTGCTTTGAATTGCTGTCCATCACATTTTTCTGTTACTGAAACGCCCAGAGTCTAAGAGACCCCCAAAAACGGACCACCAGAGTCCAGAGTCAAAGCTAAGCAGCAAAGGTCATTTATTGCAGGTTCAAACCTGGACCTCTGCGCCCCCGTTGCCGGTGACGCCAAGAGGCCCTGAGAGAGGTTTTTACACCCCTTTTATAGACAGGTACAAACGAGTCATGGGGAAATCAGGAATTTTCCACAGTTACAGAGCTGCGATTGGTTGGTGTTTAAAGTTGGACACTTAACAGTATTCGATTGGTTCCTGCCTTTAGGTCAGACCACAACCGGGGGTACGGGTATCACAATGATTGATCAGGAATACACGGATGTGCCAAGCAACGATGATTGATCAGGAGTACACGGATGTGCCAAGTAACGATAGTTGATCAAGAATATACGGATGTGCCAGGCAATAATGATTGATCAGGAATACATGGGCGCGCCAAGCAATTGTACAGAAGCGGAACAAGCTGGTTAAGCTTGGTTAGGTTTCAGTTTCCCGTAACTTAAGCTTTTAAGTTTCAATTTTCTCAGGCCTTTCATTACTTGTGGCTAATTGTATTCTGATACAGTGGCTGTGAACAACGCATTGCACTCACCTGTGAATTCTCATAGATCTTCTCCATCAATTCCTCCTTGGCTAAAAACTCCCCTCATACATGATTGAATCCACATCCTCAACTCAAGTATGTTCTCTTCATTTCATGGTACTTACAGAACACTACCACTGGGCCTTCCTTTACTTTTGACTTTTCACTATTAGTAAATTGCACTTTGCAATATTAATACCTTCTATTTGTTACCATGTTACCCTGAAGAGAGATTTTTCTTTTTATGTTTTGCTTTTTTGTCTTTGTGTCATAAAGTGTAGTTTGTTTGTTTGTTTGCTTGTTTTTAATTCTCTTAAGATGTATAATACCAAGCTGTCTTCTTAGACCTGTCAGAAGGTATTTTTGATGGACAGACATGCTGCACATTGAATTTTGCCAGCTGCTACTAGACAACCGAAAGGGTGTCAAGGTGTGGTGGTATTCACACACATAGCTAGGCCTAAATGCACTTTCATAGTGTCACTTACTTCAACTGGGAAAGAGCCAGACTTGAATCTAGCTTTGCCCCCCTCTTCTTTTGCTCAGAACTGCTTTTCTCAATAGCTCCCCACCGCAGGATTCCTTTCAGAGCTCATGCCCTGAACGTTTATGTGGCATGTACATTAAGAGAGTTCTTTTTTTTTCAAAGTACAGATCCTTTCTTCTTGATTTGGCATCTGACTGTGGTTATTTCTATTATTAAACATCAATGATTCATATTATATAACAGTGGTTATTTAGAATGAGAAGGTATAATATAAAGTAATAAGGTACCTTCAGTTATGCGTTGCTTCATGGTACCTGGGTGATTTAATTTTTTTTCATATTTCATTTCTAGCTATCCCTATCATTTCCATTGAATTGTACACACAGTATTTCCTTTTTTTCTTAAAGGAAAACGTTGAAAAGGGCAATGGATTCCAAACCTTTGAATGTCGACTTCTTTTCTTTACACAAATACTTGAAAACCCTTGTTAATTAGAAACAAAATAGTACCTCCCACATTCATTTTGCTTCTCTGTGTCATCTCTGACAGTTATGAGAGACAAATATGTTTCCCTTCATTACTGGCACTGTTCAAGCAGTAAAGCTCAGGGAGAAGAAAATGTGAACAAGTCAGTTAAATATGGTCATGGCAAGCACACACACTGATTCAATCCTACAGGGAGACAGGAAACACCCAACATCATCCTATTTTTCCATATTATCAAGAATTTAAAGTCTAAAATAGCTTTCCTATGTCATTTCTTCAGGAACTGATTTAATATCCTTGTTTCTGATCTGAAAGCGATAAGGGCAAGATAGAGAGAGCCTGCCTTTTTCTTTTTTAACTTCAAAAGAAGAGCAAGCTGGGAAAGACTAGTTGGAATAAACTGTTCAAGCACATGAGGAAGACCATAACACATCTTTAAAAACTCTCGCCTTCTCTGTGCCCTCAGTACAGGACTATCCCACCCTTGTCCTACTGGCATAGGCAAAAATCTAACTTGCAGAGAGTTCCCTTTTTGTAAACTTCCTGCTAGATTCCTTCTCGGAAGGCAGGAAAGCTGCTGGCAAATGCATTTGACGCACAGTGTACTATGAGATGAAAGTGTTATGGGTATAGAACTGTTATCACACCCCTCACTGTCTCATTTTCACCTGCACCTCCGCTATATACTCATGGCTTCCCGCCAATTCACTTGATTACGGTGTAGGTTCAAAGTCGGGCTTACGTCCTGATCTACTTGTGGAGATTGTTGTTCCTCCCTCTGTATACTGCTTTGTCTTGACCTCTTTTAATTAAAAGAGCAGAATCTTTTGACTTCTGAGTTCTGTATTCTACTCACTCTTGTTGGTAATAAATGGAAACATCCCAGCAAGTCTACCACTACCCAGAAATGTGCTGCTGAAGAGAAAACACTGCTGGCTGGAGACACACCTGGGCATATCTGCCTCAGACAGGCATCTGGAGATCAGCATACAGCAACCCAGAGCAGCCAAGTCAGAGGCTGCCACCATCACCTGTTACTTCTTAAGCAACATTTCTTTGTAACCAGTCTTCCTTCCTGCATTTGCATCTTATTATACTCAATGGTCTCCCTTTGTAAACATGGTAGGGGCACAGGTTATGGGCACCAAAGCCTCCTGACCAGCTTATCTCACCTGTAACCCTGGAAAGGGATGTTTCCTGAGAATGTCGTTCCTTGGAGTGAGTGGGTATGCTCTCTTGAACCAGTTGTGGGAGACAGTGTTTGAGGAACCAGTGATAATGACAGCTGTCACTAACATCTGGAAGCTCTTTACAATGACAGAGTACCATTTCATAGAGCATGTCAATTGACTCCCTATACAATCCTTCACAGGAAATGATATTATGGTATTATTAAGATGATTATGGTCCCCACTTTAAAGATGAGAAGGCACCTTTAGGTAAGTCACACAGCTAGTGAGGTCAGGACTGGAATGAAGTCTGTTGTTGATAACATGCTCCCAGCCATGACATTCCATGTCATTGAGAATAGCGATTTATGATCTTTCTGAAGCCATCCGTGTATTTGAAAAGCTGATAAAAGCTATGAACAGTTCTGAACAAATATGCACATATAATTCTACACACAACATTTTCATACAGAGTTAAGCTGTTTATGGTCAACTGCACCCTATTTATAGGTCCTGATCTGGAGGAAGGCAGTCATATTTTGGGATTGGGGGGTGGAAACCCCAATGGGGCAACCCAAGCCACCAGTGAAGCCTATTAGGACAGGGGAATCATGCCCAAATAAGCCAACAGCCTATGTATTTCAAGAATGATTATGATTCACTCAATAAAAAGTGCTTATTTGTATCAGATGTTCTGCTAAGTGCTTTTCAGGGATTGTTTCATCTCCTGTCCATCACAATTCTATTCTAGAGTTAGTGCTTCCCAAATGTCACCACGTACAATAGTCACTTGGGGATCTTGATGAAATGCAAATTCTGATTTCGTAGGTCTGGGTGGGGCCTGGATCCTGCATTTCTAACAGACTCCCTGGTGATGACCCTGCTGGTCCATAGATCACAATCTGAGTAGCAATGTTCTAGAGCATATAATGCTCACTGTTAAGCTATGCAAGTAGCAAAGAACACAGTAAGCAGGGGTTATCTATATGCTAGGACTCGGCTTATTTATTCAACAAACATATACAGGGCCCCTACTCTGTGCCAGATGTAAGAAATAATAGATTATAACTCTGGGTCTCCCACCATCTAATTCGAGGATGACAGAACAAATAATCTAATCTCCACTTTATAGATGGATTAAGGACATTTATTCCTGATTAGCTGGGAGCTACTGTGGTATACTGGAAGAGGAATGCCTTGGTAGTCAGATAGACTTGGGTTTTAATCCCTCCACTGCCCATGATTCCATAGCCATCTGACATTTATTTATACCTGAGGGAGTCAATAAACTTTTACTGAACACCCTCCAAGTACTGGGAATTAAGGTAAGCACTGGGAGTCTAAAGGGATTATGGACTTATTCCAGACACCAGAGAAAAGACACTCAGGCAAATCAAGCAGTGCATCTGAGCATAAGGAATAAGCTGGGCTGTGATATAGGGATAAGCAGCCTGTTTAGAGACAATACTGAACAACTAAATCAAATTATGGAGTAAGGAAAAGTTTGTTTGAGGTATGAGTTACCAAAACAGAAGGCAGGGCATGGCATGATACATGATGAAATGGACTTTGGAGGCAGGTCTCAGGGCGTTAGCCCCAAAATCACCTCACGGCTGTGAATAATTGGGCAAGTGTCTTAACTCTTTAAGCCTCAGTTTCCTTGTCTATAAAATAGTAATAATCATTGTAGCCTTTTCACGGGGATTATATGAGCAATTCACACTGAGTACTTGGCACAATGCCCAGCATATGTGAGAACTCATCAAACAGAGGCTCGGGTGGAAGGATGGAAGCGTGAACGAGCATGTTGCATGTGCAGATCTGAAATTGCTTCCATCTGGCTGGGGTGAAGAGTGAGAGCAGAGAAAAGGCAGGAGGTGATGGGAAAGAATGCACTGAGAAGTCTTTTTTGTCCTAAGATAAGGGCTTTGAACAGAAATGCACAGACATGGGAGGGATGATGGGGTGATAGTAGGGTGATATAGGGGCCGATGGGGGACTAAGCAAGATGGAATATGACTTAGGTCAGCTTTAGTTTCCCCTCTTTGTGATATGAGAATTTTCCTGAATTTAGATTGAGCACCTCTCTGCAAAGCTAGGCAGATCCAGTGGCCTGAGGCCCGCGCTCTCTCATTGGCTTCGTTACTTTGACCAGGTATCTGATCCTTCTCTTTCTTCTCATTAGCCTGAATTTCTGATTCCTGTTTTCTGCTTCCCAGATATGTCACCTTTGGCCAGCCTGACAAATTTATCTGTGAAGTCCCTGAAAGCAGTTCTTAGCTTGGAATATTGTATGTGTTCACTATTTATGAATGTTGAATGGATGAAGCATGGATATTTAGTAAGGTCTTGCTGAATACCTCACTTATCTGCACCTTGTTTTGGCTGATTTTCCTAAACTGACCACTGCTTGATTTATGCCCCTTGTTTAACCATCTCTAATTCAGCTAGACTCACACAAAGCCCTACATGGAAAGATATTTTCCCCCAATTCTAACATGAAACTTTTTTCCCTGAATCAGATATATTATCTAGTAATTACTAAGCACTTGAACTTTACAAAGAATGAAAAATAAGTGTTTCAGTCTTCTTTAGGTTATCTGTTTGTGGGTTTGGCTATAGTTCTCTCTCTCTCTCTCTCTCTCTCTCTCTCTCTCTCTCTCTCTCACTGTCTCTTTCACATGTGTATGCATACATGTGCTTATGCCAGGCTTAATAACAAAAGTGTGACAAATTCAGAATTTGCTAATTACAGTGTGTGTGTGTGTGTGTGTGTGTGTGTGTGTGTGTGTGTGTGTTGGTGGAGTCTAACATGTTGTCACAAAAACAAATCCATGATTTATTTGAGCTTGGTGTCAATGCAATATGGAATTTGGTTTCGTCCTCTCCAGGATTTCAAAGTGATTGGCTCCCAAGACTTCAGTTGTCTGCTTGTAAAGATTTATTGTGAACTTTGCCCATTTAAATCACGAATACAGACTTCCTTACAGAAGAAAGTTGGAGATGAAGTTGGAATATGGATGCAGAGAGTAGTCTGTGTAAAATGAGAAACCCCAGAGAAAGAGAAAGAATGTCACTCTTATTTTTAGTTGATCTCTTCTGGCTGTGTGGCTGATGGCTGCTCCTTTGAAAAGTTTACTTCCTATACTTCCATTGCTTGACCCATCTACCCATCCCTCCAACTACAAGAAAAATCTCTCTCTTTTAGGTGTCATTGTCTCTCTTCCCCAACAGGCTGGGTTTTCTTCTTCCCAACATTCTCTGTAAGAAGGTCAGGTAAAAGTTACTGTTCTTAGCTGACTGCTGACATCTTACCGTAGAGTTTCAAACTGGGCTTATGGGGTGCACAAAGGAAGGATGTAGGTAAGTTTAAGAAAGCTAAAACTAAACCTTAATATAGAAATGATTTTAGGAGTTGGGTAACTTGAAGTTTGCGGTACATGACCTCTTTCTTTTTGGGTTTGTAACAGAGGGTCCTGTCAGTTATGTGGCTTTCTTCTCACTGGTCATACAAACATTAAATGAGAAACTGAGACTGTTTAAGGTGACGGTTTCAGCCGTGGTTATTTAAATTTTTCACTTTACATTTTATTTTTTAGTCCAATATACATCAATAACTTCTGAGACATATGTTCGGTAACTTTATGGTGAATGGAATGAAATAATTCTACCTACTACCTTTAATTTTTTTTTTATGTTTATTTATTTTTAAGAGAGGGAGAGACAGAGAGAGCATGAGCAGGGGAGGAGTGGAGAGGGGGAGAGAGAGAATCCCAAACAGGACCCACACTGCCCGTGCAGAGCCCAATGTAGGGCTTGGACCCATGAACTGAAAGATCATGACCTGAACCGAAATCAAGAGTCAGATGCTTAACTGACTGAGCCACCCAGGAGCCCCATCTACCTGCCACGTTTAAGAAACTGTCGTTCCTATATACAAGAACAGTTCAAATATCAGCATTTTAGTGTCCACTGAGAATGAGCGAGTGTGTGGTGTGTGTGTGTGTGTATGTGTGTGTGTTTCAATGAGATAATGAATTTTAATTCATTCTAGGAAAATAAAGATTCTTAAGTCAAAATCAACCTAAACTTTTTATGTTTAAATCATTGTACATAATTAAGCCAAATCATTAAGTCATTGTATGAAATTACTTATTTTGATTTTTGTGTGGCAAAACTCCAGGGGTAATGCTTATAATTTGTTAACTTCATGTACATAGAGTCAAGAAACAAAGGTAAAAGTGCTCTGTGGTGGATAATTGATAGCACTCTGCTCTGGAATAAAGTCCAGGCTTCCACATCTTTGTCTTCACTGTCTGAATAAGTCAATAAGTATGTGCTCTTGGTAAAGATGGAGAGGGAGAGAATCATGTATAATTTTAATGCTTTCCCTACCATTTACCAAAATGTGTTTCAAATTTTTCTGAAAATGCATTTATTTCTCTGAATTGTAATTGCCAGTGCTTATGCAAATATTGCATAAAACTTAATTTCTTTTTTGAATACTTTCCACATCTGGTCTTTGCCCTTCTTTTTATTATTTAACTTCACAAGGCTTAACCTTACTAGAGACAATATTCTCCCCCAAAATTGCCGTGCTGAAGTAGACTGATTATCGTTGCATAAATATCATCTCCAGATAAGATTTATTGACTGCCCACCCGTGGAAGGCACTGAACTAGGCCTCGCAATAAATGTTATTGAATAGCTTGCACCTCCGTTCATAAGATCTGTGCTGCTCAAAAGTAAAGCAAAAATTACCTCATATCCTATTTCCCCCGCTGTACTCTGAATATAGATTTATAGTTGGATTTCTTCTTTCTATTTTGTGATCTGGAAACTCTCATTATGAAGTAGTTGTTCTTTCCATAAACTTTTTAGATCTTTGTGAGCTCTCTTTTATTACTTTTTTATGCTGATATTCTCTGGCATCAAGGAGTCCTTACAAGGGAAATCTACAGGTCTATTCCTTGGTCATTATAAAAAACAAGACTTTTTTTTTTTTCATCAAATAAGAATTTGGTGCAAATGTGAATCATAACCTAAAGTTTCCTTCATTTATTAGAAGGTTCATCACTGTCCATATATTTGGTAATGTTTGAGGTAGTTTTGATTTTAAAAGTGATTATTATGCGTGGATGCAGGATTTAGGTTGCTTGAAAGATTGAAATAAGTTGGGTTTAAAAGGAAAAAATTAAAAGTCAGGTTTGATGACATGAAATGCTTGAGGTTAGCATCATTTAGAAAATATATTAAATGATTTGTATGAGAACATTTGAGATGCAGGTAAGTAATAAATATCCTCATAAACTCGTATCTTGGAGGAGGACATGGGGACATTGCCTAATTTGCATCTTTGCTTTTAGAGAGTATTGCATTCAGTATCACACTCAGGGCATGGTACTGAACAGACTAATTCAAATTGTGGTTTTGTCTTGCTTTATGGCATGACTTTGGACAATTCAACTTTTCTGACCATCAATTTCCTCACCTCTAAAACTGGAGCAGTGGTGTCTACTTAGCAGGGAGGTTGTTATGAATATTTATAGGTAGTGTAAAATGCCTTATATGTAGTCAGCCTTAGATATATTGGTAACTATTAGTATAGCTTTTAGCAGCCCTTGAAAATGTGTTTAAAAAATCATTTAGGCCTCCAAAATTATATTTGATCTGTAAATTGTATTAAGCCTACTGTGTTTAGAGTGATGTCCTTCCTGCTTCTCTCTTAAGTTTTCTTATTGCCATATATTGCTTTCCTTAACCAATTAGTTTATAGAAAATATGCAATGTGTAATCACAAATGAATTTTTTAAAAGCCTATGTAGCAGGACTTAAATATCCAAATGAGTCGTTTAAAGTGCCCCCATAGGGAAGCTCTATATTACACCAACATTACTGCCATTGTTTAAGATCATTTTAGAGCTTCCCTTTGAAAAATGCCTTCAAAGTCAATACGCAAGCCACCTAAGAAAATCGATGACATTGCTTTAAAGTCACTCCTTATTCATATTGAAAAGAAAAAGTGTCACCTAGGTTGACTCTTCACTTTATTAAGATAATGTTTACCCTCAATTACCTTTAGCTTTTTCCCCTTTTCTTTTATTTCTTTTCTTCTTTTTGTATGTATGGTGCTGAATAGTTAAAACAACTTGAGTAGGAAAAGGCATCAAGTACTTAAAAAAATGTTTTTTGAATGTTTATTTTTGAAGGAGAGAGAGAGAGAGAGAGAGAGAGAGACAGAGAGAGAGACAGAGAGACAGAGACAGAGAGACAGAGACAGAGTGTGAGTGGGGAGGGGCAGGGAAGAAGGGAGACTCAGAATCCAAAGCAGACTCCAGGCTCTGATCTGTCATCATAGAGTCAAACACAGGGCTTGAACCCATGGATGGTGAGATCATGACCTAAGCTGAAGTTGGACGCTCAACTGACTGAGCCACTCATGTGCCCCACCAAGTACCTTAACAAGATGGACACCCAAAGAGTTTCCTGAAAAACTTGACATGCAACATAGAGTTCTAAAACTTCCAAAATAACCCATGATTAAACCACAGTTTCCGGTAGGCATCAATAAAATTGGGAAATACCTGAAAATCTGGGCTTTGAAATTTTAAGAAGCACATTTAAAATTTCTCTGGTTTTCACATGTATGCTTGACCAGACAGTAGACACTCAACCTCTTCATTGTTCATCAGAGCAAGCTGTTGAATGTGAGTTTGTTGGTACTCTTGGGGGCAGTTTTGCATGTAGAAGAGACCACTCAGTAGTTAACTTGCTTTTAAGGAAGGGTAGTCAATCTATTACAGTTAGAGATTTAGAAGCCTAGTTTTTTCTGAAGCTTTTAGGTTCATTTTACAAAATTGACCTTATGTTTATAAGTCTACAATAACTTTTTTAGGGCCTTTGAACAACATTTAGATCTGTTTGCAAGTGTTTACACCTTTGAATGTCTTAAACTTCACTGACAGATTTAACACTTCCTTGTCTTTTTAACTGTGTCAGAGATATGATTGGAAGGTCTCAAGAATTTAATAATTTCTTATGAAATTTAATGAATTAAAATTACAAATATGGAAAACTTCAAGTTCTTTCAAATGATCTTATTACATAATAGCTAAAATTTCCACTTAAAATCATCAATATATTTAAATTCTGCTTATGCCTTTTAACTCAGAATTACAGGGCTGATGTGTTACTCTAATAAACGAAGTTATCTTAAACTTAACATTTATTTAAAATAATAATCATTCGCTAATTCACTGATACAAAAATAATAATGCAATGGGTGTGATTCTAGCCCAATCTTTGCCCTTCATGCTAGACATCTCAAAATTCACTTGACTATTGAAAAGACATCTCAAATATTATATTCAAAACTAAACTCTTGATCTTCTATCCTAAGCATGCTCCAACTGCAATTTTCTCGTATCTCTAAATGGTAAATTTATTCTTACAGTCGCTCAGGCCCCAACTTTGGAGTCATCTTTTTAACTTTGCACAGACATCTGGTCCTGATATTTTCTTGACTCCACCTATAAAATATGTCCACAATCCTACCATTCTCATCACTTTCATTACTAGCCCTCTGGTCCAAACCATCATTCTTTGCAAGTATTTGTTTCCTTTTTAAGTTTTGTTATTGTTTTTTTTTTAAATTGAGATGAAGTTCACATAATGTAAAATTAACTGTTTTGGAGTGAATATTTCAGTGGCATTCGGTACATTCCCAATGTTGCCAGCCACACTCTTTGTCTGGTTCCAAAACATTTTCATCATCTCAGAGTAAAACTCTACACACATTGCCATGTTACTTCCTCAACCTGCTTCCACCCGACCGCTAGAATCGAATCTGCTTTCTGTCTCTATGGATTCACTTATTTTGGATAATTTTTATAAAGGAAATCCTACGACTTGTAAATTTTCATGTCTGGCTTATTTCATTTACCATATATTTTTGAGGTTCAATTATGTTGTAGCATGTATCAATACTTCATGCCTTTTTGTGGCTAAATAGTATTTCGTTGAATGTAAATACCACATTTTATTAATGCATTCATCTGTTGATGGACTGCTCCGTGCATTTTTGTAATAGACGTCTACTTGGTCTTCCTGCTTCTGTGTTCAAACTCTTACTAGTCTTTTCTCAACACAGTAACTAAAGAGAAGCTTTAAGATCTGCCAGATTATGTTACTCCTCTGCTCAAATTCTTCCATATCACTCTATCACTTAGGCTAGCATCCAGTCTTTACAAGACCTTATAAAATCTTTAATACCTCTCTACAACGGTTACCTCTCTCATAACCCATTTTCTATGATTCTCTTCTTTACAAACTCTATTATAGTCATGAGGTCTCCTTCAAAGTCTCAAATGTAGCAGTCATACTCCACTTCAAGACTTCTACATTACCTTTCCTCTACACATCCCCATGGTTTACCCCTTTACCTCCTTCCAGTCTTTGTCCAAATGCCTTCTAGTGCATTGTCCCTTGCCTTCTAATCTAGATCCTTCTTAATGTGCTTTATATTTTTATTTATATTTTCTGTATTTGTGAAAGCAGATATCACCTTTTAACATACTATACAATTTTCTTGTCTAGAAGTAAACAAGTTCTCTTAGAAACAAATCCTGAGACAAAATTTGGGTGCAATTATTTATTTGGGAGATGACCCCAAGAAAAACAGGTAGCAGTGGGGTGGTGAGTCAAGGAGAGGTAAGTTATTAAGCTGACTATCTCTGTGGACAATTGAGGCTCAATTGCTTTCCACCAAGAGATGAGGACACTGGGATAATAATGTATCAGCACCCCTTTTGCCATTGGTCGAGGGCTATTTTCAGGACCTCATCATCACTCATTTCTGCCTTTCCTCCAGTGCGGGAAGAGTGTGCTCCTGGGGCTCAGGCAGAAAGTTGCAGTTGTTCATTCATAGTTAATAGCTTTCAACCACTAAGTGTGGAGGAAATGTAAACAGGGCATTGGCATCATCAGTTCTGCCCATTTATTATGTTCATTGTATTTATTCCTTGATTAGAAGGCAAGGTTTGCAAAGGTAGAGACTTTTTCTGTTTTGCTCATGAATGTATCCACACTGCCCAGAGACAGTACCTGGCACCTAGCTCATAGTTAATAGAGACTTCTGAAGGAAGGACAGAAGGAAGGAAGGAAAGAAGGAGTGATTGTCTTAAATGCCCTATATTTAATTCTAAATCTGCATGGCATGAACGATGCTTCTTCTGAAGGATACAATTTTGTTGTCTCAAATGTTTTTTAGAGTGCATTTCTCAAGAGTGAAGTTTTTGGTTGCCTTTTCAGTTTGCTAAAGTTATTAACAATCAGAAGTTCTGGTCAGGAAGCAACTGATCCTTTGTCTGTGATGTGGATGGGATGGACTGACCCCTATATATTGTATGTGACAGGGACTTCACAACTTTTTCTTTTTTATTGCAGTATAGTTGACACACAATGTTACATTAGTTTCAGGTGTACAATATAGTGATTCGACAAGTCTATATATTATGCTGTGCTCACCACCAGTGTAGCTGCCATTTGTCACTATATGAAGCTATTATAATACCATTGACTATATTCTCTATGCTGTACCTTTCATCCCCATGACTTATTCATTCCGTAACTGGAAGCCTGTATCTCCCACTTCCTTTCACCCATTTTGCCCATCTCCCCCCCCCCCCCCTCCTTTCCTCTGGCAACCATCAGTTCTCTGTATTTATGGGTCTGGTTCTGTTTTTTTATTTGTTTCTTCATTTTGTTTGGTTTTGTTTGTTTTTTTAGGTTCTACATATAAGTGAAATCATATGGTATTTGTCTTTCTCTGAGGAACTTCACAAATTTAAAGCCACAGCTAATCATATACTCCACAAGTTAGATTACTCTATAATCCTTTCTCAGGTGGTTAAATCTTTTGATTGGATTTTGCTTTGCTTTGACTCTTAACATATGCAGAATATTTTTCCTTCTAATATTAGAGACCCCTGAACTTGACAAAATTAGGCATTTTTTTTCCAAATACTTAAAAAATTTAGTATTTCAACTCTTAATTTTGGACACTTCTCATAGCTTCCAAGATTATTATTCTACTAAAAAAAATGTTTTAAAAAAATAAAACCTCATGTGGAAGTCCAATACACAAAACAATTAAAGTCTGAGATCCTTTGACAGTAGAAGTGGGGAGTTTAGAACCCTGTCCTCTTGAAGCCATCTAATCAGTAAAGGAGTCTTAGAAGCACAAAGTAGGCCCATAGGAATGGAATACTGGAAGAGACCCTTCCCATCCCAACTTTCAGGTTTTCTGTGCAACAATCTGATGCCTTCTTTTGGACTCTTCTTTAGCTTTCTAATGCACTTTAGATTTAATTAGATTGTAAACATGATTTTAAAAGCTATCATTCATTGTGTATCTGCTATATACAAGATGCCATAGTAATTTGATTCAATCTCTAATCTTCATAGTCATCGTGCAACATAAGTACAATAATTCCCATTAAATGTGCAGAAATAGGTGAAGAGTTGTCAATTTATACAGCTAGTAAGTGGAAGAATCAATATTTGAACCATTTGATCCTATCTGTTCTAAACCTTGCTAGATGTGAACAGTGTTTTCTCAATTAGTGAATAGTCAATAAAGAACAACAAAGAAACAGCATTTTATACAAACTATGCTATTGGTTTTTTTCATTTTTTTTTTTTGAGAAATCTCAGGATTTAGAATCCAGAAAAAGCATACTGCTTTTGACTCTAGTGTCCAATTCATAAATTCACCAGTTATTATATGTAAGAATTAAAAATTACATTGGACAAAAGTTTTTAATCTCCAAAATAGGAGTTTTAATGAGAAAATTCCTTGAGCAGAAAGGGAATGATCACTTATCTATGCAATTTTATCCACAATGGGCAGATGAATAAGCCCATCACGAAAGTATATGATATTGTTCGAAATGTCCTTCAAGATCCTTACGCAGTGGGGAAGAACAGAATAATAGAGCAGGTAGGAAAACATCCCCAGTGGAATGGAGCTACTGTGTACATGTTCTAAGTGGTAATGGAGATAAAAGTTGAAAGAAGTCCTATATCAAGGGTAAGATCATTATTTTGTCCAGAAATGAAATATTCTCTCAATGATACCAGTTCAGGGAAGGAGGAAAAAATAGGAGGGAGAGAAATAGAATACCAAGGCATATTAAAATATCTGGAAGCCATATAGCAAGAGGAAGTTATTTATAATCATTGGATTTTTATAAGAAGCAGCATGAATGTAATGTCTGTTTTGCAGGTATAACTCTTATATCATAAATACATCTTTGAATAATGCTTCTGATTTTGGTGTGCTTATAGTATAAGTGATATAATTTAGATAATTGATATAATCATGACCATGTTCTAGATTGCTTTCCTATGCCCATTTCTAACTGTCTGTTCTTTCAATGGGACCCAAGAGATGCAAAATTTGGGGATATGATTATGTAGCCAGCTGCCTCTATTAATGAGATTAATCTATAGTAGAAATTAAAAATTAAATTAATCTATATTAGACAGACATTAAATATTCCCTTAGAAGTCCCCTAGTGTGATGTTTCCAAAGCAATGTTATGATTTATGTAAATCATATGCTATAGAAGAGTTTAGGAGGACTTACTATAATACTCTACCTATATCCAGAAAAAAAATTTCACAGATCATCACAAAAAGATGAAAATCTAAACTGTTTAGACTTTTAGAAAGTCTTTAAAGAGAATATTCCCAGCTTTTAACAATGTGTGCTCTAATGCTAATTTCATTCATGAAGCATAAAATTGTCCTTATTCCTAATTATAATTTTCTTTTCTGCATCATAAGGTTATTTCTTTAGTCACCAACTGTTATTATCTGCTGATACTGTCACTCTAGCCCATTCTATTTAGTGTCTTCAGAGTCCATGGCAAATTTCTAGGTTACTGCGGGGCAGTATAGCCCTCTAAGCCCTGCAGCTAGACTGTCAGAGTTCAGATTCTGACCATGGGACCTTGCAGGCAAAATTACTTAATTTCCATGTATACCACTTTGTAAAGCAGAGGTAATAACAGTATGTAGCTTTTATGATTGTTGGGTACTAAATAAGATTTTTTTGAGTAAAAAATATATGACAGTACTTGATGTATATAGTGAGTTCTCAATAAAATTAGCTAATATTTTCCCTATCTTTTTATTCTGAGATAATTTATTTATTTTTTATAAAGTGGGGATTCAGCGATCCCTGGAGTTTGTAACTTTAAGCTGAATATCTCTAGCTGTTTTTTTTAATTTTGCCCTTTCAGTAAGTAATCTGCCTAGATGTTATATTATATAGACCATAAAACAACCATAAATATTTGAAGGTATTGTCAGCCGTGTGCTCATCAATCCAGATCACTTTTGAAAGGCTGAGTATAATAATTGTTTTGAATACATCCAATGACTGGGATCCCAGGTATACCATTAAATCATTGTAAGCCTGGCTATGTGTTAGGGATTTTCCTTTCTGTTTAATGTCAATCATTGTCTGAAACAAGGAACCCATGTGTTGTTGGTTCTCCCACTGTCTGATAAAAGCAACTGAACCCTATCTTCTTTTTGGATTGTGTTCCCTTTATGCATTTGATTTTACAGTAAGTATGTCTTCCCTTATCTGGTTTTGGCTTTGTTTTTCTCGATCTCTGAAAGCTAGTCTGGTTTTTTAAACTTTATGTTTCCTAGTTATCTATCATCTATCTATCTATCTATCTATCTATCTATCTATCTATCTATCTATAACGTATTTATTTTTCTTCATGTATGTTGTTCTCCTGTGAACTCTATACAGCTTTTTGTGCAATGTTTGGGCCCCAAGTACAGGTGCTTTTTTAATTTTGGCCTAACCAATAGTGTTGAGAACTGCCGCTGCTGAAAAATTACCTCGCTTGTTTTACATGATATGTCTATTAATGCAATCCAATATAGCATTTGCCTTTTGGTGACAGTGTTACACTGCTGAATCATATTCAATTTTTCATCCATTATTTCTTCCCTGGTGAATCACAGAACATTTGTCTTTATTAGCTCTCAGAGTATTGATTTCTGCCCTTCCCTTCTTCTATCGATATCAACCACATTTTAATCATATCTTCCAAACTAGATTCTTGTGTCTTAACATAAAAAAATGTCCAGGTGGGAAAAATTTTTTTCAATGAATTTAAGCAGGATATGTTCTGTTGCATTACATTGTGAAGTATTAGGTATTCAGAATCTTGGGGGACAGTAAGAAGACTCTATAAATGCTTGACATAAATTTTCTTTTGCCCTGAAGAGGGCTTCATAGATGTAAATTGCCAATGGTAACCAGTTTAGGTTAACTTACCATGGAAAAATAAGTTGAATTTTATGTTTACAGTCTGTAGAATGGGCAGAATTGTGCATATCACCAGCCAACATTATTGAGTATCTTCTGTATATAGGGCTCTATCCTAGAAGTGATGTTGAATAACATAGTTTTCTTTTTATAATGATTTTAAAACATACTCCCAGGTTATTTAAGTGTAATATGGGCAATTTCAAATTTATTTTTAACTAATTAAGTGTTAAACCTACATGACAATTATAGAATGTAATGCTTTTTTTCTTTTTTTATTTTTTTTCAATATATGAAATTTATTGTCAAATTGGTTTCTATACAACACCCAGTATTCATCCCAAAAGGTGCCCTACTCAATATCCATCACCCACCCTCCCCTTCCTCCCCCCCCCCCCCATCAACCCTCAGTTTGTTCTCAGTTTTTAAGAGTCTCTTATGCTTTGGCTCTCTCCCACTCTAACCTCTTTTTTTTTCCCTTCCCCTCCCCCATGGGTTTCTGTTAAGTTTCTCAGGATCCACATAAGAGTGAAAACAGATGGTATCTGTCTTTCTCTGTATGCCTTATTTCACTTAGCATCACACTCTCCAGTTCCATCCACGTTGCTACAAAGGGCCATATTTCATTCTTTCTCATTGCCACGTAGTACTCCATTGTGTATATAAACCACAATTTCTTTATCCATTCATCAGTTGATAGACATTTAGTCTCTTTCCATAATTTGGCTATTGTTGAGAGTGCTGCTGTAAACATTGGGGTACAAGTGCCCCTATGCATCAGTACTCCTGTATCCCTTGGGTAAATTCCTAGCAGTGCTACCGCTGGGTCATAGGGTAGATCTAGTTTTAATTTTTTGAGGAACCTCCATACTGTTTTCCAGAGTGACTGCACCAATTCGCATTCCCACCAACAGTGCAAGAGGGTTCCCGTTTCTCCACATCCTCTCCAGCATCTATAGTCTCCTGATTTGTTCATTTTGGCCACTCTGACTGGCGTGAGGTGATACCTGAGTGTGGTTTTGATTTGTATTTCCCTGATAAGGAGTGACGTTGAACATCTTCTCATGTGCCTGTTGGCCATCCGGATGTCTTCTTTAGAGAAGTGTCTATTCATGTTTTCTGCCCATTTCTTCACTGGGTTATTTGTTTTTCGGGTGTGGAGTTTGGTGAGCTCTTTATAGATTTTGGATACTAGCTCTTTGTCTGATATGTCATTTGCAAATATCTTTTCCCATTCCATTCGTTGCCTTTTAGTTTTGTTGGTTGTTTCCTTTGCTGTGCAGAAGATTTTTATCTTCATAAGGTCCCAGTAGTTCATTTTTGCTTTTAACTCCCTTGCCTTTGGGGATGTGTCAAGTAAAAAATTGCTACGGCTGAGGTCAGAGAGGTCTTTTCCTGCTTTCTCCTCTAGGGTTTTGATGGTTTCCTGTCTCACATTTAGGTCCTTTATCCATTTTGAGTTTATTTTTGTGAATGGTGTAAGAAAGTGGTCTAGTTTCAACCTTCTGCATGTTGCTGTCCAGTTCTCCCAGCACCATTTGTTAAAGAGACTGTCTTTTTTCCATTGGATGTTCTTTCCTGCTTTGTCAAAGATTAGTTAGCCATACGTTTGTGGGTCTAGTTCTGGGGTTTCTATTCTATTCCATTGGTCTATGTGTCTGTTTTTGTGCAAATACCATGCTGTCTTGATGATGACAGCTGTGTAGTAGAGGCTAAAGTCTGGGATTGTGATGCCTCCCAATTTGGTCTTCTTCTTCAAAATTACTTTGGCTATTCGGGGCCTTTTCTGGTTCCATATGAATTTTAGGATTGCTTGTTCTAGCTTCGAGAAGAATGCTGGTGCAATTTTGATTGGGATTGCATTGAATGTGTAGATAGCTTTGGGTAGTATTGACATTTTGACAATATTTATTCTTCCAATCCATAAGCATGAAATGTTTTTCCATTTCTTTATATCTTCTTCAATTTCCTTCATAAGCTTTCTATAGTTTTCAGCATACAGATCTTTTACATCTTTGGTTAGATTTACCCCTAGGTATTTTATGCTTCTTGGTGCAATTGTGAATGGGATCAGTTTCTTTAGCTGTCTTTCTGTTGCTTCATTATTAGGGTATAAGAATGCAACTGATTTCTGTACATTGATTTTGTATCCTGCAACTTTGCTAAATTCATGTATCAGTTCTAGCAGATTTCTGGTGGAGTCTATCGGATTTTCCATGTAAAATATCATGTCATCTGCAAAAAGTGAAAGCTTAACTTCATCTTTGCCAATTTGGATGCCTTTGATATCCTTTTGTTGTCTGATTGCTGATGCTAGAATTTCCAACACTATGTTAAACAACAGCGGTGAGAGTGGACATCCCTGTCGTGTTCCTGATCTCAGGGAAAAAGCTCTCAGTTTTTCCCCATTGAGGATGATGTTAGCTGTGGGCTTTTCATAAATGGCTTTTATGATGTTTAATTATGTTCCTTCTATCCCGACTTTCTTGAGGGTTTTTATTAAGAAAGGGTGCTGGATTTTGTCAAAGGCCTTTTCTGCATCGATTGACAGGATCATATGGTTCTTATCTTTTCTTTTATTAATGTGATGTATCACGTTGATTGATTTGCGAATGTTGAACCAGCCCTGCATCCCAGGAATGAATCCCACTTGATCATGGTGAATAATTCTTTTTATGTGCCGTTGAATTCGATTTGCTAGTATCTTATTGAGAATTTTTGCATCCATATTCATCAGGGATATTGGCCTGTAGTTCTCTTTTTTTACTGGGTCTCTGTCTGGTTTAGGAATCAAAGTAATACTGGCTTCATAGAATGAGTCTGGAAGTTTTCCTTCCCTTTCTATTTCTTGGAATAGCTTGAGAAGGATAGGTATTATCTCTGCTTTAAACGTCTGGTAGAACTCCCCTGGGAAGCCATCTGGTCCTGGACTCTTATTTGTTGGGAGATTTTTGATGACTGATTCAATTTCTTCACTAGTTATGGGTCTGTTCAAGCTTTCTATTTCCTCCTGATTGAGTTTTGGAAGTGTGTGTGTGTTTAGGAATTTGTCGATTTCTTCCAGGTTGTCCAGTTTGTTGGCATATAATTTTTCATAGTATTCCCTGACAATTGCTTGTATCTCTGAGGGATTGGTTGTAATAATTCCATTTTCATTCATGATTTTATCTATTTGGGTCCTCTCCCTTTTCTTTTTGAGAAGCCTGGCTAGAGGTTTATCAATTTTGTTTATTTTTTCAAAAAACCAACTCTTGGTTTCGTTGATCTGCTCTACAGTTTTTTTTAGATTCTATATTGTTTATTTCTGCTCTGATCTTTATTATTTCTCTTCTTCTTCTGGGTTTAGGCTGTCTTTGCTGTTCTGCTTCTATTTCCTTTAGGTGTGCTGTTAGATTTTGTATTTGGGATTTTTCTTGTTTCTTGAGATAGGCCTGGATTGCAATGTATTTTCCTCTCAGGACTGCCTTCGCTGCGTCCCAAAGCGTTTGGATTGTTGTATTTTCATTTTTGTTTGTTTCCATATATTTTTTAATTTCTTCTCTAATTGCCTGGTTGACCCACTCATTCTTTAGTACGGTGTTCTTTAACTTCCATGCTTTTGGAGGTTTTCCAGACTTTTTCCTGTGGTTGATTTCAAGCTTCATAGCATTGTGGTCTGAAAGTATGCATGGTATAATTTCAATTCTTGTATACTTATGAAGGGCTGTTTTATGACCCAGTATGTGATCTATCTTGGAGAATGTTCCATGTGCACTCGAGAAGAAAGTATATTCTGTTGCTTTGGGATGCAAAGTTCTAAATATATCTATCTGTCAAGTCCATCTGATCCAATGTATCATTCAGGGCCCTTGTTTCTTTATTGACCATGTGTCTAGATGAGCTGTCCATTTCTGTAAGTGGAGTGTTAAAGTCCCCTGCAATTGCCACATTCTTATCAATAAGGTTGCTTATGTTTGTGAGTAATTGTTTTATATATTTGGGGGCTCCCGTATTCGGCACATAGACATTTATAATTGTTAGCTCTTCCTGATGGATAGACCCTGTAATTATTATATAATGCCCTTCTTAATCTCTTGTTACAGCCTTTAATTTAAAGTCTAGTTTGCCTGATGTAAGTATGGTTACCCCAGCTTTCTTTTGACTTCCAGTGGCATGATAAATAGTTCTCCATCCCCTCACTTTCAATCTGAAGGTGTCCTCAGGTCTAAAAGGAGTCTCTTGTAGACAGCAAATAGATGGGGTTGTTTTTTTATCCATTCTGATACCCTATGTCTTTTGGTTGGCGCCTTTAGTCCATTTACATTCAGTGTTAATATAGAAAGATATGGGTTTAGAGTCATTGTGATGTCTGTATGTTTTGTGCTTGTAGCGATGTCTCTGGTACTTTGTCTCACAGGATCCCCCTTAGGATCTCTTGTAGGGCTGGTTTAGTGGTGATGAATTCCTTCAGTTTTTGTTTGTTTGGGAAGACCTTTATCTCTCCTTCTATTCTAAATGACAGACTTGCTGAATAAAGGATTCTTGGCTGCATATTTTTCTGTTCATCACAGTGAAGATTTCCTGCCATTCCTTTGTGTCCTGCCAAGTTTCAGTAGAGAGATCGGTCACGAGTCTTATAGGTCTCCCTTTATATGTTAGAGCACGTTTATCCCTCGCTGCTTTCAGAATTTTCTCTTTATCCTTGTATTTTGCCAGTTTCACTATGATATGTCATGCAGAAGATCGATTCAAGTTACGTCTGAAGGGAGTTCTCTGTGCCTCTTGGATTTCAATGCCTTTTTCCTTCCCCAGATCAGGGAAGTTCTCAGCTATTATTTCTTCAAGTACACCTTCAGCACCTTTCCCTCTCTCTTCCTCCTCTGGAATACCAATTATGCGTAGATTATTTCTCTTTAGTGCATCACTTAGTTCTCTAATTTTCCCCTCATACTCCTGGATTTTTTTTATCTCTCTTTTTCTCAGCTTCCTCTTTTTCTATAATTTATCTTCTAGTTCACCTGTTCTCTCCTCTGCCTCTTCAATCCGAGCTGTGGTTGTTTCCATTTTATTTTGCAGCTCGTTTATAGCATTTTTTAGCTCCTCCTGACTGTTCCTTAGTCCCTTGATCTCTGTAACAATAGATTCTCTGCTGTCCTCTATTCTGTTTTCAAGCCCAGCAATTAATTTTATGACTATTGTTCTAAATTCACTTTCTGTTATATTGTTTAAATACTTTTTGATCAGATTGTTAGCTGTTGTTATTTCCTGGAGTTTCTTTTGAGGGGAATTCTTCTGTTTTGTCATTTTGGATAGTCCCTGGAATGGTGCGGAACTGCAGGGCACTTCCCCTGTGCCGTCTTGAATAACTCGTGTTGGTGGGCGGGGCCGCAGGCAAACCTGATGTCTGCCCCCAGCCCACCGCTGGGGCCACACTCAGACTGGTGTGTGCCTTCTCTTCCCCTGTCCTAGGGGTGGGATTCACTGTGGGGTGGCTTGGCCTGTCTGGGCTACTTGCACACTGTCAGACTTGTGGTGCTGGGGATCTGGTGTATTAGTTGGGGTGGATCGGCAAGGTGCACAGGGGCAGGAGGGGCAGGCTCAGCTCGCTTTTCCTTGGGAGATCCACTTGGGGAGGGGGCCCTGCGGCACCAGGAGGGAGTCAGACCTGCCAGAGGGATGGATCCGCAGAAGAACAGCTCTGGGTGTTTGTGCGGTGCAAGCAAGTTTTCTGGCAGGAACTGGTTCCCTTTGGGATTTTGGCTGGGGGATGGGCGAGGGAGATGGCGCTGGTGACTGCCTTTGTTCCCCGCCAAGCTGAGCTCTGTCGTCAGGGGCTCCACAACTCTCCCTCCCGTTGTCCTCCAGCCCTCCCACTCTCCTAGCAGAGCTGTTAACTTGTAACCTTCCAGATGTTAAGTCCCGCTTGCTGTCAGAACACACTCTGTCCGGCCCCTCCGCTTTTGCAAGCCAGACTCTGCCAGCTCTCTTTGCTGGCAGGCCGCCCATCCGCCCCGGCTCCCTCCTGCCAGTCCGTGTAGCGCGCACTGCCTCTCCACCCTTCCTACCGTCTTCCGTGGGCCTCTCGTCTGCGCTTGGCTCCAGAGAATCCGTTCTGCTAGTCTTCTGGTGGTTTTCTGGGTTATTTAGGCAGGTGAGGTGTAGGTGGAATCTAAGTGATCAGCAGGACAAGGTGAGCCCAGCGTCCTCCTAAGCCGCCATCTTCCCTCCTCTCCAGGAATGTTTGTTTTCAAAATATAAACATAATCCTGTTATGTTACATACTCCAAACCACTTTCTTTTAGTCTCTATGTTTCAGGAAAGAGTTCCTTTTCCATTTTTTAATGAAATAGTCAGCTATTTATAACTTGGCCATTAGACACTTCCGAAAATTTCTTCAATGAAAGAAAAAAAAACCCTTCATTTTGAAAAAGTTTATCTGATATTAAATAACTGAGTAGGATCCAAATTACCAGCTAACAGTTCACACTGCAATAGAAACAAAACATTAGAAAGTTCCATGACAGAGTTACTACAGAGAGTGATTAATTGGATCGGGTTTCTTTGACATATGACTACGCTTTCTTTATGGCCTCATTTATTTGTGGCCTCTAAAGGGGTGTTTCAGTCATCGTAGCTATAGGCAATTCATTATTCCTTTTAAGAAAAAAAAATCAAAATGACAACCCTTTATTTTTAAACGATCAACTGCATTGTCCTTGCTATTTCTAATGATAGCTATTTGTTGAAAGTGACTGTAAAATCTGGCATACCCTAAAAAGACTACTGGTTGTGTCTATTCTAGCTGTGAAGGTTTTTCAAATAGGAAAAGCCTAATTTAATTTGGTTCTCCATTTTTTTGATATTCACAGGAGAACTCGACAATAGTCTCCGGTGGGCTCAATCAAGGTATAGACGCTTGATGCATCATTGTGAAAATCCAACACCATCTCACAGGGCTAGAGCAATACAGCTAGTTCGTACACCACAGACAAAAAAACAGGAGACAAAAGTCTCTGTTTCTTTTGAGTATAATTTACTGTGCAACTTAAACTCTGGACCTGTTTAATGGTCCTAACAGCAGAGTTTCTAGGCCAACGACTAAATCAGCTGCAGTGCTCTGCATTTGCAGACAAGCCTTATGATTTACAAAATTTAATAAGCTGGGCCCTCATGACATTTCCCCCCAAGATTCTGCTTTTATAGTCACTGCCAAGAAGGTTGTCAAAGAAGCATATACCCATTGGCATAATGAAAGCTTATTTATTTATTTGTATTTTTTTTTGGCCCAAATGCATATAAATATACTCCTACTATTGGTAATTCATTAACAATGAATAAATTCTAGAGCGTTTCCCTTGCCGGATACGGTAATACATTAGTGACTTTTTTGCATTGCTTTATGGGAGCGATATTTCTTGGGTAGTATTTTTGTGAGCGTCTGCCAAATAGAGTACAGACGAAGGTCAGATGACTTAACAGTTTCTCATCTGCACACTGATTCTTTAAGTCAAGGTTTGCCGTAAGTCAAAGTCCCTTGTCACAACTTGAAAGTTTATCTTTTGTATTGAGGCCACATACAGTGTTTTGTTTTGATTTCTTTGCCTTTATTTTTCTTAAAAGGTACAACTGTTTGGCAGCTTTGCCTAAGAGGCTTCTATTATATCAGCCTGGATTGTGTTGCTTTGTTATATCAAGATGGCTCTTTGGGGTCAACTTTGGTTTTTAAATATGAAACACAAAAATGCATTGGGATGATTCTGTTTTATTAGAATAGGCACTACCCTCACCAATTATGCTTTGCTCTTCTTGGGTGCCCTGGTTTGTCCATCATGTGATACCGCTAAGTGAGAAGCTTGCAAAAATCATAACCTGATCCACTTGGAATCTCTGGCTCGGTTAATAGTCTCTTGGTAACTGACACACCTTGGTGGTATTATTTTCTATTAAGTAAAATTATGCTATTCATCAAATTTGAATTAGAAGTAGCCCTGAGGTTACTCTTTTGAAGGGATGTTGCTCCTGTTGAGACTGCATACAAAAAAGAACGTATCTTCCATTGTTTTAGGCTTATTCACCCTTCCTTTTAAAGATAGATTTCTCCAAATCTTTAAATAGGTTTGCCTTATGTGTCCTGTTTCCTGTCTCCATCGTTCTTCTCTTTTATTTCTCCCAATCAACGACTTGTTTTCTCTGTTACATGATTCACATTCATGTAGATTAGTTCCACAGCTTTCCCCACCGCCCTCCCCCCACCCCATTCAACTCAGTCCCGGGGGAATTGTATTCCTATTACAAAATGTATACATTTTAAGCTGTTTGGGAAGGCTGGCTTACATATAATGATAAATGTGAGGAAAAATAGGTATATTCTATTATCATAACCTGCCTGCTTTATTTTCTTTCCTCTATAGGGAGTTTTCATGGGTGCATGGCAAAACAAATTGCAATCACCTGGGTGTTTTCCACTCTAGTTCTGTCATTCTGAATGATAAATGTATTTATTCTTTGGTTGAAAATTAATATATTTATCTACGTATCTATCTCTGTACACGCACTTATATCTTTTTATATTCATGGGCAGATGATAAGCAACAACTAAAGAGAACAGGTTGAAAATATATATATTTTTTCCTGGGATCAATGAAAAAATGTTTTATGTTCACGTTTAAATGTTTAAGGCCTGGGGTAAGACAGCTTTTAAGGTCAACCAGACAGGAAGATTTTCCTCTCCTAAGCATCTATCAACAGTCCTTGGAAGAGCAGTCAGCACTAGCATAATTTAATATGCCTTCTCTCTGAGAAGAATGCCTCTTTGACATCATGTCACAACTGGTGCTTCAACTGAAGATTTTCAGGTGGTCTATGTTTTGCTGCATTGATTTCCTTTTATCATTTTAGTCACAAACAGTTTCAAACCTCTTTACCTCTTTTTTTCTTATGTGTTCTAGACACGAGGAAAATAAAGACTCATAAAAATTATGCATTCCTCTGGTGCTCTCTTTCCACACTGAAAACAAGGAAGAGTTGCTACCCTGCAGATGTTAGGCAGCCCCGTTCCAGGATCTGCTGAACTTGCAGGTCATTTGTGGCTAGGCTGGGGCATGATGCGTCCGGGATTAAGCACCAGGCTTGACAGGCGCAGCTGGGAAGGGACAGATAAATTGGATCATGTATGTTGCCAGCAGGGGGCGCTGCAGAGCAATAATCATTGAGGATGTTCAACTGGTTAATCCAAAATAATACGTATAAGAATGTTCCTTCTGTTGGGGCAAGAGATGTGGGAGAGGAAAAAGACAGAAGATAATGAATACAATTGAAACCAATCAGGGAAGTAAAGTGTGTGTGTGTGTGTGTGTGTGTGTGTGTGTGTGTGTGTCTAGCAATATAAAATATAAAATTCTTGGGAAAGAATGAAGCAGTATCAGGAGAGTTCAAGATTAGTACATGGCAAAGAAAACTTTAAAAAAATTTTATGAATCATAAATATTTTTGCAAATGTAACTAAAGTTGCCAATTTGAGACTACTGAAAAATGACTCTCCCCTCACCCCCACCCTCCTCCTCCAAAGACAAACCATATGTCTTAAAGATATTGCAATATATTCTCTTCTGGGGAGGTGCCTGCTCAGAGAAATAAATCAAATATTTCTATACGTTTCCCATTGTTTGTTTCTGTAAGACAATTTTCTGTGAATTGTGGTGCTTTAAAAATACATGGTTACACTTGTGTTATCCAACACAAGTTATTTATTTACTGAAGAGGATTATCTGGAATATATGGACCTATGCTGGTATGTCATATTTGGAAGGAGAGAATTAAGCTATAATTTCTTAGAGCAGGGTTTTCCTCTGTGTTTGGAATATTGAGAGTTGTGAATATAAAGACGTGTTCCTAGGCTCTCTTTTTTCTCCCCTAGAACCTCAGAGCTGAGTGAGGGTGTAGGAAAAAACAAACAAACAACCAAACACAAGGATGTTATCTATTGACCACACATCATACAATGCTGGGGAGCAGTTGATCCTTAAATTTTCATTCTGTTTGTAATCTAAAAGAGCCTTATTTATTTAAATAGATCCAATCTTTATAGCAATCAGAGTAAATACTTTAATAAAGAATTCTAATTCTAGTAATAAAGTAAGTAAAGGGAAAATGTACACAGAATCAAGAAGCTGGAACACCTGTTGGCAGAATCTCATGGGGGAATACTGGCTCTAATATAAATGCATTTGCTTTACCCAGCAGTTCAGGGATATCAGCTAAAATGTCATGCTAAACGAAGGAAAGGAAATGGAAGAAACTGTTCAGTTTAGCTTTATATAAATACTGCAAACACTTATGTATGCATTGGATTTTCTGATATCTAATTTAAACTAGTATTGATCAGAATTCTTTTAAAATGACATTTGGTACCCTGAAAATGGTCCAGAAAGTCTTTATGAAATGATATGTTATCATTCCTTACAGGTATGGACAGGGATTAGCTGGAAACTGGCCGAAACCTAATGCATGAGTGAATCAGGTTATAAAATTGATACCATCTATGAAAGTCTTCAAGAATTCAGTTCACTTCAACAAAAACTTATTTAGCATCTACTAAGTGCCAGATACTATGTTAGGAATTAGCAACCATTAGAAGAATAAGATAATTTCATTGACCTGAAGGACCTTAAAGAGTGGTGGAAAGACATCAGTGAATTTCAAAGCAGTAGGACAAAGTTTGGTTAGAGATTTCTGCAGTGCTGCAGAAGTTTAGGGAGTGGTAGCTCTATTTGTGTTGGGGGTTGTGGTGAGTACTTAACCCAGCATGGGGAGTCAAGACCGGCTTTCTGGAGGAAATGATGCACAAGTTGGTTTTCAAGGATTAAGTTAGAGGGTGACAAGAATTGCTATTGCAATTCACTAGGGACATAGGTTTTGAAGTTATCTTACAGGGATAATTTGTGTGTTTTACCATCTTAGTTTTTAAACACTCCTTTGTATAAGTGACTCTATCTTATTTTTCAGAATCTTTAAATTCCCGTAAGGACAGCCTGATGCTTCAGAGATTAGGATTCAGTCATTCAACAAAGTGTTCCATTAACTTAACTTATTTTACTACGAGGGAAAGCGACTTATTCCTTGACAAACAATTAGTGAGCTCTACTACATGCCAGGCACTGTTCTATGCACTGAATTTGAATGAAAGCCTTTCTCTACTTTCATTAATCTTATATCACATTACATAGGCTTAACCCAAGTCTCTGAACAACAGCTACTACAGCTTATAAAATACTTCGTCTTGCATACTTTAATATTTACAACAGTACTATGAGATGGTAGACTGTCTTTGCTTCCTTTCTTTGAGGCAGATTGTCTCACTTGCACATCTGTGAAGCATTGAACATGAAGTACAGAACCCTAGGGCTACCTCTCCTCTAGTTTGACCCCAACATGATCCTGAAATTTGATTTTTGAACTTTAAGCTGAATTCTGTTGACAGCCTCTTGGTCCAATGCAGCAGATCAAATTCAATAAATATTTGTTGTTACCATCCAGCGAGTCATGTTTAATATTAGGAATACTATCTCAGGGAGTTTATAGTTAATTAAAGAAGGAAAAAGTCATATAATCTCAAATAGATGTATAATTACACACTGATAAAACTGTAAAGTCATATTATGCTATGAGGTGGTATAATGGGGTAAGGGAACAGACAAAGGGAGGTATGTTAGTGAAGGTTTCCAGCAAGAATTTATTCATATGGGTGTTCAGGAAGAGTGCATTGGAGTCAACTAAGACAAGGGGTGTGTGTGTGTGTGTGTTTGTGTGTGTGTGTGTGTGTAGGAGGGGAAGGGGCACACTGGGAGGATTCTAGGGACAGATAAAGAGTGTGAGCAAAACTATAGAGGCAGGTTGGTGTAAAGGGTCTGTTGAACAACGGGAGAATGTGCAAGATGAGGCTGGAGAGGTAAGCAGGAACCAGGTCATTTAGAGTCTTGTAAGATTGTAAGAGCCATGGGAAGTACTAAAGAATTTTCAGTTAGAGAGTGGCAAGATCAGATTTGAAATGCCATGTTGTTTTCAGTGTGGAGAACCAATTAGGAAGAGTCAAGAACAGATGTAGAGAAACCAGTTAGGGATTAAGTACAGCAGTTCAGGGGAAAGATGATGGTAGTTTGGACTGGGATGGTGGCAGTAGTAATGAAGAGAAATAGATGAATTTCAGAGATATTCATGTAAAGTCTTAGGGCTTATAGATGAATTGGATATGGAGGCAAAGATACTAACCATACATTTTTGGAGTATACAAATGTCATTCACTGGAAAAAAGAACTCTGTATGAAAACCAGGTTTGGAACAGGAGGAGGTCTTGGGTTCATTCTGGGACATGATGAGTTTGAAGAATCTTTATACTACTAGAGGTTTGTTTTTTTTTCTTCAAAAATTTTTAAGGTCTATTTATTTTTGAGAGAGAGAGAGAGAGAGAGAGACAGAGACAGAGACAGAGAGACAGAGAGTGAACAAGGGAGAGGCAGACACAGAATCCGAAGCAGGCTCCAGGCTCTGAGCTGTCAGCACAGAGCCCAATGCGGGGCTCAGACTCACAAACCACGAGATCATGACCTGAGCCAAAGTCAAACACGTAACCGACTGAGCCACCAAGGTGCCCCACTAACAGAGGTGTTTTAAGTAGGGTTTCTAGGACTAGAGGTCAGAGGGAAGACTGGAGTGAGTATATACACAGGCATCATTAATACACAAATGTCCTTGAAACTATAGTCACGGCAGTTTATCTTCCTCGTTCTGATTTTGTCTAAATGCTCTCAGTTATATCTACCTGTGAGTTCCTCCCCCCATTCCACCTCTGCCCTCAGTCTCTATTCCTTCCCCCCTCTTTTTCTTCCTGGAATACATTTCATGACTCCAACTATCACCTCCATGCAGATAAATCCAAAATATATTTCTCTACTTCTGACATTTCTTCCCAGCTCTGGTGTCCTATCTCCAGCGAAATTATGCAGAGATCCTACTGGGTGCCCCCCCACTATCTCAAATTTAATAGATCAAATGATGAATTAACTATCCCTTGGGCTTAGTTTCTTTTTCAGTAACCAGAAGGTCATCTGGATGACAGCAGAGGTTCCCAAAACTGACTTATCATCAGAATCGTTCTGATGTGTGATGCTGGACTCCGTAGTCTAAAGAGCTCTTCAGGTGTTTCCAGCGATCGGCCAAGTTAGAAGCACTGTTCAAGGGAGAGGATCATCAAAGTAACTGATCTTAGGTCCTAGTGTGTCATAAGCCTATTCTGTACTCTCTCTTTCCCCAAATTAGCACTTATATTGAATAGCAATGTGACATTGAAAGAGCTATTTTATTTCCTTGAGCCTCAGTTCTCTCAACTATAAAACGAATGTCAAAATATCTACAGCAGATTGTTGTCATGATGAGAAAGTGAGGTTAGATGTGTAAAATATGCAGTATTGTGGCTTGTATACAACAGGAGTTTTCTAATTTGCTTGCTCCACCTCTATTTTTTCTAGTTCATTCTCCACACCACTAACAAATTGATTTTCTGTAAATGTCACTTTTATTTTGTCACTCTTCCTCATGACCTCTGTGGTTTCCCATTACTTTCAGCAGTAATATTCAGACTCTGACTCCAAAGGCAAATATGTTTCTTCAAGAGCAGTTTGTGGTGTTTAACTACCTTTGATTTCTGATTTAGCATCCATGTAATTCAAAATTTAGAAACATTGTTTTTTATAAGTACGAATGTTAATAATTTTGAAATTTGAGTTATACACCCCCCCCCTTTGAAATGATGTTTAAAAAATAATCATTATCTTGTCATGCCAGTCCACAAAAATGTCGTTGACCCTTTGTAGCAAAAAACCATACACTTGCCATAAAAGTATTAAAAATAGAGGAAATAGTAGCAAGCAATTCCACTGCACATGTGTATTAAATTCTTGAGCTGCATGTACTTCTCTAGCCCAGGAACTTCTGGGGATGGGCCCCTGAGTGATTCGGCGAGGTCTACCTTGGCTCTGAAACAGTCTCCCTAAGCTGTAAATGATTGATTTCAGATCAGCCTTTGAGCTGATAGCAGGAAGGGAGCAAGAACACGAAAATGTCAGATTCCTGGATGGAATGAGAGGCAGCAGCAAAAATAACTTGAATGTCTTACTAGCATGGTTTTACTGTGTTGACCTCCTTTAATCCATGCAGACCATTTCCTTTTTATATTGGGAGATATATTATCACTTTACTTCTTCCAGGGTCCCTTAATGATTACTGGTGAAGAATAGTGCTACTACCCCTTTGGGGTGAAAGACTTTCCCCAGAGTCACCCAGACAACTTGCAGACCTCTCTGTTTAGGATGATCTTTTCAGAACCAACAGAAGAGGAGTTTTTCTCCTGACACAGAGGCTGTGTGACCCAATATATTTGCTTCCCAAAGGAGTGTTTACCTCCAAGTTTGCTTTTTATAAAGAAGCGATTAGTGGGACCTCCTGCTTTCCAAGATACTCACTTCTTTGGAAGTCTCCTTCTTTGTTATTCTCTTTCCTCAGCTTTGGGAGAGACCTAGACGAGGAGGAAAAGGGAGTTACTAATCAAGGGGTATAAAGTTTCAGTTAAGCATGATGAATAAGCTCTAGAGATTCACTTTACAATATTGTACCTATAGTCAACAATAATGCCTTGTATACTTCTAATTTGTTAAGAAGGTAAATCTCATGTAAAGTGTTCTTACCACAATAAATAGAATACATTTAAATAAATAAGTAAAACTGCTATAAAAAAAAAAAAGAAAAGAACCTACAAGAATAGAGAAAACTGGCTAAGAAACCCAGACTACCACTTACAAATTTTGCTGACCTGAGCAAAGGACTCAATTTTCCAGGGCCTCAGTTTCCCTACCTATAAAGTGGTGATGCAGGAATCCCCCTGAACAGGGTTATTGAAGGATTCTGATGAGTTAGTTTATAAGATCATAATGGTATTTATTATCTAAGGCTCCTGCGATGGCTTCTGGTGCATGCCAGGCACTGGGGATATGTTTTGGTGATTTTTTTAATCAGCAAGTGCATTAGTTTGATACCAAATTGCTTTTCCTTTTGATATTAACACAAGCTGCTGAAGAAGCAGACAAAGGAAGCAGAAGTAAATACCAGAGACTATTGACAATTTCTCCTAATTCCCTGAGGTCTGCTTTTACCTCTCTCCTTTGTTTAGGGCCTTTTGCTTTTAGCCTGTAGGCAAGGCAAATAAACACTGTTTACAAGATATTTGAGTTCCTCCATGCCCTGACAACATTTCTTTTCACCTCCTCTCCACCAGAAAGGCCATTGCAATGACCAAAATGGCTTGCAACAAAAGGAGACTGTCAGCGGAGAGTCACATGTCCATTAATTCTCCCAGAAAGGATTCTGATTTAAGGTATTGTTCTTTAGGAGGATATGGGCGGTGGGTATTAATTTGATTCTGGTTTGATCTCATTTTGATCTGATTTTATCTGATCATAACATAAACATAAAATCCTTCCTAAAGTGAAAATGTCCCCATTAATATTTTCTCATATACATATACATGTTCTCAGAAAAAAATGAGAATAAAGTATAAGAAAAAAATAGAAACAACCCACAAGAGTATCACCTAGAAATTCTTTTATTAATAGAAAGCATTTCAATCTATGAGTATACCGTGACATTTCTTGCTAGACTCCTATTGATGGCTGTTTAAGTTGTTTATAGTTTTTAAAAATAAAAACCTTTAGATCAATGTTTATAAGCAGCTTTATTCACAATAGCCAAAAAGTGGAAACAGTTCAAATGCCCATCAATAGTTTAATGGATGCACAATATGTGATATCTTCATGCAATGGAATATTATTCAGCCATAAACTTTTGATACATGCTTCAACAGGAAGAACCTTGAAAATATGCTAACTGAAAGAAGTCAACACTAAAGGCCACATATTGTATGATTCCATTTATATGAAGTGAATAGAATCAGCAAATCCACAAAGACAGAAAGCAGATTAATCTTTCCCAGAGAAGGAGTATATTGTGAGTGACTGTTCATGGGTACAGGGTAACTTTTGTGGGGAGGAGGGGTGGTGGTAATAAAATATTCTGAAATTAGATAGTGGTGAATGATGCAAAACTTTGTGAATATACTAAAAAACATTGAACTGACTCTTTAAAAGGATGAACTTTATGGTATGTGAATTACATCTTAATAAAACTGTTATTTTAAAAAAACTCAAGGGAAGAAAGCATTCAAGAAAAATATCTAGAGGTCAAAAGTCAGTGGCTGCCCAAATGCCAAGCTTCTGTTGTAACAAGTAACTTTGGCAAGAATGGTTTGAATTGCCTGGTGACATTGAAAATCATATTGAGTAGTAAAGGGGAGGTGACAAACTATAGACTGAGTCTAGACAACTCTTTCAAGAACTTTTGATGGGAAAGGAGGAGAAAAATAGGGCAATAACTGGAGAGGAAGTGAAGAGGAAAGGTGTTTAATTTTGGGCTCTGGTTTTGTTTTCATTTGGATACTAAAGAGACTCCTGCAGGACTGAATGCTGATGGAGAAGGTCCAGTAGAGTAGGACAGTGGCATGAGAGGATAATACATAAATGGCAATTCTTGAGACATTGGGTGGTAGAGGTTGGGATTTGAAGATGATAGAGAGTTTGAAAGAGCTGCTGTGGAAAAAAAGGAGAGAGATGACTAGGACACTAGGAAGTAATACTTTGGGGCAGCTCTAAGGGTGCCATCAGGGCCTTGAATTTATAATATTCATTCATTCACAATGCTAGACACCAACGCTATGCTAAGCACAGCATACGAAGTCATGTGCTTTTTTGTGTGCGTGGTGATCTAGGGCTGGGGTTTTGCAAGGAGACTGCAGTGGAGAAAAAGAACTGAGGATGTTGGCAGGAGAGTGAAAGATCACACTGGTTAAGACAGAGAGGGAGGCAAATGCATTTAGAAAGTGGTAAATATAAGGGCGCCTGGGTGGCTCAGTTGGTTAAGTGTCTGACTTCGGCTCAGATCATGATATTGTGGTCCGTGAGTTCCAGCCCCACGTTGGGCTCTGTGCTGACAGCTCAGAGCCTGGAGCCTGTTTCTCATTCTGTGTCTCCCTCTTTCTCTGCCCCTCCCCCAATCGTGCTCTGTCTCTCTCAAAAATAAATAAACATTAAAACAATAAAAAAAAAAAGAAATGGGTAAATATAGAAGACACTAGAAGAGTGAGTGACTGGAAGTCTTTGTAAGGTCAAACAATAATAAAAATGCCTATGATTTATGGCATGTTTCCTCAGCAGCATCATGCTAAACGTTATGGGTTATATTATCCATTCAGCAACAACTGCTATTTTCATTAAAAAACACAACACAAAAACAGAAGCTTAGAGAGATTAAGAAACTTGGTCAACTTCATACATCTTGAACATGGCAGAATTGGTCTTCAGCCTAGGTCATCTGCTTCCAGAGCTCTTGCTGTAACTGTTGGGCTACTTCACAGCTATAGGTATTATATGAGTAGCTGAGTCAGAAAATTGAAAGGATAAGAGTTGTGTTTGTCAAATTGCGATGTTCACATTTAGGAAATCATAGATGAACATTTCAAACAATGACAAAGGAACAGGGCATATCCATGGGATGTGGGCAGCAGATTTAGAATGGGAGGGAAGGTCATTGCAGTTATGGAAATAAAGGGAGGTTTGGGGACAGCTTTTGGATATATTGTCCACCTGTATGCTCAAGTCTCTGGGAATGTTAGCAGAACCTGGAATGGAGAGGAGAACTGTGAATTAGACTCTAAAGTCTATAATAAATGAAGGGTAATGAAAAGAAAGTTGGTGGAGGGCAGTGACGCCAGAAGGGTAACCGCGCTACGGGATGATGGCTGAGAGATGGTATGGAAGTGTCATTAAGGACCATATCCCAATGCTGAGGTTTGTGAAGTTTGAGAAAATTAACAGACTCCACCGGAAATAGCAGAACTATTCTGAGAACAGAGCTGGGGTTCACTTTCAGGCAGTAGGCCTGGACTTTTTTTTTGGATTCCTTTGAAAGGTACTTGAGAATTTGATGGAAGCCACGGACTTGTTCCCAAGAAACTGCATGTAAACACATATATACACAAAAATTGCATACAATGTATTCTGTTGAATGGAAAATTGATTTCTTTTCAGAGACAGAATGTAAAATCAATCTCTGCAAATAACTACATCTTTCAATCTTTGATTTTCATACAAAGAAGGAATGGTCATTTCCCCAAAAAATTAACATAATTCCAAACTATTCAAATTTTAAAAGTGACTTTTAATGTGCTTTAAAGCAACCTTAATGGGAAAACTCAGGTTTATTCACAAAAAGGAGAGAGTGAGAGGATGGATGGATGGAAGGAAGGAAGGAAGGTAGGAAGGAAAGGAAGGAAGGAAAGAAGGGAAAGGAGAGAAATGTTGAAAGACTGATGCAGAACTGTACTTGTCCAAGGATTTCTTGGACATTTATCTTTATTTTGATGGCAAGACATATGGAACCCTCTGACTTTAAAAGTTTGAGGTGGGGGCGCCTGGGTGGCTCAGTCAGCTGAGCATCTATCTGATTTCGGCTCAGGTCATGATCTCATGGTTTGTGAGTTTGAGCCCCGCATCAGGCTCTGTGCTGACAGCTCAGAGCCTGGAGCCTGCTTCAGATTCTGTGTCTCTGTCTCTCCTTCTCTCTCCAAAATAAATAAACATAAAAAAAAATTAAAAAAAAAGTTTGAGCTGGGAAGTGGAACCGAGCCTCTCATAGTTCACTTTGCCAGATGAAGATGGGCTTGCGTAGGGGATTCTAGAGGTCATCCAAGCCTCCGTGTTGAATAGCTGAATTCATGTAACATCATTTCCTTTGTCCTCAAACCAAAGAAACTACCTTTAAGAAGGACTGTGACACGAATGTTGCCAGTGTCAGTAAGAAAATTATAATGAATTCATGTTTTAATTTCAAGGTTGCCTGAGTAGGAGTAACTTCAAAATTTTTTGTTTTGTTTTGGTTTTTAATTTACAGGTATATCTGCAACTTTATGCTTTCAGAGAGGTTAAAGCCTTGCCATTCTTAATTCTAGGCTGTAGAAACACTTTATTACCATGACATTTATATTGTCCTCTATCTCCAGTGTTCTCTGAATGCACATATTCTTGCAATAGAATCTCTGACAATGAGGTAAGACCTTGAGTAAAATGATATACCACATGAATGTGTCTAAATATGGCTTCCAAATAAGGCAAATCATTAATGGACTCTGTTCTGAAAAACTGTTCTTGGAATTGTCTCTCTTTTTTCTGTCAAAAAAAAAAAAGATAAATATTTGCATGGAGGATAATCAGATGCTTCATGATTTGTCTTGTGGAAAATCAGAAAGCTCTGGTATACATGTAAAGAATTTCACAATCTGCTTCCATTTTTTGATGAAACTTTAGGATAAGCTGGCCAATCATGTTCAGTTTCTGATGAAGTTAATGACTTTCTCAGTGGAAAACAAGATTTGATGCCAATATATACTGATGGAGATAGCAGTGAGTCACATGGACATATGGAGCTTCTTTCTTTACTTAGCTATCAAAAATATCAGGCACACTCCAGTCTCCAGTCTTTTTCACTTGTTCCCTTTGCCTAGAACATTCTTCTTGCAGACATCTGTATAGATCACTCACAACTTCCTTCAGATCTCTATCAAATGTCATCTTCTTACAGAGGTCCCCTTAATCTCCTTTTATAAAATGGCTTGGAGCCTCCTCCCCCAGCAGATGCTACTCCCTACAAACATTCTTTGTTTTCTCCAAGGCTCTTATCATCATATGACATAATTTATGCTTGTTTCTTTATTGTCTGTTTCTTCCACAGGGACCTGTGCTCCCTGAAGCCTGAGCTATGGTAGTTTTGTTCATACCTGTTATGCCCAGCACCTAGAACAATGTTAGTCACAGACTATATAAATTTGTCAAACAAATGTTTCATCTGTTTAAAGTACAAATTTTTGTCTCCAGAAAAGGAGGGTTTCTGTTTATTCCAGTTGTTACCCTTCGCTGTTCACTCTTTACTCCTGCTTGAGGCTTCTCATGAACCCTTCTGGGCTTTCTATCATGGCTCTGCAAGCTGCTGTCTGCTCCCCATGCTGTTCTGCCTCAAGCATAAATAGAGCCTGTTTATTTCCTTCTCCAAGGCTATACTAACATGTTTTACTAAATATGTGAGGCTTTCATAAGAGGATTACAGAGAAGAAAAAGAAAACTTGGAAGTCAGTTCATTTGTCATTATCTGTCGTAAAGGGTTTCTGACTTCTTCTCTTAGCTCTAGCCATCCCACAGGTCGATGCAATCTGTGATCTGTTCTTCAGAGCAGAACCCTTTCTCCCACCTCCTCCCTTTCCTCAGCCTCAGCTACCCCATGAATCTCAATCCCAAAGAAAACAAAGAAATAACTCCTTTCTCTGGCTAAAGAGTTGACAAATGAGCATACCCTACCATTAAAAAACAAAGCAAAACAAAACAAGCCAAGTCACTGCCATGATTCACACCTTCCCCAAGGTTAAATGAAATCCTCCTACCATGCCCAGGATCATGAAGCTCCCTACATCACCACACATTATATATATATTTGCAGATGAAACTCTGATTCTGTACATGGAAGTCACATCACTTTTTCCATATGTTCTTTCAATGGCAGGAAGCTTTTTTGTAAAGACCACACAGTTACCTTTCTTTACCTGCTTTCAGATCCCAGAGGAATTGCTCCTTTTTCATATCATCACATACAAAGAGTGTGGTTCAGCAAAAATGCAATGAGTCAAATCATTGCGTGAGTCAAGGACCTATCCTTGGTGGCCATAGGATAGAGTGATGTGGACTGGTCTTTATCACTTAGGATAGGATCAAAATGACTGTATGTGACCTGAACAAGAAAAGAAATAGACTGCTTCTGTGTTTAGTATGATATGGGGTTGTCTCCCTTAGTTGGTGGGTAAGATAATTCTCTAAACAAGGCCAGATGACTGGAATATATGATGAATAGAAAGACTACTATGATCCGGTTTCCTCTTTATGGGCACATAGAAAACCATGTTTCCCAACCTCATTGCTTTTCGGGTGGGATATCCAATTAATTCTGATCAAAGGATCACTCCCATGTAAGGACCAAAAATGTGTGCTATGCACCCTCTGCAGTCGCAACTGAAGAAGGCATAAACTTCTGATGGTGTATCACCAAAATGGTGGAATCCCTGTCAGGCTTGGCCCATGCAGCTGATGGAACAGAATCCACTCTGCCTCAGCAACCAAAGTTAGATGAAAACTCTGAGACAGAAATAAATCTTTATAGTACTAAAACCAGATCAAACCAAACATCAACAAATTCTCACTGCCCCAAAAGACACCTTCACATTTCTTCATTACAGTATTTTTACTTGCAATTATAGTACAAATTAACTCCAAGGACTTTAGTCTTCCATAAACAAAGTGATTAGTTTTCTTCTACCTCAATACAGTTTTCCCTCCATGACACCTCTCTTCCAGAATTTGTAAGTAGTTGCAGTTTTAAAAACAACCTCAGTGATGTCTCTATTTTTCTTTCTTTATCTTTTGTTTGTAATGAAAGTATCATCCTAGCTGAATACAGTATTGAAGGTAGTGAGGAGTAACTCTAGAGCCACAGAAAATATTGTGGTAACTGTATTAATAGATGACATTGGTTTGGACAGAGTGATGCCTGTGGGTATGAAGAAAAATGGATGGATTTGAGAGATGTTTAGGAGATTCAATCCATAGGAGTCGAAAGGTAAATAAGCATGGGGTGAAGAGTGAAAGGCACTGAAATTCAAGGATAAATCTTGATTCCTGGCTTGGCGAATTTTTGGTAATGTTTTCATCATTCCAATGCAGTGTTTTCATTAAAAAAAACACTCAAAACCAAAGACCAAAAACAGTCCAAAAATTCAAGGTAAACATTTATGTTTGCTAGATTCATGCTTCCATTCATACAAATCTTTCAGCACAAAAAATATTGTGGTAAAACCAAAGGATATGGAAGCATCCTTATAATTTATTTCCTTTGAAGTTTTCTGTAACTTTAGGCTTACAGTAAGCAATGATAGATCTCTTTAATCATAAAACAGACTTTTATTTAATTTTTGTCAATAGAAAACAATTCTAGACATCGTAATATGGTTTTAGTGATGATCTTATAGTACTTGATTATATACACAAAGCAACCTAGACCTTTTAAGTAGATGATACTCTTATAATATGGCAACTTTTTAAAAAAGTCATATTTTAAAATAACAGAAAGAAAATTTAAAAATTAATATTTGTAAGCATGTTACTGAGCCCATGAAGCATTGTTCACAGACCTCACATTGGAACTTTAGAGTTCTAACCAAAGTGGAAGATGCATTTTTCAGGAAGTTGATGTGGCTAGTCAGATTGGTGTTCCAGAGAACACAGTTGAAAAATTTGGGAGGAAGAGGGAAGAGTAGAGCATGTGTTGGTGACAAGAAGACTTAGTATGTTAACTAACAAAGATGACTGGAATGTGAAGGACCTTATTTGAAGATTGACACACGATACATATTAGCTATTTTCTCACTGAAGGGAAAATGCATGTGTCTCAGAAGTTACCAAGGACTTGGACCGGTTGCGGTTCTAAAGAAATCTTGGTTTCTCAGGATGGGAAACTTTGCCTTGTAGAAGGAGTAAGTAGGACTCCATACTGATAACTTGGAATCTTGGGAGCAGCTAACATATCTTGAAAGCATTTCAGAATTGTTTAATGCTTCTTTCTTTTAATGCTTTACCTTGCCCTCAATAGTCGTTAATAAGGACATGTAAAGGAAGCACACTGCTCCTTGTTTACATTAATCTGGAAATAAGAAACATAGATTCCTTAAAAGAAAATCCACCAATTTCCCTTTCATATCTGCTACCAAAGTCCCTTACGGAATGCATATCTCTTTTGAGAATCTCTTTTCATTCCAATATTTTTGAAGTGATTGTACCTGGCTTGTTGAAAGGATTCAAACATTTACTTATGTCTTTCATACAAATGGCATACATTTCTTCTGTCATTTCATATAATGACACTTGATTATGTTGTTTCTGTTTTTCTCTGCCATGGTTCCCTATTACTTTCCTCTATATACCTTTCATAATTTAACAAAACAACATTTGCAAATTTGATTAATATCTATTATCTATATCTATATCTATCTATCTATCTATCTATCTATCTATCTATCTATCTATCTGATTAATATCTATCTCTAGACTATAGATGTCAAGGGAACAGGAATGTTTGTTCTGTTTCCTCTTGTATCCCCAGGGCCAGCATGGGCATTTGCACGAGAAAAATAATTTCGATGTATGCCTTTTGCCCCCTTTCTGTCTTTTTTTTAAACATAATTTCTAGGAAAGAAACATTTTAATCTCTCTGTGGCAGAACATTTCCTCACTTGATAGAGGAATCTGACCACGTATACAAGGAACGAATTATGCAAGATGGTCAACAGTGCATGAGTAAATAATTAATTAATTAATTAAAAAAAAATACTTGGGTGTTCATTCTTCAAATCAGATGTATGCACTGTCAACTTCTCATTGATATGGTTTGATTTTCTATTTGATGGGATACCTGAACTTCTCTTTGTTGCTGAAAAGAGAAAAGAGGCAGATGTCATTAGATCTTGGTTTCATTTCTGGATTTATATATGACTTTGGGTAAGTCACAAACTGTGAGCCTAAGCCTTGTCAGCTATAAAACAGAGAAAAACTCACATGACTATATTTTTCCCCACAGAATGCTGTGAAGATAAAATGAGATAATTATACATGAATATTTTGTTGGTAAAAGTATCATCGTTATATCTATATACATCACACAATACATATCTATTCATGTATATGAATATGTACATATACATTAAATGCTTTTACCAATAAAATATTCATGTATAAATATACACAGGCATAAATAATCATTTCTCTTGGTCAGGCTGTACATACAGTCAATATTCAAATGATAGGGGATGACTACATAAAAATGATAAAAATAATGATGGTAACTATTTTTTGTCATTTTGTAATATGCCAAGCATTGGGATAAATGCTTTATATATATTTTATTATTGATTTCTCACAAAAATATGTTAATCATTTTTTCCTTTCCTACTTTTACTCCTCTCATTCTCTCTTGAACTCAATGAAATTAGAAGTCGTTATTCAGCAATTCACTGAAACTTTTCTTCTCAGGGTCATCAGTGGCCTCTGTGTTGACAGTGTTTGATTCTGCTCCCCTCTCACCCACACTTCTGCAGCATATGACAGATCATTCTCTCTTTCTTGAAGAAGTTTATTTGCTCACCTCTGACACTACCTTCCCATGATTTTCATCTTCTTGACCTCTAAATATTGGAAAACCCTAGAGGTCAGACCCAGGACCTCTATTTTTCTTTTCTATTTTCACACATTCCTACGGGGATCCCACTCAGTCCTGATAGCTTAGCTATATTTATACCCTGATAATGCCCAGATTTTAAGGTACATTCTTCACCTCTTTCCTGAATGTATACTTGTATATCCAATGGCCTACTGAATATTCCCACATGAATGTCTAGTGAGTATCTCTAAGCTTTTTATAGTCTCCCTCCTTTTTACCTATTTCTTCAGTCTCCATTCACCCAGTTAGCTCCTTAGGCCCAGAACTTTGGAATCGTTCCCATTTTCTTTCTCACAACTCACATTAAATCTATCAAAAGTTGTATTCAATCTGCCTTCAAACGCACCATGAGTATAACCATTCTTAGCAGCTGCCAAATGCTATCTTCCTATTTTAAGCCACCACCATTTTTTGCCTGTACTATTGCAGTTACCTTTACTTGGTCATCCTGTATCTATTCCTGGTTCCCTAGAGCCTATTCTCCACATAGGAGTCAAAGTTATTCTTTCAGAACATGAATTGGATCATGATACACAGATCAAAAATGTCCAATGGCTTCTCATCACAGAGGAAAATCCAGAACGCTACTATGGCATATAGTTTCTATGAGTTAATCCCTGGCTATCTTTTTAATTCAGCTCATAAGTCATGGGAGCCAGTCCGACATATCTTGCTTTTCCTCAAAATTGCCAGAATATTCCAGACTGGGGATATTTGCATTTGCTCTTTCTTCTGCTTGGAGAGCTCTTTTCCAGGTATTCACCTGGGTCACTGCCTCATATCTTTCCAGTCTCTGCTGAAACAGGGCCTCTTCAGAGGCCTTAGAAGCCCCTGCTCTTGTCTGACTACCATCAGCTCTTCCAGAATTATTTTCTTCAGGAAAATTACTGCTATCAGAGATGATATTTCATTTCAACTTTTTAATTGTAAGCTGCATGAGTGTAGTTCACTGTAGTATTCTTACAATCTAAAACAGACCTTGGAATATGACAGTATAAAATAAAAAATAAATATCTTACTTTTGGAGAATGTTCTATTGTCAGTCTGATTTGCTTTTTTAAAAAAATTTTTTAAATGTTTATTTTTGAGAGAGAGAGAGAGAGAGAGAGAGAGAGAGACAAAGCATGAGTGGGGGAGGGGAAGAGAGAGAGGGAGACACAGAATCTGAAGCAAGCTCCAGGCTCTGAGCTGTCAGTGCAGAGCCTGACGTGGGGCTCGAACCCACAAGCCGTGAGATCATGACCTGAGCTGAAGTTGGACGCTTAACCTACTGAGCCACCCAGGTGCTCCCCCCCACCTTTTTTTTTTTAATTTTTTTTTAATGTTTATTTATTTATTTTTTTAAATAGGAAAGGTGACTGAGACTCAGAATAGTCAAGTCATTTTGACAAGATCACATCATTAGTAAATGGCATAGTCAGGATTTGGATGCTGAACTTGCACTTTAAGCCACTATGCCATACAATACTATACTGTCTTCATTTGATACACAATTATGTCAAAAATTCAGGAACCCCAAATTTTCATAAACATTTTGTCAAAATACTTGTATGTATGTATGCTCACATTTCAGCATTTGTTGCCTTTCTAGGATTCTCTTCAGTCCTGCACACATCCATACTCGACAGCTTACATTTCAGAGTCCCCAAAGGCAGATTTAAAGAAGAGAAAACCACCTTCTGAAACACATCGATGCAAAGACTGTTAAAAATAATCAATGACACATCACTGACAATTGGATAAATGCACAGATGCTAAGAATTTCAGACTAGAAAGTGAAAGTGATCTAGGCAGGTGACTTTTATCTCTCTGATCCCGTGTTCAAGCTTCACAGAGGCCTGAAGCTGTATTTAAACCATAACACCATTACAAAAAGAGCCATTGACTTCAGCATTAGAGAAGACCTAAGGCCAGTTCCTGAAGTCAGGTTTTACTGATTTTTAACACTAAAAAGATTTCTTTAAAAGCATATCTGGCAATTGTCTTTTTAAGGTGTTCTTAAGAAATGCTAAGTTCTTTTCTCTTTTAACATTTCCATTTTGTCTTCATTTAAGGAAAACCTTGAGTCTGAAAGTCAAAGCATGCAACATAGCAGTTGTGTCTAGATTTATGTCAATGATTCGATGAAAGTAGAATAACCAGTCTTTTTTGTTATGTGATAGAGTTGGATATTTGAAAATATCTGAATATTATCTGAAAAAATGTTCACTTGTCCATGAAATACAACGATCATTAACATTTATGGAATTCTGCTTCTGTCGCTGCTAGTTGTGTGACCTTGTTTATGTTACTTAACGTTTTCTTGCATGTCAGTTTCCTGATTTGTAGACTGGAGATAATACTAGTGCCAATTTCGGTGAAGGTTAGATGAGATAAATGTTAAGCACTTAGTGTCTCATGCAGTGTGAGGGTTCCAGAAGAACCAGCTATTATAATGTGTGACTACCAGATCAAGGTTTCTTACCCTTGGCACCATTGACATTTTGGATCAGATAATCCATTCTGGTGGGGTGCTATACTATGTACTGTAGAGTGTCTAGCAGCATCCCTGGCCTCTAGCTACTAGATTCCAGTAACAGCCACCCCATCCCAGCTGTGACAACCAAAAAATGTCTTCAGACATTGCCAGATATTCCCTGGGGGACAAATCACCCCGTGTTGAGAACAACTACTAGACTAATGCTCTGTATATAGTATCTCACTTGCTTTTTCATAAGTTTATGGGGTAATTAATTATTTTATCCCCATTTTAATAAATGAGGAAAGTAGAATTTAGGAACATTAATTATTTGCCCAAAGACACACAAGACATGCTTGTGAAGATTAAGTTGTTACTGGAATCTAACTGCCTGACAACAAAGCTGGGATGGTGTTAGTTAGGTATGGCTCCAGCTGGTGGGTTGCTCCTATGTACAATGCCCAGAAACCGACATCCCCTTGCATTTCTGCTATCCCCTGCTCAGGAGCCTATAGTGGGCTTGCTCTACGTGGCTTTATAGCTCAATGGCCTTCTTCTTTACGACGTGCTGTTCTCTCTGCATTAAAGAATGCTATACTTTTCTATCAGGATCTGCTGACGAGTGAGGCTTCTCTCTCAAAAGCATTCTCACCTTAATGGTAAAGTAGAAGTTTCCACCCTTAACTGCCAATAGATCCAATCTGCACTCCTGATACTTTTCAAAGACAGTTAACAGTGAACTGACTTTTGCTTCACATTTATTACAAGCTTAAATGAAAAGAATGAATTCAGAAATTTTACCGAAAGAATCTGTAGTGCTTTGAGGACAAGGTAGAAAATAAACAAATTAACAAAATAAACTGATAAGCCTTCCCTTGTTTAAAAATTAAGAACAGACAACTCCTAAATTGTATGTGAGTATGCTTACCTGGGCCTTTCCTAGATGTTTCCTGGTCTCAGGTTTCTAAGTTCTTTCTATTTTTAATGATGCAGATTTGTATTCAGGTAAGGGGAGGCAGAGAGGGATAGTAATTTGTTTTCCCATCTTTATCTTACTGGACTTCTCTGCTGCATTTTTCACTTTAGTGGTTCCCATAATAGTACTTTGTTATGGTTTCTCCTCTTACCCCTGGTCAACACCTTGCTGTTTTCTTCCTTGGCTACTTTTGTTTTGTCGATCTCTTAAATTATTGTACCCCAGGGTTGGGACCTCAATCCATAACTCGTCTCACTTTCTGTATTCTTTGGGCAATCTTATCCAGACTCCTGGTTTCAGATACTGTTATTTTCCAGTGGATTCCAATTCTGTGTCTTTAAATTAGCCCTGTGCCCTGAGCTTCAAACTCATCTGTCCAATTATTAGCTGGGCATCTCTGTAGGAATGTTCCACGGGCACTTGTTTCCACATGTTCCCCCTAAAGTGGATCCTTTGCCTCAGCTGGTGGCACCACCATCCACCCGGTTGCTCAAGACAGTACTTGTGCATCCTATAAAATCTGCAATCTCTCATCTCTCTGTCAGATGCTCCATCAATCACCAAGTTCTGATTATTATACTCCTTCTACAAAGATTCAATTCATCTTCTTTTTGCACATTTCCTGTTATCGTCATTATCTTCCATTGGAATTGTTGCCTTCACCTCCCAAAAGGCCATGAGGATAAAATAGCAGGCAGGTTGTTAATAGTGGCAGTGAGCCTTGCTTGATGTGGTTTCTGCCTATCTTTCTGTCACTGATTCCATGGCTTGCCTTACACTGGGCACTTGGGCAACACTGAACTGTTTATGGTTGTCTCTGCCTAATGGATTGATTTTCACTTCCTGCCTTTGTTCAACTGTCCCCTTTGTATGGAATGCTCTTTCCCTAATTATCTCATTCAGAAAGCTTTTGTTAAACCTTACTGTTCTTTCTCCAATACCCTCGTCCTACAATCCTCCAATACAATTATTTGGTTGCCTTTCTATAGTTATTTGTCGTATTGCTTTATAATTGTTTGATTCTCTATCTCTACCTCTACATATCTGCTGTGAACACCCAGTCAAATTTCGGGGGCAAAACCATAGCGAATACACCATAAATATTTGTGGAGTGAATGACTGCACCAGCTCTCTCACTGAATTGGTAGCAATCTACTTTACTAAAAGAGCTTTTTAAAATAATGATCTCTCAATACAGTTAAAATTTTGTGTGATTTACAGGTAGGGGTTAGCCCTCACTCATAAATTAAGTAGAAGACTATTACTTTATTCATCTAAACATTCCTCAGTAAATGTTTTCTCGGCTTGTGGCAGAGGTCCTGAGCTGTCAAACTAGATGTTGGTATAAACCTTTTATGACACAGGGAGTGATGTGTGGCCAATGGGATTAGATTCTCAATAGGAAAGTGGCAGTTGGATCCTAGGTCAACATTCTTGATCAAATCTCCATATCAACATGCTGCTCTTGAAGCTATACCTCTCGGTATTCCTTCCCACTGAATGATTGGGAAACAATGCCGACAACAAAAGCATATATCCGCTTTAAACTTTTTATATTAAACACACCACTTTATTTAATTTTAATTTTAATTTTAATTTTGAGAGAGAGAGAGAGAGAGAGAGCAGGGGGAGGGGCAGAGGGAGAGGAAAATAGAGAATCCCCAGTAGGCTCCATACGGTCAGCACACAGCCCAATGTGGGGCTTGATCTCAAGACTGTGAGATCATGACCTGAGCTTACATCAAGAGTCAGACACCTGACTTTGGCTCAGTTCATTGGCTCAGGTCATGATCTCATAGTTCATTCTAGCCCCACATCTGGCTCTCTGCTCTCAGCACAGTGACTGCTTCAGATCTTCTGTCCCCCCCTCTCTCTACCCTTCCCCCACTCATGTTCTGTCTCTCAAAAATAAATAAACATTAAAAAATATTACAAAAAAGACTTGGACACTTAACAGACTGAGCCACCCGGGCACCCCTAAACACACCATTTTAAAATCCTGAGTCAAAAACATGTAAGTTGCAAAATAGAGAGAACTGTTTTCATACTACAAACATATTTTTGGTTTTACCAAAAGGTTCATCGCAAAGTTTATCTAAGTGTGAGGTCTCAGTAAATTAAGAAACTATGTGATTGGAGTTTATAGTATGTTTTGTTATTGACCGCTTTTACTCCAAAACTCAAGAAGTTTCATAATTATTTTCTTTGTCAAAAATCTTTCTTACTAATGCCTGAAAGACATCAATACAGTTGTAAATAGTGTCACAAGGATGTCGAACTTGACTCAGGTGGATCAACAAGCCATTATTCCTCTCATTTGTACTCATTTTTAATGATCAGCAACTGAGCCTGACAGTATTTTTGTGACACTTTCAATCTATAGGACTGAGAGAGCTGCTGTTTATCCCCATCTCACCGGAGACATTAGCATTAACAAGCTGATTCCTGCACTGCCTGTGCCAGCTACGGGTCACATTGGTGTGAAGGCATCTGTCTCTTGGGTGGGCCATGCCATCTCTATTTTTCAGACAACAGCTGGCCGAGGGATCTCACACTATTAACATCAATGTGAACTGAATGCCAGCTACCTGCATTACGACCTTCGGTGCAGGAAGGGAAGCATGGCACACATGTTGCCCATAAGAAGCAGGCGTTACATATGGCACGTGAACAAAAGAAGTCATTAGACTTTCCTTGTCCATATCCAGTCAACGGACACTGTCGCAGCCACTATTTTAAATCAAGACGAACTATTCAGGGCTACCCAGACATTGATTTTAGAGTGGCATGATTTTCCTTTCTAATAGTTTATAGATGTCTGCTGCAAAACAACTAGGGTTTATTCATTAAAACAATTACTTTGATTTTCAATCACGTACATTCTTTGAGATCCACTAATATTAATAATATTTTTGTGTGCTTCTGTGCTAAAGAGGGAGGAAAAGAAAATTACCATATTCTTTTCAGTATGAGAATTCTCTCTGTTCTTGGTGGAGAAATTAAGCTCTCTGAGCAAATATGACCCTGAAGAACAGTTCTTACCAGAAAATATATATTATTGCATTACTATTTATTGAAATTTTTATAAAGTAGTTCTGATTGGCAGATCTCTACATAATAAGTGTTAAATAGTTTTCTTCTTTACTTCCAGTGAACCCCATGGTCCTTTGCACTTTCGGTCTCGGATTAAGATAATATCTGATCAGTTTGCTAATTGCTGGTGGTCTAGAACATCTCCCTAACATTTCTTCCTGCTTCAAGCAAAGGATGAATAAATAGTATTCTTTAAATTCATGGCTACACAATGGCAGAACAAAACAGTTGAAAGTTGAAAACTGGTTATTTCCCTTGTTTTAGGTGAAAAGAAAGACAAGGGAAAACATCCATTATTTAAACTTAATTTTTAAAATGAGCTGAATTAGTTACTTGTGGACGTACAAAGTTAAGCTGGATTAGAAACACATGTTTTGAGGGAACATTTTTCTTACTTCATACTTCAAGAAATAATTGCATATCCAATATTTTCTCGTGTGAAAAGATGAGTTCTTTTTGCTATTTTCATCATTTGGAAAACAAAACCATCAGAATCACTTTTTTTTAAATTTTTTGATCCCCAAAGAAGTAGCAGTGTTATCATTAAATTGAAGAGGTGGATAAATGCTAGAATAACATAAACAGATGCCATTGTATATAAATAAGCCAATTTAAAGTAATTGAGTAAAGGAAAGGCTCTATTGCTTTCTTAATTTTTTCCTAAACACTTTATTTCATTGTAACATGTACTGGGCCTACATGTTTTAATGTTCTTTTTCTTGTTACGTCCCCCTCTGGGGTTTCAGTCCAGTAAATTCAAAAATCATTGCCTTTTGGGGATTTATTGGTATTTAAAAGCAGATCTCAACATCATACAAATTGCAGTTGTAGTCTGTGTAAGGTAATGGTCAATAAATAAGTGAGAATAAGAACACTAAAGCTAGATTGTGAGGAAAGAAAGGGAAAAAAAGCTTACTACATTCTTTCTAAACAAACAAAAAGGCATAATTGGAAAAATTCATTTTTATGTTTCCTTACATTAGATGGGACCACTGAGTGAAACATTCACTGATGAATTACTCCTGTAATCTGTGTAGGAAAAACAGCTACTGGCAAATTAAAGAGTCCTGGAACAGAGCCATGAGAACTAAATGGCTAAAAATGAAAACAGGCAAACATTTGAGAGTATTCTACAGAATACAGATCTTTCAACACCTCCCCCTTTTCACTGGTTAATTCATCGTCATGGAAACAGAATTTATCAAAATGTTCTTGTTCACTCCTAGTGACCCAGTGAGTAGACTTACAGAGCTGGTGAAAGGTAACTCAGGCTGAAGCAATTTTTACAAATGATATGCTGCAGTTCATAAATTGGTGAATTTTGAATGGTGCCATTGTGTCGGTTGAACAGGTTTCCAAGTCTCAAGGGGTGCACTTTTTTTTGTTTGTTTTTTTAAATCTGCCAGGCAGAGAAACCAGAAACCTTTGCTAGTGATTGAGCACGGGTGACTAACCCTGTGGAAAGTGGCCGATTTTAGGTTTTAAGTCACCTTTTCCCCTCAATTTGTTTTCCCCCCTTGTCTAAAGGATGTTCAAATCCAGTATTTGGTAGCATTTCTTTGGTTCATTCATCTGCCACAGCAGCGATCTTTGCTGTTCTGTCGCCCAAAGATGCAAAAATCCTTCACTCATCATCATAGGTGTTTTTCCTTATCTCTAGCAGAAGCTAGGTGTTGGCAACCCCAGCCTAACAGATTTGGACAGCTTTAAGCTGACACCTTTCCCAGGCCAGAGTTACCCCCACTATGGAATGACTTCTTGGGTTTGGGAAGATTACTTGAGGAATTCCCTAAGGAAAAGTGCCATTTCACTATTTAAAAAAAAAAAAAAAAAAGACATCATCCATGTAGCTGCCAAACTCAGGGAAGGTTGATTTTTTGCTTTATTTTATGTTCGCAATTAGTGACTTGTTGTCATGGAAACCACGCTTCAGATGATTCTTGAACTTAAATAGCTGGATGTGATCAGGCAGAAGCCCTCCCCCTTTTAAGGCTCAATAGTCAATGTCTCTCTCTTTGGTTATTCTGATAACAGAATCACATAAAACGTCTATAAACATGCAAAATAATAGCATGGGGCAACATCAATTAAAACTGAATATTCAATAATTCATTCTTTAATTAAGGCTCTTTCCTTTTTTCCTAAAGCTGTAACCTTTCAAGTGTTAAAACAGACATAAGAACTAAATCATTTAGTAAAAGAAATCTTTTCTAATTAGTAGTTTGTGATACACTAATGAAAAAAACCCAAGATTTAAAATTCCTTTTTGGTTGTTAATGTTTAATATAGAAAGCAAAACGAAAAGGGCTTCATTTGGAAAGTCTATTCAAGGTGAAATAACTATGGACTGAGGCACTAGCCTTTTACTGTGTGTGTGTGTTTCTTTTGTCTCTGAGTACGGAGAGTTGGGGTTTATCACAGAAACAGCATAATCCACTCGAGGTTGCTGGCAGCCAGAAATAATTAATCTATATTGAGACTGTAGGCATAGTGTCCATGTTTGCATATGTGACTACCCTGTGTCAGAGCTGGGAAATGAAAACCTCTAACCATAGGAGCAGCTCATCTTTGAAAAGGAAAAATCAAACACTCAGGCACTCTGGATTTATTTGCTGACCTCTGTTTGAATACAGAATTCACTACTCTTCAGAAATACTATTATGCAGCATGTACACTAAGCTCTCTATACGTGTCTGGGTTTCTTTACTTTCCAGGTATGGGGAATTCACTTCCTTCACTACCTCCATTAATGCTAATTCATGGACAGGAGGCCCACAGGAGAGGGAGCAGAGTAAGCCTCGTCAATTTTCTTTTTCTTTTTTTCATTTAAAGAACATTCTGGCTTCTTTTTTTTTTTTGGCCAGTGGAAAATAAAGGTGACTTCAAACATCTTTTCAGTTAATTAAAACTGAGTGTAAATTCACCCTAAATTTTCTATAGGTGAAGTGAAAAACAATTGTATTATGTTACATGAGATAAAGGTACATAACATTTATGTTGCATGATACACATATATCATGGATCTTGAAGTATGGTAATATTTGTAGCTGTCTTATGAGAAGATAAGTGAAATGATTTGGCTGACAATCAGTGAACTAGACTCCTTATTATTGTAATTATATTTCATTTCTTAGTTTAGATGGATCATCTGACCTCTCTGTGACTTGGTTTCTTCATCTCTAAAATGGGAAACATATCTGACCATGTATTAAGGCTATTTGAGTTGAAGGACGCAATATATTTTGATAAATCAATGACTTGGGTATTTTCGTGTAATGTGTACAGTGACAGCTGTAATGGCTTTTTTTTTTTTTCTGGCAAAGGATTTTTTTTGGCAAAAGACAAAGGATTTTGCCTCTTTTCTCCTAAAAATCTGTCCTAAGAAACAGATTAGGATGGAATATATTATCTGCAGTCACGTAGCCATCAGGTTATAAGGTATGTGGAACCAGAGAAGATTGGTAAAATGGGAACACAGTACTGCTGCACATTTTGTGTCTCTTTCTTAAATAAGATCTCCACTAGGAAAGCAGAAGGTTTCACTCTATTTCTTGCCAAAAAACAGTATGCACAGTGGACAAAGGTAATAGAAAAGATGTGATGCATGAGAGCACCTCTTTTGATTGTGAAGCCAGAGAGAGTTAGTTAAACAGGAACAGGGTTCTTATCTTCTATCTTGTAGCCTTTACTCTTACCTTGCCCTCTACGTGGAGGTAGAGCAAAGCACTCTTTTCCTCGCTAGGAGAGGTGCCCCTGAAGGTCAAACACAGTCAAGAACTAAGAAGAATGACACTGGTGACTGGTGCCTCTTCCTCACTGCTCTGTGACATATGTGCAGAGAGAAGTTAGCTGAAAATGATCCCTTGAAAACTAGCAAGGAGGACGCATATTCACATTTAATTTGAATTCAAGTGAAAAGTAAGCACTAAGAACACTGGGCTTTCTTCCTACGTTGATTTTATCTGCTTTGGAAAATTAACAGCCTACACTGAATTCAGGTAGATGAAAAATACATTTATTCAAACATGCTCTGGAGGAAAGAGTACACACACACACACACACACACACACACACACACACACACATGTCCATACACATACACACACCCCTATGTTTTAGCACACACCCCTTTTCCTATCTTCTTCTTCCAGCCACACGTTTAGTAGAGGACAGTCAAAAGTATTTTGGGACAGGTGACCCAGTGAAATAACTAAAGGAGTGGGACTGTCGAGGAAGTACACAGCAGCTCTCAGAGATACCACATCAACCTTTGTAGTGTTTGCAGCTGTCTGCTCTGGTCTTTTGTGAGGGTACTTTGGGGGCTGTCTTCAGTGATGTTACACTGCACACCCCCTGTCCCCTCCATTGGTGGTGGTGGTGGTGGGGACATGTAGTATGGTGTAAACCAGAAATGAAACTCAAGGAGACAAATGATATGTTGAATCAAAGTTTTACCATTTCATTTGGGAACTAAGTCTGCCTTTTGCAACCCGCTATCAAAATGCCTGGGAATTCAGATAGATTCATAACATGCTGAGAGACTACCTTGCTATTCGTCCCTCCCAAACGTGAACTAGGAAGCAGTTTCTTGTTCTTAATTCATTTTATCACATGATCTCTCTGCTTAGCTCAGAGATGACTGGATTAAGAATTAGCACCTGACCCAAATACAACCAGCTTATTGGCTGGGCGGCAGCCTGGCAGGTGGTTTGATGAAGTGATTCTGGTTAGTAGGAATGCTGACTCTGGAGAGTGAGTAACCAAGGCAGATTCTCTCTTAGTAGAGAATAGAATAGTAGAGAGTAGAATAGGGACATAGACAATCAGCTATTCAAAGGCTAAGAGACAGAGAAAAGGCAGCAGGCATACTATGGTGAAAGCCATGTAAACAAAAGACAGGAGACTGAGAGGAAGAAAGCAAATACAGTTGACCCTTGAAGAACGCAGGGGTTAGAGGCTCTGACAACCCACATGGTCGGAAATCTGCATATAACTTTTGACTTTCCAAAAATTTAACTACTAATAGCCTACTGTTGAACAGAAGACTTACTGATAACATAAACAGTCAACACATATTTTATACATTATGTGTATTATATATCGTATTTTTACAATGAAGTAGGCTAGAGAAAATAAAATGTTATTAAGAAAACCATAAGGAAGAAAAAACACATTTACAATATTGTACTGTGTTTATTGAGAAAAATCCATTTATAAGTGCTATGTGCACTTCAAACCTGTGTTATTTAAGGGTCAACTGTAGTCAGAACACAGACCAGACCCACTCAGATCAGAAAAGTGATCTGTGAGAATAGTGATGGCTAGATTATGGTGTATGCGAGTATATTATGTTGTATGCCATAATGGGACAAAGGCATTTTAATTCTCCATGAAACTGGTTCCCTTGATGGATGAGAAGTTTTCCTGCACTCTCCCATTTCCTCTTGTGTCCTCACAACACATCTCCGTAACCTGAAAATTCTCAGCTATTAATATTTCAAATATTTATTCTGTTCCTTTCTCTGATCTCCTGCTGGTATTCCTATTATGTGTGTGTTCTTTGTATTTGTCCCACAGGTTTTAGATATTGTGTTCTCTTTTTTCTTTCAGTTTTTAGAAATCTCTTTGTTTTACTTTTTTCTTTCTTTCTTTCTTTCTTTTTTAAAATCTCTTTGTGTTTCAATTTGAGAAGTTTCTATTGACATGTCTTCAAGTTCTTGAGTTCTTTCCTTGGCTGTGTGCAGTCTACTGAAGAGCCTATCAAAGGCATTCTTCATTTCTGTGACAATGTTTATGACTTCTAGTCTTTCCTTTTGATTCTTTCCTAGAGTGTCCATCTCTCAGCTTACATTACCTACCTGTTCTTGTATGTCCTCCCCTTGTTCCATTAGAGGCCTTAGCATACACATTATAGTTAAATTCCAGGTGTTATCATTCTAAAATATCTGCCATAGCTAAATCTGGTTCCATTGCCTGCCATGTCTCTTCAAACTGTGGTGTTTTGTTTTGTTTTGTTTTGATTTTTTTGCCTTTTAGCATGCTTTGCAATTTTTTTTTTTTGAAAGCCACATGTGATGTCTTGGGTAAGTGAACTAAGCTAATTTGACCTTTAGTGTGAAATTTTCTATTTATCTGGCTAGGTGTTGGACTGTGTTTACTGTTTGCTGTAGCTGTAGATGTCAGAGACTAAAATTTCTTATGGTGTCCTTGCTTTTGTCATTTCTGTTGTCTTTGAGTTTTCCTGAATGTTCCTTTGTAACTTAGATCTGAGCCATGCAGTTCTTTCTAGCCGTACTCCTCTCTTATTATTCAGGGGCCCTATCTGTGTGGTACAAGATGTGCATACCGGGAGGGGAATCATTTTAGCGTCTATGATTCTAAGTCTCAATTTTATTATCTCCCCCCCCCCCCCGCCCCAACCTTAAGTGAGACCAAAAGGCTAGAGGTGCTGGAGTAGGTATTTCCCTTCACCCACATCCATTGGACCCCTATAAAACCCAAGTCAGTTAAGCTTTTCCCTCATGGAAAAAATCTGTTAAATAGAACAAAATGTTCTAGGTGTATTTTAGGATAGTTAGTTCTCCCTTTTCCTTTTGGGAGCATGAGGAGATTTTTCTCCGATTTCTCAGTGAGAACTTGGTGGGGCTACTGGAGGTGAAACTCACGAAAAGTGTGGGGGACATTCCAAAGGCTGGGTCCCTGGGGTTTTTATTTCTTATGGCTTGTGTATGCTCACTCTTCAGCAATTAGTTACCCTTAAGTATTCCTAATGGATGCTGGCTCTCGCTGAGGTTTCTCCCCTTAGAAAGCTGTGATTTCTTATATCTGTCCATCTCTTCAGGTTTCGGGGTAGGGGTTTGCTCTGTGACCTCAGTTCTCTGATGGATTTGAAAAAAGTTGTTGATTTCCAGTTTGTTCATCTGTTTTCTTATTGAGGATGGGAGCGATGACTTCCAAGCTCCTTACATGTGGACTGGAAGCTGGAAGTGAACCCTGTCGCTTGAAACAACCTCAATTCCCCTCTGTCCTTTGCAACCAACAAAAGTATAAAGAACATATCTTGTTTAAGCCACTGGTTGAGGCTTGTTCGCTTGTTTGTTTCTTTTTTTTCTTTTTCTTTTTTTAATGTTTATTTATTTTTAAGAGAGAGAGACAGAATGCGAGCAGGGGAGGGGCAGAGAGAGAGGGAGACGCAGAATCCGAAGCAGCCTCCAGGCTCACATGGGGCTCGAACCCACGAATGGTGAGATCATGACCTGAGCCGAAGTCGGACACCCAACCGACTGAACCACCGAGTTGCCCCTATTTGTTTGTTTCTTTCTTTATGTTGGCCTGACATGGTCCCTTTCATCATATTTGAAAATTCTCTTATTAGCTGTTTAAAAACTTGTCTTTATTCAGTACGAGCTGAGGCAAGTTACTTGACTCATTTTCTCCTCAGTTTTTTCATTGGAGAGAGAGAGAGACACAGAGAGAGATTGAGAGAGATTGATTAATTTATCTAATACGTAATCTGATAACCACAGAAGAATGCTACTGGGAATTCATGCATAGATGGTGTTCTTCTGCCCACCTCTCATTTTTAGATATGTCATTATTCCAGAAAATTCTCTCATGTCTACAATTTTATAGGAATAATATATGGGCAGGTATACTCTTGAGAAAGTATTTTCTTATTATCATTTTTGACAATAGACCTGCTCTATAAAGGGAGTCTTTGAAATGGAAGCTATAATATCAATCATCAGTTCAACAATGTAATTTATATACTACAATAGGGACTCTATCACTTTCTCTGCATTTTGGTTTGTTTCATATATTTTCGGTGCCAATACTTTATTAACACCTTTTACTTGTACTAATGTGATTGTTGTCATGAACGTATCAAATTTTATCTCTCTGTGCATTAAAAACATGCTGGCAAAGAGGATCAACTTAACTAATTCAACTTATAAAGGATGAAGCACTTGCCCTTGAATTTACATCATTGTGATTGCTTTGCAGTGTCTTCAAAGAGGAAAACAAAAGTCCTTCAGAATAGCAATGTTTCTGTTTTTCTTTTTATTTATTTAGCCACAAAGTGGCCTTGAAAGATCGGCTACCACACATTCCTGGAGACATTTTCTTTCTTTCTTTCTTTCTTTCTTTCTTTCTTTCTTTCTTTCTTTCTTTCTTTCTTTCTTTCTTTCTTTCTTTCTTTCTTTCTTTCTTTCTTTCTTTCAAACCAGGAGGGGGAGGGAAGGATGTGTATAAAGAAAAATAATCAGGTATGACAGGTTGTTTGAAGATTTGCTAACATAAATTAACCTTCTCCTAAGACTGGCTGCCTGTGAACATCTAGGCTTGCCACGCTTTGACAATGCTGCCTCTGTTTGTGGGACTGTCCTCCGAGAAGGGAAAGTTTGGAAGATGGCGGTAGCAAAGAGCGGTGACTTTTCTGCTCTGTTCTGAGTGCTGTGAAGCTTTCCATGAACAATACAATATTTTTGCTTGGTTTGGGATCTGTCTGTTGATGTGCTCATCCAGAGCCATTTCCAGAGGATCAGAGTTCTTTGGGCAAAAATGTCGTTTTCCCTTTCTCATTTAATGGTTGAAGAAACTAATGCACAGAGAAATGATGTGGCTAAGGCAGGACAGTAAAACTGAGATCGGCACTCACTGTACTCATGTGTGAATCCTGTTGTTTCACTATTAGCCATTGTCTTAGTCCATTCTTGGCAACATAGGCCGTTATGACAAAATACCATGGGCTAGATGATTTATAAACAACCACAATTTATTTCTCACAGTTGGGGATGCTGGGAAGTCCAAGATCAAGGCACTAGCACGGTTGCCTTCTGGTGAGGGTCCTCTTTCTGGTTCATAGCTCGTGACTTCTCACTCTGTCCTCACATGGCAGAAGGGCCAGGGATCTCTCTGAAGTCTCTTTTATAAGGGCACTAATCCCATCTTGAGGGCTCTCTACCCTCATGACCTAAGCACTTCCCAAAGGCCCCACCATCGAATATCATCACATTCAACATATGAATTTGCAGGGGACATAAACATTCATATCATAGTAGCCATTTTGCTGGTGATGTTGTTGAGTTCAGAATTAATCTCCTCTTTCTCTAAACCTCTGGGCCTCTTTATATCTCTCTTAAGGCACATGCCATGCTACAGATAATGTATTAGGTACTTACGTATGTCTTATCTTCTCTCCAAGTCTGTGGAGTCCTTGGAGACAGAAGAAACACATCTTCACTCTTGTACATAAAATGTCAATGACCCATGAAGCTAATAATAAAAATAAGTTATCTTCCATATAATAGTTGTATAATTTAAGCAATTATTTCTTATATGCCATATGAATGAGAATTCCAAATGGTATCTTAATAACATATTCTAACATGCCTTTTTCTGGTTTGGGGAGGGTTTATTTTGGTTTTTGTTTTGTTTTGCTTTTTAATGAGAAGAAAAAGTAGACACATGCTGAAATGAAAGCCAGTGACAGACATGAGTAAACTTACAGACCAAACTCTTCCTTCCTTCCTCTGCCTTGGAGAGCACATTTCTGGGACCATGAGAAAAGACTTTTTTCAGGATGCGTATGGTTCAAAACAATTTCTTATAGCATTCAGCAGGGGAGAAAATGAGTCCCCGAGCTTGCAGAGGCTTCATCTCAATTTTGAGTATGCATGACCTCACTCTCTACTTGCCTAACCCTCTCTAGGTACATCTGTCTTTAACATCAACAGCATAAAGCTCAACCCAACTCTCATCTTCCACTGATCCCATCCCACTTCATACCTATTGGGTGAAAAACTGATACCATCACCGTGGTCATCATCAGCTTTCCTTTTTTCCAGCATGTCAGCATCTGACCTCTCCCCTCCCTGACAGCTTGGTTTGAGGTATTTGAAGTTTAAACTATATTTTATCTCTGGACCTTCCTGATATTGGTAATAAAATAGGTTGGCTGGAAGACAGATTGTGAATAGAAAATTATGTTTCTCTTAAACTGTGAACCTGGATTTATATTCTTAAAAATCTAGCCTGAAAAATGACTTCTGCTCTCCTGGTAGAGGGTAACTGGAGTTCCTGACCATTTTCATTTTGCCTGTTTGACATAATACTAGTTGCAGAAGCAGAGAAGAGTGTCAGAAGTTCCTTACAGGATGTCTGCCCTTTGGTGTTGAACCCAGAGATTAGTTCCAGATGAAATTTACAATGCCTTTGCTATTGGCTAAATTTCAATTTAATTTTTTTAATTTTAAAAATAAGTATTTCAGGCTACATTTATTTTGGTTAATATCACCTCCTGTGGACTTAATATATTTGATTATAGCAGGTAACCTAGGAAATTAGATATTATAACACAGATGGTATATATCCCACTGATGTCACCAAAGTTTGGTGAGTATTGTCTGTTTGAAATATGGTAATGGGAGAATAGATCTAATTGAGTAGAAACAGACTTTGTTTAGTGGAGAAATTGGCAATATCATTTATGGCTGCTCAGAAATCCTAAGAGTAGAAATTTGCTAGAGATAAGTAGCTTGTGGATGAGAGGTGACAGGACAAATGTGATATTATTGTGAAGATGTGCTAAGTGTCATTTGGCCTGATGTAAGAAATAAATGATTTATTTCTGATTTAGGTCAAACTAGTGGCACAGGTATACTATATTGTAAAAAGGGTGATGTCAAATATTGGGGGATGTATAATGGGACTCTCATCCAGCTGGTAGTACCATATCTGACAAGTTCTTTACTTGCTTTGTCTCAAAATGTATCTCTCAGGGTTATTGAAGATAGTTGGACTAATGATTAGTTTGTGTCTGTATTTGAATAACTAAGAGGCCATTTTTTGGCCAAAAGAAGTTATGTAACCAGGGAAGATGTGGCCATATTCTGTCAAGGTATATGATAGCAAGGAAAGGGAAGAGTAGGTGCAGTCATACCTATTCCCTAGATTCTGGGAAAGTAGATCTCAACATGTTCAGAAACATGGTCAGCAAGATTTCCTGGCATGAAAACCCAGAAGGGCAGCTGTCTCAAGAGGAGTGTGATAATTGAAGGCTTGTCATTTAGAACAGAAATTGGAAGTACTGAATATGGCTCTGAAGACGAAAAGTAGAATGAGTGGATAGAAGCTAGAGGAAAACAGATTTTCAGCTCAATGTAAGAAACAACATTCTAACTTTTAGAACTGTCCAAAGATAAAAATGGGCTGGCGTGGGAAGTAGAGAGTTATTCATCATTTGATGTAGCCAAGCATAAGCTGGATGACTTCTTACCTAAATATCCTGGAGAAGAGTTTGAGCATCAGATGGGTAATTGGATTAGGTGATTGATGATTCCTTTCAATACTGAAATGTGCCAATTATTGACGAAAACACTTGCTATGGTACAGGTCAATTGTTCAACTCTGCAATGGGTAACAGTGCTCTTATAAGAAGTATTTCTTTAAATTGCACACCCTATTTTCTTCTATCCTCTTAATAATTACTAAAAACATCACTTAAAAATTCTGATTTCCTTCTTTCTTCAAAGTACCCATATTTAGCCCCTATGGATGCAACTGTATATACACATTGTCTAATGGGGTACAACACCGAAATTATGTTGGCTATTGACCTAACTATAGTTACTTCAACAAGATATAAGTTTGTTTTTTTTTGCCCACACAAATTAAGTCTGAAGATAGACACTGGTACGGCAGCTCCAGAAAATCATCAGAGTCAGCCTCCTTATAGCTTTCTGTTCATCATCTTCAAAATCACTAAGATGACTCTTGGAGCTCCAACCATTGTATCTTCATTCCAGGCAAGAATAGAAGGGCAAGGGGCAAAACAGTTTCCTGGAGGACTCTTAAATCTCAGCGAACACCTCTGCTTACAGATGTGCTTTGGAAATATAGTTCTTCAGCTCGACACACTTCTCAGGCTTCTCTTATTAAGCATGAAAGGGAGAAAAGCAACTTCCAATCTTTGCCACAGGCATTTTATTTCACATTTTCATAGTTGGACAAGCAATGACTGCTTTTCTTTGTACAGATGTAATTTTAGTGACATAGAGCCAAGGTCTAACAGATTTGTAGAGGTCCTGAGCAAATTCATAATTTGACATCCTTTTAAAAAATCGTTATTCTTTATTTGTTCAACAAGTATATAGAGGAAACACTGAACCTTTAACGAAGAAGAGGGAGATGAGGTGAGCAGCCAGGAGGTGGGCCCAGGCTTGCTTCCATAGACTTGAAGGAATCGGCTCAGCCCCCTAAGTCTGTTTACCTCTCTCAGCACAAGAGAAGGCCTGTAAGGGACAAAGCCTTTTTCTTAAGCAGCTAAGTTTCTTAATTGGTCTTCTGCATTTATTGATGCTTCATTCATTTATCCAGTCATCTAATGCTTCTGTTGAATAGTTACCATACGCTAGGCGGTGTTCTAGGCACTGGAAATACAGAAGTGACCGAAATAGACAAAATTTCTTATCCTGATGGTATGCATGTAAACTGCCCTTCCTAAAAGATGTTCTAGGGAAAATTTTCTTTCTTTACATTTCATGTGATGTTTTAGCTGCCTGCCATTTATAGATTGGCAGCTGCAGCAACTCTTCAGCTGGCCCACCGTTTTATCCAGCTCTCTACTTGATGATTGCCTCCACAAAGGAAATCAGCCAAGGTGATAGTTCACACTCTTCAGTTCCCTTTATCTTTTTCTCCCTCAGAGTCCTTATGTATCCCCCTGGCACTTCTAAAACTCCTGTACACACCCATGTCATCTGATCCCTTTTAAGGGTCACATCCTCAAAAATTACCTCTCTCTTCTTTTCCCAAAAATTCTGTTCAAAAGTACTCATCTCTTGTCAGGTGTTAGGCAATTTGGTTACAGTGTTGTTGTTGTTGTTTTTTAAACTCATAGTTATTGATTGCTTATACCCCTGCGCTGAAGATCATTGAATCCTCACATGAAGTCTGTGTAGTGGGTATTAATGTTTACATGTTAACAATTAGGAAATTTAACCTTAAAAATGTTAGAAAAACATATTCAAAGTCATTGAGCAGTTTGCTGGACTCTAACTCAGTTCTAGCTGCCTCCAAAGCCCCACTCTTCACCACTATATGCTTGAGTGCAATGCCTGATAAGCTTTCTTCCCTCATAAAGCATTTGGGTTATATTTCTTTAAAAAAGTTGCCTGTTAGCCTAAATACCTAAATGTATATGATATACCATTTTCTTTCATTCTCATCTGTTCTGCAAAGATCTTTTGTCCAGGTGAAGGTGAAAACACAGTTAGCATCTATTCTTTACTCTTTAGGTGAGTGTCAAAAAGTTCAGACAGAAAAACAATGTGCCTAACCCTGGACTGATCTATATAACAATTACAGATGATTGGGGTTAGTAGACTAAAATTTAAATGGGCCAAAGTTTGATATTAAGAACAGTGAGCTGACTTTAAAAGGAAGAAAGCTGGGGCAGTGGAACAATCATAGATTTCAGAGATATGTAGTTCAGAGCTTCTGTCTTGCCTTCACTACTTCCTATCTGTAAAAACATATGTTACTGTGTCATTCCAAGTATCAATTTCCTTGTATTCCAGTGTGGATAATAATACCTGCTTATTAGCCATATTGTGTGAACTAGAGATAATATGCTTAGTAAATTTTCCTTGAATTTGTCTGTATCAGCATTTAAAAAAACACTCGTGTGGAATTCCAATTAATAAATGTAGAAGAAAATAGGGAAATAGAAACTTATTTCTGGAAAGGGACCACAGCAATAATTGTTGTAGATAAGGTCTACTGACAGATGTTAAAATAGTGGATAAAAGTTTGAGGAGGAACAGGATTTGCATGGTTTCAAAGTATCAAGATATTTGTTAACTACTAAAGGAAAGATAATATTACAGTGGAGAAACCCATTAGATATGACTTTAACCAAGTTGACAAAATTAGTATTACCAAAATTACAAAGTCAACATTATGAACTCCTTGATATGATTAATTGAAAAGGGTACATCACTTCTGTGGTATTCTTACAAAAATGCATCACTTTTTTCTGATCATGAGAAAACATCAGACAAACCCAAATTAACTCCAAAATAACTGACTAGTATCCTTCAAAAAAATCAAGGTTGTGAAAGACAAGAAAAGGCAGAGGTAATATCACAGGTTGGACAAGACTAAGAAGAAATACCAATTCAGTGTAATCCCAAATCGAAAAAGGAAATTAGTGGAACAACTGGTAAAATTCTAATAGGATCTGTAATTTATTTAATAATATTATATTGATAATGTTTATTTCTTGATTCTGATAATTATACAATGGTCATGTGAGGGGTTAATGTTATGGGAAGCAGTTGAGGGATATAGGAGAACTCTATACTACTTTTGCAATTTTTCCATGTCTAAAGTTAATTCACAATAAAAAGTTTACAGAAATGTCTCCAATGATTCTAATACATAACCAAGATTGAGAATCTCTGGTTTAGAATGTACTAAATTCTCAACAAATGATAGCTATTACCAAATCTGGGTAAATGTCATGCACAACCAATCAGTTTTACTGCTCAGGAAGCATGGTTCATTTTTTATGTTTGTCTGACCTGGATTTATCTCCCCAGATAGCGATAGTTGAATATATTTAAGTATAACATAGTCTTGAAAAATATAAGTAGTCAAGGGAATTTTTACATGATTCAAGTTTAAAAATGGGATATTTTTCTAATTACAAAGGAACAAGGAAACACTCCCAATTTCCATGTCAAATTTTTCACATGAAGAATGAATGACCTTCACCTCTGTATAAACCTTGCCTTAAAGCCTGAGATATCTCATTCCTTGCTAATTTTGTAATTTTTGATGAATGGGATGGGGTGCTTTTTCAAGTTTCTCTCATAGAAAAAAAAAAGCACAATAGTATTTGTTAGTCATTGGAGATTTTCTAGGGCAGAACAATTATCTTAGTTTGATTAGCAAGGAAGGAAGGAAGAGGAGGAAAGGAGAAAAACGTCTGTTTATTCTCTAGGCCCAAATTTAGAAATTCAGATTGTTTCTCTTAAGTAGGAAATGTTAGGTAAAGCATAAATATTTTCTTCAACATGTGTCACCCACAAGAGAGTTTGGGAAGGAAGGAGACCAGAGTAGCTATTTATCTGTTTGCAGAGTTTTTAAATAATTACTTGCATAGTCAAGAATGTTCAATTTGTAAAATTAGATATTTTGGAATAATAATCTCACTCAATTTCGTAGAAGAGTTTAAAGTTCTTCTTCCCAAGGGTATCCAAACAAAAAACTGGTTGCTTATGCATTAATGTGAAAATGGGAAATTGAAAATATTTTAATGGAAAATATTTTCCTTTTTCCCCCTAGTGAGAAAGACTTACCCTGTAGAAGCAAGGGGCTCTAAAGCCAGTAGTTCTGAATATGATATATTCTGAGGTTGCTTAATATCTTCATATTCTCTTTCCCCATCTGCAAATGGGGCTAATAACAGCAATTTCCTCATAGCATTGATATATGGAGCAACAAGATAATGTTTTTTTAAAAATGCCTAGCATAGTACTTGACACATGGTGAATAATAAATATATGTTACCAATTTTTTGGGTTTTTTGCTTCTGTTTTTTTTCCACGAAGGGTGACAAGAGAAAAAGAAAAGGAAAGATGAATTCAAAAATAAATCTGCACCTAGTTCTGGTGGAACCCCTAGAGAGTGGCTTGTACCTACAATTTCCTATCACTTATCCAGGCATTTTTGATTAGTTCTTGACATGTATTAGGAGTTTGCAGATTATTATTGAATAAATTAATATAATCATCCTCTTGCCAATGCCCTCAACTTCTCTGGCCCTCCATTTCTCTTCCATCTTAAGGCAGCTATAATCTCTATTGACTTGAGACCACATACGTAGCTTTTCCTTGTATATGCTTGAGCATCTGAATATCGCTAGAGAAAGACTGGGCTGACTGGTTTCACTTTAAATTAATACACCTCAAATGGACCTTCAGCACTACTCAGAAATTGTTTCCTCAGTAACTCTGCTTCCCAGCAAGATTTTTAATTTCAAACGTTCTCTTTTTTCACACCTCCCACCCTCTCATTCTTAGCTGAATACTTTACTTCATTTTTCATTCAGAAAATAGAAAACATAGAATGAAAACTCCATCTGCCCACAACTAAATCTAGAAACCTAAGTTCCTTTGCCCCCAACTCTGTTACATTCCCACCTGTTACTATGGAGGCCTGTGTTGCCACCGATGCTTTGAATCCTATCCGCTGACTCCCAGTCACCTTTTATGGTATACATCTACTTTCCTACATTCTCAATCTCTCCCTTTTACCTTGATGATTTCCATGTGCATATAAACATGTCCCATTACTTTCCCTCTTAAAACACAACCTTCCATTGATGTGACATCCCTCAGCTATTCATTCCTCTGCAGAGCCCAGCTTTGTGAATGATCAAGTCTCATTTTCTATCTCTGCTTCTTCGCATTCTGCTTGCTCTTTATCCCACTTTAATCTGATAGCACCTTCATCATTCCAGGGAAGGTGGTGGGTTTGTAGTTTGGTGGGTTCGGAGTCATTCAAAAAGATATATTAGGAGAGCCATTTAGCCTTAAATGCAAGCCATACTCTCTAGTTTAGATCCATCAATAAATGATAATTTGATTTCTAGCTCAGGCTCCCATTCAGAAGTTGTGAGAGGAAGAAAGGAAGATTGTATATTGGACCCTTAAAACGCCAGCATCTTTATGAATTGGCTAGGAACATTGTAGCCAAGGGCTAGAAACTGGGACTCAAAGTAATATGGAGAGAAAGTTTTCTGAATGACTGATTATTTGCCTTTGGTAGATAGGGATCATGTTGATTTTGACCTTGGTGAATCACAGCAGCTAAATATGGCTGGTGTCTCAGAAGCAAGGATAATTTTGGTTAGATGTGGGCCTTGGTAAGCACAAGCTTTATGGACAGGCTGGGGCAGCCGATGCTGACCTGAGCCTGGCAGGTGTGACATTTACCTAAATGGCATAGTCAATGTCTGGATTAGATTATCTGGAAAATCATCTTTTCATCCTAATTAAGATTTGCCTCAACAGAAGCAGAGCTTTAACATATGGAGTGAAAGTAATTGGGAGTTGAGAAACTCAAGAAATTGACAGAGAATGTGTCAGATGGCAGGCAAAAATGGAGAACAGGACCCTGAGTCAAAATAGCAGTTTGTAAATTTGGTTGGGATTTTCTATAGAAGAAGATCAAGGAATGTTTTGTATAATTGTGACTTATTTCCATGAAAAATAACAAGAATATTTTAAAACAATTGTGGTGTTTAAAGTGTGATAGCTGTTTGGAAAATTTACTCAAATGAATTGCATGAAGCGTCCCAATCTTAGTGGATACCGTTTGCACAACCTCCAACTCTTATCTTGAATACAGTCACTTCTACGCATGTCCACGGCTTCAACCCCAGTCCCAGGTATCCTCATCTTTTACCCTGCTGCAGTAGCTTTCTGGTCTCCCTCATATGCTTGTCCCCCTAGAGTCTACGCCTCTGCACAGCAGCCAGAATGACCTTTTACAAACGTAAATCAAATCATACCACTTTCCGGCTTAAAATCCTACAGTGGTTCCCATAGCAATTAAGTTCAAATCCATATTACTTACCATGATTTGCAGGGACCTTATGTAATCAGTCCCAATCATCCCTTATCATTTTTCCTCTCCACGATTATGCGTCAGCTGCAATCTCAGATCATTCTCTTTTCAGAGATTTTTCGGTAATATTCCTTCTGCCTTGGAATACTTCCTCTTCCTTCTCCTCCTCCCCTCTCCATCCCTCCAGACCTTAGTTCACATGTCTCCAGTTCCTTAAGTTCCTAACACTTATCACTCCCTGGAATCATCCCTTTTATGAATTTGCTTATTGTCTGCCTTGCCTCATTAGAATGGTGAAGACAGGGACTTTGGTTCATGCTTGTGCCCCTAATATCTAAAACCATGCCTGACAGACAATGACTGTTGTGCCAGTGATTAAGCTGTTTGCCTCTCAGCAGCAGACTCATCTTTCCATATTCTGCTTTGCCCAGCTGGGGCTGGGATCCTGCAAATCACATTTCTCCCTTAGACCTGGGTCTGCCAAGTGAGCCTTGGGTTCTGCCAACTGGGGGCAACAGAGGAAAATTGCAAAGCTGGGGAAGGAAAAGACTTCTTCCTTGTTTTCCTGTGCTCCTGTGGGGGCACTGCAGTCGCATTTCTTTGCCTTGGCAGGGCCAGTTGATCCATGACAATTGGCTCCAATTTGCAGATTTCACACAGCCTGAACCAGCCCCATCATTCTCTCTCAGACACACCAATACCCTTCTGCAGCACCCTTCTCAAAAGACTCAGTCCTAGCTCCAGGAGGTTCTTCTTCTAAGCCTGTCAGCCAGCACCATCCAACAGAAAGAAAATGCAAGTCATACAGAAAATTTTAAGTTCAAGTTGTCACATCAAAGGAGTAAAAGAGAAATAGGTAAAATAAATGTTATTGAATCCAGTGTATCCCTCAATATTATCATTTCAGCATATAATCAATATAAAAATGATTATGTTTTCATCCTTTTTTCATACTCAGTCTTCGAAATTTGGTGTGTATTTTATACTTTCAGTACATCTCACTTTGGACTAGTGGCATTTTATTTTTTTTATTTTTTATTTAAAAAAAATGTTTAATGTTTATTTATATTTGAGAGAGAGAAAGAGAGAGAGAGAGAGAGAGAGAGAGAGAGAGAGCATGAGCAGGGGACTGGCTGAGAGAGAGAGACAGAGACAGAATCTGAAGGAGGCTCCAGGCTCTGAGCTGTCAGCACAGAGCCCGATGTGGGGATCGAACTCAAAAACCGTGAGATCATGACCTGAGCCGAAGTCAGATGCTCAACTGACTGAACCACCTAGGCGCCCCAGACTAGTGGCATTTTAAGTGCTCAAAACCAATTGTGGCTGGTGGCTACCATGTTGGACCACTGCAGCTCAATGCACTTTAACAATTCCTAGCATCTCCCCTCATCTTCTCTCATCATTCCCTCCAGGTCTAGGGTAAGTCTCAACTACCTGGATACTTCCATGTTTCCAGTTTTATAATTCCCAATTGATAATTATTTGTATAAATCCCCTTTATGAAATAACTGGCCTGGTTTCTATTCATTAACCAGATCCTACACAATTCTTTTGTCCAATAAAAGAATGATGCTGATGGAAAAATAAGATCATTATATCTTAAAAATGCTACACAGGTGATACAGTTTAATCAGACGTTTGGAACAGGGTTAAAGAACTGAGTACTACTGAAAAATTAGAGCATGGTGGAGTGGATATGCAATCTGATATCTGCTTATACATGAACTGGGAGAAATGTTTTCTTTCCTTTGGACTGTGGAGCAGTTCAATTTTGTCACCTTCCCTCTCCACTCCCTATTATACCTCACATCACAAAGAGAGATGTGACTATTATCTGATGGATTTTGGCCAAGGTTTTTACAAAACCATGAGATGGGTTTTGGAATTGTCTAGCACAAAAACAAAATGAGGTATATAATACCTTTGCCTTTAACAATTTAGGTGAATTTAAAAATGTTACCTTTTGTAGGCATATTGTCAGCTACAACTATGTAAAGCTTGGATAATTTAGATTAAAAACCAAACATACAGATAAACAAAAAAACCTAACCATTTGCTTGATAATGGAAGCCTGGAAAATGATTTAATTGTATTCAACTTTTTAACAGAATTCTGCCAAATTGTGTGTGTGTGTGTGTGTGTGTGTGTGTGTGTGTGTGTGTGTGGTATGGTGTGTATGTGCAAATACAGCTTTGGTGGTCAGTGTATTTTATGTTAGGAACTCTGAATGTGAGTGAAATACATATATACATATAGGGCTAGACCTATGCTTCCACTTGGTTTGGTCAAATCACTTTTGAAGCAAGAGAGTGACAGCATGGACCAGCTCTGACTTCATAAAATCAAGGCAACAATTCTTGCCCTTAAAATGAACTGGGGGCTAAAAGGCTCTTCCTAGATCCTGTTATAGATGCTGTGAATTTCATTCTCTGTTGTCTTATTATGTCCCTTACCCTCTCTTAACCTTTTTGTTCTTGGCCTTCTTTTTTCTTCCGTCATTTCCTCATATTCTCGTGCTGCCTTTTTCCTTTTCTCCACTTGGAATCATTATTCTTTTGTTGCTAAAGAATATACTTCCCTTTAGGACCTGAAGAGCATGCCTAAGCCAACACAGATGGAGGAAAAGTCTTTCCTTTTTTTTTGCCACTTTTCCCACCCCCTACCTTCATGCATCTGATCTCTTGTCTTTCCCTTAGACCTGCTTCAATTTATATTTCTCATTATAACTTGCTGTAACTTTCCATCCCTTTTGCCATTCTCCAGTCTTTCCCCTCCCACTAATATAAATTTTCAGCACTTAAATCAAGACTTTTCTCTTCAAGGCAGTATGTGAACTTTAGTTAATCCTCAGTGTATGCTCTTTTATTACCACTGCTATATAAGGCAGGAAGGAGATTGAGACTTTTCCCAGCTCCCAGAGGGGTCAATTTGGTGTCTGAACTAGAAGTCTGATAGGCCTTATGCTTAGTTCTTTATTAAGACCCGGAGATAAAGGCTCTCTCTCTCTCACGTAATAGTTCCCTGGATTTATACAGTGCCCTTTTCCTGAGGATCCAGAAGCATCTGAACACAATTTGCCAACTGCCTCAGTGTCCAAGGAAATAAATGCTTACCAATATACCCGTTTGCTAAACAGAATCAGAATGTGTCAAATAGGGTTTCGTCAGTGGGACCAAAACAAATGTCACAGTCTCCCCCTTCTTACATGTCTGCTTGGATCTTGCAGGGAACCTGTGTTTTTAAGAGAACTCTGCATTTGTAGCTACTGCAGGCAGATACTTGTTTCCTCCGCAGGGCTGCACGGTATGCAAATCAGTAGCTCTGGGAGATACAAATCTCACAGGCTGAATGGATTTTCTGTGGGCCAAAGGGCATTTACAAATTAATTGCAAAGCTGCCCTATGACACTGTTGTGAAGTAGGTTAGCAACTCGCCCAAAGTCACATTGCTTCTGACTCCTGGGCTGGAGAAAAGAGTATCTTCTCTGGAAGCCTTCCCGTCACTCCACACTTGGCGTCTGATTTCTCCTAACCAGTGAGTCATACAAAGGGACGTGCTCCCAGAATGGTTTCAGCCCCAACTGGTAACAGTAGCTGTACTGAAAAGGATGCAGTCTCTTACCCACCCCCTGACTCCCTCACTGAGCGGGGCGCGGCTGCTCTGATTGCATGGAAGTTTCCGTTTCCTCTGGCGTGTGGGTGCCCAGGAGACTGTCTTCAGTTAAAGCAGTTAAAGTTCTGCCTCTTTTATGAGGTTTCACGCCCAAGGCGTGAGCGCATTGTGTAGGAGAACTGCTGAGTGGCAAAGTGAGTGATGAGAATTGTCTCCCTCCCCTGCTATACATACCCAAGGCATCTGTATTACCTTCCTGTGGCTGCTCTAAGAAGCTATCACAAACTTGGTGGCTTCAAATAGGACCAATTCGTTCTCTCACAATTCTGTCGGTCCGAAGTCCAAAATCAGTATCACTGGGCTGAAAGCAAGATGTCGGCAGGGCCCGCTCCCTCTGGAGGCTCTAAGGGAGCATCTGTTCCTTGTCTCTTCCAGCTTCTGGTAACTCAGGGGTTCCTTGGCTTGTGGCTGCACCCTACATCCCCTGCCTCTGTGGTCACGACAACGTCTCGCCTGTATCAAATCCCTTGCTGCTGTTCTTTACAAAGACATTTATGATTGCATTTAGGACCTGCCCGGATAATCCAAGAACATCTTCCCATCTTAAGATTTTTAACTTAATCACATCTGCAAAGATGCTTTTCCAGGTAAGGTAACATTCATAAGGGCCCTTATATTCTTCCAAGGTAGGGTGCTAGATCAAGGTAGGTGTTTGTCTAATTACTAACCTCTATTTTTTTAAACAAAGTTTTACCTCAAACATTTAAGCCAACTTCTTTCTTTAGGGATGTAGTGCCCATGAATACTAGTCAGAGAAACTTAAAATACTCCTGGTGTTTATTGTACAATTCTGTTGTAATGGTCAGAGAATTTTCTGGTTTGGTCGTATATTTGCTGGGCTATTGCCAAGGGTTGTAATGTTAGAATATTGTTTTTCCCAGACTCAAACCTATCAACATGCATTTACTGGATTGGTACTTTTGACCTTTCAGAGAAGGGGCAGTAAAAAAATAAAGTTCCTTTGAGTATTATGTGGGTTAGTTTGTTATGTGGAGTTTGGGAAAGATTTTTCTTTATGAACAACTCCTTAGCCCCTTCTCCCTTCTTGTTGTATAACTGATATTTTTAGTACCCCATGGCATTTATATCTTATCAGAAGTCTGGTGTTACTTTTATTTCCTTAAAGGAGACTATCAGGGTGGTAAGTTCGTTTTATTTTTAAGTTTGTAAAATATTTTTTAAAATTAAGTTTTTAATTGAAACATAGTTCACATACAGTATAATATTAGTTCTAGGTGTACAACATAGCGATTCAACAATTCTATACGATATGCAGTGCTCACCAAGATAAGTTTCGTTACCATCTGTCAGCATACAAAGTTACTGTAATATTACTGACTATATTTCCTGTTCTGTAGTTAACATCCCTGTGACTTATTTCTTTCGTAGCTGGAAGTTTGTACTTCTTAATCCCTTTCAGCTATTTTGCCCACTTCCCCACCCCTCCCCTCTGGCAACCACCCATTCTCTACATTTATGACTGTTTCTGTTATGTTTTCTTTGTTCTTTTGTGTGTTTTTTTTAGATTCCACATATAAGTGAAATCATATATTTGTCTTTCCCTGACTCATTTCACTTAGCATAATAAAGGTGGTATGTTTAGATTTTCACTGTTATTCCTCTCTGTTTGCTCAAGGCACAAAGAACTTTTTCCCTATGTTTTGTTTTGTTGTTGTTTGTCTCATGGTTGATGCGGTAAAAAGCAGACTGGGCGATGCTTGGAACATTTTGAAATTTGCTTACATTTATCTTTGGTTGAAAAGTCTCCTAGTAGGGAACCATACTTTCCATATAGATTTCATGCAAATGTGAGGAGAATTTCAATTCATTCTCAGATTTTGGAGGGAAAACAATCTAAAGGCTTATGACTAGATTTGAAGTTCATTTGAATTATAGGTACAAAAAAAGAATCATGAGACATGAACTTACATGAAATAATAATTATAGAAACTCCTTTTGTTTTGATCAGAAATAGCAACACAGAATCAGAAACACATCAGATTCACTGAGGCATATATAGCTGGTTTCTAAAGTATTAGTAACTTATGTGGGGAATAGTAATCACAGATTTCAGTCATTATTCTTCTTATCTTTTCAGGTATTTTTCATTCAACCTCCTAGGTATAGTGTTGAACATTCCATTTTCCTAGAGCAATGAAAAAATATCTATTAATTGGATAGGAAGTTTCATTTCTATCAGTATTCTTAGCCCATCAACAGAAACAATTAGATATAGGCCACACAGCTGCCTTGGGTGACTTCCTAGGATGTGTGAACACCATTGGTGCTTAGGTTCTATAGATCATGTTTAAAAAGAAGAAAGAAAGAGAGAAAGAGAGAAAGAGAGAAAGAAAGAAAGAAAGGAAGGAAGGAAGGAAGGAAGGAAGGAAGGAAGGAAGGAAGGAAGGAAAGAAAGAAAGAAAGAAAGAAAGAAAGAAAGAAAGAAAGGAAGGAAGGAAGATGGTATAAGGAATGTGGAGAGTGATTTCTCCCTGTTTAAATTCCCACACCTACATATCGAGTCCTGTTACAGCTTCTTTCTCCGTGATACCATCCCAATTTATCCAGGTCCTTCCACATCATTACTGGTTTCTTGAGTTAGGCCACCATCACCTCTCACCTGTGTTAGCAGGACAATCTCCAAACTGTCTCAAGTCTCGTTTTTCTCCACACAAATAGCCTATGGTCTTTCTAAAACCCAAACCATGAGGTTAAGACTTTTCAGTGTAACCCACAGTCCTTACAATAAAATCCAACTCCTTCACTTGTCCTACCAGAATTTGCACGATCCTGTTGTTTATCTTTCCAGACTGCTCTTCTATGTTTTTTTTTCTTTTACAGTATATATTACAAGGTACTGATATGTTTGTAAATCTCTTCAAAATATGTTTTTCCTTTCTTTTGCAGATGCTGTTCCCTCAGATGGGAAAATCCTTTCTCTGCCCCCTTATTTCTTTCCCCCTATGGCTCTACCACTCTCCTCAGCTTGATTAACTCAGTTTATCAATGACTTTCACCTCAAGTCTTCACTAAACCCCCTTCTCCAGACTAGATTACTTTATTTTTCCACCTGCTTCCTCAGCTTAGCCCTTATCACACCTTGATTTCGTCTTTGTTTTTTTAATTTACCTGCTAAAGCTCCAGGGCAAGGAATGCATTTTGTTAACCATTGTGTTCATATAATAGGTATGCAATAAACATTTATTGACTGAATGAAGAACCCTAGTCAAATAGGTTTGTCAGGAAAATGAAAACAGACAAGGAAAAGACAAAACAGACGCTGAGTGGAAGTGTCAGCAGTTACATATTTGCTATCACTGGGAGGAACTTTAATTTTCTTGCTCGGCTTTCTTCTCCAAAGAAGCAAAAGTGCTAAAAGCACAACTTTGCAGAACAAAGCTTGTTTTCTGACGACTTATCTAGCACTCTAAATTGGTCCTCATAAGTGATATGTTATCACCATAAGCTCTTCCTCCAACTGTAACTTATTTAGTTTACAATGATTTTTTTTTTGAGTATTTCATGTGTTCTTGCATATTCCTGTAAGAATTTTTTGAAGGACCTTTGACTTCCATCCCAGAAGAACAGACTATAGTTTAATTTTTGGAATGTTGTATTTCGTGATTGTGACCATGACTGTGAAATGCATTTGCCAAGACAGGAGGCAGCAACCAGACAATGTACTGAAGGGGACATGATGATTTTTCGGTGGTGTAGGAATTGTCAAATATTTTATAAATGTAGTTGAATTTGACCTTGCTTACTTTTTATAGCTTCACCTTTTATTTGGGTAGGAGACATTTTCTGCCTAGCTTAACTCCAAAGGACTTAAGCCAAAATGAGGAAACTTTTTAATAAACATGGCTCTCCTTAAAAGATTTGTTTTTACTCTGTTTCCTAACAACTTAAAATGCAACTTAGAATGAACCCTCTAGTTATTGAATTCTTTCTGAAGGTCTAGTAAAACAAAGTAATTAGCAGGAAGACAGGGGAATAGACGCTCAACCTTCTGTCCATCCACTCGACCCTGTGGATCTATTGGACATTTCTTAATGAATGTTCTGTTGAAAAACTCATTATGTAAAATATTGAGCTTGCTTTTTCTTCTTTTCCTCCCTCCCTCCCTTCCTTCCTTCCTTCCTTCCTTCCTTCCTTCCTTCCTTCCTTCCTGTTGTTCTTTTGTTCTTTTTTCACTTACTGAACGTATGTGTCATTCAGTCCTACTTCCAGCAATGAAGACCCATGCGCCATTAAGAAACTTAACGTTTATGTGGGAAGAAAGAAGGTGAACCACTATTATGAAGTAGTTTGATAAATTCAGTGTTAGGGATATGTACATTGGAAGAGTCCTCTACTCAGTCTGGGCTCAGTCGGTGTGTTGAGAAAGAAGAATTAAGATTAGAAAAGGCTGGAGCTCCTGGGTGGGTCAGTTGGTTGAGTGTCTGACTCTTGATTTGGGTTCAGGTCGCGATCACAGAGTCATGGGATCGAGCCCTGCATTGGGCTCTCTGCTGAGCTTGGAGCCTGCTTCTCTTTCCCTCTTCCTCTGCCTCTCTTCCCTACTCATATGCACATACTCTCTCTCTCTCTCTCTCAATTGAAATTGCCTTAGGAAAGGCTATTTGGAGGAAGGGAGGCATGAGATGATAGTTTAGAATATAGGTAATATATAGGAAATATACTTAAGTGGAAAAGAAGAACAGAAAGAAGTGAGCAAAGCCAGTATACAAATGTGAGGGAATGAGACAGGAATACTCAGGAACCTGCAAATAGTTAGGTTTATCTGGAATTAGAGCTTTCATGAGAATTAAGCAGAGACTGAAAGGACTGTGGCACATAGGACACAGAGTTGGAGACATGGGAAGGGCCAGATGTAGAAGGCTTTTTTGTACAGGTCAAAATATGTTTTTGAACACTTACATGCATTTCCAGGCATTGGCAATACACAAATTAGAAAAAAAGTCCCTGCTATAAATGAACTCAAAGTTTAGTAGGATAGGAGGCTATGACAACAAATAATTGCAATAAATCCAATCCTGACAAGTATTTGGATACTATTCAAATGACTGGGAGCATGTGGAGAGTTTTGATGTCAGGAGAATGTGATTACATTGCATTTCAGTGTCTTTCGGCATTGTAAAGAATGAAATGGAAGGTTGTGAAGCCAGAGATTAAGACATAGGAGATTCTACTCCACTGATTTAGGGAGATGAGAAGAAACTACCATTGGGGAAAGTGGTAACAGAGTTGTGTTGCATTCAAGAGATAGAATCGATAGAACTTGAGGATTATTTGTCTGTCATGGGAGAAGGGAATGCTGTAGAAGAGGGTGACTCTCAGATTTCTGACCTCAGAAACGGAGCAAGGAAGTTTGCTGTTCTTTTTCCTCTGTTGCAAGTTTGGCTTTTGCAGAGGCGTGTTGGGAAGGAAGTTCCTGCCTCTCTCCCTTTCTGTTTCCTTTGAGGAGGAGGGTTGGTTATTCAGCTTGGTCAGAGTTTGATGCACACTCACAATGATTAATGAGAGGGTGGGGCCGTTGTCCTCAAAATGAAGAATCAAGGAGAAGATCTCCCCTTCCTTTGTCTGTTCTTATGGGGAAGGGTTCTCTGCATCCTGTCTCCATCTGGGCTGTGAAACTGCCCTTGATGCTGACTGGGAAGCTGATACAGGCTCTGCCCTGTAGATACGTTACCCTGTTTCCTAAATGCTTGACTTGGGGCAAACAAGAATAAATAAGTAAAATTATCTTGGTAAATCTCTAGTACTGTACCCCAAAGCTTATGTTTTTGTTGTTCTTCACCAGCCATCAATAAAGGTGATATTTTGTCCCCATTCACCACTGATCTTTGCATATATGCTCTAGGGGCCAGAAACTTGGAAGCAGAGAATTAGGTCCTGGCTTCTGAGGAGTGACTGAGTGCCGCTCGCCACCATAGGGGGACACAGAGTTAACTGTCTTCTCCCTCTAAGTCTTTTATCCAGCCCCCCTTTCCTTTCTCAGGTGATGGGGTAACGTCTGCTTTTGCTCCAGCTCTAGAGCTTGATCATCATCTGTAATTTTCTCCTCTCTCATCACCAAGTTGCAGCAATTTCATCCTTGAAATGACCCTTGAGTCCATCACTTCCTTTCTATTTCAGTCATCCCAATTCCAGTTCAGGCTCCCATTATCTCTGACTTAGATGACTACAGAAGATTTTTAACCAGTTCTCTCTCCAGTTTTTTCTCACTGCTTTTGGAGTTTTCTTCAGTATATGCATTTGTGATCATATCACCGTTCTGCTCAAAAACTTCAAACTGGTTATTGCGTATGAGAACCACCTTCTGGGCACCTGGGTGGCTCAGTCAGTTAAAGGTCTGACTTCAGCTCAGGTCATGATATCAGGGTTTTGGAGTTTGAGCCCTGCAACAGGCTCTCTACTGTCAGCATGGAGCCTGCTTCAGGTCCTCTGTCCCCCTTTCTCACTGCCCTCCCTCGCAGGCACGTGCACTCAAGCATAGTCTCTGTCTCTTTCTCTCCAAAATATATAAACATTAAAAAAAAAAAAAAAGAACCACTTTCCATGATGTGATGCCAGACTAGACAAGGGTGGTGCAAAGGAACTGGTTTGGGTGGTGGAAGATTTGGGTTCAGGTCTGGCTAGGTCTAGTTATCCTTGTGACCTTACAAGTTACTCTAGCTATTTGTTTCTTCACCTATAAAACAAGAGAGTAGAATTCGATGCTCTCACAGGTCCTATCCAGTTGTACGTTTCTCAGTGGCCGCATTTCTACTTTTCTAGCCTCGTGGTTTTCAAATAAGGCTTGACTTAGAACAGGATAACACATTCTGCACTTTCTTATGTGTCATCACTTCACTATCACATGTGTTTAACAAGTGCTTCCTTTCCTATCTGTCACTGATTTCCTCTGTTGAGATCTTACTCATCTCTTAAGGCCCACATCAGATTCAACTTTCTCCACCAATCCTCTCATAATGGATTTAATCAGTTGGACTTAATCATTTCTTTGTTCTTGCTTTCAGAGCACTTGGTTGATAAATCATTGATGATGTTCTGCAAGTGTCCAAGTATCTATTTTTTTCTCCTTGGTATGCTATAAACTCCTTAATGGGGAGGGTGCATGTGTATTCTTACTTATATGTCTCCACCTTGACACTTTACGCATGGCAAGATCTTAGTTGATAAATATTGCTTAACTGAATGGGCATGATAAACATGCTATTCATTAAGGAGCATTGGTTTTCAATGTGGTCACTTTGGGGACCCTCATTCATCAGACTTGACTGATGAATTTTCATATAAATTTTGGAAGTTTTCAAAAATTACATTCAGCCTCAAGGAACAAATAATTAGAGAGTGAATGTACTCTAATCTTTAAATTAAATTCCAAAATAAAATATCAAGGAGGTCTAGCACAGTGGGAGACTGCTTGGATGAAGTGTAGCCCCTTAGAGTAACATTAATGGATAATACCCTCTTGGTTGCATGGTCTTTGCACTGTTCTATGGAATCATGAACAATATATTTACTTGTACTTTATCGCTTTCCAAGGATGTTTCAGTAACGTTCTTGTTTTGTCAAAAAAAAAAAAATCAACTTTTTTCTGAAATGATGTATTCTCATGCAGATAAAAATTGCTTGGTCATTATACTCTGCATAAACTCTTACTTTAATGATGAAAATTCTGACCATGATGCTTCTCTACCCTAACTACTCATCAAACTGGAGTTAGAGCACAAAGCTCTAATTGTCTTTGTAAGCAGAGAGGAGTGATTAATTGCTGCCTATTCAAAAAGTCAGTTAATGGAAAGAAAAAGAAACCAGCCCAGTGTGGGATTCTGTCCTGCTTTTCTCAACCAGAAATGCTCATCGGGCACTTGTCTGTTTCAGGCTCTTCAGATGTGGAGATAAAAACTTTAGCTAATTGTATCTTTAGAATGGGATAAACACTTGGGCTTTCTCTGAGTTTCAGCAGAGAAGTTCAGTGTCATTGATGATGCTTGCCATCTGAAATTGTACTTTCACAATCAGAGTAATTTTCCATTTAGGAGCCTCCTGCAGCAGCTGAACGCTGGCAGAACACTCCAGTCCCCTGTGCTTGATAACTTCATGGCCTTTGTAGCACTGAGGGTGAGGAAGACGGTAGAGAAAATCTTCTTATATCTTAGCAACTAATTGATTTAGTAGGATTCATGACATTCAACAGACATCCTTATTACTCGCGTTGCCTTGTCCTAAATCCATCTCAGACCACTGTGACATGGAAATGCAATTTCTTTCTGGAGCTACTTAAGTAATCCCATAGTGTCTAATAATGTCCACTGTTCAGTCTGTTTTCCCAGCGTGCTACTTCTTCAGTTTTGTGACCTGATTTGAGTGAATGGCATGCGTTTTGGGGGGAGAAGAGCTGATGTGTGGACGATTTAAAAAAAAAGAAAGAAAAAAGAAAAAACAGGAACTTTCAAAAGGAGATTTCATTTTAAAATGGGAGAAATGATGCAGTACCAAGATTTCGATATGCAAATCAGCCAAAATAAACCGTGCTATGCGGTGTTTGACATGCACAATGTCATTTAATGAGGCATAGTTATCCAAGTTATTTGAACTGCTTAAAAATCACTGTTAGCATCTGGTGAGAATCTGCCAAGTTTTACAGCTAATCTTCACACACACAGGGCTGCACATCGCTTCCAAGACGGAGCAGACACCCTTGCTCATTTTGCTACCTGGAGTTCCTTCTCCCCCCTTCTCCTAAATTTTCAACTAAATTCTCAGTGGTCACTCCTTGATTCAGGAAATAGTACGTTGTGCCAAAGTCCCTTTTACTTATGGTGCTATAGTTAAGTGTTGGGAGAGGGGTGTGTAAGTACCTGAGAAAGCTGGCTTGAGGTGGAGTTAAATAAACGGTGTGCAGGTGAGAAAAATAAAAGGGGATCTGATTTGTCTGGTGGGATGAGAAGGAGTTACTAGGAGTTCTAGGAACAAATGTTCCCTGCATCAGATGTTAGTTATCAGTGATACAAATAACCATCCTGGCTATATTGTTGGGTAGGGTAAGATCTTAGAGTACAGGGAGAGAATAGAATATTCTAGGTGCAGGGCTCATAGAGGAGGCGGCCTTTAATAATTTATTCACATGGAAAACACATTTCTAAGTTGATTTTTAATAGTCACATTTGGGGGAGTTACCACATTACTTTAAAAATACAAATTTATCTAAGCCTAATCTATACAAGAATTGGTTTCCTTTCCTATATAAATATTGTCAAATTTTTCACCACATTGCCAAACCAATTTCTTCTTTCCTGGAACATATAAAATGGTTTTCTAGTGGTTCCCACAAGCAGAGTTTGTTTGAAAACATCATTCTTTTGTCCTGTTGGCTGGCCTTAATTATTTTTTATTTTCCTCTGGGGGATCAGAAGATTTGGCTGCTTTTTCTCCTTGAGGATAAAGCAGGAACTTCCAAATGCCCAGGAAAATAAATGTGTTCCTGACTAGGTGCCCAGTAGAATAATGTAGCTGAAATTATTGTTTTTTTATGATTATTAATACTGAATTATGCTGGTAAAATGGTCTAAGATCCTATGATGAGAAGAGCTGTATAAATATGAAATCACAGTGTTAAACAACAGCTGCATCCTCAAAGGATATTGGAAATTCACTTATCTAGATTTAAATATGAGAAAGAGCATGAAATGTGTTAGCTTTTGAGATAGGGATGTGGATAAATTTTCAGGTTCATATATAGTGATTATCTGAAGTCTATTCTGATTTATCCAGCTGGCTCTTCCCTACTGAATTGATAGCAGACTTTAATATACTGCATTTCTTTCATGTTTCAGCTACCATATGACTTTCACCATTAGGTAGTATGACACAGGGTGTGCTCTGGTAACAGCTGACCTTCAATAATTAGGGAACATCATCTTTGCTCTAAGTAAATAGAATACAAATGGCAGGCTTACTGTGCTGTTCCAGATTCTCTACATTTAAATTGGGAAATTTTAATTTTTTTAAATGTTTATTTATTTTTGAGAGACAGAGCACAAGCAGGGGAGAGGCAGAGAGAGAGAGAGAGAGAGAGAGAGAGAGAGAGAGAGAGAGAGAATTGGAAGCAGGCTCCAGGCTCTGAGCTGTCAGCACAGAGCCCAACATGGGGCTCGAATTCACGAACCGTGAGATCATGATATGAGCCAAAATTGGGTGCATGACCGATTGAGCCATTCAGGTGCCCCTGAACTGGGAATTCTAAAACATTCATTAGGAAAGATTTCTTTCATCTTTCTTTTTTCTTAAAAACTATTTAGGGTAAAAAGGTGTAGAATATTTATTTATCCAAGGCTAAGCCAAAGACCCCACAGGGGAGGCCAGTGCTATGAAAGGCTTATAGCAAGAAGGGGGTATTATCCTAGGGACCATGCCTAAGGGTGTTTCTTTTTTATCCCATTCCTCTGGACTCTCACTCACACCACGTTCTAATGGTTGTGAGAGCCAATCTCATGATGTTTCTTTCTCCATTCTCTAAACCATCACTTGAAATTGTGGAGACATAGGGAATTATGGAGTGTATGGGGGCAAAGCAGAGAGGGAATAACTTAGGTGACTATTGACTTATTTCAGCTTTGCATGTATCTTTCCAAACTCAGTTGGTGACATGGGGACCCTAGAATGGGTAATTTTGGGGAAGGAGGCTTTAAAACTTTTCCATTATTTCTGAGGCATATTCATTTGAAGTTTGTAACTTTAAGACAGACCAAGTTTAGCTATTCATAAACCTCTATTAATTTTATAAAATTCCTTTGGAGTAGGGTTGTCAAATATAGCAAATAAAAATGCAATGAATAAAAATATTGCATGGGACATACTTATACTAAAAAAAATTCATGGTTTATCTAAAATCCAAATTTAATTGGCCATTCTGTATTTTATCTAGCAATCCTATCTAGGAGACATTTTGGAGTTTACTACCGTCCCCCAGTTTTCTTGGGTTGATCTTGATGTATTAACACTCAGGAAACATTTTAATCACCAAAGCAAAACAGCTACATCAGGGTAGGAGTCAGAATTCATCTGTGTCATTGGCTATAGGCCTCTTGATATGCCTGCCTTCCAGAATTGTTTTTGGTCAATATTTCATATACCCTATTGAACAGAATAGATACACATAGTTAGGGGTTTCTGTAAAACTCTCCCAAAGCTATTACACTTTCTATGGACAATGTTGGCTACCACTGTGGAGAGAGGTGGAGACCAGTGGGAACGATCACTATTGCCTTTGCAGTCTCAGCAACCTAGGAGCCTTGTTGACAGAAGTCCAGAAGGGCAAGAACACTAGGGACAGCCTCAGCTCCACAGGCCCACAGCAGCAGGGTTGAGGAGAATAGCTGTGCCATAAGGGTAAGGCTGTCCCTCTGCAATGTCCATGTTTCCATCACTAGGAGTCTGGAACTCTTCAAGCTCCTGAGTAAGAGCTCACTCATCTGAATAACAACCCACTCTTTTTTATTTTAAAGGTTGTATTTATTCTTGAGAGAGAGAGTTCATGCAGAGAGGGGCGGGGGTGGGGGGGGGGACAGAGGATCTGAAGTGGGCTCCGTGCTGACAGCAGAGAGCCTGATGTGGGGCTCAAACTCAGGAGCCACCAGGAGATCATGACCTGAGCTGAAGTCGGATGCTCACCTGACTGAGTCACCCAGGTGCCTCTGAATAAGAACCCACTCTTAAAGGAGGAGAGAGCTCATGACCCATGAGGACTCCTCTTACCATGCCCTTTACTCCTATTCAGGTCACTTACTAAAAGAGGCCCAGGAATTTCAAATGATTCCAGACTCTCATCCCCATTGCCTCACTTCTTATCTCCCGAACCTTATTAATTTCTTCTGGAAAAAAGTTCAATCAGCTAAAAACCTCCCTATGTCTTAAACCTCTTCCTTGGAAGTTCTTTTCACTTTTCTTGTCTAACTAAAGCCTGGCATTACTTCCTGTGGAGGTCTCTCAAATATGGCACTTTCCTCTCCTATGTTCCTTGTAGAAAGGGATAAAAGCAGGTTCGGCAGGTTGCTTACTACTTCTTATCATTTCTAGATCATTCTTTCTACCCTCCTCTTCCTTAAAAATATTCAACTTTTACCCTCCATCATCAAAGTACAGTATCATTCGTACACATTTTGTTGCAACCATCCACTGCCCCATCCATCCCTTTGAATAATGCACTTCACCTCTCGAAGATTTTAGCTCACTGTCCCTCACACCAATACCATTCCTGTCACATTCTTGGTGGTTTCAAATCCAGGTATATGATCTCTCCAGTATTCTGTACTCTCTGTTTCTTTGCCTCACTGGACCTCAGTCAACCACTCCTCTGACTATAATCTGATCACTTCATTACCCATACACATCTGTTATCTCGATTTCAAACATCCCATTAACCGCTTACCACCCCATCCCTATCTCCCCAGTTTACTCCCTCAATTACAGGCTTCCCTATTATCTGAAAGAGCATTCCTATGAAACCTTTCATAAGCCAAATGGCATAAAGCAAAGAAGCAATTGCCATTCATTTATATGGAAACGTTTTTGAGTGTTGCAAGACCCCCCCCAAAAAAAACCCTCTCTTCGGCTTTTCCGATACCTTAGGACACATCTTGCTAACAGACACACAAAATAAGTCGAAAAAGCACAGATGCTCACAGACACAGTTCAAAGCTATGGTGGCTTGAGGCTGAGATGCTGAGTGTAGCTCCTGGGGAAGGCGCATGGCCCTGCCGTTGTCACTGCTCTGTGTGTGCTGCCTCAATAACTGCTCGCTGCAAAACTGTGGTTTTTGTTTTTTCTCATAGAAGTAATAATCATCTTGGATTTCTTTCAGTTCACGAGACAGGCACTCCTGTAGGTCTTTCAACAAAGTGAAGTGGAGTAACAGGAACTTTCAGAAAGCAAGGAATACCTGTACGGCAACTGCAACAATTTTCAAACCTCCCTCCACTACCTTTTCACTAGCCCTAAATCCCTAACCTCCTCTCTTAATCCCTTATCTAGTTTAAAATATATAGCCCTGGGGCACCTGGGTGGCTCAGTCAGTTAAGCATCTGACTCTTGATTTTGGTTCAAGTCATGATCTCAGTGTTCCTGAGATTGAGCCCCACGTTGGGCTCCACACTCCCAGTGGGAGCCTGCTTGGGATTCTCTTTCTCTCTCTCTCCCTCCCCTGCTTGCATGTGCATGTGCTCTCTCCTTTCAAAATAAATAAATAAAAACTTAAAAAAAAATCTATATATGGCCCATCATTGTACTCATTCACTTGCAAATACTCTCAACTCCTTTGCCCCCTTTCCCTTTGTTATATTGGGCTAAATCATACTGGGCTAAATCATAATCTTGGTTAAAACAAGCTTTCAGAGTATTTCTGTGATTGAATCCAGTCTAATATATGTGAGACAAAATGCCCAATCCCTGATGACTGGTTTCATTTTAAACACATAATCATTACTTTCAAGGTAGACCTTAATGCTACCAGCCATCTTACCAATCTACATGTTCTCCCGGGTTTCTAGATTAGTGCTGTGTACTTCCTCTCTTTCATTCCTTCTGAGCACTCCACCCCCCACCCCTTCCTAACTCTCACCTAACAACCCTGCTTTCTACTTCCTTGGTAAAATAAAAGTAATCAGAAGAAACCTCCACATGTTCTAATCACCTGTCTTCATCTTAACCCATATACTCTACCTGCTTTTCTTTGACTGTAAATAAGTGATATTCCTGGAGAAGACCAAATACTCCTTGAGTGATTAGACCCCATGCTGTCTCCCCTACTCAGAGACATTTCACATTTCAGCAACTCTCCCCCACCTCCTTTTTTTTTTTTTTTTTTTTTGTAGCTCACCTATCCCCCTCTGTTGGATTATTCTCATTAGCTTGTAATTGTGTTGTTATTTTTCCAATATTAAAACAAAACAAAAACAAAAACAAAAACACCTCATGACTCTGGTTTCTCCTCTAGATATTAGATCTCTCAAACTCTCCAGAGTTATCTATGCTCACTGACTTGCTGTTTCTAATTACTCCACTCTCTTCTTAACCCACTCAAATCATCTTTAAATTCCCACTGTACCACTGAAACTGGTCTTATCAGGGTCACCTATGGTTTTCTTATGGCTTAATCTAAAGATTATATCTATATCTCATCTCACTAGAGTAATCAGAAGCATTTGACATAGATACCCGCTCTGTCCTTGATACATTTTCTTCATTTGACTTCCAAGACACCACATTTACCTAGTTTTCCTTTTACTTTTAGAGGTACAGAACTACCATGCCCTTCATGTCTACAATTTCTAAACATTGGAGTGTGCCAGGGATCACTCCTTAAACTTTTTCTCTTTTCTATTAATTTTCCCTGTTCCCGAAAGGATATCATCTAATTCATGTTTTAAAATACCATCTACATGCATATGGTGTCATGTTTATGTCTCATGCCTGGACCGCTTCTCTGAACTTCAATATCCAAGTGCATCCAAATATTCCATATATATGATCCTTACCTGATGTTCCATGGGGATGTCTAACATTATAACATACTCAACATTTCCCAAATAGATCTGCTCACATCCCCTCCACCCCACCTCCAAATCTGTTTTTACAGTTGTTTTCCATATCTTTACTAATGGAAAATTCATCTATGTACTTATTCCAGCCAAAATTTTGGTGTTATCATTGACCCGTCTCATTTTCTAGCATTCCACATATGATTTGTCCAAATTCTACTGACTTTGCCTTCAAAATATTTTCTAAATTTATCCCATTCTTACCATCTCCACTACCACACCTGAATGATGTGCCTAAATTAATGCAGTAGACTCCTGATTTTCCTGCTTTGGCTCTTACCCTTTTTGGTCTATTTCCAACCTAGCAGATAGAGATATTGGGAAGTGTGACTTAGTTCATATCATTTTCTGCTCACATGGTTCTCTTGTCTTTTACTAGGCCATGTATTGTCAACTATACCTCTCTGACTTTATGTTCTTCCACCATTGCCCTCATCCATTCCATTCTGACCACACAGGCTTCTTTGTTTTTGCTTGAGACACATAGAGACAGCTCCACCTCAGGGCCTTTGCACTTGCTGTTCCTTTATCTGGAATGGTCTTACAGATATCCAGATAGCTAGCTCGTTTGCTTCATTCAGGTTTTCACTCAAAGTCATCTCAGTTGAAGGCTTATCTACCCATTTAATCTAAATTTCAACTCCTTGCCTCCATCCCCACACTTTTTTCCTTCTTAACCAAATTTATATCTTTTTAGACTATCTAACAATTCCATAAATTTCTTAGTTACTGGATATACTGTCTGTCTTCCTGATAGAATCTAAGCTCAACACAGGCAAGATTGTTAGTCTATTTTATCCTCTGCTACATATCCTCAGTGTCTTGGCACATAGGAAGTACTCAAATATTTATCAAATAAGTGAATGAAAGTATGAACACTCATGGACGATGTTCCTGAATCTGTGAGGCATATAAAATGAACAACACTGTGGGTGTTGTTCACTTTATTCCTGAGTATTTTATGGATGCAAACATACTTTTTCAGAAGACTTGGAAAATAGCCCTAGAGAAATGTATGTATTAGGGATCATTGCCTAGGGTGTGAGATAATTTTAAGAGAATGAAGGTTGTTTTTGTGGAGTAAGTAGCATTCTGGGGGCTAAAACTATTAGAAAAAAAAAAGGCAGTTCCTTCTCAATGTGGTAGAATATTTAAATGAAGTGGCAGAGGAAGGGGGAGATTTATAAATAAAACGACCAACTTGCTTAGCTGTACATAAATCATCTTTCGTATTGAAAGGGACCAGGAATGACAAGATGCGAGTACTTGAGCAGAAATAAGGCTTGATTTGTCATTTTTCAAAAGGAGGTATTACTATATGGCCTACCGATTTTGTAGTGAGCTTCTGTTATTATCAAATGATATGGTTATAGAAATATACTGTAGCTTCTGAAATGCAACACAAATGCAAGGGATTATTTTGGGGTGCCACTGGCCAAGAAATGATCCAGTAGGGAGTGTGAAGCAATCAACAGTCAACAGAATGAAAATCCCAATTTATCTAGAGGCTTATTGGTGGCTATTAGGGAGAGGTAGAATGTGGTTAAACCAGTGTGGTCTGATGGATTATTGTGGTCTACAGTGCGTAAGAGGTTAAGGCAACTGATTTGAAATCTAATGGAATTTCTGTGTGCAGTTTGGAGTCTGCTCCCAGTTAACTCCTCGGGGCTATAATGTGATTTGAAGTGGAGGATGGATTGAAGGCATAGAGCAGGTTTCAAGAATCTGCGTGCAAAGTAAACAGCATCTGGCCAATCACTTTGGTGGGCATGAATTCCAAAGAAGGGATCACCAGAGAGTTCATGATAAATGCCTTGGTAATGTTATAAATGTGAAAGACAAAAGATCGTAGGGCAACACCGAACAAAACAAAAGGTCGTGGGTTTAAAGGTTGAGCAGATCTTGGGGCTGGCTAATAGGAGTGGCAAATCCTGGTAAAGCTACAGAAAATGTGGCAAATCAAAATACTCTGATTATGCCCACTCCCAGGTCTTGCTACCTTTGTAGTTATGAAGTTTTTCCTCATTTCCTAACCTCCTGCAGCAATTTAAGCCTGTCTCCTCTTTTATAGTGGTCATAAAATTATTCAGCCTCCTTTTAAAATACAGCTCCTGCATTTGACTCTCTGATCTCCTGCAGCACTGATTTCCACTGTGTGCAGAAGTATTTCATTTTATTGGTTTTTAAATTTTCTTACTGCGCCATTCATATGAGTACTTATTCTCATATTGTGCAATGGCATTTTAAGCCTAGAATTGATAACTTTGTTCCCCCTGTACCTTTCCTAATCTTAAATGGTGCAATTAAGTTCCTTTCTAACTATGCTCATTGTCAGGCTGGAGAAACCAGGTTTTTATAATCTTTCATTGCATGTCAGTCCTGCCAGACACCTTACCTCCCTCACAGGCCTAATCTGGACCTTTCTGCTAAGCACACTGAGCCCTGCCCTATAATCACCACCAGGCAGCAATTGTGAAATACTTTGAAAATTGTGAGGTCATTACCTGACAAAATCTTACATTTAGGTAATGCTTTTATCCCTGAAGATACCTATTGTTCTTTGCCAACAATCTCAACACTCCGGACAGCATCTGTGCATGTCGAAAATGTACATCAAAAAGTACATGTCAGTGTGTGTCTGTGTGTAGCTCCCTGAAAGGGGTTTGCCCCATCTTTGTGCCCCCTGCAAGGCAAGGGGGATAAGGATAGATAGAATGGTCTTGCGGGTCTCGTGGAAAGAAACCATGTTTGCTGTCGCTGCAGGCTGGTCGTTTTGGGTGGCCAACCAAAAGCCAAATAATAAAGCCAAATAAAATAAAACAGAACATTGAGCAGTTGCTAGAGGCAAAGAAAAGTGTCAGTCTAGGCTTTTGTTATGGCTGTGCCGTAAGCATCGGTGCATGGAAGCAGCTCTGGACTGGCACTAGGATGATGCTGTGTAATTTGAAGCAGGAAAAGCACAGATGCTGGTTTATTAAATATCTGCAGGTTTTAGTAGTCTTGTGTAGCTTCCTTTCAAAAGGAAGGGAAAAATCCCTCCAAAGGGGGTTCACAATTTTCGGTTCACCTGATTTGAAGCTCTTTGGCCTGTGTGTGTGGCTCTTACCTCAGGGATGGTTTGACCAACTCTTTTATGAACCTGCCCGGGGAAGGTAGGGGCTCGTATTTTTGAGGACAGCAACAAAATTGCTTTGATGATATTTAATGCCAGCTTTTCAGAGATCATGCATGGTACGGGCTTTCCCGATGATCAAATAATAACATGAAGCAAAGAAGCATCTGCTGGTATTACATGTTCTAAGGTCCAGAAATGCAGATGAATTTGGCAGAAGACACATAAATAGCCAGTGCTAGACTCTGAAATGCAGAGCCAGGGCTAGCGCTGAGACCCCTGGGACCATTTTACTTCTCCTCATACGTTTTTGTCTTGGGTGCCAAATTTAGGGAGGAGCTAATGAACTCAGCACTTGAGCGACATAATATTCCAAAGAAATTTTTTTTAAAAAAATTTTTTTTTTCAACGTTTATTTATTTTTTTGGGACAGAGAGAGACAGAGCATGAACAGGGGAGGGGCAGAGAGAGAGGGAGACACAGAATCGGAAACAGGCTCCAGGCTCTGAGCCATCAGCCCAGAGCCTGACGCGGGGCTCGAACTCACAGACCGCAAGATCGTGACCTGGCTGAAGTCGGACGCTTAACCGACTGCGCCACCCAGGCGCCCCAAGAAATTTTTAAATCAAAAGTAGTACAAAAAAATCCACATTGAATAAAATATCAGAATTTTCCATAAAGGCAGCCCCAGGATAAGTGGTGTTTTTCCTTTTGTGTCAGAATCCAGTGTAGCTTGGCATGAGACTGTTGCAATTGTACAGACCACCCCATCCCGCATCTACTGGTGGTGATGACACCTAACTGCTCTCAGCTGCATAAAACTTATTCCCTGGCACCTTTCTTAGGAATATCTCAAGTTTGGTATCTACGTTTCCAAGGAACCATTGAACTCCAGAGTGTAACTTATGTTTCCTTGGGCATTACATTCCTACCGATATCATGGAAGATATTGCTCAGGGGATTGAAAATGGTACTATTTTGTGGTGCTTGTTCTCAAGCTCAGATCTCTAATATATAGAGCAGTGCTGCATTTGAGTATTATTTTATTGTTTATATACATTATATATAATATAATATATATAATGCACTGACCCAAATAAGAAGAAGAGAAAAGAATATAGGATTTTTTACAGAATTTTTATAGAATCACAATTACTTAAAATGGACAAATATATAGAACTTGAGAATTAAGGGCAACTTATGTTCCTGATGTGACCTTGCAGTGATATACTGTGGACAAGTTCAGAATATCACATCTAGGGTAGTCTCACCACTCACTCCTCTTCTACTTAAGGCTCTACCTGAGTTGCTAACAGTCACAACAGGGCAGGATGGGGATTAACGGGACTGTCCATTCATAGTTTATAGCTCAATTGCAGAATTGGGCCTGGCCCAGAGGCCAAAACAGGTCTTCCTTTTTCATTCCTGTTGTCTTGAATTAATCTATCCAGTTACAAGAGGGTAGAGGATGGGGGGACACTGACTTACCTTATTCTTTCTTAGGAGACTAGAGGTTGAGATAAATGTTCATTGTTTTCAGGCAGACAGAGCCAAGAAACTGGGCCATGAATGAATAGAGCCCCTCCCCATGTTAATTCCACCCAATAGATAATAGTAGCCGGTGCAGATGAGTTTCTTACCAGAATTAGTCACTGGGAGAGAGAGCATATAAGTATAGGCTGGTAGATGTATTTCCTATAGAAGGCAAAGCTACTGATGAAAAAGCCAATTTTGTAAGCCTGGCTTCTTTTTCCTCATCAAGCTCCATGTACTTGCTTGAGACCATTATCCAAATAAGTAATTATCAACAATTTCAAGGGTCATGGTTATCAGCACACTGTGGAAAAGATTAGGTTCAGCTCTTACAGGTAAAACAAACAAAACAGAATAGAAGAAAAATTAACAGTGGCTTGGACAAGATGAAAATATATTTGTTTTCACATAAAAGTCTAGAGGTAGATAGTTCAAGGGTGCTATAGTGCCAGGACTCAGATCTCTTCTGTTCTGTTCTACCATTTGTGTCGTCCATTATTAAGGTCACCTTATGATACAGAATGGTCAGTCTAGCTTCTGTCATCAAACTGCCACATTCCAAACAACATCAAGAAGAAGCAGATACAGAGTAAAAGGTGGACATTAGCTGACTCTTTAAAAAAGCATTAGGGGCCCCTGGGTGGCTCAGTCGGTTAAGCATCTGACTTCGGCTCAGGTCATGATCTTACAGTTTCGTGGGTTTGAGTCCCACATCGGGCTCTGTGCTGACAGCTGGGAGCCTGGAGCCTACTTCCGATTCTGTATTTCCCTCTCTCTCTGTCCCTACCCCACTCGTGCTCTGTCTCTGTCTCTGTCTCTCAAAAATAAGTAAACATTAAAACAATTAAAAAAATGAAAAAGCATTAAAAAACTGCCATTTGATTTATGTTTGTATCCCACTGTGTAAACTTAGGTCCCTGGTCACACCTAGCTACAAGAGAAGGTAGAAAGGTGACATATTCTGCATGAGCAGAAATTGGAAAGAGGACATATTAAGGAAGAAGAAGAAAATAGCTATTGGATACCTAGCAGTCTTCGCATAAGAACAATTATTGGTCTTGGAACTCTGAATTATGGTACTTCCACATTGGAAGGGCTGGATTCTTATTGATGCAGCCCAGTTAGTCAAACAGTAGGTGGCTGAAATTGTAAATGAATTGATTTTTGTGTCATGTTCTTTATCTTTTATCTTTTATAAACCTGTTTTTATTATCTGATTGCCTTATCAGAACATAATTATACTTAAATTCTTACTTCCTTTATATTTCTTAATGATCATCTGATTATTTTCTCTTTGTTACCTTTAACTTTGTCTTTCTAGGTAAAATTAGGTGTCACCTTGTTTACTACTGCATTCTAGTTCACTATAACTTACAGCTGAACCTCACCCACCTCTTACTTTATAGACTATTTGAAAATATTCTAAAGCAATGTATAAAAATGCCACATGGATACATACACTCATATGTGAAACGTGAAGGGTTACGCTTTGATTTTCAGTGGATATGCGTAAAACTTAATATCTACTTCAACATAACAGCAGGTTTAAGTTATTATTACTTTAACATTAAGGATGTATTTGCTCCTACCAAAAGCATAAAAAGATTTAGGACTTTTGTGATTGTTAGCTTTAGAAAGTTAAGACTGTATGGTTCTCACATTCCTTGAGGGATCCAAATGTCCATAAGTAGAATGAGGAAAAACATATCTACTTCCTGAAGACACTAAGTGACATACCACTTGAGAACACCACTATATTTTCATTCATATGGCTACTGGGCTAGAAATCGGATGAATTCGATTTATTGGTGAGGAAAGCTATCCAGATGCCCAGCGTCTGTATCTCATTTAATGGAGTTTATAATTGTGATGATTGTAGAGTTCTAAGGATATATCCATTGAGAATGCCAAAGATATACAGCATCATTTCAATTTCATGAAGGTCAAAACCTGCATAAGATAATGTCTCTTATAATTTAGAAATAAGAGAGTCAATTATGTTAGAAGCTGCATAATGTTTATGATTCTCCAGCTCTTTGCTAGAAGGAATTATTAAACAGCCATGTGAATAGAGAGAAAATTCATCTGCCCAGGGAAATAAATGGTAAATTTAGCAATTTTGGAATGGGACAATATTAAGATATGGTGAAAATACTCATTTATTAAATTCTAATAACTTAATAGTAATAACTTTAATGATATCCATTATTAAGGATATGGCAGCAAATTTCTCTTCTTCACTCTTGGTTTAACTCATTATTTTGGTCATCATATGCTCAGAATCTATTCTGTACTATTCTGTTTAGTCTATTCCTACATAACTAATGATAGTTAATAAATTGGCAGGAGGTGGAGCAATCAAATACAATCAGCTCATATTGAGACAACTTCAACTTGACACAAAGAAATATTCTATGTGCTTTCCTCTGGTGGATTTCCAGTTTCAGAAGTCCTAGACTGCTGGCCCTTACAACTTTACCTGGATGGGAGTCATAAATCTCAAGTCATTGATCCTCAAACGTAAGTGGCTATTTTTTTTTAAATTTAAGTTCCTCTAATAAAGGTAGGATCTGTGCTTATTAAAGTTATCCCTATAGACTGTAAATTGTGACATTACATTCAAGATTAACAGTGTGAGGCCAGTGACATTTTTGTCTTCCATAAATAAAAAAATAGTCTCAAAGTCAGACATTAAGGATAGGCCAGGAGGCTGAAGCAAGTTCCTTATATCTTGTGGATCTTATTAAGGTTCCTTCTAGATAATTGCTGCTACATAAGCTAAATTTATCTGCCAATGAGAAAAAAAAAAAAAAACGAAATCAATACAATTGGCCAAAAGAAAGAAAGCATAAGATGCTCTTGACCATAGAAGTCATTACCTAAGTTGATAACAAGTAAGTAAATAACACTGAAATACAGCCAACTTCACGACCCACCAGAAAGTAAAGAGAACAGAGAAAGCCAAATGAATGGAGCAAACTTTGGTGCTTTGTTATTTGTTGCTTTGATTAGCACTAAGCTTGCTATGCTAGTCAAAAGATAAGAGAACCTGGGTGGCTCAGTAGGTTGAGCGTCTGACTCTTGATTTCAGCTCAGGTCATGGTCCCAGAGTTGTGGGATTGAGCCCCATATTGGGCTCAGTGCTGATGGCGCAGAGCCTGCTTGGGATTCTCTTTCTCTCTTCCTCTGCTTGTGCTCTGTCTCTCTCTGTCTCTGTCTTTCTAAATAATGATAAATAATACTACTAATAAAAAATAATAAAATCCTCATTCTTTAAAAAAAATAGAACTGGAAATTTAGATTATCACCACACTAACATTTCCACTCATGTTAGCTTTGGTTCCAGTTTGGAGCTTTTAGGTCTCCTGTTTGCCTTTGTATTTAATGTTTGTAACCTTTTCTTTTCTTTTTTTTTTTTAACGTTTATTTATTTTTGAGACAGAGAGAGACAGAGCATGAACGGGGGAGGGTCAGAGAGAGAGGGAGACACAGAATCTGAAACAGGCTCCAGGCTCTGAGCTTTCAGCACAGAGCCCGACGCGGGGCTTGAACTCACAGACCGCAAGATCATGACCTGAGCCGAAGTCGGACGCTTAACCGACTGAGCCACCCAGGCGCCCCTGTCATTATAAAATTAGATAGGTTTGGATGTTGTGAAATAACATTGATTTACGATTGTCTTTTACACTTTTACTCTGTCAACATTTTACGATTTATAAAGTAAATAAGGAACTTATAAAAGCACCAGTGGGGCGGCATGAATTTTTGTTTTCCTGGAAGAAGAAAATCTTTATAATCTAAGACTACCTCAAGCAGTGTTTATGATAAGTTCTTGATAAAAGGAGTATAACAGCAATCCCCATACAAATCTTTCTTAAGGCACCGTGAATATACAGAATCAAAAACTTTCTGTTCTCTCCTTGTTTGGAAATTGTAAGCAGATCTTCCTCACTGAAAACGTTTCCATTGCTTGAGAGACTATATAGGACCATTTCAGTATTTTTAGCTTTCAGAGAGTTCACTTCTCAAGAAACATCTTGTCCCGAAGAAATGTTTGGAGATCCATGGCTGTGATATAAAAGGAAGTGCTGTGCAGTGAGAACACACTTTATGTTAACTCATCAGCTGGAAATGTCAGAAAACGTTCCTAAAAAAAGTGAACACTCCTGTTTTTTTTTTTTTTTTTTTGCCAGGGAGCTAGTGACCAGACACATCCATTCAAGCTGTATCATCAGGACTTTCACGCAGACACACACACATACAGACGCGGACACACACACACAGACTCACATTTACCAACAAAGCTAATTGAAGATATAATCGCAGGACTAAATGTAATTTGCTATCTCCTTGCTAGTGTCAGCTAGTGGCCACTTTGCTACAGGCTATCATTTTTATTGCCAGTGGGAGTCAGTGATAGGCATAGAATTATTGCCCGATAATGACACCATTACTGTGTGTCACTACTGTATTTGGACTTGGGGCTATTTGTAACTTGTTTGATTCCCAGCACAGAGCTGTAACTGAACAGAATATTCTAAATGTGCACATTTGTTATCCAGATACCATAGATCAGGGTCAGCGGGGAAGCAACAGACAGTACATTCAGGGCTGCTGTAAGCTCACATTGAGTTATGTCTGTGCACCCAACTCAACACCATTCACTCTTGGCATTTTCAGGTGGCACAGCGTCTGCACTGGTAATTTGTGCGTATTTGTGATCAAAAGTAGGTCCAGTAAGGGAAGCCATATGGTTTGTCGTTCAAGTCTGATGCATTTGTGAAGTAGCAGATGCAAAATCGAGCACACCTGGAATTCAGAGGCAGAAGCCCTGACAGAGCAATCTGTTGTAGAACACTATGTATGCTTGAGGATTTGTGGGGATGAAGTCCCTACAGAAAAAAATCTGCCTTGATATAACCCACATCTTAATATATAATCTACAGTGGCTGTTGGGCTTTTTTTTTTTTTTTTCATGGCTGGATACATTTACATTCACATTAGTTTTCTGTGACAATTGAATAACTAGGGCAGCAAACACTTCCTTTACTTGAAGGAATAAAAAGAGTAGGATGTATCGTAAGCAAATTCAGGCAGTGCCTTAGCTATATTGTTTTGCAGTGTAGAATCTTTGTGAATACAGGGAGTGCACTTACCTATGATGAGTGGTGTGTGTGGTCATGGCTGAGTTGTGGAACTACATGTGGGTGGCTTCTTTTGCAATAATTTTGTGTTCTACTTGTAGTGGGAGTGCCTCTGGTCCAGAGGTAGACAGTGTCGCAGAATGTCACAGGGGTTGTGCATACTAGATTATTAAGGTCAAATATTATTGTATAAAGCGGGACTCAGGAGAGAATTGAACCAAGGCACAATCTGATTCTAGTGCATTTGGCAGTTAAAAATCCCTCTTCTCTATTGTGTGTTCACGTAGTAACTCTGAATAACTGACAATCAGGGGGATAGTATAGGCACAAACAGACATAGAAGCCTCACGATGTAAGGATATATAGAAAAGACTCCTTTGGTTAGCATGGTATGTCAACATTTGAGCTGACACCTGAGGATACATTAACCCATCTTAGAAGAAACTTCAAGATATTTTTTGCCAGTAGGAAACAAGAGAACAACAAAAAAGAGCAAAGATAGCTGCAGTGGTCAAAAGATGTGCTTCTGTGTCCAGAAATTGTGTTAGCTTAGGGGAATGTCACTGTGTAGATTAAGAAGAAATTTCAAGATTTGACAAGTTTTATGTAGTTTAAAATGAGGATTATATTAAAGGAGAGTATCATTATCTTCAGCTGATACCATATTCTAGTAGCACTTACACAAACTGAAAAAAAGTGAACCAAGCAAATTTTGAAGTAAAAGTCAACAACGGGTTTCTCTTTCTTTCTTTCTTTCTTTCTTTCTTTCTTTCTTTCTTTCTTTCTTTCTTTCACGTGGAAATAACGTATTAGAAAATTCTTAACAATGGGGAGATGTTGAGAAAGCAGTGTGGGGTAGAGAGACAAATCTATACAGGTCATCTGGGCTGATAAGACTAATGGATAAGACTAAGAGGTTGCTCAACTGTGGGAGGAAACCTGGTACTTTAACCCAAGTGTGAGGGCAGTCAGCAACAAGAAAGACACTGACCAAATGGAGCTAACTTCTTGATCAGAGTTTTCCGGTTGATGAAAGATACCCTCTTCCTGGTTGCCTTGGCCATAGGACATTTATCTTATGTTAATAGCATTATAATTAGGAAATACACATGCCCATTTTTAAGAGGGTGGGGCACCTAATTACCTCCACTTTGGGGAAATTCTGGGGGTAATTTGGGAGATTTTTGCCCCAGAAGGTAATTGATGGAAAGAATATTAAGATAAATTAATGGGAATCCATGGACAAGAGGGCTTCCAGTGCTTTCTACTCCTACCCTACTCAATCTTATCATCTCAGTATTTTATATCCACCTAACTTCCCTGGTACTTACTATCATCATGGCAAAGAAATCAGAAACTCCTGGCCTGGGAAGTGCAGAAGCTCATACTCTTGGGGTCCTGTGAAGGGTTTGGAAAAATCTAGGTAGTCACTGGTTGAGTTTCTCCCTCATCCTTGACATCACATCCATAACATCCCCCACAGCTCTGTGTCAGCTATTTGATGCTCTTTTTTTCATGCTATTACACACTTGGAATGTAGTTACCAGGGCATATGTTTTGTTTCACTAGTAACTATGCCACGAAACACCGATCTATCTTGAGCAGCTACAAAGAGGATCAGGGTTATTTCAAAACAGTTTTTACTTATTTGATGTATTTGTCAAACACATATAGTGCTCAATATGTGCCAGGCACTGTTCTTAACACTTACCGATATTAACATATTGTCGTAGATATAATTAGATAGAAAATTCCTGGCGGGGTGTGGCAGAGTTTTTTTTGCCTTGGAAAATTCAGATTATTGAAAAAAATATTATGGCTGATCAAAAAGGATTTAAATAATATCACAGAAAGTGAATTTAGAATAATAGTCATAAAATTAATCGCTGGGCTTGAAAACAGTATACAGGACAGCAGAGAATCTCTTGCTACAGAGATCAAGGGACTAAGGAACAGTCACGAGGAGCTGAAAAACGCTTTAAACGAAATGCATAACAAAATGGAAACCACCACAGCTCGGCTTGAAGAGGCAGAGGAGAGAATAGGTGAACTAGAGGATAAAGTTATGGAAAAAGAGGAAGCTGAGAAAAAGAGAGATAAAAAAATCCAGGAGTATGAGGGGAAAATTAGAGAACTAAGTGATACACTAAAAAGAAATAATATACGCATAATTGGTATCCCAGAGGAGGAAGAGAGAGGGAAAGGTGCTGAAGGGGTACTTGAAGAAATAATAGCTGAGAACTTCCCTGAACTGGGGAAGGAAAAAGGCATTGAAATCCAAGAGGCACAGAGAACTCCCTTCAGACGTAACTTGAATCGATCTTCTGCACGACATATCATAGTGAAACTGGCAAAATACAAGGATAAAGAGAAAATTCTGAAAGCAGCAAGGGGTAAACGTGCCCTCACATATAAAGGGAGACCTATAAGACTCGTGACTGATCTCTCTTTTGAAACTTGGCAGGCCAGAAAGAATTGGCAGGAGATTTTCAGGGTGCTAGACAGAAAAAATATGCAGCCGAGAATCCTTTACCCAGCAAGTCTGTCATTTAGAATAGAAGGAGAGATAAAGGTTTTCCCAAACAAACAAAAACTGAAGGAATTTGTCACCACTAAACCAGCCCTACAAGAGATCCTAAGGGGGACCCTGTGAGACAAAGTCCCAGAGACATCACTACAAGCATAAAACATACAGACATCACAATGACTCTCAACCTGTATCTTTCTATAATAACACTGAATGTAAATGGATTAAATGCACCAACCAAAAGACATAGGGTATCAGAATGGATAAAAAAACAAGACCCATCTATTTGCTGTCTACAAGAGACTCATTTTAGACCTGAGGACACCTTTAGATTGAGAGTGAGGGGATGGAGAACTATTTATCATGCGACTGGAAGCCAAAAGAAAGCTGGAGTAGCCATACTTATATCAGACAAACTAGACTTTAAATTAAAGGCCATAACAAGAGATGAAGAAGGACATTATATAATAGTTACAGGGTCTATCCATCAGGAAGAGCTAACAATTATAAATGTCTATGCGCCGAATACCGGAGCCCCCAAATATATAAAACAATTACTCATAAACATAAGCAACCTTATTGATAAGAATGTGGTAATTGCAGGGGACTTTAACACCCCACTCACAGAAATGGACAGATCATCTAGACACACGGTCAATAAAGAAACAAGGGCCCTGAATGAGACATTGGATCAGATGGACTTGACAGATATATTTAGAACTCTACATCCCAAAGCAACAGAATATACTTTCTTCTCGAGTGCACATGGAACATTCTCCAAGATAGATCATATACTGGGTCACAAAACAGCCCTTCATAAGTTTACAAGAATTGAAATTATACCATGCATACTTTCAGACCACAATGCTATGAAGCTTGAAATCAACCACAGGAAAAAGTCTGGAAAACCTCCAAAGGCATGGAGGTTAAAGAACACCCTACTAACGAATGAGTGGGTCAACCAGGCAATTAGAGAAGAAATTAAAAAATATATGGAAACAAACGAAAATGAAAATACAACAATCCAAACGCTTTGGGACGCAGCGAAGGCAGTCCTGAGAGGAAAATACATTGCAATCCAGGCCTATCTCAAGAAACAAGAAAAATCCCAAATACAAAATCTAACAGCACACCTAAAGGAACTAGAAGCAGAACAGCAAAGGCAGCCTAAACCCAGCAGAAGAAGAGAAATAATAAAGATCAGAGCAGAAATAAACAATATAGAATCTAAAAAAACTGTAGAGCAGATCAACGAAACCAAGAGTTGGTTTTTTGAAAAAATAAACAAAATTGACAAACCTCTAGCCAGGCTTCTCAAAAAGAAAAGGGAGATGACCCAAATAGATAAAATCATGAATGAAAATGGAATTATTACAACCAATCCCTCAGAGATACAAACAATTATCAGGGAATACTATGAAAAATTATATGCCAACAAATTGGACAACCTGGAAGAAATGGACAAATTCCTGAACACCCACACGCTTCCAAAACTCAATCAGGAGGAAATAGAAAGCTTGAACAGACCCATAACCAGCGAAGAAATTGAATCGGTTATCAAAAATCTCCCAACAAATAAGAGTCCAGGACCAGATGGCTTCCCAGGGGAGTTCTACCAGACGTTTAAAGCAGAGATAATACCTATCCTTCTCAAGCTATTCCAAGAAATAGAAAGGGAAGGAAAACTTCCAGACTCATTCTATGAAGCCAGTATTACTTTGATTCCTAAATCAGACAGAGACCCAGTCAAAAAAGAGAACTACAGGCCAATATCCCTGATGAATACGGATGCAAAAATTCTCAATAAGATACTAGCAAATCGAATTCAACGGCATATAAAAAGAATTATTCACCATGATCAAGTGGGATTCATTCCTGGGATGCAGGGCTGGTTCAACATCCGCAAATCAATCAATGTGATACATCACATCAACAAAAAAAAAGAGAAGAACCATATGATCCTGTCAATCGATGCAGAAAAGGCCTTTGACAAAATCCAGCACCCTTTCTTAATAAAAACCCTTGAGAAAGTCGGGATAGAAGGAACATACTTAAAGATCATAAAAGCCATTTATGAAAAGCCCACAGCTAACATCATCCTCAACGGGGAAAAACTGAGAGCTTTTTCCCTGAGATCAGGAACACGACAAGGATGCCCACTCTCACCGCTGCTGTTTAACATAGTGCTGGAAGTTCTAGCATCAGCAATCAGACAACAAAAGGAAATCAAAGGCATCAAAATTGGCAAAGACGAAGTCAAGCTTTCGCTTTTTGCAGATGACATGATATTATACATGGAAAATCCGATAGACTCCACCAAAAGTCTACTAGAACTGATACATGAATTCAGCAAAGTTGCAGGATACAAAATCAATGTACAGAAATCAGTTGCATTCTTATACACTAACAATGAAGCAACAGAAAGACAAATAAAGAAACTGATCCCATTCACAATTGCACCAAGAAGCATAAAATACCTAGGAATAAATCTAACCAAAGATGTAAAGGATCTGTATGCTGAAAACTATAGAAAGCTTATGAAGGAAATTGAAGAAGATTTAAAGAAATGGAAAGACATTCCCTGCTCATGGATTGGAAAAATAAATATTGTCAAAATGTCAATACTACCCAAAGCTATCTACACATTCAATGCAATCCCAATAAAAATTGCACCAGCATTCTTCTCGAAGCTAGAACAAGCAATCCTAAAATTCATATGGAACCACAAAAGGCCCCGAATAGCCAAAGGAATTTTGAAGAAGAAGACCAAAGCAGGAGGCATCACAATCCCAGACTTTAGCCTCTACTACAAAGCTGTCATCATCAAGACAGCATGGTATTGGCACAGAAACAGACACATAGACCAATGGAATAGAATAGAAACCCCAGAACTAGACCCACAAACGTATGGCCAACTCATCTTCGACAAAGCAGGAAAGAACATCCAATGGAAAAAAGACAGCCTCTTTAACAAATGGTGCTGGGAGAACTGGACAGCAACATGCAGAAGGTTGAAACTAGACCACTTTCTCACACCATTTACAAAAATAAACTCAAAATGGATAAAGGACCTAAACGTGAGACAGGAAACCATCAAAACCTTAGAGGAGAAAGCAGGAAAAGACCTCTCTGACCTCAGCCGTAGCAATCTCTTACTCGACACATCCCCAAAGGCAAGGGAATTAAAAGCAAAATTGAATTATTGGGACCTTATGAAGATAAAAAGCTTCTGCACAGCAAAGGAAACAACCAACAAAACTAAAAGGCAACCAACGGAATGGGAAAAGATATTCGCAAATGACATATCGGACAAAGGGCTAGTATCCAAAATCTATAAAGAGCTCACCAAACTCCACACCCGAAAAACAAATAACCCAGTGAAGAAATGGGCAGAAAACATGAATAGACACTTCTCTAAAGAGGACATCCGGATGGCCAACAGGCACATGAAAAGATGTTCAGCGTCGCTCCTTATCAGGGAAATACAAATCAAAACCACACTCAGGTATCACCTCACGCCAGTCAGAGTGGCCAAAATGAACAAATCAGGAGACTCTAGATGCTGGAGAGGATGTGGAGAAACGGGAACCCTCTTGCACTGTTGGTGGGAATGCAAATTGGTGCAGCCGCTCTGGAAAACAGTGTGGAGGTTCCTCAGAAAATTAAAAATAGACCTACCCTATGACCCAGCAATAGCACTGCTAGGAATTTATCCAAGGGATACAGGAGTACTGATGCATAGGGCCACTTGTACCCCAATGTTCATAGCAGCACTCTCAACAATAGCCAAATTATGGAAAGAGCCTAAATGTCCATCAGTTGATGAATGGATAAAGAAATTGTGGTTTATATACACAATGGAATATTACGTGGCAATGAGAAAAAATGAAATATGGCCTTTTGTAGCAACGTGGATGGAACTGGAGAGTGTGATGCTAAGTGAAATAAGCCATACAGAGAAAGACAGATACCATATGGTTTCACTCTTATGTGGACCCTGAGAAATTAACAGGAACCCATGGGGGAGGGGAAGGAAAAAAAAAAAAAAAAAAAACAGGTTAGAGTGGGAGAGAGCCAAAGCATAAGAGACTCTTAAAAACTGAGAACAAACTGAGGGTTGATGGGGGGTGGGAGGGAGGAGAGGGTGGGTGATGGATAATGAGGAGGGCACCTTTTGGGATGAGCACTGGGTGTTGTATGGAAACTAATTTGTCAATAAATTTCATATAAAAAAAAAAAAAAAAAAATTTAAAAAAAAAAAAAAAAAAAAAAAAAAAAAAAAAAAAAAAAAAAAAAAAATATTATGTGTACATTGAAAGAGGTTCAAAATGTTAATTGGAGAAATCTGACCTAAAATCCACATTCATTCAGGGCTCCTTATGCGTGGTCCATGGTTCTCCGAGAAGTACATGAATGGGCTTTCAGGACACTGTAGTTGTGAGTCTGCCTATAAAAGTCTGCCTATTCATTTTTTATGGAGGAAAGAGTGTATCTTCTTTATCAGATTTCCAAAGGCATCTGCAACTCTCAATGGCAGTGGTGGTTCACAATGTTTAGCTCCCATTAGCATCTCCTCCTTTTAAGTTCAGTCTTACACAGACAAATTGGAGAATTAAAATATTTACTGTGTATGCACATGCAAATTGCTGATGTTGATGTGGAAGGATTTTAGTTAAACTTCCTCTCTAAAAATGCATCAAAGCCAGGAACAGCAAGAAAAAGACAAATGAAGGTGAATGCTGTAAAAAACCATCAACAGTGCGATGAGGATAAACAATCCCAAACTGCAAAACATGAAGCATAACTGTCAAATCCTTGATGCCTAGCTTGAGACCAGAGTGTTTGCTGGCATCTGGCACAAGTCTTCTGCAATCTGGAGAAAAGTGATTTCCACCAACGTGTCACTGTCCTGCATGGAAGTGGTAAACAAAGTATTCCTGATATCATGGAATTTACATGCTAGTGTGGGAAGACAGAAAATAAAGTGCTCAAGAAGAGAATTTCTGATCATGATAATGCTCCAAAATAAAACAAGGTGATCTCTGTTGTGTATTTGAGGATCTATGGTCTTTGAGAGGGTGACATCTGAACTGAGACCTGACTGACAGCAAGACGACAGCCTGGCAAATATTTGGGGCCAGAGTTTTCCAGAAAGGGGGAAAAGTAAGTAAAAGGAATCTAAGGCAGGGGTGATCTTGGCAGGAATAAGGAATTATAAGAAGGTCATTATGTTTGGCTTCAGCCAGTGGAAGAAGTGGTAGGAAAATGTATATGTAAATGTTATAAACCATGATGAAATAATTAAATACCATTCATTATTATTATTGTTTTTAATCTGGAAATGGAAAGAATTTAAAGTGGACTAATTTCTTCATCTTTTGTAGAAACGTATTTGTATGTACTTTTAAAGTTAACACATGTTGTTAAATAGCATAATGATTCCAACCTCTTAAAAATTTAGAACTAATTTCTTAATATTTAAATATTAATATCTCTGTGGTAAAGAAAATGTGAAAATAGTTCAGCATTTCCTTTAGTTACATTTTTTTCTTCTTCTGGTAAATTCAAAGAAAATTTAATAATTTCTTTTAAAAGTAGCATTGGTGTAGTTGTAGTGTTGGCAAATTTTTCTCTCCTCCCTTCCTTCCTTCCTTCCTTCCTTCCTTCCTTCCTTCCTTCCTTCCTTCCTTCCTTCCTTCCTTCCTTCATTCCTCCTTTCTCTTATACAGATGGGATGTGCACAATATGTCTGAAATGATGTTCACCAAATGGCAATGATAAATATTTTCACTTATCTGTTTGTTTATTCTTAGTTTAACAACAGACATGAAATGTGATTCAATTAAAGGTATTCATATTAACATTTTGTGGGGTTTTTGCTTCTATAATTTTTGCTCTTACTTTCATTGGCCTAAGAGACTGAGTGATTTTGTGCTTGTGTTTCTTTCTTTCTCTCTTCATTTCTAGCATTTAAACATGTTACCTAAGATCTTTGATCATCTTTTATAAATTGTAGCTTTCTTACATTTTTCAGAGACAGTGCAATATGAACAACTTTATCAAGATATTTCCTAGCCTTTTCCATACTCATGAATTGAACACTTTCCTTCAGCCCATCATATTAAATAGAATCTTATTATTTTTGCATTGATCTTTAGTATCTTTCTACTGGTGAGACCTATAAACTAATACCTAATGATAAATTTTAGTAGCTAATGGCTGTTAATATGACAGGTTTAAAAATGACTCTTGCTGTTCATCAATTTTTCTTTGCTTATGGGAGTTTTGGAACTGCTAGTTTCTATTTTTGATATATTCTTTTTCATGATATTCTCGAAACAGTTGTACCCATTTATCTTTAGGTTTATACATAAACACATGTCTTAGAAAAAGCATTTTTGTCAGTAAATTAATTTTAAAAGGTTTGATCTAATTTATTCATTTTATATCACTTTTAATTAACTGGGTCCAAGATTGTTCCTTGAATTCAAAGACTAGAAAGTATGAATGCTGTGATAGATTGTAGTATTGTTTCCATTTCTTCACTTTCTTCATATTATAGGTATACGCATACATGCTTTTTACTATGTATTATTATAGTACCTCACATAGTCTATTAGGTAGAATTCCTTGTCCACTTAATTTTGGACCTGGCCATGTGACTTGCTTTGGCCAATGAAATGTAGAAGTAAGCTGAAACTTTAAATGTGTTTCCATTTGTTGCCATTTGGTTTAGTCTCTTGTGCTTTGCTGCCTGCCCCAGGTACTTCTTGCCTCAAAATAATGAGAAAAAAAACAAACAAAAAAAGAACAGACCTGAACTTTACCTGCAGTTGGAGTCCAGTCAAACACACAACAATTTAAGTGAGACCAGCCAAGGTCACCCAAACTCAGTTGGCACATAGGGCCATAAATGAAAAGACACAAATGCTTATGGCTGTAAGCCACAGAGAATTTAGAGGTTTTTTGTTTGTTTGTTTGTTTTTTTTTTGTTTTTTTCTGCAGTATTAGTGCTGCAATGGGTGATGAGTCTGATCATTTAAAAAATTAGATATCTGGGGCACCTGGATGGCTCAGTCGGTTAAGCATCTGACTCTTGATTTCAGCTCAGGTCATGATCTCCCGGTATCCTGGTCATGGGTGTGAGCCCCACATTGGACTCTGCACTGGCGGTGTGGAACCTGCTTGGGATTCTCTCTCTCCCTCTCTCTCTGGCCCTCCCCTGCTTGTGCTCATTCTCCCTCTCTCTTTCTCTCTCAAAATAAATAAATAAACTTTAAAAAAATTTTAAAAAGCTAGATATCTTTACTTACATTCTAGTTCCCCCCCACACACAGTTGAAACACTAAGATCTTCATTCATTAAATTGACTCTTGTATGAGATTCCAGTTGTGGTTCTGTGAGTTACTAGCTCTATGCCGCTGAAAAAATTGTCTTGATCTCAGTGAGCCTAAGTTTTTTCTTTTGCAAAAGTTGGATAGTAATATCTTCTCTAAAAAAAATAATAATAATATCTTCTCTATAAGACTAAAGATATATGTGAAATAATTTAACACAGATATAGATATTAAATAGGCATTTAACAAAACTGTCATTTAATGTTCACATTGGACTTATTCTTAACTGAGCATCATTTTTGAATGTACTACTCACCACTTTATAAGTTCTTACCTGGGATTTTTGAAAATTAATGCAAATCTCATTATACATATAACAATCTTAGGTTGAATAAACGCAGACTTCTGAAATAAATTTCACTAAATAAAAAGGCAGGCTTATTAGATCCTACGATTTTTATCATACCATCAGTAAATATTTATAAAATATTTGTAAGGCCTTTGTCAAGGTAGCAGCTCAGACAAGGAAATGCCAAGATACTTATTTTTGTGAATGACACTTCAGTCAAGATGAGACCACATGACATTTCAGATCAACCCACAGCCTATGGAAAACAAAGCCTCCGGAGAGTCACAGTAGAGAGAAAAAAAAAATGAGTCATGGATTCATTAAATGGAAGTTAAGTCTGAACCAAGATAACAAAATTATGCACAGATAAGAACCAGTGACTACAAATAAACCATGCGTATGTGAGGTGGTTAGATACATGTTTCTGCCTAGAACGCCACCTATTTTCTGCGCTGTTGAGAAAAAGAGATTAAACTGAGTAAATATTAATCAGTAATGTCCAGAGTGACTGCTACACTTGATTTCAAAGGTGATAAGTTGTGTCCTGCATGTGTACCAGGTGACTCTTAAGTATCAGGCACTATTCCTATAAGGCTTGGTAAATTGGCGAATAAGACAGGATGGCTCTGCTGCCATGGAGTCCACAGTCTGGCATATAAAGTTTGTGTTAAAAAAAAATTTTTTTTCAGCGTATTTCTTGAATCTACATAGCTCTTTCTCGCCTCTGATCGGAACCCTTGCACATGTTTGTGGCTGCTCTTACCTCTACCTGGAAGGCTCTTCTTTTGGAAGTCAACTAGATGCAATTACAAACTGCAATTGTTATAAAGCAATGGAAATGAGTATAGAAATAGAGCGGTAACATGTATGCAGAAACTGGAAGGATGACAAGGAACGAGGCATCTGAGAAGGGATGGAGCAGGACATCTCAGAGAAAAGGGAGCCTTGCCTCCCCTGGAAGTGAAAGGAAACCACTGTGGCTGGTGCATGAAGGGTAAAAGTGAGAGCCAGAGCCAGGTCATGCTGGCTTGTGGGTAAGTGCATGTTCCTGAAAAGGGTAAGGATGTTATTAGAGGAGAAGTGAGAAGCTAAGGACGTTGTTTGAAAGGAAAGGAAAGGGGTATGCATCATTCGTTTCCACTTTAAAATCTTACTTTGTTTAAGTGGAGAATGATTGGGTTTGGGGAAGAGAGAAAATGGGAGAAATCCAGGTGACTGGTTAGTGGTGACCAGAAGTAGGTTGATGGTTACAGAAATAGAGGTGGGAATATTTGAGAGATATTTTGGACATAGAGACCCAGCACTTGATGATGGATTGGATGTTAGCAGTGACTTAGGGGAAAACTTAAAGATGACTTCTAGGTTTCTACAAAGTTGAATAACAGTAGTCAAAGGAGATCACTTTGCAGGCCAGGCTGCTGGCTACAGACATGCTTAGATGACTGATCAGGAATAACATTGATTTAAAGAAGGGCTTTGATCATAAAAACTGAAGTACAGACAGAGCACAGTGGCAGGCGGGACTCAGAGAAGAGAGAGGCACAGACAGGCATAAGTCTAGACAGGTCATGTTCACAGGCTATTCTTAGTCTGGAGACCTGGTCCCACCACCATGTTTCAATATAACACTAGGCACCCAGCAAGGGTGGGAAGCAGCATCAAGGGAGCGAAAGACGTTGCAGAATCAAGCATGGATGAGAACAATTACTGGTTGCATGATCTTGTGTGAATTACTTGAATTACTTAACCTTTTAGAGCCTCCAATTCCTTATTTATAAAATAGGATGAAAATATTTACCTTGTATATTTGTTATGGAGATTAATTTGAGCAATGTTTACAAAATACCTTGCATATAGTAGATGCTTAAAAACGTAGTTCTCTTGGCCTCCCCACTGTGTAAATTAATTCATATCATTGAGAGAGCTCTCACTCATTCAGCTACGTGACTAATCAAATCCTGACACTAAAGGGCTTGGTTCTCGTCCAGCTTCCTTCAAGCTGTGGAGTGCGGAGTGGGGAGATAGGAAAAAGAAAGGAGGGAACTAAATATTATGGTATATTCTAAATCATATAGTGGAGTCTAAATCCCATTTCATTATATACCACATTACATGGTGTTAAATTCTTTAATTTTTATATCTTGGTAGCAACTTTGTGAGAACAGTATTCTTTGGTTTCTTTTGTAAATAAGGACTCTTGGGCAGAATTTGGGAGATCTGAGCGAGGTTACAGAGCTCCTGCCACAAGAGCCAGGATTGGAACGTGCTGAGTCTGAAAGCTTGCACATTTCTCACTCTACATTGTGCAGCCTCTGCAAAGATCGGCCTTAACACAAGTGAAGTTCCCAAAGGAGGAGACTTGTCATCTACACAATAGCTTTTTTTTTTTCCTTTTCCTGGGGTGGATAAGAGGGCTCTATTTGTGGGGAATAGTTTGGGAGGATTTACATCCTCTTTGAATTTGGAAGGGCTGAATCATTCATTCATGGAATTTAGTCATCCTTCTTTATTTTAGACAGGAGAGACTTCTGGGCCCCTGAAAAGTTGTTTGACACCCTAAGATCATTCAGCTGGTGACATTTTGGCATTTTAGCTATGTCAGTTCAATAGTCCTTCAGTGTTTCTCTGATGCCTCAGGCATTTCCTCCTTTGGCTTTTTTTTTTTTTTTTAATTGAATCCATGATTCAATCCTACTAGCAGCAATAGTGATTTTTTTCTCAGTAATATGACCAGTAAGAGACACACACACATGCACGCATATCTCCCCTTGGATAGCTAATTGTCATCTCGATTTTGATATGATCAAAATAAAACTCTTAATTTCTCTGCCTCAAATCTGCCCACCTTCCCCTACGGTCTTCCCTTCTTAATAAATGGCAACTCTAGGACGTGAACCTCAGCTATCTTCAACTTCTGCCTCTCTATGGAAATTGACACCCAGAGGTCTGACAGTCCTGTCTTTGAACTGTTGCAAAGTGGAGGCACTGAAATCTCTCAGAAACATCTTTTGCCTGGGCTACTCTGATAACCTCCTGAATACTTCTCTCTCTCCTTCCTCTGGATTTCTTTGTTCCCATTCTTTTCAGAGGAGCCAGACCCGTCCATTCACAAGGGAAGAGGCAAAGTCTGGATGGTGGTTGCCCACACCCTGCTTGATCCAAACTCTGATGACATCATCGCTGACTTTTCTCTCACACCCTCTTTGCTCTAGCACACCAACCACTTTAATACCTCCAACATGCTAACAAACTGCCACCTCAGGGCTTTTCTATTTGCTAATCTTTCTGCGTAGAATTCTCTTCTCCGAGATAGACAAATAGCTTCTTTCTACACCTTGACATTTCTGCTAAAATAATCACCTTGTCACAAAGTCTTTCTTGACCACTCACTATAAAATGGCAACCCTATCCCTGTACTTCAGCTCTCTTTCCTCCATAGCACTGATCACAGCTTAATACTGTATAAGTTTGTTTATTGTTTTCCTCACAACACCCTCCATCTTGCTTTGCATGTATGGTCCATGAGGACAGAGTTTTTTCTCAGATTTGCTTACCGTTGGAATCATGTTTGGCTTGAGCCAGGAATTCAGTTCATATTGGTTGAATGAATAAATTGATGTTAATATTTATGATAGAAATTGTCATTCTTGTAGATTGAGTCAAAGTTCTTAAGTATATTCATTTTAACTATTTTTTTTCTTTGATTGCTCTTCCACCCCTGACCCCTGGCTTTATTGCAATTAACTGTGGCTTTGGTAAGAAATACTCTCAATTTTGGGGAATAGCAATTTCAACAGTAAAACATTAGTATTGAATGGATAATATGAACAAGTCATTTCTGGAAAAATATTGTGAAATAAAATACATCTCCTTAGAGCACATTTCCTTGGTGTAGAATATTTCCTTATTCCCATGCAACACTAGATTCTGCTGCATGTATTTGCTTTAGAATTTCATGTTTATTATATTTGGGAAGCCAGAACTGAATAAAAATGAAAACTTTTTCTAATGCTATCAACAGATATGTTATCAAGAATTTTTAATCTATTTTTAGTAAGTTTAATGTGTAGTAGAACTGTTCTCTTTTTTTCTTCCTGATTTAATTCCCATTGACCATCATTTGTGCTGCAAAGATGAAGCTCTATACTTTAGCTTGTCTTTCAGACAAACTAAGACTGTTGTATTGAATTCCGAAGCAAGCATGTGCACTTGGAATTAGAAGTCCACTGTCAGTGGAGAGAACCTGTGGTAGCCGTCTCTCACCTCCTCTTCTGTGATGTGATACAGCTAATCCCAGCCAAACTACTTGAAATGCTTGTTACTGCTGCAATCTCAATGAATTTAGAGTGGTAATCAATTAACAGTAAATAGGTTTCTTTGTCAATTTGGAAGCATCCCAATGAAGGTAAAGAGAAAGTGGAATAAGGTGATAAATAATTTATAGCTGGAGAGAATCCTTAATTCCTTCAGCCCACTCATAGGTTCTAAATTATTTTTTAGGGGTAACATGAGACCAATAACCAGAAACCTGGGACACAAATTAACTCTGTGTAAGAAAGAGATTTTTAAACTGAGGGATGTGCCGGTTTTGCTGCGTACACCTGGATTTTATACAAATGATGCAATTGCAAAAGGGCCACTTGTCTGTGACCCTCCTGAGGTCTCTTTTTTGCCATTTCTCTTGTTATCTTGATTTGCCTCTTGATCTCTCCTCCAGGATTATTTTCAGACTTGCTTGCATCTCATTTTGTACCAGTAAAGCGCATGTGTTAGTGCACACACGCACGATTGCTGTTTTTATCCTCCTCTGGTAACTCTTTTTCTATGTCTCTCAGGGTCTCATCTTGGCTAGGCTTTCCTTTTATTTGTATCTTGACAGCTTGGAGGTGGTTATTAGGACATTTAGAGCTCTGAGGCTTGGATGCCCAGCAAGGATGTAATTCCCCATTCGTTACCTGTCTTCCTTCCCCTGCTCTGCCTAGGTATGGGTAATAAAGGCCTGTCTTCCCAGGCTCAATTCCTAGGCCGAAGGGGAATGGGTAGTAATGTTTCAGCAGCTCCTTCCTCCCCAGTGACATCTGGGGATAGTGAATTCACAATGCAGTTTTCCCACCCTCATGATGCACTGATAAAGTCAGGCTGCTGACAAGGAGGTCTGGCTTCCTGGTGTTCTCCTTAATCTTCTGCCCCAGTGCCTAAGTCTAGAGGCTAGCCCTAACTGTTGACTATGGCTCTGGGTCACCCTTTTAGATCCTGGCAGCCCCTTAACAGGGTTTGCATCCCACTTTTGGTTATTTTTGTTTTACATTGTCCTATGTGGACTTCCCTTATCTGGAGCTCTTATATACATCGTATTGAGAACTGCCCCCACCTTGAACTTCCTCACTCCACCTTTAGAGTTTGACCTCTATACCAAGTTGAAAAATGAGAACTCCCTGGTCCAACTGAACTTGGTGATTTTGTATTCTAGAAGAGGGACAGCTCTTTCGTTTTCTCTAGATCTACTCATTCTATGCTAGTTTTAGTGATCTGAGAGCTTTGGGGATTTGGGAGTGGGATTAGGTCTCCATGCTAGTGCATGTCCAATAACAAAATCACCACCACCCCTAGAAACAGAAGTAGATTTATGTGAAGCTAAAGAATCTTAAATTTCCAGGTCTTTGTTTGCATGGGCCCCTTCCGATGCCCTGGCAGGGGCTTCAGCAATGTGTTCACAGAGACATATGATTTTGTAAATTTGCAAAAGTAAGATATTTTAACTGCAACCAATGATACCCATTGTGTCATTTCACTCCATCTTCCAATCTGTCGTATTTATACTCATGTCGCAGTGGGCCAGGACGTATTTTTGATCTGGCTAAGTAGAATGTGAGTGAGAGATACATTTAGTTGCAGTTTACTGGCACAGATTTATGTGCATAGCAATTACTTCTATGAGTAAGCCATGGCTAGTAGGCAGCCTTGAAGGTGCAAAGCTCAGATATCCCTTCAAGAGAACCTGTTGCCCTACTTCCTCCAGCCTCCGCACCTTCAGCATCACACCAAAACCGTGCTTTCCCAGGGCTGCCCTAGCCAATGAGTCTGCACGGTCTGAGTTCTAGAGCCGGCCCATTTCTGCCAATTGCAGAATAAGCTGTCTTTGCCCTGGAGCCTCGACTTTCTCAGAGCTGACCTGCAGCCAGTTCTCCTCCATTCTGTCTTTCTTTCTGCAGGTGTCAGGTCCTCCTCACATTCGAAGGGTTCTATCTTCTGTCCTTTCTCTTTTTTATCTTCTATGGGCATTCTCCCTCAAGAAATCTCTTGTACATCGAATTTCAACCTGGTGTCCACCTCAGAGGACACGAACTGACACCGTTAAAGATTTCACAGGTGAGTTTGTGTCAGCTCTTTCTTTAAACTGAAGTTTGGCTAATGGGTCTGATGCTAATGATCTTCACCCACATCATATTGCCTTTTTATATGCCTAGTGCTCCATCAACCAATCTTTGACTCCTTAACCCGAATTTCAGATTGCGGCCATCTAGTTTTAGTCACTTGCCAGCACCTTGCAATATTTTCCACCTCCCCTCCTGACTTCAGAGCGTTTTTGCCAATGTTCTCATCCACTACCACCCTACCTACATACCGCACGCTACCCATACAGATTCTCTCATTCCTAGGACAAACCTTTGCTTATTATCTTTTCCCTGTCTGAGATACCTTTTGCCCCAACTAGACGTAGGCATATTTCTTATTAATTATTTTGCTGAGATGACATTGACAACAGAAACATAAAACTTGTAATATACCATTCCAATGAGGGCATCTGTGATAAACTAGTAAATAAGCATCATTAATTCAAAAAAGCATGTAAGATTAATCATTGTTCCAGAAAACTTGGAATGTCCTGAAATATTATAGGCTATTTATGAAGGAAACTTGATATTTTCTCAAATTTGACAATTATAAAGTTAACTATTACCAAATGAGTCGTGAAGCTTATAGAAACTTTTCCAAAATGCTATTATTATTATTATTATTATTATTATTATTAATTTATTTATTTTTACTGAACCACAGTAAAGACTTATTATCTATTTTCTATTGAATTGTGTTGTCCCCAAATTTCATATGTTGAAGCCCTAACCATCAATATGACTGTATTTGGATATAGGGCCTATGGGAAGGCAAATAAAATAAAAATGAGGTCATAAGAATGGGTTGGTAGGATTTGCATCCTCATGAGAGGAGATATCACAGAGCTTGCTCTCTCTTTCTCTTGTTTCCTATCCTGCCTCTCAGCCATGTAAGGACACAGTGAGAAGGCAGCTAGCTGAAAGCCAGACAAAGGGCTCTCACCAGAAACCAAGCCCTGTCAGAACCTTGATTTTGGGCTTTATAGCCTCCAGAACTGTGAGAAAATTTCTGTTGTTTAAGCCACTCCATCTAAAGCATTTTGTTAAGGCAGCCCAAGTTGACTAAGGCACTATCTTTCCCTTCTTTCTACAGATCAGTGATTTTCAACTGGGTGTGATATTTTTCCTCACAGGGAATATTTGACAGTGTCTGGAGACATTTTTGATGGTCACAACTGGGGGGATGCTACTGGCATCTAGTGGGTAGAGGCCAGAGATGCTGCAAAAATACCTATAATTCATAGGGCAGGCTGTCTCCTCTTCCCCCCTCCCCCCAGCTGCTCCCACCAAAGAATTACCTGGTGCAAAATGGCAATAGTGCAAAGATTGCAAAGCCTGATAAACCATGCTATAGAAAATCATATAAAATCATGTCTTATGAAGAGGTGATTAAAAAGGATATAGCCAATTATATGGAAAAAGGTATTATAGGAAGATGTTAAGTGGGTAATAAATATATTTTCTAGGTTTTGTTTGTGATGTTTTCATATTTTTAAAACTTATAATTTATACATTCTTCTTTTCCTGAGTAAAAATTTAGTTCTAAACCTGATTTGGTACTCTTTTTTATAAGACATTCCTCAAAATTTTATAATCTTCAGCTCCCCAAATCCTGAATTCACCCAGTTTAGAATTATGATTAAACACTTATATACAACACTAGTAAATTTTTATTTCATTATGACTCTGGACCTCAACATTATAATTTTATTTTTTTGAGTATAGTCTGACCATCTAAAAATGCTTAGTAAAGTTTAAGGTAAAAGAACATTTTTATAAGTGGAATAAATGCTGTCATTATTGTATATGTAGGCAAGAGATTTGGCCTTTTGCACTAAATCCTCTTTGCCCTTTGCAGAAGATTTTCCTAAGCTGTTAAATAATAGAGCATTCATGCAGTGTATCTTGGGGTCTCTTCTTTAGTGGTGTATGTTCACATGGGAGTCGTCCGTAACTCACCCACATCTTTCACCCCAGTCCTGAAAATTAATTAACACATCCTGCCAGTTTTGAAATTTCTCACATATTTCTCGTGATCTCAATATTTTATTTAGGGCCTCCTTCATGCTTCCATTGGACAGCTGAACGGTTTCCTTTGTGGATCACCCAATTCTACTTCGTAGTCTACACAGGTACCAAGATGGTCTATGACCAATCTTTCTATCAAGGTCATCTATCCATCTGAGCATTGTCATTGTATGTTTAAAACCATTCAATGATTTTCCATTTGTATTTCTGTTTGTATCAGAACTTGTTCTTCAGAAGAAATCTCCAGCAGAGCCCAATGAATGACATTGATCCAACTGCATCAGGTAAAGGGCCAGAGCCTCCCCTCCTTAAACCATCTTTTACCCCATATCCTTCTCTGTGGTCCCTGGGGCACCTTCATGGTACACATGTATGACTGGAATGACAGTAATAATTTATCATGCAAACAAGCATAGATTGCTAGTTTTGCTGGGATAATAGGTGAAAAGTGAGGCTGTCCTGGGCATACTGGAATGTATGAACGCTTCCAGTGTTTATTAAAATATAACTTGCAGATCTCATCTGCAAATCAATCCAATCAACTTGGCTTGCAGATTTCTGGGCCACAATCTGTATCCAGAGAATCATAATCTTGAGCACACGGGAAGTGCACAGGGTGGCTCTAGAAGGACAGTTGCCACTGCTCGATAGCAACCTCAAACTGATTTGCTAACCCTTTCCGGCTGTCCCAACCATGTCCTGTGTTCTCCAAACACCACTGATTGTAGAGATTGTCTTTGTGTACATTGCTTTTTCTTTCTGGACAGCTTTCGTTTTCTATTTCAGAGACTGTCAACCTCTCTGGGACCCATTTCTGTGCCCCTCAGGCAGAGTTGAGTGCATTCCTCTATCGTCCAACAGAACATAATGCATTTTATTGCTGACCTTATCTTAATGGATTATTGTTACACTATTTTATGTATCTTTTTTTTTTTTTTCATTAAATCGTGAGCTTCTCAAGGGTAGGGGCAATGTCTTACTAATTTCAGAACCTATCCCAATAACTTGGCACATAATAATTGCCCAGTAAGTGGTTGATGAATAAAATACATTTAACCTCCAACTATCCAACAATTTATTTTTACTGAGTGATTATATTATTATGTTGTTTAGAAAAGTATTTAAATGAATGTATGGACATTAAAGTTTTAAATCAAATATGTTTGAACGTCTTATCATAAGGCATTTTTGAATCGGAAAGGGTGTAGAAATCCCTTAGATTTCTACATTTTACAGATGAGAAACTGAGGCTCAGAGCAACACATCAAAAATAGAGCAAAGATGCATCTCTAGATCTGAGGTGACAACAAAAGGCTATGTTCCTTACACTTTTTAAATCCCTTCCCTAAGAGGTAATGCCTGGCACAAATACTGGGACTACGTACTGAATAACATTATGATGTCATAATGTTATTGGTTGGATTCCTTAGGAAGAAGAGTCTGAGATGGAATTTAGCTGGCAGGATGTTTATTAAGGAGCACCTTCTAGATGAACACCTGTGCAATGGAAGGGAAAAAAAGCAGGACTGGGCAGAGAAAGAGGTTGAGCTTCAATACGGTCCTAATGGTGGCCTCTGTTGATCCCCAAAGAGCTCCAGAGCCAGAATAACCCTTCGTGTGGTCCTTAGCTGAGTTAGGATGGCCAGCACTTCATATCCCTGTGTTGAATGAGGGCCACTCTAGAAAAGGTGTGACCTTGGATGAGGCACTTCTCTGCATTTGCAGTAATTCCTCATAGGCTGAGAGTCAAGGGCTGTCTACTGGTAGAACTCCTAGCATCTGGGCATCAAGCTGTTCCTTGAAGGGAGAATCTAGGCAACAGAGCACAGTGTTTCCACAGTAAGCTTTCCTAAGGACAGATGTTTATATGGATACAGATGAGGATTCAGGTCTGAATCAGGTAAACTCAGTTAACAGAGGAGCTGGGGTTGTCAGTTGGGTCTCAGTTCACAATGCAGTTGTGTGTATAGTGATACATAGTAGCAAATTTATGAGAGACCTCTGAAATTCTGAAATTCTTCCTGTGATCTTTTAGAGACTTTCTTTGTCTGGGGCGCCTGGGTGGCTGGGTCCGTTGGGTGTCCGACTTTGGCTCAGGTCATGATCTCAGGGTCCATGAGTTCGAGCCCCGCGTCGGGCTCTGTGCTAACAGCTCAGAGCCTGGAGCCTGTTTCCGATTCTGTGTCTCCCTCTCTCTCTGACCCTCCCCCGTTCATGCTCTGTCTCTCTCTGTCTCAAAAATAAATAAACGTTAAAAAAAAAATAGAGATTTTCTTTGTTAATATGTTGGAATATATGTAGAATTTTAGTGAATTCCTTTTAGCATGTATTGCTGAAAGTTTTTTCAATTATTATTTGATATCTTAACAAACTTCTTAATATAAAATAAGCTTTTCTTATATTACAAAAATGAATCTTGCAGTCATGGTGAAAATTTTGAAAATATGTTGAAATAGATTTCCTAAGATTTTACTTAAATTTCTTTTTAAAAAAATTTAATGTTTATTTATTTTTGAGACAGAGAGAGACAGAGCATGAATGGGGGAGGGTCAGAGAGAGAGGGAGACACAGAATCTGAAGCAGGCTCCAGGCTCTGAGCTGTCAGCACAGAGTCCGACATGGGGCTCAATCTCACAGCCCGCGAGATCGTGACCTGAGCTGAAGTTGGACACTTAACCGACAGAGCCACCCAGGCACCCCTTATTTAAAATTTTCAAATGCATATGTATATGTGAAGTTGGCCTGAATTCCTATTTTGCCTATTTTTATATTTAGATATTAAGATTATGCAAAAAATTATAAAATAAGCTGGAAAGCTAATCATGTATTTTTATTCTATACAGAAGGATTTATAAAGTATGATACTTTATTATTTTAATTTGGTACATTTTTGCCAAATGATTCGCTGCTTAACTTTTAAATTCTTCCCATGATTTCTGAGTCTTCTGGGTCGATTTCACTAACTGCATTTCCTGGGAAAAAATGTATAGTGTGTTGATATTTTTAGAGTGTTAGCATAGGCTGATATATAGTATTATTTTTAATCACCTCTGTACTGTACCATATACCCTTTCTCATTCTAAATTTCTGTATTCGGATTTTATTTTAAATTACTCTTTTTTTGGAAAATAGTTATTTAGATTGATTTCTTTTATGTTCAAAGAACTGCTTCTTACATTAATTCTACTTTTTAATTTTTATTTTAAATTGTTAATTTATACATTTAAAAATGAATTAGTTTCTTCTGATTTTCTTAACATTGCTTTGTTGTACCTCCTTTCTAATTTGTGTAATTCAAGATTCAGTTAGCCTTTTTCTCCTTTTTTTGTACACAAATGTTCATATTTATTCATAACAGCAAAAAAAAATGGAAACAATCAAAATGTTCATCAATAGGCACATGGCTAAACAGATTCTGCTGCATCGACACCATGAAACAGCACCCAGAAGAAAAAAAAGGAATGGACTATTGATACATGTAAAGACCTGGACAGATCTTGAGATAATTATGCCAAGTAAAAAAAGTCAACCTACTGTATGATTACATAACATTCTCAGAATAACTAAATTACAGAGATGGAAAACAGATTAGTGGTTGCCAAGGGGTGAGGGATGGTGGCAGAAAGGGGAATGGGCGTGACCAAAAAGAGGTAGAAGGAGGGAGATCTTTGTAGTAATGGAATAATTCTGTATCTTGATTGTTGTAGCAGTTACACAAATCTACACATGTGATAATATAACAATATAACTACATATATTCATTGCCTCAATGTAATTTCCTGGTTTTGATCGTGTGCTATAACTAGGGACAGCATACCTTTGAGGGAAATGGAGTGAAAGATACATGGGACCTCTTTTTACTATCTTTGCCACTTCATGGAATCCATAACTCTTCTTTGTAAATAATAAAAGCATTTTCAATCAAGATGAATAGTTCTTTTCAGTAACATTGACCACTTTCCAGGTGTTTGGTATGCAGGTTTATCCTTAGTGCTACTTTAAAACCTTGATGCAATTGTTATTCTAATGTTTTAACATAAGCTATTTATGAGGTTAATATAAATTTTTCAAACATTTGAAATTTTTTGTTTAATGTTTTGACATTAATTTGTAGGGTTGTCATTATTGTTGTTTTTGAATTGGTTTCAAAGAATGTATACCGTAGAATTTCTGAAGTTTTCTTTTAAATTATTTATACTTTTTAAAAAGGGTTTCATATGTACTATTTTTGCAAAAGTTCCATGCAAAACTTTTTGTAAAAATTTCCACTTGAGAAAGAAGTGCATTATTTCTGTTTTCCATATACAGTTCAATATAAATATGTTAAATAATATTATTAAATATTTAGGATTTATTAAATAATTTTTAATCTTATTTACTTTTTAAAGCCTATAAATGTTTTATTAAAATATGTACCTCCTACTGTATTTCTATTATTTCTTTTTGTATTTTTAACAGTTTTTGCTTCCTGTATTTTATATTATGAAGTATAATTGCTTGACTCTAGTATCATTATTATAGATTGTATCTTCATACAAAAATAAAATATTGCATATTTAATTTTTGTTGAAATCTACTTTTTTGTTATTAATATAATTTGGCAATTTCTTTTTCCTTGGGTTTAATTGCTGCATTTTGTCCAAATATTTACTTGTAATTTTTTTGTCATTTTGCTTTAGGGAGGCTAGCTTTTGTTTTGTAGTCAAGTCTAAGGGTTTTTAGCATAGGTGTTTATTTTTATAAATGTTATGTTTGATTTCATTTTGTTATATTGTTTGGAGGTTTCTGTAAATTCTATTTTGATGTTTGCATGCTTTGCCTTTTTAAAGACTATTCTTTGCTCTTTCTTTGTTCAATTTTTTTTTTTTTTTGGCTTAACAATTTTCAAGAACCCTCCCCCACCCCTGCTGAAACAGTATTTTATTTTATTTTAATTTATTTACATTTGAATGTTTAGTTATTTTTGAGAGAGAGAGAGAGAGAGAGAGAGAGAGAGAGAGAGTGTCGGAGAGGGGCAGAGAGAGAGAGAGAGGGGTAGAAGATCTGAAGCAGGCTCTACTCTGACAGTAGCAAGCCTGATGTGGGGCTTGAACTCATGAACTTTGATGAGATCATGCTCTGAGCCCAAGTCAGACCCTCAACTGACTGAGCCACCCAGGTGCCCCTGTAAACAGTATTTTAGAGGTTACTTTTAAAATTTAAAATTAAAAAATGGGGGGGGGGGTAGGGGTGCCTGGGTGGCTTAGTCAAGCATTCAACTCTTGATTTTGGCTCAGATCATATCTCCTGGTTTGTGAGTTTGAGTCTCATGCTGGGCTCCGTGCTGACAGCTCGGAGCCTGCTTGGGATTCTCTGTCTCCCTCTCTGTCTGCCCCTCCCTTGCTCATCTCTCTCTCTCTCTCTCTCTCTCTCAAAATAAATAAACAATAAAATTTAAATAGCCTATTTGAACATGTATTTTGCTGATCATCAATGTCATGAACTAGAAGCTGCTGCTGCTCAGCTGCACTAAGTACCCATTTTTATTTACCTGTTTTTTTCATATAATGTGGGGTTTTTGGATAGATATTATTATTAAATTATTACATATTAGCATTAATAAGCTATTCTTTCCCAATCATTGTTCATATTTTATTTTTGTTTCACAATTATTACTATATTTAAGTGAATTCAGTGCTTGGTGTGCATCTTTTTATACTACAGATTCACTTCTTGGTCTCTTTTTGATTGATCTTTTGAACAGTTAAGAGTTTCAGGAAGAACTTTGGAAGATATCCTTTGTGAGCCTCTACATTACTAGGGATGATTTCTCTTGTGTGTTTTTTGTTTTTTTACTTGAATTATAACTTGGCTGAACATAGGGTTTGGTGGTAACTCTTTCTTTTCCAAAACATTTTTAAGTGTTTGTTTTGTTTTTTACCTTTCCTTTTAATGGCTTTTAATGTTCTATAGAAGCCAGCTTCACAGGTTTTCTTCTGAAAGAGATTATTCTTGTGGGTTCCTCCCCTAGCCTCAGGGATACAGGATTTGCTCCCTTTTTCTTGAAATTCACAACTTCAGAAAGTGATCGAGAAAGGTAAGACCTCGGATCATTCTTGAGATGTTTTCTAGGTACCCTCACAAACTTAGGAAACATTAGGAATGTTTTCATCTATTGGTAAAACATGAGAACATTTTACCGTGTTAGAAAAGCTTTACTTTTATACCGTTTGTTATTTATTGTCGTATTTGGGTTTTTTCTTTTTCTTTTTTTTTTTTATTTTCCAGGAAATCAGTTATCCATTTCTTAATCTTTATTTCCTGTCTTCTACTTTAATCATCTTTAATCACACAATTTTTCTTTTCTCGTCTTTCTGTTGGAGGAGGTCACGGAGAGGACGTGACCGCCAATTGACGCCGAGGCTGAATCCGGGCAATCAGAGCTCAATCCGGGCACTCAGAGCCCCCTCACCGCTTCCGGTTCTCGTTCTTGAAATGTTCGCGGATCCGCCCGCGCGCGGGCGGCTGTAGGGCTCCTGGTTCCTACAATGGGAAGTGTTTTCAGGGACAATCTTGAAAGAGCAAGGTGTCGTTGAGACTATCAGGATGTGTACGTGACGAACCCGTTAAAGTCTCCGTATAATCTTTTAGGAATCTGACTGGCAGGTGCGGCGTCGCCTCGTCTTCCGGTTGCCCAAGACAAGCCTCCAAAGTGAGTAAGTTCCCTCGCTTGTCACATCCGCTACCTACTGGTCTGGAGTGGCCTGCCTGTTTCTTCCGTCTCTCCTTGCCATACCTGTATGGGCCAGTTTTCCAAGGAGCACCTTTGGCATTTTTAAAGTGCTTAATTTTGTTGCCTATTGGACTGATTTTATTTGCTGTATTCTAACATCTAGCTCATCTTTTTATCCTGAGATTGTCTTGCTCTTCATAAAGATATATTGAGTGATTTAATTTATTACAATTCTATATTATAGTCTTAAAAAAAAATCCAGTTCCCCAATCCAGTCAGTTCCCTTTATATCTAGATGTTAACATGAGATTATTTCCTAAAGTCCATGTTTCTTTCCTTCAATGTCATTGGTAATAAAAATCAGGTTCCTGCAAAAATATAAGATATATTTTACCATTTCCCATAATAGATATTCTTTCAAAAGTATGTTTTTCTTTTGCATTTTTATGGCTTATGTCCGCTCCCTTTTAGTTTTTTCTTTTTTAATTTTTAATGTTTGTTTATTTTGGAGAGAGTGCACACACGCGTATAAGTGGGGGAGGGGCAAGGAGCGAGGGAGACACGGAATACGAAGCAGGCTCCAGGTTCTGAGCTGTCAGCATAGAGCAGGATGCTGGCTCTAATTTATGAAGTAGGAGATCACGACCTGAGCCAAGTCCGATACTTAACCGACTGAGCACCCAGGTACCCTTATGACCTCTCTCTTGTTAAAGTGCGGACTACTTTTATGAGTACCATGCTTATTTTTGTTTGGTTTTGCTCTTTTCTTTACCTGAATGAACAGAGTATATCCTACTATGATATTTACCTGCAAACAGTGTTGGTGGTTTCTCATGGGTTAGCCTCACTGGTCATTTGACAGCTTTTGTAGCTGTCTCAGATTTTTAAGCTGGAGATAAGTGTTGTTGGTGTTGAGTATCTCAAATTCCTGGTGTTTGGAGGCCCTTTCTATAATAAGATTCAGCTGGCGTTGAAGGGCTCTATTCCTGGTCCAGCTGCATTCCATTGCAGAGTTGGGGAGTAAATTCCTGAGTAATTGAAGCGCTCTTTAATTCTTCCTTTCACAAAGACAGTAAATAAGTAATCAACAGCCTGCTCACTGCTCCCAGATCTCCCAAGGTTAGACCTTCTCTACAGATGCATTAATATCAGTGGAGGTAAAGCATCACATTTTGATAAACCTTTCATCCCAGCCACAGTTTTTATATTTCTTGGAATTATCTTGCAGTGGGCAGAAAAAAGTACTATTTTCATATGGGTGTTGATCGCAGGAACATAGGGGGATGTTGGCAACATGACTCTGGCTACATCATAAAGCAAGCTGCAAGTACATAGATGGTGGAGTCTTCCCTTTATTCCTTAGGAATGTCTCCAAGACCCGGACAGAGGTCAAATGCTAGTAAGCTTGGTTGGTACTAGCCTTAGCGCTGAAGCCTGCCAGTATTAATCCTTTAGTTTCTGACTCATGGGGAGATTTGGGAGATCCCAAGTGTGTGACTCAAGGAACTAAAACAAGTGGCAGTTATTCAAACAGCTGAGAGATGTTGCAATATTTTACTCTTATAGCCATAGCAGTATAGGCATCTCCCTTATATCTCCTGCCCCCAACCTACCATTTTTCTTTAGAAAGATTCCTTGTTTAGTTACAATTAGTTACAATTACAATTGGGTGATTAATTATTTCTAGTTTCTAATGGGAATAAAACTTTGTATCACTTTTTGAGTTTTTAGGAGTACTTCATTGTGGGATACTATGAGGAAGCTGTCATGAAGTATGACTATTTATTTCACAAAGAAGGGAATAGAAACTCAAGAACTTTGTCTAAATTAACGTGGCCCCTGAGGAGAATCCTTATTTATTCTTCTGCTCCTGCCATATTGAAATTTTGTATCATATACTTTCCTATATGCAGCTGATCCTGTAAGAAATAGAACTATTGCCAAAGAAACTTTGGTTAGGAACTATGGATTTGAATCTCATCTTTGTTACTTACTTAACTGTTTGATCTTAAATGATGCAAGCTCTCTGAATGTAGTTTTGTTCACCTGTGAAGTATTCTGTCTGGAAGATCAAATAAAATGAAGGGTATGAAAAAACTTTGTCCTATCATTGCAATGTTAGTTGTCTGTGAACATGTGAATGTTTTATATTTTCTATGTGGTCTAAACATCCCTGTTATTTGTTTGATAACCATTTAAAGAATAGTGCGTTGTGCATGATATATTATACATATTTGTTCACTTAGTGCATTCGTGGCTTGTCAGTCTGCTTTTAAATGACTGGAATGAACTTATTTTCCCTTGATTTTCAGATAAGTTCTATAAAATCCAGAAAGAAATATTTAAAATAAGTTTTCACAACTGTATGTATTTAAGTAATGTTAGTGCCCTAAAATTATTGTTTATTTCTTATCTTTTACTGTGAGCATCATTATTTGAAGTAGTCTCTGCTTATTATACTATTTTATACTTATTACACGTATTGCTTGTCTTATTACTGTTAAATGGCAAGTTTCTTTTACTGTAAATTTTCACTTCATTCCTTTACTGCAGCTTAAAAATATAGGCATTCTTGAATATAATGAGGGAGAAAAGTATCTTTTATAAAATGCCCAAACGTTCTTTCGTTCTTGAGCATGTGGTTTCCTTTTTGGTGCAAAAAGAGAAAACTTACTGGTTTCTTTAATAAACCAGGGAAGCATGTTCATAGTGGAAGACCTGCGGGATGTTCTAGTCCGACTCTCGATCCCTTCCTCCCTGGCGATTTCCCACTGGTTTCTGTTTTCTCAGCTCTCACTCTGGGGTGTTCTTCTCCTCTTTTCGTTCAGGCCCCAAAGTGGGCACTGAGCATTCATTTCATTCTGTGTAAGCTTAGTTGAGGGCACTCTGAACATTTTACCAGACTTTATGAATGTGCAGGGATACAGTAGGAGACCTGGGGCACTGGCTTGATAGTTCCGGTTGCACTCCATGTGGGCTCTCTCTCATGGGCCCTATGCTGGGTCCATGCCTCGCCCTAGGCTGGCTGTGCTCGCTAGCCCCGGGGGGCCTGACCGTCTGGCTTCAATCTATGTATACCAGCATGTTGCAGTCCTTTCTAAGTAGGAAGACTATATAATTTATCATCTAGACCAGGACATTTATGAGAATAAAATGTTGGTGCTGTAAATAATTTCACTAGGATAAGAAGAATAACTGTCCTAAGAAAACTGGGATATATAGTTTCCAGAATGATGAGAGAATCCCATACAGTAATGAGCAGGAGGGAAGAATGTGAGGAAGGTGTCATATCCTCATAGAATAGTTTTTTTTTTTTTTAAGTGACCTGTATGAAAGAGCCAGCTAACCATGCTTAGATTCAACCAGCCATAAGCATTTTGACATTCATGTTTAGAAATAATTGTTGTATATTGCTAGGAGAATGTGAACCTAAACGTTGAGATTTGGCTTGCCAGCGAGTCTTTTTCAGAGGACGCACACAAATTCAAGAAATTTACGTTACAGTTTCGAGACTCCATTCTTAAAAATATTAACTCATAAACTTAGAAAATATGGCTTCAGATTCAGAGATCTAATTTATAAAATCCTACTTTGTCACCCACTTTTAGCTGTGTCAGCTAAATGGAAAAAATATCATCCCCAATAATGACTCCTGGAATTGCATGTTTGTATCCTGGCTTATTCTTTAATTGTCAGACACTTTTACTGTTTAAATTGCTCATGGTATTTTTGAAGCAAACCTTACCTGAAACCTAAGCAAAGCCCTGAACCATTCCTCTCCATTTTTCATCAAATGCTTCCACTCTACCTTCTTTCTCCCCCTCTACCCCACACGGACCTTTATCTGGCAGTAGAAAGAAAAATACATCTTATGAAAGCTTCGGAAAAGGATTCAATTCCCTACATCAGAGCTTCCACCTCTCGTGGGACCTCATTATTTCTTTGAGGTTCTTGCCCTGCAAATCAGGTCTGTCCTACTGGCCCTCCTTCCTGCTTTTTTAGCCCTCTGCTCTCCCATCAAGTTTGTCTAGATGGGTGCAACACACCGTTTTTCCAGCACTGGCTGATTCCTCAATACTGTAATTGTACTTATAATGTTTAAAACAACATGTTAAAAATACTAGATTTTTTAAATATAAAAAACACCTATGAAGACAGAGGAAGTTGGGAGTTTAAGAAATTTCTTAGGATAAGAAGATCAGGAGGACAACATGGATTTGGGAAAGTTTGCTTTCTTGTTAAGTGCAAAACAAACAAGGCAGGGAACAAAGGTTGGGGGTGGAAGTGGCTGACAAACATTACCAGAAACCTGAAACCAAAGAACAGACTTAAAAATCCTGTCTGCTCAGGTGAAAACTTGACAGGTGGCACCCTGAAGGTAGCTTGCGCTTGTTCAGGCTGCCCTACCCTGTGGCTTCTGATGTTCCTGAGCCTTTCTCCAGTAGTCAGACAGCTCGGGTGGCGTCTGGACACAGCACAACGCTCCCATACACTTTTTGCAGGACATTAGTACCTGGAGGCAGGCAGAGTCTCCTTCTCAGTGGAAGACGTCTTTTCCTTTTTCCTCTTTGTCACTGGTGGTGCGGAACGGCTTCTGCTCATCGTTCTCTTTTAATCTGGCCCGGTGATGAAAAAGACCTACTGGGGCCCGCCTGGCAGGTGAAACATCCAGATGCTAAGCTCCAGGATTAATTTGGCTAGCAGTGGCATCTGGGAGTCAGCTCCTCTCCCCTGGCTTGGCTGGTGGGCTGGGTTAACCCCTCACCGTCCAAAAGGCTCATTTGATGTGTCAAATTAGCAGTCCAGCTCTCTTGGCAGGAAGAGCCACACTGATGTTTTTTCAGCGCAGAAATCTGTATTTAAACATCAGAGCCTTGAGGTTTTATCACAGACTTTGTCCCATGAGGAACAAAAAAACAAACAGTCTCTGGAGATGATAAGGAGACTGAATGATGTGCATGCTTTCCAAGCAACCCCTGCAGAGTGTATTCTGAGTAGGGGAGGCTGTTGTCAGTGTCCATCAAAGGGAAGGAAAGGCAGAGACTGGGAAGAATGCTCCATTGAGTAAGAATGAGAGCAGATGGAAATATTATTTCAGAAAGCAACCGGGTACCCTCCCCACCCCATCACCACACACATATACGTACACACACACACACACCACCACCACCACCACCACCACCACCACCACACTCACCAGGCACCTTTTTTGCATTTGAATTTTGCTTTTGTTCCGTGAAACTGTCTGTCTTATTCCCAAAAGTCAAAAAGATTTATAATCTGACTGCCTTCATGAAATCTTGCCTCTACCATGGCGTTTTTTGTTGTTGTTGTTGGAAAGTTTACGACTGAGCGTCTGCAAGCAACAGTACTTTTGAAAGGGGCTCTAAATATTAAACTCATTTCAAGTGTGACTTGAGACTCAGGCAGACTGCAGGAGTGGTGACAATTTATTACTCTTCAGAAGCCCTAAAGCAGAGTAAATATAGATTTACCAGTGATAATATGAGAACAACAGATCAATTTGATTTTAAGTAAATCCTTCCCCCCAAAAGCCAGAATTTGATTAATCCATCGAAGCTTGCTGGAGTCACCAGGAACTAATTGAAACATAGATTAGTTCCTCTTCTTCCCACACAGTTAAATGTATCTGGCTGAAGAAGGGAATATTCTGAACTTTTTTTGTTGGCACAGATTGTCGGTTTTTCAGTAATTGCTTACCCCAAGTTTAAGTGTCATATGTCTAGTTTCAAAACAGTTGGGAAGCCTGAGATAATTTATTCATTATGATTTAGGAAAAATATCCTCATCCAAGTCTCCTAATGGAATTCTAAGGCTCTGAAACCAGCTTTGGCCCCAGTCTGTGTGCCTAGATGGCTGTCTGGAATGGCGTGCAAAGACCCAAACCCTCACCCAATTTATTCTGCTTGTGTCTAAGGATAGAAAAAGCCCTACAAATTCCAGAGAGATGTGGTAATACTTTAGTGTCATGACAGTCTTACTGGAACTTTGAATTTGAAGTCTGCTTTTTGCTCTGAGCCTCTCAGAGAACTTTTGAAACATTTATGCGCTTCACAGGTATTTGTGACTGGTGGAGATCAACTCAGTTTTACAGAAGGGGAGATTGAGAAAAAGAGAGGGTGAGGACATATCCAGCAGTACCAGAAAGTCAATGCCAAGATGGTCTAGAAGTAAATATTCATGGATCAGCTGGTATCCAAGAACTCAAGGTCATATGGAGTTTCTAAAAGTGTGATAATAAGGGCTCCTTACATTTTAGAATTTATAGAGAGTGCTTCTGCATATATTCTTGAATTTGATGCCTGAACGACTCGAGGATGAGATTTGATTCCCATTTTCAGGTGAAGAAACTGAGGAGTAGAAACTGACAACATATCAACTAGTAAACTGGTGCATTTAGTGCATCTGAGTCTGGGGCCAAGGTCTTTTGAATCATTGCCCAGTATTTTTCCTGTAGTTTGGCCCATTAATAAAGTCGATATGGGGAGCTGAGAGGCTGCTTTTGTATCTTTTCAGAAAGTGGTTGGTGATTACAATGAGTTTTTTAGCTGGAGAATTTAACTTTTTTTTTTTTTTTAACACTGAGACTTTAGCTTTATTTATGTTCATGGACTCTGTCCGTTAATTTACTGTTTTTCTCAGGAAGTGGTCATTATTCCGTTTATTTTAAGTAATAATGATGGCAACGATATTAACTCCATTAAGTCAAAGGGTTGAAGAATGTCTGCATAATGGCAAAGTCTTCATATTTAGGCCTGATTTTTATTCTGGGGAATTTGATAAGCCTTCTTTTATAGGGTTATTCTTAAGAGTTAAGTGGGTATTTTCAGAAAGTGCCATGAAGTTCTGATTCTATTCATCTGAAAAAAAAGGAATGATTTATGCGCAACTGCATATAAATGATATGTGCACTATATTCCTGTGTGTCCTGGAAGCTCTATTGCTTTTTAATATTGCTTAATAAAATTGAATATGAGTTTTTTTTTTAAAAAGGTCTTACTTTGCTTTGCAAAATAAATAATAGGCCCAGGTGGCTTTTGTTCTGCTATAAATTTCATCACGACTTCAGGAAATTTCCCCAAATCATGTTGCTGCCCACTTTTGTAGGTGAAATATGGGGTGAAGGATTTGCTTTTCTTTTAATCTGTTCGTCCTGGAATTTTTCAAGTGAGAAAAGCAATTGTAGGAAAGGGCTGTAGAAGTGCGCTTTGACTATTACTAGGAAGGGAGTGTCACAGAAAATGTTGACTAATGAATTTTTCCCAGTGAATTATGAGGCCTGTAATCAAGCCTTATCAGTCGGCTGCTGCATCAAATCTAGTTAACTAACAATTTTCACCACTATTAATCCCTGACTGGGGTTCAGTGCTTTGGATTAAAGCTCTGGACTATTTAGAAGAAATAAAATATAGAAAGGTAGTCTACTTTGAAAAAGATTCTAACTCAAGGTATTGACATTTGGGGCCTTCATAAACCAACAGTTCAGAGAAATGTATAGACCTTGAATTAATTTCCAATGACCTGTATGCTTTGAAATCTCCACTTCAGATTTGTTAGAAGAAGTAGTTCAGTTAAATTATGCCACCTAAGTGAGTGGGGAAAACTTGAGTAAAACATAACCCTCTCTTTCCCTTCTGCCAAATCTCAGAGGGTACTGATGATACACATGAGGAAAATAATGAGTCATATGGAGGGGAGAAGAGCTCTCTATCTGCCTTGCTAGATCAAGGCAGCATTGAACAGATGAGCGATTCTGCCTCATTTATGTGGATTAGAGCCAGGCTCATGAGTGTATTTCCCACCTGGACCAGTTTAAGTACACCTGCTTCATGACCTATGACCCTTCTCTGATTTTCCTCAGTTGTGATTTCTCATTTTTCAGATCTTGCATATCATTTTTACCTGTATTTCTCTGATGCTATTTATCAGTCTTACGTTTTAATTTTGATTACACATTATACATTTTCTACCTTTAGATCTGAGGATAAGTTCTGTGTCTTATTTACATTGGACGTTAATGGCATTTATGCCTTACTTAACATGTAGTATGTTCTCATATATTTATTAAATGACTCAATGGGTTCCCATGATGACTGAATTCTTCTAACTGTCCTTCAGAATTAATTCCATTAAATGCAACCAAATAATAAAATTTGAAAATAATCACATATTGGGGTGCCTGGGTGGTTCAGTTGGTTAAGTGTCCAACTCTTGATTTCAGCTCAGGTCATAATCTCACAGTTCATGAGTTCAAGCTCCGCATTAGACTCTGCACTGACAGCGTAGAACCTACTTGGGATTCTCTCTTACCCCCTCTGTCTCTGCCCCTTCCCTGCTAGTGCTCTCTCTCAAAATAAATGAACATTAAAAAATAGAATAATCATATACCAAATGAGATCTATCCTTTGTAATAGATACATTCTAGTAAAGCTTAATATGTTTTAAAGACAAGTGTCATTTCCTCATTTGTTTTCTTTTTAAAACTGAATACAGAGTCCTATGCAAGAAATTGCTTAAGAATTGAAAATTGGGACACCTGGGTGTCTCAGTGGGTTAAGTGTCCAACTTCAGGTAGGTCATGACCTCACAGTTTGTGGGTTTGAGCTCTGCGTTGAGCTCTGTGCTGACAGCTCAGATCCTGGAGCCTGCTTCAGATTCTGTGTCTCCCTCTCTCTCTGCCCCTCCCCCACTTGTTCTCTGTCTCTGTCTCTCTCTCAAAAATAAACATTAAAAAAAATTTTTTTTAAAAAGAACTGAAAATCTATGGCTGGATAAAATATGATGAAGTACATTATTTGTTTTGTTGCCATATTTTTATATTGCTTTATATTTTTTGCTCATGTTATTATTTTGGTGAAGTCTTTTTGCACAGGAGAAATCTTGTAAAATCATATATTTAATAGAAAAATGATTTTCTAATGAAATATATGAAACTTTTAAAATAAATATTTCATGGGAATGTAAAAACTATGACTATATTAAATGAGGGAAGAGAAATCTGATTCCATAAGAGGATGACTCATCTTTTATGGGGGATGGGCAATTAAATTATAACTACTTGCTTTCTTTGTGTAATTTCCTATAGCCATAATTTATGTTTATAAATTGTATAATTCAGCTTAGTCTGACGTACTTGGTGTTTACAAACTACCTGAAAACCTCAGTTTACATAATAGCAGTTCTCACATTATATGTTGATGATGGATCAACTGTGGCTCTGCTCCATATTCTCTTCATCAAAGGATACATACTAGCAGAGTAGCCCCTGTCTGGTCATTTTAATAAATTTCATGTGTCAAAGGACAAGACAATCTCCCCGTATCTGAAACAAAAACCTTAACATTGTATTTGTTGCTTATTTAAGTGTGGAAAACTGTGTGGATTAGGCATGTGCTCTTCAAGCAAAGCAGGGAACTGATTTAGAGCTTTTGGGAAGGATGGAATTTAGGGGTTGACTGACTTTCGAGATGGGAATGTGCTGACATCAGCTGTAGAAGCATGGATACTACAGTGAGGCTGTTGACTAATTGACATTCAGGGAATGTTTCTTTCAAAAGTCCAATCCCTACTGGATGATTTTTAGAAGCAAAACACTGTCACTGATTGGCTGGGGGTTCCTAAGCAGTTGTGATTATTTTTATGGCTGTGGAACTGTCACTGAATGATCAGATAGATTTAAAGAATTCTGGTGTTCACTTGTTTCCATGGTTTCAGAACATATTTTTTTAAAAGGAATATGGAAACTTTATTACTTCATTCTCTGCTGGCAGTCAGAAAAGAGAAGATGGTGGAACTATGTGAAGGTTTTTGTAGCTTGTATTTGGAAGTGACATTTGTAACTTCCATTCACACTTTATCAAAGAAAATCACAGAGACAAAGTTAATAGCAATCTCCAATCAACTCCTAGGGAAATACAGTTTTTCCTAGGGAAATACAGTTGACCCTTAAACAACATGGATTTGAACTGCACAGGCCTACTTATACACATATTTTTCCCCCATAAGCACAATACTGTAAACATATTTTCTCTTCCTTATGATTTTCTTAGCAACATTTTCTTTTCTCCAGCTCACTTTATTGTAAGAATATAGTATATAATACATATAACGTACAAGATATGTGGTAATCAACTGTTTGTATTATTGGTAAGGCTTCCAGTCAATAGTATGCTATTAATAGTTAAGTTTTGGGGAGTGAAAAGTTATATGCAGATTTTTGATTGTTTGTAGTGGGGGGGGGGGTCTTTGTCCCTAACCCCTACATTGTTCAAGGGTCAACTGAGTTTTGAACAATGATATGATCTACTACACAGATAGAAGTTATGGTAGAAGGCAAATGAAGTACACTTATATTGGTACATAAGGTATAATATTTCTTCAAAAATAGAGCTAAACATTATTGTATGGAAAATAATGCATTTCTGATAGGTCTTTAAATCCATCTTCCTGTAAATGTTTTTATGTGTGGCACTATTAGGGTGATCGTTAGCCAGGGAATCATGTTTGTAAATGTCACAAATTGTTTTTTAATATATATTTTCTATAGTAAAGTCTGAGGAGCAAAAACGTATTCTTTTTTTTTAATGTTTTATTTATTTTTGAGACAGAGAGAGGCAGAGCACAAGTGGGGGAGGGGCAGAGAGAAAGGGAGAGACAGAGTCTGAAGCAGGCTCCAGGCTCTGAGCTGTCAGCACAGAGCCTGATGCGGGGCTTGAACTCAGAAGCCATGAGATCATGACCTGAGCCGAAGTCGGACGCTTAACCGACTGAGCCACCCAGGCGCCCCCAAAAACATATTCTATAAAGCTTTATTTCTGATCTCATCTGAATTGAAAGAAGAAAAATATGACCCAATAAAAATAAGGCCACATAATAGCTGAAAGAACAACCCATTAAGACACCATTTTGGTCAACGTAAAATTCTTTACTGGCTTTCCGTGGGCTAGAATGGAGAGTTTAACATCTTTAGACTGGTTTTCCTAGTTTTATTTATTTTTTTAACCTCATATTAAGATGACTTATGACAATGAGCTTCATAATTCTATTATCATTTTCTAGTTTGATGAACCATAGAAAGTACTTTAATATACAGTTGCTCAGTATCACATAACCTTTGCTTGTAATTGAAATGAAAATCAACCAGCCCAATATTGAGGCTGTGAAAAACCTGATATTCCTACTTCAGGTCAGAGAGTGAAAGCTGGGGTTTGTCTCTGGTCTAGTGTGATTTCAGTTACCACCTGCTGAGCCAGACAAATTGACCTATTTCTAATTCTCCCTCAATACCTTTGGTTTTAGTTACTTTTTATCTTTAATCATAGTATCCCATCCTTCATAGCATGAATCAAATGGTCCATAAATGGGTAGATGAGACAATGCTGATTTATCTAGGTTGACTAGCTGACAAGATTTGTCAATGTTAGGCAGATTTTCTTTATTAATTAACTGGCCTTTTGATTGGGTTTGAGCTATGAGACATTTTCCTGAGTTTTATTTTATATATATATATATATATTATATATATATATATAAAATAAAACTTTTATAAAATAAAAAAAATAATATATATTTTATATATATATAAAATAAAATAAAATATATATATATATATATATTTTTAAGACCTCATTTTTTAGGACAGTTTTATTAGAACAGGAAAATTGAATAGAAGGCCCAGAGATTTCCCATATATTCCCTGCCCCCCCCCCCCAGACTTCATAGTCTCTCCCATTACTGACTTTCCACACTAGAGTGGTGCATTTGTTATAAGTGATGAATTTACAGTGATTCATGTAGGATTACTTCATAATCACCCAAAGTCCATAGTTTATATTACAGCTCACTCTTGGTGTTGTGCATTTGGTGGGTTTGAACAAATGTATAATGACATGTATCCACCATTTTAGTGAGGCACAGAGTAGTTTCACTTCCTTAAAAATTCTCTGTGCTTCACCTGTATGTCCTCCTCCCACAAAGACAGCCACTTCTCTTCTTACTGTCTCCATAGTTTTGCCTTTTCCAGAATGTCAGAGAGTTGGAATCATGCAGCATTTCTTTTTAGCTCTGAATAATATTCCATTAAATGGATGTAGTACAGTTTATTTATCCATTCATCTACTGGAGGGCATCTTGGTTGCTTACAAGTTTTGGCAACAGTGAATAAAGCTGCCAGAAACATCCAGGTGTAGGTTTTTGTGTGAACACAGTTTTCCGCTTCTGTGGGAAATACCAAGGAGTGCAGTTGCTGGATCCTATGCTATGAGTATGTTTAGTTTTGTAAGAAACCTTCAAACTGTCTTCCAAAATGGCTGTAATATTTTTGCATTCTTACTAGCAGTGAATGAAAGCTCCTGTTGCTCTGTTTTCACCAGCATTTGGTATTGTCAGCACAATATTTTTAAAGAAAATTTAATATAATTCCCCCAAATTCCAATCCTATCTTAAGCTCATAGGCCCCCAACTTTATTTTTTTTAAGTTTATTCATTTATTTTGAGAGAGCAAGAAGGGAAGGGGCAGAGTGAGGGAGGGAGAGAGAAAGAGAGAGAATGAATCCTAAGCAGGCTCTGCACTGTCAGCACAGAGCCCTATGCAGGGCTTGAACCCATGACCTGAGCCGTAACTAAGAATTGGATGCTTAATGCCACCCAGGCACCCAAGCCTGTAAGTGTATATACAAACCTATACATGCTTCTAGTTGTGCAAATGTACATTAACAACCAAATATGTGCATGTATATGACAGTGACGATGATGGCGATGATGATACCTGACACTTACTGCCACTTATTCTGTGCCTCAGGTTGCATTTTGCATGAATTGTCCTCTTTAATACTCATCACAGTGGTATGTATGAGATATGAACTATAATCTCTGTCTTACAGATAAAATTTGCATAGCAGTAAATGTTAAACCTAGAATTCAAATTCAGGTAGTCTAATTTCAAAGCCAACATTTTTAACCACAAAGCACTCTTGTTTTCCCTATCATTAAACGTGTGTGTGTGTGTGTGTGTGTGTGTGTGTGTGTGTGTGTTTTCATATGTTGTTTGTTATAGGAGAGCTGGAAACAAAAACAGGTCAGATAAATCCAACAGATTGCCTGAAGATATATCAGTTCTGTATATGTGGTTGGATCAGTATTTCCACATCACTGTCTTTAACTCTGCAATTAAACTAGTAGCAAACTGGTTTCTTAGGTTTTATCAGTGTTGTCTTAAGGACAGCTGTATTTGTCTGACATAAAGCAGCTATCTCACACTTTCGCCCTTGTCTGTTTCCTGAATTATTTTGGACTGCTGCTCTCTGGTACGCAAATTGCCAAACAATCTAATCTTTGCATGGTATGCTGCTAATATACTCCAGACACCACTATGTGAGTTTAAATTATCCAATGCCAATAAAATACTCACTTTCCGTGTCAAACAATGTGTGGAAGAAACATGCTTCACTTCCACTTATTGGTGGACATGATAAATTGGCTCTATAAACATAGTACTTAGCATGAAAAAACATAGTTTTCAGATAAACAGACTATTTTATTCTCTTCATTTTTCTTCCCTGCATATTTTTTCTCAGAAGTGCATGAAATATGTTTTCTTATTGCCTCACTTGGCACTTTCAGGTTGGTTTCTTTTAGGATAAACAGGTTTTAGATTCCCAAGCAGAACCATGAAAGGAACACTATGAAACCTGCCTTCTGCATCAGCCCAAGGGGATGGAACAAAGTCAGTTCCCTGGTAGAGGTGGTCTTTAAGTAAAGGTCAAATAAAATTGTTCTGAAAGCTTAGAGATCAGCTTCATGTGGCCGTTTTAGGTAGGGGCCTGTCCTGGTGAGAATTGGAGAGGAAAAAACAATATTCGAAAGCTAAAGCTCTTTGTTCTTTTTGACTCCCCTCTTCTTCATTTTAATAAATATGAAATGCCGATTTGTCTGTGATTCTTTTTCTCTTCATTAGATTACACAAGGTGTTCACTGGGGTATTTATTGTGGAAGAAGTTTAAAAAAAAACATTGGAAGAAGTTGAAAGGTGTATCCTAAGGCTGCTGTAACAAATTACCACAAACTGAGTGACTTAATACAACAGAAATTTATTGTCTTCACAGTTCCGGAGGTTAGTCGTTTGAAGTCATGTTATCAGCTCTCTGAAGGCTCTAGAGGATGATCTTTCTGGCCTTGTGCTAGCTTCTGGTAGTTGCAGCAGCCCTTGGCATTCAAAGCTTGTAGATACATCACTTCAATCTCTGCCTCTGTTGTCACATGGTGTTCTTTACTGTGTGTCTCCAGGTCCAATTTCCCTCTTAAAAGGACACTCATTTTTGGATTAGTGCCCACCCTTATCCAGTACGACCTCATCTTAACTTGATAAAATGTAAAGATCTTATGTCTATAAGGTCATCTTCACAGGTACCAGGAGTTAGGACATTGACATATCTTTCTGGAGGACACAGTACCATTCACTGTAAGAGATAAGGATGTATAGTGAGTGGGAAGAGCACTGGTTTTGGAGTAGAGGCATTAATTACCAAGTATTGGCTTGGTGGGAGGGTGTGATGGTTCACTCTCTTCATAACTGACATTGACTCATTCACCCATTTTTTTGAGTGGACAGTGAGGTCTTTTCATTCTTAGGTTAAGAGCTATGCAAATGTAGCTTTCAGAGAAGTTTGTTAGTTCCTCTTCCCAACCAAACTGCCAATGTTAAACACTTGAGTAGAGAAATCATGGAACCACAACTTGGAATCAGGAGACTCAGGTTTGGTTTGAGCTCCAGGCTATGTGCCCCTGAATTCTGGACCTTAATCCTTCCAGAAGTCTGATAAATGAAGTGAAATTGCAGTTCCATCTACCCAACCAGATCAAATTGATACAATAATACTGTCATAAAAGGATGTGGAGTGGGTATTTTCTTTTTGCCTCAGTAGGACTTCGGAGGGGGGTGGGAGCTGGAGGCTAGGAGGGGGTGCTGTGACTTTTCTGTCCCTACTGCCCTGAGGTGCTCCTTGTCTAGCAGAAAGATTGCAAAGTAACACCAAGTGCCTCTCCCTTATCCTTTGCAATGTGACTTTTCAGGTTCTTCTAATAATAGGTGGAATCTTGCCCCTATTTTCATTTCTTTTTTTCTTTTTTTTTATTGTGTTAAGTATGTAACATAAAATTTACCATCTTAATCATTTTTAAGAGTATAGTGGTAGAAGTACATCCACGTTGTTGTGCAGCCATCACTACATCCACCCCGTAATTCTTTTCATCTTTTAAAATACACTCTGTACCTACCAGTTACTCCCCATTCTCCCCTCCCTTGTAGGCCTGGCAACCACCATTATATTTTCTGCCTATATAATTTGACTACTAGAAGTATCTCAATAAGTGGAGTCACATAGTTGTTTTTTTCTGACTCACTTCTTTCACTTAGTGCAATGCCCTCTAGTTTCATCCATGTTGTAGCGTATTGCAGAATGTCCTTTTTTTTTTTTAAGGCTGAATAATACTGCATTGCTTGTATACACCACATTTTTCTCATCCATTCATCTGTTGATGGACACTTGGGTTGCTTTCAGATTAATGGTGCTATGAACTTGGTTGTATAATTGTCTCTCTGAGACTTTGCTTTTAATTCTTTGGGGTAGTATACCCAGAAGTGGGATTCCTGAGTCACATGGTAATTCTATTTTTAATTTTTTAAAAATGTTTATTTATTTTTGAGAGAGAGAAAGAGCACAAGTTGGGGAGGGAGTAGAGAGAGGGAGGGAGACAGAATGCGAAGCAGACTCCAGGCTCCGAGCTATCAGTGCAGAGCCTGACGTGGGGCTCAAGCTCAAAAACTGTGAGATGGCGACCTGAGCCAAAGTTCAATGCTTAATTGACTGAGTCACCCAGGTGCCCTTCTTTTTCACTTTTTGAGGAACCATTTTCCTTGACAGTGGTACCATTTTACATTCCCACCAACAGTGTACAGAGTTCCAGTTTCTCCACATCCTCATCAGCACATATTGTTTACTGTGTTTTTGTTTTTTTTGATAATAGCCATCCTCATAGGTATGAAGTAGTATCTCACTGTAGTTTGTTTGCATTTCCCTAATAATTAGCAATGTTGAACCTCTTTTTGTGTGCTTATTGTTTTCTCATATTATCTTCTTTAAAGAATGTCTGTTGAAGTCCTTTGTGCATTTTTAGTTTTTTTTTCTTGTTGAGTTTTGGGAGTTTTCTATATATTCTGGATATTAATCCCTTATCAGGTATATGGTTTGTAGGGCACCTGGGTGGCTCAGTTGGTTAAGCATCTGACTCTTGATATCAGCTCAGGTCATGATCTCACGGTTTGTGAGATTGAGCCCCATGTCAGGCTCGACACTGACAGTGAGGAGCCTGCTTGGGATTCTCTCTCTCCCTCTCTTCCCTCCTTCATGCATGCTCTCTCTCAAAATAAATAAATAAATTTTAAAAATACAGGATTTGCAAATATTTTCTCTTATTCTGTAGGTTGTCTTTTTATTCTGTGCATAGTGTCTTTTGATGTACACTTTTCTTTTCATTGAGTCCAATTTGCCTTTACCTATGCCTTTGGAGGCATGTCCAAGAAGTCACTGCTAAATCCAGTGTCGTGAAGTTTTTGTCCTATGTGTTTTTTCTATGAGTTTTATTTTTTTGGGTCTTACATTTAGGTCTTGATTCATTTTGAGTTAATTCTGTATACAGTGTCTTGATAGATAAGGGTCCAACTTCAGTCTTTTGCGTGTGGATATCCAGTTTTTTCAGCACCATTTGTTAAAAAGACTTAGCTATTCCCCATTGAATGGTCTTGGCACCCATGTCAAAAGCCACTTGACCATATATGCAAGGCTTTATTTCCATTCTATTCTATTGGTCTATATATCTGTCTTTATGGCAGTACCATACTGTTTTCATTACTGTAGCTTTGTAGTAGGTTTTGAAATCAGATAGGTTCTCTTACTTTGTTCTTTTTCAAGATCATTTTGTCCCTTCAAAACTCTTTGAGATTCCATATAAATTTTAGGGTGGGTTTTTCTATTTATGCAAAAAACATCATTGGGATTTTGGTAGGGATTGCACTGAATGTGTAGATCACTTTGGGAAATGCTAAAATTTTAACAATATTAGCTCTTTCAGTCAATTAACCTGAGATGTGTTTCCATTTATTTATATTGTCTTCAATTTTTTTTTTCCACAATGCTTTGTAGTTTTCATTGTACGAGTCTTTTACCTCTTTGGTCAAGTTAATTCCATAAATACTTTGTTCTTTTTGATTATAAATGGAATTGTTTTTGTAATTCCCTTTTCAGATTTCCAACCCTAGCTCCAATAAGCTGTGTGCAAGAAGCTCCAGGAACACATGCAGAGCTGCCTGCCATGTGGCTGGGGGTCAGGAATGGGTAGCTGCTACCGTACTAAGAGCTGAAATTGGACAAAATTAATCTCAGTTTATCCTTCAAGGCTTTCCCTCCAAATTGGAAGCCTTTAACATATTACAGAGTTCCAAAGGAATCCTATCAATTGGCAGTGCAATTGTTGTCTAGGAACCGAAACAGATTCCTGGTGCTTCCTACTCTGTTGTCTTCCCAGACTCTTTGACCCCTCTCTCCTTCCTCCACCATCTCTTATGTATGGAGTGGGTTCTTGATTTGCTTTGGGAAATAGAATATTAGCAGAAGTGAGCTTAGGCCTTTTGCACATTTTGCACATTTCAGGGCAAGTCATTGTTAGCTGGAGTGCAGTGACAGCCAATGTAGGATGGCAGCCAAGTGAAGAAACTCTTGCCCTTTCCCTTCCATTCTTCTCTGTCTTCACCCAGAGAGAAACTAAAACCAGAAAAAGTAGTAGGGGGAGGCAGATTATTCTCACTTCCCTCTCAAAAGCTTTATGGTTGGTTTTGGGGGAAAGGGAATATGGGATTGGAATTTTATTACTCTGTATTTTTATGGTTGAAAGTGACCCCAAATCTATAGGATCTGTGTAAGATAACTTGAATGAACAGAAAAGATTTGATTGGCAAGAATTGGAGGAAAAAAATAAAACTATTTCAAAGCATAACTGAGCAAGTTAAAATTGTTCAATAAAATGACTATAAATAGCTATTGATATTTTACATTTGCATCTGTGTTTTACAATTTATGAAAAAAACTATAAACATCTGTTGGTATATATCAATAAATATACATAACATTCATGTAAGTGTTTTGTAAACTGTAAAGTTCTATGAAAATGAAGTGTTCTTTTATAATTTCAAATAGTTGTTTTCATATATGCTCTTATTTTAAAAGTGGAAATAGAGAGCTATTAAATATCTGAAACTACCTTGATTTTCTCTAAAATTGAATGATTTTTCTTACTTCCTGTGATGTTCGTCCATGACTGGTAGTGATATATAAACATAAGAGAATTTCTGACTTTCTGTAGAATTTATACTATTTTATACAAGATATTTCACATTTGGAAGTCCATTTAAACCCAGATATATTCAATTTTGTTTACAGACTAAATTATGAAATATTTGCTGAATATCTATGTTGCTGAATGTTCACATGTCTTACCCACTGCATATACAGTCCTGGGATGATATTGCTCGTAGGTGTGTTTTACTCTCTGTGTTAGTCAGGGTTCTCCAATTAAATAGATCCACTAGGCCTGTATATATGGAATTGGCTGATGCAATTCCAGAGACTGGCAAGTCCCAAATCTGCAGGGGAGGTTGCCAGACTGGAGATCCAGGGAAAAACTAATGTTGTAGTTCAAAAGTCTTCTGCTGGCAGAAGTCCCTCTAGCTCAGGGGAGGTCAGTCTTTTTATTCAGGCCTTCAACTGATTGGTTGATTCACAATCATATTATGGAGGACAATCTGCTTTACTCAAAGTCTACTAATTTTAGTGCTAATCTCACCTAAAATATCCTCACAGAAACATCCAGAATAATGTTCGCCCAAATATCTGGACACCATAGGCTGGCCAAGTTGCTTTATAAAATTGACCATCACCTTCTCTTTGTGTGTGTTGATTTCTAGTTCAGGTGTTAGACTTCCAGTTAACTAATTTCCTCCAAACGCTTTTGGGGTGAGTTCTTTGGCCTGCTTTTTCTCCACTTTAATTATGAATCTGGCAATTCGTTAGTAGTAATTTTAGAGCTAGTAGAACAAAATGCTTATTACATCATACTGTTAGTGATTATTCTTACATGGACTTCTTCACTCTTCTCATTGTATACTAACCTATTGGGATAAAACTTTACATATTTGAGTCTTATCTCCAGGTACAATATTATTATGTTCATACCATTTAAATATAAATAAGATATTGATTTTCCAAAGCTGTATTCTCAGAGTGTTTGACTTTTTCTTCTGTAATGCTATATTCATGTTTACTTACTCATACTCAGTAAAGACTTGATATCATGGACCTCTTCCTGAAAGCTATTCATCCCTAGGACTGATGGACTCACCACTATACATCTGGCTAATCAAGCATGTCTTACTCTTGTGTCCTAAGGCCGTACTCCATGTATTTGAAGCTTATACTAACTCCATGCTCCTTAATTATGAGGTTGAATTCATCACCCCTCCTTTCATTTCCCATGAGTACTTTATTCCTTAAGCTTTGTTTGGGGTCTTCATTTCTGAATAGACTGGAGTAGCTTCCTTTCCTCTCTTCCTCCCTCCTTCCCTTCCTTCTTTCCTTCCTTCTCCCCTCCTTCCCTACCTCCCTTCCTTTTTACTATTATTTCCACATGGAAATAGCCTTACAACCAATCTCTGTGCTCTAAACTTTCACCTCTATCCAGTGGATATCCATGGATATAACTGGGCTTACCCAGTTATATCCATCTATCCAATGGATATAATTGGGCTTATTTTCCCCAAATTCCATTCGCCTTACATCATTGGTTACATAAAATATTATTTTTTCCACATGAAATATATTATTATCGACATGAAAAAAGTTGGCATTCAAAGTCTCCCACACTATGAGCCCTTTAGCTATCCAAGTTCATCTCCTGTTATTTCCAAATACCAACATTGAATTCCAGCAAAGATGATTTTTTTTTTACTCTTCCACAAATAATCTTCTTGTGCTACATATTAAGCCTTTGTTCAGAATGTTCTTCCTGCCTTTCACCCATTTTTCATCCAAGACTCAGAGGAACTCTGACTTCTTATAGGCCTAGTTCTCTGTTTCCATTGTACCGATCATCCCTGTCAATCTCTCCATACAAAATACGGCCTTTTTAGTCATCACGTTTTTCTCTGAATTGTTAAGTGAAGATGACATCTAATAACTAATTACTTATAACCTATCTTTTTTTGCATAAGCGTTTATAGACCTTTCCCATATGTATATTTTTAAAGTTCATATGCATTTTGACATACTTTTAAAATCTTGTTTGTAGATGAGAAGACAGCCTATGAGAGTCATAGCCTCAGGCCAGGTGGCTGGTATTGACCCGGTGTTAGGTACAGGTCTTTTGACTGCTTTTGTCATGCTAACACATCCCTCAAGACTGTTGCATAGATGAAAAGAATGGCATATGTGCATGGAAGCATTTTATATTCTGCATAGAATTATGCATGTGAGGGTTTGAAAAATTATATTTTATATGCCCATTTCAGGAGCAGGGACCACATTTTATATTCCCAGTATCGGTTTGTTCAACATGTACTTATTGTTAGTTTATTGTGTGTTTGAAATGTACTCAATTCTAAGGATATAAAGATGACAATATATGTTCTTGCTCTTACCGAGTTTACAGTCAAGTGGAAAAGAAATAAGTAAGGACAAATACAATACAACATGGTAATACCGTCATGGAGGGATGGAAGGCTATGGTGTAGTGGGAGAAATGGAAGGCACCTAAATTTCTGTTAATTTTTTTGTCCTGCAAATCTAAAAACCTTGTTGTCAAAAATGAAGAAATAAGGAGTAGGATGAAGGAGACAAAGAAGGAAAGAAGGAAATGTTTACTCACAGCAGAAATAAAACCAACATAATGAATATCTGCCTTATGTTGGGAACTGTAAACTGTACTAGTCTGACACATTTCATTATCAGAAAATGTTATGAAATATCATTATCACTGTCACTGTAGCTGAAATCAAGAGAAATTAAATAACTTTCCTAAAGTCATACAATGTTGAGTTCATAGTAATGATAAAAAACTGTATTGTTGATTCAAATACTAGCTACAAATATATTGTGTAACACATGTCTTTTAATTAAAGGACAAACCTAGAACTTTCCTCTCATCTATTTTTTATTTTAAACATAATATGTGAACACTTAAAAAACACCAAGAGCCTGAAGTCCATTTTGGCATAATATGGTCATAGTTATATTGAATGAGGAAAAGACAGATCTACCTTAGCAAATACAAAAAAACATCCAGAAAAGCTTCATTTTGTGATATTATTATTTTAGAACATTTTGAGAACTTCTGCATACTTATCAAAGCCGTACTTAGTCTACTTTGAGAGTTCAACCAGCCATTGATAATTGAATAATAAGCCAGATTTTTGCTAATAATACATTTTTGCCATGCTTAAGTGTTCAGCTGCCAACAAAAGCAATCTGCTGAGGGTAGAAAGAGTACTATGTATCTGAAATATAAAGATATCCACAGTAGGATTAGCTGGGTGGTGACGTTCACCTGCAAAATTACATATTAGATCTCTGTTCCCTGTCAAATATTTAAGTAACAAATCAAGCAAGAGAGTCTTTGTCAGGCTCTTATTTGGAACCAGATGTACCCTAGACTTTTGTCACCATCTGCATATTTAATCTTAGATATGAAAACATCATATTAATTATAACTGCCCCATTAATTACATCGGATTGTTTAGGACATGAGGTGGCAAATATATCTTTCAGTGCAGGTGGTACGATTCTCAGTAGAACTATAATATGCATGGCAAGCTGGACAATTTATTTATAATTCACCCTGAGTGAAATTCATTTCATCAAGAAAGTATGTAGATACTTCAATCATTAGAGAAGTCACAGTCCCTTTCATTGTAGTAATTTTTCTTTTTATAATACAATTTTTTTCTTATGGAAGAAAAACGACTTTGCTGTAATTGGTTTCTACTATACTTGATTCTTTTATGCATACACCTGTCTTCTTATCTGCATGTCTCTCAGATTTAAGGCTGCAGCATTGGCTCTAGCTCATGGTGGTATTTGTGTTGCACTATGGATTGAATTGAAATCCTTTGAACTCATTTAGGCTGTGACATTTTATGGCAGATTAATTAAAATGATTCGTAGTTACTTTAGCCTCAGTGGGAAAATAGAACAGGTTTCTGATGTGAAATTCTCTCTTTGGCCTCCTTTGCTTCCTGCCTGATTATTTTAGCAATCTCTGCATTACCATGTTTCCTTTGCGAGTTATTTAACATCAGTGTTTGGGTTGCATAAATAGAGAATTTAGTGTTTGTGGACAAAATCAGAATGCTCGCAATACCAAGTGTGTGTAACCCAGTATCTATCCTTGAATCCAGGGAACCCACTAACTTCCTGGGAATGAAACATCACAAATGCTGGATCCGGCTCTTTTGTTAAAATTTGTTCCAGCAATGCTTCAGACCAACCTGCTTGAAAAGTAAAAAGTGGAGAATGCCTTATGCCACAGCACCAAGTTGCTAAGAAACTAACTCCCAGAAACTATTTCTTTCTAGGCAGTTCAAATTCACCATAGGTAACATGAAATTTTTCCCCTCTCTTATCTCAGACTGGTGATCCTTCATATCCTATCTGAATCAGGAAGTGACAATTGTCTCCTGCCTCATTATCCATGGACACTTAAACTTTGTAATTTTCAAACGTTTGTTTTAGGCAATCCAATGACTGTGTGAAATATATATAATAGAATGCTGTAGTAAGTAAGATGAACAGAATGTTAACTCTTGGTTACTTTGTTAGCTGATTATTTCAGTCTGTTTCTCTTTAAATTTTTGCCCTCTTAGTTCTCCTCCTTCTAGATTTCTGCTCCCATTTGATTATTATACTCATTAGCTTTGGTAGAAAACTGAAATTAGACTATGCTCATACTTGTTAACAGTTCTAATAAAAGGTGTTCCAAGAATTAAAGGAAAAGGTACAATCATAAAATCAGCTTATAAGAGTTGAAGGGAAATTTAGAAAATACAGAATCCAATTCCCTCATTTGGGTAAGAGATTTTGGATGTGAGTTTCAGAGGAATACCCTAACATATTTTGAAAGAGATCAACTTGGCAAAAACTTTCAGTGAGTAAAATAAGATTTGGTGTTATATGGAATTTTTTTTTTTAATATCTCTACCAAAACTGTAGACTTGAATAGTGAATTTGGAAAGTCTAATAATAGTATGGATGATAATATGACATATGTTGTTTGTTTCAATTGCCTGTTTTTGGTGGGCACTGCAATAATTACTACTCTTTTTATTGAAGAATAATTGGCATACAGTGTTGTGTTGGATTCAGGTGAACAATAAACATAGTGATTTGATATTTGCATACATTATGAAATGGTCACCATAATAAGTCCAATTATCATCTGCCATGATGCAAACTTGTTACAATATTACTTACTATATTTCCTATGCTACACATTATATCCCCATGTCTTACTTGTTTTATAATTGGAAGATTTTACCTCTTAATCCCCTACCCCCCCTCCTCTCTGGCACCATTAGTTCTCTCTATGAGTCTGTTTTGTTTTGTGTTTAGATTCCACATACAAGTGAAATCATCTTATTTGTCTTTCTCTGACTTATTTCACTTAGCATAATACCTTCTAGATCCATCCAAGATTTCATTCCTTTTTTATGGCTGAGTAATACTCCATTGTATATACATACCACATCTTCTTTAGCCATTCATCTATTGATGGACATTTAGGCTGCTTCCATATCTTGGCTATTATAAATAATGTGTGTTGAAAATAAGGGTGCACCTCTCTTTTTGACTTAGTGTTTTCATTTTCTTCAGATAAATATCTAGAAGTGGAATTCCTGGATTGTATGGTAGTTCTATTTTTAATTTTTTGAGAAATAATTAATACTCTTAATTCACATGAATAGAGTTATGGCTCATAATGGCTATATTGCTAATTCAGTTTTAATTTTTTTCATTTTATTTTTTTAAAAATTTTTTAACGTTTATTTATTTTTGAGACGGAGAGAGACAGAGCATGAATGGGGGAGGGTCAGAGAGAGAGGGAGACACAGAATCGGAAGCAGGCTCCAGGCTCTGGGCCATCATCAGCCCAGAGCCTGACGCGGGGCTCAAACCCACGGACTACGAGATCGTGACCTGAGCTGAAGTCGGACACTCAACCGACTGAGCCACCCAGGTGCCCCTGCTAACTCAGTTTTTAAATATTTTCATGTGTACTAGAGTTCAAGTCTTTAGTTCCAATCCAAAATGTTTTTCTTAGTACTATACTATAATTAACGATGATTCAAAAATGAAAACAATTATTAATATGTACTTTGGAATTATATTTGCTCTACTTTAATTTTATATTTTTCTTCCTTTTTTTAAAGTAGTCTTTCATAAATAGATGTTTATGTTTCAGACTTAAAAGTTGTCAATTGACTATATTGCCATACCTTCTGATAAATGTTACTCTTATTCCATAACATTTTCAGACTTCTGGTGTGAATCAGTTAACTTCAGGTATTTTTATACACTCTCTAATTTGACGTTTTCTCCCCAGGAGGCAGAGCAGAGGTTCTACAAAGCTGAGAAGAAGCTGATTTTAAATTGTTAACAACTGATGGCCTGAGAGAGAGGTCTCTCTCAGCCCCAGGCACTGCTAGTGGCTATAGGAGGGGAGGGGACAGTACATTCTTGTGATTATTGTACAATTGGATACCCAATGTGTCCATTAGTTCTTTCTGGATGTGCCCCCCACCTCAAGCCTCCAAATGCTAGATTATTCATAGGATTCATTTGGTGGTTCTTTGGGGACTTTGGTGGTTCAGTTCACTGGTCTGATGACCTCACTGAGATAGTCACTTCTCTCTTTGTCTCCACAGGTAGCTATATACTTTAAAATCTCTTGTTTTTTAGACACTTCTCACTCCAGCTGGTGACTGGAAAGTTGACATAAGTCCCAGTTACTCAGGGTGGCATCCTTTTGATTCATGTCAAAGGATTCATGAATCCTTGAGTGCTAATTTCTGGGAGTGTAAGCTGTTCCTCTGTAGGATGTCTTTCAGGTTCACTCTCTTCTGGTCATCTCCTGGTCACATCAGGCACATCTGCTGCTTGATCACTTGGCCACTTTTAGATAGAAGGCAGGTGCAAGTCTCCAGTTTGGGAGTTGATGGACAGAACTCTATTATGGGGAGAAATAAGTTAATGTTCCACCACTATCAACCTCACCCCATGGAGAAAAGGGGAAAAGAGGTAGCTAGTTATCTCCTGATTTAATTCTCCTCAGGAGGCAAGACAACCCTCCCTTCCTGGCAGGAAAAGTTACTTCTCAGAGACTTATTTAAACTGTGAGATTCTAGGACCATGACTCAAACTTCCTTTGAACATGACTATACAGAATTTAGCATCTTTTATTTTTAACTGTGAGCCGTTTCAACAGATACCCTCCGGCCAGTTAGTAGCCCCTTGGGGAGAAGAAAGACCTCTCAGCTAGTACTTTATGTGGTACTATGTGTTTAGGTAGATAAATAAGTAGATAGATATAAATTATACACATACATAGATTATATATTCCTATTTTTGATAACTCAGTTTAAATAAAATGATTATGAGTCTTAATGATAGTTGGTAACAGGTATTTAATATTCACGTATAGACCCCAAGAAGAGCTGATCTCTGTCACAGGACTGTCCCCAAAGAGCTTAATAATAAAAGTAATACCAAATTTTTGTATGCTAAAAAATGAAGATTCTAGAAACCTATGACTACAAAATAAAAAATCAGTATATTTTTATGCCAGGTATGGGGGATGCAGTGGAGGAAAGAGGGTAGATGCCTCCAATGGAAGACCTCAGAAAGGGAGCCTTGTAATTGTTCTGGTGAGAAGGTAGATTTGTTGGTGCCCACATGAAAGGAAATGAAAAGATGAGTACAAGAAACATGATGAGTTACTGTGAAATCATAACACAGAAAGAAGGCGTCAAAGGTGATGGCAAGCGTTTAAGCTTGGAGGGTGGGAACACTGCTACTCCCCTCTTCACAGTGAACATAACTGCAGGGGAGGATAGTGGCAGCTGCTGCCTGTAAATCCATGCTGATCTGTAGGAGGTTTCATATCCCACACGTGTGAGTCATGCTCTGTTTTGGAGTACGTGTACCCATAACAAAACTCAGGCTCCACTCTGCATGTGGCATCTCCCTAGTCTGCTCATGATGCAGAAGCGGAGGTAGAAAGGTGGATGAAGCTCAGTGATGCTAACACTGCCATATTTAGGCTGAAGGCCTTTAAGCCTCACCTAGCTTTTATCCTGCCAGGTGATTTTATTTCAAAGTAGTTTTTAATTGCTCATGATGTAATTGAAATCCTTTATATTTATATGTCTTATGAATGTGTTCCATCTAGTCTGAAAGCAGCATTCTGAGCTAGACTGAACAGGAGTTCTCATTATATCCATGAGGAGAGTTCCCATGTCTGCTCTTCCTTTACATGGCAAACATCTCAGGTCCCTCCCCTCTGCTATGTGGCCTTGAAGGCCCAGTGCAAACGTCACTTCTTCGAAAATTTAGCCAATTGCCCATGATTATCTCTTATTATTTTGTTTTAGTTGCTCTAGAACTTTCTACACATGTATGTTATTATTCTTATTTCATTGCCCTAGTTATTTATTACTTGTCGTTCTCTGAACCAAGGCTCTGATTACCATTGTTCTTAGCTAAGACCAGGGGTGTCAGAGTTGAGAAAATATCTATAAACTTGTCCCATCAGGTTCTGGTCAAAGAGCTGATATATTCAATGGGCATGATCAGATTCCTGCCATATCATTTAATCCTAAAGTCTGGGTTGGGGAAGGAATCCCAGACAGTAAATGAGTCATAGAAGACTGCAATTAGGGAAGAGGGAAGGAGAACACAAACCAGGATCTCTTGATTCTCAGTCCTGAGGGCTTTTCCTTTAGCTCAGTCTGTTTTATTTTAGTGTAGAGAGAGTTGTTGCAGGGATCTCACTTAAGATACTTTCAGCTTATCCATCGTACTTTAAAATCTACCTAATTGCGTTTCATGAAACGTGCTATTCACTAAGTATGTTATACACAATCCTAATACACCTTTTCCCTTTCATCGGTTTAGGAAATGTAGTGAATGAGCTTTATTAACTTGAGCATCCCACAACGGCCTCCATTGTCATTATCTATGACATTTTACATTTTTTTTTCCAGGCCTTTTTAGAAAGCATTCATAGCTGAATCAGTTTTATCTATGGTTGAATTTAAAATTCACAGGGACCATTTTAAATGCATTGTGATAGTGCAAATAGGCAACATTTACCTGATTCCCTTCATCCTCTAATTTTATCATTCTGCTGAAAAGAGCTATTGATTGTGTCGGGCATGATTTGTTCTTTATAAAACTGTGCTGCTTATTGCTCATGATTCCATCATCCTCTGGATTTTGATAAATTTCATCTCATTGGGCCTGTTTTATTATTTTACTGTTGATATTAGACTTACCAGGCCATCATTTTCAGCTTCACTTGTCTTGCCTTTTGTGAAATGTGTACTTGCCCCCCATATACTCTAAGATTATCTCTATTTATGCAGTTGATACTACAGTGACTGAAATTTCACTGTTTGAGACTTACACAATATAGGAAGCGCCACTCTTACAGAAAAGCCTCTTTTAAAATGCAAACATCGTGGGAAGTGTGACATACCTTTAATACTCTAGTGACAATTAGTTTTAATCACCTTGTTTTATATTGAAGTAGCATCATGAAGACACAGAGAGCCAGCAGGAAATGGGGATATTAAAAGCAGAGAAGGAAGGAAAGAGAACAAAGGGCAGATGAAAGGTTGTCAGTGCCAACTTCTTGCCTTCTAGGATTAATGACCCCTCTTTTTCAAGGACGGGTTCTTATTGGGGATAATTCTTCTACCCTCATCCTCTACAAACATGCCTATAATAATGCTGAAACAAGAATTAAATACAAATTTATAATCTACATTAAGTTTAGAAAAGGAAAAAAAGTCCTTAATGCACAAATCAACTTTAGGGCAAGTGATACTGGAAAAATACATGTAATTTAAAAATGTTGTCTATTTCCCAGAAAAGGAGTATGGATTCTCTGTAATGGTCATAATAGCTAACATTTTTTGAATACTCACTGTATGCATGTCCCCATTTAATTCTCCTGGTAACCTAGATGCTCTTTTGTCTGCATTATAACTATGAGAAAAGTGAGGCAAATAGAGGTTACTTGTCCTCTCTCATGTGGAATTGTTGGGGTTCAGAGTGAACAAATAATTCTTGAGACATCTTTGGTGCAAAAAGGTGGTTTTATGAAATCATGAGGACACGACCTGTGGGCAGAAAGAGCTGCATTAGGGTTATGAGAAGTGACTGATTATACACTATCAAGTTGGGAGGGGGTTAGATAAGTCTCTGAGGAATTTGGAAGCAAATTCAGGGGGTTAGCTGTCGTTAGAAAAAGGTCATTTATTACTGTCTAGTAAAACCTTAGCCATGAGACCCTTCAGATGTATATCAGGGGGCCACATACTTGAAGGATGATTGCTAACATATATCTTGGGAGGGGTGGGTAGAGATAAAGGAAGTTTCTGAAGGATTTTTTATATGTTAAAGGAGAACCGGATCCTGGGTGTGGGGATAATGTTAACCTAAGATTGCCTTTTGCCCTTAGGTAAGTGTCATCATCCATACAGTTGAGTTCCTAGAGGAAAGTCATTCTGCCTGTCTCAAGGACTTATTAATGGGCTCTGGGTTGTAAGGAAATGTAACTTTTTTCTTTTGCCTTTGTTCCCCACATCACTCTTAATGTGAAAATGGTGGGCCTGGGATTCAGACCTAGTCTGCCAGAGCACACGCTCCTCAGCACCACACTCTGTGCTCACACTATGGCCAGCAGGGTTAATCCTGTCTTCTGGCATCTTCATGGTCTCTTACAACCTTGGAGGGATTCAGGCTTTGATCTGGTTCTTACACCGCTGCTTCTATTTAGTTTTGTCTGTTCTTGTTTGATAAACATAGCCTTTCAAAACTATGAGCTATAAAATGCAGAAGGGAAAATTACTATATATTATTGTATAAGTGAGGTGACACTTATAAAAATCTATGGAAGAAATTAAAAAGCCTTCCAGTTGAACAGGCACTCTTAATGTGAAAATTTAAAAATGCAGTGAAAATTTATTAGTTTAAAATGAATAAAATACAAATTCTTCATGGTGGTTTTTTGGAGGGGTAAGAATGTAAACCATGTTGTCTTAATAAAAACAAGTCCTTATTCAATGCTTAGAATTTGAAAATTACCATACTGGATACAGTAAGAGATCTGAAGAAGTAGAAAAGCTAATATAACATTCTGTTCAGTCCTGATTAGACATAGTAATATTTATATTTTTATTCAGTCCCTTAACTATTATTTCATTTACTTACTTGTTTGATAAATGCTTGTAAGAACCCACTGAGTTCTGGTTAGCTGTAGTATATCTAGTTCCATATTATAAAAAAATAGAACAGGGTCATGATGCATTTATCTCTGGAAAGAGCTTCAGTACATACAGAACTAATAATAAGAGGAAAATCTAGCCATTATATGGTCTATGAACACTATTTCAGGAATTTCTTATATTTTGTTATCAATTCAAATGTTTACTTTTCCAGAATATACATATCATGTCAGGATATGGGAGTTTTCCATTCCCGCTAAGAGCACACAATTTAATGGTCAGTTATTGCTGATGCATATTAATGTTGGGCAAATGATGTGGATGGTTTTATCAATAAAATGATTCACTATGTAAATATATTAGAAATTGTTCTCAGGTATTCTGGGCATAGGGATTAAACACCTACTGTGCAATTAAATACCTAGCAAAATAGCATACTTTTCTTAGAAGTATGTGTTCAATTTGATTACTCAGGGCTCACTCAGACTGTGAATAAAGAGATTATTATCAAGATGTTATAGGCTCATCATAATTTTCCAAATCTTGTTTGTGCTCTTTTTTATATATTACAATTTGACACTTTAAAGTTGGCCTAGAACAACTAGGAAAAAAATGGAATTATATAAATATATGTCGGCCTAATCCATTAAAATTGTACCTAGAACTTTAATTGGAAACATAAGTATAGTTTTCTAGTGTGTTAGATTTTAGAGCATTAGTGTTATTTATTTTTATTTTTCATCTCCACAACAGTAGACAGATTCCATTGATGTAATTACACTGGTCAAGATAGCAAATTATTTTTTATTGTTTTGATTATCTCCCATTTTTTTGTTTATATGAGTAGGCTTATTAAGACATTTTATTTGTAAGTACAGAGACTCCCATAAGCCACTCTTTACAGCCTCCATCTTTTATTCCCTTTGTGAAAATGTGAAGTCCTCACAGCTGCTTTAGAGACATAAAAAGCTCTGATTTGTTTGAAAAAGCTTCAGTGCACATAGGCAGTGTTTAAAGAGGCTTTGGCAAAATTAAAAGTAGAAAGCTTTTAAAGCAGATGTAGGGATTCTGTCCACTGTAAAGTGAGTCCAATATGGCAGTGTACATTGGAAAACCATCTAATTTTGGTCATCAGTTGCTTCTTGAGGTTAGTCTACTAGCTGGGGTTTTCTGGTTATTGACGAAGGAGTAAATTCAGCCCAGTATTTAGGGTCCTCCAAAATTCTTTGCTAAATAACTGCGGTGGTCCAAAATAAGAAAAAAGGCAAATAAATGTAACTGTTCTGTAACATATATTTTGCCAAGGCAATAAAAACTAATTTCTTTGATGTTGGGAGGTCTTTTTGATCGTCAAAGGGAATTAAAATTGTGTTGTCATATTTTTCTTTTGATATTTAAAATGTTTATTTTACTTTAAAGTATTTTTTCCGTTCTCTTTGAAAAAATTATGGTATGCATAATAAGGTTTCAACTAACAATAAGAGAACTGGTGCCAGTTTCCTTATTCTGTATTTACTGAATGTGAATTTATATTTTGTGCTAGATGCTGTGGAAGATATAAAATGTAATAGACAAAATGTCTGCCTTCAAAGAGGGTGTGATCTCCTTGGGGTAGAAAATAAATGTGTAAGTGAATAATTAAATAGCAATGGAAGGAACTTAATGTACTGAGCTCTGTTCTGCAAGAAAATTCTGATAAACTACACACCAAAGTGATTCACATAGTTATAGTAATCTTTTTAGAATATTTCAGCAGGAGATGGAAATGGTAGAACATTCAGATTTTGAAAAAAAAAAAAAAAAACAGGGGCACCTGGGTGGCTCAGTTGGTTAAGTGTCCGACCAGCTCAGGTCATGATCTCACGGTTCCTGGGTTTGAGCCCCACTTTGGAATCTGTGCTGACAGCTTGGAGCCTCGAGCCTGATTCTAATTCTGTCTCTCCCTCTCTCTTTGCCCCTCCCCTGCTCTTGCACTGTTTCTCTCTCTCTCTCAACAAAATAAATAAGCTTTAAAAAAAAAATCAGGCTTTAATATCTGGTCCTACAACTTACAAGTTGACTTATTTTGATTTCTCTGAGATAATTCCTATTTTATAGGGTCCTTTTAACCACTGAGAAAGTAGAAGTCAAACATCAAGTTTGATAAACGTGGACATGCCAGTTCTTTTAAAAAATATATTTTTTACTAAGACAATATGCATGTGTGGAAGATTGGTTAGAGTTGGGCTTTTTCTAGTAGCTTTTCCTTTGCCAAGAACAGCAACAGAGTAGAGAAGTGGAAAGGTGTGTTGTAAAGGTGAGTATTAGAAAGGAATAAGGAAGAGAGGAAGGATGACTAGTTGACAGAATGTCCTGTAGCTCAGCACTGCTCAGAAAGGGATAGTGGGGGTGCCGGGGTGGCGCAGTCGGTTAAGCGTCCGACTTCAGCCAGGTCACAATCTCGCGGTCCGTGAGTTCGAGCCCCGCGTTGGGCTCTGGGCTGATGGCTCAGAGCCTGGAGCCTGTTTCCGATTCTGTGTCTCCCTCTCTCTCTGCCCCTCCCCCGTTCATGCTCTGCCTCTCTCTGTCCCAAAAATAAATAAACGTTGAAAAAAAAAATTAAAAAAAAAAAAGGGATAGTGAACTAGCATCAGCTTGTGAACTACTTAAACTGAAATTTACACAGAAATTTAGAGCTATGTGTTTAGAATTTTTTATAGCAGTCTAATAGAGTAATTCTGTGTTGATTTAATAAAATTTGGGGGTTATATTTTTTTATGTCTTCATGGTTTTTTTTTCATTTTTCTGATTATTTTTATTGAGCTTTACAGATGTATCAGTATGCAATTGGTTCTTCAATTCAAGTAGTTTAAAAAGCCCTGTTCTAGTAGAAAATTTGAATTCCACTAATTGAAAGTTGGTATTTAACTGTGATTTTTTTTTTTTAACTAACTGCACAGTTTCTTCTGTTTCCCAACTGCAATGTGCACAATATGCTATTGTCAATGTAATATTTGCAGCTGGGGCTTTGAGGACTTCATGACACCAGCATGTCTCTGACTGTTCAAATGGAAGACTTGTGGGAGACAGGGGTAATACACAGAATTTTTGCCAGTGTCATAGATGAGATGGAAAACTTGTAAACAAATTGGTGAAAGTTTAATAATGCAGAACATCACAGCATCAAGGGAACAGCAGTTGTCTAACAAACAGCACCGAGGCAAATGCCAGGTCCTTTAGAATACTCGTAGGACCATGGATACATTGATACAGGCTGGCCCATGACACTCAGGCAAACACTGGTAGTCAGCATTTCCTTCCTTGGTGACTTACACAATTCAGTCTCAGTCTGGTAAATACCTTGAGGAAGTGAAGACCAAAGAAGGAATGTCCGGCATTGAAGTAAACCAGATGGGAAGGGCAAGAAAGACTTCTACAAACAAATCTCTGTTTCCTGCTCCCATTTCCTCCTAACTTCTGATACTTTGTGTGTGTGTGTGTGTGTAAAGTTCCCAGGCAAAATTGCTGAGATCTTGGATTATAGATGGCAGGAGTTTAGGATAAGCTATTTTTGGATTTGGTGGTTGAAAATAAGGCAAGCCTACACAAACTGACAACACAGTCTGTAGACTAAAAGTAAACCGTCAATGAATGGCTAATTTTACTCCTTCCTTTTTGAAGGGAAAACATAGCTGGCAAAGTCATTTATTTGTCTATCAATTCAAAGCTAATATTTTTACAGGATTTTCAATCACTGTAAAATACGCTTTTACCAATACATTCTTTTATTTGTTGTTTTTTCTCAGGTGTCCTTCTTGAATAAGAAAAGATCAGAGATAGAATGAGGACCCTCAGAAAATTCTTTTAGTGTTGTTTATTTTTTGTTTATTTGGAGACAGCCATAAACACATATTCAGTTGTACAAAATAATACATATATCCCATGAACCTTTCCCTCAGTTTTCCTTAAAGGTAATATTGTGCATAACTGTGATACAGTATCACAGCCAGGAAATTGACATTGTTGTAATCCACAGAATTTTTTCAAACCTCATCAGTTTCACATGCACACACATTTAATGTATGTGTGTAGTTAGTTCCCTGCAATGTTATCGCATCTATAGATTTGTGTAACTACCACCACAGTCAAGATTCAGAACATTTGTATCACAAGGATCTCTTGTGCTATCTTTTAATGGCCAGAATCACTTTATTCTCTTTCCCTCCCCTAATCCCTAGAAAGTGCTAGTCTATTCCCCATCTTTATTGTTGTGTTATTTCAAAAATGTTATATAAGTAGAATCATACAGTATGTAAGATTATGTGATTGACTTTTTAATTTAGCATTATTCCCTTGAGACCCATCAGGTTGTTATGTATATTAGTAGTTCATTCTTTTTTAGTGCTGAGTTAGTATTCTATGGTATGATATATCACAATTTTAAATCATTCATTTCCTGTCAAAAGACATTGTTTCCTTACAGTCTGTTCTTTATAATTGAAATACATTCTCCTCCATTATCTTCTTTTAGAAACATAGGAGACATTTATTAAGTGCTCATGTGTACCAGGTGGTATGCTAGACATTTTTCATATACCAACTTATTTAAAGACCTAAGTCCATGCAGTGGGTACTATTATCTCTGCTTTATACATGAGAACAGCAAGGTTCAGATAAGTTCTGTAGACTGTCCAAGTCACAGTGCAAGCAAACAGTAGAAATGGAATGTGAACTCAGGCAGTTTGATTCCAGTACCTATGATTGGATTTCATTATTTCTCAAATTATTTCTCAAAGTAACAAATTAAATGCAGTTATAGCTTTATGTTTTATTGCTCTTACTTTTCCCAATATATGATTTCATACATTTGTACAAAACTTCTGAATACATAAGTAAATAATGAAAAGAGATATCAAAACATATCTGACATATAAATAGAAAAACATTTCTTAAAATGACTGTTTATTATTTCTGAATGACAATTTTATATTATCATCCCATGAAAAACTTAGTTAAGCAAAGGGATTTGTAAATGTTTATCCTTTAAACTGTTGCTTGGACACCAGGGCTAAACGCAAAGTGGGTGGGGAAGGAGAAGAGTGTGTGTGGAGGGGGAGGTGGTGGTAGAGAACACTAGAATCCTGAGTTGATGAATTTACAGTTGTCTCAGAGGCATGACCCTTCATTGGATCCGTCTTCCATATTGGGTGATGTCTTCCATATTGGGAAGGAAGGTCAGATCACCCTGGGAGACTTGTGCTTCTCCTTCGGGTCTGATGATTAATCTCTCTCTTGACCCAGAGTTTTCTGATTAGTGAGTATCTCTAGCCTGAAGTACTGGGTGTGATCTCAGTCCTTGGGTAGAGTGGCAGTGTGTGGGCAGCAAGGTGGCACACAGTTTAGGCAGCAAGTGACCCAAGCACTCTAAGAAGCTGCCGATATACAGGAATGGCAGTGGGGTGACCCCTGGCAAGCTGAGGTTTGTCTTTCTGTGGAGTAACTGGAAAACCTTGTTTGGGTGATTCCAAAACACAGGGGTCAAAGCTTGCATGCTTCAGCACAATTCAGGGATACATACAGTAGGTAAGAGGCAGAGAGTGAAGCAGCGAAGCATACCCAGCAATTGGTTGAGTACTGCGGCGGGAACAGCGCTATAACTCGAGGAGAATGTGAGATGCATTAGTTCATGACAAAATCTGAGTGATGAGTGGCGCCCGGGGGGCTCAGTGGGTTAAGCCTTAGACTCATGATTTTGGCTCAGGGCATGATCTCTCAGATCATCTCTCAGCCTGCATCAGGCTCTGTGCTGATAGCATGGAGCCTGTTCAGGATTCTTTCCCTCCCTCTCTCTTTGCCCCTACCATGCTCATACATGCTCACTCTCTCTCTCTCTCTCAAAATAAATAAACATAAAGATAATATCTGAGTGATGAATCCTCAGAGGATGAAGAGACCAAAGTTGCTCTCATTAGTTAGGGTATGGGAAATACAAGATCAGTAGGAAGACAGGGACACTGGCAGATTCTCTATTTTCTTGTTTCTTTTGATCCTTAATGGAGTTACACTGGCCCTGGTTAGGTCTCAGGTTGGTAATTTCAAAAACTATTTCTCAGTTAGGTTTATAACAAGAACTGAGAGGTGTGTGGTTTTGTGTAAAACAAACAACACATACTAGTGGATTTCAACTCTTATTCTGATTTTGCAAACTCCTTTGGACAGGTCACCTCATCAGTCAGGGTTCTTATATAGAACATACCAGGGTAACTTTGAGGGATTTTTCAACATTAAAATTGTATAATTCTGTGAAAACCACTTAACATTTTCACATTCTGTTGAACTATCATTAATACTATAGTTAATTTACATTTAACAACTCAAAAAAGTTAATATATATATATATATATATATATACACATACATACATATACATATATACACACACCACATATATTTATGTGTATAAGTATGTACCTATCTATATATAATTTCATATAAAATCTTCATTATTAAGAAATGTGTAAAGAAAGACTCTTTCTGGGGCATATCATTATTGACTTTAAGTATTTGCCTTAGGGGCGCCTGGGTGGCTCAGTCGGTTGAACATTCAACTCTTAATTTCTCCTCCGGTTATGATCTTGGACTTTGTGCATTCGAGTCCCAAGTTGGGCTCCACACTGCTGACAGCACAGAACCTGCTTGGGATTCTCTCTCTCTCCCTCTCTCTCTGCCCCTCCCCTGCTCACACTCTCTCAAAATAAATAAACTTTAAAATAAATAAGTAAGTAAATAAATATTTGCCTTAAGTCTATTGAACTAAAAATGCTGCCTTGTTTTTTTTATGCTGCCTTTACTTCTATTTCAGTTGTGAAAGCAAGATTCCACACAAGAAGGTCAGGGGTGGTGCTGTGTGACTAGATGCTGTGAAACAGGCAAAATCCATTTGCTGAATGGAGTGAACTGTGTGTGGGCAGGGGGGAGGAGAGCAAAGGGAGTGGCATTTGACTAAAGCAGCAGAGGTCCTTCTTCCCCAAAGCAGTGCACTGAGGATCCCTTAGAATGGAGGTTCTTCTTTAGGGAAGAATTATCATATCCATACCTAGAGGGGAGATTTATTAGGGACTTGATGGAGGGACATAAGGGGAGAAGGGGCTCTAATGGAAAAGAAAAGAAATGAAGGTGCCACCAGCAGGAGTCAGGCTTTTCCAGTCCTGCTCTAGGCTTCCCCAGAACTGTATTGGGTATTCAAGGATTCCTGGCATGAGGGACCCACCCCAGGAAAACCTAGAATGAAGTGCTTCTATTATCATTCTGTCTTAACATTAGATATAAATTTGCCACTGATAAAAATTACTTTACAGGGAAATTACTCTTAAGGAAGAAATTGTCTGACTAAAATAAACAATTTTATCTGAATCTGAATAAAAGCAATAATCTTCAACAAAAAGCTTCTTTCAGCATTAAACTCATTTCACTAGTTTTTTTGTGTGTGTGTGTCTAATCCCAGCAATGTCTTTTGTACTCACATTAAAAGAAAAGTTTGATGTGCTTTTGTTTCCAGATGCTTTACATCTCATTTCTGCTAATTTCAATTAAAAAAAAAACTTACAAGCTGTCATTTTTTTTCAAATGTTAACAGGTATTTTTTTTTTTTTAATGCTTGGTGGATATTCTGATCAGCCTCAATGAATAAGTTGTAACAGCAAATTTTGGCTTCAGTGTTCACGTCTGATTATTTTATTACTGATCATTCCACTACTTAGATGAGCAAAGCAATTCACACTATTCAGAAGAAAAGAATATGTTGGAATATTTCTATGTATGGAATAATTAATTGTTATAAGGCTAGTTTATGTTGATATAGTATTTGTAGCAAAGAAATTATCTGTTTATTATAATAACAGAAGAAGTAGAACAGCTATTATTTATTATTCCAATTTCAGATGAAGAAAAGCTCAAGGAGTTTAAGGACACTGACCAAGGCATGGTAGTAACAGGGGTTCAAGAGGCATCTGGAAGTTTTGATTCCTGATTATTTGATTCCTGAGTTATCCTTTCTTCCTTTTGCTATTTATAAATTCATTTTTTAATTACTACAATAAGTTGAAAACAACAGTGATCATTTAGGACCGTCCAGCTTCTCTGTGCTCTTTATGGTTTTGCCACAGCTTGTTAAAATTGAAGCATCTGAGAAGACACAAGAGAAATCTTTGAAGTGGTAGTCCAAGAATCTTATCAACAGCTCTTGCACCCCCTGACCATTTCAAGAATGTGAAAGAGTGAAGAAAAACACAGAGAGAAAATGACTGGAGAGACCTCTCTGGAGTGAGAAGGTGCATGTGAGCCTTGTAGGCTGCAGAGGGGTGCTGCTGCCTCCTGTTTCCCAAGCCAAACAGGCAGGCTCCTGGCAGCTCAGGGTGCTCTAGGTGGCTTCCCTCCATTCCTGTCGCAAGCCTGAAAGAGAGAGAGAGAGAGAGAGAGAGAGAGAGAGAGAGAGAGAGAGGAAAGTGCCGCTTTGAGCTACTGCAATCTCTGTGGGGCAGAGGGTGAGTGTACATTTCCCATGGACCAAATGAGGCCACAGGAGAGGAAGGGTGGATTAAAATTCTGTCTAATCAGAGATTAGGGAGAATAGGTGGAGCTCAGAATATTTTTAGGGCAGTGAAACTACTCTGTGTGATACTATAATGATGGATACATGTCATTATACATTTGTCCAAACTTTTAGAATGTGTACCACCACGAGTGAACTCTAAACTGTGAACTCTGACAGTACGTCAGTGTAGGTGCATCAGTTGTAACAAAGGTACCCACTCCGGTGGGATAAGGTCATATTAGGGGAAGTTATGTAGGTATGTGGCAGGGGAATATGGGAAATTTCTTTATCTGTCCTCTCAATTTTGCTGGGAGTCTAAAACTGCTCTAAAAAAAATTAAAGTCTGTTAAAAAAAAAAAAAATATCCTGCCTAAGAGGACCACTTCAGAAGGCAAGGGAAAACCAGCAGCAAGAGGGGTTTAAGTCTCAAGTTAGCAATCTATGGAGGAGAAGCAGGAAACAGTTAAATCCTTCTCCCTCCCCTGCCAAAGAACAAACATGGTCTCTGATCTGGTTTAAATTATTTCCCCAGTATTCAAAATGGATCCCATAACAATTTTAATCTGATCACATTAAACCTTTGGATTAATTTGACAAGATTTAAAATCTTGACACTAACACTATTGATAAACATAAAAGAATAATGGATATGCTTTTTTTCTTAGATTCAAATGTAAAATAGTTTTTTACAGTTTTATTCTTGTAGTTACTCACTTTTTTCATTGGGATAATTCCTACTTAATTTTTTTGTTGCTGTTTCTAATACGAATTCTTGAATTTGATATATGGAGCTGGAATTGATGTTTTCCATATCTCTCTTTTAGTATTTCTCTTTGCTGAATTCCCTTATGAATTTTATTTTTCAATTAATTACATTTCTAGGGCTTCTGCATCACATCATCTGCATCTAGCAAAGATATATTCTGCTCTTTTTCCTATTATAGTTTTGCTTACTTTTGGTTCATAAATTGTGAAATTGATAAGAGCTTCTTAAATATCACTGGTTTTGAATGAGTACGGATCTTATTTCCTTTGCTACTGCTTGTGAAAAAGACTTTAACACTTTCCCCATTCTGTATGATGTTAGATGTTGTTTTTAAATAAACACTGAACCCCATCCTTCCTGTCCTTGTTAAAGGGTTTTAAAATATAAGTGGGCATGATATTTTATCAAACTTTTTTTTGCCATCCCAGATTAAATAATACAAATTTTTCTTATCCTTTTTATGTCACATATGATGTTAATCAGTTTTATAAACTTAACAACTTTTCATTCGTGTGACGAATGTACTTTGGCATAATAAATTGTTGACTTCTATTCTTGTTGTGCAAAGTGATCATGGACAACATCACTGGCAAAGCAGATTTAACACAGGGCTTAAATTTACTGGCAGAGAAGAGCATAGCACAGACAGGTTACCCAAAATCTCACTGGTCCACAATTTAGGGAAGCATAGAAGACTTATGGTATATGGTGGCTCATTTGCCAGTAGAGGGAAGCCCCTTCCTGGTCTTGCTCTATGTATTCATGTGGAGAGCCAGGGTATATCTATGTGAGTATGTAAGAAATGTAAGTTCCTTGGCCTGGAAAGGGCTTTTATAGAAAAGGGGACTCCTAGAACGTAGTGGCTGGTATTTGCCTGTTCTTCTCTTGAGGCATTTCAGATTTGAGCCAGTTCTCTGCTAAATTATCAAAAGGGAGAGAAAATAAATTAGGCCTGTGTAGATTTGACTCTCCTCTGTTCCTTATTACTTCAATTACAATTTTAGCATCCATGTTCATCAAGAAGATTGGGCTGTATCATAATAGTTTTTACTTTTACTTTTTAAAAATTTTCCATAAAGTTCTTTATTTTGTACTCCAAAATAATAGTCATTTAGGACTATTCTGAGGCTTGGGGGTACTTTTGTTTGAACCATATGATTAATTTTGAATTTAACTTTATGTAATTGATTCTAATTGTTTTTCTGCATCTGACTTGTGTTAATTTTATGCCTCTTTTAGCCAAGCTGTTTCTTTTCCTATTTTGTGTTCTATTGTATAGGAAATACTCTGTATGTTTTTATCTTCCACAATAATTTGGAAAATAGAGAATATGATATGAACTTTATAAGTGGCAAATTAAACAATTTTCATAGATTTCTTAAAGTTGTATTTGTGATCCTCTCATGAAAACAAAAAAAAAATCCAACTTAACTTCATTTTATGGAAAAGTAAGAAGATTAGTACTGCTGCTCTTTTCCTCTCTACCTTATGTACTTTTCATTAATTTACTCTGGGTTCAGAAGCCCTGTTATTCAAGAAAAAAAAGTGTTCTTCTGTTAAAGCATATTTTGTTATTTGTATTCTCTGTTTGTTGCCATAGTTACACCAATTATTTAGACTTACAATATCAACCTTTCTCTTAATAATGTTTAATGATTTCTGAAGTTTTTCTTTTGCTAGTTTCAGTGTTTATTGCTAGTTCTTTTCTATTCTATGACTTCTAAATGATAGAAATTCGAATTTTTTATATTCCAGTCAACTAATGAACATCTTTCATTTTTTTGCATAGACATTTGAGTGTATTTTCTGAAACATTGAAGCTCTGAGGTTGCCATTCTGCTCTCAACCATGAATGCCAGCTTGACTGGTTACCATGTGTTTTGTGTTATCACTTCTATCTGCACTGCCAAAACTCAAAGACATTTCTCTATTGTTTTCTGCAGAGAAAAGAACAAAAGTAGAACTCCCTTTTTAATAGATGAATTTTTAGAGGATTACTGTTTTTTAGTTTTGAAAGTTTCAGGATCAATTCTATTTTCTTGTAATTTAAATAGTAAAATTACCAGGAAACACATTGCTTATTAAATTGCCATGAATACAGTGATACTTTTTAGTATCTTTTTCTACTCTGGGAAAATCCTTTTTATTAGAATTAGCTTTTGATCCATCCTTTTTCTCCTTTGGAGATGACCACTATTTTTAGGTTGAATATATGTCATTTAACTCTCCATATCTATTATCTTTTTGTTACTTTGATAGGTCTTTCTTCTGAATTGTGTGATTACATCTGAGGCTTACCCTTTTTTCCTTAAAAACTTATTTTTCTGCTGTGTCAAGTCTGCTATTTAGTACTTTGGGTAGAAATTTCATTTCAATTCTTAAAGTAAAAAACTACATTTACTCTTTTCTAAGTTTTTTTTAATGTTTATTTTGACAGAGAGAGAGACAGAGAGACAGCATGAGTGGGGGAGGGTCAGAGAGAGAGGGAGACACAGAATCCAAAGCAGGCTCCAGGCTCTGAGCTGTCAGCACAGAGCCTGACGCAGGGCTGGAACTCACAGACTGCGAGATCATGACCTGAGCTGAAGTCAGACGCTCAGGCGCCCCTACATTTACTCTTTTCTTATTTTTGTCTATTTGATAAAAGCATGATTTTGCATTGCATTGAGACTATGTCAGAAATTAAAAAAAAATTTTTTCCCATTTCATTGAGTAATCCTATTTCTGGTGAAGTATTTATTTTTATTATTTTATTTTATTATTTTATTTTATTTTATTTTATTTATTTATTTTTTTTCAACGTTTATTTATTTTTGGGACAGAGAGAGACAGAGCATGAACGGGGGAGGGGCAGAGAGAGAGGGAGACACAGAATCGGAAACAGGTTCCAGGTTCTGAGCCATCAGCCCAGAGCCTGATGCGGGGCTCGAACTCACGGACCGCGAGATCGTGACCTGGCTGAAGTCGGACGCTTAACCGACTGCGCCACCCAGGCGCCCCTTATTATTTTAAATTATACAAGATAGAATACATGCAGAAAGTTGCATAAGATATATATACAATATAACAAAATGTTTATAAAGTTAACACTCATGCAATTCCAATCTAGGTCAAGAAATTGAACACAGCCGGTGCCCCAAAAGCCCTTTGCATGATCAACTTACGTAATTTGTAAGGACTGGTGCAAAAGTGAAAATGGGATGACCCTTGTTTTATTTATTTTTAAAATTTTTTAATGTTTATTTTTGAGAGAGACAAAGCATGCATGGGTGAGCAGGGGCGGTGCAGAGCGGGAGACAGAGGATCCGAAGTAGACTCCACTCTGACAGAGAGCCTGATGTGGCACTGGAACTCACAAACCACAAGATCATGACCTGAGCTGAAGTCAGATGCTTACCTGACTGAGCCACCCAGCACCCCCTTCCCCCGCCCCTGCTTTAAAATTATTAGGAATTTCAAGACAACAAGAGCAGAGCATTAAATCCATTAAATCAAGACTGGTCCCCTTCTGAGCATGTGATCCTGCACAAACTGCATGCTTAACTTATAAACATGCTGTGAGTAGCAAATGAGATAATGCATGTGTGGCTTGCAAGTTAAGTAAGCATGATGCATGGATTTTGGTCAACATGCAATTTTATTTTCTTGTCTCCCATATCCAGTCAGGATAATCTTCTCCTTTCCTTGAAAGAAAACTCCAGCAAGCCTGAGATTATAGGGCAGATTCTTAGATAGGACACAGTCCTGAAGAAACTCTCACAAATAGTCTACCAGTTACATAATTGGAATGTGAAATCCTGTATAATAATTGGAACTCATAACTTTTTAGCTTACACTTCCCTTCCTTACTTGGACATGCTTTGGTTAGAGACCTGTAATGGGGAAAGTGGGGCCCTCCACCTCTTACTCTCTCACTGTTCTTTACTCTGAGTTGAGGTGGGAAAGATATTAAGAGAATAGGACAATATTGCTTGGTTGTGTTACTTAGAGTATTGGCCTTGGCAGATCATCTATGTTGTCTGTCTTTTCTTGCAGTTTGTTTAATGAGCACTTCAGTTCAGAGGCTGTTGTTTCCTCTCCTACAGTACTGTGGTGGCTTGTGTTATCTTTCTAGGCCACATGATATCCACCTTTGCTATTGCTGCATAGAAGTTTTTGTTGGGCTTCAGGCAGCAATATTAGGACCCAGAATGAGCCCATGCCAGTCTTTTCTCCTCTATGGCCCACATCTGGTCTCTGGGGAAAGGCTCAGTTTCTCCTGCTCTGATGAATTCAGAGACAGGCCAATACCAACACTCTGCCAGCCAATGATGAGTTAAGCCAGCCCTCTGTATCACCTGAATAAGGGTCAGACATCAGTTAGCCAGACATGTACATAGTCTGCTGCATGCATGAGTCAGGCTGCCAACTGTTGGAACACACTTACAAACACTTTGATTAGTCCTATTGAAGATCATCCTGGTTTTCTCACACCATCCCTCCCTTCCGACTAGGCTCCAGGTCAGCAGAAGACTCTGAGGAGGGCAAGAGCTGCCTCCAGAGGTACATAGCAAAATTCCTCCAATAACACAAAAGTTTGGTCCCAGAATTCAAATGCAGGTTTGAACACGAATGAGGTTGTATTGTTATGAGTTGAATGAAAACAATAATTTTTGGTCTGGATATAAAGGTAATAAAGGTTACACTGTAAAGCTTACCCTATATTATTGTGAATTATCAAGAATCATTCTTGGACTACCAAACCTCATATCACATTCTGGGCATTTTGAGAATAGAGAGCCAGATAGAGGATGGGTTCAATTGTAAGCAGAATCAAGTCTGTGTTATCTTGGGATGCCTTATATTTTACAGTATTTCTCACCAGTCTCCTCAAATCTCTCTCTGACTGCTTGTTAAAGGCCTAAGGTCTCCAGGAGTTATGAATAGGTTTCCTGTACCTCTTTGTAAATCCTGCATAATTTGGGGTGGGAGTTTTTTTTTTTTACTGCCATTTTGCTTTCTGGTAACCAGCTATTAGATCCTCTCATATCCTAAAACATATATAACTTTTCAGGATACTTAATACTAGGTACTTGAATTCCTCCAAAAGGTCCTATGCAATTTTTTCCTCTACTTACTCACCCTTAAATGAAGAATGAGCCACATGGGTTTATTGGGAAATTTAAAGTAAACCACTCCACAGTGTGGAAAAGATGTTTTTTAACAACCGAAGCAGATGGAAAGTTAGTATGTATCACTTATAAAACAGTTGTGGTGCACCATAGATATTTTAAAAATGCAATTTCTTATTTCTAGGGAGCATAGAGACTAGTAGATGTCCTGAGAGGAAAAGATGGGGGGCGGGGGGACTTACACTTAAGCAGCTTGATGAATTCCAAAGTTCCTGCATAAAGAGCCAAAAAGAAACTTCAAGTAGGAGACTTTCTATGGAACCTGAAGGCAAAATGCAAATTTAGTCTGAGGCAACTGAGCTTCCACCCTAAGTGGTGGAACTCCAAGAACCGGTTAATTTGAAGGAGCAAAGTGAAATTAAGAGAACAGTTTCCAAAAGGGATCCTCACTCATGAATAAGGCATAAGGCGATTGGTGGCAAACCCTAAGAGAACACATTTCCTTGATCTTTTTTTTTCTCCTTTTTTTGTCATTGAGAAACATAGAAAATCCTTTTTAAAAATAGTTTTAATAAAAATTTTTGGAAATAGATTTCTAAGACATCTTCTTGAGCATTCTCCCACATCAGTAGCTATTTCTTAAAAATAGAGTTAAATTAATTTTTACATTATTATTTACATCTAATATAAATATTTACTCACCAGTTTACTGCAGTGTTTACTTACTAAATAGTTCCTGAACCTCCATCCTATCAGGCACTTTATAAGAATAGGCTGCAGCAGTGAACACAAGCAGATGAAGCCCTATTCTCACAGAGCTTGCTTTCTGAGTGCAACAGGGATTGAGAATAAACAAGCAAACACATAAATATGCAGTATTTCATTTGGCCACATGTGCTAAGAAGAAAAATAAATCCAAGAAAGGAATGGAATGGGGAGCAATAAAGGGTGGAAAAACAGAGCAGGGTTATTTAAGATAGGTTGGTCAAAGAAGTGATGTTTTCTGTGGCAACATTCTCATATCTAATTCAGGTGAGGAAGTTAGCTCTGAAGATACTTGAAGAAAGAGCATCAGGCATATGAGCAAATGCCAGTTCAAAATATTAAATTAGTACTATTTGTAGAAGTTGCAATAATAGTGACAACCGTTGCATCAGGTACAATTTATTAAATGCGTACTATATATTCATTCATTATTCTAAACAATTTCTGTACATCTTTATGCTACTGTAAAAGTTTTCTTTTATGCCCTAGAGGGATTTTGTGTGTGTATGCACAGAAGGGACTATTCAGAGTTTTACTTTTCTTTTTATGATTAGATTTTCTAATTTTTTAAAAAAATGTAAATTCATGTACAGTTGTAAGAAATAATACAGAGATTGTGGGTACACTTCACCTGGTTTCTCTTAATGTTAACATCTTGCAAATCTAGAGCTAAGACAACCGGGATATCGACATTGGTACAATCCATTGGTCTTAGTTCACCAGTTTGACATGCACTCATCTGCAGCATGTGTAGTTAGTTCTATGCAGTTTTATGTCATGCATAGATTTGTTTAACGACCACCACTTCAAGAGACAGTTCCCCCCCATGAGGATTCTTCACGCTGCCTTTTACAGACCTACCCCCTCTTACCATTCATGCTGCCAGTCCCTAGTTCTTGGCAACCACTAATCTGTTCTCTATGTCTATAATTTTGTCATTTCCATAATGTTGTATGAATTAAACCTTACTGTATTTAATCTTTTAGAATTTTTTTTTCTTTTTAGTCAGCATTATTCCTTTCAGATTCATCCAGATTGTCGCATCTTTCAATAGTTCATCCCTTTTTTGAGTGTTGAGTAGTATTCCATGGTAAGGATGAATTACGATGTATTTAAACATTTAACTGTTGAAGAGACTTAGATTGTTTCCAGTTTTTGGCTACTACAGATAAATTTGCCATGAACATTTATATATGTTTTTAGGTGAACATAAGTTTCATTTCTCTTGAATAAGTGCCCAAGGGTGGAATTGCTGTGTCGTGTGTTAAGTACATATTTATTTTTGTAAGAAGCTGCCCAACTATTCTCCAGAGTGGTTATATCATTTTATCTTCCCAACAACAGTGAATGAAAGAGTGAGTTTGTCTGTATCATCTCCAGAATTTGGTATTGCCATAATTTTTTTTTAATTTTGGCTTTTTAATAGGTGTTACTTTGTTTTTCAAAAATAGCGTTCAGTTTACCAAAATTATAAATTGAAAAAACATCCCTCATCTTTAAGTATGTAAATGCAGCTTGTGTGAATAACTATTCTATTGATATGTCTATAAAATTTTAGCAATCACTTTTAAGGTGCCTTTTAATATTTAGTAGTATTTAAACATTTAGTTAATCACTTTTCAACATTTTAAACTGAATATTTACATTTAATATGAGTTTTTAAAAATACATTTGTTGTCACACTAACACATGAAATCTTTGAGTACTTAAAAATAAACACATCAGGTTGTATACCTTAAATAAATATAATTCCTATGTGTCAGTAGGACATGAAGTATCTCAATAAAGCTGAAATAAAGAAAAAACAATAAAAAAAATCCCTTCCCCATACTTAAAAATAAACCTAGGAGATAAAACTTTTAAATAAGGTGAAACTGAAGTTCTCTTAAATAAGGTGAAACTGAAGTTCTCTTAAATGTTCCAGTTTTCCACAAAATAACTTTCTTTGCACTTGTGATTTTAAATTGAAAGCTTATTAAGGACTGAAGTTGCAGTTCTTTGACAAACTTGCAAAAATAATTCCATAGACGAAGGATAGTCTTCTAAACAAATGGTGGGAAAAAATTGTACATCAGTGACCAAAAAGCTGAACCTTGACCTGTACTCAGATATTATACAAAACTGAACTCAAACTGGATTATAATGACCTATTTGTATAAGATAAAACTACAAAATTTTAAAAAGAGGATATAGTAGAAAATCTCCATGACTTGGTGTTAGGTGACAAGTTCTTAGACATGATACAAAAGGCACAATCTATTTAAAAAATTATAAATTGAACTTCATCAAAATTAATAAGCTTTGCTATGTGAAAAACACCGTTAAGACAATGAAAATACAATACACTAACTGGGACAAAATATGTGCAAACCATATTTGCAAAGAACTTATATTCAGAATACTAATTAAAAAGCTAAACTCTAAACTCAAAAAAATTTAAAAAAAACACCCACCAAAAATAAACAGAAAAAATCACCACAAACAATCTAGTTGGAAGTAGGCAAAAGAGGGGCACTTTCCCGAATAAGTTATTTAAGTGACAAATAAACACATGAGGGTCATGTTTAACATGACATTAGAGAAATGCAAATTAAAATCATTATGAGATACAATAGAAGTGAGAGAGGACATCCTTGCCTTGTTGGCAATCTTAGGAGAGAAGTGTCCTGTTTTCTTACCATTAACTATTATCTGCAGAATTTTTGTAGATTCTCCATATCACATTGAAAGAGTTTCCCTCTATTTATAGTTTGCTGAATATTTGTATGATGAAAGAGTATTAGATTTTGCAATGTTTTTTCTTGCCTTAATTGATATGGTACTATGATTTTTCTTCTTTGTCTTATTGGTATGGTAGATTACATCAACTGATTCTCAAATGTTAAGCCAGCTTTCTGTACCTGGAATGAATTCCACTTGGTCATGGTATGTAATTCTTTTTATACATTGTTGGGTTTGATTTGCTGATATGCTTTTGAGGGCTTTTTTTATGTTATGAAAAATATTGGTCTGTAGTTTTCTTTTCTTGTAATATTTTATCTGTTTTTACATTTAAGTAATAAGTGAGTTAGAGAGTATTTACTCTGCTGTTTTCTGTGGAGACTTGATATTATTTCTTCATTAAATATTTGGTAGAATTCATGAGTGAAACTATCTGGGTTTGATGTTTTCTTTTTTGGAAGTCATTGATGATTGATTTAATTTCTGTAATAGATATAGGCCTATTCAGGTTATGTGTGTGTGTGTGTGTGTGTGTGTGTGTGTGTGGTGAGTTTTGGTAGTTTATGTCTTTTAGGTAACTGGTCTATTGCATTTAAGTAGTAAAATCTGCGGCCTGGATTTGTTCATAGTGTTACTTTGTTATCCATATAAATTCCTTTTTCATTTCTGATATTGGTAAATTGTGTCTACTCTCTACTTTCTTGGTTGGCATAGGTAGTAATGGTTTGCCAATTTTAGCGATCTTTTCAAAAAACTAGCTTTTCCTTTTGCTGATATTCTCAGTTGGTTTCTTATTTTTAATTTCATTGATTTTTGCTTTAATTTTTATTATTTCTTTTCTTCTGCCTGCTCTAGGCTGAAACTGATAGAATCAGTCTTTCTTATGCTGGTTTCTTGGCTCTCGGACTTACACAAATGTTTCTCCAGTGGTATAACTCCCTCCAAGCCCTATCCTTCTGCTTCCCCCAGCATTTACTCTCTCCCCTAGATGGAGCCTTCTCAATCTTTTCCCTTACTGAGTATGTTTTCTCCTCTTTTCACTAAGACTAGAGGGCTGAGGGGATGGAATAGGGAGGAATTCCTTTTTCTTAAGTGGAAAATTTAAGGATTGTGCTCTGGCAAACTTCTCATCTCTGGAGAGTAGACATTTTTTATGGAGAAAGTTCTAGGCATGATTTACAGCATTGGGCTTCTTTTCCCCTTGCTAGAGCCTTTACACACCTTGAGAATGTGGTGGAGCTCCTGGAAGTAGATTCCATAAAAGTGTGGATGCCCTCTTATGACTGGGCACACCGGGAGATTTTCACTCTCTCCGCAGTCCACACAACCTCCAGTAATTTGCTGAAAATTACTTTTTAAGTGTTCCCATTAGTTTATGGCTCTACTGGCTTCTGCTCTGGGTATAGAGATCTTGCTTGATGTTATCTTTCTGCAAGTGCCTGTCTTTCCAGACTTCAGAGTGGTAGTTTGACAAGGGCCTCAGTTCTCTCATAGGTCCAAGAGAGGTAAATTATTTTCAGTTTGTCCAGATTTTGTTGTTGTTGTTGTAATGATAGGAGTGACAACTTCTCATATTGGAGCTGAAACCAGAAGCCTCCACTTTGTTTACTTTTCTTTTTTAAAGAGAAATAGATCAAGTACAGTAAAACTTTGGTTTGCAAGCATAATTTGTTCTGGAAACATGCTTGTAATCCAAAGCCCTTATGTATCAAAGCGAATTTCAAGAACCATTGGCTCAGGTGTGATAATGTGACATTTGGCATCACATTCTACTCGTATTACAAGACATTGCTCATTTATCAAATTAAAATTTATTAGAAATGTTTGCTCGTCTTGGAAACACTTGCAGAACAAGTTACTCACAATCCAAGGTTTTACTACTTTAATTTGCTCTGTGCAATACATTTTGCTACATATTATGAGGGATACAAAAAGCATGGGAAAAGTTTTTTTTTAATATATGAGTTTTAAATCTTCTTTTTTCCCCCTTTTTATTGAGGTATAGCTGACATACAGTATTATGTTAGTTTCAGGTGTACAATATAGTGATTAGGCATTTATATACATTAAGAAATGATCACCATAAGTCACGTTACTGTCTGTCACCAAAATTATTGCAGTATTAGCTATGTTCTCTATGATGTACTTTTCATCCCATGATTTATTTATAAATTTTATAAATTTATACATTTGTACCTCTTAATCCTTTTCCACCTACCTGCTCAACTCTGGTAAACACGTTTGTTGTGTGTATTTATGAGTCTGTGTTTTGTTTTGTTTTTTTTTAATTCCAAATATAAATGAAATTATAAGATATTTGTCTTTGTTTGACTTACTTAGCATAATACCCTCTAAGCCTATCCATGTTGTTGCAAATGGCAAGATTTCATTCTTTTTTATGGCTGAGTAATATTTAATTGTGTGATTTTGTGTGTGTGTGTGTGTGTGTGTGTGTGTGTGTGTGTGTGTGTATACACATACACATATACCATCTCACTTTTATACGTTCTTATATTGATGGACACTTACATTGCTTCCATATCTTGGCTATTGTAAGTAATGCTGTAGTGAACATAGGAATATATATATATATATATATATATATATATATATATCTTTTTGGATTTGTGTTTACATTTTCTTTGAGTAAATACCAGGAGATAGAATTTCTAGATCATATGGTATTTCAGTTTTTAATTTTTGAGAAACCTCCGCAGTGTTTTCACAGTGGCTGTACCTATTTATTTTCCCAAAAGTACGCAAGGGTTCCCTTTTCTTCACATCCTCATTCAACACTTATTATTTCTTATCTTTTTGATACTAGCCATTCATCTTACATGTGGGAGGTAATATCTCATTGTGGTTTTGATTTTTCATTTCTTGTATGATTAATGATGTTAAATATCTTTTTTTTTTGGTATCTGTTGGCCATCTTTATGTCATCTTTGGAATAATGTCTATTCAAGTCCTCTGCTCATTTTATTTTTGATATTAATCCTTTACTGGATATATCACTTGCAACTATCTTCCCTCATTCAGTAAGGTGCGTTACTGTTTTGTTAACAGTTTCCTTCACGATGCAAAAGCTTTCTAGCTTGATGTAGTCCCCATTGTTTATTTTTGCTCTTGTTGCCCTTGCCTGAGGAGACAGATAAAAAAATACATTTATTGTTAACACCGATGTCCCAAAGTTTACTGCCCTTGTTTTCTTTCAGGAGTTTTGTGGCTTCAGATATTACATGTAGGTTTTTTTTAGCCATTTGAATTTATTTTTCTATATGGTGTAAAAAAGTGGTTCAGTTTTATTCTTTTGTATGTAGCTGTCTAGTTTTCCCAACATCATTTCTTGAAGAGACTGCCTTTTCCCCCATTGTATATTCTTTATTGTAGATTAATTGACCATAAAGGCATGATTTTATTTCTGGGCTATTTTTTTCCATTGATCTTTGTGTCTGTTTTTGTGGTGGTACCATACTGATTTGATTACTAAAGTATAGTTTGAAATCTGAGATGTGATACCTCCAGCTTTATTGTTTTTCAAGATAGCTTTTGCTGTTCAGGGTCTTTTGTGGTTCCATAGAAGTTTTAGTGTTATTTCATCTAGTTCTGTGAAAAACACCATTCGTATTTTGACAGGGATTGAATTGAATTTGTATATTGCTTTGGGTATTATGACATGTTAACAATATTAATTCTCCCAATCCATGAGCATGGTATATCTTTCCATTTATTTGTTTCATCTTCAGTTTCTTTCATCAGTCTTATAGTTCTCCGAGTACAGGTCTTTCACCTCCTTGGTTAAATTTATATGTTCATTGTTTTTGTTCAGAGTTGTGGATTTTACAATAAATAATAAGCTTTATAACTTCTATGATATATTAATTATTAGAGCACAAGGCACATTAGACATGTAATTTTAAAAATATATTCAGGAACTACAAGAATGAATATCAACTCTGATCCAGATATAATGCTGTTAGGATAAAAGTTTCTATAGCTGCTTTGTTTCTGATATAAGTTGCTGTTGAATTCAGAATTATTTTATTTCATTATAATCACTTTTTATAAGTCATAGGCCTCTACATTAATCTTTATATAGACTTTTATATTCTAATTTGCTTTATAGCTGTTTTCTCCCAACCTTCCTGTAAGGTAAATTAGAATAAATTGCACTACTAAGGGGAAGAGAGGTTGAATGACTTGTTCTGTGTCATGCTGAGGGCTAATTATATAAGCAGAATTTAAAGGTATAGGCTTTGCAGTATTAGCCAACAAAACCATAGCAATGCTAACAAAACACTCCACATTTTAAAATCAAACTTTTCTTTTTGCAAAGCAAACTACCAGTAATACTCTTGGTTTTATTTCTTTTTCTGATTTTGATCAGTTAAAAATCAAATTCAAGTACATATTTCCTGTTTCTTATTTAGGACATCCTATTACGTGCCCTACATTGTGGGTATCATGTTGTATAAGACAAGGTCATTATCCTCCAGCTGATCATGGTATGTGAAATGAGACATATTTATAAATAAGTGCAATAAAGTATTAGGTGCTATGAGAGAAGTTTGAATGGGATATAAAGGAGGGGTGATGAAATTTTCCTGGGTGAGGAGAATCAGTCTCCTCCAACTTTCAATAGTCATATTCATTGGAATGATTTTCAAGAGTTATTAGTGGTTGTTGAAGAAACACAAATACTTTATTCAGTGACTGTAATGATGCTCCATTGATTTATGTTTGATTCAGCTTTCTATTATTTTAATTTTAGCATATATACAAAGGGAGTAAAAGCCTAAAAGAACATTAAATAAAACAGCCACAAGTATGCTGTCTCTCCTAGAATAAGATAGTATCTTCATATTTATAAAAGTACTTGGGGGTGCCTGGGCGGCTCAGTTGGTTGAGGCTCTGACTTTGGCTCAGGTCATGATCTCACGGTTCGTGAGTTCGAGCCCCATGTCGGCCTCTGTGATGACAGCTCAGAGCCTGGAGCCTGCTTCGGATTCTGTGTCTCCCTCTTTCTGCCCCTTCCCTGCTCATGCTCTGTCTCTCTGTGTCTCTCAAAGATGAATAAACATTAAAAAATTAAAAAAAAAATAGAAGTACTTTGTTCTGTCTCTTTCCAGCATGGTGTTGCTACCTGGGAAGAACATTTCCCTTCCTGATTATGCTGTCTTGTTTCTTGAGATCCATTCAGTCTGTATTGATTCTTAGTGCCATATGGATATTTCTGTGGTCTTCTGACCTCTTATTCTCAATGAATAAACCCATACATTACATACCTTTCGAGCAACTGATGTATCAGTGTGTTTTGAATTGTCGTCAAGCGATTAAATATGCAAAACCTAATCTTAAAAAAAAAGATATGTTTTTAATTTTTGAGGAATCTCCATACTGTTTTCCAGAGAGGCTGCACCAGAATTAAAAATAGTACTAATCCATGACCTGGCAATTGCACTAGTATTTATCCAAAAGTTACAAAAATGCTGATTCAAAGGAGCCCATGCACCCCAATGTTTATAGCCACACTATCAACAATAGCTAAATCATGGAAAGAGCCCAAATGTCCATTGATTGATGAATGGATAATGAAAATGTGTATGTATACACAAACACACACACACACACACACACACACACATATACATACATATATATATACAATGGAATATTACTCAGCGATCAAAAAGAATGAAATCTTGTCATTTGCACAACAACATGAATGGAACTAGAGCGTATTATGCTAACCGAAATAAGTCAGAGAAAGACAAATGTCATATGATTTCACTCGTGTGTAGTTTAGGAAACACAACAGATGAACATAGGGGACAGGAAGGAAAAATAAGATAAAAACAGAGAGGGATGGATGCCTGGGTGGCTCAGTTGGTTAAGCATCTGACTTTGGCTCAGGTCATGGTCTTACAGTTTATGAATTTGAGACCTGCATTAGGTGAGCTAGAGCCCTGCTTTGGGTAAGCTCCAGCCTGCTTTGGGATTCATTGTCTGTCTGTCTGTCTCTCTCTCTCTCTCTCTCTCTCTCTCTCTCCTTATCTCTTTGCCCCTTATGGGATTTTCTTCTCTCTCATTCTCTCTGCCCTTCTCTCACTTGTGCTCTCTCAGAAATTAAAAAAAAAATAACAGAGGGGGAGGCAAACTATAAGAGACTCAAATACAGAGAACAAACAGGGTTGCTAGAGGGGAGATAGATAGGGGAATGGACTACATGGGTGATGAGCATTAAAATGGAGGGCACTTGTTGTTGGGATGAACACTGGGTATTGTGTGTAAGTGTTGAATCACTAGGTTCTAGTCCTGAAACCAATACTACACTGTATGTTAACTAACTTGATTTTAAATAAATAAACTAAAAAAATTCTGACAAAAAAAAAGCCATACAGTAAAGGTAGCTTATTCACATTTCTTTTGATAGGAGTGCCTGGCATAGATTCTGCATAGAGTAGGCTTTCAAAAATATTCCTGAATAAATAGGAGGTTGGTTCTAGTAGGTGTGGCTGTCCCTTGAGAATAAATGAAAAATTATGTAAGAAAGTATGTTTTCATTTGAAAAACATAAAGTTTTCAAGGATTAATTGCATAAAAGTATTTTTTTAGAGTTATGATTGAACTGTTGTTTTTGCCCTGCATGCATTTAAAAATAATTGCAAATGTTGATATTCATTGAAGATTAATTAACACGGTTGTTTTTATGAAGATCATTTGTAATGTCTCCCTGTTGTCTCTTTTCATTCTCATTTAGTGCTTTACTTTTTTCTTTTGTGGAACGATTTCACTAATACTTTATGTGGCCTAGCTGTCTTTTGCATGTTTATTCAAACATATTTGGAGACATGAGGAGTTAAGGGCATTAGTATAGGAAGCTTTAAAAAAACTGATATTAAGTTTCAGCAGTTGAATTCTTTTGCATCTGGCTCTGTTTCAATTTTTATTTATTTTTTTCACAATTTTGCTTTTAGCGTGATAAATAAAATGTCTGTCAATATTTTTACTGTTTTTGAATGACTGAAAAAATTTATTACAGAAGGTTGTGGGTGGAGGGTTTGGAGGAACATCAACTATTAGAGCATGGATGATTGCACTCAGAGATTTGCTAATATTTGTGGAGAGGGAATAGTTAACCAGCTACTCACAAATACCGAGAATTTACGTCTGCTAATTTTTTTATATTGTAATGCTTTTCTTCTTTTTCAATAGTGGTTGATTACATCTATATTTTCCTTAAGAATCATTTCTTTGCAACAGCTGTTCATCCTGATATCAGGTTTTGTCAGAATGGTTGCTGACTTAAAAGGTCTTGCAATACACTTTATTATATACCTAATGAGAACTGACATATTACTACTGAGAAATAGGGCACCACATCAAAACATCTAGATTTGTGCTTGGATAGATTTGTTGAACTGATGCAACCTCACTGTGAACCAGGGCTACATAGCATTTTTCTCAAACATGGCACTACCATTTAACTTTAGAAATATTTTATGTTGGAAGTCATAAATCTTGACATAACCATGAAAATAAGTTTATAAAGAGAATTTAAAAATAGCAGGGATAACCAGTCATCATTCAAGAAGTTTTATTATTAGTTTTTCATGTGGTCTTTGCAGTGGTTTGGCTGGAACCATGGGATAAATTTAGAGTTGGTGTGAGCTGCGAACTCCTCGTTTATCTCCCAGGTATTTGAGCTAGCCAGTCTCATGCCATCGGTAAGTTTAATAGTGGGGGTGTGGTTTGTTTGCAGTATATTCAGGTTTTAAATAAGGCCACTGGCACTTAACAAACCATGATTAGCCTGTCTGACAGGTTGACTAAATGATTTCCCAGAGGGTTGGTGTGGTTGGACTAAATTCATTCTGAAAGCGATTTTCCTTAACATGGTTGAGTAATGTTAATAAAATGATTGTAAAAGCTAACTTCTCTTAGTGTGAGCTAGAGAAGGTCCATGATGAAATGTGTGAGAAACCCTCCTACACAGTCAGTAGTCACTTTCACTAAGGATTTTTGGATGGCTGTAGACTCAATATGTTGGAACTGCCAAAGTGTTGTAGAGCAGCCAAGAAGTCCTGTAACATGCCATAGAAAGATAAATAATTGATATAATTTTCCTTGATGTCTTGAAAAAGAGTGAAAGAAATTTTTCTGAGAGTATTGTGGATGGAGCAGTGCTTTTCCCTTAAATATGCTGTGTGTGGAAAGAACCATAACATTTAAAATTGAGAAAAATTTTTTAATAATGAATTTTTTTGGCTAATTTAACTTTGATATTAAGTGATGTGTTTCTGTTCTGCTAGTGTCAGTGAATAATTTGCATAAAAACCCTGTACTCATTCAATGTGTCATCACACCTTGCCCAGAAGAGTAAAATGTTTCATCTTTTCTATGAGAACAGTAATGTAAATTAGAGGATAGGCAATTGATCTGTTGAAATATAAAATATATTTAATTCATTACAGATGCAGAGGAAGAAAATGTAAAGTTCATTGCGCCATCGTCTATAGTTGGTAATCCTTTGTTTTAATAATTATTCAAGTATAATAGTAATGATACTAGTCTTTATCTTTTATGAGAGCTTTTCAGAATATGTGATGCATATTTGCTCATCTACCCTGTAACATGAAGGAGACTGCACTTTGACCCTGAGAAGAAAGTCATCTTAAGCATATGCCAGCATTAGCCACAACTCTGAGTGAAGGGAGAGAAAATCTTTATTCTTGAGTACTCTTACTACAAATTAGTCCTCAACCAAGAGACAGAACCTTTACTTCAGTTATTAAGCATTAACAATTTAAAAAATTTATTTTTTTTTGAGAGAGAGCAAGTGAGCATGCACACCCATGGGTGTGAGTAGGGGAGATGCAGAGAGAGAGAATTCCAAGCAGTCTCTGTGCTTCATAGCACAGAGCCCCATGTGCGACTCTGTCCTACGAACCATGAGATTGTGACCTGAGCTGAAATTCAGAGTTGGACACTAAACTGACTGAGCCACCTAGGCACCCCATTAAGCATTGACTTTTATCAAGGACATGCCTTTATTCATAGGGACATTACAGGACATAATCAGGTTGTGCGATTGAGGAGGATATGGTGATCCCACATACGTAGTGGTTTCTTATTTGCATGGTTTAAAAATTTTCTTTGTTGTGATATTAAAGAGATTCAGCCCATTCAAAACATTTTTTTTTTCCAACAGTAGTGTGGTTGAGAACTGCTGAATTTGTTTGCCTCATATGTGATCATTGTTTTATTCTTTATGCCTTTTGCAGATATTCAGAGTAAAATATTTAAAAGAACTAAATAGCAAGTAGCATAAATCCACTCTTAAATACCATTGGGAAAAAATTAAATATAGACTCAATTTTTTACTTGAAAATGTTGGCCTGTAATCATTATTTTAGTCATTCTCCAGTATTTCCCTGTTTCATTTACCCTTTATACCTGTAATCATCTCAGTTAACTTAACCATTTTATGTCTCTGTGCTTTTGCTCATGCTTTATCCCTTTCCTTGGGATGTTCTCTTCCATTTTAGGACATTTCAAACAGGATCTTTATCCTACTGAATTTCTGTGCTTCTATGTACTGCTTTATATTTTTTAGGCTTTTAAATTGCCTTAAAACCTATATATGGTTCTCTTCTGATTTCTCCATGCATCAAGTATGAAACACCACTGGTCACTTCTTTGCATTCTCCCCAGAGAAAAAATACTTCCAAAGGCATTAGTGGGAAATGTAGAATTCATTTTATAGAGAAACTGAGTAGAAGTTCTGTACCACACGTAATCACAAATATTTTACCTCCAAATATCCACTGGCAGTCTCTTCTCTGATGCTAGTCACTATGTCTCCCTCTTTTTCAGTCTTTCTCCAAACCCCCAATTGTATATATCTCCTCCTACATTCCTGTGTTGGATGAAAATTCCATGTAGTTGATTCCCAGGTTTGCAATTCCTAGTTATCAGTCCAGACTCTAAGCCGAGTTATCAAAATACTTCACGAGCAAATGATTGGATCTCCTTAAGATGCTCTGTCTTCAGCTCTTCAGAAAAGCAAGGTTTTCCTGCGTATTGTTACCACAGTGTAGGATGTGATAGTATGTCTGTTCTGTTAGATTGTATACTCTAAAAGGCACTCATCTCCACAGCACAGTTGGCTTCTACTGTGTCCACTGTCTCAGTAAGTTCTTATATAATCCACTCAGTCTCCCAAGCTAAAAGACAAACCTGAAAGTGAAAGAGAGGGAATGCCACTGTGTTCAGAGAAAGTGTAGACTAAAGTTCTTTGAAAAGCATTTTAGCTCCTTGGAAGTTTTATCCCAGTCTAGCTCTTTGTTTTATCTTGCATCACACCCCTTCATATACCATAGGTTCTAGACACAATGAAGCATCCATGCCAAGTTCCTTGTACCTGACACGCATGTCAGTACCTTTTTGACTTTGCTCATAATGTTCTTTCTGCCTAGGATATCTTTGTCTCAATGTTTTCACCTCACAAACTCCAGATCATCCTTCAAAGTCCAGCACAAATGTCAGCTTTTCTTTGAAGCCTGCCTGCCCTGTCCCTTCCACACAGAATTAATTGGATCTTCCCACAAACTTGTATGGTACATTTCTTTATTATAATACTTGCCACACTGCATTATGCCTTTAATTATTTGTCTAGGTTTCTTTCTTATCAGCAAGGAAAGCAGGAACTGAGGTTTATTTATCTTAAAATCTCTCTTGCCACCTCAGTACCTAGTATATATTAATTGATTAATTCTTCATGAATTCATTCATTATGTATTTTAGGCAGTAAAGGGGTTGTAGCTACAATTTAAAATCACAACTGTAAGAATTACTCTGAAAGAGACGGTATTGTAAGACTTGGTCTGTGCTTCCGGAGGTTGAATTTGAAAAGTCAACATAAGTGTTATGTGAATATGTATATACACTAAGATGTAAGAGTTGAGTAAGAATTAAATAATAGCAATGAGATATCTTGGTGATGAGCACTTCAGTTGGGGGGAGAGACAGCACATATTCTGGAAGGATGGAACTTGTCTTCTTTAAGGTGTGGAAGGTTAATAGGCCCTAGAGATGGTAGGAGAGGAAATGAAGAGAGGGGCAATGCTTACGAATGTGAATGGTGTTTTAGAACACTTAAAAGACGCTTAGTGAACCAATGGAAACCCTTTTCGGTTTCTAGCAGAGGATGACATGATCAAACTTGCATTTCGAAAATATCATTCTGGTTGCAAAACGGAGAGTAGATTGGAGGGTGCAGACCAGGCAAGATATGGTAGAGGTAGGAAGAAGTGGATACCTTCTGGGAGGCAAAAATCAGCAGATTGGGCCTTGGGTGGTTAAGGAAATAATTAGGGTGTATTATGAATGATGATTAAATAATATGGTCTGTGAAACTTAACAAGGTTTTACTGTTCCATGAAATAGACAGCATAAGAATACAGTGAAATTAGGGGTAGTGGTGATGGGTGGGGTGGGTGTGGCAGATCATAAATTTGGTATAATTCTGAGGTGCCATTTAAATATCCATGTAGAGGTGTTAATTAGGTGCTCAAAAGAAATGGTTAGAGCTTCAGATAAAAATTGGTGGAATTCTTGTAATAAAGTGATCGGCATGAATCAGATTGCCTGAGGAGGAGAATTATTATATTTAAAAAGCAATGATTCCTGACCAAGCCAAAATTTGAAGATCTAGTGAACAAGTTTGATCATATAATGGAGACAGAGCAGGAATGGCCCAAATTGGGAACTTAGTCCAAAATTATGGAAGGTTAGGGCAGTGGGTGTGTTCCCAAAACATGTGGAAAGGTGAGTGAGCTAAATTAGGGGAGTGAGCATCAAGGGTAAATATGAAATAGGTACTTAATAACATAATCACTAAAAAATATCTCTTGGACTTAACCACATGAAGTTCATTGGCTTTAGAAGTGATTGGGAGAAAATGCAATGTAGACAGGAACTACAGGAAAGTCTTTTGAGATGTTTTATTGTGAAGGGAGGAAAGAGATCCAGTGTTTGCTAGAAGGTATGTGAGGTCCATAGAGGATTTCACATTTATCATTTTTATATTTATTTTATGGGAGAGAAATTCAGCCCACTTTCTTGCTGATGGGAAAGTACTAGTTAAGAGTGAAAGGTTAGAGCTTAACATGCAAATATGTATGTGTATATATATATTTGGTAGTCTAAAATCCTGAGGAATTTGGTGGGATGGGCTGATGAAAACAGGGACAAGAAATAATAGACTTAGGCACAATTTAACCTTTTCAGAGGCTGGAAGATTTGACTCCATTGACTCAGTTGCAATTGGTGTCAATCTCAACAGTTTTGATCTCAGCTTATCCTGCCTGGAGTTTTGACAATGTTAGTAGTTTTATGCTTCATACAGACACAGTTCTGGCTGTTAGGGCTTTAGAAACTTCACACAGACAGGCTTGATGATAGGATGTCCATCAGTTAAGGTTAACTAGTTTTCAAGTGTATGGTAATGATAAATGAACTTGGAACTTGCAAAGAGGCCCCAATATAATTTTTTTAAATTTTTTTAACGTTTATTTATTTTTGAGACAGAGACAGAGCATGAACAGGGGAGGGTCAGAGAGAGAGGGAGACACAGAATCTGAAACAGGCTCCAGGCTCTGAGCTGTCAGCACAGAGCCCGATGTGGGGCTCGAACTCACGGACTGCGAGATCATGACCTGAGCGGAAGTCGGACGCTTAACTGACTGAGCCACCCAGGTGCCCCAATTTTGTTTTGATCTATACATTGTATCAACACACATAAAAATCAGTAGTGTGTTCTTTGGCATCACACACGCACGCACACACACACACACACACACACACACACACACACACACCAGAGCATATAATCAAATAAGATGTTTTTTATTAGTATATAATTAGTAGTATAAATTTTAATATAATAAGTAGTATAACACACACTGATCAGACGATCCCCACACTTAATGATGAAGGGGGACTTTGTGTAGTCTTTTCTTATATGTAACAATGTGTATAAATAACAATCTTCAGCTCACTTCTTACACTGTCGGATCATACTGCAGAAAATTGAACAGGCTTTATTCTGCAGATACATCACAACTTCAGCATCTCTTTATTTCAGAGTATATTTTTCCTTTTTCTTCAGTTCTTGAAGAGAATAGTATTTTGTGATTGGTAAAAAGAATGATCAAAACCAAAAAGTCACAGAAGAAATAAATGCTCATTTTGAGAATTTGAAAATGTGGAAAAGTATGAGAAGCAAATGAAAATCTCTTATTCTAAGAATCCACAGATAGCCATGGAATATGTTTTCTGTGTTTCTCACGAGATTCATGTATCTATTGTCTATTTTCTTTTTCTAAATATAGCCAGAGAGACAGAGACAGAAAGAGACCATAAGAATTCCAGTAAACATATAATTATGTATTCTCCTTTTTTTCTCCTAATAATATATCACAGGCCTCTTATCACTTCATTGATCATGCACTGAAAACATCATTTCAATAGTGCATAATGTGCCATCATGAGTGGGTGGCATCATTATTTATCCATTCATAGATACTTAGGATAATTTCAAATTTTAATATAATAAGTAGTATAATATTTATCATATTTACAATAAAACCATATTCATATTTCTAATAATTCCCATGGGATACAGTCACAGAAACAGACTTCCTGGGAAATTATGTATGTATGTGCCTTCTGGAAAAGCTAACCCACTCACAGGCTTGTAAGCAGTTTGTGAGCTTTCTCATTACGCCCTCTCCCACATTGGGTTTCTCAGCATTTACACCCTCATTAAGTACTCCTATTTTCTTTTTTGTTTTTGCTAGGATTGATGCGTTTTGCTCATATTTATCTTTAAGTATAGGATTTACCATATAGATTTGCATAAGTCTTTTATTGAGTATTTTTTTTACTATTTGTCACACTCATAGCAATCTTTGCCAATTAATTTTTTACCCTTAAAATTAAAAAAAAATAATATTCATATAGTTCAAACATCTTAGTAATGATCTTTCATTTCACCTTATTTTGTTAAGTATTTTCTCTCCACCTAGTGATCAGAAAATATTTTCTTAATTTCTTGTCAGTTTTTATTGGAGAAAATTTTTTTATATTGAGTATTTTAATTTATCTGGATTTTCACGTTTGTGTGTGTGTAAGATATGAGCTCTTACTTTTTAGAATTCCATCTATGGTAAAATATTCCCGATGGTTTCCTAGGCATGAAGTCAATACATAATATCACATATCACATTTCACATATCAGCTACTGAGTCCAGACTTAGCATTTATATTTTGCTCAAAATCAGTACAAGAGTAGAATTCAACTTCTCAAGTAGTTTCAATAAGAAGCCCACTCACACCAAATCTTTTATGTTTTTTGTCAAGTTTTCTTAAAAAATGACATGATCATTCATTGTTATGCTGAAGTCCACCACCCCATTTGTTTTTTTCTCTGTACTCTCCATTTTCTTTTTCTTTTTTTCTTCTTGGTCTACTTTCTTCCCCTCTCTGGGGAATTCCCACCCCAGACACTTGCATCTTTGTTACGTGAACATGCCTTGGGGTATCACCTTCAATCTCAGCGACTTTTATCAAGCTATTTCTTTCAACAAATACAGAGTTCTTTCTAAGTTGAATCCTGGTAAACCAGATTTTCTCCACTGGTTTTAAAGATTAATAGGGAAAGTGATTCATGGAATTTCTTACCATTTAAATACATCAAATATTGAGTGACAAAGTTGAGACCTCTATAGTTGGAACTTCCAGGGTCCCTTTTTCAGACAAATTTCATCAGTTCTTCTGACTTTCGTTCCATTTAAGAGAAGTCCATCTCACAACTAATGATACGACAACTAAGAAAGAAAAATCCTAAGTTTTCTGTGCATGAATAAGCACCTTCATGTTCTACCTATAGAAAATGAGTTGTCACTGGAGACCAGCAGGAGGACAGTTGCTAAGTGGTTGCTAAGCTGCATGTGTGTTATTACACTACCTCTACAGAATGGAAGCCATTGCTCAGCTAAGGAGTGTCCATTTAGCCACAAATTCCACAAGTGATGAGACCCCAATTGCCTGTTCTTCAGAAGGTTATTGCTCGGGAACCAGGCCCTTCATGAACATTCATGTGAACTGTCTGTGCATGAAGCATCCATTTTAAAGGAGGGAAATTACGTTGCTATCCTCAAGTGAAGTAATTGAATTATGTTTGCCATACTACACACACATTTTGAAATGTTTGCGGAAAAGTTTTGGCTTTAAAATGTAGTTGGTCTTGTGAAAGTCATTCTGATATTTATAAGTCTTTAAGGGTGTGTAGTGCATGCCGGTTTGCTGTTGTAGCATAACCGAAGCATGCACTTTGGTGGGTAAGGAAACCATAGTTAAGATATCACATTACTTTGCTGGGTCATTCTAGAGAAAACAATTTATGATTCTTGGAGACTGTTCAACATTTCTTCAAGTACTCTTTGTTCTTTTTTTTTTAATTTAAAAATTTTAAATTTATTTTTCAGAGAGAGAGTACTAGTGAGGAAGGGACAGAGAGAGAGAGAGAGGGAGACACAGAATCTGAAGCAGTCTCCAGGCTCTGAGCTGTCAGCACAGAGCCCAATGTGGGGCTCAAACTCATGATTTGTGATATTATGACCTGAGCTGAAGAGGGATGCTTAGCCAACTGAGCCACCCAGGCACCCCTAAGTACTCCTAGTTCTAAATTAAATCTCTGCTGCCTGCGCACAGCTGCTGCTATATCACTTTTTTGTAGTTCCTCAGAACCACAGACGTTATTGTTTTAGGTTTTTTGTTTTTTGTTTTTTGTTTTTTTTTTTTACTTTAGTTGAGTTGAGGAACGTGCAGACAGCAACCTTATCTAACTTGTCATCATTGTGCCTCATCACTCTCAGACAAATGGTGACGTTGAAAGCAGAACACAGACAGCTAAGGCCTTCTAAAGCAGATTGCTGAAAAAGAGCAGCCAAGAAGACTTGCCAAATTTCTCATTGCTTAATCTTTCACTCCACATTCAGTAAGAAGAACCTATCTTGGTGGTCATGGCTTGACAACATAACTTGCCTCAAATGTTTCCATCTATGTTGAAAGGAATGGAAAAGAAGTAAGAACATTTTTAAGAAATCTTTTTGCCCACACCTTTGCTTGTGCAGCTTTCATTGCAATCCTTAGTCTTTGCTAAGAATTGTACACTTGCATGAGGACAGGTTCTTTCCAACATAGGGAGGAAGCTAGAGTGGTTGTGCTACTTTGAGTTTAGAGTACCTGTTGTCATGATGATGAGGTTGGCCATCTGAATGACTGGAGCAATAGGAAAGTTTCAAGACCCCTGGATTTTATTTTGTAGTTTCACATGATTTAGATGCACCAGGTCAAATGTGGAGAAGCAGAATTTTTTCTCTGACTGTTCAGTGGGCTGGAATGGCAACACCTCCCATCCCTATAACTGCTCCACAGAGCAGAGAGAGCCTCACAGCAGTCGACTCCTTCATTAGTTGAAAAATAATTTTAGCTCAGGAGTAAAGGATGCCTTGTTTGCAAGGGGCACCATCGTCCATTGTGTGTTTATTTCTTTTAATTTTTGTTCTTTTTGAGGACTCACAAATGCTTCGGGGATGTAGAGATGGCTTAACCATAGGTGATGTTTGTCATGATAAAGCACTGTTTTTTGAACACCCTTCACCACTTGTATAAGTGCTACCAAAACCAAACTGATATGAGAATGAATACAAACAAAACACTCAGTAAAACTTGGTACGAAGACTTCAGCATAGCTTTGTTCTTAGCTTATCCAAGGGAGTTATACAACAACTAGTGAGGGATTCATTTCCTTTTATTCCTCTTCTTTTCATTCTCTCTTTTCCATTCCCATTTCAGGTGATCATTCGGATTATAAGATACAGATTATTATTATTCAGATTATATATACGTGTGTGTGTGCGTATGTATACATACATGCATATAAATTTTTAGGCATTGGGAAGAGACTGAGACATCAGGTGTTTAAATTATTCTAAGGAGCTGGGACTGCCTTATAGTGTTAGTGGATGGAAGATCATGGGTGGAAGGCAGATAAGAAAACTTCTCCTCTCCCTCTCTCACATATTAGGCTTTTGCTTAAGCTTTGGTTCAGAGCAAATGAAAAAAATCACAGAACTATCCAGTAGAAAGATCAAGCCGTCACTTGATCTCTGGACTGGCCTGTAGGGGCCTATATGTGTGTTCACAGAGTTATAGCAGATAAAGGGATAAAGGTGTGGTGGCAATGGGTGGTGGGATACATGTCTGTATTACCCTAAGATTCAAGTCAGCTTGCACATCCTAAGGCCCAAATTCAGATATGTATCCCTGTGGGGATATACATGTGTATGAGACAGAATAAGAGTGTGAGACAGAATTTGCATTCAAGACGAGATACAGGGAGGAGGATGGGATACAGAGGTGGCAGGTGACTACCACGACATAGTCAAAGGACTTGTAAGTATTCCATGGGGCTCCCTATCACATGTTTAGAAAGAGGAATTAGATAGAAGAATGGCTTGCCCATAATCCAAGATATGGGGCACTGAACTAGAAGAAAGATGTGGGCATTTATTTAAGAATTGCTAAAATGGTATTATCCAGAAGAATTTGGGAAACTTGATTTACTTGTGAGAAGAAAAGTGATTACAGTGAGAACTATTCTGATTTTCTGACATCTCTGGAATACATGGTTGGAATGCAAGGATTTCTGCCCAGGAAAGGGAACCTGAGAAGGTGGAAGCAGTTATAGGGAAGCAAAGTTTCTTCTTTAGATCCTCGTCTTCCTGACTGGGAGGGGCAGAGTATTATTGGAACGAGTAGTACTAGGTGAATATTGATTTGAGAAAGGCATGTGTAATGAGTAAAATCAGCACACTTTTGCTTAGGGTCTTCTTCCATCCAGAGGGCATGGCCCTATCATGGTACCTATTTGATTGTTGGCATAAATACTTGAAGTTAAAGTTCTTTATGTCTCTTTGGAAACAACAAAACAGAAAGTTAGACTACAGTTATTATTTCAACATGGATGTCATTTACCTCTTAGTAAATAGTGAAATTATTATTGTACTGGGTCTTGATTACCATTTAAAAATAAATAGAATAGCATATAAAAAAAAGAAACCACAAATTCCTTGGTGTATCTTATGTAGTATTTTTTCAAGAAACTTTCATGTCATTTCTTTGTGCATATGTGTGGTAATGATGTGAAATCTATTTCTCACTGTATCTTCAAAAATGTTTGAAAGCAACTTTGGTTTACAAAACAACATTACTGTTAAGTATGATGAAGGGGAGAAAATTAAATCTCCAAAACTGTTGATGGAGAATCAGAAGATTTGACTTCTACTAGTGGCTATATCATCAAATAGCTTCAGCGAGTGACTATGTTGATTGTCTTTACTCAACTATAAAATTACCCATTTAATTAAATTATCTCCAAGACCCTGAAATTCAGACATAATCTTACCTTTAACTGAGGGGCTGATATCATGATGAATGAATTGTTTAGAGATTTAGGGTACCTAGGTGGTTCAGTTGGTTGAGTGTCTGACTCTTGATTTTGCCTCAGCTCATGATCTCATGGTTCATGGGATCGAGCCCTGTGTCAGGCTCCTTACTGAACATGGATCCTGCTTGGGATTCTCTCTCTCTCCCTCTCCTCCCTCTCCTCCCTCTCCTCCCTCTCCTCCCTCTCCTCCCTCTCCTCCCTCTCCCTCCTCTCCTCCCTCTCCCTCTCCCTCTCCCTCTGCCCCTACCCTGCTCACTCTCTCTCTCTCAAAATAGACATTAAAAAAAAGAATCTTTTAGAGATTAAAGATCTGAAATATTACCTTGTGCAATGTTGATTCTCTTACTGTTCTTAGAAGAGTAGGAGAGCTCTAGCCTCTATCTTAATAGATGAACAGAAAGACATTCTCTTTATAGGTTTTAAAACAAATCTCTATATCCAAAAGATTTATACCAATTTTACATCTGTTAATAAGACTCTTACTTGGTAGCCAGAGCCCAATATATTTTTAGCTTTTTTTTTTTTTTTCTTTAACTACCCTGTCACTCACAAAGGTTGAGTCAGCAGCCTATTTATTTGCCCAGTCTCCAGTCCTATGAAACAAGGGCTCACAGCCACTGGACTTTCTGACTGTGGAATTTACTTTTCATTTTTAGATGGAGCACTGTCTTCAGATCTGACTTTAAAACAGAAGTGAAAACATAACTATCTCGCAATGAATTTGAAATCTCTTAAGGAGAACATATTTTACTGCATCTTGCTAGTGTTGAAAAGTACAACATCATGGTGTATTAAAAATGTAACAGGTTCTCATTTTTTGGTTGTGTTTATGGCATTTATTTATTTATTTTAAGTTTATTTTTGAGAGAGCGCAAGCACACGCACAAGCTGGGGAGGAGCAGAGAGAGGGAGAGAGAGAATCCCAGGCAGGTTCCACACTGTCAGTGCATAGCCTGATGTGGGGCTTGAACCCACAAACTATAAGATCATTACATGAGCTGAAATCAAGAGTGGGACACTTAACTGAGCCACCCAGGCATCCCTATGGTTATGATAATTGACATGGTAGTCATAATTTGTCTCTTGGTCAAGTGATTAGGATTTATTTTAATATTTCATATATGCGATCCTAAAACAAAATGTAGATAGTTAGTCTTCAAAATTGGGGAATGGATGAACATCAGTAAGAAAAAAAATGATCATTAGCAGAACAAGAAACATTGTGCCTGTGCCCGTTTTTTAATGTTTATTTATTTATTTTGAGAGAGAGGGAGAGTGTATTCACACAAGCAGGGGAGGGGCAGGGAGAACAATGAGATCATGACCTGAACCCCTAAATCTATGAGTCCAGCACTTAACCCACTGAGCCACTCAGGAGCCCCTCTGCCAGTGCCCTTTTAAAGATGCAGTGGAGAAGCAATTCTTTGTCACCATTTAAATGGTTCTTAAATGGAGTTTTTGTATGCTAATATGTGTAAATCCTAGTTTCTTACTTGAACCTCCACAGTACAAAATCTACAGTTTGATAGCACAGTGAGATTTATATTCTTGAAAGAGCTTTTCTTTTAGGGGTTAGATGGAATTTTCTATATTTGGCACTTTGTCTCTCTTCCTTAATTCTGAAACTTAACACATATGTCAAAAGTTAGCAACTAAAAACATGAACCCAATCTACCAGGCACCCGCCATTCCCAAGGAAGTTCGGCGTTTAATACTAAAGTGTCTAGAAGAGGGAAACCTAGCAATTCATCTTACACAACATAGTTCAAATGTTTTTGCTTTCCAGCTCATCAGACAACTATTTTTCTAAATAAAAGTTATCTATTTCTCCATGCTTAGTCATTTCCTATGCAAGCATTTGCAGTATATGATGGACAAGCAAATTGTGTGGTTAACAAAGGCTTTTGATCAGAGTTGAAAAAGTATAGATCCATTTAATTCAATTAAAATCTCTTTATCTGAGAATATATGAGATTCTACCCTTCAAGTTAGGCTCCAAAAATACAAAAATGATTACAAGATCCTGCTCTAGAATAAGAGACTATTATTAGTAGTTGAAAAATAAAATAAAGAGGCATATCTCTCCCTGCTGCTGGGCTAGATTTTATCCTATGAATACCATATATTTATTTTTACAGAACCTTTCAGTGTGTTATATTTATCAGTTAATAAATGGGAATATTTTCTGTATTTACATATAAGGAACTCGACAGTGTTTTGCCTGATGAAAATTTCAAAAAATAGTGTACTTGCTAAATTTTCTACAAGTTTTACAGCTAAAAATAAAGAAAACTCCAATTACTTTCAAAACTGCCTCCCTTTGTACTAGATTAGAAAACCACTAATAGCTTTTGAGCATGATTGTCTAATATTTTATTCAGGTCTTGCTTAGAAACACATTGAAATCATTACCTGACTTTTAAGAAAGAGGAGTTCTTTTTCCAATTAAAAATAAACCCACTGGCACACCCAAGTTCTTATATCTTTTGCCTGGAAATGCTCATTTGACTTTCAGATTAAGGTATAAAGGGATATCAACCAGAGAAGAGTGATGTTTCTTGAGCTGACATTTTTTAAAGTTGGTTTGGGTAGTAGTTAGCCACAAAATTAACCTTTTTGTTTTCCTAATATGGTCAACAAAACAAACAAAATATATACCACCTGGCACCTAGCATTCCACTTGATGTTTTCCAGGGGTCATTAATTTTGTTTGGAATAATGGTAAGCAAAATTCTGAAAATGAAAATGTGCATAAAAACTATCATGTTAAAATGAAAGTTCAGACATGAACTTTTGGAAATTCTAAGCTAACTTAACACAATTCATGACAAATCAGTATGTCTCTATTCAAGTGAACTGTGAACTCATAAAATATAAACTGTTTATAGGCACACTAAACCTTAGCCTGGTAGCCTGGTAATTGGTGCTTTGAAATTTGAGAACACTAGGGGCAAATTTTGGCTTTGATATTTCAGCCCTAAAAAAAATAAATAAATCCAGATGGCTTATGTACCGTGTGGCACTTAGCTGGACACTGGTTGAATTCCAAGCCTGTTTTCACATGTATAACTTGTTTGAGAAAATAAACTTTCATTAATGATACATGACCTTGAATGTGTTGTTTGCTTCCTCCTCCCACTGCCTTATTCAACTGGATGTTTTTGTATAAAATGGAAAGAATCAAAGAAAAATGTAATACAAGTTATCTTGTCTATTGCTTGGCCAAAAGAGGTAATTCACAATATGTAGTTTGGAGATAATTTTATAGTGCAGAGTGACACAATCTTATTCCTGACTTAGAAGATGGGTATATGTGCCTTAGAAGATTGAGAGAGCTCTAAATAAGTGTAAGTCTGTTTGGGTGTGCAGGATTCAGCTTTGCTCCAGAGGACAGATGCTTTTGTAAGATCAATGACTATACTATACAACTCTTGAGCTTGGTTTCTATTTTCATACAGTATTGTTCATGTCTGTGGCCTAAAGATATACTACAATTTTGCAATCTCACACTTGATGGAATAACACTGGAATAGTTCTATTAAGCTTTGTTAAAAATTTTTGGAGTCTTAGAATAATGCAATATCTCATTATGACATTATGGGCACACAAGAAATTCCAAATCAGCCCATCGATCATCCAACACATCTTAATGGCCTTTTGAGCAAACATCAAAATAAAATATGTCACCAAGGAAATTCCTTCCGTGAATTTCATTTGGAACTTCTGTTCATTTTAAGGGTCAAAATAAAATGGAAAATATTTGGCAAGTAAATAAATGTGTGAATCTTATAAAACCATAAACTGCTGGATAAAGCCAAGTTCTGAAAAAAATATTTAGACAAATATTTATGTTTAATATTATAGTAGTTATATACATTTTTAAATATGTAGCCAGTTTATTTCCTGCAGTTTTCATTCTTGATGTTTTTATAGCATTGTCTTCAGTTTCTTCATAGTGATTTTTATTACCTTTTATAAATTATTTTTGTTTAATTTTTACCTTCTTTGTTACTATGGCATTAATTATTAATTTGAGTGTGTCACAAATTCAGACATAACCAAAGTAAAACCAATGAGTCACTGAAGTAGTAATTAGTAAAAGTTTATTGTGCACACACTATAAAGATACTTTGTGAACTGGGAGCACTCAAACCAAAATAGTGAATGGGGCTTATGGACATACTGTTATAAAGCAGCTTTATACAGTGAGAAAGCAGTGACTATTTATTCATCACAATGATTGGTTAATTTAGATATTGGTATACATGTAGATATTGGTTATGTTAAAATTTTCTTAAATGATGGACAGTTGGTCAGTGGATATTTCATATTAACCTTAGGGGTAATAGTTTAAGTTTTGCTTATGATTTTAGAGGTGTAAGCAAGAAATGACCCAGGTCAAGTTAGTCTTGCAAATAAGCTAAATTAAGCTTTGTTTATATGATTACACTGGTTTAGTCCACTCAGGGCATTTTCAAAGTTTTCATTTGTTTTTTTATTTTAACAGTCCACCCCCACCCACCTCCATTTGGTTTTTCTCTCGGCAGAGTGAGAGTATGACCAACCAATATAGCCTTATTCTCATTTACAACCGTTCATGTAATTAATCAGGCTGAAGAATGACATATTTGCTCTTTCCATTAGTTGAGTCTTTAGGCTAGAGGGCTATGTAGTCACCATCTTCATCATTTATGTGGTTATTATTGATTTCATCCAGTTGTTGGATCCTGATGGATACCATTTGGCCTGTGAGTGGCTATCACAGGCATTTAAAACTCTCAAGTATACAGTGCAGTAGAGAGGTTAATATAATGACTATACCAAGAACAATAACCAAGGATTGACAAATTCCCTGGAACAGAAATTACCAGGAGCCAACATTAACCAATTAAATAACTCAAATGAATTATAATTTTTAAAAGTTATTTACATATGCACAGCTTGATGTACTAGCAATCACATATTCTCATGATTACTTAGGACAGGATGAGTATGAGGAGGCTTTATTTTGAGAGGTGTTATTGCAAGTGAGCTCCATATGATGTGAACAATCAGGTAATTTAATTAGAGGTGTTTCCATGGAAATGAAAGAAAAACAAATGTTAATAGTTCAAGCAAATTATAGATTCAGTTTCTGAGTCTGGGGAAAAGCCAGTTGAGAAGGCTTTTAGACATTGGGTTCAAAACATCTTCCCATGGACTAAGGGCAGGCAGTGGCAGCCTGATAGACATCCCTGATTTGCAGTTTGAATGTCTCTCGTGAACTTTCTGAGTAGTCACATAGCAGCAGGCACGCATGAAGATTGTCCGTATGTGAGCTATTGTGGTGATTTCTCTTTGGTTTCTCTCAAGTTCTCCAGTTTAACTTGTATGGCTTTGGGAAAAGGGCAATTTTAGTTTTATAGTGATTCCAAGTCAAGAGAGTGGGAGAAAATTGGAAATGTTAGTTTGGAGAATTCTAGCCAAGTATTGGAAGAAAATAGAAGGATTCAAGATCCAATCTAGTTTAGAGGTAAAAACAAAACTTCAGAGGCAATTAACAGAATTAGAATCTGATATCCAGTAAGGTGTATTACTGAAATACAATTTTTTTCTCTGTAATCATTCCCATTTCTGTAACAAATGACAGAAAGTCTAATTTGTTTACAAATTAAGTCTATTTTCAATAAACTTGGCCTGGTTATTTACGTAAGTGGAGCAAGAATAGTTATTGACCTCATAGGTTTTTAAAATCTACTTTGCTGAAACTCTTCATAGGGAATCTCAAATTGTACTTTCATAAGCCTCTCAAGGTTAGGATGCGAAGCCAAGGACTTGTCCAGTTGTGTCTTGTTACAAGGAGACCAGATTCATATTGAACTTATGCAAATACATATATTGTCATAAAAGGTAAGAATATTTAATAAGAGTTTCTGAATTCTGGAGGGATCAGGTAAGGATAAAAAGAAAAATATTTCAATTCTTGTTGCAAAGATACGCTTCACCAAATTGCTCTAAGTTATAGATAGCTTAAAAAAGAGGAGAAAAGGAGGCCCTTTAAATGTGGAAAATAAAACATTAAAAGAACCAGCAATGTTTAAGATGAAGTCATAAAAATTATAATTATTTTCATCAGTTCATTCAGTGTTATGTAATTACTTCTTGTTTTGCTTCATTTTGGTTTGGCAGCTTTATTAATCAATCAGGTTTCCATTAGAGTTTTAGAAATTCTTACCCAGTTCAGTGTCATCATCTCAGAAACCTGCATTTTAGAGTATTTTTCAGAGTCTTCTCCATGAATCTCTTTGAAAATGAAGCATTTTTTTTCAGGAATACTTTTGCAAAAGTACTAAAGTAAAATAATGACTGTCTGTAAATGACCAAAGACTTAAAAATAACCGTGGTTGGCAGTATGATCATAGTTCATACACACACTATGATCAGAGTTCATACACACACACACATACACACACACAGAGATGCAATTGACAAGTAAAAATATTGAAAAATTATGACTGAAAACACGATACCAGAATATATCAGCTTTTTAGGAATTTCATATAATTTCTGAATTATTTTACTGATATCTCATATAAATATCTAAAAAGGTTAAACTTTGCTTTTTATTTGACAATGTTTTTCATGCAATTAACATATCAAAAAAGCTTACATAAATTAACATATATATTTTACTTTATTCAGAATTTGATTTGGGGAAAAGTTTGTTAAAAATGTCAAAAGATTTAAAACATGTAACCAAATAGAATCATAGGTCTCTGTCAAACAATACTTAGTTATCCATTAAACCAAAGACAATTAAAATATTTCAAAGACAAATATGGGAACTATATATTTGACAAAAAAAAATCTTAGCCCTTTTAATAGAGAAGACTTAGTTATATTTTTAAGTAATCAGACTCGATAAAGGCAACATGAAGCACAGGAAATTATTTTCTTAAGACACAGAGTCTTGGTTTTCTAGGCAATTACATTAAAGGTAAAGAAAAAACCTTTGTTTACAGTCTCTTAACAGTGAACCAATAATCTAAAAAAAACCCAAAAAACCTGTCCTTTTAACACAAAGAAAATCAAATTCTAATTTTGCACCAGTGTACTTTTGATATTAAAATTCTTTTTTTTTTTTAACATAAATCAATTCCAATCTTAGCTTGGCTACACATAAAATTCCTTTCACAAGATTTCTTTTCCACAGACCTTGTACATCTTTTATATCCATTTAGGTTTTGTCCCATCTTTTTCCTTTCTTATTCTGGAATAATCATTTTACTTTAGGACAAAATTACTTTCTTTTTTCCTCTACCAAAACCAAACCAAATAAAAAAAACCTCCAAACTTAAAACTTATATCTTACCTTATCCAAATACATTCTATTTTTCACCAGTATTATTTTTAGTACTTATTTTTAAATATTGATTATAAATTTTAACTATTGGTAGTCTTTGACAACTGGGAAGCTTAGAACTGTGAACTATCTATATATTAGCATCCTGTAGTAAATTAAAAATTTATAAATTCCATAATTTCTAGACCTATATCCTTCCTCCTAGAAAATTTTTCAGTGTGGTACAAAGCATGTTTATTAATAGACCCAAATGTTTGTCTCTCTGTAAAAGAAAAAATTAAAAAATGAAAATAAACATAAACTTATATTTAGCATTTAATGTTAATCTGAGTTAGAAATGATGTAGATATTCAGTGAATATAAATTATTTAAATTTACTATACACTATTATTTATTTAAAATTACCGGTTTTTATTTTTTTATTTATTTAATTTTATTTTTTTAATATGAAATTTATTGTCAAATTGGTTTCCATGCAACACCCAGTAAATTACCTGTTTTTAACAAATATAGTTGGATTAGACATCAAACAGCTAACCATCATCTTGACTTATTTTTCTTGTTGACTAATTTTGAGTACAAGTCTGCTCTTGTTAAATAAATGTAGATTAGTTTTTACTTATCAAGATTTATCAAGATTATCCCAGATCATGTGAAATTGAAAAACATTTGAGTAAGTTCTTATATTTCTGAGAGTATACTTGGTTTATGTAAATGCTTAATTGTCTCTAAGCCAATTATATAGAGCTCTTTACAAACTAATTTTGGCAATATCATCCATACGTAGAGAAAATAGCACATCTACAACATACATAAATAGACATATGTAAACATACAGACAAAGCCAAACAGAAATTTTATAGCTTTTGTTTAAAAAATTATAGCCATCATTGCAGCTACACTGTGTATAAACCTTGTTTCAACTAATGTCTTTTTTCATTAAAAGTATTTGTAAACTTTATGTGTAGAAGCATATGGAAATAGCTGTATACTTAACTCATTGAAGCTACCCTCTATGTAGGGGCGCCTGGGTGGCTCAGTCGGTTGAGCGTCCGACTCCAGCTCAGGTCATGATCTCACAACCAGTGAGTTCGAGCCCCGCATCAGGCTCTGTGCTGACAGCTCAGAGCCTGGAGCCTGCTTCGGATTCTGTGTCTCCCTCTCTCTCTGACCCTCCCCTGTTCATGCTCTGTCTCTCTCTGTCTCAAAAATAAATAAAATCATTTAAAAAATTAAAAAAAAAAAGAAACTACCCTCTATGTAAACCTTCTTTCAAGTAATACTTTCCATTATGATACAAGTGTTTGATCAACTTCTCTTTGACAAAGCAGAAAAGAATGTCCAACTGGTAAAGGGCAGTCTCTCTAACAAGTGGTGTTGGGAAAACATGCAAACAATGAAAACTAGAACACTTTCTTACACCATACACAAAAATAAATTCAAAATGGATTACAAACCTAAATGTGAGACCTGTAACCATAAAAGTCCTAGAGGAGAACATAGGCAGTAACCTCTTTGACATCGGCCACAGCAACTTCTTTCTAGATATGTCTTCTGAGATAAGGGCAACAAAAGCAAAAATAAACTATTGGGACTTCATCAAAATAAAAAGTTTCTGCACATTGAAGAAAACAGTCAAGAAAGCTAAAAGACAACTATGAAATGAGAGTAGATATTTGCAAATGACATATGTGATAAAGGGTTAGTATACAAAATGTATAAAGAACTTATAAAACCGAACACCCCAAAAATGCATAACCCAATTAAGAAATGGGCAGAAGACATGAATAGACTTTTTTCCAAAGAAGACATACAGATGGCCAACAGGTACATGAAAAGATCTCAACATCACTGATCATCAGGGAAATGAAAATCAAAACCACAATGAGACACCACTTCACACCAGCCAGATCAACAACACAAGAAACAACAGGTGTTGTTGAAGATGTGGGGAAGGGGAAACCCTCTTACACTGTTGGTGGAATGCAAACTGGTGCAGCCACATTGGAAATCAGTATGGAGTTTCCTCAAAAGGTTAAACATAAAACGACCCTAATATCATCAATTGCACTACTAGATATTTACCCAAAGAATACAAAAATACCAATTCAAAGGGATACATGCACCCTGATGATGTTTATAGTAGCATTATCAGCAATAGCCAAATTATGGAAACAGCACAAATGTCTATCAACTGATGTATAAAGAAGATGTGGTATATATACATGTATATATATGTATAATGGAATATTATTCAACCATAAAAAGAATGAGATCTTGACACTTGCAATGGCAAAGATGGAGGTAGAGAGTGTTATGCTAAGTGAAATTGGTCAGTCACGGAAAGACAAATATCATATGACTTCACTCATGTAGAATTTAAGAAACAAATGAACAGGGGCGCCTGGGTGGCGCAGTCGGTTGAGCGTCCGACTTCAGCCAGGTCACGATCTCGCGGTCCGCGAGTTCGAGCCCCGCGTCGGGCTCTGGGCTGATGGCTCAGAGCCTGGAGCCTGCTTCCGATTCTGTGCCTCCTTCTCTCTCTGCCCCTCCCCCGTTCATGCTGTGTCTCTCTCTGTCTCAAAAATGGGTAAAACGTTAAAAAAAAAAAAATTAAAAAAAAAAAAAGAAACAAATGAACAAAGGGGAAAAAAGAGAGACAAATCAAGAAACAAGCTGTTAACTATAGGGAATGAACAACTGTTGGTTACCAGAGGGGGGTTGGGTTAAATAGGTAATGGGGATTAAGGAGTGTACATGTGATGAGCACTGGGTATTGTATGGAAGTGTTGAATTAACTATCTTGTATACCTGAAATTAATATTACACTGGTCTGTTAACTAACTGGAATTTAAATAAAAACTTAAAAAACAAAAAGCTCAGCCCTGTCTTGAGTAGAAAATTCAAAATAATAGTTGTATTCACACTGTGATTCCAGCAGATGAACTAAGTGTACTTGCTCAGATGGTCAAAGAGTTTTACTGGATATTTTTTATTTGCATGCTGTAAGGATCCTTTTAGAGCTGTTTGGAGAGTCATTTTGTGTTTTAGAGGCTTCTGCATTCCACTCAAAGATTGCGTTTCATTGTCTCTGAGAGGATTGGAATCCTCTCTTCTAAGGGTGCCCCGTAAGGTGGACTTATTTAAGATAAATGTTCCTCAAAGTGGCTGCTACAATTCCAAAAGTTCACCCATGTTTCTAAAAAGGCACAAGATCATGGTCCATAGACCAAGTCCACAGGCCATCTTTGTCTTTAGGTTCCCTAAGATGTCTTAAGTATAAAGGGCTCTATTTTCCAACACCTGTTATAAAACGCAGGGAATTACATGTCTTCTCCACTTTTAAACTTAATAGGGTGACTTGCAAAGAAACCTCACCAAACAAAATATAGGTATGCACAATAAAGGTGGAGCATTCAAAATGCAAAGACAGTGGCTCAGATCCAGGAGAGATTATTTACTCTAACTCCAGGGAGAAAGCAGTGAGCTCATCGGGTTCTGTGGGTACCAGCAACTCACCAACCTTAGACTCATTTGAGGTCTTCCCCTCTTCTGATGCTTTAAAATGTCAAGAGCTCAGACATAACATAAGTAAAACCAATGAATCATCAAAGTAGTCATTAGTAAAAGTTTATTGTGCATATACCAAAAACTAGGAGCTCTCGAACCAAAACACAGAATGAGGCCCCAGGAGTATATTATTATAAAGCAACTTATATAGGGAGGAAGTAGTAACTATTTTTCACAGTGATTTTTTTAATATTGGAATTTTCTCAGATGGTAGGCAGTTGGTTAGTAGTTACCTCATATTAACCGTGGGAAACGGTTTAAGTTTTGCTTATGATTTCCAGAGGCACAAGCAAGAAATGACCCATGTCAATTTAGTCTTACAAAATAAGCTAAATTAAGCTTTGTATGACTAAACTGGTTTTATCTGCTCAGGGAATTTTCAAGGCTGGTCTTCATTTGTTTTGCTTATAACAAGTGCAAAAAGTCTGCTTTACTGATAACATTAAACATGTTAGTTGTGTTATTTACAATATAATGTTAATCTTGGTTTACTTCATTTTTAAGTAAATTAAAATATGTTAGTGATTTATAAAAGTACAAGAAAAATATGAAATTATTCAATATCTTATCTTCCCAAAGTCTCAGATGGTTTCATTGTAGACCAGTGCATTTTACAGATGTGCATTAATGACAGAATCAACATCACCAAATTTCTGTTTCTAATGGGCTGCCCTGTGGTCTGATAAGCAAATTTCATAATATAAAGACGGGAAAGGGAGAGTTGAGCTGTTTCACGAGGTAATGAGTTCTTGAGAAAGCTTGGACTTAAGCTGGATGGCCTGTGGATGAAGTAGCAGAGAGGGTGTGTCCAATCTTTTTCCCTTCTGGATTTCCATGATCCTTTCAGATTCCACAGCTCACTTGCGGTAATTGTTATCTCCTATTGATGGTCTATTCAGAGAAGCTAGTGTCTGAAAATGAATGGAAATAAGATGTTTTGCTTTGCCACAGGTTATTGCGGGGTTCCTTCAAGGTACATTACTTTAAATTTTAGTATCTTCTACAAATAACAACACTCTAGAAAAAAATTTTTCTTTATTGAAGATAAAGAAAATTTATCATCACAGATAACAAGAAGTCTGTAGGTGGCTTTTCTTGATTGGTTTAGCACCTCAATATATAGGACTCCTTTGTCTTTCTGTTTTGTCATTCATAGTTCATCAGAGGTCTGTCCTTTTGGTTGGAAGACAGTTAACAGCAGCTCCAAGCCTCAGTCCTCAGGCCAAAATCGAAAGAAAGATTGAAGGTTGGGGGTGCAAGAGAGTGTTGAAGCTTTTATCTTGGCAGATAGCTTTAATGGGGGAGAAAAATATTTCTAGGCTTCCTTCAATACACTTCCTTCGGGGTCTATTGTAGGTTCTAGGAAAAAAAAAAAAAAGAGAGAAAATTGAGTATATTAAGATTCTAGCATCTTCACCCTCAGAGCTTGAGGGCTTTGACATTAAAGAAGAAAGGACTAGAAATAGCTATTGGATAAGGGACAAAAGTGTCTTCAACAAGTTTCAAGAACACTATGGTTCACCAAATAGATTCTCTTTTTTTTTTTTTTTTTTAATATATGACATTTTTTGTCAAATTGGTTTCCATACAACACCCAGTGCTCATCCCAAAAGGTACCCTCCCTCCCTCCCACCCCCCATCAACCCTCAGTTTGTTCTCAGTTTTTAACAGTCTCTTATGCTTTGGCTCTCCCACTCTAACCTCTTTTTTTTTTTTCCTTTTTTTTTTTCCTTCCCCTCCCCCATGGGTTTCTGTTAAGTTTCTCAGGATCCACACAAGAGTGAAACCATATGGTATCTGTCTTTCTCTGTATGGCTTACTTCACTTAGCATCACACTCTCCAGTCCATCCACGTTGCTACAAAAGGCCATATTTCATTTTTTCTCATTGCCACATAGTATTCCATTGTGTATATAAACCACAATTTCTTTATCCATTCATCAGTTGATGGACATTTAGGCTCTTTCCATAATTTGGCTATTGTTGAGAGTGCTGCTATAAACATTGGGGTACAAGTGCCCCTATGCATCAGTACTCCTGTATCCCTTGGATAAATTCCTAGCAGTGCTATTGCTGGGTCATAGGGTAGGTCTATTTTTAATTTTCTGAGGAACCTCCACACTGCTTTCCAGAGCGGCTGCACCAATTTGCATTCCCACCAACAGTGCAAGAGGGTTCCCGTTTCTCCACATCCTCTCCAGCATCTGTAGTCTCCTGATTTGTTCATTTTGGCCACTCTGACTGGTGTGAAGTGATATCTGAGTGTGGTTTTGATTTGTATTTCCCTGATAAGGAGCGACGTTGAACATCTTTTCATGTGCCTGTTGGCCATCTGGATGTCTTCTTTAGAGAAGTGTCTATTCATGTTTTCTGCCCATTTCTTCACTGGGTTATTTGTTTTTCGGGTGTGGAGTTTGGTGAGCTCTTTATAGATTTTGGATACTAGCCCTTTGTCCGATATGTCATTTGCGAATATCTTTTCCCATTCCGTTGGTTGCCTTTTAGTTTTGTTGGTTGTTTCCTTTGCTGTGCAGAAGCTTTTTATCTTCATAAGGTCCCAGTAATTCACTTTTGCTTTTAATTCCCTTGCCTTTGGGGATGTGTCGAGTAAGAGATTGTTACGGCTGAGGTCAGAGAGGTCTTTTCCTGCTTTCTCCTCTAAGGTTTTGATGGTTTCCTGTCTCACATTCAGGTCCTTTATCCATTTTGAGTTTATTTTTGTGAATGGTGTGAGAAAGTGGTCTAGTTTCAACCTTCTGCACGTTGCTGTCCAGTTCTCCCAGCACCATTTGTTAAAGAGACTGTCTTTTTTCCATTGGATGTTCTTTCCTGCTTTGTCAAAGATGAGTTGGCCATACGTTTGTGGGCCTAGTTCTGGGGTTTCTATTCTATTCCATTGGTCTATGTGTCTGTTTTTGTGCCAATACCATGCTGTCTTGATGATGACAGCTTTGTAGTAGAGGCTAAAGTCTGGGATTGGGATGCCTCCTGCTTTGGTCTTCTTCTTCAAAATTCCTTTGGCTATTCGGGGCCTTTTGTGGTTCCATATGAATTTTAGGATTGCTTGTTCTAGCTTCGAGAAGAATGCTGGTGCAATTTTGATTGGGATTGCATTGAATGTGTAGATAGCTTTGGGTAGTATTGACATTTTGACAATATTTATTCTTCCAATCCATGAGCAGGGAATGTCTTTCCATTTCTTTAAATCTTCTTCAATTACCTTCATAAGTTTTCTATAGTTTTCAGCATACAGATCTTTTACATCTTTGGTTAGGTTTATCCCTAGGTATTTTATGCTTCTTGGTGCAATTGTGAATGGGATCAGTTTCTTTATTTGTCTTTCTGTTGCTTCATTGTTAGTGTATAAGAATGCAACTGATTTCTGTACATTGATTTTGTATCCTGCAACTTTGCTAAATTCCTGTATCAGTTCTAGCAGACTTTTGGTGGAGTCTATCGGATTTTCCATGTATAATATCATGTCATCTGCAAAAAGCGAAAGCTTGACTTCATCTTTGCCAATTTGGATGCCTTTGATTTCCTTTTGTTGTCTGATTGCTGATGCTAGAACTTCCAGCACTATGTTAAACAACAGCGGTGAGAGTGGGCATCCCTGTCGTGTTCCTGATCTCAGGGAAAAAGCTCTCAGTTTTTCCCCATTGAGGATGATGTTAGCTGTGGGCTTTTCATAAATGGCTTTTATGATCTTTATGTATGTTCCTTCTATCCCGACTTTCTTGAGGGTTTTTATTAAGAAAGGGTGCTGGATTTTGTCAAAGGCCTTTTCTGCATCGATTGACAGGATCATATGGTTCTTCTCTTTTTTTTTGTTAATGTGATGTATCACGTTGAATGATGTGTGAATGTTGAACCAGCCCTGCATCCCAGGAATGAATCCCACTTGGTCATGGTGAATAATTCTTTTTATATGCCGTTGAATTTGATTTGCTAATATCTTATTGAGAATTTTTGCATCCATATTCATCAGGGATATTGGCCTGTAGTTCTCTTTTTTTACTGGGTCTCTGTCTGGTTTAGGAATCAAAGTAATACTGGTTTCATAGAATGAGTCTGGAAGTTTTCCTTCCCCTTCTATTTCTTGGAATAGCTTGAGAAGGATAGGTATTATCTCTGCTTTAAACGTCTGGTAGAACTCCTCTGGGAAGGCATCTGGTCCTGGACTCTTATTTGTTGGGAGATTTTTGATAACCGCTTCAATTTCTTCACTGGTTATGGGTCTGTTCAAGCTTTCTATTTCCTCCTGATTGAGTTTTGGAAGAGTGTGGGTGTTTAGGAATTTTTCCATTTCTTCCAGGTTGTCCAATTTGTTGGCATATAATTTTTCATAGTATTCCCTGATAATTGTTTGTATCTCTGAGGGATTGGTTGTAATAATTCCATTTTCATTTATGATTTTATCTATTTGGGTCCTCTCCCTTTTCTTTTTGAGAAGCCTGGCTAGAGGTTTGTCAATTTTGTTTATTTTTTCAAAAAACCAGCTCTTGGTTTCGTTGATCTGCTCTATAGTTTTTTTAGATTCTATATTGTTTATTTCTGCTCTGATCTTTATTATTTCTCTTCTTCTGCTGGGTTTAGGCTGCCTTTGCTGTTCTGCTTCTAGTTCCTTTAGGTGTGCTGTTAGATTTTGTATTTGGGATTTTTCTTGTTTCTTGAGATAGGCCTGGATTGCAATGTATTTTCCTCTCAGGACTGCCTTTGCTGCGTCCCAAAGCGTTTGGATTGTTGTATTTTCATTTTTGTTTGTTTCCATATATTTTTTAATTTCTTCTCTAATTGCCTGGTTGACCCACTCATTCGTTAGTAGGGTGTTCTTTAACCTCCATGCTTTTGGAGGTTTTCCAGACTTTTTCCTGTGGTTGATTTCAAGCTTCATAGCATTGTGGTCTGAAAGTATGCATGGTATAATTTCAATTCTTGTATACTTATGAAGGGCTGTTTTGTGACCCAGTATATGATCTATCTTGGAGAATGTTCCATGTGCACTCGAGAAGAAAGTATATTCTGTTGCTTTGGGATGCAGAGTTCTAAATATATCTGTCAAGTCCATCTGATCCAATGTGTCATTCAGGGCCCTTGTTTCTTTATTGACCGTGTGTCTAGATGATCTATCCATTTCTGTAAGTGGAGTGTTAAAGTCCCCTGCAATTACCACATTCTTATCAATAAGGTTGCTTATGTTTATGAGTAATTGTTTTATATATTTGGAGGCTCTCGTATTCGGCGCATAGACATTTATAATTGTTAGCTCTTCCTGATGGATAGACCCTGTAATTATTATATAATGCCCTTCTTCATCTCTTGTTACAGCCTTTAATTTAAAGTCTAGTTTGTCTGATATAAGTATGGCTACTCCAGCTTTCTTTTGGCTTCCAGTCGCATGATAAATAGTTCCCCATCCCCTCACTCTCAATCTAAAGGTGTCCTCAGGTCTAAAACGAGTCTCTTGTAGACAGCAAATAGATGGGTCTTGTTTTTTTAATCCATTCTGATACCCTATGTCTTTTGGTTGGCACATTTAATCCATTTACATTCAGTGTTATTATAGAAAGATACGGGTTTAGAGTCATTGTGATGTCTGTATGTTTTATGCTTGTAGTGATGTCTCTGGTACTTTGTCTCACAGGGTCCCCCTTAGGATCTCTTGTAGGGCTGGTTTAGTGGTGACAAATTCCTTCAGTTTTTGTTTGTTTGGGAAGACCTTTATCTCTCCTTCTATTCTAAATGACAGACTTGCTGGATAAAGGATTCTCGGTTGCATATTTTTTCTGTTTAGCACACTGAAGATCTCGTGCCATTTCTTTCTGGCCTGCCAAGTTTCAAAAGAGAGATCAGTCACTAGTCTTATAGGTCTCCCTTTATATGTGAGGGCGCGTTTATCCCTTGCTGCTTTCAGAATTTTCTCTTTATCCTTGTATTTTGCCAGTTTCACTATGATATGTCGTGCAGAAGATCGATTCAAGTTACATCTGAAGGGAGTTCTCTGTGCCTCTTGGATTTCAATGCCTTTTTCCTTCCCCAGATCAGGGAAGTTCTCAGCTTTAATTTCTTCAAGTACTCCTTCAGCACCTTTCCCTCTCTCTTCCTCCTCTGGGATACCAATTATGCGTATATTATTTCTTTTTAGTGTATCACTTAGTTCTCTAATTTTCCCCTCATACTCCTGGATTTTTTTATCTCTTTCTCTCAGCTTCCTCTTTTTCCATAACTTTATCTTCTAGTTCACCTATTCTCTCCTCTGCCTCTTCAATCTGAGCTGTCGTCGTTTCCATTTTGTTTAAAGCGCTTTTCAGCTCCTGGTGACTGTTCCTTAGTCCCTTGATCTCTGTAGCAAGAGCTTCCCTGCTGTCCTCTATATTGTTTTCAAGCCCAGCGATTAATTTTATGACTATTATTCTCAATTCACTTTCTGTTATATTATTTAAATCCTTTTTGATCAGTTCATTAGCTGTTGTTATTTCCTGGAGATTCTTTTTAGGGGAATTCTTCCGCTTGGTCATTTTGGATAGTCCCTGGCGTGGTGAGGACTTGCAGGGCACTTCCCCTGTGCTGTGGTGTATAACTGGAGTTGGTGGGCGGGGCCGCAGTCAGACCTGATGTCTGCCCCCAGCCCACCGCTGGGGCCACAGTCAGACTGGTGTGTGCCTTCTCTTCCCCTCTCCTAGGGGCGGGATTCACTGTGGGGTGGCGTGGCCCGTCTGGGCTACTTGCACACTGCCAGGCTTGTGGTGCTGGGGATCTGGTGTATTAGCTGGGGTGGGTAGGCAAGGTGCATGGGGGCAGGAGGGGCAGGCTTAGCTCGCTCCTCTTTAGGTGATCCACTTCAGGAGGGGCCCTGTGGCAGTGGGAGGGAGTCAGATCCGCTGCCGGAGGTTTGGCTCCGCAGAAGCACAGAGTTGGGTGTTTGTGCGGAGCGAGCAAGTTCCCTGGCAGGAACTGGTTCTCTTTGGGATTTTGGCTGGGGGATGGGCGGGGGAGATGGCACTGGCGAGCGCCTTTGTTCCCCACCAAACTGAGCTCTGTTTTCTGGGGGGCTCAGCAGCTCTCCCTCCCTTTGTCCTCCAGCCTTCCCGCTTTCCGAGCAGAGCTGTTAACTTATGACCTCCCAGACGCTAAGTCGCGCTTGCTGTCGGAACACAGTCTGTCAGGCCCCTCCACTTTTGCCAGCCAGACTCGGGGGCTCTGCTTGGCTGGTGAGCCGCCCCTTCGCCCCGGCTCCCTCCCGCCAGTCCATGGAGTGCACCGCCTTGCAGTCCTTCCTACCCTCTTCCGTGGGCCTCTCGTCTGCGCTTGGCTCCAGAGACTCCGTTCTGCTAATCCTCTGGCGGTTTTCTGGGTTATTTAGGCAGGTGTAGGTGGAATCTATGTGATCAGCAGGACGCGTGGTGAGCCCACCGTCCTCCTACGCCGCCATCTTCCCTCTCTCCTCCCACCAAATAGATTCTCAATGTGATTTATTATTAGAAATTAGTTGCTGCCATCGGTGAACTTGAAAATATTCCTCTAATTTTTGCCAAAGGGTAGATAGTGACCAAGAACATGGAGGTTACAGAGTAAACACACCAGAAGTAATCTTGGAGTTGTAATTGGTGATTTGATCTTTTGTTCATATCGTTCCTTGCTAAATGATGTCCCTGTCAGAGTCATGTTTCAATCTGTTCCAGTAATTTCCCCATTCAGTTGTTTAGTTATGCAGAGACTGGGCATTCTCTTGGACACATGGAGGCTGCCTCCCCATCGCACCTTTTACTCCCCACATTTCTCTTTAGGTCTTCACCCCTTATTTTTCATTCTCCTTCCTTTCTCTGTTGGTTTGTCAGATAACCAGTGTTCAAGTAACACGAGCCAGAGGGAAAGAGAGAAGGGTGGAAGAGCAAGAAATGTCAGGAGATTGGTTAATACTGGGTTTTTGGACCCAGAAACTTGGCCGTCTTTCTTCTTCTTTCCCTGAAGAGCGTGAAACATCTATAAATCCTGTGGGTGAATCAAGAGGAAGTTAGTGCCAGTAGGTGAGGTGGCAGCTGCTAGATGCCAAGTTATTGAGACAAAAACAGAAGGTAAAAAGAAGATAAGGGGTCAGAGTAAAAACTGCAGTTCCTGATGGTGAAGGTGCTGGGCTTATTTTGCCGGGAGACAAAGTAGGCTTGGAATGCTCCCAGAAGAAAGGAAACTGCCAGGCATGGAAAGTAGGGAGTGGGGTGGAATGAGATAAATCAAGGAGAGTGGGGCATCTAGGACTTCATTGCCACTCCCTGTGATATGTGTTCTTCTAACTATTAAGTGTGTTTTGGATGGCTTTCAGATAATTCCCCATTTGATCAACCACAACTCACAAGGAAGGTACTACCCACCAGGAAATAAGTTGTCAAAAATGCAAATGTCTTTAAAAAATTTTGTTAGAGATAGCCTACTGTAGCACCTGTATTTGACAATAGCCCCAGAAGACTCCCCATTCTGTCTCTGAGCATACTAAGATTATGGGCAGCCATTTCTTGTAGAGAGTCATGAAATAGGTTCTCAGTTAGCTGCATAACCCTCTCTCCACTGTATTGTAAATTTAAAAAATATATATTTTTGTATATTGTTTTGTTATTCTAAAAATACCTTTTTGACTCTAGAGAGCCTACCTCTCCCAGGGCTAGCTCATTCTTAGAGATAGCAAAAGACCCAGCTAGGTACATGTCTTTGTATGCAAACTAACCAGTCCAGAGTCACTTCCTCTGTTTGGCCTGGATACCCCAAGAGGCACTATTCCTCTGCTTTAATCCTTCCAGGCTTATGTGCCAGTCAACTAAGGACCACCCCTATTACCCAAAGCCCAGTGAAGAAATTACTCAAACTAGCCAATCCTAAACTGTTTAGCCTTTCCCAGAGAAGCTTTAATAAAGACTCTGTTCTAAACCCTCCCCTCACTCCTGTTTTCTGTCTCCTGACCACTCTGGTGCTTTCCCATGTGGCCTTCATGGCATGTAGTATCTTCTGTCTCTGGGATCTGTGAGTGCACTCTACTTTGTGTTTTCCTGTACCTGCCTGATCATTTTAGAAAAGAACACAAAATATCCACCCCAAAATATGTATCACTATGATACAACTCCCCCAAATTTGTAATAAACGGTAGAATTTGGAGCAGGCCTTCCACTCTGTGCGTGTCTGGTCTAGGAAAAATGTCTTGAAATTGCAGTATGTGTTGGATTTCTAAAATAAACCACATGTGCTGGAATTTATATTATTAATTCATGTAACTGCTTATTGCAACTGCTATTTACCAATCAGTATGGAAGTATTTAAATATTTTAGCAATCAGTACTGCCATAACAGTACACTGGCTATCATCAGCCCTGGATCCACTCCCGGTGAATATACTGAAGATTCTGGCCCCCTCAGTGAAAAACCAGGTCAACAGCACCTCTAAGACAATACTGTCTTTGCAGTAATAAACAATACCCATCTGGATTCTGATGCTTTTGTATTTCTTTCAAAGTCTTTTTTTATATTTAAATAATGGGATCTTAACTTTCTGTGGGTTCTAAGAAGGGTGAATTTGGGGCAGTATTTTGTTAGCAAATAGCTTTACAAGGGCTTTATAGAATTTTGAATACTTGTTGAAGAGGAATCAGATACTAGATAAGGTACTAGATATGACGTGGTATGATATAATCTTCAATTTCATTTGATTCTATCATTTTTGAGTAAAGGCTGTTAATCTTCATTTTTCATCTAATCTTGTTATTTTTGATTAAAGGCTATTACAAAATAACAAATGTGACATTGTCTTATGTCATTTACTACAGTTTGTACAAACATAAGCTCATCTTTGGTTTGGAAAGGGTCACCCACACAGATCCTACTCCCCTTCCAAAATATTCAGAAGGGAGAAGAGAATAAGTCATAGTGGGAAGAATACAACCTTGAACAACAGAGAGACCTTGTTCTAAACTCTTCCTCTGCCACTTCCTTGCTGTATGAGTGTAAAGGTTATTTAAATTTTCTTAGCCTCCTGTTGTTAATCCTTCCTTTCTCCATCTTTTTTGTTTTTTAAATTTTTAAAAATTTTATTTATCTTTTAATTGAGATATAATTGACTTTACCCAATATATTTGTTTAATACGTATTATTTGCCTTGTTACTTGTTCCCCTTCCCGGGGCAGCATAAAAAAGCACCCGGTGGCACCGTGGACAAAACAAGGACTGGAGTAAGATAATCTGGTATACTACATGAAATAAAGACTGAAGACTGAGGAAGGAAACAAAAGATTTAATCTAGCAATTCAAAGTGGGGTGATCAGCTTTTCATTAGAGCTAACTGTATGTGAAAGGTAAGGAGACCCTTATACTGTGTCCTTTTCCTCATCCATGAAAATATATTTGGTTCACTATTTTACACTTAAAGGTCTACTCCCCCTTGGGCCATTTTGACTTTAAACTAGATGAAGGAATTCCTTGTTCCTGATCTCTTTTTCTTGTACTCTGCTCTCCTGCTCTTTTGCTTCTGCTCATCTTTTAGCCTATTATTTTCTTCTTTTGAAAGTTTCTTAGTAAAGGAGTTTTTGAATTTTAGCTGTTTTCCTTCTAACATGATGTCAGTGTTATATTTAGTGTCCTCTGTCCAGAAAGTTTTATATGCTGTCTGTAACCACTCTTACTCCCTATATCCATCACCCCTTGGACCAGCTACCACTACCAACGTTTGTGGGTAGAGGAGCAGAATTTGTCTTGTAACAACAAAAATGCATTTGTATACATACAGTCTTCATAGTTGTATCTAGATATCATCCTATTTTTTATTGGCTTAAATTTAAATTAGTAAAACTGGTTTATCTTCTCAGCTTTAATATCTATATATTGTATCATATATATAAACCATGATGGAATAGTGAAAAAATGATAATGAATATGACACTAATTTAAATAGTGTTCTGCTCATTGCCATTCTATATCTTTGGCAACAGCATTGATGTGTCTGCCCTCACAGGGCTGTGTGTGTGTGTGTGTGTGTGTGTGTGGTGTGTACGTGTGCGTGCATGTATGCAATGGAGGAAGAGTGGAAAGTGTTAGGGGTGAGTATACACAGAAGCAGAATGTGAAACAGCTTGAACTCAGAGAAAATTTGGCATTATATCTAGTTTAAGCTATACAGGGTCAAGAATCCAGAAAATTCACCTTTAACTTTGAATATATATTTACACACATTTTTTTCCATACATGAAAAAAGGGAGGATAAGAAGTGAAATCATATGTCATATATAGGTAAGTTCAGATATGATTTCCAAAAGCCACATTTTGTATGCTTCTTTAGAGTATATACATATATAACATATTTTGACTATTCTTAAGTGCTAATGGCTTCTTAAAAATTGCTTACATTATATTTGAAAATTTATGTAGTTGAAGAATTTAATGCAAAAGGAGTTTGTTATGCATTGGGGTTGATGAAACCAGGGAATTTACTCTTATAGGAGTAAGAATTTTTAAATGGAATTTATATTAAAAAACCTTGAAGTCCTTACTTAAGTCGTGACCTTTTACTGGCTAGCATCTATGTGTTGTGTTAACAATATGTATTAACTTTCATATATAACAGATCCTGGGGGACTCCTACCTGTAGCGTGATAGGGAAACTGGTACTGGGCTAGCCCATGCACTATAAATAGTGATCAAACTTGACACAATAAATGAAACAACTATTTTGTCACTCAACAAGAGGCAACACAGGACTGATCTCGGAGAGAAGGGAAACACAAAGTGAACCCCATAATCACCATTACTTTTTCTTGAGGGCTGTCTCCAGATTGCAAAGCAGAAAGGTGGAGCTTAATCAGACTATGATGAGTTCAAGAGGCAGAAATCGGAGTTCAAGGTTTGCAAGTGGATTAGAATTTGTAGAACCAAGGCCCAAAAAGAGAAAAAAGCTATGCAAATAAATAAATCTGCCAAAAATTCATTTTAAAGTTTTTCCACCAAATATTAAGCTATGAGCACACAAGGAAAGCTGGGGAGCTGTGAAAGTAAATACAGATTGTGGAGGTCACATATTTCTGAAAAAGATAGAGGCTGGAACCATCAGCAGCCTTTCTAAACACCATGGACATTCAATGTAGATTACTGCATGTTTATATATTAGGGATAGGGCTACTCTAGACTTAGAATAAGAAACAATATAGACCTATTTAACAATAGGTCTCATCCCATGGATACAACTAGATAACACATCAGTGAAAAAAAGAGATATAAAATGTGATACCATATACCTAAAACATGGGTGGGGAAGGGAGAGGAGTAAAGAATAGGTTCAAATTTAAATGACCATCAACTTCATATAGACTGCTATAGGCAGAAGATGTTATATACAAACCTAGTGGTAACCACGAATCAAAACCCAGCAGATGTGCAAAGAGTAAAGAGAAAGTAATTCAATCAATAAAGAAAGCTAGCAAACCATGAAAGAGCAAGAGATAAAAGGATCAGAGAAAACTACAAAACAATCACTAAAGAGTAACAAAATAGCAGTAAATACATATCTGTCATTAATTACTTTGAAAGTAAATGGACTAAATGCTCCAATCAAAAGACATAGGGTAACAGAGTGGATAAAACAAAAACAACATCAACAACCTAGACTCATCTATAAGCTGCCTACAAGAGACTCATTTCAGACATAAAGACACCTGAAGGTTGAAAGTGAGGGGATAGAGAAACATTTATCATGCAAATGGATGTCAAAAGAAAGCTGGGGTAGTAATACTTATACAGACAAATACACTCTAAAACAAAGACTGTAACAAGAGACAAAGAAGGACACTATATAATAATAAGGGGGACAGTCCAATAAGAAGATATACCAATTGTAAATATTTATTCATCCAATATGAGAGCACCCAAATACATACAACAGTTAATAACAAACATAAATGAACTAATCAATATTATTGCATTACTATTAAAACACTATAGTATAGGGGCGCCTGGGTGGCGCAGTCGGTTAAGCGTCCGACTTCAGCCAGGTCACGATCTCGCAGTCCGTGAGTTCGAGCCCCGCGTCAGGCTCTGGGCTGATGGCTCGGAGCCTGGAGCCTGTTTCCGATTCTGTGTCTCCCTCTCTCTCTGCCCCTCCCCCGTTCGTGCTCTGTCTCTCTCTGTCCCAAAAATAAATAAACGAAAAAAAAAATTTAAAAAAAACAAAAAAAAAAAAACACTATAGTATAGAGTATATATATTTATATAATATATGCTACACATACATTATACATATATAATATATAGTATACTGTAGTATATAGTAAAATAGGGGATTTTAATAGTCCACTTACATTGGTGGACAGATCATCTAAACAAAATCAACAAGGAAGCAGTGGCTTTAAAAGGCACACTATATCAGATAGATTTGACAGATATATTCAGAACATTCCATCCTAAAACAACAGAATACACATTATCTTCAATGCATATGGAACATTCTCCAGAACAGATAACATATTAGGTCACAAAACAATCTCAACAAATTCAAAAAGATTGAAGTCCTACCATGCATCTTTTCTGTTCACAATGCTATGAAACTAGAAATTAGACACACACACACACACACACACACACACGTGTGTGTGTGTGTGTGTGTGTGTGTGTGTGTGTGTGTGTGAAAAGAGCACAAATACATGGGGGTTAACTAACATGTTACTAAACAATGAATGGGTCAACCAAGAAAGCAAAGAAGAAATCAAAACTTATAGGGAAACAAAATAAAAACACAATGATCCAGATTCTTTGGGATGCAGCAAAACTGGCTCTAGGAGAAAAGTTTATAGCAGTACAAGCCTACCTCAAGAAACAAGAAAAATGACAATAAACAACCTAACATTACTCCTAAAGGGGCTAGAAAATGAACAGCAACCCAAAACCCCAAAACCAGTTGAACAAAGGAAATAATAAAGATAAGAGCAGAAATAAATGATATAAAAACAAACCAAAATCCCACAGTAGAACAGTTGATGAAACTAGGAGCTGGTTCTCTGAAAAAATTAGTAAGATTGATAAACTTCCAGCCAAACTCATAAAAAAAAGACTGCTCAAATAAAATTATAACTGAAAGAAAAATAACAGCCAACATCACAGAAATACAAACAATTGTAAGAGAATATTATAAAAAATTATATGCCACAAAACTTGGGACAATCTAGAAGCAATGGATAAATTCCTAGAAGCATATAACCTATCAAAACTAAAGCAGGAAGAAATAGAAAATTTGAATAGACTGATCGCCAGCAATAGAATTGAATCAGTAACCAAAAAACTCCCAACAAACAAAAGTCCTGGACCAGACAGCTTCACAGGTGAATTCTACCAAATATTTATAAAATACTTAATGCTTATTCTTCTCAAACTATGCTAAAAAAAATAGAAAAGGAAGGAAAACATACAAATTTATTCTATGAGGCCAGAATTACCATGATACTAAACCAGGTAAAAACACCACAAAACAAAACTACAGGCCAATATCTCTGATGAACATAGATGCAGAAATCCTCAACAAAATACTAGCAAACAGAATCCAATAATACATTAAAAAAATCTTTCACCATGATAAAGTGTGATTTATTCCTGGATTGCAAGGATGGTTCAATGTTCACAAATCAATCAACATGATGCATCACATCAATAATAGAAAGGATAAGAACCATATCATCATTTTAATAGGCACAGAAAAAGCATTTGACAAAGTGCAACATCCATACATGTTAAAACCCTCCACAAAGTAGGTTTAGAGGGAGAATACTTCACCATAATGAAGGTCATTTATGAAAAACCAACAGCTCACATCATTCCCAATGGAGAAAACCTGAGAGCTTTTCCCCTAAGGTCAGGAACAAGACAAGGATGTCCACTCTTCCCACTTCTATATAGTACTGGAAGTCCTAGCCACAGCAATCAGACAACAAAGAGAAATAAAAGGCATCCAATTTGGTAAGGAAGAAGTAAAACTTTCACTAGTTGCAGATGACATGATAAACTAATACAAAACCCTGAAGACTCTACCCCAAATCTATTAGAACTGATAAATGAATTCAGTAAAGTTGCAGGACACACAAAAAAAATGTAAAGAAATCCATTATATTTCTATACAGTAATAATGAAGTAGCAGAAAGAAAAAAAAATAATCCCATTTATCATTGCATGAAAAATAATAAAATACCTGGGAATACACTTAACCAAAGAGGTGAAAGACCTGTACTCTAAAACTATAAAACATTGATGAAAGAAATAGAAGATGACACAAATTAAATGGAAAGATGTTCCATGCTCATGGATTGGAAGAATAAATATTGTTAAAATGCCAAATGACCCAAAGTAATTTGCACATTTAATGCAATCCCTATCAAAATACCAGCAGCATTTTTCACAGAGCTAGAACAATCTTAAAATTTGTATGGAACCGCAAAAGACACAGAATAACCAAAGCAATCTTTAAAAGAAAAAACAAAACTGGAGGTATCACAATTCTAGACATCAAGTTATATATTACATCAAGTTATACTACGAGCCTGTATTAATCAAAAAGAGTATGGTACTGGCACAGAAATAGGTTAATAGAACAGAATAGGAAACCCAGAAATAAACACATAGTTTTATGTTCAGTTAATCAGTGAGAAAGGAGGATTGAGTATGTAATGGGAAAAAGAGTCTCTTCAACAAATGGTGTTGGGAAAACTGGACAGCTACATGCAAAAGAATGAAACTGGACCACTTTCCTACACAGGGAACCAAAATAAACTCAAAATGGATTAAGGACCTAAATGTGAGACCTGAAATGATAAAAGTTCTAGAAGAGACCAGAGGCAGTGTTTTCTCTGATGTTGGCCAAAGCAACATTTTTCTAGATATATCTCCTGAGGCAAGGGAAGTAAAAGCAAAAATAAACTATTGGGACTACATCAACATAAAAAGCTTCTGCACATTGAAGGAGACCATCAACAAAACTAAAAGGCAAAATAAGGAATGAGAGAAGATATTTGCAAATGACATATCTGATAAAGTTTCAGTATCTAAAATATAAAAAGAATTTAATAAACTAAACATTCCAACAAACAGTCCAATTAAAAATAAGTGGGAGATATGAACAGACATTTTTTCAAAGAAGACACACAGATGGTCAACAGACACTTGAAAAGATGCTGAACATCACTGATCATCAGGGAAATAACAGATCAAAACTACAATGAGATATCACTTCTCACCTGTCAGAATGGCTAAAATCAAAAACACCAGAAGTAACATATATTGGTTGTCTGGTGGCTTAGATTGTTGAGCGTCCAACTCTTGATTTTGGCTCGGGTCAAGATAACAGGGTTGTGGGATCAAGCCCAATGTTGGAGCTTAGCGTGAACCCTGCTTGGGATTCTCTTTCTCTCTCCCTCTGCCCTTCTCCCCTGCTTGTACTCTCTCTTTAAAATAAAAAATAAAATTAAAAAAAAAACACCAGTAACACTAATTCTAAAGGATACATGCACTCCAGAGTTTTTGGCAGCATTATTTATAATAGCCAAATTATGGAAGCAGCCCAACTGTCCGTCAGTAGACGAATGAATAAAGAAGATGTGTGTGTGTGTGTGTGTGTGTGTGTGTGTGTGTGTGTGTGTGTGTGTGTAATACTATTCAGCCATAAAAAAGAATGAACTCTTGCCATTTGCAATAACATTTAGTATAATAAAGTTAAAAATAGAACTCCCCTATGATCCAGGAATCACTCTACTGAATATTTACCCCAAAACTACAAAACACTAATTCAAAGGGATATATGCACATAGTGCATAGATGCAGCTAGAGAGTATAATGGCAATTGAAATAAGTGAAATCAATCAGAGAAAGACAAATACCATGTGGCTTCACTCATATGTGGGATTTAAGAAAACTAAGGAAAGAAAAAGAGAAAACAAGAAACAGACTCCTAACTACAGAGAACAAAGGAATGGTTATCAGAGGAGAGTTAGGTGAGGGGATGGGTGAAACAGTTGAAGGGTGTTAAAAGTACACTTCTGGTGAGGACTGAGTAATGTATAGAATTGTTAAATCACTGTATTGTACACCTGACACTAATACAGTGCTGTTAACTCTACTGGAATTAAAATAAAAAACTCCAAGAAAAGAGAAAAAAGAACATGGTTCCTTCTAGTGGGGGAGAAGTTTGGGGGATGGCTGAGTAGAAGGGGGTATGTGGGAATTTTCTGGGACGATAGAAATATTTCTTATTATAATAGACCTGTGAGTTACGTAAGTGAGTATACCATTTATGTAACTGTAACATTTAATGTCTGTGCAGTTGCATGAAAATTATACCTGAATTTAAAATACAGTTACATTTTAGTTTATTCAATTCCTTATCTTTCTGATTTCAAAACAATTTTATAGTTATCTATTTGTCCCTGTTTGAAATCTATAGGTTAAATGGGATATTATCTTTTTTTTAACTGTTTTTTAACAATATTGCACTATACAAAATAATTTACTTTAAGTCTTAGGTATGTATAATAGATAAATTCTAACCCACCTAATTATAAGATAGCAAGCAGCTGACTTACAACATAAATTTACATGGCAGTGTGTTATAGCTCCAGCATTAGCTCAAGGAAAATATTAGTAGATTCTGGAAAATGATCAAAACTTAGTAGGTTGCATTAGGAAATGTGCACTGACATTACTCAGCAAGGGCTATGCAAATTGCCAGGGGTCACATTTCTGGTCTGTTCATTTCAAATCACTTTAGTAGTCTTCACTCATAGGTTCTGCTTCTAAAATGCTGCCATTCTGTTTTTGGGGGGGGGGGGGCGGGGTGAGGAGATACAACCTTGAAGAAACAATCTGACCTGAGAATTTTGCCAGGGAGGAAAGAAAGGAACAAAGAAATATACTTTATTAAGAAAAAAAAAAAAAGAAAGAAAGGCTACAATAAAAGGGAAAAATTCAAACCAGAAAACCAGGTTGGTGCCATAAGTCAGTGATGGCTGCCACTTAGCATCACCCTATCATGACATGGAAATCTGGACAAATGTGTCTCATTGCTGCACCATTTATGGTAGTTTTGCCCAGTCTTTATTCTCCAAGTGTTTCCATTACAGCTTTGTATTTTTGGGAGTTAATAGCTACGCTATAATAATTTGCTTCAGGTTGGCATATCAAATGTCAGGGAGCATATTTAGAATAATAGAAGGTTGCCTAATTTCAGATGGTTTTCTTTCATTTGTGTGTATATATATGTGTGTCTGCATGTAGTATGTGCATGTATGTGTTCATATAATCTAAAAATGTTGCAATAATTACATTTGATAATTACATTGGTAACTGATTGATTTTTAATATCATACACTCAGTTTTCTTTGCCTACCCCAAATACTAGAAAACAATTAAGTTGCTAAAACGTTTCTTTTTGGAGAAGAAATGTATGAATTCATTGTCATTTGCACTAGCTCCAGTACCTAATGGGTGTTTAATAAGTGTTCACTGTTGAGAGCAAAAACAGTTCTATTTATTACACATGGCATTGTCTTCACCAGCCTTCTATAAATGTGCTTCTGTAAATGTGATTTATTCCAAAAAGAATAAGCTAAAATAACTGTAATATTCTAAACAATGTTTATGGCATACCAAGCATCTCTTGAATGTTAATCTCAGGAATAGAATTTCATGAGTTTCGTGGAGTTGCAGTTTGTTTTAAGGGATCTGTTAGCCTTTTTGGAGAAGTTAGCTACTTGCCTTCATTTTTTTCTAAGATATTTTATTGAGCATTGATTATTTTTGAAACTCTATGACATCCAACTACTTTGTAGTCAAACACTGATCCTATGTGGAATTGTTTGTGTAACCCCATGGTTAAGTGTGTGATTTTGAAGGAGAAATCCTTAGACTTAGTTTTTCCTGATGGTTTAGGGAAGGGGAATGGAAAACAAGGGTGAGATAAGGAAGTCCTATTAGGAAATATTGCAAATCCTATCCACTTATTGGTACTGCTTTATGCCAGTCAGTGGTTGGACATTAACCTTAAACTTGACAAAAATTATGTATAATTATGTATAATTTCCCCTACTTGGCAAAAGAGGAAACTAAACTTCAGACAAATAACTTGCCAGGGTCAGACATCCAATAAAGAAATGTTAATGGGTCATCAAAGGAAAACATGAATAATTAGTTACATATAGGAAATGACAATCATTGTATGCAATCCATTTTCAGAGAAATAAGTTTTGAAGAAAACGTTTCTCAGAAGAATTGGGCAGTAACACTGGACGGATTAAGGCCTACCCTCTGCCTAAGGCCCATTTTTTTATTCATCCAAAGTCCAAAAATATATCAGAAACCTCAGACACGACCACTTCTCTTGCCTGGGACATGGATGACATGCAGTTGTTAAATCCAGTTGATGCCTTTTGCTTTTCATCTTGTCTTTCTGCACCGTTGGACGTGGTTGATCATTCCCTTCTTGAAACACTTTCTCCCTTAGCTGCAAATGAAACACTATCCTGGTTCTCTGCTTTCCTGTTAATTCCTTCTCCGTTCCCTGCCATTTGCTCCTCCACATCTTTTATATCAGAGTTTTTCAAAACATTCTTACCTTTTTATTTCTATTTGCCTCTATTGATGCCCTCTGCCTCATCTTCCAACACTTCAGAACTTCCTCCAGTGCTGGACTTAGCTCTAAGTGCCTCTATATGCTAAGCCCTGTCCTAAGGCCCTCCCACATTTTATCATCTACTTGTAGTTATGGGTAACCTCTCCCTCTTTGATTGTTCAGAATTTATCACCAGTTACACTGTTCATGTGTGTGTATACTGGTATGATTATCTTCCTTTATTTTACTACCTTTTTAAAAAATCAATCACTTTTTAGGGGTACCTCGGTGGCTCAGTCAGTTGAATAACTGACTCTTGATTTTGACTCAGGTCATGATCTCACGGTTCATGAGTTCGAGGTCCAAGTAGGGTTTTGCACTGAGTGTGGAGCCTGCTTGGGATTCTTTCTTCCTCCCTCTCTCTCTGCCTCTTCCCTACTCTCTATCCTTTCCTGTCTCAAAATAAATAAATAAACATTAAAAAAAGTAAAAATAAAATCAACTACTTTTTAAAAATTAAATTTAGTGTATTAGGTAAAAATGGAAATATTAAATGAAAAATAAAATTATTTGCCATAATTAAAAGAAAGTTCTTAAAAGCAAAAACACTGTGTAATAATTAACTCCATCTGTACTTAACTGAATTTGGTATACCATGGTCTAGTTATTTCTTCTGTCTTTTTTGCCCCCTTTCTCTGATGATGGCCAATTACATTGCTTTTCTAATTTTAAGGTAACCTTGCATTTCTGCCATAAACCAACTTGATCATGACAAATTTTCCTTTTTACCAGTTGGCTGGGTTCAATTTGACAATAATTTTGAGTTTTGCATGTACATTCAAAATGAGATTGGACTGTATTTTATTTACTCTTCTTATTGGGTTTAGATATCAAGGAAACACCAGAATGATACAGTGAGTTGGAGTTTATCCTATTCTTCTGTTCTCTGGAAGTCTGTAGGAAATGAATTTTTCCTTAAACTTGCCAATACAGTGAGTTGGGCTTGTAGTTTGTTTTGGAGAAAGTTTTACATTACTGGTTCAGTTTCTTTATTTTTATCTCAGTTTATTATGTCTTTTGGCCAACCTGTAAGTTGTAGTTTTCTAGTAATTTTATAGCACATTTTTTACTGAATTCCAAATTTATTGGAATAAGGTTTATAACATACTCTCTTTTTAACATCTGTAGGATCTTATTTATGCTCATTCTCTTATTTTATTCCTGATATGAATTAATTATCTCTTCTCTGTTATTTTCTTGATCAGTCTCATATGTATATTTTCAAATGATAATATTCAAATTTTTGGCTTTGTCTTACTATATTTAACTTTTATTTCATCATCATCAATGTTTGCTCTTTTTCCTTACTATTTCATTCTTTTCTGCTTTTTTTTTGTGTTCTTTCCATAATTTCCTGAGATGGATGCTGAAATCTTTACATTTTTTAAAAATGTTTATTATTTATTTTTGAGAGAGATAGAGTGCAAGCAGGAGAGGGGCAGAGAGAAAGGGAGACACAGAATCCAAAGCAAGCTTCAGGCTCTGAGCTGTGAGCACAGAGCCCAGTGTGGGGCTTGAATCCACAAAATGTGAGATCATGACCTGAGCCGAAGTCAGACGCTTAAGTGAGCCACCCAGGTACCCCTGAAATCATTACATTTAAGCTATTTGCCATTCTTCTTTTTGTATATATGTGATTTATTTCCTTTTATATGCCACACTTTCAAAATTTGGTATGTTGTATTTTTATTATCAGTTCAGTACATTTTTAAATTTCTCTCTTGATTTCCTTTTGACATGTGTTTTCATAATGTCCAAACATAGAGGAATTTTCAAATTATGTTTTGATTGTTGATAGTTGTCAAAGAGCATATACCTAATGATTACTTTCACATTTTATGTTGTTTGGTTTATGGCATGGGATATGGTTTATTTTTATAATTGTTCTACTTGTTCTTAGAAGAATTTTACTTGCCGGGTTGGGTGCTCTGATACACGTTAAATCAACTTTTTCCATCTATATGTTTCTTGAATTCATATGTGCTGCCACTGACTGTACATTTCGCTCTTAGCCCTTGTAGCCCTGTTTTATAAATTTATACATTTTGAAGTCACATTATTGATTGCATATTTTAAATTAAGGTTTCTTGGTGATTCTTTTATCATTATTAGGTCCTTTACATTTAATGTAGCAATTGATATATTTGTCATGTATTTTAATTCTTTATCTCTTTGAATTCTTAGATTGATTGTTTTATATGATCAGTATTTATTTAGAAATCCTATTATTTTATCACTTTATTTTCTTATCATTTCTTCTTGCATCTCAGCTTTTTTTTGACACCAGTTTTGTTTTGTCTGATGTAAACTCTTTATTTGCTTTCCTTTTAACATTGCCTTTACTGAAGTAATAGGACTTTCTGATAACCATCAGGACTTCTTTATATTTCATGGGCTAACCTAAGTGAGATGAAACCTAAAAGTTGAGGGGCACCTGGGTAGCTCAATTGGTTGAGCGACTGACTCTTGATTTTGATTCAGGTCATGATCCTAAGGTCGTGGGATCTAGCCCCGCATCAGGTTATGCACTGAGTGTTGAGGTTGCAAAAAAAAGAAAAAACAAAAAACAACAACACAAAAACAAAAACAAAACCCTAGAAGCTGTGTGGGATCCTTGAATACCTATATTGGGTGTCATGGCAGGGGTTAGGGATAGCGCAATGAACAGTAAAATCAAGGAACTTTAAAATAATAAGTGAGAGGTTAAAACAATAAAATATAAGCAGCATAATTGTGATAATTGCTATGAAGGATAAAATCAACTGAGAAAGAATAAAGCAGGAAGGGTGTTTTCCTCTAGGTTAGAATAAATAGTAAAGCATCTCAGAGGACTTGATTGAGCTCAGGTTGAAGAGGAGTTCTGCTGGCTTAGAGTAGAATATAAAGTGTTCTAGATAAAAGAAGAGCTTGGTTTTAGGCTCTTAAATAGATGGCTTGTTCTGAGAGAGAATGGAAGTAAGGGTGGTTGAAATGTAGTGAGCAAAGAAGGTGAAGTTTGATAAGATAGGCAGTGGTTAGATCACTGAGGGCTACCTAGGCCTTGACAAAGAATTTGAGTTATAGTTGGAATGTTTTGGGAAACAGTTCGAGGATTGAAAGAGGGTATTGACATAAACTTCACTATTCTTTTTAAACATGAATTTTTCTGTTTAAAGAGTAAGAACTGGGGCACTTGGGGTGGCTCAGTCGGTTCAGCATCCGACTTTAGCTCAGGTCATGATCTCACGGTCTGTGAGTTTGAGCCCCGTGTCAGGCTCAGAACCTGGAGCCTGTTTCGGATTCTGTGTCTCATTATTTCTCTGACCCTCCCTCATTCATGCTCTGTTTCTCTCTGTCTCAAAAAAATGAATGTTAAATAAAATTTTAAAAATAAATAAAAAAATAAAGAATAAGAACTGGTGGAAGGCAGACATGGAAGTTGGAAGATAGGACTAATATTGTCTTTGAATAGGTTGGTGGCAATAGAAATGGAGATAATTGGAACAGTTTAAACTGTACTTTGGAGCTAGAATGATACTTATTGATATTGTGAATTCTACATTATTACTACTACTACTACTACTACTACTACTACTACTATTTTGCTAGAGATCATGGGGAGGGGGTGATGTGGTATTGTTAATTGAGCCAAGGAAGATGGCAGCATAGGAGAATTCTCGGCTCACCTCGTCCTGCTGATTGCTTACATTCCACCCACATCTGCCTAAATAACCCAGAAAACCACCGGAAGACTAGCAGAAGGGACTCTGGGGAATACTATGAAAAATTATATGCCAACAGACTGGACAACCTGGAAGAAATGGACAAATTCCTAAGCACCCATCCACTTCCAAAACTCAAACAAGAAGAAATAGAAAATTTGAAAAGACCCATAACCATCAAAGAAATTGAATCAATTATCAAAAATCTCCCAACAAATAAGAGTCCAGGACCAGATGGCTTCCCTGGGGAATTCTACCAGACATTTAAAGCAGAGATAATACCTATCCTTCTCAAGCTGTTCCAAAAGATAGAAAGGGAAGGAAAACTTCTAGACTCATTCTATGAAGCCAGAATTCCTTTGATTCCCAAACCAGACAGAGACCCAGCAAAAAAAGAGAACTACAGGCCAATATCCCTGATGAATATGGATGCAGAAATTCTTAACAAGCTACTAGTAAATTGAATTCAACAGCATATAAAAAGAATTATTCACCATGATCAAGTGGGATTCATTCCTGGGCTGCAGGGCTGGTTCAGCATTCGCAAATCAATCAATGTGATACATCACATTAATAAAAGAAAAGATCATAACTATATGATCCTGTCAATTGACACAGGAAAAGCATTTGACAAAATTCAGCATCCATTCTTAATAAAAACCCTCGAGAAAGTTGGGATAGAAGGAACATACTTAAACTTCATAAAAGCCACTTATGAAAAGCCCACGGCTAATATCATCCTCAAAAGGGAAAAACTGAGAGCTTTCCCCCTGAGATCAGGAACACGACAGGGATGTCCACTCTCATTGCTGTTGTTTAACATAGTGTTGGAAGTTCTAGCATCAGCAATCAGACAACAAAAGGAAATGAAAGGCATCAAAATTGGCAAAGATGAAGTCAAGCTTTCACTTTTTGCAGATTACATACATGGAAAATCCGATAGACTCCACCAAAAGTCTGCTAGAACTGATACAGGAATTCAGCAAAGTCGTGGGATACAAAATTAATGTACAGAAATCAATTGCATTCTTATACACTAAGAATGAAGCAACAGAAAGACAAATAAAGAAACTGATCCCATTCACAATTGCACCAAGAAGCATAAAATACCTAGGGATAAACCTAACCAAAGATGTAAAAGATCTGTATGCTGAAAACTATAGAAAGCTTATGAAGGAAATTGAAGAAGATACAAAGAAATGGAAAAACATTCCTTGCTCATGGACTGGAAGAATAAATACTGTTAAAATGTCAATACTACCCAAAGCATTCTACACATTCAATGCAATCCCAATCAAAATTGCACCAGCATCTTCTCGAAGCTAGAACAAGCAATCCTAAAATTTGTATAGAACCACAAAAGACCACGAATAGCCAAAGTAATATTGAAGGAGAAGACCAAATTGGGAGGCATCACAATCCCAGACTTTAGCCTCTACTACAAAGCTGTAACCATGGACAGCATGGTTTTGGCATAAAAACAGACACATAGACCAATGGAATAGAATAGAGACTCCAGAATTAGACCCACAAAAGTATGGCCAACTAATCTTTGACAAAGCAGGAAGTAATATCCAATGGAAAAAAGACAGTCTCTTTAACAAATTGTGCTGGGAAAACTGGACAGCAACATGCAGAAGAATGAAACTAGACCATTTTCTTACACCATTCACAAAAATAAACTGAAAATGGATGAAGGACCTGAATGTGACACAGGAAGCCATCAAAACCCTCGAGGAAAAAGCAGCAAAAACCTCTCTGACCTTAGCTGCAGCAATTTCTTAGTTGACACATCTCCAAAGGCAAGGGAATTAAAAGAAAAAAAAATGAACTATTGGGACCTCATCCAGATAAAAAGCTTCTGCACAGCAAAGGAAACAGTCAACAAAACTAAAAGACAACTGATGGAATGGGAAAAGATATTTGCAAATGACATATTGGACAAAGGGCCAGTATCCAAAATCTATCAAGAACTCACCAAACTCCACACCCAAAAAACAAACAATCCAGTGAAGAAATGGGCAGAAGACCCGAATAGACACTTCTCTAAAGAAGACATCCAGATGGCAAACAGGCACATGAAAAGATGCTCAGTGTCACTCCTCATCAGGGAAATACAAATCAAAACCACACTGAGATATCACCTCATGCCAGTCAGAGTGGCTAAAATGAACAATCAGGAGACTGTAGATGCTGGACAGGATGTGGAGAAATGGGAACCGTCTTGCACTGTTGGTGCGAATGCAAACTGGTGCAGCCACTCTGGAAAACAGTGTGGAGGTTCCTCAAAAAATTAAAAATAGATCTACCATATGACCCAGCAACAGCACTGCTAGGAATTTACCCAAGGGATACAGGAGTACTGATGCATAGGGGCACTTGTACCCCAATGTTTATAGCAGCACTTTTAACAATAGCCAAATTATGGAGAGCCTAAATGTCCATCAACCGATGAATGGATAAAGAAATTGTGGTTTATATATGCAATGGAATACTACTTGGCAATGAGAAAGTATGAAATATGGCCTTTTGTAGCAACGTGGATGGAACTGGAGAGTGTTATGCTAAGTAAAATACGTCATACAGAGAAAGACAGATACCATGTGTTTTCACTCTTATGTGGATCCTGAGAAACTTAACAGAAGATCATGGGGGAGGAAAAGGGGGAAAAAAGTTAGAGAGGGAGGGAGGTAGACCACAAGAGACTCTTTAAAACTGAGAACAAACTGAGGGTTGATGGGAGGGGAAAGTGGGTGATGGGCATTGAGGAGGGCACCTGTTGGGATGAGCACTGGGTGTTGAATGGAAACCAGTTTGACAATAAATTTCATATTGAAAAAATTGAGCCAAATTAAGGAAAAATATATAGTATAAGAGAAATTGGGGAAATTCAGCGTTCCTTTTTGGATAGGTTAATGAGATATCTGTGGAATGTTTAAATCAGTATGTCAGTTGAGCATTGAGATATAGAGATCTGAACCTCAGTGGAGCCCTGGCTGAACAAAAATAATCAGGTGTCATCAGCATTAAGTGTTTTTAAAGTTCTGAAAGTGGATAAGATCACCTCAGGGGAAAGTATGGTGAAAGAATAAAAAGAGGTATCACTGAGTTCTGAGGAAGTTTAATATCTAAACTTTGGGTGCAGGAAGCAACCAGCCCAGGGAGAGAGGAGGGATTCATGGTGCCACAGAAGTCAAAGATTTGAGAGTTGCAAAAAGAAGAGTAAAGGTTTTCCTCATGATGGAGGAATGTTCATTAATTTCACTTTACAAATGGGGAAATGGAACCCCTCCTTTCTTGATTAGCTTAGCCTCAAATCACATAACAATATTTACTATGATCTTTGGCTTTCTTAATCCTCTGCTTAGATGACCAGGCTATTGGCCTTCCTGAAGACATTTAAGCCATTAGGACATTTTGAGGGCAAAACAGATGACTTCTGGACTTCACTTCAGGATAAAATAGGCCATTATAGTTTGAAATAACTAATAAAACATTAATCAAAAGTTTAATCTGAACTTGCTTAAAAAAACAAACATTTCTTTCAGTTCTTCTCTGTGAAAATCAGCAGGAGAATTACACTGGGTTACATGAACTTAAAGGGAAATGGTAATTTGCTTGGGATTTCTCCATGCCCTTGTTGATCATAGTTAGATCAACTTTGGCGATGGTTATCTTTAAATGAATATTGTCAGGAATACCATAGGTTTCGGCTGACACAGAAACTGCTAGAAGGCTGATTGCAGTTAAGTAGTGAACATCTCCTATTAGGCTTTTATAAAACCTCACCACTGATCAGAAATGCCAATGCTTAGGGGGGAAAATGTCTATTGTTGGTCAGAGCTGTAATTAAAAACTATACTTTGTTTTCAATCCAATTTTGGAAAGAATACAGGAGAAAAAGCAAGATGTAAATTTTACAATGCCTTGGCAATGTATCCAATTCTCAGCTGAACAAAGAAGCTTATATGCAGAAAATCTTGTAGGAATAAAGCATGTAAAATAAATAAAAAGCTTCCAGTGCTTAATTCCAATCTTCTCCACAGCAACTGGAGCTGCTGATAAGACACCTACTTGGAGTAATGATGCATAATGTGAAAATCCAATAACCCAGACCTCATAAGTACGGACGGATGCCATCTTTTTAAAGGAAATGGTTGCAAATGTGAAGTGCAATGTGCTGAGCCATTTTCAAAGGTATTTTCATAAACACGGCAAAATGCCAAGGTTTGGTTTTTCCCAACATGATAGGAAGAGCAAGGAATGTAACTATTATAGGGGCATCCGGTATTTGTCCATGTTGTATCATATAAATGCTTATGTACTGTCAATTCATTATTAGTGGCAGTTTTAATGGGAATATAAATATTATAAAGTGTGTTTACTACAGATAAATCATAGGGGTGCTGAAGTAATTTGCAGTACTAAAGCTCATTTTGGATAATTACAGTGCCCCTGAAGAATGTGTTTATGTATTACAAAGAAAGAGATTGTTAAGAAGAAAACTGTTTTGAGTTGGTGACATTCTGAAAAGGGTAGAGGCTGATCCTGTTTGGGACTAGTTTAGGCATGTGTGAGAACATTAATGAAAAAAGATTTTGTAAGTTGGAAAGAGAGGAAAACCACAGTAGTTTCAGTTGCTGGGCTAACCTTATTCAGTCACATTTCATACAGATGACTTACTGTAACTACAGAAATAACATAAGGAATGATTAGTTAAGATTATGCTGGCAGTAAAGATACTAATATTTTATTGCACATTGAATTCTAGCTTACATTTTATGCAGATGTAAATTAGACTGCAATGCTGTTTATCCTTGTTTTTATGCAGGCTATTTTCATCACAGTATTAAAGGTTATTATTGGTTTACTTCCCACTTTCTATTTTATTGAATTAAGGTGATTTTTAGCTTCGTTATTTTCCCTGAAAATCGTGAGACACAGTAAACTTTAAAGGAAGAGACTTAAAGAGAATTAAACAATCCTGTCCTAGGTTTTGGAAGGTCATAGTATAATGAGATTTAAAATTTCCCCCTCCAGGTATTGTTTATTTGTAAACTAGTCTGGCTTGGTCTTCTTATAAATGTTCTGCTGATTAGATTAATTTCCTGTGAAACATACATTTCTTTTCCTTTCTGACAAGCTAGTCAGAATCTGCCAGTTTGGTGATTGTTCAAGAAAAATGCAGCATAGAAGGAAAAAAAAATGCCACAGCAAAGTGAAATGAGCATAAAATTAGATTTAGCTGAGATTGAGGTATCTGTATTGTCATTTAAAAAGGAATTCAGCAGCCATTTAGTGAGTTTTGTGTTCAGGTTTGGAAAGTGAGTAGCAGCTGGATTGAGAGAAACAATGGGCTCTTCTCCCTTTGGCTGCTTCCCCACAGCTATCTACCTTGTGGAAAGACTACTGTGCCCATGCGGGGTAGTGTACTCTTCTCTGGTTTGGCTTTCAGGGTTCCATGCATGAGTGCATCCACACATGTGCACTGGTGCACACAGATCAAAGAGAGTCCCTAATAAAGAGTGCTACTTGAATGAATTTGTTATTTATGTTACTTGCCTCAAGGTGTTAGCTTTCTCTCAATATCAGTCTTTCCTCAGGGAAAGAATTTAATCAGCTCTACCTAGCAAGAAATATTCACATTCTTTACTGGCAATACTTCCTGGCTTTCTGGCTTCGGTTGAAATTTGGGAATCTTGGTATCATTCAGATGTAATAACAGATGTTTTGGTTCTTTCACTTCTCATTGCATTCGGATCTGGTTTACTTAGTATGGCTTCAAAGCTCTTGACGGGATCTAACGTACTACTCCTTTCATTACTTGTCCTCCACCATTCACTCTTTTAAAAAATGAGTGTCAAGAATAATGTTCATTTTCTTAAGCAAAGAGGTGCTGAGGTTTTAGTGTTTCACACCTGTTCCAGTTCTCTTCACAGTCAAATATGATACCTTTTCCTTTAAAGTGGTTTCAAATGTCAACATGGGATGGGGTTAAATGTTTAGAACTGAAATTTTATGTTTCATTCGTGTGTTAGATGAATGCCAGCTAACTTCGCTGGAAAAATAGTTCTTAAAAGCAAATCCTATTTCTCCACTGGTTATCACTAGAAATTGGATTTGCATTTCCTTAGGAAAACAAAAAGAAATTGAGACTGTTGAAAACTTTGGATGGAGACAAAGGATTGCAGCATTACATGCTGGTCACTGTTGTATAACAGTGTTAGAACTTTTCAAAATTACTTCCTCCATCCATTTTTTTTTTCTTTTTAGTATTTTCCTTACTGTAAGCATGTACTCTTCATGGTAAATAAATCTTGTAAATTAAGGGAATTTTTATGATGCTTAAGTACTCACTCTATGCATACATATGATATCTAGGATAGTTTCATTTTCTCCCAAAACCAACTGGTTCACTGTTGTGTTTATTATAGATCATTATCTAGTTAAATATGGAGGAATTTAAACATCAGCAGTCAGAACTCCAGGATAAATCTGTGGCCAACTGGTAGCAGGTCCCATTAGTGTCAGGACCGTATTCAAAATCCTTACTTTGGCATTTCCAGGTTGGTGAAGAAGAATGCATATACATGTCAGGAGGGTGGTGCACCCCAAACTCCATGGGGTTAGAAGCTCCTGTGCTCAAGACCCTTCCGAACTTTGTCCCATGAACCTCTTCATCCAGCCGTTCATTTGTAACCTTTAATATCCTTTGCAATAAACAAGTAATCTACTTTGCTCAGGAAAGGAGATTAGGAGACCAAGTGATGCAGCAGCAAATGTCTGGAACTGTCTTAGGTAGACATGGTGGAGGGAAGAGATTTCCCAGGAGGCAGGATTATAAACAAATGCAAAGCTAAGAAATAGCTTGGTGACCTTGACTAGCACGTATAGCAATATCAGACAAGATTCCTGGACAAACAGCAGCTATTATAAATCCATGATAACAAAAGCCATGGAACAAAGGTGATTGAGCAAGAAGGAAGAAGGAGCCTGGGCACTTGATGACATTCTTGACAGTGGTGTCAGCCCTGGATGATTTACCTCAGTACTTCTTTTTAAATGAAATACATCAACTCCTTTCTGTTTAACCCACTGGAGTAGGACTTTCTGTTACAGTGAATCCAGTTCTAACTGATGATGCTGGCTAACTGATACATGTAAGCACCTATTATGTGTTAGTGTAATTATAAGCACTCTATGTAATAACTTTTAAAATTCTCACAATGAACTTAGCAGAGAGCTCAGAGTTTCTCAGGTATGGTCCCTGGAGCAGCAGTATCAGCATTACCTGGAAGCTTGCTAGGAATGCAGATTTGGAGGCCTGACTTTAGATGTCCTGAATCAGAAACTCTGGGCATGAGAACTCAGCACTCTGTGTTTTAATAAGATCTCCAGGCGATTCCGAGGAATGCTGAAGTTTAGCAACTAGTGGGATAGGGTATTGCATCTACCCTCATTTTACAGATAAGTATATGAGCTGGATTTAAGTCACTTGCCCAATGTCATATAACTAGCAGGACTGACTCCTAAGTCTTTGTCTATAACCATTACATTATACTGCTGATGTCCATCATATGTTAAGAACTTCTGCTCGGGGCACCTGGGTGGCTCAGTCAGTTAAGCGGCTGACTTTGGCTCAGGTCATGATCTCGCGGTCCGTGAGTTTGAGCCCTGCATCGGGCTCTGTGCTGACAGCTCGGAGCCTGGAGCCTGTTTCAGATTCTGTGTCTCCCTCTCTCTGACCCTCCCCTGTTCATGCTCTGTCTCTCTCTGTCTCAAAAATAAATAAACGTTAAAAAAAAAAAAAAAAAAAAAGAACTTCTGCTCTAAGGGAAGTGGTCTTCAAAATTTGCAAACATATTCCTTTTCTT